>NC_140595.1:399092203-400466369 GCF_964204655.1 Triturus cristatus | reverse complement strand
CCCGAAACCGGCCCTAGGATGCTTGCTTCCAGTCCAGGGAGGACCTGGCTTGGCAGTTCGGGCTGGACTGTACCCATGAGGCACAGGGTCAAGACTGATTTGCATATGGCTGGGTTCAAACTGTAACGGCATGGTGAGCAAAAAAACGATGGGTTTAGGCCCAGATCTCTGTACTGGGGTGAATGTATGACATTGTTCTGCATTCTGTCCATCAGCTGTTGTTTTTGCATTTGAATATTTGCAATCACAGCATTGTTTCTGTATGTTTAAACAGATCTGTAAAGAAAATGTAACCATCTGGCCTATCGTTTTCTATATAGATGCTTTCGTCTTCAGACCAGATACGGTTATAAATGGCACGATCCTTAGCTGTAGATTTTAACAAATAACAGAACTTCAGACAGCATCTATGTACAGGGCCATCAGTCTGCAAGAATTGACGCGTGCTGGGAAGTCTGCAATGAATGGGCTCAGAGAAATGTTTTGCATTTAAGCGCTGTCCCTCTGGAACTGTCCTGCCTCCGACTCCTTGCAACTTCATGCTAACCATCGCACCCCAGGCTCTGCACTTCCCTACAGAGCCTACGAGGACTGCCCCTTGCGGTCCCTGCCTGGGAGGTTGTGTGTAGTTGGGTCAGGATGCGCAGTGGTGACGTGACTAGCGGAGGTCTCAAGCTTCCCAGGTCCATCTGTAGTGCCGCATCAAGGCTAGTTTCTGCTTTGAATTCTGGGACCTGAAGTGCTATGTATCCTATCATTACTTCAAGATTGTAAGTCCCAAAATTCAAAATAAAAACATAGACAGACTGAGCTGCTCATGCATCATCCTGGGACACTTGGGACCTCTAGAAGAGGGTGGAAGGGAAAAGGTTGCAAGAGCACATTACTGCATAAGTATGCAGAGCATTACCGGTGGCACACTTCTTCCATTTTTGTAATGTCTCACACAGCACTGGTGGCACCAGAATCACAAATCAAACCCAAAAAATCACATCTCTCCCTCCGACTCTGAGCTCGCACTTGGCTCCAAGTTCACCTCAAGCTCCATGTTTTCCCCCAGTCACAATCTCACCTCAAGCTTCGTCCTTCGTCTATTATTCTAGGATTTTCTAACTCCCCAAACGCCTCTGCTGTCACATGGCACCCTGTGACACAGTAATTTCTCTCCCCTAACAAAAATTCCGATGCTGCTTTCATGCTTGTAATACTATTACCCAGAATGAGAGAAACACTGGGATTAGGAGGAGTGGGCTGGTTTTATGCTTCCCGACCAAATTATGCTGCACAATGCTGAATATTTTATGATAGTCCTGCTTCCTTATTTACTTTTTTTTGCACAAGTTAACACTGTCTGGAAAAGGGATCACCTTATTAATACCAGTTCAAAACCCAAAACAGCAATAAGCAATAGAAAGAGGACCAGTCAATGTTTTCAAAGGGCCTTCCCCTGTGTGACAACATGTGTCGCCGCATTATTAGTAACTTATTTTCCGTTTGACCTAGAAACATAAACCTCAAAATCACAAAATTCCAGTGGCCTGCTTATAGTCTGCAAATGATTAGGAAAACTTCAAGTACCATAAGCTATTGTAGTAGTCTTTCTGATTTATAATGATGTTGACAACAGTGAGAGAGAATCAACAGATGTTTTTCACCACATTTTTAATTCTATAACTTTACTCTCACTGCTTATGAGCTTTTGCACACTATACCGGTTATGGCGTGAAGCGAAGGAAAATGACTAGAGACCTGATTTGTTCACTGGTAAAAGTTATGTTTGATGTTACGTCTGATCTGGTTATCATAAAAAGTTATGACAAAGGCATTAGGACTGGCTTGATTATTGTGAAAGCATCTGTAAAGCCAGTAGGCCTATATTGGGGACTGTTACAATACTTGCATGGAATTTCACAGATTACTGTAGTAGGCAAGGGTTTTGGTATTGGAGTCTGACTGGAATAAACTGCGGAGTTAGGAGATTTACACTAGGTCAATCCTTGTTAGGCCTTCTTAGATTTTGTTTTTGTATATACTTACAATGTTACTGATGGTTGCCTCGTTGAGAAGCTTATGCTCAGTACAGTTGGCCTGTTTCTATTACAGTGATGATCCAATCACAAAAGCTACAGATCTGTTTAGTTCATTGGGAAAAGTTATTTCATATACCGTAGGGCTTTTCTATATCTTATGAAAATGTCTGACACAGGCAGTAGCCCTGATTTATGTATTTTGAAGTACACCTATTACAACCAATTGGCCATTAAGGATGGGTTGTTATTGCATCCTGTTATAGCCTCCAGACGTATTTTGTTACATGAAATCTCACAGATGAGTTTTTAGGCAAGATTATGGGCCAGATTTACCAATTTCTCATGCAGCACAGTGCAGCAGCTGCAAACGCTGCACTGCATGGGAAGGAGAGAGCAGGAAAACACCAGATTTACTGAAATATAGCACTCTCCTCCCCTCTCCCTAGCGTTGGTGCAGAAATTAGCTGCCATGCACATGGAGACACCTTTGCGCCATAGTGCAAGGGTGTCACCGTGAGTCAAGCATAGAATTTGTACTGGAAGGATACCCTTCCAGTACAAAAAATTATGCTTAGACTCATTTTAAAAATGTTCCCACTTTGTTTGTGTGCTGTACAGTTCAGCACACATACGAAGTTAGAAAATAAAGAAGAAAAAAATCATTCTCCTTCATAGCTCCTGGTTGAAGGGTGCGCTATTTTCTGACGGTAAACTCTGTCTACTTTAATTAGTAAATTGGGTTTAGCGTCAGAAACCTTGGAAGGTTGCCTGGGAATTCCCATGCACCACCCATGGTATGCCCCCTTGGCGCTAAGTAATGCGAAGCAGTGCCATTACTTTCATGTTATTTCCAGCGCTAAACAACGCTGGAAAGAAAATATGACAAATAGATTTTGTGATGCAAACATGGGGTAAAATTTTAGTAAATCTTCCCCAATGAGTTTATTACCATTTGGACAAACCTAAGGGGTACACAATTTGCACTGTAATAATTATTTCTAGAATCTCTTCAGAAGGTTTGACAGGCATAGCACTGGTATATATACTGGTATATATATACCACTTCTGTCATTGACTCTCTTGCCCTATGAGTGACTTTTGTCTGATCACATTTGCACAGCCTCCTGAAAATGGGTGCATTTCAGTGCCAAGGCTGGTGGACCAGTCCTTTAGTTTTCCATGTTCTAGTAACAGGTCCCTTTTCCTTTCTTTCCTTCTTCTCTTTTTTTTATGATTAAAGCCTGCCACACTTCCAAAGACAGTTCTAACTCGCTGCTTGCTTGACGATCACTCCATCTGCAGTGTACCACAATATGTACTGCCACTGCAGCTAAACCACCTGACTATCATGGAAGAATATTGTCCATAAGGTTTCATTGTTTTTAACATTGCAAAATGGGAAACATGATGGTTTTAAACGTGGTAGTCAGATGTAACTATAAAACAGTACACTATGTACAGCACCATTGCAAGACGGCCCCCTGGTGCTTTGTTTAATTTTGTTATTACTAGCATATGTCTGCCATTTTTAGGTCGAGCCTGTACAGCGCTTGCGCTGTTCTGGCGAAGACTTTATGTAAGTGCTTTTAAAATTTCACCTCACACTCGCTCACACTCGTGCGTGTGCTTTTTGTTTTGTTCTACGCTATTGGCCTTTGCGTGCGTCTTTTTAACAAAGACAGCACGCAATTGGCCAAAGGAGGGTGCATTGCTCCGCCCATGGCCTATTGGTTGCGGTTACCTGCACGGCCGCCATGTGGTTTCAATTATCATGCCCAGACATGGGCGCGATAATTGAAACCAGCTGTGGCGTGCGCGCGCGCACCACTCGCGTGCTTGTTGCAGTCCATAGGTTCGTACAGCGCATGAGGCATTCCAGCCCCTTCCACGTGACCTACAGGAGCAGAGAGATCCGAGAATGGGGAGGTCGTCTCGATCTAAACAGGTAAATGCCGACTTCATGCGGGCCGTCCGAGCAGCCCCGGCTCCGCCTCCGCGATGAGCCCGGCACAAATGCTTTTAATCTGTTTTCAAAGCTCGTGTCCTCTGAATGGCCATTTAAGGCAGTACTGCTGAAAATGCCATCTTTTGGGGAATAGTTGAGAGTTTCTTTCTGAAAGAATGCACTGAAGAGGCGGCCAGATCTCCAGACACGAGAACTCTTTTCCCGACTCTCTAATCACCTCAGTACTTTACGTGTACGTGTCGAGGACCGGGCCTCGCAGTCCTCTTCTCACTTTCCTCTCAGAGGAAGCTCGTCATTTCTTCCTTTGCTTCCAAAACCGGAAAAATTAATGAAAGTGCCCCTGTGAAGCACTGGATCTGTCCTGTGCACTTTTTAAAACTATTATTTTATTTTTAATATGTTCTTATGTTATAAATAGGCTTTCCTGTTTTCAGTTTCTATTTTTGGTAAATTCTGGTTGGGTTTTTTCAGTGTTTTCAAGTGATTTCAATACCGTAAAAAACAGTGGTAATCAGTGGTTACACATTTTCGCGCCATTAAAAAAAAACAGAAACAGGGTTTTTCCTGTGTTTATGGAACATTTTGCTTTTAATTATTGCTTGTTTTCTGCACTGATAGCGCATGGTATATAGACAGTGTACGTATAGTGTATATGAGGTCCGAATAGACTTTTGCAAATTAAACTTATTGTAGTACAGCATACAATACTTCTTCAGTGAGTCTTTGGTCATGTGCGCTCGCACTTTCTTTCCCATGTAAACTTCTGTGAAAAGGCCCTCTCAAAATTGGCACTTGAGATGGGCAACGCCACAACAGCCAATACACAATTTGTTAACTCTGGCCACTGACATAGGTTTCCATCCCAATACTGGTGCACTTGAAGATTGAGATTCTCAGGGCAGGTTCTGCAACAATTGCATTGAGCTGGGCACCTATGCCCTCAGAGATATTGAAGCGGTCAAAAATTAAGCAGTACTTTTGAAACTACGGAAGAAATTCCCCTTCATGGAAGGAATCTAGAACTTGTACAGAGTACCACAGTGAGGTTTCATTGACTTCAAATGCCACTGGTAGTGAAGGGACATTTCTATGCATCATTTAAAGTCATTTCTCATACATTGTAAAATAAAAGTTCCTGAATTGCCCTTCAACATTGCTTTGCTTACCAAGTGGCAAGCACTCTAAGATGGAACATGTTGCAGTGCCAAAGTCACTAAAGGTGTCACCCAGCCTACTCTCCAGAAGATGTTTTACATCAACACCAATTATGCTGAACACTTGGCAGACAAGGGTGTTTTCAGACTCTAGTTTTTTTATTATGTCCACTACAGCAGTTATGTTTTCCTGTAAAAATCTAAGAATGCAGTAGAGTGTGCTTTTTTCACATCACTATCAATATGCGACCAAAGATCCTCACATTTCTTGCCTTTGGCATCATCACTCAGCAAAAAGTATATAAATAGTTGCCACATGTATAATATAGAATACATAGCCCCTTGGACTGAGAACCATCAGCTAAGGGACACAGTTGGGATGACTCTTTCTTTGATGCCACACAAAGCACGAAATGATCAATATTTGCGTTTTAGTTCCTGTGCTTAAGAAAACAGTGCACCATAATGGACTAAAAAGTAAATAGCATTCTTCATTAACACTGAAGATTGTAAAGATGCTTTCAGCACACCATCTAACAAGTGGCAAGGATCTCTTACAGGGAAGTACTTCAGCTCAGGTATCAATTTTGACAGGTCATCACACATATTTTTAATACACATAGCCGAATCACTGCAAATACGAACAATATCACTCCAATCTTTGTTGAACTTGGACAGAACCTTTTTTGCAGAGCATTCCAAGTGAAACTGCATTCCATGTTTTCCAAAAGTCTGGTGTCATGTGTTAACCACTATCCAAGATGCTTGGTGATAGCACTCTTTTCACATATACTTGTCACTATACCTTGCATTGATGTTTAAAGCCTGAGGTGTTGGCAGTTCACCTACTATCAATACTGACTCACTAGAAACTGGGGGCCTATGTATTAAGGGTTTTTACTCATTCTCTGTGGGTAAATGTGACGACACATATTAGGAAAGATTCTTATGAAAGCAGCCATTTTACCTATCAGTTAAAGAATCAAACGCAGCCACAATATCAAATATGATTTTGATATTTCCTGATTCTCTACAGTTTATAAAATAGTTAAACAAGACCTAAAACATGCTTCTAAACCCTGCATCTTTAGACCAAAGACCACAAAACTGAAAAAAGCAAAGGGAAGAAGAAAATATTTTAGTGGCATCCATAACAACAAAACTCAAGCAGAATAATGTTAGCCCAGTCTTTCTTACTGCTAGCTTGTATAACAAAGTTACATTGTATTGGCTCCTTCAGGAAGAAAAAAATTACTCTTTCACTCTCTTTTTCCTTTCTTTAAAAGGCATTTAGTTTGTGGTTGTGCAGGTGTTTTTTCAGTTTTTATATGTTTTCACTGGTGAGGGCTATTTCTCTTTCAGTGGGGTTTTATCAGTTATTATAGGTTTAAACCTAAAACCGGACAGCCTAGTTATAAATAAGAATCACCCACCAGCTGCCTTGTCAAGCCCATAGTAGGTGTAACCACAAGGTGTTAAATAAACGTTAAGAGGCCACAGAACTGACCAATAGGCGCTTTGTATTTCGAGTTAGGTAGTATGTCCAAGCTCTTATCGTCCCTTTTGAGTTCTTTAGCGCTGAAAGCCATAAATCTCTGCGGATATGGGAAGGAAAATCGCTTGTCCGTGCAGCTATAAACCTCTAGTTTTGCTTTAAATGCTTTAACACAAAAAAGCAGTTTGCGTTATTGTAGTCCTTCAACATAATTAATGCAGTTACTTGTTTTAAATACGCTTCAAGTGCAGTATGATATTTCAAACAGGAAAGTATTTGAAGTAAAGTATCTACTTCTGTTTCTGGGTCGGTAACTCTTAACTCCAAAAGCTGGTCATGTAGACACCGTCACAGGCACAAAATCACACACATGGGTGGGTGTGCCTTCATATTTATAGCGAGAGACGAGCCAGGAGTCTGGTGTGTCATTTAGAGCCAAACCATGATCTGAGCAGGCCTAATCATGAACGTCACACAATAAATGATGTGTTTTAGTTTGGCAAGACACACAATGCTCTCCCCCTTTGCTTCGGATTACTCACTGAGGCACTGGAATCCACTTCGTAGAATACACAAATAGCAGCCCAGAATAGATGTCCCAAGAGCCCTTGGCATGCATATATAACACCAGAACAGTGGCTGAGCGAGGGACCGTTCCAAATCTGCTCAAGATCAGTGGTTCTCTCTCACACACCCCTTTTTTCTCTCTTGCTCACACACTCTTTCTGCTCCTCTGTCTGTAGTTCATTCAGCATTTTGTGCACAAACTACCTATTCCTCTCTCTTCCTGTCTATCTATTCTGAGCAGCTCACCCCTGTCTATCCACTAGTGCCCTCTCCTCACAGTGTACATAGCCCGCTCTGAAGCCCCCTCCTTGCTCTGGCTCTCACGGTCTATGTCAAGGACCCCAGTTCCAAAACCCAGGTGCATTGCGGCTGTCCTGGGCATCGCTGTGGTGTTTGTCATCACCCGGCTGCTCTGGTCCTGGACTGTGGTGATGGTACTTCTACACTTATAAGGTCCCAAAGCGAGACCTATTGGCTATGCCAATGCTTGTTAAGATATTGCTTTTCCTTTTTTTGTTTTTATTCTTTAATTTCTTGCCTATGTTGCTGAGTTTGTGCATGCATTTTATTGTGATTGTTTAAATGGGTGAACGCAAGAGTGATTCAGTGATGAATAGATGCATGAATGCAACGATGAGTAACAGAATGCATTTATAATCACATATTCTGTACCTAAACCCATTGATGACTAAAGAGGTACTTTTATATATAATCCACATCTATTGACATTGTCAATGCGTGTTATCCACCTACAAGTGGTAGTTAGTCGATTTTCCGAGTTGCACATCTCATCACTCGGTTGCGCACACAGGCTAGAAACGTGTGCACGCAAACATTCTGTTGCGGCACACAAGGACAAGTAGTTAGAGGGAACATTGGTGACTGACAGTAATATTTATGTCTATATATTGGTTTGTTTGTGTTTTCTGGTGATGTTTGATTGCGTGTTGGTGTGACTGTTTACTTGTGGATTTACTCTACAATGGGCCTCATATACCAGCATAGGGTAACAGTACCCAAGTTTGTTAAGTCCATAGTTAATTGATCAGTGACTTCCTTTCCTTCCCGACTAGTGTGTTCTCCCCATTTGTTTTCGCCATTTGTTTTGCCCCCCATTTGTGCTTGTTTTTCTGTAATCATTGTGCCGTGTTAACGTTTTTCTGCCTGTTTTCGCCATTTGTTTTTGCCCTCCATTTGTGCTTGTTTTTCTGTAATTATTGTGCCGTGGTAACAGTCTCCTTCCTGTTTGCCCGCCTACCTCGCCGCCCTCCGCTCTCCCTCCCCGCTTCCCGCCACCGCCATTTACCCCGCCCCTTTCTCTTCTGTACCCTCCCCGCTCCCGCCTCCCAGCTGCTCCGCCCACCCGCGCACTTCGCCTTATATGGCGACCGTGCAAATGCGCAGCGGCCACGCGCAGCGGGCGCGCCGATGGCGTGCCAAAGGTAAGCCCGTCTGCGCCCGTCAGCGACCGGATCGCGACCAGCGCCAGGACCCCTGGCCCACGAAGACCCCGACCAACCCGCCTAACGTACTCTGCCGCCACCCTCATCGCACTCAACACCGGCCGACTCCCAGGATGCCACCAAGCCACACCACGACGCACCCACGGACCCTTCAGCTGCCACGCCTGCAAATTCTCCTGCATCCGGACCTGCCTCGCACCAGCACCCGCCAAGTCGAACACCAGCAGCACCCACCTCAAGTGCATCCTGCTCAACACCCGCTCCGTCCACAGACACGCCATCGAACTCTGGAACCTCCTAGACGCCACAGCCCCCGACGTTGCCTTCCTCACAGAGACCTGGATGAACGCCTCTTCAGCTCCCGACATCGCCATCGCTATCCCAGAGGGCTACAAGATCGTCCGGAGGGACCGCACCGCCAACCAGATGGGAGGAGGCATCGCCATCATCCACAGGAACACCATCCGTCTCACGACCAGCACCGACAACACCCTGACCACCGCCGAACACCTGCACTTCCAGATCCACACCGACCCGAACACCACCTCAGAGGCACCCTGATCTACCGACCTCCGGGACCACGCACCCAATTCAGCGAGGACATCGCCGACTTCGTCAGCCCGCATGCCCTCCCCTCCGCTGACTACATCCTCCTGGGGGACCTCAACTTCCACCTGGAGAACAACAACGACCGCAACACCAGCACCCTGCTCGACAACCTCGCCAATCTTGGACTCAAGCAGCTGGTGTCCACCCCCACCCACCTCGCCGGACACACACTCGACGCAGTCTTCTCTTCCTGCACAGACATCGACTTCAGCCACGCCACAGAGCTTCAATGGACGGACCACAGCTGCGTCCACTTCACCTTCAAGAGAACGACGACCCACCACCACCAGCAACAGGCCGCCCGCAGAAGCTGGAACAAGATCACAGCAGACCAGCTCGCCACCTCCAAGAGCCAGCACCCTCCTGCCAGCTCAGCAAACCCCAGCCAGGCCGCCGACAACCTCACGAAGTGGATTAGCATCTGCGCGGACGAACTCGCCCCGCTGAGGACCCCGCCCAGCAGACCCGGCAGCAAGAAAGCCCCGTGGTTCACCGACGAACTCAAGAGCTCCAAGAAGAACTGCCGAGCCCTGGAGAAAGTCTGGAGAAGGGAACCTACACCGGACAACAGGACCACCTTCAAGCTGGCCACCCGGAAGCACCACCAGCTGATCCGCGCCGCCAAGAAAACTGCATTCAAGGACCGGCTGGACAACAACGCACACAACTCCAAGGAACTCTTCAACATCGTGAAAGAGCTATCCAACCCCAGCGCAGGAAACAACGACATCACCCCATCGCAAGACCTCTGCAACTCCCTCGCTTCATACTTCCACAACAAGATCGCGGACATACACAACAGCTTCAACAACCAACCAACGCACACCAAGACCGAACAACCACCCCCCACCACCACCCTCCACGCCTGGACCCCGGTCAGCACCGAAGACACCATCCGCACGATGAACTCCATCCACTCCGGATCACCGACCGACCCCTGCCCTCACCACGTCTTCAACAAGGCCGACGCTGTCATCGCACCCCACCTGCGAGACATCATCAACACATCCTTCGACACCGCCACCTTCCCTGAGAGCTGGAAACACGCCGAACTCAGCGCTCTACTCAAGAAACCCACTGCGGACCCTACCGAACTCAAGAATTACCGCCCCATCTCGCTCCTCCCATTTCCTGACAAAGTCATCGAGAAGACCGTCAACAAGCAGATGGCCGCCTTCCTCGAGACGAATGGATCCCTCGACCCCTCACAGTCCGGCTTCCGAGCCAATCACAGCACCGAGACCGCCCTCATCGCCGCCACCGATGACATCCGAGCCCTGATGGACAACGGAGAAACAGCGGCCCTCATCCTCCTAGACCTCTCCGCGGCATTCAACACTGTCTGCCACCGCACCCTAGTACAGCGCCTCAGCAACGTCGGAATCCTGGACAAGGCGCTGGAATGGATCATCTCCTTCCTCGACGGAAGAACACAGAGAGTCCGCCTACCACCGTACAAGTCAGAGGCCACCGAAGTCATCTGCGGTGTCCCTCAAGGATCCTCACTGAGCCCCACCCTCTTCAATGTCTACATGAGCCCCCTCGCGGCCATCGCACGCCAACACAACCTCAACATAATCTCCTACGCCGACGACACCCAGCTGATCCTCTCCCTGACCAACGACCCCGCCGCCGCCAGAGCTAACCTGCACGAAGGGATGAAAGAGGTAGCCGAGTGGATGACGACCAGCCGCCTGAAACTGAACTCGGACAAGACGGAGGTCCTCATCCTGGGCTCTTCACCCTCCACCTGGGACGACTCCTGGTGGCCTCCCGCCCTGGGCATCGCACCCAAACCGACAGACCATGCACGCAACCTGGGCTTCATCTTGGACTCCTCCCTCTCCATGACCAGGCAAGTCAACAACGTCTCCTCGGCGTGCTTCAACATCCTACGCATGCTACGGAAGATCTTCTGGTGGATCCCCACCAAGACCAGGAAGACCGTCACCCAGGCCCTCGTCACCAGCCGACTGGACTACGGCAACGCCCTCTACGCCGGTACCACCGCCAAGCTCCAGAAGAGACTCCAGCGGATCCAGAACGCCTCAGCCAGACTCATCCTCGACATCCCACGAACCAGCCACATCTCCGGACATCTGAGAGACCTTCACTGGCTCCCCGTCAACAAAAGAATCACCTTCCGCCTCCTCACCCACGCACACAAAGCCCTACACGACCAAGGCCCGAGCTACCTCAACAGCCGAATCAACTTCTACGCTCCCAAACGCCACCTCCGATCAGCCAACCACGCCCTCGCCGCCGTCCCCCGCATCCGAAGAGCGACTACAGGAGGAAGATCCTTCTCCTACCTGGCCGCCAAGACCTGGAACTCCCTCCCGACCGACCTGCGCCTGACCCAAGACCACCTCTCCTTCAGGAAGAAGCTGAAGACCTGGCTGTTCGAGCAGTAGCGGCACCCCCCCCCCACCCCCAGCGCCTTGAGACCCTACGGGTATGTAGTGCGCTCTATAAATGTCACTGATTGATTGATTGATTGATTGTGTTCACATTCGTATCAACACAAGGCTCATGAGTGATACATGATTCCTGGGGGACTTCCAATGTATGCCAGCTAAAGATATGGACCACTTTATATGTGCTCATGCTGTTAGTCTTGTGATGAGAAAGAGAGGCTGTCCTCACTTCTTCTGAGCCCTACGTATAGTCATCGTGGTACTGGTTTCCTTTCTATATTCTCCCATGTGCGGCTTGTCTCATCCATTGTTGCAGTACTGCTTGGGGATTACAAACTGAAGTGGAAATCTAAACATTTGGTTCATTATTAAATAATGGTTTGGTGTGTTGGTTAGTGTTTTGAGAACTTAACTCACACTCTTACTGTTAAGACCATGATATTTCAGAGTGCACAGGAAGTAATGGTGACTTTGTGCACTGACGAGTAGCACTTTGCTGTTCAATGATGTCTCTCCATTCTCATTCTTGCAGAAGAATGGCCCAGAAAACTTCGAGGTAAAATGTATTAACCAAGCTGACTTACCATGTGTTGAGCCTCGCACACACCTCAGTGTCTCCAAAGAACAGATCAACATTGTGGTCAAACGCAAGAAAGAGCAAGGTTATTTGGAGAATGAGGGAGAAAATGTATACCCTGAGTGGGAAGAGAGAGATGCCACATCCTCCATTCTTACAGTCAGTACACCAAAAAGCCACCAGGTATGTCAATAACATGTTTATTTCATTTTCAGCATTTTTCTTTCACGGTTTCTTAGCTCAGTTGGAGCAGCATTGTAGCACTCATTTTATCATTTGATGAGGTGATGCAGAGAAATCAAGGGTGGGCCAGCCTGCCTGCCTGCTGGATGTTGAGTAAACACATATTTTTAACTCCATCACTGAATCTTTACATTTTGTAAACTCACAAAATTGTCTCTGATGATGAGCGGTGTAAAACAGTATAGAAATCTGTAAAGCAACCCAATAGTAACTCTTACAGTGTAGAGCTCTAAATAAAAAAAACAGCTACTTCTGAATGGGGATAAGAGAGCATTGCTTGTTCATGGCAATGGCACTGGGAGGCACTAGCGTCATCACTGACTGGAGCTGTTATTATGTTGACCTCTGATCCATGCACCCGATTATTCGATGCCAACAGAGAGAGAACACTGTCAGAGGTGCCTAGTAATACCGTTTTTCAAAGGTTTTTTGTATTTGTGAGTTAAGGTTACACATTTGGCAATCTCTTACATCACAAAGGCTGCTAGCAGAAGCATCTTTTTCCTAGGAACATTGCAAATTCTTTACATTTCCTGCATTCATCATGTCTTTACATGTTCTTGCATTCGTCATTTGTTTACATGTTCCTGCATTCATCATTTGTTTACATGTTCCTGTATTCATCATTCCTTTACTTTTCCTGCATTCATCATTTGTTTACATGTTCCTGTATTCATCATTTCTTTACATGTTCCTGCATTCATCATTCCTTTACATGTTCCTACATTCATCATTCATGTACATGATCCTGTATTCATCATTCCTTTACATGTTTCTGTATCATTCCTTTACATGTTCCTGTATTCATCATGTTTTAAATGTTCCTGCATTCATCATTTGTTTACATGTTCCTGTATTCATCATTCCTTTACATTTCCTGCATTCATCATTTGTTTACATGTTCCTGTATTCATCATTCCTGACATGTTCCTTCATTCATCATTTCTTTACATGTTCCTGCATTCATCATTCCTTTACATGTTCCTACATTCATCATTCATTTACATGATCCTGTATTCATCATTCCTTTACATGTTCCTGTATTCATCATTTCTTTACATTTCCTGCATTCATCATTTCTTTACATGTTCCTTCATTCATCATTTCTTTACATTTCCTGCATTCATCATTCCTTTACATGTTCCTACATTCATCATTCATGTACATTCTCCTGTATTCATAATTCCTTTACATGTTTCTGTATCATTCCTTTACATGTTCCTGTATTCATCATGTTTTAAATGTTCCTGCATTCATCATTTCTTTACACGTTCCTGCCTTCAATGTATTTCATGCAAGGAGACTACAAAACACATACACAACAGAACAATATATGTTGTGGAGACTTGACGCAAACGAAGTGCTTATCAAATTCATATTTTTTATTGCTTAATTAATAAGAACAATTATAATACTAGAATAAAAAGAAAGCAGGAGGACTCATGGACATTGTATTATATAACTAATGCTTGAAACATTTAATAAAAGTGCTTTGAATATTGATTAGCAATTGGTCCAGTTTAGATGTTCAGATGTAAAACACATTGGCGTCTTCTCCAGTCAGCACCAGTAACTGCACACCCACTTCAGGCTTCAAAGAAAGTCTTACCTATGCAGTTCTGTTTGAACAAGGCCATTGATTTGGAAAAACTTGTCATAGCTGCTGCAGATGCTGGACCTATTTTGTGCTTGCGCTGCTTTTTTGGCAGGTGATGGATGGATTGTTCCACAGTTCTCCCTGTATAAAGTAGGAGTCATTTGGTATCATATCATGATGACACTCAACAAAGAGAGTGAGCCGGCCCAGCACATAGTAGTAAGGTTTAGGGGGCTCTTACACAACTTTAGGAAATATTTAGACCAATGGGGCTAATGGGTGCATTTGACTGCTCATTTTGCAAAGTGTGTGGACCCGAACCTGCAGGCTTTCTCTGAAGTTTGATGTGGACACTCATGAAATAATCTGAAATATTTAGGGCTGCCTACTGAAGGCGAATTTTTCCCCTGGACGTAGCTAGGTCTATCATTTCCCAAAAAAGTTTGAAAACGTGACTAAATTTAGCACTTTTCAATTCACGCAAAACGCTTTACAGGAACTTCTGAAGCGGCCTCCGTGATATTTGGCAATCTTTGATGGCATGTTAGACATGTCGCAGTGGCATAAACAATGGTCTAGAATGCAGCCCACAGCAATTGCCAATTAAATTCAAACACTCCCCTCCATCGTTCCTTGAATTTTCTCTCTGAGGAGTAAAGTAAATTCATACATATGTACCCAGTCTAGTTTCCAGGAAACATAAACAATGTTTTCAGAAATGTAGGCATGGTGTCATGGTACACAGACCTGATAAAGATTTTTTGTGTTCAAATATTTTATTGTATATAGAAAAAAGGAAAACAATCAAGATAAATAGTGATACATAAATAGCAGAAAATTAATGTATATAAATAGAAAAATGAAAAAGTTAAAAAGAGTTACATGGCATCTAGTACCTGAACTAGGAAGATAATGGAAAAACTCATTACATATAAATGACCATATGCATTTAATGACAAAAAGCAGGTATTTCAAGGTCAATGACTAATAAATATATTCTCAAAGGAAGAGGGTTCAGAAAGAAAATCACCATATAACGCAGAAATGCCATGCATGTGAAAACATGTATCACTTGGTAAATAAAGTATTTCAGCAAAGGGGATGAAACGGGGAGGGGGTAGGAAGGGAGGAGAAGAGGGTATTAAGAAGGAGGAAGGAGGATGCAATGAGACATCGGTCACACATATAATAGCAACATCAAGAGAGGGACCCAAATGGATGTTGAGCTACTAAACCCTGAGCAGACAAATCCATTTAATTATCCAACGAGTGCCATACCTTGCTAGCGATTGAAGGCGTAAAATGTTTACCTTAAATAACAGTATAAGCTCCTCGAACATATGATACCCAAGCCCAGCAAGTATGGTATGATAGAAGGTGAGAAGACTTCCATTTCATGAGTATAAATTTGACTTCGATGGATAAGAGCAAATCTAATAATTCCTGAGCTATATATTATCAAGAGGTAGAGGGGCAACTGTTGACCATGGACCTAACATAATCATAGGAAATGAGAGAATGATAGGTGTATTAAAAATTATGGACAAGTGTGTCTGTATAGGTTTCCAAAAGGAATTTAGTAGTGTACATTTAAAAAACATATTTTGATGGGTGCCCAGTTCTAGATTACAATTCCAACATAGATCGCTGTCTCGTAAGTGCAATTAATGCAAGTGAGCAGGAGTCTAATGTAAGAGAATCATTGTAAAGAATTTTGACTGAATCAATGATAGAGCAATTTTGTTAGGAAGGAAAAATTTCCAGATCAGCTTCCAGGTATCATGGAAATGTGTTTAAATATATCATCTTTAAAATGATGAGACCATTTATACAAGCAATTGTGGATTTTGGAGACTGCGGAGTAGAGAGAAATTTATAGGTTTTGGAAGCAATATGGCCCGAACATAAACACATAGTGAGAAGTGTAACAGTAACCGAATCTGTAGAAAGGACTACTTTAGAAAGTTTAACTTTAAGTTTTGAAAAGATATAAAAATCCAAGTTACTAAGATTAAATGTTTTGGCTAGAAAGGAAAAGGGGAGAGGGTCATGATTAGTATTATAGACGTCTCTCACTAATCTAATACCTTTAGAGGCCCTCTGAGAAGCCGTATTATAAATGAGATTTATTTAATTGAGATATGGAGGACACCTTTTGATTCAGCATGTTAAACTGAATCTAAAATAGAATGCATCTTATCTTTTGTCTAATATTGTGATTAGTGACAAAGAAATTCAGTGGAATCTCACATGGCTGAAAGTAACAAGTTAAATGGAACCCAGGGCCTTCCAAATGGTATATTCTCTGTGATCGCTAGAAAGGAAACTGGTGCCTTCGGTATCTGTGTCCTAGTTATTAGACATCTCAGAGGAGATTACATTAGGAAAGGAAAGGCAGCATGAAAACAATAGCAAGAATACACCAACAGATGCACTTTACTGCATTACTGGCTTAGAAACCAGACATAGGACAGGTTTTTTTAGATGTCCTGTGTCTGATTTATGGGAAACTGGTGCTGGGTTTACGTCTGTATGCGTGAAATATGGCTCCAATTAACATAAAAAGTGACATTTGGTATTTAGGATGTAAAGTAAATAGAGGACAGGGATTTTATTTTCATAATATATGGAAAGTCAGAAGGGAAGAAACATAATTATACTTAAAAGGGCAAATTTGATGAGGAAATGTGGCCTAATTACTATAGCAAAAAAATAAAAAAGGAGGATAAAGGGCTTGCGCACAAAGAGGTTTCTGTGAGTGAGTATATCTTAGCAATTCCCCACTCCTAAATGTCCGGGAGTAAGTCACAGGTACTCATCAAAATAAAGCTTTGTGAATCGATCCCAGGGTTTGTAGCCACGGCGGTACACGTTTGAAGGTACACACCTCGGGGCAGATTTATTAGGAACCCGCGTGTCCTTGCATGAAGCAACTCATTGCAAGCCTTAAATGGGATTTACAAAGTTATGGAAGGGGCATTTGCGCTGCCCTGTGTGGCTTTGTAAACTAATGTTACGCAGCGGCTTGCGTTCAGTTGCATTACATTTGGTTGTGGTAAGCGTTCCATGGGTGGAGCATGGGCGTTCCCCTGCATCCGCCCATGGAATTTCACGCAATGTCAGATTTACTAAAGGCAGTACACAGGATTGTGCCAAAATGGTGTGCCTACAACAGAGAGGTGTAAAATGGGGAAATATGTTTATTACTCCCTGTTACTTCCTCTTTCTGTGCGTTATGCATTTTCCATCGCACATAGAAAGAGGAAATTGCTTTTTAGAATTGTTTTTGTGCAGAAAGATGTCCCTTCCAGTACAAAACCAATCCTGCCTGTAACACAGGCATTCCTTCAGCATGGCGCAGGGGTGCCTGCATGGGCACTAGGCAGCCTCAAGTGTGCCAGCGTAGGTAGAGAGCTCAAGAGCGCCATACCCTAGTAAATATGGCGCTGTTCAGCTCTCTCCCGTTCACACAACACAACCCAGCAACTATGCTTTCTGCCCTTAGTTGTGTGAATGTTTAGTAAATGTGCCCCCTTATGTTTAAATGTAGGTATTTTATGTCACTAGAAGAAAAAGTTTAAGAGAATTGCGTTCTACAGTTGTAAACAAGGTAAGAAACGTTTTTCCATCAGTTGGGATTCATGGGGCAAATGTTGCCTTTCCAGAGTACCACACAGAGGTTGTATATATAAGGGAGTGTTTCCTCTGAACAAGAAGAGTTTCAGGCAATCTTACATATTAAACTGTACTGGTCATTTATAAGTGGAAATGCTGTTCATTGGAATATTTATTGGTTAAGAGTGTATTTTTTGTACGTAATTAGCATGAGAATTCTCAGGAATTCTGGATGTCAGATGTTCTGGATGCCAGATGGATGTATTTCTACTATTGATATATCTGCTTCTAAGACTGTTGCTTTGGACATCTGTGTAATGGTATTTGGTAGTTTGTTGGTGACACTGTTTTGCCTGTAGAACGGTCCTATAATAGTATTTTTATAGGAGTTTACAATGACAGTGTCTGTGTCTGAGTCAGTCAGTCAGTCAAATTCCTTTATTCGATAAATCAATATCATAAAAGACATTTATACAATCATAAACAACCACAATTAATTTCATAGTTAAAAAAGTCTTAATATATAAAAAGTTCATATTATACTTGTCATGAACTATATGACCCAATCTAACACAAACATAAATAAATATCATCTAAAAACCACTACCATAAAATTACGCATCAAGGACATCTTACAAATGCAAGAAATATTCTAATTAAAGCCACTTAAATCTGGCGGTGAGATATTTATTATTTTTTTCCTAACACGAATAGCAGCAACCAGAAAACTAGCAACATGAAACATTATTCGTGGAGAATTTAGTTGCTGTAGGTACACAAGTGCTGGCCTAACCTGTATAAATCCCGCCTCCCTCAGAATTGGGAACAAAAACTTCCTTCTACAATCATTATAAAAATTACAAAACATAAAAAAGTGAAGGGTATCCTGTGTTGAAAAATTACCACATTTACATAGTACACCATGTTCGGATAAAACCCAGAGAAAAATGTATCAGGTTAAACCTAAATCTAATTAAAAGATACCGATGGTATGGGGCATTCACAATAGTCAAGTATGGCTCAGGGCCTGGACAGCTAACCAAGGCGTAATTAGCTCTTACTTTTGTTTTTTTCAGTTCTGTCTCCTCACGCTCTAAAGATAATAAAGCCAGTAGGGCATTTCTTATCAGTGCAAGGTCCTTTCTTGTTATAGTTTCGGGTGAGGAGAAAAGGGCCTCACGCCCTATATTTTGGAAACCAGATTTTATATAAGCCAGCCATGGGATTTTGTTGGTGTTATCCAATTTCTTCATTCAACCAAATCTGTAGCCAATATATTTATTTATTTATTTATTTATTTAAACTTATAACGCGCAACAGCTACCCACAGTGGGTTTCCCGGCGTGAAGGGATAGACTCAAGAAGAAAGAGCAGACCTCTAAAAGCAGCATCATGAGACAGCTAAATCAACATGCGAATCAATGAAAGAGTAATGCTTTCAGTTTTTTCCTGAAGATGAGAAAATTTGTCTCTGTTTTCAAGGTGGAGGGTAATGCATTCCAGTGTTTAGGGGCAAGATGAGAGAAAGCCCGCCCTCCCATTCTTGCAAGTTTAAAGCGAGGAATAACAAAATCACAGTTAGCAGAGGACCTGAGTGTATCAAAGGTGCAATTTTGATTTGATCAGTAACAAATCCAACCCCCACTTCTGTATGGATAGAAAAAGTGGGGGTGGACTGAGGAACAGAGAGAACATCTCTCAAAAACTTGTTCTCTATTAGCTGAATTTTGTTGTGGTTGGTATAACCCCATATTTGACAACCATACGTTGCAACGGCCAAACATTTTGCTTTGTAAACCTTTAAGAGAGCTTCAACTGGTCTGGCCCCCAACCTTTTGGTGAACCCCCTAAGCCCTGAAACGGTCCTTGCAAACGCCACACTTCGGCTGTTGTTTTGTGCGCACCAAGTTCCCTTTTCATCAAAGACAACCCCCAAGTAGGGAAATGTGGATACCCTGCAAACCACTTCCCCACTACAGAAAAAGGTTTTAACCTTAGATTTCCGCTTTCCCCTCCCTGCGATCAGAACCTGGGATTTTTTTGCATTTATTTTTAAATCCAGGTTCTCCATAAAATTTCCAAAGGCATCCTACAACTTTTGTAGTCCTACCCCTGTACGAACCAGGAGGACAGCATCGTCCGCGTAGAGGAGAACCGGTATGGCCAGTTCCCCTATACGTGGAATATCCAAAGAGACCTCTCCCAATTGGGATTCAAGAGCATTTATATATAATGTAAACAGCAGGGGTGCCAGAATGCATCCCTGTCTGACACCCCTTTCTGACCTAAAGTGTCTAGTGCATCGCCCCTCAGTATTAACTCTAATTTTAGCCGAGAGGTCCGAATGTAGATCTGCTAAAAAGTGTACAAGGGATACTTCAATTCCCATGTCTAAAAGAATATTTCAAAGCTTTGATCTATTTACAAGATCAAAAGCAGAGGAGAGGTCCATAAACCCCATATATAGGGACCCCTCCTTGGCCACCGTATACTTACTGATTAAAAGATGCAAATTCAGACACTGATCGATAGTGCTCCGCTTTAGTCTAAAACCATATTGGGCATTAGACAATATCCCTCTCTCCTCCAACCACTCACTCAGTCTATGCAGGACCACTCTACCTAGTATTTTTACTGAGGAATCAATTAAATAAATAGGTCTATAGCAAGAGGGATCCTGCCTAGCACCTTTTTTGAATACCGGGATAATAATTGAGGTGGCCCATGATGCTGGAAAACTATTTAGCCCAATCATATTAAAAACGTTAGTTAAAATTTTTGACCAAATATATGGGTCAGCTCTGAACAGATCCGCGGGGACCCCATCCGGTCCAGGAGCTTTATTTTTTGACATTTCCCCTATAGCCCTTTCAACTTCAGAGACCTGAAAATTCAAGGGGGACAGGACATTTTTGGGCTGATTAAGTAAAACACATTTACCATCTGTAGGGAGGCTGTATATCTTTTCAAAATGGGCTATCCAAACCTCATCCATAATATTACAGTCCAAGGGGTGATTTTCATCGTCGTTTGTAAACAGAGGCTGATTTACAGTTGCCCAAAATTTCCCACTGTCTTTCAATACTTCAGTTGACAAAAGTTTTGTCCAAGCTTTATCCCGCAACTCCTGTTTTCTTTTGGTTAGAGCCTGTTTGTATACTAACCTACAAGTGGCTATAAGTCCCCTATCCCTAGGGATGATCTTCAAAGCCTTCAAAAGGGCAGCATGAGACTGTGAACATTTTTTGTTAAACCATCTTTTACCAATCTGGGGTTTTTGTTTCCCTTTAACTAGTAAACTATGGTTTATTTTTACACAAATACTATTAAAAGCATTAATATTGTCAGGGCCTTGAGCCTTGGCATCTAAACAGGTATTGAACTCTACCTCAGCTTTGGATAGAATCTCAGACAAAAAGGTCTCTGGGACCACTTTTGTCCATTTCAGTTTTATCCCCTGGTCCGTTAAGGTGACCTCTTTCACCACCTTTTGTAAAGTGTGCCTAAAAGATAATAATCGATCCCCCGGGATCAGTTCAAGAATCACCGGATTGTGGTCACTAAAGATAGAGACCTCCGTAAAATATCGTAAAACTTGGGCTGCCATTAAAGAACTCAAAAATACGTAATCAATGATTGTACCTTTGTCTTTCCCCTTAAATGTTGGGACCCTGTTATCAACCTCCCCACAACCTGACTCATAAAGGTTCCAATTTGCTAAGAGAAGTTCCAATTTCTCACCCTGTTTTGTATGTTCGAAATGAGAAAATGCAGAAAATGGGGGGCCCTCGTGGGCATTTCCCCCGCACAGTTTTTCACAGGGGTGAATATTTAGGTCCCCCATCAAAAAAATCTCAAAAGAATTTGATCTCAGACTATAGGTTAAAAGAAACTGTTCTAACAAATCCAGATTATAGTCTATTTCCATGGAGTTGTAAAAATTAATAAATAGTACTTTATTTGTATCAGACATTGAAAGTTCCACAACTAGACAATTATGGCATCCTGCTTCGAGCTGCGTGAGAGAGCCCTCTATCTCTAAGGAGAACAAAGTTATCAAACCTCCCTTCGCTCTCCCTGCGGCACCTTGTTTGGCTGAAATATAGAAATGACAATAACCATTCAGAGAAAAACAGTTTTGGGTATCCCAAGTCTCTTGAAGGGATATTATATCAAATGTTTTTAAAAACCCCTATGAACCACAGAAAGGACCGTCCCTAGTTGTGTCTTAAGAGATGCCCAATTTAGTGGGGGCAAATCACAAAAATTGACGGACTGGCATCACACACCACCAGGTGTCATGCTTCATCATCTGCCAGTCCTCGCCCTTTAAAAACCGCGTTTGATAGAGGGCGGGCATACACCTGAAGACAGGGATGCACTTCTAGACTAAGTGGGGGCCCAAACAAAAAAAGGAGTGAGTGAATTTAAAAACCATCATAGTATACCTGAACAATTTTTATTCTATGGGGTTACTATGTGGGATTAAAATATATAAGTGCGGTGAGTGGGGACCTTATCATCCCGTCGCCGCTGTGAATCAGTGATTGTTAATAGGGGGTAAACATGTTTCTGCCTGTATTGTCCACTTGGGTACGTGGCATTCGTCAGGACCTTAAATATTGGGCTCCAATCTTACCACTGGGGGCGTAGGCCTATAGCCAGCTGCCACCTGTTTAGAGAAACCTGTAAGAGAGAGGGGGTGAGACAAACATAAAATACTCAAAATGGTTGTCATTCGGTAGACCTTGATGTGTCACAGTCACGCTCCATACTTACTGCTCTCTCCTAAAGTGAAAAGGTGAAAAATGTATATGAGTGTCAGGCATCTGTGTTCACTCTGACATTCATGTGAAACAAATATAGAAGTCTTACCCTATTGGAAAAACCTATTTGCCCCATGGGAGGGGTAGGGGGGAAATCCTTGTGGCCACATTCTGGTGGGAGACGATAAAGGATGAAGACAAAAGGGTTAAAAACCAGACTGGTTGGGAAGGTATATCAAAGATACTGAATTAGTTAGCAGAAAAATATCTTTAAGGAAACCAACCCCTACCTTGATCAAATCAAAATGTGGAAGAGGTACATCGACGACGTTCTGATCGTCTGGAGGGGTACCAATGAAGAAGCACAATCATTCGTGGAATGGGTAAACAGCATTGATCCACATTTGAGATTCACACATACCATCGACAAAGAAAGAGCAATATTCCTGGACTTTGAAATCAACCTATCTTCAGAAGGCCTACGCACAAGAGTTCACAACAAAGCAACCGACAAAAACAGCATTCTGCTTTTTGAAAGCTTCCATCCCAAAGCCCTAAGACAAAACCTCCCGGTAGGGCAATTTCTGCGCATCCGCAGAAATTGTTCAGAAATGTTTGACTTTCATGAACAAGCAGACACCCTGGAAATGAAACTCAGAGCAAGAAATTACCCCCAAAAATTGGTCAAGAATGCCAAAAAAAGAGCTCGAAACAACAACCGGGCAGCTCTTTTAGAAAATACGCCAAAGGAGCCGGCGAACCGGATGGTGTGTGTCACCACCTTTACCC
Organism: Triturus cristatus; assembly: GCF_964204655.1. Classification (NCBI taxonomy): domain Eukaryota; kingdom Metazoa; phylum Chordata; class Amphibia; order Caudata; family Salamandridae; genus Triturus; species Triturus cristatus. The sequence goes on along the minus strand of NC_140595.1, from coordinate 400,443,081 downwards.
CAGCGTCCAACAAAATTCAGAACATTATTCAAAAGAAATGGCGCATATTAAACACCAGCGACAAAGTCTGGACCCAACCCCTATTTGCGTACAAACGCAGTAGGAACATCAAGGATGAACTAGTCCATACAAAACCACCAGCCGCTACAGATGACAACCAACTGACACTATGGGGCCACCAACGACCAACTGGACATTACCCCTGTGGTGATTGCGTATCATGCCAATTCACGGCCACCACAAAAGAAGTGGACATAGGTACTGAGCGGCCATGGACTCAGAAGAACTTCTCTAACTGCAACACAGAAAATGTAGTGTACCTACTCAAATGCCCTTGCCAACTCATGTATGTTGGCATGACTACTAGGCGTGTAAAGATCAGAATTAGTGAGCACCGGAGCACTATCAGAAGGAAGAAAGATAACACCAAATTAACAAAACACTTCCTTGAGAAAGAACACTCTGATAAAGATCTAAGATGGACGGTACTGGAAGTAGTACAGAAGCGCAATGGCTGCCTCTCACATGTCTTACATGTTAGAGAACAGCGTTGGGTGTTTCGCCTTGGGACATGGAAAAACGGATTGAACGATGATATCCCATGGCTACAAATGAAGTAACTTCCCTTAGCGCTCACTAAAACATACACTTTAACAGTACCCATTATAAAGACAAAAACACAAACAATAGACACAGTAATACATGTGAATAGAGCTACACGCAGTTTCCCTTACTCCCTAAAACCAGAATCATCTTGATCAGCAATCATGCGGTAGCTGTAAAATCAACTTGTGCACTAATTGTAGGTTTAACCACACCGCCACCCTGACTGTAAACAATCTGGGTTTGTTTTCTCTTCCTTTCTTCTGTGTAAATACTCGTAACTGCTCCCGTCATGAAATAATACTCATGAGCAGGGCACATGTTCCCCATATTTCTATATAACTTGTCTACACACGTTAAATATCTCCAGAAACTATGGCAGGCGCTCTCATTGGACCACAGCTGGTCCCGCCCCACCCCAGGCAATCATCTGAGGTAATGACGGGACACAGGAAGAGGCGTGTCATAGAGCAGCGCCATGTGCTGACACACCCCAACGAGGGTCAGGCAACAAACAGGCAATGTGCAGTCCTTTCTGCATGCTTCGCTCAGGACACAGGAAATGCAGCATCATCACTGTGCGCCACGCTCACCTGAAACCCATATCGCATGCCACGACCCCACCCAACAGTATAAAAGCTTGCTGCGCACTACACTTAATGTCACCGTGGAGGAGGCTGGACGCATGCAGCACTAGGTTTTCTAGCGGGGAGTACGCCTTGAACTGTAAGTCATTGTTCTGATTTCTTCTTCCAACAGGTTGAAACTATAGTAGACCAAGCACGCCCTGACGGTTTTTTCTGCTAACTAATTCAGTATCTTTGATATACCTTCCCAACCAGTCTGGTTTTTAACCCTTTTGTCTTCATCCTTTATCGTCTCCCACCAGAATGTGGCCACAAGGATTTCCCCCCTACCCCTCCCATGGGGAAAATAGGTTTTTCCAATAGGGTAAGACTTCTATATTTGTTTCACATGAATGTCAGAGTGAACACAGATGCCTGACACTCATATACATTTTTCACCTTTTCACTTTAGGAGAGAGCAGTAAGTATGGAGCGTGACTGTGACACATCAAGGTCTACCGAATGACAACCATTTTGAGTATTTTATGTTTGTCTCACCCCCTCTCTCTTACAGGTTTCTCTAAACAGGTGGCAGCTGGCTATAGGCCTACGCCCCCAGTGGTAAGATTGGAGCCCAATATTTAAGGTCCTGACGAATGCCACGTACCCAAGTGGACAATACAGGCAGAAACATGTTGACCCCCTATTAACAATCACTGATTTACAGCGGCGACGGGATGATAAGGTCCCCACTCACCGCACTTATATATTTTAATCCCACATAGTAACCCCATAGAATAAAAATTGTTCAGGTATACTATGATGGTTTTTAAATTCACTCACTCCTTTTTTTGTTTGGGCCCCCACTTAGTCTAGAAGTGCATCCCTGTCTTCAGGTGTATGCCCGCCCTCTATCAAACGCGGTTTTTAGAGGGCGAGGACTGGCAGATGATGAAGCATGACACCTGGTGGTGTGTGATGCCAGTCCATCAATTTTTGTGATTTGCCCCCACTAAATTGGGCATCTCTTAAGACACAACTAGGGACGGTCCTTTCTGTGGTTCATAGCTTTGGTTGGAGGCTGACCGTTCTCTAGTGCCCTAACGCCTCTAGTTCCCTCCCCGGGCCAGACCCTGGGTGTAACTGTGGTTCTTTCCTTTTTTTTAAAAACCCCTGCCATCTTGTGTCTGAGTCAATGGTTAATACTTCTGGTTTTTGTGTTTGCATTGGTATCCTCTGGGTGCTACATGATTCAAGAAGGACTGCCAAGGGCAGCTGGACTAAGGCATGGCACTGCTTCATATTTCCTCACTCTGATCCCTGTTGCACTGAACTCTCCTCGTACTGGATTCCTGCCTTCGTTCTTCCTTTTTGGTCTGTCACGTCAACTGTTGTTGACGTGTAGGACTGAGGATTGCAAACATGACTATCGTTTGAAAGGTTAGGTGTTCATTTCCTTGGGGTAATGAAGTGATACAAATGTGGTCCATTGTAAAACAATGGTTTGAAGCCCTGATCAGTGTTTCCTTGACGTAACTCTACTCTCGATGAGGTGAATTTTACACTGTTGGGCACTTTTCTGTCTCAAGATGCCTTTTGTTTCTCCCTCTTGCAAAAGGATTACTTAGAGAACCTCATCCAGGCTGATTTACCAAAGGCTGACTCCCAGGCACACCTCCATGACCAAGAGGAAGAGTTCGACATTGTAGAGAAATACGAGGAAGCACAAAGCTATGCAGAGTGTAAGGAAGAAAATGCACATTGTTTCAGTGAACAAAGTGAGACCTCAGAACCGAGCATTAAAAACAACACACCAGAAAACAATCAGGTATGTAGGCACAAGGTTTTCTTTCCAACAGTTCTCTTTCACTTCTATCATTTAATTTGGAGCAGCTTTGAAGGCTTCACAGCTATCATAATATAAGGCATTACAGAGAGATTAAGACATGAACTGCCATCTTTCATTCTCATTTTTCTTTTTTACATTCCAGCAAATTGGGAAAGACATTGTAATTTTTTGTCATTACTCAGAAGATACTATTCTATTGTAGTTTCACTTCTATTGGAGTTTCCCTCATATGCCCTCAATTTCCCTGGCAACCTCTATTGTAAGGCCTAGTAATTTCCTTATAATAGCCATTTGCAGATGCACTTTGTCTACATTTTGAGTTGACAGTTTACTGACAAAGGTGCTAGGTGTGGTTTGCCCTCTTGTGAATCTGGTACCTCAAAGAGTTGGCAAATCATTTTCCATCTCCTTCTACAGCACATAAGTGTTGGAGCAACAGGAAGTGATGCATTACGTTTAGAGATGGGTGAGCTAGCAAATTATTGTTATTATCATTATTTTGATGAGGTGGTGAGAAACCAAGTACAGATAATGTAATTCAATATAGTGTCCTTACAAAAATTCTATTGTAGAACATCAAAAGCGTTAAAAGATATTTAGGGCCTGACGGCGACGGCAAATGCTTACTCCCAACATACTGGTCCACCTGTCAAATTTAGATGCAGACGGAACTTTGGTTTAATCACAGCAGAGACTACTCTGTCTCTGCCATGATTAAACTTCTCCAACAGCTGTGTGGAGTAAGGGCTCTTGAAGGCAGACCTCTAATTCCACCCACCTAATTTAGATGGGCGGAATTAGAGGTTAGTTTTCACTCCACCTCACTTCCAGGACAACCCTAGCGGTAAGGAACTGTGAAAACTGCTAAATACCCCCCTCGCCATGTGGAGGACTCCCATTGTGAGGGGAGCATTTTCTTTTTTCTTTTCAAAAAGAAAATCCTGTTTCTGGAATTTATTTTTGAAAATAAAATAGAAAACAGTTTGGTGTAGGGCTCCGTCAAAATGACGAAGCCCTGCTCCAAACTACAGAAACCATTGACAGAAACCACTGTGACAGCGGTTCCTTGCTATGCTTTAAGAAATGACAGCTGCTTGGCGGTCATTTCCAAATCTTGCACGCAGGACTTCCACAAGGGTGAAGGAGTAATTCACTCTTTTGCATGGGCAGAGAAGGGGTCCTCTGCCAGAAAATAAATCTGGCACTTAGTCATCTTCACTTAATTTATGATTACAACTGATCTTGTTTCCATTGTTCAACATGACCCCTGATTTCATGAAATTTTTCCAGAGCCTTTTTACTGTTCTGATCATTAGTAGCACTTTCCAGCTAGTAATAATACCTTAATCTATTCCACCATTGCTTGATACAAGCGGGTTTTTTCTCTCTCTGGTTCTGAGCAATGCATAATCTAGACAAAATAACAATAAAAATGATTTCCCTGTATTTCCTTCTAATGTTGTTTTCGGTGCCAGGTGTAACACATTGTTTGGTCAGTTGCATATTAAATTGCAACATGTTACATAACATGATTGTAATTTCTGTTTAAAATTCTAATAAAAGGAGCAATCTGATACAACTGAAATCAGTTTCCAGGCACGCCTGCAAACAGAAGGAACCCCATATCCGGAGGCTCTGATTTCATTCACCATTATCTGTGAAACCAGCAATTAGAATTGTATTTAGTCCCTTCATCTGCATCATAACGTAATTAATATACCCTTATTAAAATCACATCAGGATATCTTTCAGTATTTTGCGGCATAAACTGATGTCCCATCGTCATTTGTTTTTGAGATTATCTTCATAATATCGTATTGTCCTTATTCAACTGTGCATCACCATATGTCTACTATCTAAATTAAGAATTCATCAATTGCTTTCACTGTGACCGTCTTCCTGATGAAGGCACATTGACAGTGCCGAAATGTGCGTAGAATTCCACCAGTCAATTGAATTTGTGCCACTTTTCTGATAGTGTTTTGCAAATTTTGTGCTGATTAATTAATTCATGATAATGTGTTATCATTATAACAATGTTTTGAATCTGTTTTCAGTATGTTTGTGAGTTTGTATAATGGAAATGAAAGTGAATGAATGATTAAATATAAATGTTCTTTCATGGTTCAAAAACGTAATTGATCATTGTGGTTCTTTCTGACAATTATTACATATGCAGGAGTATCAAATGGTCTGCATTTTGATTGCCTTAAATCTGTACACTCATTAACTTTTTCCCTGCTTTAAGGAACCTTATTAGGAACTGTAGGGGGCCTCTTCTTTACACTTGTTTACTAGTCTGCTAGACTCCATCCAGTTTCAGGCACCCTCTGCAGAGTTAAAGAATTGTGTGGTTCTGTCCTCCACCCCACAAAGTTGGGCAGGAAACAGTAGGGCATAGCGAATGTTCAGATCACTGAGGCATCTCTTTACTGCGAGGAATGAGCTCCTCTGTTATTGTACCGCCATGGTGTAGCCAGGAAAGAACATGACAGAGGCATTGCCCACCTTTACTTCCCATAGTTTGCGTACCTATGATGGAGCCACGGTCTCTTTAGTTGAGTAAGCAGAACAGGAAAGGCTGAGGGTTGACACCTGGAGGCGGGCAGCAGGCTGGCACAGGGTGAGCTCTTTCGATGGTGAAGAAAGGAGAAAGCGCCCCCTCCGGATGTAGACTAGGAATCCATGTTTCAGCATAAGTCAAGGCATCTGAGCCCTCCACGCCTTCCAGCAGAGCCACCACTCGTATGTTGTTCCTCCTAGAGTGGCCCTCCACGTCCTCGGCCCTGCACTTCAGTGTGTGCACCTGATCTAACAAGTTCTGTAGGATTGCTGCCAATTCACGTGTGGTTGGTTGAAGCTCAGGCAACATATGCTCGACTCCTTGTACCTTGTCTGCTAACTTGCGATGATCGGCATACAATTGTGTAAACTCTGCTGTTACTTTGTCGATTCTGTCTTCAAGTAATGTGTGCGTCTGATCCAAGGTGGTTACTATATTTTCTGCAGTGTTGAGTGTCAAGCTTGGCGCCGAAGGAATTGGTGGAGACCAGTTGTCCAGCCATCCTTTGGTTTCCAGCCTGCCTGTCCACGAGCGATGGTCGTCGTGGTGTCACCTGCTGAGTCTACAAACACAGGTGGCCCATAGTTGTGCATTCCATGTTAATTGCCTAGGGGGTGTTGCTCCCAGGTGGTTTGCCCTCCAGGGTGTCCCTCAGTTGGTATGCTGAGGGGTTCCATAGGTGTATTTGCGCTTGCCTCCTGTGGTCGGGTAGAGTGATGGTATTGATGTTTTGTTAGTCAATCCTTCACTGAGACCACAGTCTCCTGATGTCATTGGTTCAAGGTTAGGCCCGTTTGCATAAACTTTAGGGGGTGTGGAGCGCAGTGGGAGCAGCCTGTGATGAGTGTCCCAATGGTATGTTACTGGACCCACCGGATATTGCAGAGTCATTAATGGCCCCCCCTGTAGGAGGGCAGGGATGACCTGGGCCTTAGGCACCCAGGAGCAGCCAACCCTTTTTCCAATGGCAGTACAAGCAGGTGCTTCCAGGATGGGTTATCATAGTGGCACAAGCAGTCCAGAGAGGTCCAGCACCCCCAGTCTACCGGGGGCAACTGTGTGGCGGCTGCTGATCAAAGCAGGGAGCAACACCTGCGCGCCAAAAAAGAGGAGCAATTGGGGGAGAAGAAAGTACTGCTGGGCACAGTCCCAGTGTGTTCAGTTCAGGGTGGCATGGTGGGCCTGAGGGTGAGAGCAAAGGGGAGATGGTTTCAGGCAGGTAATTCTGTCTCAGGGGAGGATACTGTAGAAGTGGGGTGCTTTGTTGAGCCAGCCTGTTTGGATGAACGGCGTGGCGCAAGCAGTCCTAGTGTAGACTCCGCTAGCGCCTCACACCATCTACCTTCTCTCTTGTTTCATCTGTGCCCCCAGGGCCAGTGGTGGTGATGGGCCAGGACAGTGGATACAGTCACAGACCCCAGTTCTTGACCTCAGCAATTTCTCGGTGCAGCATGCAGCTTGCAGCTTTTTGTTTGCTACCAGGCCCAGGCCTGATCTGGGCCCTGGGCCTCCCTGCCATAGCAGGGTGAGTAGGCCACCCAGCAGCACTACTGCCCCCAGCCCCACCGGCACAGACGATGAGCAGTGTGGCCAATCAGCTGCCCCGTGCATCCACTCCCCAGGAAGGAGAGGCCAACTAAAAGCAGTCAGGGGCAGCAACCACTGAAGTTAGTTTCATCTGGCCCCTCTTACAGGTGCAAGCAGATACTGACCACTGGGCCAGGCCCGAAATGACCCCTGGGCCCTCACAGCTGATACGCAGAGGTGCAGATCAAGGGCATGGTGCAGCTGCAGTCTGCCCTCTCACCTGGGGTAATCCAGCATTCCAGGAAGCCCCAGGCACCTCCATGTGCCACTGGCTCATCCACCCACCAGAGGGGCAAGTACTCTTGTCTGTCTGGATTCAGGAATTGTGCTGATGTACCATAATGGCCCCCCATTGTAGCAGGCCACTCACGGCTCTGCAGGGGGACTCTTCAGTTAGGCAAAAGTGTCCTCAGTCACATCAAGGCATATCGCCACAATGGCACAGCCATGCGTTCTGCTGTTGCTTGTCACCACGTGGCAGCAGGCCCAGGCCAGTACTTCAACGTCACCTGCGGGTTTCAAATGTTGTCCAAGGAGTGGTTATGCAGACAGGGCAAGGCTGGGAACACAGGTGAGCCAGTTTAGGATAGGCCCAGCCCAGGTGCAAGGGCCCAGTGCGGCATCACCTATTTTCCCCCTCGCGGTCCAGCCGAGGCCTGATATGACCTCCAGGCTCACTGTTGAGACCGCATCCATGGGGGAGGACGTGCAGACATGAGGGCAGTGACGCCACTCCTCTCGGCTCACCTTCTACCAGTCGCAAGCCCCTGCAGTGGCCACCCAAGGAATTATGCCCCTCTCCTACAATACGTGCAGTCCTAGTGCCGGGTCCAGCATGGCCAGCGGTGTACTTTCAGCCCCGCCAGCCCAGGTGACACTCAGGACAGTCACCGCTGCAAGCCCATCTGCAGGTCGGCTGGGGGCAGCCATATGTAGTCGGAGCTGCCAGCTGTGAGGCCCCAGCGCCCCCAGACAGTGCAGCAGCCGCCATGACCCATCACCAGGTGGGTGTGGCCCCCAGTCGGGTTTTTGCCACAGAACAGCGTCCGCTGCCAGTGAGTGAATGCACCAGCAGCAAAAAGCAGCAAGAGGCCTCCGTGAAATCTTTAGATATAGGATGGCATTGTTGGGCCAGGATTCGTGTTGGATACAGGGGCAAGTGTGTGGAGCCTCTCTAGAGTGTGTCTGCCATGTTTGCGTGCTAACCACACCCCCAATACAGCTTTCCATGGCGTATAATTAAAGCTCCCTGTTTTCTGTTTTTACTGATTTTTACAGATAAATACAGTCAGAAAACCATTCATTCCTGTCTGTATGGATAAAAATGGAAATTGGATTGTTTTTGAGTGACTCTATATGCTGTCAATCATGACTACTTGGACAATAGCTGTGTGGATTGACGGGCAATGGGATTACAAAAAGGAATTTTAATAAAGAGCCTAAAACAGCAGTAGATTTGCACAACCTTGATACTAAAATATACATATGCTCTTACAGTGCATATTTTACCATCTGAGTGTGTATATATCATTGAAAACAGTCAGGCGTTCAGGCATGAGTGCTCATTAACTTGTTAAATAAATGCAGATATAAACATATTTCAGCTTCATTTTTTCACAAAACCTAAAATAGATATGGATAAATGCTGGTAAAATTAGCAAAAAATAAATATGTATAAATACAGACGTAATTACACAAATATAAATACCATAAAACCAGGAACCCTTCTTATAATATATTCTAGAGATCACTGCTGAATTAGCAAATTAGTGCATATAAGTATGGTATTTCCCATTGTGACTTCAGCCTCCATATCTTCCCGGTTTAGCAAATGCCCTAATTTGCTAGACTACTTTTTCTGCTTTTGTAACAAGTTCATCCTTAAATGAATCCCCCCAAAAAATCTACATATCTATTGTATGGTCACCTTTTCCCCCCTGTCAACTCTATCAGTGGTACTGAAGTTTGAATTGTATCCTGTATTCCAATTTTATTTAAAAAATCCCTAATTTGCACATATTTGAAAAAACAAGTGCTAGGAATTAGATATTCTCAATGTAAGTCAGAAAAACATTGTAACACCCCTCCTTACTATATATCCAAAAATAATACTACTCCTATATGCACCCAAGTATGGGAATATGCCTTCTTTAAAAATGTCCGCCGTTGATGAAGGGCTCATCAAGAATAGTACATATCTTGAAATTAGGGATTGGAAACTGAGATTTTAGTGTGTTTCACATAACTAATGCTGCCTTGGCAATCTTAAGCCTCACCGTTTTAAAATATCCTCAGTCAAAGTATCTAAGTAAATTCAGTCCACAACTGAGCCAAAACACATCTTATACATTTGTTGAAATCCGTGTATTCTAGTATTAAGCATTGCATTTTTGTAACATTGCAGAACAGTAATACTATTTATAATCTGGAAGCCACCATGCCCTGCTCTCTAAAGGCAGCCACAAAAGTCTAATAGCTTTACAGTGTTTTTTGTGTTTCCGAATAAACTAATTAACTACTGAATCTAATTTTTTTTAAATGCATGTGGCACCTAAAGCAGAATAGAGCGAGAGACACAGGAATTTTGGTAATATAATAATTTTGACAATATTGCATCTGCCCACAATTGTTAAAAGTAGTTTCTTCGAGTTATAACATTTTTAATGCATTCTTTCAATAATGTCTCATAGGCAATTATTTTATCCCTTTGACTATGTATTGTAACACCAAGATAAATTGCTTCCCTTACAATACAACAATCATTTGTGCATTCTATATCATTAATCACCATCTGGGTCTTATCAACATTCCTTTTATATATGGCTATACATATCCAAATGGTTCTCCTATCTTTTCAATACATTTCAGAGCCTTTTGGGGAATATACAGACACACCATCTGTATAAGCAGAGATCTTGAACTGTGCTGTATTCAATATTCCTGGTTTTATTGAGGGGCAGATAACTATTTGTCAGATATAGGGTTCCAAATAGTTTGCAAATAGGAGCAGTGACATCAGGCATTACTGTTGAGTTTAATGAGTAATAGTGAGGCCTTGCAAGATCATATCCATTGTTGTTATCCTGGCCTTGTGAGCTGTATATAATACTTGTATATGAGTAATAGATTTACTAAGTACTGCATTTGATCCATGAGGCCCCAGAAAAATCTCCGGAATACCCGATCAAATGCTCTCTCAGCCTCAAAATACAATTATGCCAGCAGATTGTAAGGTGATATCTGCAACATTAAACCTTGAAATAGTTCTGATAAACTAATACGTTCTGTAGAATCTCTACCAGGATTAGTCAAATGTTGTCAATGTCTAACAATTTTAGTTATAATTTTGGATAATTGCCTGGTCTGTACCTTTGAGTAGATTTTATTACTGCATTATTCAAAAATTGGTCGGTGTAACCCACAGTTATTGGATGGATTGTTCCTCAACAATATTGACTAAATGCCATAATTGAAGTATTCGCTATCCGACATCAAATCCTGTCGTGATCTGCACCATTATGGGTGCTGATATATCTGAAACTGTTTTTGTAAAATTCAATAGGTAGCACATCTTCCCTGGCAGCTATTCCAGATGACCTAAATCTACTTAATACCTCTTCAATAGACATTACCCTTTTTAATTCCTTCGGGTCATCGGTAGTTAATTCTATGAGTGAGCTCTCCCATACATATGAGTCTTTAGTTGTCTGTGAGCTCTGGTTTGTTTTCTGTGAATAATTTCTCAGAGAATACCATAAGGTTTGAAATGACATTATCCAAATATATTATCTTACTGCCATATTTATTCTTAATTTCATTTATTCTGTTTGTATTATCTTTAACCCTGGTTTTGTATGTGATAAGTCAACCAATTGATTTAACGTATTAAAGTTCCTCACCTTTTTGTGCTATAAATTGAGCAGTGGCTCTTTTCCTTACTTCTGCACCCAATTCGGCCATTTGCACCAGTAAATGTTGTTGGATCTTTTCCTCATGAACGCAGCATCTTGTAAAGCTACCGCATGTGCCTCTTCTAAATTATACATTGACTGCAATTTTTCTCTTGCCCTGCTTGTAACGTTTTAGCAGTAAATTAAGTAATGCATCCTCTGACATTTGGTATTAAAGCATCCCAAATAATATTTAATTTTGTTTTGCTTAAATTAATACTAATTAACTCAATTAAAGATTGTGTCCTAAATTCTTCAAACGCAAGCTCTGTTAAGAGTGATTATCAAATGTCCAACCTGACATAACCTGATATGAACTAATCAGATCACTGTGGAAGTGAAATTATGATCAGAAAAAGTCATCCAGTCAGAATTATCATGTCAATACGCAAATATTGCTTATGTGCACTGAAGTAATATGTGAAGCCAGGGTCATTAGGATGTATTTGTCTCCAAACATCAATTAGTCCAAAACTGCTTAATTGTAGCACTAACTTTAATTATGAGGGGTGGCGTGCTACCATTTGTAGCATTTTTACTAGGCTTCATGATATAATTAAAATATGCAAGTAAGACGGCTTCCCCATCCCAATCTAATGATTCCACTGCAAGATCTTCCATTTTGCTAGGATCATCATTGCTTGGTCCATCTAGCCCACAAATATTCATTTTTTGATGTTTTGTGAGTATCTATAAAGTAGCCCAGCTGCATGTGTGTCAGCTTTAGTTCTTAATATTCTCAATTTAGACCCAGTTCTCCCCAAAATTGCCACTCCTTACTGATACTTGTGCTGTAAGTACAATTACATCTAGCCTCTTTGCTCTAACTAAGCCCTAGCTTTGTAATCAATATTTGTTTCTGTTAGACGTATTCAATCTGCTCTGTAATCCAATAAATTTTGTTTAGCCATCTAAACCACTGGGATTTTTTAATCCATGAACATTCCATACAATGATCTTAAAATCCATCATGGTAAATTTGTTAACCCTTCCCCTTTTCTAAACAAATATTTCCATTTCTTAGGTATCTACATTTACTATGTCTTCTTATCATCCTTATGATTTCTGATACTTTCTTGTTGTTCCCCTGTACTTCCCTCTCTGCCTTATTTTTCATTTTAATGTTATCCTGCCCCGCTAGTTCCCATCCGCCTTCCTCCTTCACACACAATCTGTCTTTTCATTCCCTTCCTACGGATTTCAGATTTCAGTAGGAAAATCAGCTCTGTGTCAGCTGTTGTCTCAGTCCTAGTAGCAATGGAGCCTACTTTACCCTCTTTCCCCCACCTCACACCAAAGTAACATCCTACAAAGCCCAGCAAATTTTCAAGCATTTCCAGTTCTCCCCAGCATCTAAGGTGTCAAAGGTATCAGCAGTTGTTAGCAAACAAATTAATGTTGTTGAACCATGTCATCAATCATAAATCATATGACATCCATCTATCCAGCCATCCATCCATCCATTTAACCTTCCATACTGACCCTTAAGTACCCCCTAGCTGCCTTCTAATTATTCTATTACAATCAATCTATTATAGGTAATTTTCAACATTGCTCAGGGCACCCTTATATATATAATTATATACTTCATCTCTCAAGCTGTTAGGCCTTTACGGTGTAGGTCTGGCCTCAAGTCTTGAAATCCATTTACAATGAATCTCCTGATCCGATGCCTGTACTCAGAAAGCGTTGATGATGTTATTATCTATATTTTTATCCGATGTCAATCCATCCACTACCTCCTGGCCAACACTGCCTCCTTGCCAGCAATAGGCTGCTCATTGCACCTCCCAGATCTAGACAAACTTAAACCTCTAGAGACTAGCCCTAAATTATTTGCTTTATTTCTACTATTTTGGTCAGCTCATTCACAGCCTTTAGATCCCCCTTGTCTTTGCATGCAGTTTCGGGGCCTGCACTACTGGTTGCTGATAGATGAATGGTTAGGAAAAAGGTCTCTGGAATTGGCAAAACCTTAAAGAGATATACAGAGGTGTCCGACAATTGGTGTTCTTCCACTTTTATATATGTGACTACAATTTTTTTCTTCACCAAGTACATAACACTAAGCTGCCAACCAGCATTAGGAAGCAATAAGCATAAACTGTTAATCATAACACAAAATAACGAATAGTGTCACCAGAAGAAATTGCACCCCAAGATAGTCTCAAATAATTAACAACACAAATTCAGAGTGTCATAGAAAGCAATCTATTGATTAAACATTTTATGCTCGTAATGCCTGTCTCAGGTAATTCCCCATAGCAACCACCTTGTTTTTCACGTTAGGAACAGCCTCTATGGAGATACATATTGAAACATTGTTTCAGTTTTCTAGCTGTCGTACCTTATTTCCAGATTACTCTTACCAGATGTCTGTGCTGTCTCTGCACATCTTGCCCGGAGACTTGCTTTCCCCTGCAACGGCTCTGGGCTTCCCCCATGTCCTCCATTGCTGATTGCTGGCTGTCATCCTGACACTGAGCTCTGCTTCCACTGCCTCTGCTGCCATAATTGAAGAATATGAACGACAAAGCTTGTGACTGTTTGCTGACGTGGCACCGGAGCAAGAGAGCTCCAGGCCAGCTCTGATATTTCACCACATCTGTAAATTTCAGCCCCAATAGTAGAATTGCCTCTCTGGCTGAGAAGCAACCTTAATCAGCATTTGTTTTAAACTGTTTTTTTTTAATTAGTTTATGTTGAAGTAGTGATTGACACAATGTATTTATGACATTACATATTACATGAAGACGAAGTGAGTGAATCACATATTTATATGATAGTGAATGAGAAAGAATAAACATCTGCCAGAGCTGAAGATTGTGTCGCTGTTGAACCAAGGACCAGAGCTAACAACATAAAACTCAAAGCCTGGCACAATATTACTTTATATATCAACTGTGCGAAATGTCCAAATCAAAGAGATGTCAGGTTGTCATTGGGGTATCAAAGTAGTCATTAATGTAACCCAATTGAAGAAAATAGTGTAGGGGGCCCTCCTTGCTCTCGTGGTTTTCAATGCACTGATAGAGAGGAATGGATGGGCTACATAATGTTCACAGTTTTTAGTGAGGATTGTACTGATTGGTGAGGTTTGACAATATGGGATACCAGCAAAAGAAACTATTGATGGACGGAATGCTGGACAATGCAAACATTCACCCCCACTAACAAGGATCTGGGTTTAATCCCTCATTATTTTGCTCACAACCCCACCCCAGTTTGGACCCAGCCATATGCAATTCAGTATTGACCCTGTTCCTTGTTGGAACAGTCCAGCCCGAACTGCCAAGCCAGGTCCTCCCTGGACCTGAAACAAACATCCTGGGGCAGGTGTCAGGGCATCACCCTTCATCAGCCAGGCTACCTGGATAAAGTGGTGTAGTGAGCACGGGACCCACGTCTGGGCATACCCTTCCCACTTAGGACAACATATGCAAAAGAAACTATTGATGGACGGAATGCTGGACAATGCAAACATTCACCCCCAGTCACAGGGATCTGGGTTTAATCCATCATTCTTTTGCTCACCAGACCACCCCCGTTTGGACCCAGCCATATGCAAATCAGTATTGACCCTGTTCCTTGTGAGAACAGTCCAGCCCGAACTGCCAAGTTTCAGGGCATCACCCTTCATCAGCCAGGCTAGCTGGATCCAGTGGTGTAGTGAGCACAGGACCTACGTCTGGGCATACCCTTCCCACTTAGGGCGACATATACAAAAAAGCTATTACTCCCCATGCCACTGGAGTCATGTTATCCTGGCTGAGGAGGGCTGAAACCCCGAAACCGGTCCTAGGATGCTTGTTTTCAGTCCAGGGAGGACCTGGCCTGGCAGTTCAGGCTGGACTGTTACCATTGGGTACAGGGTCAAGACTGGTTTGCATATGGCTGGGTTCAAACTGAAATGTCATGGGGATAATCAAACAATGGATTTAGGCCCAGCTCTCTGTACTGGGGTGACTGTATGACATTGTTCTGCATTTTGTCAATCAATTGTCGTTTTTTTATTTGCCAACCCGAGTGGGAAGAGTATGCCCAGACGTGGGTCCTGTGCTCTCCATGCCACTGGAGTCAAGCTATCCTGGCTGATGAGGGGCGAAACCCCAAAACTGGTCCTAGGATGGTTGTTTCCAGTCCAGGGAGGACCTGACCTGGCAGTTCGGGCTGGACTGTTCCCATTGGACTCAGTGTCAAGACTGATTTGCATATGGCTGGGTTCAAACTGGAATGGCATAGGGAGCAAATAAACAATAGATTTAGGCCCAGATCTCTGTACTGGGGTGAATGTATGACATTGTTCTGCATTCTGTCCATCAATTTTTGCAATATGGGATACTTCTCACGGCAGCATTGTGTCAACTTTTTGTTGTTTCTTAGACGTGGATAAGGGCTTATCCTATTCTGATGCTATGGGCCACTTCCAGAGGAACCAGACCTCCTCTTTCTGCAGGGATACAGACTCCATTTCAGTTCACCTGTCACTGTGGCATGCCAATAGGCAATGCCTGGGTGGTGAGGGAGTCTTCTAGTGCTTGGTGAGAGTACGTTGTGCAAGGAGAAAGGCCATGTCCAGGAACTGGCAGTTAAGTTTTCCTGACACAAGAGTGAGTGCATTTGTTATTTCAAGCCAGAAGGTGGTAGCGATTTGAATGTTCCAAAACATGTTTAAAATATGCGTACTCAGCTCAGAAGCGGGGGCATGTAGTGTTTGTAGTGTCATAAATTGTTCCTAGACATGCCGCGGTCAGATATGCTCTATGAAGGATGTTGAAATGAATACATTGAAATCTGGAATTTCATGATATCTTGTGGGGATGAGAGATTATTGATTACTATTCCTTTTGTGTAAAGGTGTACTCCCTTATTGATTTCCCATCGAGCTCGTAAGTGTTGGGGGGGTCCCTTTGGAATGCCTCTAACCACACATGAGACAGGCATCTACCAGTTCTTACTTTGAATTTCATGTGTGTGGTAGAGTGGGTTGTGGGTTCTATATGCGTTATGACCCAAATAATCCTAAAAACTACCAGAAGGAATTTATATGTTAGAAATTGGTCCACTGGGATTCCAATTTGCTCAACCAATAAGATCAAAAGTAATAAAATGACCATCTTGGAATAAGTCTTCCACACAGTACTTCGCCGAGTTGTTCCAAGCCTCAGCTACCCTCTGCCTGAAGCGTCAGACTGTGGAGGGGATCCCAAGAGCATAACCTATTGTTTCGGATAAGCCATGACAGGCGTCAATATTGTGGTGGCAGCTCTGACAACTGCTTGGAGGACCACTGTCCTCCCGATCCCCTATACTTGCATCAGGTACAGCATAGCCAGCATTTATAAATGAACAAGTTACTTACCTTCGGTAACGCTTTTTCTGGTGGATACAGTATCTGCCTGTGGATTCCTCACCTTGTGAATATCCCCTGCGCCAGCATTCCACGGAACTTTTTTCCCCAGCTCTCTGCGCCGACATGGACGTCATAATACCTCGGCTCCGCTCGCGACTCCGTATGACGTCACCGGAGCCATAAGAGAGCCACGTCGGCGTGATGACGTCAGTTCCACCCATTTTTTCCGTGCCTCCGAGGCGAACAGGTGGACCAACGACAGATTCAAAGTATACACAGTATACAACATTCGTTCAAATATACATAGTACATATGAAAGCTAAAGAACATAAGCATTTCCTACCAATGTACCAGATAGAAAGAATCTACAAAGTATAGCAACATCTCAGGCAAGATATCCTTTAAGGTATACAAAGGTGGACAACGGGGAGGTGGGCGGGCCAGTGAAGAATCCACAGGCAGATACTGTATCCACCACAGCTTTTCCTTTAGAATGTCCAACATAGCCCACGAATAGCTGATCGTCTAAAGGAAACTCTTTCGTTCTGTCCAAGTAAAAGCTCACAGCTCTTTTTGGGTCCAGACGATGAAGTCTTTCCTCCTCCTTGGAAGGATGAGGAGGTGGATAAAAAACAGGGAGAGTAATAGACTGCCCCAGATGAAACGGAGTAACTACTTTAGGTAGGAAAGCAGCCCTGGTCCTGAGTACCATCCTTTCAGCATGTTATGTTAAAAACGGGGGTTTAGAACTAAGAGCTTGAAGCTCACTCACCCTCCTTGCCGAGGTTATGGCTACAAGAAAGACCGTCTTAAAGGACAACAGCCTCAAAGGACAACTATGAAGAGACTCAAACGGAGACCCCAGCAGAAAAGTTAAGACAAGATTAAGGTCCCACTGTGGCATTACAAAAGGAGTAGGTGGAAACCTGTTTGTAAGGCCTTTGATAAACCTTAGTACAATAGGAGATTTAAATAATGACGGTTGATCAGGAAGACATAGAAAAGCCGCTAAGGCCGATAGATAGCCCTTGACCATGGCCACAGCACAGCCATGCTGAGCCAAGGAAAGAGCAAACTGAAGCACATCAGAAAGATGGGCTTTTAAAGGGCCAATGGATCTCTCTCCACACCATTTAACAAATTTAGACCACCTATATGAGTAAATGGACTTGGTGGAGTGTCGCCTGGCCGATAAAATAACATTCACCACATCAGGCGGGAGAGAGAAGGAATTCAGGTTGCCCCGTTCAATCTCCAGGCATGAAGGTGTAAGCTCTGGTGTAGAACCTGTCCCTCCGACTGCGAGAGGAGGTCTGCCCTCAGAGGGAGACAGAGCGGAGGGCACGAGGAGAAGTGGAGAAGATCTGTATACCACACCCTTCTTGGCCAATCCGGGGCGACCAAAATAACTTGGGCCCGGTCTTGGCGAATCTTCCTCAGAACCCGAGGAATCAAGGGTATGGGAGGAAACGCGTAAAGGAGATGTGAGCTCCAACTCAACTGAAACGCGCCCCCCAACGCCCTCTGCAACGGAAACTGGAGACTGCAGAATAACGGGCAATACGCGTTCTTGCGAGTGGCAAACAGGTCTATCCGAGGAGTCCCCCACGTCTGGAAGATGCGACGACCCACCTCTGGATGAACCCTCCACTCGTGGTCGGCGGAGAACTGTCGACTGAGACTGTCCGCACGTACGTTCAGCACCCCGGCCAGATGATTCACCATCAAGCAAATCCGATGGTCCTGAGCCCAGGACCAGAGTCGCAATGCTTCTCCGCAGAGACGGTACGACCCTACCCCTCCCTGCTTGTTGACATACCACATCGCGGTAGTGTTGTCTGTCAGGACTTGAACCGACTGACCGGGAAGGGAGGAAGGCCTTGAGCGCCAAACGAATCACCCGCAATTCAAGAAGGTTGATGTGAAGCAACCTTTTCTCTGGAGACCAAAGACCTTTGACCTCCAGATCCCGCAGATGAGCACCCCACCCGAGGGTGGAGGCATCCATTATCACTGTAGCCACCGATGGAGGCAGATGGAAGGGCTTCCCTTGAGACAGATTTCCCCCCACGCTCCACCAAGACAGATCCGCCACAGCTTCTCTGGAGATCTTGATCGACTCCCTGAGATCTCCGTTGTGCTGATACCACTGCCTGCGGAGGCACCACTGGAGTGCCCTCATGTGCCAGCGTGCATGGTTGACCAACAGAATACAGGAAGCGAACAGACCGAGCAGACGAAGCGCCTTCAGAACTGGAACAACCGCTCCATTGTGGAATAAAGGGATCATCTCCTGAATGTCGAGAATTCTTTGAGAAGGAGGAAATGCTCGACTCACAGTAGTGTCCAGTACCGCCCCTATGAACAGGTTGCGTTGAGAGGGCACCAGGTGAGATTTGGGCACATTGATCGAAAAACCCAAGTCGAATAACAGCTGAGATGTTACCTGCAGATGATGTTGCACCATCTCTGGGGACTCTGCCTTCAGAAGCCAGTGGTCCAGGTAGGGGAAAACCGGAATCCCAGACCTCCTGAGATGAGCAGCCACCACTGCCATCACCTTCGTGAAGACTCAAGGTGCGGTAGTAAGACCAAACGGGAGGACCGCAAACTGGTAGTGTTGCGACCCAACCGTAAAACGGAGATACTTCCTGTGCGACTTCAGGATTGGGACATGGAAGTACGTGTCCTGCAAGTCGATCGACACCATCCAGTCTCCTTGCGGAAACGCTTGAAAAACCTGCGCAAGGGTCAGCATCTTGAATTTCTCCTGTTTCAGGTAAAAATTCAAGACTCTGAGGCCCAGGATTGGACGCAATCTGCCGTCCTTTTTGGAAATCAGGAAATACCGGGAGTAGCATCCCTGACCCCTTTCCTGCTCTGGAACCACCTCTATCGCACCTTTTTGAAGCAAAGCTAGTACCTCCTTCTGCAGAAGAAGCAGATGGTCTTCTGAGCAGTAACCCTGGCAAGGAGGGTAAGGGGGAGGAAACTCCCAAAAAGGAAGGGCGTACCCATTCTCCACGAGGTTTAAAACCCAAAGGTCGGTCGTGACAGATTTCCAACCCCGCAGAAAGTGGGACACCCGACCCCCCACAGGTCTCACATGATCTAGGATGGGGGATCTAGGGCTGCTTCCCTGAAGCTTCATTGGGAGCAGAGGAGGCAGAAGATGAAGATGGGTTGCGGCCAGAACCTCTCCGCCCCCTTTGCCTTCCTCTATACGACCTATAGAGGGGATTCTGCTGCTGCTGTTGCTGCTGCTGCTGAGGTTGCCGGAAGGAACGAAATGAGGATCTCCCAAAGCCTCTGAATTTCCTAAGACCAAATCCCTTAGCAGGAGTCTGTAATCCTAAAGATTTCGCCGTTACCCTGCTATCTTTAAATCTTTGCAAGGTGGAATCAGCCTTCTCACCAAAAAGTTTCTCTCCATCAAAAGGCAAGACTACCAAAGTGGCTTGAACATCAGAAGAGAAGCCGGAAGAATGAAGCCACGCTTGCCTCCTAGTGGCTATCAAAGATTCCATTATCCTTGCCACAGAATCAGCCGTGTCAAGCCCCGACTGAATTACCTGCCTTTCAGCAGCCTGAGTGTCAGTGACAACCTCCATAAAAGAAGCTTTCACTCCTTCCGGCAGCTTAGGGGCTAACAATTTCATAGAGTCCATCAAGGCGTGAACGTAGCTCCCCAGCAAACAAGTGGCATTGGTCGATTTAAGCGCCATGCTTCCTGAAGAAAAGGCCTTTCTGGCTGCTTGATCAGTCTTTTTAGAATCCCTATCCGCAGGAGTCTGAGGGAAAGCGCCTGAAGCATGCTTCGAGCCTGAAGCCTGCACCCCAAGGCTTTCTGGAGAAGGATGGGAAGAAAGAAAACTTGGATCCCCAGGGGCCACCCTATATCTCCTTGCCACCTGTCTGGAGACTGCAGGCGAAGAGAGTGGCTTATGCCAAACGTCCATAACAGGCTCCAAGATAGCCTCATTAACAGGCAACAAGGGTTCAACATTTGAAGTTGGCGAATGTAGGACTTCAGTAAGGAGGTTCGGCTTATATTCAGCAGAGGGTAACTGCAAGTCCAGCAACTCTGCGGCCTTCTTAATAACTAAATGATAGGGGGCCAGTTCTTGTGGCGTTGAAGATCTAGTAGATGAATGCTCCCACTCCGGAGTAGCATCAAGACCACTAGCATCTTGAATGCCTTTAAAGTCATCAGAAGATGCATCCACCTCACCATCTTCCACTTCCTCCCTATAATGCTCCTCTTCCAAGACTCTCTGGGCCTCTCTCCTTCAAAGGATCCGAGGAACCGGCGTCGGCGGCGCCGTACGTGGAGTCGGTGGAACCGAACATGGAGTCGACGGCTTCGGAGTCGGTGGCGCCGGACGTGGAGCCGAGGGAGTCGGCAACGGCGTCGAGCAGGGCTCTGAAGAAGCCGATCCAAACGAAGCCGAGATGGATCACCAGACGGCGCCGGAAACTGCCACGAAGGAGCCATCGGCAAAAAGAGCATAAATGGGGCCTGAGCATAATGCTGCGGCACTCCCAAGGTGTATGCCATAGGACCCATGGGACCAGATGGTGCGCCGGATGGGAAGGCAGCCTGTTGAAAAATCCCATACATCGCATTAAGGAAATGTGTCGAATCCGCACCCGGAGTCGGGAACTGCGGATAAGGGATTGATCCTGAATCCGGCCGAGGAGTACCTGGAACCGGAGCCGAAGTGTCCTCAACAGGCGCCACAGGATCAGCTGGCTCTGGAGAAAGCTCTTTCTCTTGTTCCTGTTCGACATCAGAAGCAGAAGACTCCACCGGCGCCGGACACTGCGCCGGTGACTGCGTCGAAGACTGCACCGAGGACCGCGCCGGGGACCACGCCGGAGTCCGCTTCGGCGAAGGTGCCCTCTCTGGAGAGTTCCTAGGAGATGGAGAAGGAGATACAACATCCTTACTTCGACGTCGAGGCGACGGCGATCCCGAAGTCCTACTTTTCGAAGACCGGCGCAGAGAGCTATGCTTTTTTTTCTTGTGATGCTTCTTCGACTTCGAAGAGTGTGAAGTCGACGACTCCGGCCTCGATTTCTCCTTCTTTCTACCTCTCCTTTCCTTCTTCGCCTTGGCCATGAAGAGTTTCGCCTCTCTCTCCTTCAAGGCCTTGGGGTACATTCTTCTGCAACTGGAACAGTCCTCCACGTCGTGGTCTGAAGAAAGGCTCCACAAACAATCCTCATGGGGGTCAGTCATTGACATGTGGCCCCCACATTCCCTACAAGGTTTGAAACCAGACTTCCTCATCGAAGACATGGTGAATCCAGAAACAATAACCACTACAAGACTACAAAGTAGCAGGAGAGTGCTGGAAAACCGTTATGCGTCGAAGGCGTGGAAAAAAGGGAACTGACGTCATCACGCCGACGTGGCTCTCTTATGGCTCCGGTGACGTCCTACTGAGTCGCGAGCGGAGCCGAGGTATTATGACGTCCACGTCGGTGCAGAGAGCTGGGGAAAAAAGTTCAGTGGAATGCTGGCGCAGGGGATATTCACAAGGTGAGGAATCCACTGGCAGATGTATCCATCAGAAGCTGTATTACATAGATGGCCTTAAGATATAGCTCACTGGAATGTACTGGGCTATTTCTTCTAGTGTATCCTTCAATCTGGGGTGTGAGGTTGCAGATTCAAAGTCAGCTCATGAGGCAGCCTCTAATTGGCTGCTATCTTTCCTCAAACCAACAAATTAATAGGGAGAGCTCACCCAGAGCTCAATCAAGGAACTGGTTTGGTTCCAGGAAACTGTGCAATAAACATCATGTAAAACATTACAAAGATTCTTCAAAATTTAAAAAGTGTATTTCTTTAACATTTGGAAGATCTTTGTTTAAGTACAGTAAATGATATCACTGATTTGAGTGGCATTTAATGGAAATGGTAGGCCCTAAACATGAAGTTAGAAAAATGTATTCAACAACCAGGTCATTAGTGAAGCACGGGCCAATACATTTGCCAACTTTGCTTGCTGCCCTATGTTGCATGAACTGTTAGTAAATCTGTGCCCATACCCCTCAGTGTAAGAAATTATGCATATTAGCCATTCACAGAGGGCTGGAGGAGCCCACAGATTTACACGTCTTCACTGAGATAAAAGTGCTGAACTCAGCTGCAGACAGTCATTCACTCATGTGTTCTATGTTCAGACGCCCAAAACAAATGTGATGTATGGACTCATCTGTTTTTGTATTTAAGACATTGTATTGTACTGTGATGACAGACCGGCTCAGTTTTTGCAGGCCAGTCCCCATAGGTCAAAGGCAGGTACGTATTCAGCCCAAAAATGGGTTTAGGAACCCAAAGAAAAGTGACCCATTTTCATATATTGCACTAATTTGCAAAAAGCTGCTTTGTCAGTATCTACAGGTTAACCACATTAATTGTGGGGCCAATGACACTGGTCAAAACTGCAAACCTTATGTTACCACTTCAGCTTAGAATTGAACTCCTGGGGCCATTTTATGTATTAGGGCACACTTTCCCTGTATGCGCCTGGGGCACCTTAAGACAGACTGTCATCCTGCAAACAGAGAAAGTGCGGTCCTATTACATAAAGTGCGCTGCCCCCAGTGCAGCCGCAAACTTGTGCTGCCATGGGGGCAGTGCATTTAAGTGAAATAAAGAGCGGTTTTGAAGCAGCCACTTAATTTTTCACTGTGCCTACACTTTGAAGGGAGATAAGAGATCCCTAGCAGGTGGGTGCAGTCAGTGACTGCACCTGCCTGCAGAGGGATGTCTGGAGGGTCCCTAGGACCCCTTTACCCCATGCAGAGGGCTTCTCCCAGGGGGTGCACTGACAGTGCGCCACCTTTTAGGTGGTGTACTGTCAGTGCGCCTCCTGACATCTTCTTTGCCTCTGCACCTGCGTCTGTAATATGGCATCGGAGCAGAGGCGAAGGGATTCCCTCATCCCATGCAAATGAGGGAACACCCCCTGCAGATAGCGTTGGCGCTTTAAGTGCTCCAGTGCTATCGGTATTACAGAATTGGCCACACAATTGTTTGTGGCCCCTTTTGTAATACCAAAGTGCCCCGGGGGTGCACAAAGTGGGCGCAAACACCCGTTGCACCCCCGGGCCACTCTCTGTAATAAGTCCTCTGATGGTCATTTTCAGGTCTCTAAATACCCTTCTCACCCTCAGGTATATGGATCCATTGCTCACCCTTAGGTCCCTTAGCCTTTGCTTACCCCAACATCCCTGAATGCCTTTATATTCATCAGGCCCTGCAGCTCTTGTTCACCATTGAAAACCCTAACTTTACATACTCTGTACTCACCTGTGTCCTGCACTGGGGGGAGTTTGAAGTGCTGCTCCCTCGGTCCGCCGCAAGCCGAGTGCTCGATTGATGCAGAGGGGGGCAGACATCTTGACAGACTTGCCTGACCCGCCCACTTCCGATTCCGGGAGGAGGGGCCAGGCCTTACTCCACGGGCTGGTGCTCTCAT
This sequence comes from Triturus cristatus, assembly GCF_964204655.1. Classification (NCBI taxonomy): domain Eukaryota; kingdom Metazoa; phylum Chordata; class Amphibia; order Caudata; family Salamandridae; genus Triturus; species Triturus cristatus. Next base: position 400,419,117 of record NC_140595.1, on the reverse strand, counting down.
TTCGAGCACTATATAACTGCATTGAGAAGCGAGCGCGCAGCGGAGAGGGAGCTTCCTGAATGCTCTCAAGCGCTAGATTACTGTAGGAGACTCTATTTTTAAGATATTATAGATACTGCTCTTTCTCTGCATTTTAACTGCTGGATTGTGTCTTGATTATTTGTTTTAATCAGCGTTTCTGTTTTAAATTTTAAAGTCATCATTTTTAAACGTTACTGCTGCACATACTCTGCACTCACCTGTGTCCTGCACTGGGGGGAGTTTGGAGTGCTGCCCACTCAGGCCGCCGCAAGCCGAGTGCTCGATTGATGCAGAGGGGGCAGACATATTGACTGACTTGCTCGACCCCGCTCATTTCCGATTCCGGGAGGAGGGGCCAGGTCTATATAGCACTATATAATTGCATGGAGAAGCGAGCGCGCCGCTGGCACACCGGAGGCGTGCCTAAGGCAAGCCTGTCTGCGCCAGTCCGCGGCCAGGAGCCTGGCTCCATGTCAAAATGATCAGATACTTCCCGGGGGAATTACGTGCGCTGGCTCATAGGGCTAACCAGAGAGATGCGCTTGATGTGTTACACAAATTAGAATATTATGGACTTCTGAATGTTGATCGCATTGTCCCGCTGTCCTTCCCAGCTTTAGAAACACCGCTCTCTAACCTGAATGTACATATCACTACCAGATCAAAGACCCCTGACTTGAATGAGCTAAACCTAATCTATCTAAATACACGCTCCATGGTTAAGCATCAGTTGGAAATTTTTAACCTTCTAGAAACCGAAGCACCAGATATGCAATTAGTAACCGAAACTTGGATGACCCTGGAATCTATGCCTGATATTCCTGCGGCCCTCCCTAGTAACTACTACTTAATGCAGGCTAATAGACCCCCTGGATAAAGAGGAGGAGGAGTAGCAGCAATCATTAAAAAAGAATTTTCGGCCACCGCCATCGCCCCATTGGAATTTACCTCAGTAGACAGCCTCACACTCAAACTAACATTCCCTAAATCGACACTAGTGTGCACATTGATCTATAAACCCCCTACTACAATAGGAGATTTTGTCACTAAATTAGCAAACTTCCTGACCCCTCTTACTATCGATTATGCTAACAATATTGTAATTGGAGACCTGAATTGCTGGTCGACAGAAGAAGACGGGAGCCGGGGCTCCAAGGAACTCACAGACTTACTACATAACTTAAACTTTGATGGACACATAACGGTACCCACCAACATCAAAGAGCATGCGCTAGACCATCTATGGACCTCTAACCTCATGGTTCGCAACGTAATGGTCAGGCCGTGTGCATGGTCAGATCACCACCTGATACACTTACTATAAATGGCCTACCCATACCACAAACATTGTGCAGCACGAAACAACTAACTAGGAATTGGAATCGTGTTTGCCTACAAGAGTTCTCCAACTCCTTGAATTCTACAATCACGCCAATAACGGACAATGTTAATGAGCTGGAAAGAGCTATCTCCAACTGGCAACTACGTGCATGCGAGATGCATGCCCCACTAAAATGGAAAGAGCAGGGCTCCAGGCGGCATGAAACCTCTTATTGCTTAACTGCAGAGTTAAAACTAGTAAAACTTAAAACCCGCCAGGCAGAAAGAAAATGGAGGAGAAATTACTCCCCAACGGAATGAAAAGTTATGATAAAGCACTCATTGAGTATAAGGCAGCCATTGTGGAGGCAAAAAAGGCCTTTTACACTAGCAGGGTACTAAGCTCTGAAAACAAATCGAAGGACATTTTTAAAATAGTCAGAGAACTATCCAGTGCAGACCGTGTCACCATGACCATCACTCCCTCACAGGTCCTATGTGACAACTTGAGCATCTACTTCGTCGATAAAATTAAGAATATCCAAAATTCTATTGCCTTCAACTCTCATGATTGGAAATCTCTTGAGCGATTTACGAACCTTATAACCTTGTCCCATTTTCAAAAGGTCACTCTGGACCGGCTGCTAGAATTGAGAAACAAAATACAATCTGGTTCTCCATATGATCCTTGTCCTGTCAGGGTACAAAAAGACCATCTCACTCAATTACCGGATACCTATCTTACTCTCCTCCACACTTTTCTAGAGCAAGGGGTGGTCCCACGTACTTTCAAAGAGGCAGTACTCGTCCCACTGCAAAAGAAAGCAGGAGTGGATCCTAGCGTAATGAGCAATTATAGACCAATATCGCTCCTTCCCTATCCCGCAAAGATACTGGAGGCCCATGTTGCAAAACTTCTTTGTACCTTCAATGAAGGCACCAATTTCCTTGACTCCCATCAGGCAGGCTTCAGACCAGCACACTCCACCGAAGCAGTCATTGTGAATGTAGTGGATGATCTGAAAGAGGGTGCAGATAGGGGGTGCACACAAGCCCTGGTCTTCTTAGACCTATCCGCTGCATTCGATACCGTGGATCACACCATATTAGCGGATAGAATGGAAGCGGCAGGCTTGAGGGGTAAGGTACTGGAATGGATGCTCTCGTTTTTAGGGGTTACAACAAACAATTGATGGACGGAATGCTGACAATGCAGACATTCTCCCCCAGTCAAGAGATCTGGGTTAAATCCATCGTTCTTTTGCCCACTACGCCACCCCAGTTTAGACATGGCCATGTGCAAATCAGTCTTGACCCTGTGCCTCATGGGAACAGTCCAGCCCGAACTGCCAAGCCATGTCTTCCCTGGACCGGAATCAAGCATTCTAGGACCGGTTTCTGGCTATCAGCCGTCATCAGCCAGGATAGCTTGACTCCAGTGGCGTAGTGAGCACGGGTCCCACGTCTGGGAATACCCATCCCACTTAGGGCGAAAAGCGTTACAACAAACAATTGATGGACGGAATGCTGACAATGCAGACATTCTCCCCCAGTCAAGAGATCTGGGTTAAATCCATCGTTCTTTTGCCCACTACGCCACCCCAGTTTAGACATGGCCATATGCAAATCAGTCTTGACCCTGTGCCTCATGGGAACAGTCCAGCCCGAACTGCCAAGCCATGTCTTCCCTGGACCGGAATCAAGCATCCTAGGACCGGTTTCTGGCTATCAGCCGTCATCAGCCAGGATAGCTTGACTCCAGGGGCGTAGTGAGCACGGGTCCCACGTCTGGGAATACCCATCCCACTTTAGGGGAACGCACCCAATCCTTTAGGTTGCCTCCTTTTGCCTCAGCTTGGGTTAACAGCACATGTGGTGTCCCACAAGGCTCATCTCTCTCACCACACCTGTTCAACATCTATATTAGCCCCCTGATCCATGCTCTGCAATCCAGGGGAGTGAAGGTATACAACTACGTTGACGACATGCAGCTGATCTTTCCAATGGACGAGACGGAGGAATCTAAGAAATTCTTCCAACGTACTATGCTCTTCATCAAAGACTGGATGAGTCATAACTATCTCAAACTAAACTCGGATAAAACTGAAATAGTTGTTTCTAACAATAGACTCGATCAGTGGTCGCCAGCTCACTGGCCAGCTTGACTGGGCTCCCCACCTATCCCTAAAAATTTGGTTAAAGGTTTAGGGATTGCAATCGATGCCAAGCTATCCATGCACAAACAGATCAACCTGGTCACCTCCTCTTGTATGTACTATCTGAGGACATTCAAGAAAATGTGGATTTTTTTTCCAGGGAAGTAAGCACTACGGTTATGCTTGCCTCGATCATGTCCAGGCTGGATTACGCCATCTACTTAGGGCTCCCTGAAAATCAGACCCATAGACTGCAGCTAATACAAAATCAAGCAGCCAGGCTGGTCCTTCAGCAACCAAGAAATTGTCATATTAAACCACTTCTGAAGCAATTGCATTGGCTCCCGGTGACTCAGCGGTCCATGTTCAAGACAGGTTGCATGGTCTTCAATGCCCTCTGTGAGAAGGGTTCCAAATTCATCTCTGCTAAGATTTCAAGGTATGTATCCAAACGGAATCTCAGATCGGCCACGATGCCTATGCTAATAGTTCCAAGATTCAATCGCAAGAGAACGGGTGGCTCCCGTTTCTCTGTCCTTGGCCCCACTTTCTCTGTCCTTGGCCCTACTCTCTGGAATTCCCTGCCAATAGATATTAGACTTACACCTGAGTACACTAATTTCAGAAAAAAAATGAAAACATGGTTGTTCACTCTAGCTTATTGTTAGCAGCCCTCAGAACGTCTCAACATCCCTTTCAGCGCCAAGAAACCTTTTGGTATACGTGCGCTTAACAAATTCCCCAAACATAAACATTGATCAGCAGGACACTAAAGGATTATGTTTACCCTCTGGTCTGGAGACGTCTGTTAACCATCAGGAACCTCTGCACCCTGCTCACACCAAGGCTTTGAGGCTCCTGCTGACCACTGAAAGGCACAGGCTAACACTCACTGTCAGATTCATATCAAGGGCTGTATTCAATTCATGTCCATAGCTCTGACTCCCTCTCATGTGTTCAAGCACTCGCTCACCCTCAGTTCCCTTAGGCTCCTGCTTACCCTTAGTTTCCAAACCTCCTGCTTACGCTCGGTTCCTGGGGCTTCTGTTCACACCAGGTACCTGAAGCTCCTTTTCACCCTGAGTTCCTTGAGGCTCCTGCTCATCCTCAGTTCCCTGATGCTCCTGCTCACCCTTGGTTCCATGAGGCTTCTGCTCATTTTCAGTTCCCGCATGCTCACCCACAGTTACCTGAGGCCCCTGCATAATCTTAGTTCCAGAGGCTCCTGTGCGCACCAGGTCCCCAAGGCTTCTATTCACCCTCAGTTACCTGAGGCTCCTGCTCATCCTCAGTTCCCTGAGGCTCCTGCTTAGCCTCAGTTCCTTGAGGTTCCTGCTCAATCTCAGTTGCCTGAGGCTCCTGCTTAACCTCAGTTCCTTGAGGCTCCTGCTCACCCTCAGTTCCCTGAGGCTCCTGTTCACACCAGATCCCCGAGGCTCCTGCTTAACCGCAGTTCCTTGAGGCTCTTGCTCATCCTCAGTTCCCTGATGCTCATGCTCACCCTCCGTTACCTGAGGCCCCTGCATAACCTTAGTTCCAGAGGCTCCTGTTCGCACCAGGTCCCCAAGGCTTCTGTTCACCCTCAGTTCGCTGAGACTCCTGCTCATCCTTAGTTCCCTGAGGCTCTTGCTTAACCTTAGTTCCCTGAGGCTCCTGCTTAGCCTCAGTTCCTTAAGGGTCCTGCTCACCCTCAGTTCCCTGAGGCTCTTGCTCACCCTCAGTTCCCTGAGGCTTTTGCTTAACCTCAGTTCCTGAGGCTCCTGTTCACACCAGGTCCCTTGGTGAGGATAACTGTCATAATGTTACTGTGAAGAAACCAGAATAAGGAAAAAATGTCACATAATATTAATTAGGGTCATCTTTAGGACTAAGGAGATGGAAAGCCTTTACCCTAACAATGAAATGCAAGTTGTCAACTGATATTGAATAATATATATATATATATATATATATATATATATATATATATATGTAACATTAGCTGCTTTTTAGCCATGATAGGGTCTTCTTTCTCCCCTCAGTTTCCTTGTATCCTTGTATCTTACTCTGTAGGTGTTTCACACAGGGACCTGCACTACCAATTTCACCACCACTGTGCTATAATTATATATATATATATATATATATATATATATATATATATATATATATATATATATATATATATATCCAAACAAAGATCTCCATTTTACCGGGGGCCCGAACCCTGCAGGGCGGCCTCTGCTCTCAGGAACGGAGATTCCTGTTACTGCATGTCCATACGAAAACATTTTTTCTTTATATATATATTCACTGAAAAAACCATAGGTTTCAGGCACGTTATAGTTAGGAATTAGCATTTAAAAAACCTTAGAAATTCACTGAAAAAACCATAGGTTTCAGGGGCGTTATAGTTAGCTGGACTTTTCACTCGTACAAAACCATTGAAATTCCCCCGTTATAGTTAGTTCAGCTAACTATAACTCGCGCGCCCGCAATGCACTGCTGATGACGTCACATATTACATCACTCATGACATGGTCAGTGACATCACTCATGACATCACTCATGACATCTCAAAGTAATTTTTAATTATTGTGTTTTTGCAGTTTTATATAGTGCAGACTTGTCAGGTATTGGAGTGCTTTACATGAGCATTGCTTACATCACACAAGAACAAATTCATTTTGGTTGTAGACATGGGGAGATTAAGTGATTTGACCAGAATCACAGAATGTCGAACCGAAGCAGAAACTCCAACCTGGTTCCCCCGGTGCAAAATCTGCAGCTCTGGATGTAACACCACGTCCTATCCCCTATGTGCAACATTTGATCAAGTGGTCAACTGGATTAAAAAAGCATAAAGATAACAAATAATTTAAAAGTGCTTTGTCGCTATTTGAAAACTCAGAAAATATGTCTTCATTTTAGTTTTTTAGAGCACTAACCATAATTTTGATGCAAATAAGACCCTCTAATATATGTAATTTCTAAAGGAAATGCTCTTGGTGTTACAGTTTTGATTACATCAAGATGACGTCATTCGTTCCACACTTTTGTAATAAATATAGAATGTTAGCAATCTAGTTGTTCATTAGGATTCTGTTGAGAGGCAGCGGCCAGGGGCACGGACTCTGAAAATTGAAGGCAGGTAGGCAACAATTTGACTACACTGGGCAGGCAGGAAGGGCAGTGGCAGCACAACAGACTATGGAGGGCAGTGGAAAGGATGGCAGGGGCAACAAACAAACAATACAGGACTGGCAAGAGAGGCTGTGGCAATATAATAGACCATTGTGGGCAGAAGGAAGAGGCAGTGGTAGTACAACCATACATGCCAACAGACCCGATTCAGCCAGGAAACGTCCAATGTTTTTAAGCCCAAATGGGCTTTATTTATCTGTCTCCTGTCTACAATCTCCTCTTTTTCAATGTAACTCAAAGGGGAAAATCAATACCCCAGTTCTTTTTCAAAATCTCCCTCTTACCAAGTTCAAAATGTTCGCAAGTATGGTACATTGGATCATGGAAGGCAGGAGGAATTGGGGTAGGGACATGGACTCGGATAACAGAGGACAGGAGGGACATGGAGATGTGCACCAAACTGACCCTACAGTGCAGGCATCAGGGTTTGCAGCAGCACAATACACCACACAGGGCATGCGGGACGGGAGTGCAGCACAACAATCCATAGAAAGCAAAAGTGAGGGGACAGGACTATGCACATGGACAACAGAGAACAGAAGGGAAAGAGGCAATGGTAGCTAGCTGACCATAATGGACAGACATGAGAGAAACCTGCAGCATAACAGACCATAAAGGGCAAGAGGGACGGATCATGGGCATTACAATGGAACAGACAAGCCAGGAAGGAGGGAATAGGGGTCTGCACATGGAAACAGAGGGCTGGGGGAAAGGGGGCAGGGCAGGAGCAGCAAGATGACCATGGAGGTCAGGCAGGATGGGCACTAGAAGCAAGACACACCATGGAGAGCAACAGTGAGACTATGATAGCATAAATGTGGACATGCAGGGTGGAGGTGGCAGGGACAGGTTACAGTCATCTGACAATGCTAGGCAGGTGGGAGGGGAGTGGTAGCTGAACAGAACACTCAGAGTAGATAGGAGTGGTAGGTCCATGGAACATGGTGGGAAAAAAGGATGGAGCAGGAGCATGCACAAAGACATCGGAGGGCAGGGGGAAGGAGAATAGGGGCAGCAAGCTAAGCACAGAGGCTAAACAGGAAGTCAATGATGGGGCATAGAATTGGGCAATGGAGGGAAGGAGGAGTGGACTGGTACATCATGCTAAATGGAGGGCAGTGGCAGCACATCAGACCATGCATGGCAGGAGGGAGGAGGCTAGTCCATGGATTCAGACAACAGAGGATAGGGAGGAGGTGGATGGGGCAGCAAGCTAACTGTTCAGAGAAGGCAGGTATTAAGAACTTTATTGTTTTTAAAATGTGTGTCTGTGCGAACTACTTAAAATATGAAGAAGTATGCAGCATAATCTCACTTTTATTCAGGAAGAAGAGGACGTTTGTGACTGTGACTTCGGGCTCACTTGGCAGAAACACCCCCTGACCCTCCACCCCTATCGCAAAATGTAATCCCTGTGAAAAGGGTAGGTGAACGCAGTGTTATATAGAATATAGTCCTGAGAGCACGATTGAAAATGAAAACTAGATATAGTTATGGTATAAACTATGCACCAAAAAGTGTGATATAAGATGAACCGGGCGTGAAATATAATATGCAATACATTGTGCGCAATGACAGATTCATTGGAGAGCGCGAGATAGCACAGGCACTAGCGCGAGCTATGCGATATGCACCTTGGAGTGTAATATTCACAGGGGAATGTCGTGTAACCTAACTAGTCTCTAAAGTTGTAATATAAAATATGTGCTGGGGAGTGTAACTTTGCATATGCACTGTGACAAAGATATGGATCCCAGATTGTAATATGTATGGCATAGTGCTGTGAGTTATAACAACGGCATTGAAGAAGGCATGTTAGATGGGGCAATATAACCTGTGCGAAGGCAAGTGTGGTATGACATATTCACGGGGTAATGTTACAGTGCACATGGGCTAGACAGTGTCATAGCATATGCACTAGCTGATGAAATACAACACAGAGGTGTGTGGCACTCGGCGGGCACTGGTGGGTGTACCACAGCATTGGGCTCAGCCAGGAGCACACTGTGACTCTCAAGTGAGGTTCATCTCCTTTCCAGAGAGTAAAATAAAAAGTATTACTCATCCGGCAGTGGATGTGTGTTTTATTAACCGTGAGGGGGGTTTATTGCATAGTTTTGGTCGAATTTTTGTTGAATCTCCTTTGAATGGCTTGGTGTGCGTGTGTATTAAAAGTGCCCATCCATAGCTACCCATGTTTGTATAAATAAACGATAAGGGTGTCTACTTGGAGAGTACCCACTGGCGGGAACGCTGGGATTAGGCACGGTAGGGTGTCAGACACGTCAGAGCTTCACTAGCGGTGTAAATACATTCCACGTGGATTCATTGTATGCATTGTATGCATAGTCGCCTTTTAATGAATATCACGCAATTCGTCATGGTTATAGGTACGTAGGTTTGTTCAGCATGTCCTAGGTGTTTCTATAATTAGGGCCAATAAATTAGAAAAAGAAGGGAGGCCATACAGCCCTCTTCTTTAAAAAAAATATATATATAACACCTGCATCGTGCCGGAGGCCACTTCCCCTCCTTGCAGCACTCTGCAAACGCGCCCCCTGGCAAGTTGCAAGTTGGGGAATTAATTCCCCTTCAATACTGAGAGTCCCTGAGGGCCAACTATCCCAACAGGTATCTCCAGTATGCGCCAGGGAGCTGCGTTGCAGACAGGTGTTCTGAGGCCATGCCCCTTTTTACACCTCTCTGCAACGCAGCTCTGTGGTGCTTACTGGAGGTACCTAGTGAGCTAGTTTGACCCTAGGGACCCTTAGGATTCAAGGGGACATAATCTCTCAACTTAGAACGCCACAGGGTGCATTTACACAGTGGTGAAGGGAGGGGACGGGCCTGAGGTGAAATGTGCAAACACGCCCTGTGGCGCGTTTTAAGTTGGGAAATAATTCCCTTTCAATCCTGAGGGACCCTGGGGGCCAACTAGCCCACCAGGTGCTTCCAGTAAGCACCACTGCACTGCATTGCAGAGAGGTGGTGCAGGCCGTGCCCCTTTTTACACCTCTCTGCAATGGCGCTTACTGGAGGTAACTAGTGGGCTAGTTTGACCCTAGGGACCCTTAGGATTCAAGGGGACATAATCTCTCAACTTAGAATGCCACAGGGTGCATTTACACAGTGGTGAAGGGAGGGGACGGGCCTGAGGTGACGTGTGCAAACACGCCCTTTGGCACGTTTTAAGTTGGGAAATAATTCCCCTTCAATCCTGAGGGTCCCTGGGGGCTAACTAGCCCACCAGGTGCTTCTAGTAAGCACCACCGCGCTGCATTGCAGAGAGGTGGTCCAGGCCGTGCCACTTTTTACACCTCTCTGCAACGCAGCTCTGTGGCGCTTACTGGAGGTACCTAGTGGGCTAGTTGGAACCTAGGGACCCTCAGGATTCAAGGGGACTTAATCCCCCAACTTAAAACGCCCACAGGGCGTGTATACACAGTGGGGAAGGGAGGGGACGGGGCCTGAGGTGACGTATGCAAACACGCCCTGTGGCATATTTTAAGAGGTAGTTTTAATCCCCCTCCTCTATTATATGCTAGGGGCTTACAGAGGAGGTCATGCTAATCACAGGGTGACCCCAACGCATAGTGTTCCCTAGTGTATGTAGGTGTTTTCACTGTATTCTAAGTGTCTTGTAACATAGCACTGGCTCCGGGACTGGTTAATCAGACTCAGTTACCACCGGTATCAGTCTGAAAAAGTTGAGAGTACAGGATGATTTTGCAACAAGGCTTCTTTCTGCTCTTCTGTTTGTTCTTTCTGCATGTTATCCTTCTTCCTGCACTTTTCTTCGTCTTTGAGAACTTCTGTTGCTTCTTTCAGCATTTCTATTTTTTCTTTCTGTGCGTTTTTTCTTCTTTCTTCACATGTCCTATCTCTGTAGGCATAGTTAGAAATTAGCATTTAAAAAACCTTTGAAATTCACTGAAAAAACCATAGGTTTCAGGCACGTTATAGTTAGGAATTAGCATTTAAAAAACCTTAGAAATTCACTGAAAAAACATAGGTTTCAGGGGCGATATAGTTAGCTGGACTTTTCACTCGTATAAAACCATTGAAATTCCCCTGTTATAGTTAATTCAGCTAACTATAACTCGCGCGCCCGCAATGCACTGCTGATGACGTCACATATTACATCACTTATGACATACTCATGACATCACTCATGACATCTCAAATGACATCACTGATGACATCATCCTTGTGATAGAGTGGCAGACCTCCTCTCACCCTAATATAACCTTTGATACACACATTCAAAAAGAGAAACTAAAATTTTCAAAACAATGGACATACCAATACCAGTTACAACAACCTATTCAGTAATTCTAAGATCCACATACACATCCACTCATTCACCATCAGTCCTATACAGTCACTCATACATATACTCACTTATCATATGTACTCATACACCTATACATCCTGTTACACAACGCCACTCATCCATAGAGTTACTCACACGCATGGTCACTACTGCTAATAAAGAATCAAACATCCATTTACTTACATATGCAGTTATACACACACCACCACACTTACTTCTACAGAAACTTACACATACTTAGTCTTTTAAACAATCACTTATAGAAACGCATACTTATTTATATAGGAACTCTTCCAATATCTCACTCTCACATATACTCACTTATATACACCAATAGTCACATATACTAGTTTAAAACATATGTAGTTACTCATAAAGACACTATTGAGACAGTCATTCACTCACTAACACACCCATACACACACTCATCCACCCATACAGTCCTGCACACATGCCGTCTTCAACACATACAAACAGTGAGTCACTCATTCATGGATCTATTAACTACATAATACCCCCACCGAACCATACAGACACTCATACTGATACTCAAAAAACCAACTAATAACCTATATAGACACTCATGTAGCTACTCACCAACCCATGCAGCCACTTATACACAAAGTGAGAGACTGATACAGATATTTACATATTTAAACATTACTCACTTAGCCATGTATTCACTAAGATACACTTAATCAGTCAGTTATGCAATCAATTGTTCCCCAAAAAATCATCCATTTGGACACTTATATACCCATTTATTGTTCCATCAACCTTGAGATATACATATATAAAACATATTTAATTTTCAGAAAGACACACATTTGCTGGATGATGTCATCAGTGATGTAATTTGAGATGTCATAAGTGATGTCATGAGTGATGAAATATGTGACATCATCGAGTGCATTGCGGGCGCGCAAGTTATAGTTAGCTGAACTAACTATAACAGGGGAATTTCAATGGTTTTGTACGAGTGAAAAGTCCAGCTAACTATAACGCCCCGGAAACCTATGGTTTTTTCAGTGAATTTCTAAGGTTTTTTAAATGCTAATTCCTAACTATAACGTGCATGAAACCTATGGTTTTTTCAGTGAATATATATATATAATTCACTGAAAAAACCATAGGTTTCAGGCCTGTTATAGTTAGCTGGACATTTCACTCGTACAAAACCATTGAAATTCCTCCGTTATAGTTAGTTCTGCTATCTGTAACTCGCGTGCCCCCAATCCACTGCTGATGATGTCACATATTACATCATTCATGACATGGTCAGTGACATCACTGATGACATCTCAAATGACATCATTGATTACATCATCCACGTGCCAATCAGATACACCTCATCATACACTAGTATAACCTTTCATCACTCACTGTAAAATACAGAGTACCATATTTGAATCCATTGACAGAACAATACAAGTTTCCAAAAAACCCACTCAGTAATTCCTAGATCTACACACACATCTAATCACTTAGCTATAGATTCACTCATACATGCTGTCAATGATCAATAGAACACTATCAAATATACTTATACACCTCTATCGACATTACACACAAGTACACATCCAATTCACTTATGCAGTCATCCTACTCCCTTATGCAAACAATGGATCATACTTACATTTATTCAGCTACACACTTATGCAAACACCACTTCATTTTTTCATATAGATAGTAACTCATACTTACTGTGTTATAAAATCACTATTAGAAGTATATAGTTATCCATACAGTCACTCATACAATCACTGAGTCTTATTTATACTTATTTATATACAACAACTGTCACATACAATTACTTTTATTTTTCTAGTTTGTTGGACATGTACCATTGAGAGATATATTTGCTCATCACCACACCCATAAAGATATTCACTCACCCAAACAACTGTTATAACATGTAGTCTTAACCTCATATACCTACTGAATCAACTATTCACACATCTTTGGGCAGTCACACCCCCCCACCGAACCACACACACATTCACTCTCCCATACAAATACTCAATTAACTAATCAATAACTAATATAGACTTTCACATAGCTGGTAACCAACTGGTGCCGCAGTTCAGACAACAACTGACAAAGTGAAACAGATATTCACACAGTTTAGTCACTATCCAATATATTTAGTGAGACAGTATAAATTAGTCAAGTAAACTGTCAATCACACTGCTACTAAATCCTCCATCCAGATATTTATACTTTATATATCCACTCATTCTTCAATGCAGATTGCTATATATATAATACATATTTAAATAACAAACCAAACCACATTCACTGGATGATGTCATCAGTTATGTCATCAGTGATGTCACTGACCATGTCATGAATGATGTAATATGTGACATCATCAGCAGTGGATTGCGGGCACGCGAGTTATAGTTAGCAGAACTAACTATAATGGAGGAATTTCAATGGTTTTGTACGAGTGAAATGTCCAGCTAACTATAACTGCCCTGAAACCTATGTTTTTTTTCAGTGAACGTCTAAGGTTTTTTAAATGCTAATTCCTAACTATAACATGTCTGAAACCTATGGTTTTTTCTGTGAATTTTGAAGGGTTTTTAAATGGTAATTTCTAAATGTAATAATAGTTATATGTATTTTTTTATACTGATTTTCTACAGTTTTTTAACTTTATTTTTACATATTTTATTTTTTAAATTACTTCATATATTTTTAATATAAATGGAAAAAAAAATATTTTTAAAAATATTGAAACTGAAATATTGGTTTTTTTGTTGAATGTATAAGTGCAGAACTATAAGTGTGTTGTTTAGTTACGGGACTGCATGCATAGTGGATAGGGGTTTGAAGCAGTTCATGTGCTAAGGCCTGGCTCAGTGCATGATTACTTGGGTACTGACTGAATGATTAGAGTACTGCAAGGAGAGTGCCTGGGTGAATTTATAAGTGGTTGGGTTTTGGCGCAGTGAATGGATTACTACATGGTGCTGAATGTGTCACTAGAGTTGTGCAAGGGGAGTGACTTGGTGTTTCCTGGAAGTGTATGGATACTGACTGGGGAATTGAAGGTGTGAAAGACAAGTGTGTAGGTGGTTAGAGGACTGCATGCATAGTGGATAGGCGTTTGAAGCAGTCCATGTGCTAAGGCCTGGCTCACTGTATGAATACTTACGCATTGGTGAAGGGAGGGGATGGGGCCTGAGGTGACGTGTGAAAACACATCCTGTGGCGCGTTTTAAGTTGGGGAAATAATTCCCCTTCAATCCTGAGAGCCCCAGGGGGTTAACTAGCCCACCAGGTGCTTCCAGTAAGCGCCACTGCGCTGTGTTTCAGACGGGTGGCCCAGCCGTGCCCCTTTTTACACCTCTCTGCAACGCAGCTCTGTGGCGCTTACTGGAGGTACCTAGTGGGCTACCTGGACCCTAAGGACACTCAGGATTCAAGGGGACTTAATCTCCCAAATTAAAATGGACACAGGGCGCGTTTACACAGTGGTGAATGGAGGGGATGGTGTAGGAAACTGGTTCTATATATCCTGGACCAAAGTAAGGTACAGTGTGTATAGAGTCCCCAGTCCCCAGAGGTTTGGCAGAGGTTAAAGTAAGATATTACCTTACTCTCTAAAGTGGTAGCTTGGTCTTGCAGTAAGGCAGTATCAGAGGACAGTGTAAAGCATTTGTTGTACACACTCAGTCAGCAAATGTTCTCACATCTCAATAACTGAACTCTAGGCCAATTGTTTTGTATCAAAAGATATAGTTGCTGTATTTTAGAACCGACAAGGTATCAAAATATACTTTCTCAGGATGAGTTACTTTAGTTAAATACTATTCAAATAGGCAATAGACTTTTTGAATGCAATAGTTGCAGTTCAAACACAATGCATCATTGAGCTCAATGGGAATTTCTGGTTAAATGCAATTAGTTACTTTGTAGATTACTTTTCTAACCACAGGACTGGATCCTAGATTCAGTCCCGGGACATGAGCTGTAAACAGTTAAGTAAAGGCGTTTTGGTTACAGTAGTGATTTTTAAGGAATATTATTGTATTTTAAAAGTTGACACTTAGAATCTTTTCAGTTGGAATTACCAATGTTATCCTATGGAAGGAAATTCAATTTGCAGGTAAAGTATGTTCACGTTACTTTTTTAATCCAGTGCTGGACTCCTAGGCTCAGCACTGGGACCTCTATCTAAAACAGGCAAGTAATTACGTTTTTACCGTTGGCACGATTTTTAGAGAATATTTGTAAGTTTCAAAAATCGACATTTAGAAACTTTTTCAGCAAAAAGCAGGCAATGATATTCTATGGAAGGAAATTCAACTCACTGGTAAGTACGGTTAGAATTACTTTTCAGGATCAGTACTGGGCTCAAAGATGCATCACTGAGGTCTCTCCTGATAGCAGGTGAGTAAATCAGAATTCGTAGTTCGGCTGATTTTAGACGAATATTTTTAAGTTCCAAAACTTCACAGTTAAAAGAATTTCCAAGTGAAATCAGTCAATGTTAGCCTATGGAAGGAAATTCAAGTTACTGGTAAGTATGGTTAGAATTACTTTTCAGGATCAGTACTGGGCTCAAAGATGCAGTACTGAGGTCTCTCCTGATAACAGCTGACTAAATCGGAATTCGTAGTTCGGCTGATTTTAGAGGAATATTTTAAAGTTCCAAAACTCCACACACTGAAGAATTTCCTAGTGAAACCAGTCAATGTTAGCCAATGGAAGGAAATTCAAGTTACTGGTAAGTACGGTTAGAATTACTTTTCAGGATCAGTACTGGGCTCAAAAATGCAGCACTGAGGTCTCTCCTGATAACAGGTGAGTAAATCGGAATTCGTAGTTCGGCTGATTTTAGAGGAATATTTCTAAGTTTCAAAAATCGACACTTAGAAACTTTTTCAGCAAAAAGCAGGCAATGATATCCTATGGAAGGAAATTCAAGTTACTGGTAAATATGGTTAGAATAACTTTTCAGGATCAGTACTGGGCTCAAAGATGCAGCACCGAGGTCTCTCCTGATAACAGGTGAGTAAATCGGAATTTGTAGTTCGGCTGATTTTAGAGGAATATTTTAAAGTTCCAAAACTCCACACTTAGAAGACTTTCCAAGTGAAACCAGTCAATGTTAGCCTATGGAAGGAAATTCAATTTACTGGTAAGTACGGTTAGAATTACATTTCAGGATCAGCACTGGGCTCAAAGATGCAGCACTGAGGTCTCTCCTGATAACAGGTGAGTAAATCGGAATTCGTAGTTCGGCTGATTTTACTTTGGTCCAGTATATATAGAGCCACTTTCCTACACCATCCCCTCCCTTCACCACTATGCAAACACGCCCTGTGGCACGCTTTAAGTTGGGGAAATATTTCCCCTTCAATCCCGAGGGTCCCTAGGGTCCAACTAGCCCACTAGGTACCTCCAGTAAGCGCCACAGAACTGCGTAGCAGAGAGATGTAAAAAGGGGCACGGCCCAGACCACCTCTCTGCAACGCAGGGCAGTGGCGCTTACTGGAAGCAGCTGGTGGGCTACTTGGCCCCCAGGGTCACTCAGGATTGAAGGGGAATTATTTCCCCAACTGAAAACGCGCCACAGGATGTGTTTGCACATGTCACCTCAGGCCCCGTCCCCTTCCTTCACCATTGTGTAAACGCTCCCTGTGGCCGTTTTCAGTTGTCTGATTAAGTCCCCTTGAATCCCGAGTGTCCTTAGGGGCAAATTAGCCCACTAGATATCTCCAGTAACCGCCATTGCAGAGAGATGTAAAAAGGGGCACAGCCTGCACCACCTCTCTGCAATGCAGCACAGTGGCGCTTACTGGAAGCACCTGATGGACTAGTTGGCCCCCAGGGTCTCTCAGGACTGAAGGGGAATTTTTTCCCCAACTTAAAACGCGCCACAGGGCGTGTTTGCACATGTCACCTCAGGCCCGTTCCCTCCCTTCACCACTGTGTAAACACGCCCTGTGGCCGTTCTAAGTTGGGAGATTAAGTCACCTTGAATCCTGAGGGTCCCTAGGGTCAAACTAGCCCACTAGGTACCTCCAATAGGCACCACAGAGCTGTGTTGCAGAGAGGTGTAAAAAAGGGGTGTGGCCTCTGAACATCTATCTGCAACGCAGCTCCCTGGCGCATACGGGAGATACCTGTTGGGCTATTTGGCCCTTAGGGAACCTGCTCTCTCGGGGAGCCGTCTGGGACCATGGGGGGATTGCCATAGCAAACTACAGTGTCCCGGGGTGGGCACACTGCAGGAGCCGGCCCTGGGGGCTGTCGTTCCCCAGGGCCATCAATGGCTCCGGGAGGGGGGCCGCGTGGCCCACCTCCTCAGATTTTCAAAGCCCTGGGGGTGGTGGTCCCCGGGGCTGGGGGGTCCGTCACATACTGCGCAAAATGAAAGACGCCAGTAGCGTTCAAGCCGACCCAAGCAGGTAGGGAATGTCAAAAATACCCCCGACAACTAAAGAGTAAACAAAGTCTTTCACATACCTCGTAATTATTCTCGGTGTGTAACAGGTTACTCAGTTCTACTTCCTTGTGCTTGCTCGCCCCTTCATACACCTTTGAGTATTTTCTGCAATTCAACTTCTTTAAACTGTAAAACAATCCTGGACTCATATACTACACGAAATAACTGGTAAAGTTATTACGTGGTTTTTATAATGTGTAAACCGAGTGCATCTTAAAAAACACTTGAACATAACTCACATAACATAAATTATATAATCTTTCAAATCTTGACCATACAAGAGTGTCACTGACACATATATACATATAGAAATATCCATTATATGTTTGCACAAGAAAAACATGGTGTCCAACATATAATAGTGATTTTTAATATCTCTTACACATACATGTGAAGTCAATAGTGCCTCTGGGGTTGGAACAAAAGGAATTGAATAATGTCTCTTCTAGACATTCAGTAGTCCAAAGTTTGTGAAAGAATGTGTTTAATCTATGGTTGGAGGGTGTATGTTTCTTGTATGTCCTTACCCCTTTCATTTAATTGGATTTAAACCAGTTTTTTGAAATCCCAAGCGTGTAGGGGCCAATTAATTCTTAGAATAGTGTGTCTTGCTTATTCAACCATAGTAAAGGGCAGGGCTAGATTTGAACTTGTTTGTCTGGCCATCTTATAATCATATTTTGTCTTGTTTGGCACACTTTAGACTGTATGGGGCTGACTGATTTAGATTCTGGACATCAGGGCACACTGACGCAAGCGTGAGTACCATGTCCATCAAACCTTCGGTCTGCCCGCCTCATTTAGAGATGTGCTGATCACAAGTTTTCATCAGTGAAACCCCTATTGCTCCATTTGTGGAAGGCGTAAAGTCATCACACTGCCCATACTAGTTATGGCAAACAGTGTGCTATTTTTGATTTGCCATGTCATCACCAAGAAAAACTTGGTGATGATAAACAGAAAGGAATAACAATTAACCACATATCCTGGGGTAAAACTTTCAGGGTGTAGGTGTCATTGGATTTTTATTTTTCAGAAACAAGCTCCTGCTTTGGGCGGTAGATTCAGAAAAAGAAAAAAAGTAAATGGTTTGGTGAATTACTGTCAAAACCAATGGGAGCCTTGCAGCAAACATTTTGTAATTCAAAGGCTGAGACAAGGATTCCTATTGAGGTACAAAGATGACCTGTGGGCCAGGGGTCATCTCTAAATTTGACAGATGGAGTAGCGTTGGACTTGCAGAATTAACATCCTCCACCAACCCGATGGACGCTACTCCGCTCATCAAACTCTAAATCTGGCCGTATGTTTCTTTTTGTCTTTAACAACGGGGAGTGTACTAGGGTTAATCATGAGTAAGGGGCATATTTATGAAGGTTTTACATCGCCCTTGCACCACAGATGTAAAATCTACGCTGGATTTATAAAGCAACGCAAGGCCACCTTGTGCGGCCCTGCATGGCTTAATAAATCCAGAGTAACGCAATGCAGTGCAAATTACTGCGTTGCATTACTCTGCCCCAGGGAGGCGTTCCATGGATTTTGGAGCCTGACCATATAAACCAACATTGGCAAACCTGGGATGGCATCAAAATGCTAAGCCTCAATGAGAAATATGTTTATTTCTTCTAGTTTTTTCCTCTGTCTATGTTCGCTGCATTCTGCTTGTTGTTTTTTTGAAGGAAGGAGATCCCTCCTGCCCCAAAACAATTCTGCTGGGGGGGCGTGGCTTGCTGCCGATTAAGATGGCCGCATCTTAGAGGAGCTCCGGGGCACAGTAGAATCCCCCAAAAATCCGGCATATAATCCATACAATAATCATACCTTGAAGACTTCCATAGAAGACCGGAATCAGCGGTGCCCCGATCGGTCTGCCCTCCGGGCGTGTGAAGCCACCAGAGCGCCGGAGGGATTGGGTGAAGTGGTGCGGCCTACTCATGAGGCTGAAGCCAGGGACTGGCCTGTGACTCAGACTCAGCGGGTGGCACTCAACTGCCGACTTGGTGAGCGCATCCATCGGAGCAGGCGGCCGGAACTGGGGGCTGTGCGGCGCTGTCGGGTGCCGACAGAAGATTGTGCCGTTCCCCTCTCCCCTCCTCTCCCCCCCCACGGCTCTGACATCAAGAGGCGGACGGCGGAGGGATGGCTGCGGCGCTGGCTCCTGCTCAACTCACAGCGTGAAACACCCTGCGGTGCTTGTGAAGGAGGACGGTCGTGCTGCCTGCTGCTGCTGGGACCTGCGGTGAGTCGGAGCCCGTCCGGGGATGAGTCGGGCCCCGGCTCCAGGCGGGGTCTGCTGACGGGGGGAACGAGGTGCGGGACAGTGGTGAGAGCACCCACCTGGTGAAGAGTGGGGCCTGGAGAGCCCAGCAGAGACCTGGCCCCTCACTACTCATGAGCCCCATCTACAAATGCTCCTCTCCAGGGGACACAGCCCAAGCTTACTAGGACCTCATGGTGGGAACCATTATTGATGCCATAAACTCTGGAGTGTGACCCCTGGGGCGTGCAGTGCGGCCCGGGGCAGCCTTAAGCCGCAACTACTAGGACTGCGCAGAGAGGCATCGACCCCGGAGAGAGCCGGCTGAATCAACGCCCAGAGCCCATTGCAGACCTGGCCTACTGAACTGAGTTCTCCTGGACATACTCACTGATGCCTGCAATCTGACTGTCTGTACGCCCGGAGTGGCTGACAGAGGTCACTCGGCCAGGTGGAGTGCCCCACAGGGACCGCTTGTTTCTTGACGGTGCGACCAATACCGGCCCTCTGCCCCGACGCCTCTCAGGTAAATGCGCGGCGGGAAAACCGACAGGCCGCATGTAGAGGGAAAATCCCGCGGCTGGCGGCGGCGATTACTGACCGGCGCAAAGTTCCCCAGACAAGAATTGGGGGCAGGGGCCCACGCACAACCGCCCAGGGCAAACTGGACAAGTATGCATATGCAAAAGACTTCCCGGCTCTGCCGGATCGCAAAGACACCGGACAAAGCCCCGGAAGGAGAGGGAGCAAATAAAGTGACGCTGGATGACATTATGGCCACTCTCACTAATGTGCAGTCGACGGTGGGCACAATTTCTACAGATGTATCCTTCCTGCGGGCTGACATCCAGAAAATGACCGCAAGGGTCACGAAAGTGGAACAAGTAACGAGAACCCTGGCCGGGGACACGGCCACATTGCTTAAAAAAGTTAGCCACCTGGAGGCTGGAAACAAAATAATGGCCGGCAAAGTTGGATGACCAGGAGGGGCGCTCTCGCCGCAATAACGTCCGACTCACGGGAATTCCCGAGAGTGAAGGGGGCCCGGCCATGGACCTTTATGTTGAGGAACTCATTAAGACAAGACACCAACCAAGGGGGCTCTCCACCTTTTTCTCAGTAGAAAGGGCGCACAGGGTGCCAGGCGGTAAGCCTAAGCCAGGAGCACCTCCCAGACCCGTACTGGCCCGAATTTTTTATTTCCGCGACCGGGAGAGTGGCCCTGCCGATTCGCATCTAAAAACTCAGTGGTATCCTTTTTTCCGGACTACACAGCTGCGGTTACCAAACGTCGCAGGAGCTTCTTAGAGATTAAAAAGGAACTTCGGCGCAGAGAAATTACCTACTCCATGCTATTTCCGGCGAAGTTACGAGTAGTGGCGGATGGCAAAACTTGTTTTTTTGACACTCCTGAAGAGGCCCATGACTGGCTCGAGGGGTGGCGATGAATGGACGGATCCAGACGGTCGGAGAGAGCCAGCAACAGCGACGGGTGGAAGAGGACCCCAATGATCACAGTCGAGAGCAGGAAGATGACAGCACACAAAGGTCAGAGGCTGAAGATTGAAAAAAGGGGATATGGCATAAACGGACCTCGCCAACCTTCAAGGACGTACTCAAGGGCAGCAAATAAAGAAGTAATGGACACACCGCCGGCTGGTATCTGGTTAATTTGACCGTCTTCCTCAGAAGGGAGGGCGGGCCAGGATCCGCGGCTGTAGGACTAGCCATGCAGCTAAAGCGAGATTTGAATGAATAATGATCTTCAAGGAGGGGGTAGACTACGGCGTTCCCCGGACTTCTCACCACCGTAACGCAAGTACTGTTACAGGGATTGGGTATGAAGCGCTCTGCAATGTTGGGGTGGCGGGTAGTTTTAAATCCGTCTAGCAGGGAGGCAGGGAGGGGGTGGAGGGAGTGGGCACGTTGTTATGGTTATATTTTCTCTTGTTAGCATGCAACACACAGGCACTCATATATGACACATTTCCAGACAGGGGTTGGCAGTGGCACTGCTCATGTGAATCCATTCTACCAACTACACACTCTAACAGTAGTGACAACACCAACTCACAGCCATCTGAGCGAGGGTAGGTCTCCAACACACAGGTAGCGTCCCTATCGCTAATTACGTGGAATGTACATGGCCTAGGGGACAAAATTAAAAGAGGTTTGGTCTTACAGTGTCTTAAACGATGTTCCCCGGTGGTGGTCCTGTTGCAAGAGACGCACCTCACTGGTACCACCTGTCGGGCGTTGGACAGGTGGGGGTTTAGGATGCTAACCCACTCGGAGTTCTCATCGGGTTCCAGAGGGGTAGGTATCCTAGTTCGAAAACAGTCACCACTCATAATACATAGAACGAAGACTGACATTATCGGTCAGTGGGAAGGGCACCCTATCAATGTAGTGTCAGTTTATGTTCCCCCGGCACTGCATGCAGTCACACTCCTGGCCCTCAGTGACTTCCTCCTCGATCTCCCGGAGGGAGAACTACTGATTGGGGGAGACTTCAATGCCATGATGGATGGGACCGTGGACCGACACCCTGCGAGGGAGCGGACCTTGGGGGTGTCGCACCTAGGGAGCTTTATGGATGCACTAGGGCTTGCAGACGTATGGCGGTACTGCCACCCCACGGCGCGAAAATTCACTTTTCATTCTGGGGTACATAACAGTTTATCCAGAATAGACTACTTTCTTGCATCCCCAGACAGTTTAAGACATGTGTACAAGATTGAAATTAGACCCAGGGGCATTTCTGACCACTCTCCAATTATTTTAACATACACATATCACCAGAGGGGGTGGCAGCGAATTTTTCCCATACTCCCTGGATACTTGGGGGTTCCCAAGATCATGAAAACTATGATCACCACAACACTATTTCCAAGAAAATGTTTCGTCGGTCCACTCTCCGACCAACCTGTGGGAGGCCTATAAGACCGTGCTAAGAGGGCACGCCATCGCTTCTATTACGGGATATAGGCGAGAACGGCAGCAGGAGCTCACTACTATAGAATCGGAATTACAGAAGGCTGACGCCCAACACTCTCACAATCCAACTCCGGCCACGGCCCAATGCTTACGCCTTCAACAACAACTGCATAGGGAATATCTTGGGGAGGTGACTAAACTCAGACTTTCGGCTACGAGACATAAGATATATGCGACCGGCGATAAAACCGGGAAGCTTCTGGCTTGGCTTGATAAAAGGGAGCGGGACAGAAAGTGGATAGCACGGCTTCGAACAAGGGATAAACTAATAGTGACCGATCTGCGCGCAATAGTTCATATGTTAGCGCAACACTTCCAACAGGTTTACACATCACTATCGGAGATGTCCGTGGAAGAGGCGCTGACCTATATAAAAGATATTGCAAGGCCCAAACTTACACCGGAGATGGCCCTTACACTGGAAGCGGACTTTACAACCGACGAGCTACAGGCGGCGATTGGCTCCTTACAATCTGGGAAAGCGATAGGACCTAATGGTATCCCCGTAGAACTTTATAAAAGGTTGGCGGGGACAGTGGCCCCGCACCTGCTTAATATGTACTGTGACAGTTTACAAACAGGTGAGCTCCTGCCAGATCAGCGCCTAGCCACTGTGGTGGCAATCCCAAAGCTGGGGAAGCCCCTGGAGGACTGTACCTCCTATCGCCCCATTTCCTTAATCAATGCTGAGACCAAAATTCTAGCGAAATTCCTTGCCATCAGGCTGACCCCACACCTCACAACCCTGATTCACCCGGACCAGTCCGGGTTCAGGCCCAATAGGAACACGACATTGAACTTGAGGCGTCAGCATGGAGTGATGGCCCGCATACCTTATCTTCAAGAGGCAGCCGTTCTTCTGTCACTGGACGCTCGTATGGCATTCAATATGGTGGAGTGGCCCTTCTTGTTCGCTGTGCTGACGCACTTCGGCTTTGGCCCAAAGTTCTGCGCATGGGTATGTCTCCTATATGCAAAACCGCTGGCACACGTGACAGCTAATAGTCATATATCCCATGACTTTCCACTGTACCGGGGCACGCGTCAGGGCTGCCCGCTGTCACCGCTGTTATTTGCACTAGTCTTGCTACCGTTAGCGGCATGGATCAGGTGGGAGCCAATGATCCGGGGTCTTAGGTGGACAGAAGGATGGGAAGACCGCATCTCATTGTATGCGGACAACGTTTTACTATACCTGACCGCCCCTAGACGATCCATTCTGGTACTCCTAAATATATGTGACCAGTTTGGTTGGGCGTCTGGGTACACTATAAACTGGTCCAAGTCGATACTCTTTGTGCTCCAGGGACCGCCACCGCAACTCCGAAAGGACTGCCCACTGCAGATCTCGGGGGACGCCTTTAAGTATCTAGGTATCTATATCACGGCGGACCTGGGCGAATTTGTTAAAAGAAATCTTGTGCCTCCCCTAGAGCGTTTAAAAAGGGATGCAACTCATTGGGGGGCGCTGCCTTTGACGCTGCTGGGAAAGGCAGCGCTATTTAAAATGATGGCGCTGCCTCGATTCCTGTACGTGCTGGAAAATACACCGTACCCTGTGCCACCTGACTACTTTAAAAAGATAGTGGCTCAGGTTTCCGGGCTGTTGTGGGGGAACAAACCTGCATGCATAGCACAGCGCAAATTGACTAGAGGGTGGTACGACGGTGGCATTGCACTCCCCGACATACAGCTATATTACTGGGCGGCCCAACTGAAAGTAATCAATCAGTGGATACACGCCCCGCAGACGGATCCCGCTTTCAAGGCAGATAGGCATGGACTGGGGGTTGAGGGCATGATGTCCGCACTAACAGGAAGCGTACACC
The DNA here is from genome assembly GCF_964204655.1 of Triturus cristatus. Taxonomy (NCBI): domain Eukaryota; kingdom Metazoa; phylum Chordata; class Amphibia; order Caudata; family Salamandridae; genus Triturus; species Triturus cristatus. The sequence goes on along the minus strand of NC_140595.1, from coordinate 400,394,558 downwards.
AGCGGTAATCGGACCCACAAGGCAGTCGGTCAACCTATGGCATGAAGCACACGCTAAATTAGGCTGGAGGAAAACAATAACCCAACTTACCCCTCTGTGGGATACACAACGTTTGGGTGGCCTGAGGCATTAGAAAGACTTTGATAAGTGGGACGCAATTGGAATATCCATGGTGGGTGACATGTGGCACAAGGGGGAGGTGATTACATTTGAGCGTCTTCAAACGCAGTATGAATTAGCGCCCTCTGAAATCTTTAGATATCTGCAGATAAAACATGTGTTACAGGCGGTCTTGCCATCCGGCACCGAGGTTCCTGAGGCCACCCCCCTAGAGGATAGTCTGCTGACAGACTGCATGCAGAAGAGGTCTACTTCCTTTACCTACCGAAAATTAGTAAACAATTTACCTGACCCACACGTGGCACTCAGGGAAAAGTGGTCCCGGGATATGGGTGACTTCGAGGATTCCAAATTGCAGGAGGCGCTGGCCTCCCCGTGGGAGGTGGGAATACCCTCAAGACTTAAACTAGTGCAGCTCAAAATTCTACATAGAACCTATTATACGAGACACACTCTTCACAAAATAGGGTCAGCATCACACCCGTACTGCCTGAGAAGATGTGGGGAGGAGGGTACATTCTTCCATAATGTGTGGGAGTGTCCCAGGATCATGGATTATTGGGTAAAAGTAATGAGGACCATATCACAGACGGTGGAGGTGTCGTTAACGCTGGAACCCAGGAGATGCTTACTAAACGTATGGGAGCCGAACGATCTTACGCGCCCGGCACAGGAGTGGGCCATACTGGGAATACTGACATCGCACAAAAATGGGGGTGCGGGAGAGTCTCCAACACTCACTGCGTGGTGTGGGGATCTGGATACTGCCATGGTGGCCGAAAAAGCAGTGTTTATCAATCGAGGATGTCCTAAGAAGTGGAGCAGGGTCTGGAGGGCCTGGAATAAATACAGGGGATACATCTGTGAGCAACCAGGGGTACGGGCAGAGTGGGAGTCCGACGATGAAAATGACGAGGAGACGGGAATTTAATGGATGGAATGTTGTCCTCTGTTGTGATGTATGTAATATCAATACGCCAATTGCAGAAAAAACGCTGATGTCTGGATATAATGCTTGTATGTACTATCTGATTCACTTTTGCCTTGATTATAATTACAATAAAAAGTTATTAAAAAAAAAAAAATTCTGCTGACATGACCCATGGTGCAAGGGTGCCTGCATTGGTGCTAGACAGTATGTTGTGCGCCAGCTCTAGGAAGTGATAGGCAAGGACATAACAAAGGCCCCTGCAGTGTGGGGGTCCAGGCTTACACATACTGGAAGGGGACCCATCAGCCCTGTACTGATGTGAGTGTGAAGGAGGGCCCTTCAGTATATTTTGCAGGGGGGCGCCTCACGTTTTGTTATGCCACTGGTGACAGGAAAGTGTGATAGATTGTTAAGTGTGGTGCATTCATGCCCTTTCCCTATCAAGCAGTGCAGCAAGGTGACATGCTGCACTGTGTAATTCCTTAAAATATTTCTCTCAATCTTTATTTCTACTAGTGGTTGTGTAACTTGCTTAATTCCAAGTAGTGTAATTGTGCCAAATGAGTTTAAAAATCCATGAGATTATGCAGAATTATACATGAAGAGTAGTTCAGCATTCTAATGGATACATCTGCCAGTGGATTCCTCACCTTATGAATATCCCCTGCGCCAGCAACATTCGGAAACTTTTGAAGCAGTCCACGCCGATGAGGTCGAAGACGACGTCACAGAGACACGGCTCTGCTCGCGACTCCGCTGACGTCACCGGATCCATAAGAAGACCTCATCGGCGTGATGACGTCAGTTCCCTTTTTACCGCGCCGTCGACGCTAACGGTTTTCGGGAGTCTCTCTGTAGCTGTGGTTTGATACTTTGTTGTCTGCTGGTATCTCTCTCTTCTTGTCTGCAGCTGAGGATGTCGACGAAGAAGTCCAGGTTTAAGCCTTGCCGGGAGTGCGGTGAGCACATGGCAACAACGGATCCGCATGAAGACTGCGTATGGTGCCTTTCATCGGACCATGATGTTGAAGGATGTTCTTGCTGTCACAAGATGAGCACAAAGGCTCTGAAGGAGAGGGAAGCCAAATTATTCATCGCCAGGATGAAAAAGGAGAAGAGAGGTCGGAGAAGATCAAGGTCGAGGTCGAGGTTGGCGTCGAAGTCGACTTCAGGACATGCTTCTAAGTCCAAGAAGCGTAAGAAAAAGAAGAGGCATGGATTTCGACATCGCTCGGACAGGGATGCGGCTCCGAGATTGACCTCGCCCTCTCGACGCCATTTGGACATTGAATCTCCTTCACCTGTTTCTGTTCCTGATTCTCCTGTTGGCCTGTCATCGCCTGTTGCTTCACCAGAGCATTCTCCGGCTCCGGCACCTGTTCCATCTCCGACGCCGGCTCCATCTCCGGCTCCGGCTTCGTCTCCGGTTCCGATTGAAGAGCTTCCAGCTCTGGACGAGCCTTCGGCTCTGCAGATTCCACCACCGGCGCCGATCGGCCCGAGTCCGGTGATGCCTCAGCCTGATCCATATCCATCGTTTCCAGGCCCAGGTCAAGATCCAATGCATTATCTTAGCGCAATGTATGGGGTGTTCTCCAGAGCCTTGTACCCCTCTGGTGCACCTTCAGGTCCCATGGGTCCTATGGCTTTCAGTTTGGGAGTTCCCCAAGCTTATCCTCAGGCTCCCTTCATGCCATTTTTTCCGGCGACACCGTCTTGGCATCTACCAGCGCAGAGGACATCGACGCCGCTTTCTTCTTCACCGGCGCTGACTCGGCCTCGTTCGACGCCGGCTGTCCCTTTGGATCGCGCTCGACGCCGGCTCCGGCGCCGTCTGATTCGGTTACGGCGCTGCCGACTCCTGCTGTGAGGATCAGATCTAGGAGGGAGGCCCAAAGGGTACTGGAGGAACAGAGGTACCAGATGGAGGAAGTGGAAGAAGGTGAGCTGATGGAGTTGGACGATCTATTTGAAGAATTGAAGGAGGCTAGTGGCCTGGATTTGTCGCCTGAATGGGAGATTACTCCTCCTGCTGATGCTCCTTCAAAGTATGTGGCTCCCTACCACTCTGTTATTAAGAAAGCGGCTGAGCTTCTGGATCTGCAGTTGCCATCTGCAGAGTTTAAACCAAACAGCCTTACAGAGGTTCTACACTCTCATTCCTCTGCATCGGAGCCTTTGCTCCCTTTTAATGATGCCATTATTGAGCCGGTAATGGAGGTATGGCGTAAGCCCTTCTCTGCTCCTGCAGTTTATAAGGTTATTGCAAGGAGGTATAGGGCGGCTCCAGGGGACCCAGATATTTTAACATTTCATCCTTCTCCAGAGAGTCTGGTGGTTCAGGCTGCCTGTTCCAAAAGATCTACAGGTTCTTTTCCCCAAGTCCCGAGTGACAGGGATGCAAATAAGTTAGACCAGTCGGCTAAGAAAGTCTTCTCTTCTGCCTGTATGGCTTTAAAATCGATGAATACCACCTGTCTTTTGGGCCGATGTATCCATGCTCATATGGATTCAGCAAAACAACTGGCCCCAAAACTGTCGGAAGAAGATAGACTGAACTTTAATGAGGTACTGTCGGATAACCAGGCGGCTGCACGTCAGGTAATCCAAAGTTGCTTGGATACAGCTGATTCTGTCGCAAGGATTATGGGCTCTTCTGTTGCCACGAGGAGGAGTGCGTGGCTCAAGTCATCCGAGTTCTCCCCTGATGTGCAGGCAACGCTCCTGGACTTGCCTTTTGATGGCTCTGGTCATTTTGGCAAAAAAGCGGATGCTGGGCTCGAAAGATTTATGGAGAGTAAGCCATGGCTAAATCTTTGGGCCTTCAAACTCAGCCTAGGGGTTCGTTCAGGAGGTACAGGGGCTTTGGAAGGTCATCCTTTCGTTCATACAGACAGCCCCAGCAGCAGCAGCAGCAGCAGCAGCAGCAGCAGCAGCAGAACACTTTGTATAAGAGCTACAGAGGCAGATTCAGAGGTCGCACTTGAGTTCGACAGCTCTCCTCCACCTCCTCTTCCTCTTCCTCAGCCCCTCCCACCACTTCAAAGCAGCCCTAGATCCACCATTCTGGATCATGCTGGTCCTGTGGGGGGCCAGCTTACCCATTTTCTACAAGATTGGAAATCGGTTACGACAGACCTTTGGGTTCTAGATCTTGTGGAAAATGGGTACATCCTTCCCTTTCGGGAATTCCCTCCAAATTACTCTCCTTGCCAAAATGTAAATTGTAAATGTAAATTTGATACTTGTATAGCGCACTACTCACCCGCAAGGGTCTCAAGGCGCTTGTACGAATACCGCTGTGGAACCCATCCTGGCTTTCCCTGTGAGGCGTCCACTCCTGGGCACCCCCAAGTTGGAGGCCAGGCATCCTTAGCGTTGTGGGGGCCGTTGTGGAGATTAAACAAGCTATTGCCCAGAGTTGCAGAGTGGGACTCCACGATTGGAATAGGCACCGAGGCGAGAATTATCAGGTCCGTGGAATTTTTGAGCCCAAGACCCGCCGAGGCAGGGAATTGAACCCTGGTCCTGGGCTAGACCTCTGCATCTGGGTCTGCCGCTCTAATCATTGAGCCACACTTCTCCAAGGTGTTTGCTCGGAGGACCACCTTCTTCTCCTGCAGGAGGAAGTCTTGACATTATTAAAAAAAGGTGCGATAGAGGTGGTTCCAGAGCAGGAAAGGGGTCAGGGATGCTACTCCCGGTATTTCCTGATTCCGAAGAAGGGCGGCAGGCTGCGTCCAATCCTGGACCTCAGGATCCTGAATCTTTTTCTGAAGCAAGAGAAGTTCAAGATGCTCACCCTTGCGCAGGTTCTTAAAGCCCTGCATCAGGAGGACTGGATGGTGTCGATCGACTTGCAGGATGCATATTTCCACATCCCCATCCTGAAGTCACACAGGAAGTATCTCCGGTTTACGGTAGGGTCGCAACATTATCAGTTTGCGGTCCTCCCGTTTGGTCTTACTACTGCACCTCGAGTCTTCACCAAGGTGATGGCAGTGGTGGCAGCCCATCTCAGAAGGTCGGGATTTCCAGTTTTCCCCTATTTGGATGACTGGCTGATCAAAGCAGAGTCGCCAGAGAGGGTGCTTCATCATCTGCAGGATACAACTCAGCTGTTGTACAGATTGGGTTTTTCGATAAACGTACCCAAATCCCACCTAGTGCCCTCTCAGGCAATCTGTTCATAGGGGCGGTACTGGACACTACTGTGTGTCGGGCATTCCCACCCACACAAAGGATTCTCGACATACAGGAAATGATTCCCTTGTTTTACAATGGAGCGGATCCAGTCCTGAAAGTCCTTCGTCTGCTCGGTCTGTTCGCCTACTGCATTCTGTTGGTCAACCATGCACGCTGGCACATGAGGGCACTCCAGTGGTGCCTCTGCAGGCAATGGTATCAACACAAGGGGGATCTTAGGGAGTCTGTGAGGATCTCCAGAGAAGCTGCAGCGGATCTGTCTTGGTGGAGTGTGGAGGGCAATCTGTCTCAAGGAAAGTCCTTCCATCTACCTCCATCGGTGGCCACGGTAATAACAGATGCATCCACTTTAGGGTGGGGTGGGCATCTGGGGGATCTGGAGATCAAAGGTCTTTGGTCTCCAGAGGAAAGGTTGGTTCACATCAACCTTCTCGAATTACGGGCGATACGTTTGGCGCTCAAGGCCTTCCTCCCTTCCCTTCGCAGTCAGTTGGTTCAAGTCCTGACGGACAATACTACCGCGATGTGGTATGTCAACAAGCAGGAAGGAGTGGGGTTGCATTGTCTCTGCAGAGAGGCTCTGCGTCTCTGGTCCTGGGCACAGGATCAGCAGATTTGTCTGATGGCAAATCGTTTGGCCGGGGGTTCTGAACGTGCGTGCAGACAGTCTCAGTCAGCAGTTCTCTGCCAACCACGAGTGGAGGCTACATCCGGAGGTGGTTCGTCACGTCTTTCGGACGTGGAGAACTCTTCGGGTGGACCTGTTTGCCACTCACAAGAATGCTCACTGCCCGTCATTCTGCAGTCTCCAGTATCCGATGCAGGGGGCATTGGGGGACGCATTTCAGTTGAGATGGGGCACTCAACTCCTTTACACATTTCCCCCCATACCCTTGATTCCTCGAGTTCTGAGGAAGATTCGCCAAGACCGGGCCCAAGTCATTTTGATTGCCCCGGATTGGCCAAGAAGGGTGTGGTATACAGATCTTCTCCACCTCTCCTCGTGCCGTCCGCTCCATCTCCCTCTGAGGGCAGACCTCCTCTCGCAGTCGTATGGGCAGGTTCTACACCCCCACCTCCAGAGCTTACACCTCCATGCCTGGAGATTGAACGGGGCAACCTGAATTCTTTTTCTCTCCCGCCAGATGTGGTAGATGTAATTTTGTCTGCCAGACGTCATTCCACCAAATCTATCTATTCCTATAGGTGGTCTAAATTTGTTCTTTGGTGCGGAGAGAAGTCTATTGACCCTTAGAGGGCTCGTTTATCTGACTTTCTTCAGTTTTCCTTGTCTCTTGCTCAGCAAGGATTTGCTATAGCCACTGTAAAGGGATATCTTTCGGCCTTGTCGGCTTTCCTTTGCTTGCCGGATCAGCTGTCATTGTTCAAATCTCCAATTGTTTTACGATTTCTGAAAGGCCTTACAAACAAGTTTCCTCCGACTCCTTTTATTGTGCCTCAATGGGACTTAAATCTTGTCTTAACTTACCTGATGGGTTCTCCCTTCGAGCCCTTACACAAGTATCCCTTGTGACTGTTGTCTTTCAAAACGGTTTTTCTCATTGCGATCACCTCGGCAAGGAGGGTAAGTGAGCTTCAAGCTCTGAGTTCAAAACCCCCGTTCTTGACCATTCATGCTGAAAGAATGGTACTCAGGACCAGGGCTGCTTTTCTGCCTAAGGTGTTAACTCCTTTCCATCTGGGGCAGTCCATTACCCTCCCTACCTTCTATCCTCCCCCTCACCCTTCCACGGAGGAGGAGAGACTTCATCGCTTGGACCCTAAGAGGGCGGTAAGCTTCTACCTTGATAGGACTAAAGACTTTTGAGTGGACAATCAGCTCTTCGTGGGCTTTGTTGGCTGCAGGAAAGGCAGAGCGGTGCACAAGCGCACCCTTTCCAGTTGGATTGTCTTGTGCATCAAGATATACTACTCTTTGGGTGGTTAGGAACCTCCAGAGGGTTTAAGGGCTCATTCTACTAGAGCTAAGTCTTCTACGTCTGCTTTGTCTAGAGGTGTTCCTGTGGAGGACATTTGTAGGGCGGCAACTTGGGCCTCCCTTCACACTTTTGCAAAGCATTACTGCTTGGATTAAGAGGTGAGGAGGGATGGACATTTTACTCGTTCCGTCCTTCAGGATTTTCTGGTATAGAAGGGTGGACACCCTCCTCCGGGTGTGGGACTGCTGTGGGAATCTTTTCACAAGGTGAGGAATCCACTGGCAGATGTATCCATCAGAAGAACAAGTTACTTACCTTCGGTAATGCTTTTTCTGGTGGATACAGTATCTGCCTGTGGATTCCTCACTGACCCACCCGCCTCCCCGTTGTCCACCCTTGTATACCTACAATTCTAATAATGGTGTTTCAAAATGTATTTGTTACTGGTAAAGGCAGTGTGTTATTTTGTTTGCCTTCCCATTTATTCTCCACACTGTGTGTGTTGCTTTGTATATTATGTACTGTGTATACTGTGTATATATTGCTGTCAATCTTTCCGTGTGCCTCGAAGGCACGGAAAAAAGGGCGGAACTGACGTCATCACACCGAGGTCTTCTTATGGATCCGGTGACATCAGCGGAGTCGCGAGCGGAGCCGTGTCTCTGTGACGGCGTCTTTGACCTCATCGGCATGGACTGCTACAAAAGTTTCCGAATGTTGCTGGCGCAAGGGATATTCACAAGGTGAGGAATCCACTGGCAGATGTATCCATTAGAATGCTGAACTACTCTTCATGTATAATTCTGCATAATCTCATGGATTTTTAAACTCATTTGGCACAATTACACTACTTGGAATTATGCAAGTTACACAACCACTAGTAGAAATAAAGGTAAGTAACTTGTTCTTTAGTGCTATTTTTGAGGATGCATTTTGCACCAAGAAATATCATTAAATGCAACAGAACATGAATCGCACTGCGAGCACCTGCTTGTGCTCTACAAATGTGCTGTTGGGGTAGGATTTTCCTCCAATGTACTCCCAGCATTTAGCGCTAGTTTCTTAGTGCAAAAAGCATCCTTGCATCCATAGTGCATGCAAGGATGCATTTTGCTTTAAGGAAATAGAACTAAATGCAAAACGTCACGAACAGCAGCATGAGCAGCCACTCACACTTGCTAAATTTGCTGTTTCTGTGCTAACTTTTCTCCAAATTGCTTTTAATTACGTGAGCTGGCCTAATCACATATTGCTAATTCTGAGTCAAAGAGTAACATGGATTTACCAAAATTACTCAGCTTATAATTACTCCCAGGCCTAATCTCTACATCAGGCACAGTAATATGCCTTCTATTACGAAGACTCTGTAAATGACCTGATTTGAGATGGAAATGGTCATAACTAGAAATAAGACCTCTGCTGATAGTAGGAAAACATACATTCACCTTAGATATAAAATGATTCAATACTGCTAATTTAGGTATTGTATTACTCTCTTAACATAATAAGAAATGACTTATGTCTGTCTTGTGAGTAACCCTGGGCACTGTTATACAAGGAGTCAAAGCATGCAGTATAGCAGGGAATGACAGATATGCAGAGGCTGAAAAAAATGTTTGGTCTGATTCACAATTTCTTTTTTATGAGTGAGTGTGTATGGCTCCAGACCAGGGTGTGAGTTATATTTATCTAAGTTTAAAGTCAGACAAAACATCACTCCTGGTCTGGTGGTTCACCTAACAATGGGCTGGCAGTCATGATGGGACTCGCCCTGACCTAAGCAAACATCGCCCCTTTTCCATACCCAATACTGCCATGTGAAACATAGTGGTTCTGAAATGGGAAAAAACAAAATGTCCCACATACGCAGGGAAAATCTCCCTGAGCATCAGGGCTGTTGGTTCAAATTCAACCGCCTGCTTTTTGGGATTTTTTCGTAGAAACAAAAATAATGGGGCTGAGCTGGCACAACAAATATAGTGCTTGGTAAAGTTCCTTACCTTCAGTACATGCACCTGGCTGTCAGGGATCTCTATTATGGAGGGAAGGACTGGCAGGCCATATGGCTACCCATCACGGTCTAAATGTCTCTACTGTTTCGTCTCAGACAGATGCACACAGAACTTGATAACTGTCACTTACTACTTTCTTAACCTATTACTGTGTAAACCTACTACAGCAAGTGATACTTTTAATTGTGGTCATGGAACAGTAATTACTGGACATTAACTTGTGTGGTGTCAATGGGTCAGTATCAGTACTGCATTACTTGTGTGGTGTCAAATGGTCAGCATTAGTACTGATTTACTTCTGTGGTGTCAAAGGGTTGGCATCAGTACTGCATTATAAAGTAATAAATTAGAAACTCTTTAATACCATTCTCCAGGGGAAGTGAAGTCAAGCAGACAAGGCTTAGTTTTGGAGGTGGTAAGGGTTTGAAACTTAGGCACAGTATGGTAAAGCAAATATAATGAATTCAATTTCTTTACAGGGAAATAAAACCAGACATTTAAAATATGATATACATAGAAGACACAAAGCTCTAGTTTCTTCTTCAGCCAAAATATGACTACAAAAGCATGATAATGTGGATTATTGTTTGGGGTGAATGGTAGTCCACCACAAGTAATAATGTCACTATTCTAGTTAGGTTTAGTAAAGGTTTCAGTTATTTAAACTTAAGTTGGCACTCCAGTGTGGCAAAACTCCTGCAGAACCTAGAAGAAGAAAGGGGAAAAGATTTTGAACCCAATAACTATATAAAAGGAAAATAAACTAAGGAAATAAATCAATATTCCTGCCTTTGTCTGATCTGCCCCTTAAATCTCTCACACATGCTAAGGATGATTTTTAATGGCAAGTCAATGAACTGTTTTACCTGCACTCTCAAGACCCCTGAATAATGCTAACGAGCTGGAGATTGATTGTTCAGAGGGAGGCAGAGCAGTGCTTGGATTTGAGCCACAACGCTGGGGACTACAACTCCCGCCCTCCTCCTGGTATTTCTAGCGTGCTTAAAAGCGTGACAGGCTCATCGAAGCCTGAAGGAGGCTGGGCCCCGTCTCTAACGTGTGGAACTCCTTATCACATCTCAAGACAGCACTCTTGAACTGGGTAAAAAAAAGTAATTCCATCGGGCTCTGAGGTGGGGGAGTATATCGACGCTAGATTCTTTCCTGGTGAAAGCATCAACTGCTACAACTAATAAGATTGCTTTGACGGAAAAAAGATTATCACTGGGTGGACCTAGTAGCACGAATGGGACCCCTTTGGTATTAGAAAATCTTCTGTCTGTGAAGGATACGCTAGACGTTGTTTCAAATACCCCCACTACAGGCCTACTCACCTCACCTGACCCTACGCTTAAAGTATTAACTTTGATGGCTAAGAAAGCTTTTACTAAGAGGAAAAGAGAGTCCCTAAGAGAACCTCTGCCCACCAAATCAAAAACGTCGAGGAGGGCATCAACCAAACAGCCAGCAACAGACAGTCAAATTCAATTACAAGACTTGACTGGCCCTAACACTACCTTGAACTGGGACGATTTAGGACACAAACTATCACTTCTACTGCAACCCGTACTGTCAAGTCTGGCTGCAATGGAATGCTTGTTGAAAAAAATGCTAAATAATGAGGCAGATTAGGAGAGAGTGTTATGAGAGAGTGGGGTCTGTCAGAAGCAAATCACCCATAATGCCACCTAGACCTTCTACAGTAAGGGCACGAGATCATGTGAAGAGTCCAACAAGGGCAGAAGGGCAAAAACCTGCCACAATTTTTAATTCTTCGAAGGGTGTAAATCTAGACCAAGGTATTTCCACTACAGCGGGGCACCCCAAGGCCTTAAGCTTAATTCAAGCCCCATTGGTTGATAATTATATTTCTGCAGAAAATCACAGAGGAGGGCTAGTAATGAAAGGGCTCCTGAAAACGGTAGAGCAATAGCCATGAAGCCTCACTCAAGGCTAGATACAAGAGGATCAAACAACCCTCATTATCGTAATCGCACAATTTATAACGCTTATGAATATTTAGATTTACCTCCAGCAGTGACACCTTATGTGGTCTCTACATCTACCCATGAATCTTTGGATTCATGAAGAAATTAACATTTTAATTGGCTAAATACAAGAGTAGGGCTGGGGGATCCCTTTTTCCAGATATGAAGATAGCAAGAAGAGTAAAATGGTTTGGTAGGGGCCATAAATTACTACCTGGACATTGTGTGGTGTTATCGTTTAAAAACCCAGAACTTGTTAATGCTATATGAGACAGAGCCAGCTCGCCTTATTTGAATCCACACCAAATAACTGTTGTACCACTTGGTTTCTTTTACCAATCCTCCAGCTAATTGCACATGAATCCTCAATCACCGATTCAAACTAATTATCAATTTGTATACTTAAATTTGGCTCAACCATGTCTATTGATATATTCCATTCCAAATTCTAATAAGTATGATGGTCTCTCCTTTCTTACGGGGTGGGTTGACTGAGCACAACTGATCAAGATAGTGACAATCTCTATGTAGGTTCACCTAAAACTTCCACCTACCCTAAGGGTACAAAGATTAGTAGTCAATCACCAAAACCTTCAGACAAATGCCAAATTAGTTGCCCTGGCCAGCGCGATTGGCCTCCCTCATGTGTTTCCCACTTTCGGCACTACCACTGTTCTTTTTTTTAATGTGGCTGGACTACGTAGTTAATATAATTTGAGAGAGTGGTCAGATTTTGTATCTAGTTTAATAATCATTTGCCTGCAAGAAACGTAGACTGCTGACCCAATTCGTATTAATGGATTTAAGACATTTCATACCCCAGCAGCTCCATCAAGATGTGGTAGATCTAAACATGGCTTATGCACATATGTCTGAAATACGTTGGCCTCCTCAGACCTGGATGGTACTCCTACACAATTGTTTTATCACATTTTTTCTATCCTAATTTCATTGTCTACATTGTTGGTTGTTATAAATTTTTATAACAATGCTGGTGATTTGGACATATTATCTGTCTTACAACAACAAAATTGATCTGGATTCACTAGTTTCAAATGAATCTAGAAATATGATCTTTCTGTAGGAGGGTGATTTTAATCTTTGATTATGCCCATTGCCAGCCAATAAAGTTTGCGGCTTGGTCACTCCTATGAATGACACTGTTACCCACTTCTTATATACAAAGTATAGAGGGCAAGTCAATGAATTACTTTTTAAATATGATCTGGGTTTCTGTAATGATATGAGTCATTGCCCAGATGATGTAACTTGTACATTTAATAGGAGAGGTGGAAATAGTGCTATTGATCATCTAGTATTCACAAACCATTACTCTGCTATGGTAACCAAATTTATATTACATGATGTCGCTATGAGTGATCATTTTCCCCAGAGTATAGAGCTGGAAACCAACCTAATTAACTATCAGGGAATCAGTCACCTTCTCACATCAGCTGAGAATATCGAATTCTCTCGCCTAAATGGCTACACTTCGCGTTGGTCTATGGTAGATCCTAATACATTTTTAGAACAACTGATCACCAAACAGAGGAGAGTTTTTGATATCTGTTTAGATGAGACAGCAGTGGCAACCAAAGTTATTGAAGCATTCAATCAGATTACTAAGGGTATCAATGAAGGGTTAACTGCACACCAGAAGAGTGTAGTTGCAAAGATTAATGGTTGGTTTGATTTTGCTTGATCTGTGGCACACAATTTGAAATTAGCCCTAAACAAGCAACCTAGGAAATTCCGAATTGTAGATATGCTAATGATAATAATAAAAATAATAATAATCTGTATTCGGCATATAAAAATATGACCATAAAAGAAACAATTTAAAATACACATACATCAAATGTAAATATTTTCTTTGAAACAACAAAGTGTACCAGTTGAGACAGCACGAGAGCCATGTTATATTGTTATACCAATTGGTCTCTTAAGTTCATAGTACTTCCAACATCCCTTTCTTCAATTAAAAGTATGATCAATAAAATCTTAATTTTAACATTAATTTAACATGTGAAAACTATACCTGATCCTAAAAAGAGACCCACATTTCAAGACTTTTATAGCAGCCTCAGGCAGTGCAACATTAGCAAATACTCTTGTGACCATCAGTCACCTCTAATGGTTCTTATCTTTAAAGCAGATCTTAAAAAGTTAGAAACACAAAAAAGTGTAAAAACTTCGAATGAAAGTTGTACAAACAGTAAGGCAACACGTGCCTGCCTAAATCTAAGCTTATTTAAAAGCCCCTTAAGGAATTCTCGTCTAGGATGCGAGTAATATGGACAAAAGAGGACAAAATTCAAGGTGTCCTGTGGATACCTGTTATCGCAGCAACAGGGTCCTCTATGTTCTCTGTGTACCGTGAAGCCGGGGGGTAAAGCCAGTAAGTGATGAAATAAGTTCAATCTAAAACGAGTAATGAAAGATCTATCATGTGCACTTGTTATAAGGTATAAATAGGGTTCTATACCCTGCACTGAGTTAACTAAAATGTGTTCTCTGACCGTGGGTTTCCTAATCTCCCTATCCTCACGGTGTGCAGCGACATGTTTAAAAAGAAAATCTGAGATCCCACCTTGTCATAATTAGTAAACAGATCTTCACATCCTAGTGAGGTGAGAGTGTCCTTTACATATTTTAACCACAGGATTTTTGACTCTTAATCGAGGGAGAGGCAGTCCTGAATTACCAGCCTTTTAAAGGCTGCCTCCTTGTTTGACCAGATCTTCACCCAACACAGAAGGGGTTTAACAGCCACCATATCAGAGATATACTTAGACCCCAATTCCTCATGTACAGAGTATGCAGAGGTGCTATGAGGGACTTTCAGCATCTGGCTAAAATATTTATTTTCTTTAGTTTGTAAATTATTAACCACCTTATATCCCCATACCTCACTACCACATAAAACTTTAGAAGTACAGAAGGAGTTGTATAACTTTAAAACTGTCCCAGGTGACCAGTTGCCTAATCTATGAGCATAGTTTGCAATTGCTCCAGTAGACCTTGTCATTCCTAGGCACTTCTCAGATACGAGAAGGCCGGTACTTTCCCTAGACTATGTGTGCCTACTATGTATGTATTTGGCTTTCTGCTCTGCTGTTTAATTTCCATTATTTAGGATTTAGTTAGATTAAGTGACAAATCCATTGTATCCATAAAAGTCACAAACCCATCTAATAAAAGCTGCAAGCCCTTTGGGGTATGTGCAAGGAGTACGGCGTCATCCACATATACCAAAATGTAGACCGGTCTTGTGCCTATCATCGGGGTGTCAGCCTGTAAGGCCATCAGGGCAGAGTCAAGACCATTAATGTATAGTGTGAACAAAAACGGCACTAATATACAACCCTGTCTGACCCCACTAGGGCAGTTAAAATGATCCATGGTTTTCCCCTCCTGTGTGTATCTGACCACTGCAATAGTGGTAAAATGTAGGGATATTAGAGCATTTGTTACTGCTGGATCCACCCCAAGCTCTCCAAGGAGTTTCCAGAGTTTAAAATGGTTCACTCAATCAAAGTTGTGCAACCTGACCTTTACAAAAAACATACTAACACATCTTCAGAAGAAAGCGTGGCAACCGAAGGTGACACAAACATCAATGGAGCACCACCAAGGATAGATAAAACCATTGATACATCAAGTAGAGCAACTGGAGGTGAATCAGGTGATCACACTTCAACATCCAAGTCTTTTTTAGCACAGGAGACAGACACCAGTCAACCACCTGGCAAATCAGGAGGAAAACCAGGAGAAGTCAAAGAAAGATTAAGACAAAACTTGAGAAGCCAGAAAACGACTTAATAGTCAATATTTCATCTATTGATCTCACTCCACAGCAAACTCGTATTCTGAATAAAGGATTAGGATACGTTCCTACTTATCAAACAAATGTTCTTGAGAATGAAATAGCTTTATTTAAGTTCATGAGATTGTTGCGCTTACAATATTTTTTTGCGACACTTAATCCCATTGACATTGAACGTCCAGAACCTGAATTTATTAAATTCAAAAGAAAATCTACTTTTCAAGCTCCAACTTCTCACAAAATTCTAGACGCTTTTGAAAATCTGGTCAAAAATGATTTCACAAAAATGAACATCAAAGGATCTAAAAGAACTAACTTCAACAAGCATGAGAGAAACGTATTGAATTCTCTAGCACTTGACACCAGAATCGTGATACAAAAAGCAGATAAGGGAGGAGCCATCGTTATCATGGACAAAGAAATGTACATGTCAAAAGTGGTAGAACACATTTCGGATTCGAGCACTTATCTCCTATTGGACCAGGTTCCCACTCAAGATCTGGTTTCTACTTTTGAAACAATACTTGATAAAGCCATAGAGATGGGTTGGATTACGAATAACACTCGATTTTATCTGACAGTTACCAATCCTAGAAGACCTGAACTTTACATGTTACCGAAGATCCATAAAAACCTGTATGATCCCCAATTAAGACCAATTATTACCGGGTGTGGAACCATCTTTGAACCCATCGGGCAATACATAGATTACTTTTTGCAGCCTTTCGTTCAGGACTGGGATTCATATGTAAAAGACACTACACATTTTTTCCAGAAGCTACGTACAGTTCAACTTGACAAAGACATTATATTGTGCACCTTAGATGTTAAAGCACATTATACCTCCATCCCCCACTCAGGGGGTATGGAGGCAGTAGAATGGGCCCTATTAAAACAACAAGCTAATGGTGCAGAAAAGTGTTTATATTGGAAATGTTACACTTTTGCCTCCATCACAGTTATTTAGAATGGGACAGCCAATATTCTTTGCAATTGAAAGGTACTTCAATGGGCTTTGCTGGGGCTCCAGCTTATGCTAATACCTACATGGCTAAGTTTGAGGACTCTTTCATTTATTGGGACAAAGAATGGTCAGAGAATTTGTCATTATATTGTAGATACATAGATGACATAATCCTACTTTGGAACAACAGTTGGGAATTATTGGAAACCAAAATTAATCAATTGAATTCATTTGATGAAAACATCCAGTTTACTCCTACTATGAATAGACAATCTCTATCCTTTTTGGATGTACTTGTGACCATAGAGCAAGGCATAATACACACAGGAGTTTACCATAAACCTACGGATAAGAAAAATGCCTTATTATTCACCAGCTTCCATCCCCAGAATTTAATACACAACCTCCCATATTCACAGTTTCTACGAGCTAAAAGAATTTGTTCAGATGATATCGCTTTACAGAAAAACATTTCCATTTCCAAAGAGAGATACATTTCCAAGGGTTATCCAGATAGTATTTTGGACCAAAACATCAAAAGAATGGAAAAGAGATCACGCAACAGCCTTTTAGAAATGAAAGTCAAATCAAATGCCAATAGACAGGTGTTTGTATAAATGTTTTCCACCTGTTCTAGACAAATTAAAAAGATCATCAATCATCGATGGGTAATTCTAGCAAATGAAAGCGACTTTCAAGATCTTTTTACGAACAAACCTTTATTTTCCTACAGAAGATCCTGGAATTTGAAAGAAATGCTGAAGCCCAAACCAATAGATAGTACTGAACAATTCAAAGGCACAAGACGATGTCATAATTGCATACACTGCAACAATGTGATATGTAGCGACAGCATACAGCACCCCAATACGGGGGAGACTAATAAATCCAGACATAACACAGATTGTAATTCCAAAAACTTAATATATGCAATTAAATGTCCATGTGGACTATTGTATATGGGCAAAACGGAGAGAAAAAAAACCCACGAATTTCAGAGCACAAGACCACCATCCGCAATTGCAATACCAAAAGTAGTCTATCGGTACATTTGATGAACTGTAGGCATACTATAGCCCAAATGAAATTTCAGGTGATTGAGATGGTTAAACCTGCACCCGTTAGAGATATGACGAGTTCATTATTACAAAGAGAGATTCATTGGATAAGGAGACTTAATACTCAAGACCCTAAAGGGATTCATGATAAAGTAGATTTGGGGTGTTTCTTGTGATCCTACACTAGGTGGATAGTACTGTAGGTGTTCCCTATTATAGATTTTCATTTTCATTGCAGATTGTGTATTAGGAAGAACTCTGAGATCACTCACAAGTGTTGTTTGATTACTATGACATTGTGTTATTCACACATCAGTGATGCTGTACTTTGTTTATTGAATTTTCTACTTCTGTTTCTCCTTCTCTATGGGCATTTTTTTTTCCACAGTATTTTCTCACTTTTTTTTAGCGCGTCGCCAAGATCGGTATTTGTTTGGCAGCATGTTGATTAGTTTTTCATTTCATTCTCATTCGCACCAGGTTTGTTCACTTTCAGTATTTAATGGTATTGTAGCATTTTTTACCTTTCCAAGATGGCGCTTATCCTTTTGTGCACCAGCAGTAGTCCGTCATTTTTTAACCTCGTTGTAACATATCCCACGTTGTATCCGCGGCACACGTTTATCAACCGCGGAGTTGTCAGGGCCAGCGTGCCGTGGAGTATTGATTAAATGCTGTTTGGAGCTTAACGAAGGTTAGTTACCCAAGTGAATGATTTGTCAGATTCCGTTTAATTGAAATTTGAAGCACACATTTGGTTTTTGATCAGTCAGTGATATCGGTTTTGGCCCATGTATTCCCAGATTCGAGACTTCCCACAGTTTGGTATCTGCGCTGACTAAGTTCAAGGCTGGTTCTTGGGTATTAGTGTCCTCTTTTTTGTGTTTTTTCTCCTGGATTCAATATTCATTTTCACTGTATTATGGGCACTTTTTTTCGGGATCGCTGCTATTTCGGGTTCTGTGTGACGAGCACATCGCTGTAGCAGGGTGACGGTTTTCTGATTTTTCCACATTGAGACTCTTTCCTTTCATCTTTTGGCTTTGTATTTTCTCTTTAATTTGCTCTCAAATTTAATTTAATTTTGTGATACGACAAGTATATCTTTTCCAGTATTGTACACACATCGCGATGAAATGTTTTCACATACATATGTTTGCTTACCCTGCTCATTATTATGTATTTCAAGAGAGTATCATTTACATTGTTTACAGAGTATCCCCTGAAGAAGGGCCGATGGGGCCTGAAATGCATTGGGCGGTCTTCTTGAAAGAATAACTTCGTGGACATAAAGAATGAAACTCTTTTCAAGATATTAATTTGTGATTGGAACAGATTAAATGTTTTCATGCAATAATAGCATTGGTCCATGTTTGAAATTGTTTTATCATTCTCCGTTTTGTTACACTAAATGTTTTTGAGTTAACCACAACTATTGGTACCTTAAGCTGACATAGTCAGTATAGCAACAGCTTTTAGGCAACAGTGCACAGAGGTCAGGTTACACAACTTTAAATATGTAGTACATGTTTTATGACACGTCTAGACAGCGTGGCAGCCCCTGTAGCACGCCGAATCTTTATGTTTTCAAAAATATTGAACTAAGTGGCTTTCAAAAATAGGAGTGCTCCTTTATATCACTATTAGTCACTCAATCAAAGGCCACAGTGAGGTCCATATAAGCTGGATACGATGCCCCTGATTTAGCTATTGTTTATTTTGCAATTATAAGGTATAGGTTGAGGCATTGATCTGTAGTGGATTTACCGGCTTGCAACCCATATTGTACATCCACTATTATTTAGTTGGCCTCTGCCCATTCAGACAACCTATTCAGTAGCACCCGACCCAGAACCTTCACTGTCACATCAATAAGGGATATGGGGCGATAACAATGTAGGCTGTCCCTTTCTGCCTTCTTAAAAATCAGTACAATGGTGGCGGTAGACCACGATGCTGGCATTGCTGACTTACTGCCACGTTTAAAACCCTCAGTAGGAGAGGGGCCATATCTCTGTATAGCATTGGAAAAGGTCTGGTGGGATCCCATCTGGTCCCAGCTCCTTATTCCGCGAAAGTCCCTCAATTCCTAATCTCACCTCATCCAAAGTAAAGGTAATGGGATCAGATCTCTGATCAGGGTTTAGTTCCTGTAATTGCTCCTCTCTGTGAGAATGATTATACACTCCCTCAAAGTGAGCCTGCCATTGCTCTGGTAAAATATTATGGCTTAGCCCTGGTTTGTTCAAATCTTTAAAACATGG
Organism: Triturus cristatus; assembly: GCF_964204655.1. Classification (NCBI taxonomy): domain Eukaryota; kingdom Metazoa; phylum Chordata; class Amphibia; order Caudata; family Salamandridae; genus Triturus; species Triturus cristatus. Next base: position 400,375,249 of record NC_140595.1, on the reverse strand, counting down.
GTTGTTAATGACCCTCCAGAAATGGGTAGAGTCCTTTAGCTCAGATGCCTCTGTTAGATCCTCCCAGGCTTTCTTTTGCAGTTGGCGCTTTTGCCCCTTGATGGCTTACTTGTATATTTTATGGCAGGCCGCCACCTGACCCCTGTCTTGGTGTCTGTTTAGGGGCCATCTTAAGATCTATAAGGGCCCGAGAGCACTGCCCATCAAACCATCTTGGGACTTCCATGCTAGGGGAGTTTGCCGGCACTGTTACTAAACCGTCCATTAATTGTGTAATAGCAATAAATACCTGAACTATTTCTTCCTTCTGCACTTGTGGGTCTAAGCATTTCAAAATCTCCTGTTTGCCTATACTTAAAAGTGAATCATTAAAAGCAACACTATCGACCTGAACTTAACGTATGCCTACCTTGGTCAGTTGCCGAGATCGTTTCTCCAGTTTTCCTATAGGGTATGGGCTGATTCCAAGGGGCAACAAGTGACATGGTCACCGGATTATAGTCATTAAATATACTATGGTTAATATTAAAAAAGGATATAAACTTCCTCAATGTAAGAGACACAAATATGAAATCAATAACTGAGGAGCAGCCTCTGCCTTTATAAGTGGGGGCACAGCTGAATCAGGGTGGGTAGCAATCAGGTCCAGAGTATGAATTAGTCCATAAGTGTTTAGGAGGACATTCAAATCCCGCCATTCCTGAGTATGTTCCATATGCGGTCCCTCACTTAATGTGCAAGTCGACCAGTCTCGATGAGTCACCATTAGGTTGGGACACAGATGGCAATTGAAGTCTCCTTCTAGGATTAGTTGAGACTGCGACAGGCCTTCCCCCTGGGTTTGCTCCATCCGTCTACTTAATTCATCAAGTCTAGCCGATCCCTGTGAGTGTGATCTTGCATTATAAAATTAATTAGAACCGATCGATATGAGTTGCTTGATAATGTGAGTCCTTGAACGACATCAGAGTCCCACAACAGGGTCTTCCACCTACCAATGGATCCTGAGGTCTATAAACACAATTACCCCCCCCCCCCCCCCTTGCTCTCCCTGCACTCAACCTTCTTGCTGGGCAGAAAAAAGTTTTATAACCCTCTATAAAAAAGTTATTAACTGGCTCCCACGTTTCCTGAATACATATTATATGAAAATTTCAGATGTAATGAAGCCACTGCTCATCCAAAAACTTAGTATCTAAACCTGCCACATTCCAAAAGGCTATTTTTAAGATGCTCACAATGCACCCACCCTGATTGAAGGAGGCTGCAGTGGTAGCCATCTCTGTATTACATAGTCTCATCTGACTTTGGTCCCTGAACTCGGGAGAGATTCCTGTTATTTCCCAGGAATTGGTCTCTTCCGTCACACATGGTTCACCAGGGGGTTTGACCCAAATGTCAGTAATTCTGCCCATACCCTCCTCCACTTGTAGTCAGTCTATAACATTTAGATCCCTCAAGGGGTCAAATGCATTGCGTAATGTCGAGAGTTCCCCGCCCTTGGTAGGACCCTCTTCATGCAAAACAAAGCATTGGGGTGGTATAGGACTAAAAGGTGGCCTATAAAAAGCCCCAAATGTAATGGTTTAATCCCCGATTCTACTGAAAATGATTGCAGGGAGTGAGACAGGAACTGGTGGGCCAGTTCTGGGTGCCTAAGTGTGACAATCATGCTATCTCCTGTAAATGTTTTCTTGGTCCTGCCAATCCAAGCTACCCTCTTGGCCATCAGAATGTGCCTGTGCTCAGCCATATTAAACCTTGCATATTTACATAACCAGTGTGTTACTTTAATAATCAACTTGTCGTGGACTCATCTTTTGCGCAATTTAGTCCTGGTACCCTGCCAGGCCCACAAAATAAGTGCAGCTCGCTGGTGGGAGATCCATGACTGGTAGGTCTGGGGTATTAAGGGCAAACACACTATCCCTACTGGCTGGCCCTTGTTGTGGCTGGTGACCCCTTTGGTTCTGCCCACTATTATGGGTTACCAGCAGTCCGGGTAGACTTATCCCCAAATTCTAAGCATGTGTTACAAACCCTGTTACTCCCAGGATTACTTGAGGGATCTGAGTTTCGGAGTGTGCCACTACAGGGGGGTTACTGGGTGAGCATCCTTGTGATGGGAAACTGTGCTGTGCGTGACCCGGCTAAGGGGAGACACTGCTTTATCAATTTTACAAAGTGTGACTCTGGTGTCATCCAAAACTTTAGAAATTTCCTTAAAAAAGTTATTCAATAGACCGGTCAGTGTTTCTACAATTTTTTGTTTCAAGGGCACCCATAATTCTTCAAAGACCTGGGCGTCCTTAATGTCCAAACCTGCAGTGCATTCCTCTTTCTTTACCGGAATTATTTTCTTATTTACTTTCCGTTGTTTCTTAGGAGTGGGGGGCCACTTGAATCCGCACCATGGGTAGGTGTCATCATAGACCTATTCCGGGTGTTCTGACCAGCAGCAGTGTTAATTAGGCAAGCGCCAGGGCTAGGAACCCCTGGATCCTCCTATTCCTGACCTTGTCCTAGGGCCCCCTCTAAAGACTTTTCAGCCACCTGCCCCGAGAACTCCCCCAGGAGTGATGATACTGCCACTGCCTTTTCCAGAGAGAGGCGTCTCTCTGCCTTGTCTATTTCTTTAGTAATTGTCCCCACCGATTTTAATAAGAATGACTCAATGGTTCCTGTATTTGAGTCCTGTCGGGAGCAAGGGGGTGTGCCTTTCTTCTTCCCCATGGTGCTCTCAACTTATGAACCCACCTCCCAGACACATGGCAAAATGATTACAACAATCCAGAAGGATGGAAAAGTACTCACACAAGCTGGATCTACAATCAATGTCTTGCGGTCAGTAGTCAGCGACAAGCCACTTCCTTGCCCTCCTAGCTACTTGCCGATGTTAAAAATCCAAAGCCGCTCCAGCCGTTGCTGCCAGCTGCTGTCCCGGCGCAGTCCTGCTAGCATGGAACCGAGAGGGTAAGCCCAGCCCGGCCACAGCCGGCCACGGACTGACGCAGACAGGCCTGTCCTTGGCGTTGCCTGGGCACACCCACGCATATGCTGGGAATGCCAGTATGCATCCCACGCTGTGGGAGGCCCTGGCCCCTAATAAGCACCTTCAGGTGCTGGCAATGTGTCATGTTGGCGGTACTCGGGTCGCAAGGAATGCTGGGGTCTGGAGTCACCTCCGGATTGAATCGGTCTCCCATACTGCAGGAGGCCCTGGCCCCTAATAAACGCCTCCAGGCACGGGTGAGGTGTCACGCTGGTGGCACTCGGGCCTCAAGGAATGCTGGGGTCTGGAGTCCCCTACAGAGTGAAAAGGTACGCTCATAGACTTGCCATGAAACATTGAAAAAAGGTTTGAAAGAGGAAATGTGGGTAAATTTACATGAGGCCTGGTGCAATAATGACAATACTTCTTTTCGGCATTTTGTCAACTCCCTCTTTTTTAGGAGATGATGTTAGGCCCTGTATTGAAATTGCAATTACAGGGGAAGATTGGTTTGCTCATATGTCTAAAATATATTCTAATGTAACAGAAGGAGTTACCTCTGTTTCCTTGGCTGATTCCCCCATGACCGCTTCTTATCAAACTTCAATTAATCTCAATTTTACTCTTGAAGAAGTCATAGCAGCTTTAAAGAAGAGTAAGGGGGGGTAAAGCTCCGGGTCCAGATGGTATCCCAATTGATCTCTTTAGAGCAAACATCAATTTTTGGGGCCCTCTTTTAAACCTTGTTTTTAGATCCTGTCAGAGTACTGGTTCCTTAGATTCCTGGTCTGAGTCGCATATTGTGCCTGTTGTATGCAAGGCTGGGCCTATATTGAGTACAGTCGTCCTATAAAACAAAAACTTCAATTTGGAGGTATGACAGAGAAGGCAAGTCTATTAGTGGTTGTTCAAATAATAACAATAATAGCAACAAAAAAAAGGAAACAGAGTGACTTGTCTGACTGACTTCTTCGACAAGAAGTTGAAACCCTTCTTTACATTCAATTACAGTGTTACGGGACTAGTCTCAGTTCTCCTTTGAAAGGTGTTCCCCTGTGTTGTCCCTGTTCCCTGGAGCGTCCTTAGTTCTTCTTTGGCACAAGTTGAAAGAGGAGACCTCCAGAGTAATGATCCCAAGGGGTACGCTTCAAGAAGACAAAAAGAAAACAGAGGTTGAGTGGGTGGTTGATTCTGATATGCAGAATAGTGCCACCTCCACCGCACCCTTCACTCGAGTGGTATTAAGATCATTTCGGTGTTCAAATCAAATCAAATCAATAAAGCTTTATTCGGCATTTAAGTCATAAAAGCACGTTTACAATTATTACATAAAATAAAATGATTTATAAATTACCTAAAAAGGGTTAAAATACAATTAAATTTGAACAACCGTAAAGCTGACAATTTAGAATAGAATAGAAAAAATAAAAACATTCTGTATGGAGCCAGCCCACGGAGACTTATATTACATGAAAATTGGCACAGTTAAACTTTATAATCACATGGCTTTTCTACCTATAGGTAATAGTGGTTACATCAGATAGGATTAGGTGATGCCATGTGAGTTTAAGGGGGAAGAGTTTCAACATTCCTCAAGGTTTTTAACCTTATGCCCCAAGCCCATCCTAAGAATTTGGCCACAGCTATACAGATCGGGGGTGCAGGGTTTGTGCTCAAAATACGGAGAGCTGTAGCATATGTTCTAATACCCAGGTATTTACAAATTGGTTTTATCCAAATTTCCCTGGGTACTGCATACATTGGGCAGAAGAATAGTATTAAGATAATTTCGGTGTTCTACTACACACCCCTCCACCAGCCGTGTTTAATTAAGAAACCAAAAAGAGAGACTTGCCTGTAGCTACGTCCCTCCTGGGACGTGGCAGGGGAAGTACCTGCAAGGTCCTGCCCAGCAGCCTCTGCGGTATCGGGAGCGTCTCTTGGTGTCCTCTGGCCACAGGGAAATGAAGAACCGCTTCTGAGCTCCTCCGCTACAGACTCGTCGCCTTCGGTCTCTCTTCAACTCTCTTGCTCCTTCTGGAACCGGCTCATCTTCCTTCCTGTGTTTCGTCCTCTATAGCCTTATGGGCTGGATCTCGTCCCTCCTCCGGAACCGTTGTGCGTGGCTATACGTCCGGTTTGCGTACCGCAAACACTGGTACGCTGACCTTTGTTTCTTTCTGCTCTTCACCGGCCGCCATATTGATGTCGGAAGAGGTGGCCGGTGCAGTATGACACTGCTCCCCCATTAGGTATGGCCGCTCGGGCCAGACTGAGACCGGACATCTGGAAAGGAAATCGACGTTGCCTTGGAGTTTCCCAGGAACATGGTATGTCTGGAAGGAAAAAGGTTGAAGGGCTAGAAACCAGCGTAATATTCGGGCATTTGAGTCTTTGTTAGTCGACAGCCAAGTAAGAGGAGCGTGGTCTGTTAACAATATAAAAGTACGTCATAATAAGTAGTATTGGAGGGCTTCTATAGCCCACTTAATGGCTAGACATTCTTTTTCTATTGTGGAATAGGGGCTTTCTCTTGGGAACATTTTCTGCTAATATACAAAACAGGTTGGAGGTAGCCATGGTGATCTGGTTGGGACAGGACGGCTCCTAATCCTTGTTCGGATGCATCTGTCTGAAGGACAAAGGTGTTAGAGAAGTCTGGACAACAGAGCACAGGGTGTCTACAGAGGGCATTTTTTAAGCTATGAAATCTACGGTTTTGTTCTTCAGACCACAGAATGTTGTTGTTTTTGTGACAGTGTGTTAATAGATCGGTGAGGGGGCATGCAAGCTCGGAAAAATGGGGAATGAATCGACGGTAGTAACCGACTAAACCGAGGAAGGATCTAATTTATTTTTTTGTAGTTGGCTGAGGGATTTTACGTATAGCCTCCACTTTATCTATCTGAGGTAAGATATGCCCTTGTGTGATCGAATATTATAGATAATTTATATGGTTTGTGGCGAGAAGGGATTTTTTGGGATTGAGGGTCAGGCCGGCTTGTGTGAGGGTGGCTAGGATTCCTTCCAGGTGTACCAGATGTGTTTCCCAATCGGGGCTAAACACAACTATGTTGTCTAAATAAGCAGCTGCGTAACGTTGATGTGCTTTTAGTAAGATATCCATCAAGCATTGGAAACTAGCAGGGGCGCCATGGAGTCCAATAGGAAGGACCTTGAAATGGTATAGTCCTGATAAGGTGGAGAAAGCAGTTTTTTCCCTTGCTGTCTATGTTAGGGGTATCTACCAGTATCCTTTTGTAAGATCGATGGTAGACAGGAACTTGACTTTTCCCACTTTTTCTATTAGTTCATCCACCCTGGGCATAGGATAAGAATCAAAGCTGGAAATGGCATTCAGTTGGCGGAAATCGACACAAAAAAGGAGGATACCATCCGGTTTTGGTATGAGAACAACTAGAGAACAACAGGCACTTTGTGATAGCTCGATTTTGTCCACCTTAAGCATGTCCTCCACCTCTTTCTCAATAGCTTGTCTTCTAGCTGCAGGTACCCGATAGGGTTTTAGACGTATTATTTTCCCTTTTTCTGTAATTATGTCATGTTCTACAAGGGTAGTGCATCCAGGACACTTGGACACCACCCTGGAGTACTTCTTTAGGAGCTTTTCTATCTGAAGTTTTTGGAAGGGCTTTAACATGGGACCGATCTGCACTTCCTCAGGGAGGTCTTCGTTGAATACCTTGGGAGGACTATCGGGTTGTTGGATAAAAGTAATGTTGGCTACTATTGGATTTCTCTTTTTGGATTGTGGTTCTTCCCATTTCTTCAAAAGGTTTACGTGGTAGATTTGTCCTCTACCATGTTTTGTGGGTACTGCAACCCTATAAGTGACGGGGCTTACTTTGGCCAGTACGCAATAAGGTGCCTGCCAAGTGACTAGGAACCTTGAGGTAGTAATGGACAGAAGGATAAGGACCTTTTCGCCTATAGAAAATTGTCTTATTTTGGTCCCTCAATCATACGCCCTTTTTTGCCTTTCTATGGCCCTGTCCATATTTTGGTGGACAGTGTCCCATAAAGTGACGAGGGTCTCTTTAAGGGAAGAGGTATAAGCTAGCAATGATTTGCCATTATCTTCTTCTTCTACCCATTGCTCAAAGGCCATATCTAAAAGGGAACGCAGCTTACGCCTGAAGACTAATTCAAAAGGGGAAAAAACAGTGGATTTCTGCTGATGGGATCGAATGGCAAATAGGACCAGGGGTAGTTTTTTATCCCAGTCCCTCCCTGTATCGTGCACCACCTTTCTTAGGCTCGTTTTGATGGTATGGTTGTATCGTTCTAAAAGACCATCAGTCTGTGGGTGCTAAACTGCGGTGCGTATTTGTTCTATCCCCAGAAGCTTGCATACCTGTTTCATTAGTTGGAAAACAAAAAGGGTTCCCTGATCAGTCAGTATTTCACGTGGAAAACCGACTCACGATAAAAAGATTATCATAGCCTGTGCGACGGATGAAGAAGTTGCTGTTAAAGGATAGGCTTCAGGATAGCGGGTTGCATAGTCAACAATGACCAGGTTATACGGATGGACTCTAGTAGAGGGTATCAGGGGACCCACTATGTCCATCCCTACTCTTTGAAAGGGTATATAAATAATTGTGAGGGGGTGTAGTGGTGCTTTGTCTATATGTGGAGGGTTGATTAACTGGCATCTGGGACACGAGGAACAAAACCCAGCCACCTCACGATATATGCCAGGCCAATAGAATCGATTTAATATGTATTTTAAGGTATATTCCTGGCCGTAGCGACCCCCTTCGGCCTTGTTATGAGCAAGGTGCATAATGTGTTCACGAAAGGCTAAGGGTGCCAGGAGTTGTTCAACAGTCTGATCAGCATTTCTGTTTATTCTATATAACAGCCCTCATTTAATACAAAAGTAGGGGCCAACCTGCTTGGAATCCTCTTCTTCCCTTGCTCTTTCCCATGCGAATTGTAAATTGCTATCGTCTCTCTGAGCGGCCCGAAAACTTTGTGTCCAAAGAGGAAAGGACAGGAGTAACAGGAGCTGAGGATGCTTTTTGGTGGTTCTTTCGTCCTTCTCTTTTCTCTCTTCTAGTTTTTGGAGTCTTGGGAGTGGAGGTTTCTATGTCCAACATAGAGAAGGGGGCTTCTCCTAACCAGTCCACGGTTTGTGAATCCTGTGGGATAGCGGCGAGGAGTCTCGCAAAACATGGTAGTTTGGTCCCTGATATAAGTTTTTCGGCCAAACAGGGGACAACACCCACTTTATATAACAGTATTTCCCCGTTGATTGTTAGTAGGACTTCAGCCACGGGGTAGGTCTTCACGTCACCATGTACACAAGACACTGAGATGTTCTCGTTCCTCAAGGGGACTCGGGGGATGACTTCCTGAGAAACAACCGAGTGTTTACACCCCGTACTCAATAGCGCTTCTACTGGTTTTCCATTAATGTAAACGGATTTCATGTAGCGATTTCACTTTTTACCAGTCACCAAGACTCTTCCTTTTGTATATCCCACTTCCACGGGTTCAGTGGTATCTGTTCTTTGGGGGCAGTTCCGGGAGATGTTGTCCCAGTTGCCGCAGAAAAAATATTGCGGTCTGGTATGGGTACCTTGGACGTCTGATGCTTAACTCCCTCTGGTTTTGGGGTGAAAAAAAGCCTTTTGTTGTCTAAATAAGCAGCTGCATAACGTTGATGTGCTTTTAGTAAGATATCCATCAAGCATTGGAAACTAGCAGGGGCGCCATGGAGTCCAATAGGAAGGACCTTAAAATGGTATAGTCCTGATAAGGTGGAGAAAGCAGTTTTTTCCCTTGCTGTCTGTGTTAGGGGTATCTACCAGTATCCTTTTGTAAGATCGATGGTAGACAGGAACTTGGCTTTTCCCACTTTTTCTATTAGTTCATCCACCCTGGGCATAGGATAAGAATCAAAGCTGGAAATGGCATTCAGTTGGCGGAAATCGACACAAAAAAGGAGGATACCATCCGGTTTTGGTATGAGAACAACTAGAGAACAACAGGCACTTTGTGATGGCTCGATTTTGTCCACCTTAAGCATGTCCTCCACCTCTTTCTCAATAGCTTGTCTTCTAGCTGCAGGTACCCGATACGGTTTTAGACGTATTATTTTCCCTTTTTCTGTAATTATGTCATGTTCTACAAGGGTAGTGTGTCCAGGACACTTGGACACCACCCTGGAGTACTTCTTTAGCAGCTATTCTATCTGAAGTTTTTGGAAGGGCTTTAACATGGGACCGATCTGCACTTCCTCAGGGAGGTCTTCGTTGAATACCTTGGGAGCACTGTTCAAATAATAACAATAATAGCAACAAAAAAAAAAAAGGAAACAGAGTAACTCGTCTGGCTGAGTTCTTCAACAGGAAGTTGAAACCCTTCTTTTCTTTCAATTACAGTTTTACGGGACTAGTCTCAGTTCTCCTTTGAAAGGTGTTCCCCGGTGTTGTCTCTGTTCCCTGGAGCGTCCTTAGTCCTTCTTTGGCACAAGTTGAAAGAGCAGACCACCAGAGTAATGATCCCAAGGGGTATGCTTCAAGAAGACAAACAAAAAAAAGAAAAAGAAAACAGAGGTTTAGTGGGTGGTTGATTCTGATACGCAGAATAGTGCCACCTCCACCGCACCCTTCACTCAAGTAGTGTTAAGATCATTTCGGTGTTCTACTACACACCCCTCCAACAGCCGTGGTTCTATAAGAAACCAAAAAGAGAGACTTGCCTGTAGCCACGTCCCTCCAGGGATGTGGCTGGGGAAGTACCGCACGAGGTCCTGCCCAGCAGCCTCTGCAGTATCGGGAGCGTCTCTTGGTGTCCTCTGGTCACAGGGAAATGAAGGCGCGCTTCTGAGCTCCTCTGCTGCAGATTCGTCGCCTTTGGTCTCTCTCTTCAACTCTCTTGCTCCTTCTGAAACCGAATCATCTTCCTCCTGAGTTTCGTCCTCCATAGCCTTATGGGCTGGGTCTCGTCCCTCGTCTGGAACCGTTATGCTGGGCTCCACTTCCGGTTTGCATACCGCAAACACTGGTACGCTGACCTTTGTTTCTTTCTGCTCTTCACCGGCCCCCATATTGATGTCGGAAGAGGCGGCCGGTGCAGCATGACAGTACACATCTTTAAGAAAGGCGATCACAACTGTCCTGCTCATTATAGACCTATTTCTTTACTTGACTCTTTAGTAAAAGTGGTTGGTTGCATACTTTTGTGCAGACTACAGGATTGTGTGCACTCTAAAAATATAATTTCAGACTTACAATATGGTTTTCGACCAGGAATTGTGACAAAGGAATAAGCTTTTATTTTGAACTTACTGATAGGTAAATAATACATTTCAAAGGTGGTAATTTGTTTATGGTATTTGCGGATTTTTTCTCTGCTTTTGATTGCATTATACACGAAAAACTTTGGACTATGATGCTTACTATGGGGGTAGATACCGCCATGGTTAACTTTCCCATATCATCAAAGGTATCTCCCAAAAGGAAGAAGAAGGGTCTAAGGGAACAGTTTACCGACCAAACTACAGTTCAAATCCCCAATAGCCTTAAATGTAGAAAACATAGATGAACTGGTGTTCAAAAGAGAAAAACAAATGTGGAAAGACAAGAGCCAATGCCCAACAGCACACAGAGAGTTTGCTGATTCTAAAACCTACAAACAAGTGTAAGAGTGTAGATAAAAGGAAAAGAAATAGTTCGATAGGATTTCCATCAACTGCCAAGAGAGGCCAGTGTCATCACTTGGTCATCCTTGACTCTGCTACGGCTCCTCTAAGCCTAGAGGCAAACCAAGTAGCAAAGATCAGAACTGGACAATAAAGTAAAAGTCAGATTGAAAAATCGACCAAGGGTGGCCGTTCGTGTCTCGTGTGATGGACAATAATATCGCAGTGCAAGTGAGTGAGGATTAAAAAGGGATTTGGGAGGGAGAAACAAGAATTTTAATACACATCTCTCTACCAATCCAATTAAAAGGTATAGCGGCAACTTTTAGCAAATAGGTTGCGTCTCAAATAGGTCAACTAGTTTCAGCCTGAAGGGATTACGTTCCCGGCTTTCTTCAGGACCAGAGGTTGTAATAGCTACTGCAAAAAATTTGTGATGAAAAGAAAATACATAAAACAAGTTGTCAAACAATACAACCTGATGTGGTAAGATCTCTGGACAAGTAGGGTGCACTTCACTCCTGACTTGTGTGAGATTCTGACCTCACCTCCCCCGGTAACCAACTCAGGTATGGGAGACCCCGCCCTCTCCTTCGGTGTCTCGGTCCCTCCTGAGTTCTGTGGGACCTCGGGAGGGACCGAGACACCGACGGAGAGGGCGGGGTCTCCCATGTGAACTAGTGCATTGCCCTTGTGACAATTTATCTAAACAGTCTACTATGCACCTATTGTTCGTTTGGAAATTTTATTCAGGTTTGAGGCACTCATTAATTAAGCCACTGGTAAAACCCTTAAATTTTATGCAGTGTCATCCAGCTTTTTAATATTTACAATTACTTCCAAATTTTTATATATGTGCTGTTTTATCAACAATTTTATTAGCAGTTATTACTCGGAGCAAATTATTAACATGGGAACAGAGTACTGTTATTCCTCTTTAAGCTGTATCGGCATCTGTATGTTACCTGTTTTTTAAACAACTTATTGTATTTCATCTTGCACACCGTATATTGGTTTTATAATGTATGCTTTTATGATTCACGCTGTGATATCGAATAAAACTTATTTTGATTTTGAAATTCAATCCCTGGTAGCTATGGCACAGAGCAGACAGGCTTAACTTAAGAAAATGTGCAAAGCATTTAGAAGTACCAAAACACTTAAAAATTTGAAAACACAACACAATAAAATCCCACTCCAATGCATGAAAACAGAGAGGTGAACTGGAGATATTAATTTTGAAAGTGTTAATTGAAAATAGCTTTGAAAAGCATTTAGCGCCAACTTCAGTAATCTGGTTGTGCTTTACTAGGACCTAGATGCAATTTAAGACCGGAAACCAGGTTTGTCCCGTTCAGAAGTTTTACCTTTCTACTTAGCCTCTGAAATAGAAGAGAAATATTCTCAGCGGGCAAGGCAGCAGGCTGTGGCCGAGATGGGCTCCATAAGGCTGGATAACCATCAGAAAAGGTCCCAGTGTAGCCGTTGACTGTTGTCAGGATATCTCAGAGTGAGAGAAATTCAAAATGTGCGCTCAAGGCAGGTCCCTCACCTGTCGTATACTGTGGGCACCTTGCTGAGTGAAGAAGATTTCTTCCTTTGGACTTAGTCACTTTTTCGAGCTCAGATTCTTCCAGTAGGGAAAGCTGCAAGCTATAGACGAACAGGGATCTACAAGGCTGGATACATTCTCCATGATATCCTGCTGAAACGGATTTGCTGAATGCTAAAAAATTCTGAGTGGGAGCAACCAGAATCTTTGACCCAGCTGCAAAGCCCCTTCATCAAATTGATTTGGAAGGTTTGTTCTGGCTCTCTGGAGGTCCTAGGAGCCAAAATGTTTCTAAGTCACGGGTATTTCAGGATATTAGGAGGATTACACTTTGACACATATTGGGGTCCCAGGAGCTCAGGAACAACACTTGGGAAGTTAAGAGTTACTCTAGCAGAAGCTACCAGAAGGGTTCAGTGCAGGTCCAGTTGGAACTGGTTTGCTGCGATATTCAAGAAAAATGCTTCTAAAAGCTTTTTGTTTCCCTGTAGGTTAATAGGAGGTCAGCCAACTGACCCATTGAGTCTACTTCTTTGTTCCGGGTAAAAATGACAGCCGGTCCAGGCTTTCAGGTCCCCTCACTGGTCTCAACAGCAGGTACAGTCCTTCTTTCGCCTTCCACAGGTCCAGTGGGGTTCTGAAGAGGGCACCCAAAGGTGATATATTTATGCCTGGCACTAGCTTGTGGGTAGGCGTGTCTCCTATATGGAAAGCATTCCCAGGGGTAACGCTCTCCACTTTACTAGCAGTTTCTGTGTGGTGCACTGCAAAAAATCCCATAGGGCACCTCTATACCTAAATCAAATATGGTGGAACCTTTAGTCCCCTGTGCAGAGCGCCTTTGCCCACCCTAAAGGTGTGGCTAGGGAAATTAGCAATCCCTCATCTGTGGTCACTCCAAACCAGTTCTGGTAGCAGTTTTCCCTCTCACTGGGATTGGTTCCTGGCTGATTAAAGGGACAGGGGAGGAGACAGAACACATCCTCACATCCAAGACCTTTATCTCAGCTCTGGGAGATGTTCACCTCAAAAATATTTATTGCAAATTGTGAATTGGGCTTCTAATAAATATTTTAATAAAGCCTAAGTATGAACATAGTAGCTGCCTCCTAGGCAGAGATATCATTATTACATTTAATATTGTATCCCAATGTTTTCCTATGGAACAGCTAACCCTGCTACACTGTAAATAGCTTTTGGGGGCTCGTCACTGTAAACACACATATAACATTAAACATATAACATTAAACATCTGATAGAGACTTTTAACCACAGATTCCTTACCTTAGAATTATTACCAGGCGTCAAACTGGATCCGGAAAGCAGAAGCATCAGTCCAAAAAATTGAGAGAATCATTCAAAAAGAGGCATTTCCCTAAAAAGTGCATACATGGTGTTTAAATAAACGGTGCATTAAAGCTAGACAATTCAGTGGCTTTGAGACCCCGATGCCATAATTTCAGTAAAAACATTCCACAAAGTCTTGTTGTCCAGTTAAAGGGGTTCTGTGGGCGATGAAGTCATCTGTGTTAAACATGTCACAGTTCCAGGTGAAAACAATGGGACTTGTCTTAGAGTCTCTCAAGGGTTTTAATTGGGAATCAAAAGTAGGAGTGGATCAAAACCTCCTTACAAAGCACTGTTTAAGTGCAGGTAACTCAAAATGACCACTTGCAGTCGGGCTTTTCCAATTTGTCATGGCACCTAGGGGACTGGGCAGCCCACTTGATCCAAAGACTTAACCATTACTAAATGGGAACTAATATTTAATGATAGGTTTCAACTACAAATTCAGTGAAAATTGTCTGTCCTAATTGAGGGTAGATATTAACATGTTAAAGTACGTGATTGCAGGCATTGGGACAGGCTCAATAAAGATGCCTATTTAGAAAGTTTCTCTGCAGGTCCTCCTTCTCGGTTGCCATTTTGTCTTTAGTCTAGGATTCTGTCTAGCTATTTTAAAGGCATTGTACAACTCTTAGTGATCTAAGCTGTTGAAGTGATGTTCCATATGTCAACAGGACCATATGCAGATCTTATCCAGTCCATTAAGAAAGGCTGCAACTAGCATGACCTTGCCTATGGCAAATTCATGCTTAGCAATGGAGTACAGAATCCCCACAATATTTGATGAGGCACAAATTACTGGCTTGGGGTTTACCCTAGACTATTGATAGAAGTAGGGAAAAAGAGCCAACCAAATATCAACCTTGAAATAACCTACAAATTCTGTCAGAACTGATAAAGGTAATTTGTGAATTAGCGGCACACTGGTCTTACCAAATAGCTCTGATTATAAGGTGATAACCTTCATAATACAATAAATGAAGTAAGTTTCAGAGAGAACAGGAAACTAGTTATATAAAAAAGGGTTGATGATTTGTCCTACCCATACCACCAGAGAACTATACTTTAAGGCACTGGCCCTTAAGCAAAGGCACATTCAAAATGCCATGCTCATTGTGCTATAGAAAAAAAACAGCTAAGAATTACTATCTTGCTCTGTTTGCACCTAGGTAGATACCGGTTTCTGGTTCTTCACACATGCAACACAACACACACATGATGAAAATATGTTCATCGGTTATGGGTAACTGATAAGACCTTTACAGAGAGGGTGGTAGGCAGTCAGCCCAGTAGAGGATTCGGTTAAACAGCCCAAAACGCTGAACTATATTAGGGTGCACCATCGCCACTCATTAACAATGAGGCAGTAGTTACCCACACTTTTGTTTTAAGTACACTTTGAGAATACCTCCTTTCAGGGAACCATTGGATAATAGGTGGAATATCTCCAGTGGATTTGCAGACTGTTAAGTACTCAGAGAAAATATAAAGCCAGTCAGAAAAATTAAAAAAGGGCAGGCTTGTACTGCATTTTGAAGCCACATGTGGAACCTTTGCCCCAGCAGGGCAGACAGATATGGTCAAAATGTGCTCATACAAAGAATGTGTGGCAAGATACATGACCCAGAGGTAAAACATCAGTAGATCCCACTGTCATCAAAGTTGACACCGCTGCATCCTTCTTATATACAAAATACAAAGAAGATATATTGCCACTAAGCTAGATCAATTTTCATGACCTTACTGTAAAAAACATATTCATAAACAAGTCATTTTAAAGTATAGGAGTAGCTCTATCTTTCAACATGCTTTAACCAGGCTGGAAATACAGGTACTGAACATGGATGTCATGGTAAGTGGGATAGATTTCCTCTGAAATGGAATGATTGGTAAGTTTCGCCCCCTCTCATGCTACGTTATACTCTGCCCTTTTTTAGGAGTGTAAAGAGGGACCAGGTTATTGAACCTAGATTATTTATGACATGATTAGCTCATACTTGAGGTCTTCAAGAAAGGTAATCCATCAATTTCAAAACATTTCAGCTGTGGTAAAGCACAAAGGGGCCTATTAGGATGGCGGTCGGAAATTCTCCCCGACCGCCATGGTAGCGGGAAAAGACCGCCCGCAAGTACCGTGGCAGAACCGCCGGTCCAATTAGGATGCTCCACAGTCAAACTCCAACCGCGGTGGTCGGATTCTGGCGATTAACATTGCGGCGGTTGCTGCTGCCAGCAGCACCGCCGCGGTGTGGAAAGGAGCATGTCACTGCACTGCGTGGTAGGCACTGCACAGTGCCTGCCACCTGGTACAGGCACATGTAGGGGGGTACCCAGTGCACCCACACACCCCCCCAACACATTGGGGGCCCGCAATGGGCCCCTGGAGACATTCTCTGCATGCCTTTCCATGGCGTGGAGGTTCCACCGCCGCAGAAAGGCTGGCTACCACCGGCATCATAATCATGCCGGCGAAGCCTCTCCCTGCAGCGGCATCATTGTAGGGGTCCAGTTCCACCCGCTAGGCATGCGTGCGGACTGGTTATGGCCGAAAAGTGGCGGGCGGAGATTCTCACTGCCGCGGTCATCAGCTCCATGCTAATGGGACCGGCGGTTTTCAGTGTTGCGATCGCGGGCAGATATCCGCCACCAGTACGGCGGTTGCCGCCGCCGGCCCGGCGGCTGCCATCCCTCCGCCATCCTAATAGACCCCAAAGTGTCCACAAATTGTCAACAATTATTCAGTGTTATAATCCTACTTTGCAGATGAATGTTGGTGAAATTGAATGATTGGGGAAGAAATAAAAATGTCATACAGTCTGAACAGAAAGCATGAACCACTCATTTTAGAAACCTGCACACAAATAAATTAACTTAACAATTCAATTTTTTATTTTCAGGGGTTTGTTTTGTTCATTGAACTTAACATACATCCAACAGTAGTAATCCCAAGTGCAGATGGCAATGTTATTGACATCACGGGTGATGGAAAGTCCACCAAAGAGGA
Source organism: Triturus cristatus (assembly GCF_964204655.1). Classification (NCBI taxonomy): domain Eukaryota; kingdom Metazoa; phylum Chordata; class Amphibia; order Caudata; family Salamandridae; genus Triturus; species Triturus cristatus. The sequence continues at coordinate 400,358,682 of NC_140595.1, read as the reverse complement.
GGAAGATCTAGAGGAGAGTGCCATGAAATGCTTCAGCTTCAACTGTGTTACGAAGAGAATCCAAAATTTCCTCAAACATCCACATGTGCGAAATAGAAACAACACTGTTGATAACAAGCAAGCAAGAAGGGACAGTTGTTCGCCACACAGTGGGAACAACCGTGTGGTCCCCATGTAACAATTGTTCACCTACTTTACCTTACTGCCACCATCCTACTCAGACAAAATGATATCCTAAAATATTACATTTACATATATGTATGCCATGGGAAAAGATTAGTGTTAAACATTTTTTTTAACTGCACAAAATAACTTCCCATGGCAAAGACTATGATAAAGCAGAAACAGCTAGATATGAATAATAATCTCTCAAATCTGTGATCAGTGAGAAGAATAACACTAAACTATACCCCACAGTTGCTGTTGCCCATGTTGGAATTCATTTGTTTCATTTGAACTGTCTAGGCCAATATATTCCTGCTTCATAAGATTCACAATATTACCTCTTACACTTAAATGCAAGGAAGGGATGGGAGAAAGGTCAGAGGTAAGATGAGCACAGTGGATACCTCTGATCAACTAAGGGAGTGAAATGAAACCACTATGGAGAATTGTGGTGGCTCTAGCTTCACAGCATCTTTCTGATCATTTTTTATGGCAGTTTAATATGAAAATGGATTTTAAACAAAATCAAGATTTTTTCCAGATTAGAGATTGCCAGTACAAATAGATGTTGTTTAGACTCATAGACAAACATATGTTGGCCTAAAACAAACTTTATTTTGAAGCTATTTAGGATTATGTGGAAATGCCTAAAGAATTGTTGGTGGCCTTAAGAATGTGATTTTATTATACTGAATTGTTTTACTCAAAATTTGAAATAACTATATTAAGGAACACTAAAACATTTTCAAATTTAAAGAGGTGCACAATGATTTTGTATCTAAGGGGTGATATCTCTTCTCCACTGGGTAAACTGCATTGTATTTTGGAGTTTTTTCACTGGCCTTTGTTGCACTCTAAAGCTTACAATAGATGAATTGAGTCAAATAAAAACTGTTTATGGCTGTAACAATGAACATTTCTTTAATTTTTTGTTAAAATCTATTCCGTTGAAGGTGGGTTTGAATGAACATATTCTTATCTCTTTTCAAATATTTCTGATCCCCCTTGGTATCTCAAGACGTTTGACAGCTTGATCGACCCTAAGAAATGCCAACTAGTTTCAGTGTGGAGTCCTATTCGTGTGCACTCATTCTTCAGTGATGGAGGAATGGCTCTTTTTATGTATTGGACATGAAGGCAGTCACCTATAGTGCCACCTACTGGTGGGTATCAATCTTGGATACTCTGAATATAGAGATAGCTCCATGACTTGGAAATTGGAAGGAAAATATGCCCCACTTAGTCTCAAGAAATAACCTGAGCCTGTACTGAGGGATTAATGCATTATCAGCCAGTTACCTCTGAAGAAAAATATACCGTTTTGCAAGCATCCCGGTTTTCTCAGACTAACTGTACTAGTTTATTTGGTTCTGGCAACTAGGCCAATCCTAAAATCTCTCTTTGCCCTGGCTTGCCCTTTATAAATGGTCATTTAACATATCTGACTCTTAAGGAGGGCAAAGGTAGTATGGGGCAGAACATGCAGCAATGGCCTACAATTAGATGTCACAGTGTGGTATTAAACTACCCATATGAGTGCCTCATGCAACAACATGGAATCAGGTCTCATAGAATCTATATTTTAGATTCATTCATTATTATTAACATGAGCAAATTATCCATACATTGGGAATTAAGATGGTTAGAAAATCTATGTGTGTTATGTACAAGGTGTGCTTAGTAGTATTCCCTCAGATTTTGAAGAGCAAGCCCTCCCTCCTCGTTTGGGTTACTTAAAGTGGGTAGTGCTAATCTCGGTACCTTGTTGGCCCATATTAAAGATTAGAATAGACCATCTATTTCTTTAAAAGAAGACATTTGTCGTGCACAGGGGATTGCAGCAATAGATAATTGAATAATGGTAAAATTGACATTCGTAAAAGTGCTACACGTCCATTTGTTGAAATTGGAAGTTGCTTCCATTTCACGAATAAGCTCTTGACTTTTTGCATTAGGGTAACATAGTTTAATGCAAAGAAATCATCAACATTTTCCGACATATATATCTCAAATACCTCTTGGGCTTCAAATTGTATGGTAGCTGAAAATGTGTTATTAGTGTCTGGCCTGAACAATTGCAAAGTAAAATTTCCGTTTTAGCATTATTAATTTTGTATCCACTCAGTGCTTGAAATTCTGAAAAATTCGTTAAAATTTCCTTTTGAAGGCTCTCCCTGGGTTTAAGAAATAGAACAATATCATCAGCGCAAACGTTTATATTGGACATGCCGTGTAGAGGTGCAGTTTGTAGTGCTATTTGCCTAATGGCTATTGCCAGGGGTTCTATAAATAAGGTAAGCTACCTAAATTTCTAAAATTGATTATTATTTGTGCCATAGAGTCCTTATACAGATATTTCACTATGCAAATCAATCTTTCTGGAAAACCAAATCTAGCAAGAATTAAAAAAAGACACTCCTATGGGCACCAAATCAAAAGCTTTTTCGGTGTCTAAAAACCACACCTGTGCCTCTATTTTGTTCTAAGTAAAATAGTCCAGATCTTCTATCAGAAACTTTGTATTCAAGGAAAGCTGTCTACCTGCTACAAAACCGCATTGGTCCCCGTGTTTTATTGATCCCATGATCTAATTAAGCCTATTAGTGAGAAGCTATGTAAAAATGTCATAGTGTGCATTAAGAAGGCTTATTGGCCTATAGGAATTTATGTTCTCCCTATTTTTGTCCTTCTTTAAAATACTGACTACCACTGCCATGTGCAAAGAGACCAGAGGTTCTCAACCTTTTAGTATATTATTAGCAAGATTAGGCACTTGTAAAATTTAACATTTGGGTGAACCTCTTATACAATTCTATTGGTACTCCATCCACCCCAGCTGCTTTGCTATTAGCCATTGTGCTCACAACTGTGTCTATTTCTTCAAGAGAAAACTCCACCGTCACCACTTTACTTTGCTCTTTACTTATGGATGGAATCAATAGTATATCTAAAAGCCTTGCAATGTGGCCAGACATTGTTTGTTGATCAGTCTGATAAATTCTCTCATAGTTTCTTAAAGAGGCCTCTCTAATCTCCGTGGTACTGGTTATCTGTACTTCAGAATTCTCATCTATCAACAATAGGATTTCATTTTGTAGTGGTCTTTCCTTTGCCTTCCACCAAGTAAACTCCCCGTGTATTCGCCCTCCTCATATATCTTCTGGAGGTAGACAGTGTTGGCAGTGTCGCCTTGCAGATAGTAAAATTCCTGCATTTTTAGATTTGCCTGCAGTCGCTTCTGTTTTGTGGTTTAATTCCTGTCTTTGGAGTGCTTTCTATTTGCTTGCTCAAGCCTAGACTCAAGCTCAGATCTTTTTTCCCTTTTGCCCTCTGTTGAGGGATTTCTTTAGATGTAATAATCTCCTGTAGCGTAGCCTTGAAGGCATCCCACACAGCACTTACCGTAGCAGTGTCTGTGTTAATCATGAAAAAAATGTTAATTTCATTTGCACCATTCCTCTCTCTCTAAGTTAATTTTGTTAAAATACCATCTCCTGGGTGCACTTTCAAGCCTTACTCCCGCTACTTTCATTTTAATTAATGCGTGGTCTGAAAAGGCATTTTGGATATATTCATGAGTAATCATCTTCAGTCCATGTGAGATCAGAAAATAGTCTATTCCAGAAGCAGTATTGTATTTTGCCAAGAAACATGAACAACCTTGTTTTCCAGTGTGCTGAGAGCACCATGGATCTACTAAGTCTAACTCCTTTTTGCAACTAGCTACAGCAAAGGCCACCCGTGGCTTATTTTGTGTTCAAGTTTTAGTAGAAGAATCGACTAACGGGTCCTAAAGGCAATTGAAATCGCCACTCAAAATAATAGAGCCAGGAATGTTAGTTGAGGCCTGTTTGAGCTGAAGCAAAGGGAGCGGATTGTCTAAAACTGGTGCATAGATCGTTGCTATAATAAGGTTTGATTGATTTAATTTCTCATTTACCTGGGCCCACCTTCCACCTGAGTCTGTCTGCATGGCTTTCACTTGGAATGGTAAATTGTTACCTAGATAGATTCTCGCACACTTTTGTGTGCAACTAGCATTGAACAAACAGAAAATACTGGCCCACTGTTGCATAATCCTGCTCGCGCTCTTTATATTCTAAAAAATGGGTTTCCTGCAGGAGTATTACATCTGGCTTATGGCTTCTGAGACAGCTTTATCTTGCATGGGATTTACGTTTATTGTTCAACCCATTGATGTTGAAAGAGATTACTGTAAGTACCTCCTTACATATTATTTACTAGTAACGGAACTAAAGTGACTTGTGCTATATGTAAACAAATGACATAGACATGGAGTCCGCCCAACTTCGAAGAAAGTGCTGCATGCATAGCTTCATATTTAGAATATATTTCATCTGATCAAATGCAATAGCAGCTAGGGTATGACTCATATAGGTCTGAAGTGCATCAAGTATACATAAAGTGACGCAGGTATTTATCAATATTAAAGTGTATTGAGTGCTCCGTTTAGAATAAAGTGACATGTGCCTTCTTTTGCCCCCTCCCTGAATGTTCTATTCTCTGATCCGTGTGCCAACTCAAAATTTCGGCCTCTGTGCCCTAATTTGTTTCATCTAGCAGGATATTGAAGCACCTATAATTGAACTCTGCTTTAGTATTTTGCTTTACCCCCACCACCACACACTCTCTGCACCCCCCTGGATGATGGAATTACCAACCATTGCCTCTTCCCCCCCACTTGTCCCTGGATGCGATTGTATTGCATCCTTTGCATCTTCCAGCTCTCCCCCTGATGGCCTGAAACTATAAGCAGCCTTTCTCCCGCCCTAGGATACCCCAACCTTTCAGTGTGAGTGATTATATCCCCCTCTACACTAAGTCTCGCTTAGCCCCTCCAGCCGATTTTGATAACAACAATTGGGTTTCCTGAGCATCTACAATTATATGGAACTGCCCTTTAGCTAACACCTTGAGCTTTGATTGTTGTACTATCGAGGCCTGGGCCCCCCTCTCCTTAAACAGATCACTCATCTTGACAAAATAATTTCATCGCCGCGCTGACACTGCCGACATATCTGAAATTATTTTGAACTGTGGAATTTCTGTAGTCGAGAAAGATCTCTTAACAATAGCAATACTTAATATTCTTTCCTTAACCGGGTAGTCCACATAGTTAGGTAATATAGTTTGCGGAAATTTTGCATTTGATTGTCTCTGCGTTAAGACTCTACGGGCTCTGATAAATGTGAGGTCACCCTCCAGCTCCGGCATTACTTTCTTCAGCAGCGAACCGGCCCATTTAGGTACCTGCGCATCCTCACTTCCTTCTGGAATTCCCACTAAGTGGAGATTTGGAGTGCCTAATGTAATTCTTTAAGTTCTGGAGCTTCAGCTCTATCTGGCTCTTGCTACCCAGTTCTAGAATGTCTCGCTGTATGGCAGTCAACTTATCCTCCAGATCAGATGACTTATCAAAGTTGTGAGAAAATATACAAATTTGCTTTGAATTCAATGTAATGGCCAAAAACATATTATTTTAGTCACTGCCATCTTGTTTAACCATGCAAACATTAGCTGTGTAGGCCACTTTGCCCCTGAAGTATTTAGCCTCACTCGCAAGGATTTTCAATTAGCTAGCTTAGCATATGAATGTTATTTTTCCTGTATCTTTTCTCAAAATCTTTTAAACCCTTCTCTGGAGAGAACTGTGCACCTGCAATGATGTGAGGGTTTCATTTTCTGCTCTGTGTGTTCCAATTGATGTTAGTACAAACATAGTCCATAAAAAGCTCTTGGAAGGAAGGCAGGGTTTTAGTGGTGTAACCCTTGCCATTGCATCGTGATCACACATTGCTTATTTTTGTTTAATGAACGTGCAGGTGTGTCAGCAGTTTCTACTTTGACAAATCTGGTGCCTTAGTCAGGAACCTTCTACTGGGGGGGCAAAGAGTCCAGAAGACAAGGTGCCAAGGTAAGGGAGAGGTTTCTCCAGGGAAAAAGGGTTGTTGCAGCCCAGCACTTAACCCATTTATCAGGTCAGACAGCATCAGCGCAGTAAAATTTATGAAATATGAAGTCTGTTCATCATTATTTTGCTTTGTGTTTTAAAGGTGTTTAAAGGTGTAATCTGAGTGGGAGTCAATGAGTCAAGCTAGGTTGGGTAGGTAGGTACAAGGGGAGTCCTAGCGGTGGGGGGTGTGGCTAACCGCCGAACATGGCTCCAGGCCTTGCATCTTGTCGACAATCCTGATATTGCATGGCCATCCAGAGCAATAAACTGATCACCGGACACATGCAACCCAAGGTCAGGTGAACTGGGAAGATAAGCCTTTGTTTGAGGTGTGAATAGCCACATTTGCCGAAGCGACGACACCGCTGCAGGGCCAAGGGCTGTCAGCGCCCGCTGGGATCACACCAAAAGAGGACCCTGGGATGAAGCGCAAAACGCCGCACTGCTGCCAAGGAGACCTGGGGGCCCCTTGATGCCACCGAGACAGACTGCGCTAGTGGCAGAGAGACGCTGCGATAACCGTAATTGAACCGGGGGCCCACCTGTGATCGAGAAGATGGGGCCGACTGGGTCTCGGGCGCCGACTCGATGCTGAATGGGGCCGCGGTTCTTGAGGGCCCTGTGACTTGCATCGGACTGGGCCTACAGCTGCGAGGATGGTGGTGCGGCCCCGTTTGGAGGGCTCCCCTGTAATCTGTTCTGGAAATCCAGGTGGCGGCTGTGCTGGGGTTCCCCGTCGGCCGTAGGCCTAGACTTTTGGGCTGCGGTGTCCTCACCGACGCTGGAGTAATCCCAAACGAGGAGATAGCTGTGGGCAGCGGAATACAGTGTAAGAGACTACAACACTCGGGTGCCTGGGTCTGGTCACCACCCCGTCGATCCGGACAACTGCAAGCAGCAAAGCTTATGTATGTATATATATATATATATATATATATATATATATATATATATATATATATATATATATATATATATATATATATATATATATATATATATATATATATATATACCAACAGTTTTTCTCCCAGTTTGAAAGGAAAAGCAGGGTCGCACTCCAGCGAATTAGGTAATTCTTGATATTTTATTCAAAGTTCATCCACAGGTTTCGAGATGCAAAAGAAAAACCAACGCGTTTATGGGAGTTGTAGTCCTGGAGGGAAAATTTGAATCCCTGTAAGTGCTTCAATAGACCCTCTTGGTGCATTTCAAGCTCACAGATGAGCCTCGACTGACAGGGTCTATTGAAGCACTTACAGGGATTCAAATTTTCCCTCCAGGACTACAACTCCCATAATGCTCAGTGCAGTATCACATAGATCAGCCCATCAGAGGGCGCGCTATCGCACATAAATGGAGACCTTACCTGGGCTGTGCTGACTTCCTGCTATCATCAGCCTTTGAAGAAGAAAGTAATTTCGAAACGCGTCGGCGATACAATGATGTCAGGACTGTGAAAGGGGATCGACTCGCAGGCGTTCCTGTACTGTTTGACTGGGGCTGTGCTTGGAGCCCCGTTCCTATGTGCGAGTGCTCCTCATGTGATGGAACCAAGCTTGAGCTTTGATGTATTGGCGGCGTCCGTGCCGCCGAGGAGCACCACCTCATAAACCTGGGGGCCACAGGGGTTTGTATACAACAGCCCCGGTTGTGGAACATTGGAACTGGATTAAGGGACGCATGTCAGTCGAGGCTCATCTGTGAGCTTGAAATGCACCAACAGGGTCCATTGAAGCACTTACAGGGATTCAAATTTTCCCTCCAGGACTACAACTCCCATAATGCTCAGCGCAGTATCACATAGATCAGCCCATCAGAGGGCGCGCTATCGCACATAAATGGAGACCTTACCTGGGCTGTGCTGACTTCCTGCTATCATCAGCCTTTGAAGAAGAAAGTAATTTCGAAACGCGTCGGCGATACAATGATGTCAGGACTGTGAAAGGGGATCGACTCGCAGGCGTTCCTGTACTGTTTGACTGGGGCTGTGCTTGGAGCCCCGTTCCTATGTGTGAGTGCTCCTCATGTGACGGAACCAAGCTTGAGCTTTGATATATATAGATATATATAGATATATATATATATATATATATATATATATACTATTCGCTGCTGCCGCTCCAGTCGGATCCCCCCCCCGCGAAGCCTGCATTGGACAGGAGCTTGGCCAGAATTGATTGCAAAGTGGCCCGGGGCAGATTCGGCCACAAAGTGAGGACGGCGGTGAGGGGGGCCCAGAATCTTGTCCTGCTGGTGCCAAATGGATCCTGCTGGACTGGGCTTTGCCAGATGAGATCGTACCTACATCCTAACTTGAGCAGCCCGATCAAGTGGGCCAATCTAGACCCCAAAAAGGCCTTGTCCACCCACGAACGTGGTCTAAAGGCCTACCACCTGAACTGGGAGCCCTGTTAACTGCTGGTATCTAGCCCTTCTGGAACCCTGCTTTCACTGAAGTGGTGGGTAGTACTGAATAGACGAGGGTGGTGATACTCCCTGAGAGCTGGTCCTAAGCCACAGACGCTGGTGGGCGTAGATCAAATGTGAAGAGCAGCCTGACACCTGCTCCCCAATGACACCCCCGGCATGTGGTGAGTGCGACGCGACTATCGATCTGCACACTGCGACAAGGCCCCACAGCTAGTCTTGCATTACGCCCTTACATAATCAGCAATGGGCCACACAAAAGGAAACAGCCATTCCCACCTCACACAGGAGGATCTGAACCACACGAAAAAGAGGGTGCAGCCCAGTTGCCCAACCCCGAATGCATCCCACTGACAGCAATGGGGAATCCCCCAGATAAATTAGACCTTATCCTGCAGGAAGTTCACGATTCAAGAAAGGCAATTGAGCAACAAGTAAGTGCCCTAACAACAGCTTCACGTCTTTTAAAAGCTAATCATGATAAAATGGCTCTGACAGTGAAAAACAACAAATCGCTCCTCGTAGAGGTGGTACCACAACATAAAGCTCACTCAGACCAGATTGGACAACTATGTTGTTAGGTGTCCAACCTATAGGACAGGGTTGATGACAGAGGGCCATTCCCAAAGAAATAATGTAAGAATAATGGGACTTCTGGAATGCAGCGAGGGACAAAACCCAACTTAATTTATAGAACAGAGGCTACGGGAAATGATCGCCCCTGAGGGTCTGACAGACTTCTTTAGTGTGGAAAGGGCACATAGAATCCCCACTAGACCACCAATAGCTGGTGTAGCACCTAGACCAATAAAAGTGTGCATACTTAATTATAAAGACCGTGACACTCTACTTAGAGCTGCCAGAGAAAAGGCCCTGATTCAGTTTGAAAACAGACGGAATACCGTTCAATAGATATCCGTAGTATGTTCACTTGTGATTCAATCTACTAAATTGGTTATATCGAAAGGAGGTATTGTTACTATTCTTCCACATCTGTCCACTAAAGGAGGTGATCAGGGCAGATTCTGGTGTGGTGGATATTATCAAAAAGTGTGACTGGGACAAGTCAAACAATTAGGGTTAACATTGCTTTTTACAAATTATGTCCCTAAAGAATATTCTCTGTATAAGGGATATGCTGTACAGACAGTTCCTCTCGTCCTCATGATATGTTTCTGGGGGTTGCAGGACACCTTGAAAAGGACCCACAAAGTCAACCTCGATGATACGTTAGTGTTTTAAGCAGGGAATGTCATCATTAAGCCCATTGCTATCACTTCTGAGTCTAAAGACTCAACGTTGTTCCTTTAGGAAAATAACCGATTCCAAGGGGCCCATTGTTGGTTTATCAAGAACCACCCATGTAATGTCGTTCTTGGTGTGTGCATGTTCTAGAAAATGTCTGGTGCGTTTTGTGTTAGTGTTCTTACATCTCGCCGAACTTCGGTGTTCTATGATTCTAGTCCTGACTCTTCGTGTGGTCATGCCTATGTAGTTCAGTCTGCAGGGGCATCTAAGTAGGTAGATCACTCCTTCTGTGTTGCAGTTAGTATGTTTAAGGAGTTTCCATGGTGTGTGTAAGCCTAGTTCTATTTCAGATATAGTGAGAGTTTAACGGCAGACTGAGCACGGCCTTTAACAGGTGGAGTAGTCCATAATGTAGTTTGGCGAGTCTGTCCTTGTGCAGGTCGAGGTCTAGTATGGACAACCATATCTTCTATGTTCTTACTCTCTTTCAAAGCAAACAGGGGCTTAGATAAATTAATTTCTCCTGTGTTCAAAATCGGCCAGTTCTTGTACACAATTCTTTTCACAGAATTGGTCAGATGGATATAAGTGCTTACACAGACAAGCCTGTCTGTTTTTTGTTTGGGATGTAATTCTAGTAGAGCTTTTCTGTTATTCTTTGAGGCCTTTTGGCTGTTCTCTTAATGAGTTCCTGAGGGTAGGCTTTTTGTAACAGATGGGTACTTAATGTAGCTGCATGATATTTACATTTTGCAACTTCTGTGCAGTTCCTCCTGAGCCTCAGAAATTGTCCAATGGCTAAGTTATCTCTAAGAGCCCATGGATGGTAACTATTATAACAGAGTAGAGAGTTCCTGGGCATTGGTTTTTTGTAAAGTTCAGAGCAAATTAATCCATCCTTCGGATATAGTGGGGGGTCTAGAAATGGGAGAGATTATTTGCTAAACTCACACGTGAAACGGAGATGAGGATTTCTAGAGCTCAGCCATTCAGAGAAAGCATGTCATGTTATCAAATTACCTTTCCAGACAACCAAAATGTCGTCTATGTACCTCTTCCAAACCTTTAGATTTTTGGTGTAGGATTGTGCGGAGGATAGATGTGTGTTGGCTCAAAATCATGCACGACAGACAGTGCTAGCAAGATCACACTATATGTTTTGTATTTTAAGAATAGAAATAGCGAACTAGACAAACTCATTTGTGTACACATGATTATTGAACTTGCATTTATATGGTCCTATGTATTGCTGTTTTGTTTCTATACTTTTGCCTTATAGTTGGGCGTTTCTGGATGTATCCAGTGGCACGAAGGCGGACCACAGCATCCGCTTTATTCGGTAAGACAAAGTAGGTCATTAACATACAACTATCTTGCTATGACACATAAATGTGCCTGTGTCTTTATAAATACATACAGCATGCACTCATGTATGCTTAAGCAACCCACAATAACAGTTGTGTGTGAAATGTGACACCACTTATATCTTTCTTTTGTTTGTTATTAGTTTCAGAACGTCAGTGGACCCCGAATACACATGGGCTATCGCATTTCTGGCCGCCTTGATGGGCCAGAATAATATTTGATTTAACAGTTTTTTCACACAATACAGAGTGACTACAAAGACATAAGTGTTTGGTCCTGATGAATGTCTACGATCCCTGCTTAGGGACCACTCAAGGCAGAAACATGTCGACCTAAGACCTTTGGAAGAGGTTATATATACATTTTCAATAACCCCGGTACTCTTTTTATCCCTATCCCCAGTGGACCACGGAATAACGTTTATTAGGTACCCTGGAGGTAGTTTTAAATCACTTTCATATGATTGTTTGCACTCTGTCCCTCACTTACCTTTAATACTATCGCTCATCTTAAAACACCTCAGCTCCTCTCCGCTCGGAGAGTTGCAGTCCACACCATGGACCTTGCAGTCCTGGTGTGAGGGGGAACCCAATGATGAAGCATGTCACCCTTGGGTGAGTGAGGTTTCTTGTCCTAAATTTCTACTCCAATCCAAGCCACATTTGAGAAATCATTGGATTTAGAGGGGTGTAGAGATACTAATCACAACCCAATTAAGCCACATTGTTGAAATTGCTAGACTAGACTAGACTAGAGAGAGATAGAAATTAAGTATTTTCCATCCAATATAAACCATATTGATGAAAGTCTTGTACTATATAAACATTCACTGACAGTAACTAACTAATAGAATAACAATTTTAATTTAAACGTTGAAAAATTATAAATTAAAATTTTAAATTCCTATAAAAAAGTTTTAAATCTATAAAATGTTTTTTAAAAAATCTTGCTATTTGACCAAAAAATTCAACAAAAACCTTCAAAATAAAAACAAAATTAACATATATGCAAATTATATGTACTTCAAAATATTAACATTTATATTTTCAAGAAGTTATACAATCAAATTAAGACTTTTTTTATATATTTAAGATAAGTCACAGTAAAATCAATGTATGAAACATTTTTATTCACAAAATGATATTCTTAAAATAGCAATTAAGAAAATAAATTTCAAATGATAAAAAAGTAACAAAAATGTTCTATTTTTTTAAGAATTGAAAAAACTTTAAACAGTTATTAAAACTCCTAATAAAACAGAAAATACACACTCAGTTTCCCTACAAACTCTACATGTCACTCCTAAAATAAATGTTGCAGTGATATTATCAATGATGTCATAGAAGATGTCGAGTGATTTAATATGTGGGGTAATTAGAAGTGCATGGTGAGGGCGTGAGTTGTAGTTACCTTAAGGCACGAGTTATAGGTATTGGAGATAACTATCTTAGAGCTGCGTACAGTGTAATAGCGTAGAGTGGACTGGCATAGAGTGGAGTTGAGTACAGTGTAATAGTGTAGAGTGCAGTGGCGCAGAGTAGAGTGTTGTACAGTGATGTATAGTGTAATAGCGTATAGTGGGGTGGTGTGCAGAGGGGTGGTGTAGACTGGAGTGGCGTACAATGGAGTGGGGTAGAGTGTAATAGAATACAGTGAAGTGGCATCCAATGGGATAGCGTGTAATGAAGTGGCATAGAGTGGAGTGACATATAGTGGAGTAGTATATAGTGGAGTGGTATAAAGTGGAGTGTTGTAGAGTGGAGCGGCATTTAGTGTAATGGTATAGAGAGGAATATCGTATAGTGGAGTAACGTCCAATGCAGTTGCGTACAGTGGAGTGGTGTAGACTGGAGTGATGTAGAGTGGAGGTGCATACAGTGTAAGAACATGGAACAGTGCATAGTGAAGTGGCATACAATGGAGTGGCATTGATGGACCAGCATAGAGTGGAGTGGCGTATACTGAAATACCATAGAGTGGAGTGGAGTGGCATACAGTGGAGTGCCATATGGATGTATGTGAAATTTAGCAGCAATGCAGATTATGATGCACAGAGCAACACAAAACCTTGAATTGCGCTGCCCTGCTTTTCTCCAGATTTACCTATCAAATCAGGGGCACACATGGTGGGCTTGCATTGCTTTGTAAATCTGACTTAAGTATTGCATTGCCCATGCAACAACATGCATGATGAAAGAGTACCGCAATACAAAAGTACAGCTAGGCCTTAGTTATATTTTGGGCCATGTATACTGTAGTAACTATGGGGTATATCATGGTACAAAATGATGTTAAACCAGCATATGATTGGGTAATTGCTTTTTTTGTAAAAGCAGCCATATTTTTTTTATTACACTTTGGTTGTGTTCTGTGTTAGGGCCTTAGCTATAGGTAAGTAGTGGGTTTTATTGTAGTTCCTCACCTATTAATAATATATTAAAGTAGACATAGGTATTAAAATGTATTTATATTTTTTGCATGTTTTTAAATAAGTTACGGAGTACTACGCTGGTACCGAGTAAGTTCCTTATATTTTAGGTAATTGTTTAAAACATTTTTTTTAATTATGTGTTATTTGCGCGGTATTGTTTAGGTATTTCTGTTGTACTCCGTACACTTTTGTTTACAGAAAGATATGCATTGTAAATACATTGTACTACACCATATTTGTGAAAGAACGTGTATTACTGTGCTTTTTCCAATTTTTAAGATTTTTTTAAGTACTTCAGTGTAACAGTTTGTTTAGAATTTTGGAAACTTATAATTATTTTTTACCACCTATTACCACTTTACCAAAGTGGTAATAGGTAGGGAAAAATATAAAACCTAATACTTACCTACATCTAAGGCCCTAAGCCAAATCACTGCCAAAGTGGCCTTAAAACAACATGGCTTACTTACACTTTTGTAAAGGCATTAATTATCCAGTCAGATAACGACTTGTCATTGCCATGTTTCGCAGTAGTTTCACAAAATTTCATGAAATTCCGCTAAAGTACAGTGGTCACAGATATTACTAACTTTAAATGCCTTATAACTTAAACAATACTTACTCTACATACCTACAGTACCAAAAAAGGATCCTCTGTACACCATATGTATGATCCTGCCAAAATCATGTCAATTAGTTCTGCTGTTTTTGTGCTGGGTCAAATAAAATAGTCCATGGAAAAGGAATTTATGGATAAACATGTTTTGGGACCCCACAGAAATCAAAATCATCACAAAATGTAGAAAATGTTATATGTCTTGAAAGTGTTGTGGTCATTCGTCAAATGGGTTCAAAGTTCTAAGAAAGCAAAAATCATAGGAATTCCGATCTCTGGTAATCCTATCTATAACTACATATTTAATGTGACTTCTTTCATTTTATCTAATGTATTTGTTATGTATTTGCTTATTGGTTTACATAATCATGTGACCATAAATGTGTCTTTCAGTTGTTCATGTTGTAATTCTGAAACTTTACATGAGCATTCTAATTTATTTTTTGGGGCTTCCTTGCTACTTTTAGTGCTATTTTGCTACATAGGAAGCCCAATGTGAATGACAGCCACTCATTATTGTTATAGAATTTGAAATTGTTATCATTTTTCCTATTGTCCAATTATAATGTCCCCCATATAGTAGTTTGTGTATCTCACTGCTAGGTCACTTTTCCATTTTATTTCATAGGAGTGCATAAGGAACATGTTTTTTGTTTGTCTTGGTTTTATTTTGTGAGCCAGAGAGCATGGAAAGAAAACTTATGTTGATAAGGTGTATTCTAGTTGTTATTTATTTGTTATTGACTTCACTTAGCATGTGACCAATAATGGGTATTTCAGTTGTTCAAGTAGTAAACCTAGTTAATGTCTTAGGCTTCCTACCTTGCTAGTTTTATGAGTATTGTCCTACATATGAAACAACAGAATCAGCAAGTTTATTTGCCTTATAACTTACCAACTTACAAACCACTAAACCAATTTGGTTGGCAAGATCTGTTTTGGGACCCCTCTTTTAACTTTGCACCCCCTTGACAAATCTCTTTAAAACTTTCCATCATCTGCCAATGTACAATGTGGACCAGTTCTGGAACATTTCGCGGAGATTCGTCAAATTGGTGCACAGATATTTTATATAAATATAACTTTCCCGAATAATTGTTCTTCCAACTCAGCTCCAGACCCGATATGTTTTGGGGCGACCTGTCAAGTGGGGGTCAGGGAAAAGGGAAGGGGTCCCAAAACACAATTTCCCTGTTCATTTTTCCGTAGACACAAAAACAGCTGAAACGCCTGCACAGATGTACACCAAATTTGGGAGAACACTAGATCTTGGTCCAGAAAGCATGCTTTTTATCATTTGATGTAAAAACGTTCATTAGTTTTAGAGCAATTAATGCTTAAAAATGTTGTATATTTCACACCAAGGAGGCTCAACAGACCCAACAGATTTCAAGCTGAGATCTGATTGGCTCAGTCCCAAGTCCTAAGAAAAACTTAAAAACAAAAAAAGATAAGGGGGCAGAGTAGAGATATCCTGAGGCCTGGCGCCAATAATGTTTTTTAATTTAATTTGTGAATTTCCGGAGGATTTGTGAAACTGCTGCAGTTTTTTTTAAAAGGCACAGATTCCCATGCTACTAAAACAAACCAGGAACCGGGGGTGGGTGTACAGCATTAAGGGAAGGGGCCATGTGGCCCTAATGCCTAAGTCTCTGGGAGGCCCCGTGGACCCCATCCCCCAGGGCCAAACTTATTCACAAGAAAAGATGGGGGCTTGAGCCTCCTAATGAGCCTGAAAAGGGCCCATGGACTCCATTTCTCAGGCCAGATAGGAATAAAGAGGGAGGTGCACTGGCTCTCCACCTCCCTTAACCTCTGTGGGCCCCAGGAACCCCATCCTCATAGTCAGGCATCAATAGAAAGGGGAGGGTACATGCAACTCCCCTGTACAAGCTTCATTAGGCCCTAGGGGCTGAACATCCATTAAAGGGACCCAAGCCTGTAAAGGGCCTGGGGACCCCAACCCCAGGTCTGACTCAATCACTGCATCCTGGGGAGCCCACCTCCTAGACACAGTAGTTTCCCTGCCCGCAAGAGCACAGTCAGGGAAACATATGTCTGCTCCCACCTGGCAAGATCATTTTTAAAGCTCTGCAGTGTGGGGGCAGACATGCCTTCTCAGCTTACAGATGAGTCATAGTTACTTTAGGGCACGAGTTACTACAGTAACTATTACTGGTAAATTTCAGTGGTTTTGTTTGTTTAAAACAGTATATTTTGACTGACATTTTTACACAACTATAACGTCCCTTTAAGCTTTGCTTTTTTGCGAATAAATATATATATGTGTTACCCCGTAGCATCGTTATAGTTAATTTTGCCTTTCCATAGGATATGCCTTTTTTGGTTTGCTAATACCTTTGATGCTGTTTGACGAAGCTTCACAAAACTTTCTAAGAGAGTACTCTTTTTTTGTTTAGTTTTTGTATGGAACGTTTTGGGGTGATCCACAAAGTGGGGCAAATAAAAAGGTGGGGTGGTCCCAAAATGTAAAATTCCCATGCAATTTTGATAAGGATTTTTTAAAAGAGCTACAGCCAAGATTGTTAAATAAAATTACACCGAATTTTGCAGGAGGCTAGATCTTAGTCCAGAAAGAGTGATTTTTGTGATTTGGTCTAAATCGTTTTTTGGGAGTTTTTTAAGTTAGAAAATATTTGTATATTCGGACGGTTGGGTTCGAGGGAATCTTGTGAGAGTCCCATGGTCATGTGAATTAAAAAAATGGAGACAACTGATTGGTTGAGGGCTTTTTTTCTCATCGGCCATCGTGCCCCTGCAGGAATTATAGATGCCAATGAGTCCTATGGGAGAAAGCGCTCTGATTGGCTCACTGTTGGATGAACAGAAACAAAATGACTTCCATGACTGTATATGGGAGAAAATTGCTTGTGTTGTGAAAATGATCATAAAACCTATAGTAGGGGTCAGGGTAAAGGCATCCTGTCCCTTGCTAATTTATTTGGTAAAACTATGAAAAAAATGTGCTGCATCATGACACATAATTAGCATTTTCTGACCGCATAATTTAGTCAATCCTGTCACATAATTTGGTGTTCTCTTGTCGCACATTTTCAGTGACCTTGCTGATAGCACTGTGAGTTTTCACAAGGAGCATGCCTGCACACAAAGTTGCACGGATACTATATACTGGTAGATATTTGGCTTCAAGAAATTACTTTTTTACTGGCAATGGCCTGTCATCTCCCTCAACAAAAAGTTTCTGCATAAGCCACGGCACCCAAATGCTGTTGTATTTGGTGGTATGTGGCAAGGTGAAATAATACTGTTGCACACATCTCACAGACACACATGTCCATCGACTGATTTAGAACTATATTTCTGCTTCAATATAGGATACTGTTTTGGAAAGAAGTTTTTAGCCAGTCAGCAGAGATGACTTCTTGGTGGATGACTGCTACCAATTATTTTCATGCTTTTTAGTTTAATTTGTTTAATTGAACTGAACCAGAATTATTAATTCCAGAGTGCACTGATTTGCTGCAGAAAAAGAGGTATTCTGATAACAAAGACTTTTTGGTAATCTTATAGCTGTCCCTGGTGCATTCCTAAGGGTTCATGAGCAAGAGTGAGGATATAGCTTTAAAAGAATAAAGAGCTTTAACTAGTCTTGCAAAGGTTCAAATCATCTTAATCATTAGCCACCTCTGCAGGTAGCCTTAAAGTAGCAGGAGCATCTATGGAGCAGGAGACAGCTCCATAAAGGGCCTTTTCGAGTCGCTATATCTTGGCCCTTTGCGTAATTGTGAGATTTGGGTGTATTATATGACATGGCTGTGGGCCATTCTTGTGGAAAACACTTCCAAAAACTGTATTGGGTCTGGTTAGGCTCATTTGTATAACCTTTGCTCAGCCCTGGGTATCCCTGGCTTCGAGCAACAAGGCTTGACAAAGGAACTTAGTGTAAAGCATTTAACGGTATGGATATTATTCATGTGAGTGGACAATGCAATCAACCAATGAGATTACATAAAATGGGTGTGCTCTCTGGTCCAACCCTGTTTTTGGATCAGTGGGTAGAACATAAAGAGGCATTTGTCTTATGTGATTAGACAATGCAATCAACCATTGAGCTTACCTAAAATGGTTGTTTCTCTCTAATCCGGCATTTGGCTCGCAATGGTGGCATTAGGAAGGATTGACATTTCCCTCATATTTTTGATTGGACAGTGGTTGAGAATTGTTTAACCAATGGACTATTTGGATAATATTTTTACCTATCTTGTCCGACAGTGGCTAGTGTGGGGTGACTGGTTGTTTTTTAACTGAACTGGACGGTTATTGGTGGAATATACCTATATATACTCAATGCCTTCTTCAAAGATTCAGAAGAAGGTACTTGGCAGTGGTGGCGCGTCGTGCTACCCGGTCTGAGCTTACAGGTCAGTGGCTAAAGGTGCTTTTCGTTGATATATTGGTCAGTAGTTTGACCTTTAACCCCTTCAGTGCCCGCCCCTTTCCCCGCCCAGTGCCGGCCGTTGCATTAGCGGGCGGGGTCTATGACGAGCTGGACTCGTCATGGGCACAGCGCCACCGCGGCCCATGACGAGTCCAGCTCGTCATGGGCACTGAAGGGGTTAAATGTAGATTATTGATAGTGTGTGTTTACCACTATAGATACATATAGGTTAAGGTAAGCAATTTTAGAGAAGATACATTTTTATTAGGAGACATCCTCTGTTCACATATTCTTAATGGATAATTTTGGATGTCATAGTAAGTTATGATTTTTTCTTCATGACTATGTGGTCTTGTTGGAAGATATTAGATTTGACTTTATGTTTGGATGTGCTTTAATTTACTTTTTAGGGAAATCATGATTTATATTTTTTTGAGACTCAGAAAAAGTATTATTGTTGAGGGTAAAATCCTTTTCCTGTTTTTACATTTCAGAACCTAATGGGTTGTGGCTATTAAGCTACATTAATAATATATGCAAAAAGAACTATTGATGGACAGAATGCAGAACAACAACATACATTCACCCAGTACAGAGATCTCGGTCTAAATCCATCGTTTTTTTGCTCGCCATTCCAGTTTGGACCCAGCCATATGCAAATCAGTCTTGACCTTGTGCCCAATGGAAACATTCCAGCCCGAACTGTCAGGCCAGGTCCTCCCTGGACTGGAAACAAGCATCCTAGGACCGGTTTCGGGGTTTCACCCCTCTTCAGCCAGGATAGCTTGATTCCAGTGGCATGGAGAGCATGGGACTCACGTCTGAGCATACCCGTCCCACTCGGTGTGGCAAATGCAAAAAGAACTATTGATGGACAGAATGCAGAACAATGTCATACATTCACCCCAGTACAGACATCTGGGCCTAAATCCATCTTTTTTTGCTCACCATGCCATTCCAGTTTGGACCCAGCCATTTGCAAATCAGTCTGGACCCTATGCCCAATGGGAACAGTCCAGCCCGAACTGCCAGGCCAGGTCCTCCCTGGACTGGAAACAAGCATCCTAGGACCGGTTTAGGGGTTTCACCCCTCTTCAGTCAGGATAGCTTGATTCCAGTGGCATGGAGAGCACGGGACTCACGTCTGAGCATACCCGTCCCACTCAGGGTGACAAATGCAAAAAGAGCTATCCTGGCTGATTTCGATGTGATATTGCTGCAAAGAAATACATAAAGTAAGTTTTTGAGATTAGATTTCCAGGGTGATGATGGGGTAATTTATTAGTGACTAATTTGAAGTAAGGTATTGCATGCAGTACCAGGATTTGGTAAGGAAGATGATGAATGTCCATTTTTTCATAAGTTTGGGATTGGTGAGTGCGTTGGTTTTTAACATTGGAATTATGTGTAACTATTTGATAGAAGAATAATGTACATGTATTAAGTGATGTACAGAACTGTTTTTAAACATGTTTTGTATGTACAGTGGGCTGGGTGGGAGCCAGTGTTTTGTTTTGTATCATTGTTCACATAACGTGATGTAATGATGATCAATTTGTATCACAACTTTCTCAGACATGTCTGTAAATGTGTATATGTATATTTTTTACAGCCCTGATGAAGTTCTTTCAGAGGACAAAGCGCGTTGGCAGGGCTGTTTCATTGATGTTTCGGAGAATAATAAAGAGAATTGTTTTGAGACTTCATTCTATGGCTCAAATATTATTTTGATCTTGGGGAAGAGTATATTGGGACCAATACCATAGAATTATGTGTTCTTCGTGAAAGGAGGAGAAAAAAAGGGAACAAGATCTATAATACAGTTGTTGGACTTTTAAGCCACTCCCTTTTGTGTGCGTTTGTCTGTTCATTTGCATTTATGGTTGTTGAGTAGTTTGACCATCAGAGGGTGAGTGCCTACAACTATTACCTTACAAGACTAGTATTTGTGCGGCTGTTCATAGCCATAACTACTCTTGCTTTGGGATTAACTGTATTCAGATTTTTGAAGATATACATACTTTTTAATGCAACTGCTCCGGCCCATTGTAGTATCTGGCAATTATCTACTAGAACCCACTCTGGTCGGATGGAACTTTTTACTTGCCCAATAGCGTGGAGGGAATAAAACACAATTATCAAAATTACTGTCCACAATTAATCATAATCAAGGACTCGAGACTTAATCTCTTGGCTCTCTGGCTTTTATTATCAGCATAAAGATTTGAAGATACAGAGTCCTCAATACGAGGCACAACAAGTACATAGGCACTAACACAAATGCTACTCTACGAAGAATCCGCATACGGCTAAAAATAACTAAAAGCACAATCTCTAAAAGCATGAGGTAGAAAACTACCAAGCCAATGTCGATGTTAGGGACACTGGACCATACCATCTCTGTCCCTACTCTGTACTAGATGACATCCCTACTTATCAATCCCTTGAGACCCTCAATCGAAAGGTGTCAGAGTGAAACTTCCTAAGAAGTCTTCACTTAGAGAGCTTGGTCTAAGTTGCCCCCTCTATCTCTTTGCCTAGCCTTTCTCTGCTCTGGGCTGCTCTGATCTGCCTCCCCCCTCGGGGCGCTTTCCCTAATACAGAATCCCAAATCTCAGAACACGCCCTTCGCACCTCCTCTTCTGCGGGGTCGTCTTTCAGTAATTTTCCACAGAGCGCTGTCCAGTTCCATCGTCCATCGCTTGGCCTTGAGTCCCAGACACCATCCGCACTAGGAGTTACGATTGGCACATTCCAATGCACTCCCATGTCTGGCTTTTACTACATAAGTCAATTCATGAACAAAGAGCTTCTCTACTAACGAGCAACTGTCCTTGCACCTGGGGTGAGATCATGCAAGACAGACATACTTCACATCTTTTAACTTGCAATTTACTACAGCCTAAAACCTCTACTGGAATAAATCCTTTTGGCCTATTGCCCTTGGCTAACATAAGAAAATACCAGGCCTTTCGCCTCAATGATATATGCGAATTCTGGCCACTACTACGGTTACACAAGCATGTCTAAATCACAGTATTGACATTTACGTCTTTCTTTCATGTGTTGTCAAACTAAACAGTCTACAGACACGTTTTCTAAGTTACACATTTTTAACATCACATTGTGTTCAAGTAAGCTAAACTCTATGCAGTTCTCTAATACGTTCACAGTATGCTTGTACATATCTAATACTTCTATTGAAATCGATATAGATTATACAATTCTTAATACATTGCACACAAAATACCTGAGTACACATTTGATTATATGCGGGTGCCGACTAACAGTGAATATAACGCACCCCTACAATTTTCAAACTTTTAAGCGCTACATCAGTTCCCCCCTTTGATGACATCTGTCATCACACCATTACAATCTCCCTTTCTTTAGAACTGATTTAAACCGCACTGGTCATGACTGTACCATGTCGAACTCCCTCCATTCTCTTAAGACTCTCATATTGCTGCTCCTGAAACTTCGCCATTCTTTTCTCGTTTGCTCTAAGAGCTCTTTCAACCTTGCCTCCCTGATACCACTTCCATGCTTTCACGCATCCCCACAAACAAATCACACAAACTACAGCAATGATAATTGGCTTCAACACTGATCCAAGAAATCCTCTTCCCAAATTCGCAAACCACGTTCCCACTCTTCCAAATCCTTGTCCAATCTTTTCCCACACAATCTCCTCCGTCAAGTCCATAATCTCCTTGTGAATAGTTGTGATGTTATCTATGTACTTCCCTATCTCCTTCGTGTTGTCTGGAATATATGTGCAGCATTCTTGAACCTTCAATAATTTGCAGACTCCGCCTTCCTTGGCTAATAACACGTCTAACGCAAGGCGATTCTGCATAACCATATTTCGTATCGACAACATCTCTCCAGCCACCAACAACAAAGACCTCGCCGTATTCATAGACAACTCATCAACTACAGTCGCCAACCTCCTGATCTTCACGTCATTCAACACCACACCCATACTAGGTATCATTGCTCCATATATATCACCAATCACTGCACCTGCATTTACAGCCCTACGTCTTCTAGAATGTTGCTTCGTCTCTAACAACTCCAAGTCCTCTGTGTGATAAATCTTCGGGAATATGATAGCCAAATAGCATATGCCATACCAATTTGCGGGTAGCCTGACATAAGCATTCTTCCCACATACATAATACACTGTCGGAATCACTTCTACCGGACCTTGCATAAAACCCTTAACAGAAGCCTCCAGAGTGAAGATCTGAGAACAGGTACTATGTCCTACTGCAACCTTCTCCGTGGCCGATTGAGGCCGCCCAATACACAAATTCCCTCTCTGCACTTCATCTAACGCTATTGGTCCATAACTTCCCTTGGACTTGTGAGCCTTCTCCTCCTCTGTCCAATCTACTGGGCTATCTCCGGTGTCTCGTGTCTGGGTCAACTTTCTATATCTGTCCTCCACTTGATCAATGAATTTCTTCTCCGTCCCCAATAACGCACATGTCAGGTTATGCCTGTGAGCATGCGCAGTATCCAACTTCACAGTCGGTCTAAAATACTTCAGGAGTCTGTCCTCTTTCTTATAATAATCGTATTTATTCAAATGCTTGATTGCTGGAACTTCAGGAAGTACCGTGTCAAAATTCGAAAAGAAATACTCGAAATGTCTCCTATCATAAAATAGACTGAGCAATAAACTACAAGAAATCCCATATGTCAATGGGAGATGATGATACTTGATACCTTCATCCACTGAAGCAGGCAACTGCATACACACATAACAATCCTTCACATCCATCGCATCAACATATTCATACAATAACTTTGCATAAGCATTAAGCTTAAAATCACCCTTCGACAAATCCATGTGGAGTCTGCGATCCTCACTTAACTTGGATGTTCCCTGTTCCCGGATACTGACATCTCTCTGTCCTGGGGTAATAGGTGTGGGTGCTCCCTGAACCTTCCCCTCTTGCCTGTGAGACACCATATATGAACTGATCACTACTGCAAATATAGTGGTTATCACAACCCCTATCAATGTACCTATTATCAATTTAGCCCTACGATGTGTGTTTGCAGGATCTGCCATCTTCGGAATATACTCAATGTCCAGTACAGTCTCTGAAATGGTAAGTCTCTTTCTCATTAATGTCTCTTTCGTGAACTTAGGCAAACCCTCCCTAACTTTTCTTCGTTCTATAACGGAAAAATCCCTAATTTTGTTCTTCTTCCGCTCGGATCTAGGTTATCTTCTTCTCTGCTTGCAACCCTCTCAAATCAGTCCAACATAACCGCTGGTCCAAACAGTTCCAGGACTCCCTGCAATATTTCGAGCTTAAGGATGATCAGTTCTTGTGGATCTGGCACAGTAGTAAACGTCGGGAACTCCAAATTGTCCAAGATCATACCTCGAATGACACTCAGAAAGGGTGGACTCGGAATGTGGATAGTCAGGATTCCTTCGATCTCCAGTCCCGGAACTTTCAGCAACACTTCCACTCTCTGGAGCGGGACACTGTTGACCAATGTCATCGACCTCAATCTTCCCGTGCTCGGTAACCCTGGCATCAGTCACTGGATATGCCCACTCTGGTGAAGCGTACTTCCGACTTGGCACTCTTGTTCTCTTTGATCTTCTCACACCACCTTGAGGATACTCCTCGTCGCCTGATTCCCCTTCTGGCTCCTCCGAAACTGGTGCAAGATCTGTGTCCGGTACCAACCTCAGGTTTACCCGTTTCTGTCTTGCGGGCCAAACCCTTTCTGCTTCTGTGGCACCTCCGGTCTTCCCTTCGATACCCTGTGCACTGACCTCCTCCTCTTCGGCAGAACTCGATTCCGTACTACCCACTGCACCTCTTGCTCCTTCGCCCGTTTCTGGGTCAGTATTTCTTTCACGTCCTTCCTCAGCTCGGTTCAGTGCACCATCAGCTGCTTCAGCAACCCTTACAGCTTGACTGGCCCTCTCAGGTGGTTCTGTCGGCTCAGCTGGATTTTCGTTCTCGAGAGGGGCTGTATCTTCTAAGGGTGCTGGAACTCTACGGGTATGGGAAGCATGCACCCAGTTCGGTAAACCTCCACACTTAACTGCTGTGTTCGTGATGAGGATCACTTGAAACGGGCCTCGCCACCTAGCATCCAAGCAACTCTTCCTCACGTGCTTGCGGACTAAGACCCAATCGCCTGGGCATAAGTCGTGGCACAGGTCGCTCGCAGCTGGAACCGTTGCTGTCTGCACCTGCTGAGACACAGAACGGACCATGTCAGCAAGGCCTTTACAATAGTCCAGGATCATATCATCAGTGATATTTATCAGCGCAGTAGCAGGTATTGCAGGCAAACGCATCGCTCTCCCCATGAGGATTTCATGGGGAGACAACCCAGTCCTTCTATCAGGCACACTTCGGAGGCTCATAAGGACCAAGGGTAATGCATCAGGCCATTTCAGAGACGTAGACGAACATACTTTCGCCATCCGAGCCTTCAGAGTTCCATTCACCTGCTCCACTATCCCTGAAGCTTCTGGTCTATAGCTACAATGTAGTCTCTGATCTATATTCAGGGCAGCACAAAGCAACTTCATAACTTCGCTATGGAAATGAGTTCCTCTGTCCGATTCAAAGGACGTCGGGAACCCGTACCTTGGAATGAGTTCTCTCAATAGTAGTTTAGCTACCATGAGTGTGTCACATCTGCGTGTAGGGTATGCCTCCACCCACCTGGAAAAGACACATACTATGACTAATATGTACCTCAACCCATTACACTTCGGCATTTCAACAAAATCAAGCTGCATCCTATTGAAAGGTCCTCCTGACCTCCCTATGTGGCTCAACGTCACAGGTGTCCTCTTTCCTACATTCATCTGTTGACAAGTGACACACCTCTGGCACACGGTTTCAGCCACTGCCCGAAACTTCGGGTTGTACCAAGTCTGACGAAACACTCTCATCATTGCGTCTCTCCCAAGATGCACAGCACCATGTATCAGCCTCGCCATGGGGTTCAACAAACTTTCCGGCAACACTGCTCGTCCATCATTCGAAACCCATATATCCACATCTCCTTTCTCACACCTCGCTCGTATCCAACTGTCTCGCTCCTGATCCGAGACTCCTTCCTGAAGCTGTTTCAGTTCTTCCCATGAGTCTGCCATTGCTAACATCTGATCATACACCAATTCCTCCTCGGTTTCTTCAATGTGAGTCTCCGTAAAATTGCATCCCTGCTCTGCACAAAACCGAGCTACCTCATCGGCATAATTGTTACCCAACGAAACAAAATCATTTCCCTTCGTATGAGCAGCACATTTAACAACGGCAATTTCATCAGGGCCTTGCAATGCTTCAAGCAATTTTCGTACATGGTCACCATTTCTTATAGGAGAACCTGAAGACGTCATAAACCCTCTTCGGGACCATAGCTGTCCGAAGTCATGAACCACACCAAACCCCTACTGACTGTCCATGTAAATAGTTACACGGATCTTCTCGGCTGCCAAACAGGCACGAGTCAAGGCAATGAGCTCAGCCACCTGTGCGGAGTGTACTCCTTCCAAACAAGCGGCTTCAACCACCCCCGTGATGGTGCATACAGCAAACGCTGCTCCTAATCGACCGACACTGTCTCTTAAACATGAACCGTCCACAAAGAAAATCTCATCTGACACTGGGAGCGGTTCATCGACAATGTCAGGTCTCGGTTTGGTGCATAGTTCCGTAACGTCGAGACAATCATGGTCCTCACAATCTTCATTATCATCTATATTTGGAACAGGTAACAATGTAGCAGGATTTAAAACAGCACACCTCTTCAATGTCACATTATCGGCTGCAAGGATAACTTGCTCATAACGAGTCAGCCTATTATTCGTGAGGTGCTGTGTTTTAGTCCTAGTCATCAACAATTCAACAGAATGTGGCACATGTACAGTAAGAGGATGACCCATCACAAGGCTCTCACATCTCTCGATGCTGACACCTGTTGCCGCAACGGATCTGAGACATCCGGGCAACGCAGAAGCTACTGGATCTAAAGTAGCTGAGAAATAGGCAACTGGTCTAAGGACACCCCCATGATTCTGAGTTAACACTGCTAATGCGCAACCTTCCCTTTCGCAGCAGAACAATGCAAATGCCTTGTTGTAATCTGGCATTCCCAACGCAGGAGCGCTACATAAGGCTTCTCTCAGCCTCAGAAATGATTTCAAGCAGTCGTCCCCCCATGGTACCGGATCACTCACATCCTTTCGCGTCAGCCGCTGTAAAGGCTTCGCTTCAAAGGAAAAGTTTGGGATCCACTGGCGGCAATAGCCCACCATTCCCAAAAACATTCTAACGTCCCTCTGTGTCGAGGGAACTGGCATTCTCAGAATTGCATCAATGCGATCTGGAGACACCTTCCTTTTACCCTTTTCAATTCTGTGCCCCAAATACTGTACCTCAGGTAAACAGTATTGCAGCTTGTTTGGAGACACCTTGTGACCGTTCTCTCCCAGGAAATTCAACAGCGCAATGGTATCGGCCCTGCAAGCGTCTTCTGTCTCTGACGCGACAAGCAGGTCGTCAATGTATTGCACCAAAACAGAGTTTCGCGGCAACACAAGACTTTCAAGATTCTTCTTTAGGAGCTGATTAAAAATCGATGGGCTCTCCGTATACCCCTGTGGGATACGACACCACATTAATATACGATTTTCTAGCCTAAATGCAAAAAGAAATCTGCTCTCTTCGTGTAGGGGAATCGAAAAGAATGCCTGACATAAGTCAATCACTGTGAACCATCCAGCTTCACATGGGATCTGAAACAGTATCACAGATGGATTCGGTACCACTGGACAACATGGAACAACTATGTCGTTTATTTTCCGCAAGTCTTGCACTATCCTGAACTTCCCACTTGGTTTCTGCAGTCCCATAATGGGCGAGTTACATGGACTACCCATGATCTCCACCAGTATTCCCTGCCTAATCATAGACTCGATCACAGGTTTAATCCCTGCAATCGTTTCAGGGGATAATTTATACTGAGGTGTTCTCGGGAATTCCGCGTTTGGCTTAACCTGTATCTTCACCGGTTCCACTCCCCTGACTAAGCCAATCTCCTCTCCACTTAGGTCCCACACGTCAGCCGATACTGACTCCCTCAAATCCTGTGGAAGCTCCTCCACTGTCAAAGCTGGGTACATTTCCACGCACACCCGCTGATTTGCAACCTTAAAGGTCGCATCATCATCTCTTGTCTGCACCTCTACTCCTTTCGGGGTACAGTAGATTGTGCAATTGAGCTTGCACAATAAGTCTCTTCCCAACAAACAAACAGGACTAGAATCGCACACCACGAACTGATGTCGATCCCTAAAATTTCCTATCCTGACTGGAATCGGTTCTGTCAAGGGGCTAACTAGCCTCTTGTTCGCTACTCCAACCACTTGTATGCTTTCTCCAGAAAGGGCTACACCCGGGACTACGGCTGATCTTATAGTTGACCTGGTAGCCTCCGTATCAACTAAAAAGGTAGTAGGGTGTCCATCGAGTTCTGCTTCCACAAAGGGTCCTCTCTGATCTACTTCTAAAATGGCCCTAAGTATGCAATCATCATCCTGGCCTAAACTCAACCGGGCCAACAAATCTGTATCCCTCTCCTCGCCCACTTCAAACATGGGCATCTGCAAATAGGTTCGAGCTCCCTGCTGTATGTTCTGTATCCTGGGTGGCTGGGGAATCTGCACTTGCGGGATGCCGGTCCCCCCTTGCATCATTCTCGGTACAGTCACCGTCTGTACCTGTTCCGCCCTAGGGACCTGACCCATTCCTCCCTCCATCTGTGGCTGATTATAGGGGTTCAAGGGACACTCACGCATCCAGTGTCCCACCTGATGACACTGGTGACAAGCTGTCGTCTTTTTCAGTATTGCTACGTCTATACCTGTCCTAGGGTCTACGGGCCTCGGCCTCCCTTGACCCTGCACGTTCTGATTCCCTGTCTGATAATTTCCCTGTCTCCTTACCACTGGACCCCCACTCGGCGGTCCCTGAGCAGCTTGCATCTGAATGAGCAATAGGTTATCCTTCATCTTCTTGTGCTTCGACTCAATCTCATCCGTGCAGTACCTGGCGTACCGCAAGATTTCATCTACGGGCTTATTCTGCCAACAGATTAAATGCTGCTGTATCATGAGACTAACCTCGGGCTTCAGACCCAGCACGAACTTAGACACAAACTGTCCCTTATCTTTCGTCTCTAACTCGTCTAGACCACCGTACTGCTTGAAAGCCTTCAAGAGTCTCTCATAAAATTCATGTACTGTCTCCTTTGGCTCCTGCACCGTCCTGTCTATTTTCACCCAATCAATGTCTTGGGGTGAAACCTTCGATTTCAACCAGGTAATTACTTTCTCATACAGCCTCATCACCGCTGGCGACGGACCATTTGTAATCATATTCCTCTCAGGCTCATAGTCCGGCCAATCAACAGCAATCTTACATGCGTTCCACAGATCTCCCGGAACCACAATGTCGAATAAGGTATTTAGGTCTATCCACAACACCTTTGAAATCTTGACAAAACGCTCAACTTGCTTGTACCACTCTGCAGGCTTCTCCCTGAGCCTGGGAAAATCATTCGTAAATGATGCCAAATCCCCCCTGCTCCATGGTACATGCACATATCCTCCATTTGCCACTTCCCTCAGGGGAAAGGTCTTTGCTAACAACAACCCTTCACCCGGGGTTCTTCCTTCCGCTCCCTTAGAGGTCTTTTTCTTAGACCATTTCTCTTCCCATTTATCAAGCGTCAGCCATGGCCGCATGGCTAGAACCAGTTCTCTGGCATGTGACCTCAATCCAACAACCCTCTTCTCCTCCAACTCTCGCTCAGTATAATGCATCCTATGACTTCCTTGCAACACCCTAGTCTTGGATAAATCCACATCATATTCCTTCGCCAATCCCCTCAATTTCTCGTGTGCCATTCGTGCTTTCCGAGTCACATCTTTCGCTACGAAAAACAGCTCATCCGGATTGTAAGATACTATCCTCTCAAGAGGTAGACTTCCATATATAATTTCGTCTACCTCTGCCTTGAGCCTTACTATATCTATCATCCCTGCCTTCAAGGCTCCTTTCAACACCTGACAACTGGCTCCACGTCCCTCATCATATTCACATTCCGGTTCCTTCTCTCTCCTCTCTTCTGGTGCTTCTATAGGAGCAGAATAACTCCTAAAGTTATCCTGAGCTTTCTCCGCTTGTCCCACATTCCGGTTCAGGTGCCTCTCTGACGGTACCCATGACCTTAAATCTGATCTCGACTCCATCAGAGCCCTCAGCCTCACCGATCTCTGGTCCTCTTTGCCCCTAGATGTATCTGACACCGCTGCCAATGGTGTACTCCATTGTACAGGGCTTGGAGGTCGGGCCATTGCCCCTTCCAACCCACTTTCCTCGCTTTCTCTCCTCGTTCTTTCTGCCACTTGTTCAGACCTCTCTCCTTCCTCCGATTCCGGTCTGTATATCGACACAATCGGTCCAATGGTGACCGGTACCCTCAATGCATCCGGTAACCTCATCTCCCTCTCAATCCTCCCACTAACTTCAGACTGACTCTGTGAACTCTCTGTTCCACACGAAACCAACCCTTCCACTCGGGTCTCGGGTTGGATTGTTACCCTTCTAGTTTCTCCCCTCTAACCCCACCTATCATCCGCTTCATCTGGATTATAAGGAGGTGGTCTCTCGTCTAACAATCTTTGCAATACCCCATCATCGGAGTCACGCTCTTCATCCTGTGCTTTCACATGCCTTATCCCCGTCGAGTCTATCAGTAAGGGATACAGTTTCTCTTCCTCAATTGTCTGCACTCTCCATCTTTTCTCCGCTGCGTCCCACTTGGCATCCTGAAATGCCCTGATCGACTTCCTCATCCTTTCCTGACTTCTTCCCTTTTCCTTATCATGCGCTGCTCTAATCCACGCATGTAATGCTTCGAACTGTGCCGGTCTTGGCAAGGGTCTTAAGGACCCCATCACCGACTTCAGTTGGTACAGCACCGCTAGTCTAAATGAGCCATACCTCGGGAAAGCTAGTTCCCCTTCACCTTGTGAAATCTTGTGCCAATTCTCGATCCAAACTATAGTATGTAACCCCACATTCTTTGCCATGTAATGTGCTGGGGTGTCCTCGGGAGGGGCTTCTTCTCCCTCACGAACAACCACATGCTTATCGCCTCTACACAATTCTCGCAAAACCCTAAGACACTTCATGACGAGCGAATTTGGTCTCGCGCTCTATTTACTTCTTGTTCTTAAATCCTCCAATAACAGCGCGACTCACACCAACCGGCCTATCACAGCGCGACACCCTCTGACGTCACCTTCCTCCGTTCGCAGCAGTTCCCCTCTCCAAACACGTTTCACGCCTGCTCTCGTCCCATTCGTACACTGAAATAACCGATTAAGTTACTTCTCTGGCTGTCCGTCCACAGCCTCTGACTGTTCGTCCACAGTCTCTTGACCTTGTTCACCTCGATTGGCGCCCGTCTGCCCCGTCCGGCCAGACAGATCGCCACTGAGAGGTTACTAACACTCCGATCCGCACACAACAACCCACGACCAGCGTTAAGTTGCCATACACACACACATTCGCTCCCCCTATCTCGGTCCAGGTGATCGATGGTACCTCACGATCTCCTTTGGGTGGTCAACAAAATCTATCTCAGGTGTCTTCTACACCACAATTCCCGGGCTGCGCGCGCTCACAGCCTGATCTCACAATCACACGACATACACATCAACTCCGCAAGACATCACACAACAAATCAACACCGCAATCTACAACATCTCATTATGTTCATACTCACTCCTGGAACTGCTGCTTTCTGCCGCACTGCTACTCGCCGTCGATGCTCATCTGCTGCCGTCTGCTGCTAGCCATCTGATGATTCAGCATCACTTATCGTCTTTTGGGCCTCAAGGATCACTTATCCTTATCTAATCTAATCGTCCCTCGCTATCGGAAGTAACCATCCGTCTCTGCTACCAACTGCTCCGGCCCATTGTAGTATCTGGCAATTTTCTACTAGAACCCACTCTGGTCGGATGGAACTTTTTACTTGCCCAATAGCGTGGAGGGAATAAAACACAATTATCAAAATTACTGTCCACAATTAATCATAATCAAGGACTCGAGACTTAATCTCTTGGCTCTCTGGCTTTTATTATCAGCATAAAGATTTGAAGATACAAAGTCCTCAATACGAGGCACAACAAGTACATAGGCACTAACACAAATGCTACTCTACGAAGAATCCGCATACGGCTAAAAATAACTAAAAGCACAATCTCTAAAAGCATGAGGTAGAAAACTACCAAGCCAATGTCGATGTTAGGGACACTGGACCATACCATCTCTGTCCCTACTCTGTACTAGATGACATCCCTACTTATCAATCCCTTGAGACCCTCAATCGAAAGGTGTCAGAGTGAAACTTCCTAAGAAGTCTTCACTTAGAGAGCTTGGTCTAAGTTGCCCCCTCTATCTCTTCGCCTAGCCTTTCTCTGCTCTGGGCTGCTCTGATCTGCCTCCCCCCTCGGGCGCTTTCCCTAATACAGAACCCCAAATCTCAGAACACGCCCTTCGCACCTCCTCTTCTGCGGGGTCGTCTTTCAGTAATTTTCCACAGAGCGCTGTCCAGTTCCATCGTCCATCGCTTGGCCTTGAGTCCCAGACACCATCCGCACTAGGAGTTACGATTGGCACATTCCAATGCACTCCCATGTCTGGCTTTTACTACATAAGTCAATTCATGAACAAAGAGCTTCTCTACTAACGAGCAACTGTCCTTGCACCTGGGGTGAGATCATGCAAGACAGACATACTTCACATCTTTTAACTTGCAATTTACTACAGCCTAAAACCTCTACTGGAATAAATCCTTTTGGCCTATTGCCCTTGGCTAACATAAGAAAATACCAGGCCTTTCGCCTCAACGATATATGCGAATTCTGACCACTACTACGGTTACACAAGCATGTCTAAATCACAGTATTGACATTTACGTCTTTCTTTCATGTGTGGTCAAACTAAACAGTCTACAGACACGTTTTCTAAGTTACACATTTTTAACATCACATTGTGTTCAAGTAAGCTAAACTCTATGCAGTTCTCTAATACGTTCACAGTATGCTTGTACATAGCTAATACTTCTATTGAAATCGATATAGATTATACAATTCTTAATACATTGCACACAAAATACCTGAGTACACATTTGATTATATGCGGGTGCCGACTAACAGTGAATATAACGCACCCCTACAATTTTCAAACTTTTAAGCGCTACATCACAACCACAAACAAGCTTTGATTAACAGAAAGTTTGTAAACTTTTGATAAGCTTGAAAGAATTATTTCATCAACTCCAACCTGGATCTGGACCGAATCCAACAGGATGGAGGTCTAGGGGGCCAGAGGAAATACTTTGGACAGTTACCTGGCCACCGGAGTTTTTTTTTAAAGTAATGGCTATTGACTTTAAGGGAGTGGCCCTGATTCTGAGGATACAGGTGAAAAGATTCTCAAGGATGCTCCGATTGAAGTGTGGTCGACGGGGTGTCTTTGTGGTGAATCTTCGGTCCATGGGTGATGTGGGGCAACATTGGCCACAGAGATTGGGGTCCCTTGAAGTAACCTTTGTTGCAGTAGCTGGCTAGCCAATGCTGGGCTACTGGTCTACATGCATCTTGCTTGAGGCGAAATCCTTTGCTGTGGGCTGCTGTCCCTCTGGGTAGATGAATCCAGACTTTGGTGACACTCCCGAATCCAGCGGACTTGGGTGCAACGTTTGGCCATTGAAGATTGGTAATTTTGTATGCCCGGTTGCAGGTAGTGACAAAACTTATGCGATGGCTACAAATTTGCCAGTTTGGGCTTTTTCAGGTCTTGTGTTCCAGAGGATCAGCTGACTGATCCTTGGAGTCACAGCTTTGACTGTTCCTGGGAATCAACTTTTCCCTAGGTCAGGAGCCATAGGCACAGTCTAAACTTCACAAGATCATAGTGCAGCAGTTGCAGTCCTTCCAATAGTGCAGCCTCCCTCCATGAAGTTTCAAGGGCAGCAGTGCAAATCAAACATGATCTGGTGAACAGCATGCCAGGGTTGCCATATTTATGCCAGCAAAGTGCCCTGATGGGACTACACAGTCACTAGTCGGTGGGCTACTAGGTCCCCTCCATCCTAGTGATGCGTTTCCTGTAAAGTGTGTCACCTGGAAATCCCAGAGTGCACTATTCAACTCACTCTCAACACGTCTGGACCCTTCCTCGGTCACTAGGAGCTTGGCAGCCCACCCTAGAGGTGTGGATACCTGTGGGCTACATGCCGATGGGAAAACTGGTTTGGGGACAGTTTTTCCTTTATGTTGCTGTTTCCAACTTGTCTGCAGGAATAAAAGGCATCTTTCTTGGGGTTGCTGGCCCTTCAAAGGCGGCTTCCCCTTTCAAGCTCGCCTTTTGAGCTAACACCCTGAGTGGCCTTCCTGGGCAAGGAGGTAATACCTCACTCCGTATGGCAGCTGTCTTTGTTCCTAAGTCTGGGAGTTGTTCACGAGTCTCACCAGGTGGCCAGAACGTTGTCTGTGTGCTATGGCCTTTGTGAGGCCAGTAGATTAGCTGGGCACAGATTAGCAACTTTATAAAAATTGCTTAGCCTTAATTGAGAAATTATTTTCAACCTAGCCATCAAGTCAGATTTAATGCCACGATTAATTTTATACCTTGCAGTACCCAGTTAGGTAGTCCCATTCATAGTTAGCCAGACTGCGATGCCAGCTGGTAGCCCTGTGGTAGCCAATGTGCTACTAACTTTTCCCCAGCAAAAGGACAATGTCGAAGTGTTGCTTTTATAACATATGAAAAATGATATGTCCTAATTAACAATATATAGCTCTTTGCCATAGGGCGCCATAGGCGTTCCTTAGGGGAGTCTTACATATAAGGTTAAGGAAGTGGTGGCTTTGCCATTGGTTTTAATTTTAATAGAAATGTCAAACTAGCAGTGTACACGCTGCTCTTCCTGTCAGCAATGACATGCTGGGAGCCATTTTGTCCTTTGTTACATTCAAGGTGGCACAAACAGTGCTGAAGTACTGGGTGGACGCTCTGCCTTACATGTCTTTGGTACCCTTGGTATCATCTACTAGGGACCTATCAGTAAGTCTGCACTTGCCAATTGGGCATAGCCAATTCAACATCCCTTTTGCGAAGGTCAGAACACAGGCACTGAGGTTTGGTTAGCAGGCATCATTGCACTCACAGAGTAGAAAAATCAGCAGCATCAGTCCATAAATGTAGGAGTGAACATGCAAAAAGAGGTATTTCCTTACAGTAATGGAGTGGCCTTCTATGCCATGTTTGTCAAAATAACTTGGAAAGATTCAAACATTAGGGACCTTTAGACCAATAGGTTAGTGCCTGCATTCAAGCCAGTTATAGCTCATGTTGCACAATCACAAAATTTGTGATCACAAAAATGCTGATCGTTATGTATAAAACCCTTTTTATGAGTTGGAAAATTCTTTTGACTAATAAAAGGACTTTGGCGATTTTTACAAATTGCAAATAGGAGAGTTTATGAAAGGGTTTTCCTCCATCCCCTTTCCAATTCAGAAAGGAATTCATTGATAGTTTGTGACTGCAATTGTTGTCGCAAACCATTGATGAACTAACAGCCCCAAATTGGGGTGGGAATTTGCAAAGGGGGAGGGACCCCTTTCCCATAAAAATTATGTTGGCAGCCTATGGAGGATAAGTTTTTCAAAACTGAAATCTTTTTATTCAAACCAGAACTGCTTCCTTCACGGAACACAGCCTGCGTTGAAAAACTATTTTTTTTCCATTTTGGAATGCAATCATGGAGATGGTGGTGTTCTTTACCTTGCAGGCTACTATTCATGTGATTACAGCCAATTACAGAGGGTCCCAAAACGGCAATTGATTAATGAATATTAATCAGACAGGTAGTTCTGCAGCCCTCTGCTATTTAGTATTTTGTGAACCGATCGAACAGTACATAGGTCGGTTTGCAAAATATCGTTACATTCTTTCAAAGTGTGTGCAGGTTTTAGGACCACTTTTTAAGAATGAAATAATAATACATCAGGATCCTAACTTTCATAAGGATATGGATGCCAATTATGTTAACTTCTTCTTTACAGTTCTATCTAGTGTAAGTACTTGTTGAAATCAGCATAAGGTATAATAAAATGAAATTGAAGCTATTTAGACAACTGCTGGGTAAATATTGATGTTCCTCTGATATTTACATGGCTATGACTAGATTTTGCATACTATCTACTATTTACGCAGCCACCAAGTGATACTGAAGTTTGTTTTCAAGTTATTTGCAAGGCCACCATCAATACAGTACATTATGTCTGCCATTTAGCCAGCTGTGTGGTAAATATTGAACATTATTTTCTATATTACAAGCTACTGGATACATAATTTATTTTCTGCTATTCAACCAGTAGCCATGTAAATAATTAAGATTGTTTGCTATTTGCATGGCTGCTGGCCTAATTGTACACGTCTGCTGTCTGACCAGCAGCAGGGTACGGAATTAAGGTTTTTTGTGTGCTTAACTGCTAGCCAGATAGTAAAAAACATCTGTCATTTAACCTGTTGCACAAATTCTGCAGTTAAAGAGAGCTGTGTGTTAGGAGGACAGGACGTCAGAATATAGTGAATGAGTCTCTCTGCAACATCAATACCTGTCTGTCCAATCCTGACTAGCTCATAGTGCCTTACCTGGACTCCTTACCTTTCCACAGTAACAGGTGATTTTGGCAACCTCAAACATGATCCTCTAATCACCAAGAGAACCGTGGAAACAAATCCTCCCATTTTATTATTCACTCACTCACTCATGAATGCCCATAGTAAACATAAAAGAGACACAAAGAAAGTTTCCAATACATTTATTGAAACTATCATAGTCTATTATGAAGCAAATGTGCTGTGATCATTAGGGAGATGCAAATAAACAAAATAATAAGTATTATTAACAGGGTATATAGGACAAACATCCCAACCATGGCAAATTAGCTATCTGATTAAGTTTACCCTTACTGTGTGAACATAGACAAATATCGTGATCTCTGGGATTGGCATCAGACCCTATACCTGGTGAATATAGCTAGGTGCTCCTCTCTACCGGAATTCTCTTCTCTGTCCCAAGTGAAACAGCTTTGCTGCTGCTTACAATCTGTAGACGAAATGCTTGTGTGGCAGCTACAGGAGTTATGGAAATTCCAAGAAGTCCTTGTGGCCTCCTGTTTACCATCGGCCACATGATGTAATTTTACCTGATCAATGGAGACAAATTGATTGTCTCTACAACCAGCAAGTGGTGGCAATACCATGGTTCTTGTACCTTGAAAGCTAAGGACTGGCAGCCAGTGCACTGTATGATGGGCCAAAGCCCTTCTTCACCGCTATCTTTTCACAAACAAGATCCCCAACTTGGGGAATCCATCCAGAAGGCATTGGCTGCTCCTTGTTGTGTTAGGGGTAGATGGCTTCATCTGTTTGTTAGCTTGGTTATCACTGAAGTGCTGGAAATCTTGTAAGACAGCAGAGCAATCATTTATGTCAAACTGCATAGCTGCTGCCATGGTGTCTGGAGCTTCAAGGTCCGGAACATACATTTTGATGCCAAAAAGGACTTTGCATGGGGTCCGGCCACCCGGCGATCTTTTAGGGAAAATATTAAGTGCTCTTTATACCCTGTATATGTGATGGATCCAGTTACGCACTGAACCTAATACTCTAGCTGATAAGTATTGCTTTAAGTCATGGTTCTCAACTACGGAATTTCCCTCAGGATGGTGGGGGAGGAGTAATGCACCTCTACACCCAGGCAAACCATTGAAAACCTATATGCTTTCAAGGTAAAAGCAGGGCACTGGTTCGAGTGGAATGTTGTACATGCACATGTTCTGATAAATACATATAAATCTTTAATAACAGTAGGAGCATTAGCCAAA
Source organism: Triturus cristatus (assembly GCF_964204655.1). Taxonomy (NCBI): domain Eukaryota; kingdom Metazoa; phylum Chordata; class Amphibia; order Caudata; family Salamandridae; genus Triturus; species Triturus cristatus. The sequence continues at coordinate 400,320,997 of NC_140595.1, read as the reverse complement.
TGTTGTGGCCACACCCAGAGGAATCATGAGCAAGAATGAACTGCAAGTAAGAAAATGTAAACGCACCATCCAAATTAAGAGGATCAGAATGGTGCATATAAATGCAGCCAAAAGGTTTGTTGGAATTCAACAGGTGTGTCTGTGGTGGGCGAGCCACAGTAAGGCTTTTAATTTGTTGAAAAATATCACAATAAAGAACATACTTCTTGGCTTGTTTGTATGGGCCATGCCACCAATAACATTGTTGTAATAAAAAAATTATGGTCGCAACACCAGCATGTGCAGAAGCAACACCTTCATGTCCAGCTATCACTAAGACTAGCCAGCGGTCTTGTTTGAAAATCAGACGATCACCAACTCCTGGAATTGTAGGAAAGGGAAAATTTGGATCACTTAAATGGAATGTAAATCTAGCTGGAAAACCGCTATACAAAGTGGTGCCGTCGTGTGTAGCTTTAGCGCCAGCCAGTATGTCATCATCTACCCTCGTATGAGAATGAATAATCGCAGCAACTGTTGCAGTTTAAACTGCAAATTTGGTAGCTTCATCTGCCAAGGAATTCCCAACAATGTGTTTTCTGACACGCTGATGACTCAATATATGAATTACATGAGTTGGTGGCAACCTATCTTTGAGGTTCGCCACCTTCACCCAGAGCAATTTATGCTTTATGGTGCTTCCACTAGAATCATTGAAAGCATTCTGGTGCCAATAATGTAAATTGTCATTAAAAGACTGAATACAATAATATGAATCACACACTATAAGTGTGTGGAATTCATGATCCGTATGTTCAAGTGCAAAAATTAATGCTTTCAGTTCACCCAGCCGTTCAATGCAGTCTCCTAGAGACTGTGTGCGAGTTTCTTGTGGTTGGAATTTACCATCCAACAGCACACCATGAATGGAGGCACTTACCGCTGAATATTGGTGCTTGGTATCTATGGCAGGCTGGGCTAAACCATCAGTATAAACAATATATTTATACTGCTCAACAGGTAAAATATTGATGGGCCGTTGCAGTCAGTATTTTTTCAGGGGGTACAAAATGCATTTCTGCATTGGAATATGAATTCGATTTATTTGCAATTGGCACTGTTTCATCTTTATAAAAGGTGAAATATGTAAAGCTAATGGCGCCTGCAACATTACTGATCACAAGGTTTGTGATATTGACACATGTATGTAAGTGTCATGTAGCAAGTAAGTCAGATTGCAATGATCTGAGTATGGCTGTGTGATCTGATGTCCAATGCAAATTGGAAAATTCAGGATGAAGTTATTCATATAATGGTTTAATGCGTTGCACATAACAGGAATGTTAGATCTACCAAAATTACGGACTCCTAACAAGGATTGCAGTTTTCTAAGAGTATTTGGTGGTTGTAGCAGAGCACTCTTCTCCAGGAATTGTGGTGCAAGGCTTGATCAACGTCATAGCACTAGCCCGCTTATCAACTCAGGTGGTTAATAAGAAGAGTATGCCACTGTTCTGTTGTTTTAATGACTATAGCACAACTGTCGACAAAGTGGACCGCAAAAGGCTATGGTGGAAATTATTCAGCCGGTGATCCCAACCACTTTATTGAAATCAATAACATCGCTAAACAAATTTACTTGGGTTGAGGTCAAATCAAGTGCCAACGTAGTGACCTCAAAAATTCCTACAAATAACAGTCTCAAACAGGGCTGTGCACTGGCTCCTCTTCTGTTCAATCTTCACACAGCAGATATCGGGGAACTCTGCAAGATGCCAGTCTAGTTTCTCCAAGGCTGGGCAGGATGAGGATGCCGGTACTACAATATGCAGATGATACTGTAATAATGGACCATACTAGAGTTGGCCTTCAGAGAGCCTTGCTTATGCTGGATCGTTATAACCATTATAACCATTTACTGATCAATCAGGGGAAGTCGAAGGTAACTGAAACACCAGCATAAAAGGCAAGCCCAGTAGTATCTGAATATGCACAGTAGCAACCTATAACTACCTAGGGGTTTGGCTCTCAGAAAGAGCCATCTCAAATATTCTTCTAAAACATTTCAACTCTAAGGCCAACAATATTATTCATTTGTTAAGACAACTCAGCCACCATCTGCTATGTCCGACAGTGGAGCCGATACAAAATGTTTTAAGAGCAAAACTGTTACCTGCCTTCAGCTATGGCCATTTGGCCTTCGCCAGAGCGCTGGAAAAGTTCCTAAATACAACTCAAATTAAGACATACAAATCAATGCTGCACATTCTGTGAGCAGCTAGGTGAACAAGGCTAAGACTGGAGTTTGGCCTTCGGAAGCAGGACCTGATAGGCCAGGGGACCTGATAAAGTTATACATAAGGACCTTGAGGGCTCCAGAAGACTCACTCAGATACCAATTGAGGTCGGTTTTCGAGGAGACTGGCACACCCTTGCACACCAGCCTTGGCCAGGCCATTACCATATTAAGGATAGAGGCAGCAAGCCTACACTTATCTGGAATCCCTCAATCCTCCTGGAAGAAAGCGGTGAACAAGCAGGTGCTGGAAATATCATTTGCTCTAGACATCGAATCCCTCAGCCCTTGCTCGCTCACAGAGCACTGGACAAATCATATACTCTGGGAAAAGCTCAACCCTACTTACTGTCAATTTAAGTTCGTAGGAAAATACCCTTCATGAGACTTATTACACTAGGCAACGCAGATTTCAATACAGCATGGCCTCGTAAGGGGAAGAATATTGAGTGCAGGCTTGCTCCTTTGCTAAAGATCCTGGCTACACCTCTTGTGCTACTGCCCAAATTGAACAATGAGCGTCGGCGCCTTCTTCACCCGTTACTCATTGCAAATGAAGCAAGGACCTGCAGGGAGGCCTCAGCCCTGTGTTTCTCAGATTCAACAGCAAGAAACCTAGCAAGACTTGGGAAATGTACGCATTTAATCAGGATTGCCATAAAGTAGGCATCACGAGGAGATGTCTCTTCTATGCCAGTCTCTTTCCCTATTTGGCAAGCTGGGTTTTGCAAAATGGCGATGTGGCAGGGCGGACCCTGTCAGGCACCAGAGAGGCCAATACTTTTACCCAAAGCTCTTATCTCATGAATTCAGAGTTTATTGCCCTAGTTTTAAATTGTATTACAAGTAAATCCCAAGAAAGTGCTCAAATGAATTAAGGAATGTAAGACGTTCATAAGGACAATGGCATTCAAGGTTTGGGGTGGGGTCAGGGGTCAGAAGTTAATTGTTTTTAACAACTGAATCATTTTTACCAAAAGTTTCTTTTTTATCGTAATGATTTTAATTAATCGAATGGTTAATAAATTCATTCATTCAGTCTGGAGTCTCAACTATAAAATATTTATCAATTGCTCTCAGCACCACAAACTCCTGGAGAGTCTTGTGCACTATAATGATCTCTGCCGTGCTGTAGAGGAGAGTCACTACCCACCTCCTGTGTCTGGAGTAGAGTTTTCAGTGTTTGTGGCATATTTTGCTGTTAGAGTTGCAACTTTCTTTATCAGAAATTGGGGTTTAAATTGTGGAAATTTCTCTTCCTTTATCTTCATGTCAGATGGGCGTTGTGAGTTCCTTTTTGGTTTCACATACTCTTCCTGTCTGCATTCAGAATGTCCTCCTCTGTCATATGGTTTATCTAATGAGCCCTAAAAGGAAGGAGAAGGACAAGTATCAGAATACCGATACCTATCAAGGGGTTTCAATTGTGCGCAATCACGCAAATTATAGCGTCTGTCAGAGTGCTTTGGAGAGCCTCCCCGATACCTAGCTTTCTCTTTAGGTTTGGATTTGCCCCATCGTTTTCAGCAAACACTGAGTTCACCTTGTCAGTGTCCTTGTCGGAACCAGGTTTGCCAACATGCAATTTATTTGGTCTGGCCTCCAATTATTGCGACCTATAACGGTATACACCTCAGCAATAATTATAGGTGGCTCACTTTCCTGGTTGACAGGTGCAACCTGCGCGAGCCATGGCATTTAGCCAAAGATACTGCTTCACCTTTAATGTTGGCAAGAATCATTGAGGAGACCACAGGAACATTTCCCATTAATTTCATCCCCAAATCCAGGGCCGAAGCTGCCCCGTGTTCATTCTGTATTTGTTTCAACACCTCCGGCAAGACTGACGGAGATGGAGTACTATGTGTGATGTTATAGAATGCAGAAAAGACTGTGCCCCAAGTGGGGCAGTCTCCTATTTTGAGAACAATCCCGAGGGGTAAACACATAGGGGCCAATTCACAGAACTAATCTGAGATAAAATCCTAAACTTACTACTTTTGGTATTAACAGAAGGCACTTACGATTTTTGGTATTCACAGAATGCACTTATGACTCCTAACTTTAAGTCCGCGAACAACTAGAGCGCTAACAGTCCTACTTATGACAAACGTATTGCTCACCTGAAGCTGACCTGAAGCCATCTTGATTGGAATAAAGTGGTAACACTTAAAACATTTAATTTAAAAAGGAACAAAATGAGGGGGTTCATTTTGCCATAGAACGTATGATTAGTGCTGCTGAAAGAAAAATTAGGCAACGTTTTGAGTGACTTCTCAAATCCTCTTCTATTTCATTAAAAAAATTCAGACACGCAGACTGAAACATGCACTTTCAATACCAGCAGCAGACTTCCCTGGTGAGCAGTAGCTTTACTACAGTGATCTAATGAGCAACTAGAGCGCTAACATTCTGAATTTATGGCAAATGTGTGACACATCTGAATGCCTTCGTTCCACACTTTTGTATTAAATATAGAATATTAGCAATCTAGTTGCTCATTAGGATACTGTTGCGAGGCAGAGGCCAGAGGGACAGACTCTGAAAATTGAAGGCAGGTAGGAGGGTGCAGAGGCAACAATTTGACCACACTGGGCAGGCAGGAAGGGCAGTGGCAGCACAACAGACTACGGAGGGCAGTGGAAAGGGGCAGGGGCAACAAACCAACAATACAGGACTAGCAAGAGAGTCTGTGGCAATATATTAGACCATTGTGGGCAGAAGGAAGAGGCAGTGGTAGTACAACCATACATGCCAACAGACCCAATTCAGCCAGGAAACGTCCAATGTTTTTAAGCTCAAATGGGTTTATTTGATATGTCTTCTGTCTACAATCTCCTCTTTTTCAATATAACTCAAAGGGAAAATCAATACCCCAGTTTTTTTCCAAAATCTCCCTCTTACCAAGCTCAAAATGTTTGCAAGTATGGTACATTGGATCATGGAAGGCAGGAGGAATTGGGGTAGGGACATGGACTCGGATAACAGAGGACAGGAGGGACATGGAGAGGTGCACCAAACTGACCCTACAGGGCAGGCATCAGGGTTTGCAGCAGCACAATACACCAGACAGGGCATGCGGGACGGGAGTGCAGTACAACAATCCATAGAAAGCAATAGGGAGGGGACAGAACCATGCACATGGACAACAGAGAACAGAGGGGAAAGAGGCAATGGTAGCTAGCTGACCATAATGGACAGACAGGAGAGAAAGCTGCAGCATAACAGACCATAAAGGGCAGGAGGGACGGATCAGGGGCATTACAATGGAACAGACAAGCCAGGAGGGAGGGAATAGGGGTCTGCACATGGAAACAGAGGGCTGGGGCAAGGGGGCAGGGCAGAAGCAACAAGATGACCATGGAGGTCAGGCAGGATGGGCACTAGAAGCAAGACACACCATGGAGAGCAACAGTGAGACTATGATGGTATACACGCAGACCATGGAGGGAAGGTGGGAGGGGGTCAGGGGCAGCTAGCTGACCATACAGGGAAGGTGGGAGGGGCTGTGACAGCCCAGAAGACCATGCATGGCAAGTGGGAGGGTTAGTGGCAGCACAATGGCTATGATGGGCAAGAAGGAGGGTGCAGGGGCATGCACAAAGGACCATGGAGTATAGAAGGGAGGGTCAGGACCTGGGCACAGACAAGAGAGTTCAGGGGAAGGAGCCTCACAACAGACCCCGCGGGGCAAGCAGGAGGAGCAGTTGCAGCACAACAGACCAGGGAGGGCAGAAGGGTGTGGCAATAAAATGGACCATGGAGGACAGGAGGAGGGGGATAGGGCCATGGAATGTGACAGGCAGGGTGGAGGTGGCAGGGACAGGTTACAGTCATCTGACAATGCTAGGCAGGTGGGAGGGGAGTGGCAGCTCAACAGAACACTCAGAGTAGATAGGAGTAGCAGGTCCATGGAACATGGTGGGAAAAAAGGATGGAGCAGGAGCATGCACAAAGAGATTGGAGGGCAGGGGGAAGGAGAATAGGGGCAGCAAGCTAAGCACAGAGGCTAAGCAGGAGGTCAATGATGGGGCATAGAATTGGGCAATGGAGGGCAGGAGGAGTGGACTGGTGCATCATGCTAAATGGAGGGCAGTGGCAGCACATCAGACCATGCATGGCAGGAGGGAGGAGGCTAGTCTATGGATTCAGACAACAGAGGATAGGGAGGAGGTGGATGGGGCAGCAAGCTAACTGTTCAGAGAAGGCGGGAAGGCCAGCGGCAGAACAACGGCCACACAGGGCAGTAATAAGGGAGCAGGGACATGGACTTGGACAATGGATGGCTAGGAGGAGGGAAGGCAGGAGCAGCAAGCTTGGGTGGGGGCAGTACAATGCCAGGCCCTGCTTCCAACCCCCCACCATCCATTGTGATATGCATCTTACTTAACGTTAAAAAAAAAACCTAGAAATTTGCTGAAAAAAACAAAGATTACAGGGACGGTATAGTTAGACTCAGATTTCACTCATACACAACCAGTGAAATTCAGCAATTATAGTTACCTGAGCTAACTATAACTTACGCCCCCGCAATGTACTGCTAATGACCTCAGAAATTGCATCATTCATGACATGGTCAGTTACATCACTCATGACATCTTGAATGAGCTGTGAATGGAATGGAACTATAATCGGTAGAACTTTATTTAGGGATAGTGTGTGTATATTAACACCCCTTTTTTAGGCCTCGCCTGAGCGCGAGCAAATGCGCTAGCTCCGGCGAGACCTTTAGTAAGCGAGTTTTCAAAGTGCTTCCAGAGTGGCCTAAAGCCTGCGTGCATGGGAGCGTGAACGTACACAGGCCTCTCCTTTCGCACGCACCACAGGCTTGTTGCTCGCGCTTCTTGCTTTTATAAGCACCTTAAGGCTTCATGAAATCCAATTTGAGAGGCCCGTCGCTCTGTCACTTGATGTCATCTCATTATCAAGTACGTTAAATTCCCTTTTCTTTTCTGTTTGAAGCTTCCCGTTGTTTTCTAAATCTGTATTTTATACCCTTTTCTTCCTTATATATTTTGTGTCTCACTTCACTGAATTAACACATACAACTCCTGGTGTGCTAAAATGCTGTTTTCGTCTGTTCCCATCTTAAAGCTAGACCTATTGCCTCTGTCAATGCGTCTTTATGTTATGCCATATACAAAAATCATATGAGGGATATTCATCATGACTGTGAGAATTCATGTATATTTATTTTTCAGTATTTAATAGGAAGTATGAGTGCAGCATCAGTCAGTCCGTTTTCTATTTTTTCCATGTATACAAGAGTTTGCACGAATGGCCAAAGGCCATGCACGTGAACAGCCAAGGAACTCTGCATTGGGCTTCAAGCACATCATGATTGCTACTGCCTGTTCATGAGCCATCACATGCAAACAAACGTGAAGGAAAAGGCCCTCGGCTATGGTGCCTTGGGGTGTGAGGGACCCTCCCACATCCTGGAATGCTATTGATTTGTAATGTGCTTGAGGTAATACAACTTTTGATTGGGAAAGAGAGAGCCTGTCAGTCACCCATCTGCTGGTTTAGTATATGAAGCTGGCCAAATCATGCACAGGGCAACATTAGATTGGGCATCAACTTACAGTTGTCTCATAACCGAATGGTCCTATCTACATATTTTTCAGAGTAGGCTTACCTACAGAGGGACGAAGGAGGTGTTGTGAATATTTTTGGAGTCAGATCTGGCAGATCTCCTTAGCTCCAAAAGGAAGTGTACCCTTTTCACAGAAAAGAAGAACTGTCAGGTGTCTCTCACTCCTCTGCTAGCGTGTTATGGTTTGTTAGATATGGATTATTAGGAGTCAGATAAATCTGTCTGAGAAGCTACTATCAGCAAGTGATGAGAGAATAGAGCCTTATCAGTGTACCCACACATCAGTGCGCTAACACAACAAATGATATTTTAGAGTAGTATATTTATTATGAAGTATTTGCCTACAACACGTGCATCAGAATTATTTATTATTAAAAACTCAGCATATAATATGCAGATTTGCACAAATGTTAAATAGACCTTAATCGAATTTCACTACACACCCCTAACCTTATAATCTATTGCCTATCCTAAGTGTCTACAGTGGATTTAGCAATCCAGATTATGTGTTTGTATTATTTCACAAAGCCTAAATTATGCCGAGATATGTATAGTTTCCCCGGATACTTTATGCTGTAATAGGGTCAAAATTCTGAATATAATCCTTCAGCCTCTCTCCTCAGCACCCGGTCACTGTAGCTAACCCTCCCTTAATACCATTGGTCATGTCTAGACCAATAGCACACAGACGTAGCCCCACACCTACCCTGTTGTTGTTAGCCATATTTATTATGCATGTAATATGAAATAAGAGTGCCTGTTTGCTTTGTCGCATATTCTGACATTACAAAGCAGTGTCAGAGGGTGCTCCAGAGACAACTGGAGCAGCAAGGAATTCTGAGGAAGGATCACAAAGTGGGGATGCAAAATATGACATCAGGAGTCTCTACGAAAGGGGCTTTGCGGAAGCCTTCCTTATTCTTGCAGGCAGATGAAAATCATGAGCAATGACATGGATAGACCCATATCGCTCCATCCAGCACAGAACCAGTATTTCATGGAAGTGAAAAGTAACACCAGAGGCTAAACAATACATGGTGGCTGATCTCCACTCAGAAGCACAGTAGGGTCCATTTGTTATCATGGCTTCCCTGGATCACCAATAAGTTAACTAAAACCTCTGTTTAATAAACTTGAAACAACATGCAATGCTTCCCTTTATTTAAAGTTGCGATGACCATTTCAGGCTGTGATCCTTCTTGCTCTGCAGAGGATGCCAAGTTTGGCCCTGGAAGATAATGCTTTTAGTTTGAATTCTTTGGGGAGAGGGGGTGGGTAGGTATTACTGTTAGAATGCTTCAGCTGAGGGATTCTGCTGGCCCTAATTGTTTGACTTTTTCTCTGCACCTGAAGAGCTGCAGGGGATGGGCCCCATTTTTGTGTATGGAGTTTTCCGATAGAAGAAATTGTGTAGCTCACATATTATCCCAAATCTTGTCTGTTTCCTACCAGAGGCAGGAGCAGAGGATGGAAACCTTCCCACTAGTAGTAAAGAAGAGTCTTATGAAATGGTCTGGCACAGGGGTTACTCTGCTTAAATATAGAGAAACTGTCCCCATTTGAACGAGCCTGGCCATGTAAGCATAGGACTTCTTTCTATATGTAGCCCATACTCTGCATCTTTCTGTATTCCTGAGTCAAAGGTAGGCGAGTGGCTGTGTTGGGAACTAGGGGTCAACTGGGGTCAAAGGGCAGTATTTGCTTTAAAACAAAGGTGTGTGGTCGGTTGATTTATTAAACAAAACATGATGCACTGTACACTCTTTCCAGCATATATTTTCTTTTTTAATGAATGTCCTTGCAGGCTCAATCTAATTTTGCTGTAGGGTGGCGGATGCTTGTTGGGTTTTCCTTTTTCCTTACAGAAGGCCAGGTCCAGACAGTACCCATTCAATGAATGTCTTGTATATCCTACCAACAATCCAAAGAGTTTAGTGGGGGTGGCCTCACTAGACAGCACGTTCTGGTACACATTCATACTGATGGATAGTACCAAACCCCAACAAGCATTGGCATAGCCAATAGGTCTCACCTTTAGGACCTTATAAATGTTTAGCCATGCAACAGTTGATGTTGTTGCACCAAGGATATTGTGCTGGATAACTAAACACGTATAAGGTCCCAGGGGTGAGACCTATTGGCTATGCCAATGCATGTTTCCTTTTCTTTCATGTAAGAACCATTATAATACACAACGTGCCCAGATTAATATGGCCGATAGCCTTTCACTTTAAAATAATGTGTAGTCCATTGTTTATGTTCATGTTTGCAATTCTAAGTATGTTTATTATGAATATGTCTTGAAATTCAAGGAGAGGGGGCTCTATAAACCAAAAGGATGGAGCACCCAATAACCATAAAGTTTTAAAAAAGTATTCCCTTTGGATACACTCAATATTCAACAATACACACTCATACCATCATAGTGTATTCAACATGTCTCACTCACTAATGGTTTAATCACTTATGAATCACCACCAAATGTTATCACAATTATTTTATTATTGATAATTAAAAAAAAAAAATCTTAAAAAAATCTCCTTCTACACAACTTTATACATTCGAGTATTTGATCATATTAAAAACACAGTTCTAAAAAACGGAGAAATATAAACAAGACAGTTCACTCTGTCTTCAAAAACTGCTAATCTGGGTGAACATGTAGATCGCCTAAAACACAGATGAAACTTCCATGTCAGAACATTGTGGCAAACTCATCCAAATTTAGCGTTAATAGCGTCGACGCGTTTCGGTGGAAGATATCCAACAGAACCACCTTCTTCAGGACAATGAATTTATATTTTTCTCCTTATGTTAAATCAGAAACACATAATCTTTATATGTGTTAACCTAAAATACAGATAAAAACATATATCAAAAAAAAAAAAATATATATATATATATATATATATATTACCTACTGGCGATAGCCAGTAGGTAGTTATAGTTAGGACCACGTTTCCATAGGAAAACCTCAACATTCTATTTTGAATAACTTTGGCGCCGGTCGACGAATCCTCGCGAATTTCTCAAAATAGGTGGGGCGCTACGCTCCGCTCCTACCCTGAAAGTCTCGGGGGGATTCGTCAAGCGGGGGCTGAGATAAAAGGGGGGTCCCAAAACGCGTTTTTCCCATGCATTTTTCCATAGGACCTTTAGAACGAGCTACAGCCCGAATGGCTGAACAGAATTACTCAAAATTTGGCAGAGAGGTAGTCCCTAGGTCAAGGAAGTGCCTTTTGTAGGTTTGGTGTAAATCTGTTCAGTAGATTCTGAGAAAATAGCCTTTAAATCAATATATATATCTGAGCCAGCTTACGGTACGCTTACCGTACGCTTACGGTAAGCGTACGGTGGCGTGCGCGAGCGCGATTCTGATTGGCTCTTAGATCTTAGTAAACATTCGAATCGGCCGAAACCAGGAAGCGGCGGCCGCCATTTTGTCTCTCGCACTGAGAGAGATTTTTAAAATCGGAAGCCCAAAAACATGTAAAGGGGCTGTTTTGACAACTCCCTCCCACATAGTCATGTTGAGGGAGTCCCCAAACATCCCCCAAGTGCAAAAACGGTTTTATTTTTTTTTCGGCAATTTCGCGGGGTACGCTTACCGTACGCTTACGGTAAGCGTACGGTTAAAAAATAAAAATAAAAAAAACACTATCCACACTTACCCCACCCCCTGTGCTTTTGGTGGCCGAAGGCCACCAAATGTGCTGGGCTTATTACAATGGAAAAAAACACTATCCACACTTACCCCACCCCCTGTGCTTTTGGTGGCCGTAGGCCACCAAATGTACAGGGCTTATTATAAGGGAAAAAAACTTAGCATTTAAAAAACCGTACTAATTCACTGAAAAAACCATAGGTTTCACACACGTTATAGTTAGGAATTAGCATTTAAAAAACCTTGCAAATTCACTGAAAAAACCATAGGTTTCACACATGTTATAGTTAGTGGAAATTTTACTGATAAAAAACCAATGAAATTGCCCCGTTATAGTTAGCGCAGGCAACTATAACTCACGCGACCGCAATCCTCTGCTGATGACATATGTGTCTTTATGAAAAAAAAATATTTGTAATATATGTATAGCTAAAAATGTATGGAAGAAGACATGGGCAAATAAGTGTCTAAATACAGTATTAGCATCAGCAGAGGATTGCGGTCGCGTGAGTTATAGTTGCCTGCGCTAACTATAACGGGGCAATTTCATTGGTTTTTTATCAGTAAAATTTCCACTAACTATAACATGTGTGAAACCTATGGTTTTTTCAGTGAATATATATATATGTGAGCATATCTCATCTATCAAAATATTGTATTTCATATTTGATTCATTTTTAACCAATACACTATTTTCAATTGTAAACATATCTCAAAACATTTTTTTTAATATGTTATGTTTAAGACCATCAAAATCACATTAGCGTACACATAATTCAACTAATAAGTGCTCAAACCATTCATACTTCCCAATTGTCAAAACCAACACATCACTATATCCACATATGTTTCAAGTAGTCAAACGTCCCATGACAAACCACACTGGGTTGTTTCAAATTGGTTTTTTTATATAAAAAAGAGAGAACTCACCGGTGCAACCGCACTCTAGTTCAGATGCTTATATTCAATTATTTTTTCAGCATCTGAAATATTAGAGAACAATTCTAATTTTGACGTTTTGATCTCAATAATTCTTCACAACAGAATTGATACTAGCTATTTTATTTAAAAGAGCCGGTCATTATACATAATGTGATTAAGGCCACTGCAACGGTATTGCTTAAGCTATTTATAAGTACACCTAGAATGGTTTTATATTGTGTATTATACGCAATATTTTTTAGGCCATCTTAAAATAGAACAAACCAATAGTTCTTATATTCTTCTCACCTTCTTTAAAACCAGTTGCAAAAAATCTACCGACTCTTCCAATTCAATTTTGCACTAACATCCGGGTCTCAATATGTCCCCTTCATTTTTCACTTTTTGAGTTACTTAGCGAAAAGCTGCAAAGAGATGTATATACTATGTATAAAACACTCGCAGTCAGCGTTCGGCCATAGATCCTAATTTGCAGTCACTTATATCACTCACGTTAGGCATACCATAGGTCCCAATCGGGTTTTCACGTAGGGACTTAATTATCAATATATTCGTAGTTCCTTAATTTATTCTGGCCCGATTATTCGTGGCTCTAATAAATCAAAAAAGAGGTGTTTAAACTTAAAGAAGTATCTCATTTCTCTCAAGTGTAAAGCTTAAACAAAAATTTCTTTTGCGAACACTCTAAGGAGCACATAGCTAATCACATCTTACCTAAATAGTTATGTTTTAACCGTATCGATCAGTTTATCGTGCCCCAAAATTCCTGCGGATTAACCCAACTTCCTTTTTCCTGTTGCTTTTATATTCCACTGCTTACGTACCGCCGTTGTTTACGTGCCGCCATTATTACGTCAGTTGCTCATTTAACCATTTTTTTTTAAAACACGGCAAAACTTTATTCTACTAATCGCATGCCGCCGCTTGGCTCAATTGTTTACAATACACTATTATTGCGTCGTACACCCCTGTATCCTTAACGCAAGAAAACTTTATTGGTAACTCTTTTATATCCATGAGGCTTGCAAACATCAGTATTATCTAAACATCATCCGTTAGTATATCATATTTTTACCATTTACAGTGATGTTTATTTCATAATTAATATAACTCACCCCATTTGGCGGTGTGTTCTCTCGAACGATAAACTGATCGACGCGGTTAAAACATAACTATTTAGGTAAGATGCGATTAGCTATGTGCTCCTTAGAGTGTTTGCAAAAGACATTTTTGTTTAAGCTTTACACTTGAGAGAAATGAGATACTTGTTTAAGTTTAAACACCTCTTTTTTGATTTATTAGAGCCACAAATAATCGGGCCAGAAACAATTAAGGAACTACGAAGTCCCTACGTGAAAACCCAATTGGGACCTACGGTATGCCTAACGTGAGTGATATAAGTGACTGCAAATTAGGATTTATGGCCGAACGCTGACTGTGAGTGTTTTATCCATAGTATATACATCTCTTTTGCAGCTTTTCGCTAAGTAACTCTAAAAGCGAAAAACGAAGGGGACATATTGAGACCCGGATGTTAGTGCAAAATTGAATCGGAAGAGTCTGTAGATTTTTTGCAACTGGTTTTAAAGCAGGTGAGAAGAATACAAGAACTATTGGTTTGTTCTATTTTAAGATGGCCTAAAAAATATTGCGTATAATACACAATATAAAACCATTCTAGGTGTACTTATAAATACCTTAAGCAATACCGTTGCAGTGGCCTTAATCATATTATGTATAATGACCGGCTTTTTCAAATAAAATAGCTAGTATTAATTCTGCTGTGAAGAATTATTGAGATCAAAACGGCAAAATTAGAATTGTTCTCTAATATTTCAGATGCTGAAAAAATAATTGAATATAAGCATCTGAACTAGAGTGCGGTTGCACCGGTGAGTTCTCTCTTTTTTATATACAAAAAAACAATTTGAAACAACCCACTGTGGTTTGTCATGGGACGTTTGACTACTTGAAACATATGTGGATATAGTGATGTGTTGGTTTTGACAATTGGGAAGTATGAATGGTTTGAGCACTTATTAATTGAATTATGTGTACACTAATGTGATTTTGATGGCCTTAAACATAAACATTTTTTAAAAAAAGTTTTGAGATATGTTTACAATTGAAAATAGTGTATTGGTTAAAAATGAATGAAATATGAAATACAAAATTTTGATAGATGACATATGTTCATATATATATATATGTTTTGATATATGTTTTTATCTGTATTTTAGGTTAACACATGTAAAGATTATGTGTTTCTGATTTAACATAAGGAAAAAAATATAAATTCATTGTCCTGAAGAAGGTGGTTCTGTTGAATATCTTCCACCGAAATGCGTTGACGCTATTAACGCTAAATTTGGATGAGTTCGCCACAATGTTCTGACATGGAAGTTTCATCTGTGTTTTAGGCGATCTACATGTTCACCCAGATTAGCAATGTTTGAAGACAGAGTGAACTGTCTTGTTTATATTTCTCAGTTTTTTAGAACTGTGTTTTTAATATGATCAAATACTCGAATGTATAAAGTTGTGTAGAAGGAGATTTTTTGAAGATTTTTTTTTTATTATCAATAATACAATGATTGTGATAACATTTGGTGGTGATTCATAAGTGCTTAAACCATTAGTGAGTGAGACATGTTGAGTACACTATGATGGTATGAGTGTGTATTGTTGAATATTGAGTGTATCGAAAGGAAATATTATGAATATGTCACGTTGACGAACATACAGGTATGGCGGTCACGGGGCAAGATATGCTGAAATGACATTGTGTGCATATTAACACTTGTTTTCTTTTTTTTATTGTAACAATTCCTGAATTTTCACATTGTGACCAGGCCAATATGGCCGCCAGCTTTTTGGATTAAAGTAATGCGCTGCTGATGACGTCACATATTACATCACTCATGACATGGTCAGTGACATGGTCAGTGACATCAATGATGACATCACTGATGACATCACTGATGACATCATCTACGTGATCATCTACGTGATCATCTGATTCACCTCCTCACACCCTAAAATACAGACTACCATTCTCGAAACCATAGACACACAAATACTAGTACAGATACAATATTCTGTGCACTATGCATGCAGACCTCTAATCAGCTACATAGCTTTGATACAGTCTTTTAAATACTCAGTTAGTACATATGCAGTCTAGGAATCCTCCTGTCTGTCCCATGCACTTCTCCATTCAACCATCCAGCACTATCTATGTATCCTATCACTCTGCCAATACCTAAGCACTAATACCTTTAGCATGCACCCTCTTTGCAGCACTGCAATTACTCCAGTTATTAGTCATATACTTAAGGAATGGCCTAGCCACTAACACAAGTGCAGGTACAATATTTTGTACATTATGCATGCAGACCTCTAACCAGCTACATACTATTGATACGCTCTTGTAAATACCCAGTTAGTACATATGCAGTGTAGGAATCCTTCTGTCTGTCCCATGCACTTCTCCATTCACCCATCAAGCACTATCTACGTATCCTATCACTCCACCAATACCTAAGCACTTATAAATTCAGCACGCACTTTCTTTGCAACACTGAAATTACTCCAGTTATTAGTCGTATACTTAAGGAATGGCGTAGTCAAAAACACAAGTGCAGGTACAATATTTTGTACACTATGCATGCACACCTCTAACCAGCTACAATCTATTGATAGGCTCTTCTAAATACCCAGTTAGTACCTATGAAGTGTAGGAATCCTCCTGTCTGTCCCATGCATTTCTCCAATCACCCATCCAGCACTATCTACTTATCCTATTACTCCACCAACACCTAAGTACTTATAAATTCACTATACACTCTGTTTGTAATACTGTAATTATTCTAGTTACTAGTCATGAACTTATGGAATGGCCTAGCTACTAAGACAAGTACATCTATAATATTTTGCGCACTATCCAAGCAGACCTCTAACTAGTTACATACTATTGATACAATCTTCTAAATACCCAGTTAGTATTCATGCAGTGTAGGAATTGTCCAGTCTGTCCCATGCACTTCTTTAATCACTTATCTACCACTATCTACTTATCCTATCACTCCACCAATAAGTAAGCACTTATAAATTAAGTGTTCACTCTGATTGTAGCACTGTCATCATTCCAGTTCCTAGTGGTATTCTTATAATATGACCTAGGCACCAACACAAGTACACATAAAATATTCTGTGCATAATCCCTACAAATCTCTAAGCAGATACATACTATTGGTCCACTCCATTAAATACTGAAGTAGTACCCATGCAGCGTAGGATACCTCCTGTCAGTCTCATGCAATTCTTCAATCACCCATCCAGCACTATGTTCTTATTGTATCAGTCTGCCAATACCTAAGCACTTATGGGGCAGATGTACAAGCACCCTGCACCACCAGTACGTCACTTTTTGTAACGTAGTGATAGCGCCAGGCACTCCTTCATATTTACAAGGAGAGGAAAAGCCACCCTGCGTGGTTTTTCCTCTCCTTGTAAATACGACCCCTTCATACACAGAACTTTGCGTTGAAGGGGCGTCCCATAGGTGTTGCTGTGGGTGTTCCCACACAACACCCATAGAACAAGACACATCTCCAGATTTAAGAGAAATCGTAAATCTGGAGATGTGTGTGAATGCTGTGCCATCCTAGAGTTGGTGAAGCAAGGCGCAACAAGGAGAATTGTTTTCATTTCTCCTCATTTTTTCCACTTTCAATGCATGCTGCATTCCACAGCATACATTGAAAGAGGAAAAATGCCTTTACTGATTGTTTTTGTGCAGGAAGGTGTCCCTTCCTGCACAAAAACAATCTCCACACGACACAGACATCCTTGCACCATGGTGCAAGGGTGCCTGTGTCACCGCAAGGCTGCAGTTTGTGCTGCAGTGCAGAAGGAAGAACAGAGTTGCAACATATTGATGTACATATGTCACATCCCTGTGCTTCGGAAGTGCCACAGTGCAGTGCAGCTAAAGAGCTTGCAGTGTCACGCTGCAGTACTTCCTCATAAATCTTCACCTATAAATTCACCATACACTACTAATGCATTCTTTCAGTCAATCATGCTGTATACATATATTCAACCAAACTTTCACACATTACCTTGCAATTATAGTTCTTTCTTTAACCAGATAAGGTAGTTCTGATAAGAACTTATTTTTTCTTCTTTTTCCTTTTGTATTTTTTTGTCATTTTTTTGAACAATTTTGTATTTTTTATGTTTTTTTCAAAAAATTAACAAAAAAAAGAACGAATAAAACAGGAAACATTTGGAATTACTTATCCTTCCAAAAACAAAAAAATTAACAACGATGGTTGCGTTGCGCAGCACAAACTGCATCCACCGACTGCTCACCGAAGCATATAAGTTTCTTACACTTCACGCAGTGTTGCTCGAGAAAAAACGAATTCTGGCCTAATGTCCATTGCTGGTGTTCCTGAGGATGCTCCAGATGTACTTGCCACAGCAGGTGAGGGGTTCAAAACAGCTCGCCTCATTTCCTCCCAAGCAAGATTGAGAGGATGTATGGTCCGGAGATGCTTGTACATAGAAGCAGTGCCACAAGAGTATTTTTTTCACTGCCTTTTGACAGGACTCGGTCACAAATTTTGCACGTCACCTTTCTCGCATTTACTTTCTTCGGTCCAGGTGGAAAAGTGAAGAATTTCCACACGACAGATTCCGGCCTCTGTGGACGTGTTGCCTCCTGCAAGAAATCCTCTTCAGAAGATGCTTCCTCCTGCTGCTGCTGTCCAGATGCCATTTTGTTTGATATTTTTTTGAAAAACACCAAAAAAAACAAGCAAAAAGGGTTTATGTAGGAAAAGAGATGTCTCTCTAAAGATGCTCCAACACGAATGATTAAAATGGGTGGGGTCCTTCAATAGTTACAGTGGGAAATGTTATGAACCAATAAAATCAATTTTTTTTTAGGTCACATGGGATCCGCGTACTCTGCGCTCATGAAGCACGCACCCGACGCGACTTCGTGAAAAGATATTTAAAACTAATATAAGTTTATTATAAGTACAAATATATTATTTTTATGAATATCTTATTGCCCTAATATGTATATTAAACACACATACATATCATTTTAGAACATTAAAAAAATTTGTGTGACTCGTGCACCCAGCGTGCCCCAGCACGTATATGACGCCATGCGGGACCTGCCACCACGCAAGCGTGGCATACAGTAATGTGCATGTGTCGCGAATGCGTGGGAGCAGGAGTCGCGGACTGGTCGCATACCAATCGCGCACATCACATAATATTAAATGTATATGATGTAACTGAAAAAGACGCAGCCATCACACACCGCACGCGGATCCTTCATAACGTTTCTAAAATGGTGGCTAGAATCCGCGCACCCACCGTGACGTGTATGCTTTGGGTGCTCGACTCCGAAAAAATTTGCAAAAAAAAACTACAAAAGAAAATAATATAAATATATTAAAATAAAAAAATTAAACAAAAAAATTAAACAATATTTCAGTTGAAATTAATTTTGTTTTGTTTTTTGCAATTTTCATAAAAATATATAATGTTATTTAATGAATAAATATTTATAAATAACCAGTTAAAAAACTGTAGAAAATCAGTACAAAAAAATAGGTATAACTACTATTACACTTAAAAATTAGCATTTAAAAAACCTTTGAAATTCACTGAAAAAACCATAGGTTTCAGAGACATTATAGTTAGAAATTAGCATTTAAAAAACCTAGAAGTTCAAAGTAAAAACCATAGTTTTCAGGTGTGTTATAGTTAGTTTTCAGGTGTGTTATAGTTAGCTGGACATTTCACTCGTACAAAACCATAGAAATTCCTCCGTTATAGTTAGTTCTGCTAACTATAACTCGCGCGCCCGCAATGCACTGCTGATGATGTCACATATTACATCATTCATGACATGGTCAATGTCATCACTGATGACATCTCAAATGACATCAATGATGACATCATCCACGTGACAATCTGATACACCTCATCATACATTAATATAACCTTTCATCACTCACTGTAAAATACAGAGTACCATATTTGAAACCATTGACACACCAATACCAGTTACTACGCACCCACTCACTGATTTCTAAGTCTACACACTCAACTACATATTCAACAACAGAATCACTAATACATGCAGTCACTAACTAATAGAACACTATCAAATGCACTTATACACATATATAGACTTTGACACATCAGCAGTCATCTTGGTCGGTTATGCAGTCATCCTACTCACTCATGAAAAAAATTAATCACACTTATATTTACTCACTTACACAATTATACACACAACACCTCATTTATTCAAACACATAGTAACTCATAGTTAATATGTAAAAAATCACCATTACAATTATACACACATTCATTTAGTTACTCTCACTATCACTGACTCTTTTATATACTTATTTATATACACCAACACTCACATACAATGCCTTTTGTTTTTTTACTTTGTTATAGATGTACAACTAAAACATATATTCGCTCACCAACACACAAATAAATACACTCAGTCACCCAAACAACTGTTTCCACATGCACTCTTAAACCTGTACACCTAGTCAATCAACCATTCACACATCTATGCATAGAGTTACACACACCCCATCCAACCACACACAAACTCAGTGTCCCATACAAATACTCACCCAACTAATCAATAACTAATATACACACTCATGTAGTTAGTGACCAACTGATGCAGCATGTTATACAACAACAGAGACAGTGATGCACACATTCACATAGTTTAGTTACTAATCCATGTATTGAGTGAGACACTTTTAATTACTCACTTAGACAGTCAGACAGCTACTAAATCCTCCATCCAGACAGTTATATATCCACTAAATCTTCAATACAGATTGGTATATATATAATACATATTTACATTTCAAACTAAACCACATTCACTGGAATTATGTCTTCAGTAATGTCATTTGAGATGTCAGCTAACTATAACACCCCTGAAACCTACAGTTTTCTCTGTGAATTTCTAAGGTTTTTTAAATGCTAATTTCTAACTATAACGTCTCTGAAACCTATGATTTTTTCAGTGAATATATATATATATATATATATATATATATATATATATATATATATATATATATATTACCTACTGGCAGTCGCCAGTAGGTAGTTATAGTTAGGACCTATTTTCCATAGGAAATCCGCAACATTCTATTTGGAATAACGTTGGCGTCGATTGATGAATCTTCGCGAAATTTTCCAAACTTTTGGCCAGCTCCGGTCCGCTCCTATCCTGATAATTTCACGGTGATTTGTCAAGCGGGGGCCGAGAAAAAAGGGGGGTCCCAAAACGCATAGGACCTTTTGACGCAGCTACAGCCCGAAGTGCTGAACGGAATTACACCAAATTTGGCAAAGAGGTAGTCCTCAGTTCAGACTCGTGCCTTTTGCTTAAATGATGTAAATCCGTTCAGTAGTTCCTGAGAAAATCAAAAGTAAAATCACATATATATCTGGGCGGAGCCTAACCACACATCTCATCGTGAGATCTGATTGGCTGTCAGCACTTCATCCAAGAAGTGTTGGCAGCCACCTTGGGACCAATATACATGATAGCACCTCATTAAAAAGCATTGCAGTTAATAGAAGGTTTTAAGACTTTTGTTACATTATAAATCATTTGTTGATGGTACCATACTCATTTTAGGAATTGTGGTGTGTTCTAAGGTGATTTTACCATGTGAAAAAGCCTTCTGCTGTGATATCATGAATCATGTTTGAGAGAAAACTATTTTCTCATGCTTTTCCCACAGAGGTTTGGAAGGTGATCTATAAGCTAAACTGAGAGCATATTTTCTGTAAATTCACATTATCTTTCTCAGTCATGTGAGAATGAAGTCTGACATTCTCAGTAAAACATGTACACCCAACAAGGGCAGAGACTGTCAGTTGATTCCTTTGTGTTCTACTGCAGCTTCCCAGAGTGTTCTAAAGAACAACTAGAGCGCTAACAGTCCTACTTATGACAAACGTATGGCACACCAGAAACCATCTTGGTTGGAGTAAAGTGGTAATCTTAAACCATTTAATTTAAAAAAGAACAAAATGAGGGGGTTCATTTTGCCATAGAAAGTATGATTAGTGCTGCAGAAAGAAAAATTATTGCACATTTTGAGTGACTTCTCAAATCCTCTTCTATTTCATAAAAAAATTCTGACATGCAGACTGAAACATGCACTTTCAATACCAGCAGCAGACTTCCCTGGTGAGCAGTAGCTTTACTACAGTGATCTAATAAGCAACTAGAGAGCTAACTTTCTGAATTTATGGCAAATGTGTCACACATCTGATTCCTTCTTGATGGAATCAAAGTAAAAAACTGAAAGTATTTCCTACTGAGGAGACTGTAGTAAATGAGGAAATTAGGAAACATCATAACAAATAAGTCTCCCAAAATGGCCACCAGAGACAAAAGAGCCCAAATGTAGCCCAACTATCACCCAGATGTAGCCCAAGTATAGCCCAATGACAGAATGTCCCAGAGTGTTCTAACAAACAACTAGAGCGCTAACAGTCTTACTTATGATAAAAGTATGGCACACCTGAAGCCATCTTGATTGGAATAAAGTGGTAACACTTAAAACATTTAATTTACAAAGGAACAAAATGAGGGGGTTCATTTTGCCATAGAAATTGTGATTAGTTCTGCAGAAAGAAAAATTAAGGCACATTTTGACTTCTCAAATCCTCTTCTATTTCATAAACAAATTCTGACAAGCAGACTGAAACATGCACTTTGAATACCAGCAGCAGACTTCCCTGGTGAGCAGTAGTTTTACTACAGTGATCTAATGAGAAACTAGAGTGCTAACATTCAGAATTTATGGCAAATGTGTGACACATCTGAATGCCTTCTTGATGGAACCAAAACAAAAAACTGAAAGTATTCCCACTGAGGAGACTGCAGTAAATGAGGAAATTGGAAACTTCATAACAAATAAATCTACCAAGATGGCCACCAGAGACAAAAGAGCCCAAATGCAGCACAAATATCACCTAGATGTAGCCCACATGTAGCCCAATGACAGAAGTGTGCAAAACACTTATTTTATGTGTATTTGAAGTTTTATATAGTGCAGACTTGTCAGGTATTGGAGTGCTTTACATGAGCATTGGTTACATCACACAAGATCAAATTCATTTTGGTTGAAGCAGAAACTCCAACCTGGTTCCCCAGTTGCAAAGTCTGCAGCTCTGGAAGTAACACCACATCCTCTCCCCTAGGTGCAACATTTAATCAAGTGGTCAACTGGATAAAAAAACATAAAGATTACAAATAATGTAAAAGTTCTTTGTCGCTATTTGAAAACTCAGAAAATATGTCCTCATTTTAGTTTTGTAGAGCACTAACTATAATTTTGATGCAAATAAGACCCTCTCATATATGTAATTTCTAAGGGAAATACTCTAGGTATTACAGTTTTGATTACATCAAGATGACGTTAGGCGTTCCACACTTTTGTAATAAATATAGAATGTTAGCAATCTAGTTGTTCATTGGGATACTGTTGAGAGGCAGAGGCCAGGGGCACGGACTCTGAAAATTGAAGGCAGGTAGGAGAGTGCAGAGGCAACAATTTAACCACACTGGGCAGGCAGGAAGGGCAGTGGCAGCATAACAGACTATGGAGGGCAGTGGAAAGGGGGGCAGGGGCAACAAAGCAACAATACAGGACTGGCAATAGAGGCTGTGGCAATATAATAGACCATTGTGGGCAGAAGGAAGAGGCAGTGGTAGTACAACCATACATGCCAACAGACCCGTTTCAGCCAGGAAATGTCCAATGTTTTTAAGCTCAAATGGGCTTTATTTGATCTGTCTCCTGTCTACAATCTCCTCTTTTTCAATGTAACTCAAAGGGGAAAATCAATACCCCAGTTTTTTTTCAAAATCTCCCTCTTACCAAGTTGAAAATGTTCGCAAGTATGGTATATTGGATCATGGTAGGTAGGAGGAATTGGGGTAGGGACATGGACTCGGATAACATAACAGAGGACAGGAGGGACATGGAGAGGTGCACAAAGACATCGGAGGGAAGGGGGAAGGAGAATAGGGGCAGCAAGCTATGCACAGAGGCTAAGCAGGAGGTCAATGATGGGCCATAGAATTGGACAATAGAGGGCAGGAGGAGTGGACTGGTACATCATGCTAAATGGAGGGCAGTGGCAGCACATCAGACCATGCATGGCAGGAGGGAGGAAGCTAGTCTATGGATTCAGACAACAGAGAATAGGGAGGAGGTTGATGGGGCAGCAAGCTAACTGTTCAGAGAAGGTGGATATTAGGAACTTTATTGTTTTTAGAATGTGTGTCTGTGCAAACTACTTAAAATATGAACAAGTATGCAGCATAATCTCACTTTTATTCAGGAAGAAGAGGAGGTTTGTGACTGTGACTCCGGGCTCACTTGGCAGAAACACCCCCTGACCCTCCACCCCCATCGCAAAATGTAATGCCCGTGAAAAGGGTAGGTGGACGCAGTGTTATATAGAACATAGTCCTGAGAGCACGATTGAAAATGAAAACTAGATATAGTATATGGTATAAACTATGCACCAAAAAGTGTGATATAAGATGAACCGGGGCGTGAAATATAATATGCAATACATTGTGCGCAATGACAGATTCATTGGAGAGCGCGAGATAGCACAGGCACTAGCGCGTGCTATGCGATATGCGCCTTGGAGTGTAATATGCACAGGGCAGTGTTGTGTAACCTAACTAGTCTCTAAAGTTGTAATATAAAATATGTGCTGGGGAGTGTAACGTTGCATATGCACTGTGACAAAGATATGGATCCCAGATTGTAATATGTATGGCATAGCGCTGTGCGTTATAACATAGTCATCGAGGAAGGCATGTTAGATGGGGCAATATAACCCGTGCGAAGGCAAGTGTGGCATGACATATTCACAGGGTGGTGTTACAGTGCACATGGGCTAGAGAGTGTCATAGCATACGCACTAGCTGGTGGAATACAACACAGAGGTGTGAGGCAATCGGCGGGCACTGGTGGGTGTAACATAGCATTGGGCTCAGCCAGGAGCATGCTGTGACTCTCAAGTGAGGTTCGTCTCCTTTCCAGAGAGTAAAATAAAAAGTATTACACATCCGGCGGTGGATGTGTGTTTTATTAACCGTGAAGGGGGTTTCTTGCATAGTTTGGTCGAATTTTTGTCGAATCCCCTTTGAATGGCTTGGTGTGCGTGTATATTAAATGTGCCCATCAATAGCTACCCATGTTTGTATAAATAAATGACAAGGGTGTCTACTTGGAGAGTACCCACCGGTGGGGGCGCCGGGATTAGGTGCGGTAGGGATTTAGGCACGTCAGAGCTTCACTAGCGGTGTAAATACATTCCATGTGGATTCATTCTATGCATAGTCGCCTTTTAATCGTCATGGTGATAGGTACATACGGTTTGTCCAGCATGTCCTAGGTGTCCTAGGTGTTTCTATATTTTTTTTTTATAAATAATAAAAAACAAAGGCCATGACCCGGGGGTTAGGGTCCCCGGGGCCGATTAAGGCCTTGGGAGGGCCAAATTTATTTTTTTCAACAAAAAAAATTAGGGTGCAGGCCCTGGGAGATGGGTCCCCAGAGCCAGTAAATTAGAAAAAGAAGGGGGGCCACACAGCCCTCCTTCTTAAAAAAATAAAATAAATAAAAGACCGGCATCGCGCTGGAGGCCACGCCCCCTCCTTGCAGCACTCTGCAAACGCGCCCCCTGGCCAGTTGTAAGTTGGGGAATTAATTCCCCTTCAATACTGAGGGTCCCTGAGGGCCAACTAGCCCAACAGGTATCTCCAGTATGCGCCAGGGAGCTGCGTTGCAGACAGGTGTTCTGAGGCCACGCCCCTTTTTACACCTCTATGCAACGCAGCTCTGTGGCGCTTACTGGAGGTACCTAGTGGGCTAGTTTGACCCTAGGGACCCTTAGGATTCAAGGGGACTTAATCTCTCAACTTAGAACGGCCACAGGGCGCGTTTACACAGTGGTGAAGGGAGGGGACAGGGCCTGAGGTGACGTGTGCAAACACGCCCTGTGGGGCGTTTTAAGTTGGGGAAATAATTCCCTTTCAATCCTGAGGGACCCTGGGGGCCAACTAGCCCACCAGGTGCTTCCAGTAAGCGCCACTGCTCTGCGTTGCAGAGAGATGGTCTAGGCCGTGCCCCTTTTTACATCTCTCTACAACACAGCTCTGTGGCGCTTACTGGAGGTACCTAGTGGGCTAGTTGGACCCTAGGGACCATCAGGATTCAAGGGGACTTAATCTCCCAACTTAAAATGGCCACAGGGCGTGTTTACACAGTGGGGAAGTGTGGGGACGGGGCCTGAGGTGACGTGTGCAAACACGCCCTGTGGCGCATTTTAAGAGGTAGTTTTAATCCCCTGCCCTATTATATGCTAGGGCTTACAGAGAAGGTCATGCTGATCACAGGGGGACCCCAACGCATAGTGTTCCCTAGTGTATGTAAGTGTTTTCACTGTATTCTGAGTGTCTTTTAACATAGCACTGGCTCTAGGAATGGTTAGTCAGACTCAGATACCACCAGTATCCGTCTGAAAAAGTTAAGGGTACAGGATGATTTTGCAACAAGGCTTCTTTCTGCTCTTCTGTTTGTTCTGTCTGCACGTTATCCTTATTCCTGCACTTTTCTTCGTCTTTGAGGACTTCTGTTGCTTCTTTCTGCATTTCTTTTTTTTCTTTCGGTGCGTTTTTTCTTCTTTCTTCACATGTCCTATCTCTGTAGGCATAGTTAGAAATTAGCATTTAAAAAACCTTTGAAATTCACTGAAAAAAACATAGGTTTCAGGCACGTTATAGTTAGGAATTAGCATTTAAAAAAACCTTAGAAATTCACTGAAAAAAACATAGGTTTCAGGGGCGTTATAGTTAGCTGGACTTTTCACTTGTACAAAACCATTGAAATTCCCCGTTATCGTTAGTTCAACTAACTATAACTCGCGCGCCCGCAATGCACTGCTGATGACGTCACATATTACATCACTCATGACATGGTCAGTGACATCACTCATGACATCACTGATGACATCTCAAATGACATCACTGATGACATCATCCTTGTGATAAAGTGGCAGACCTCCTCTCCCCCTAATATAAGCTTTGATACACACATTCAAAAATAGAAACTAAAATTTTCAAAACAATGGACATACCAATATCAGTTACAAAAACCTATTCAGTAATTCTAAGATCCACATACACATCCACTCATTCACCAACAGTCCTATACAGTCACTCATACATGTACTCACTCATCATATGTACTCATACACCTATACATCCTGTTACACAACGCCACTCATCCATAGAGTTACTCACACACATAGTCACTCATGCTAATATAGAATCAAACATCCATTTACTTGCATATACAGTTATACACACACCACCACACTTACTTCTACAGAAACTTACACATACTTAGTCTTTTAAACAATCACTTATAGAAACACATACTTATTCATACAGGAACTCTTTCAATCTCTCACTCTCACATATACTCACTTATATACACCAATAGTCACATATACTAGTTTAAAACATATGTAGTTACTCATAAAGACACTATTGAGACAGTCATTCACTCACTAACACACCCATGCACACACTCATCCACCCATACAGTCCTGCTGTCTTCAACACATACAAACAGTGAGTCACTCATTCATGCACCTATGCACTACGTAATACCCCCACCGAACCATACAGACACTCAGACACTCATACTGATACTCAAAAAACCAACTAATAACCTATATAGACACTCATGTAGCTGCTCACCAACCCATGCAGCCACTTATACACAAAGTGAGAGACTGATACAGATATTTACATATTTAAACATTACTCACTAAGCCATGTATTCACTAAGATACACTTAATCAGTCAGTTATACAATCAATTTTTCAAAAACAAATCATCCATTTAGACACTTATATATCCATTTATTCTTCCATCGACCTTGAGATATACATATATAAAACATATGTAATTTTCCGAAAAACACACATTCACTGGATGATGTCATCAGTGATGTCATTTGAGATGTCATGAGTGATGTCACTGACCATGTCATGAATGATGTAATATGTGACGTCATCAGCAGTGCATTGCGGGCGTGCGAGTTATAGTTAGCTGAACTAACTATAACGGGGAAATTTCAATGGTTTTGTACGAGTGAAAAGTCCAGCTAACTATAACGCCCCTGAAACCTATGGTTTTTTCAGTGAATTTCTAAGGTTTTTTTAAATGCTAATTCCTAACTATAACATGCCTGAAACCTATGGTTTTTTCAGTGAATATATATATATATATACATACATATTATCTACTGGCGGTCGTCAGTAGATAGTTATAGTTAGGACCTAGTTTCCATTGGAAAAGCGTTTTTTCGCGCCGGTTGATGAATCTTCGCAAAATTTTCAAAACTAGTGGCCCGCTCCGGTCAGCTCCTATCCTGAAAATTTTGGGGTGATTCACCAAGCGTGGGCCGAGAAAAAAGGGGGAACCCAAAACGTGTTTTCTCGATGTTATTTTGCATAGGAAACTTTAGACACGGCTACAGCCCAAACTGCTGAACGGAATTACACCAAATTTGGCAAAAAGGTAGTGCTTGGTTCAGAAAGCGCCTTTTTTTAAATGGTGTAAATCTGTTCAGTAGTTGCTGAGTAAATAAAAAAAATAAAAGTTTCGATATCTAGAGGCGCGGTGGATCCGCGGACCCTCCCAACCACGAGCTTTATTCTAATTGGCTGTCAACACTCCAAACCAGGAAGTGTTGGCAGCCATCCTGTGACTCGGTAGCCACAGGAAAACAGTAAACAAATGCGAAAAACAAGAAAAGGGGGCAGGGTAGAAATACCCTGACCCCCTCGGCCAGCTCAGGGGGTCCCACAAGGACCCCCAAGGCCAAAAAAAGCATTTCTTTGTTGAAAAACAAATCAGCAAGATTTGCGCACCCAGCACAAATTTAGGCCGAAAAAAAATAAAATGAAGCGTGGACTCCCGCACTTCGTTATTATTTAGCCACCGGGTGGGCCAAGTCCCGGGGGCATGCAATATTGTAATTGCGAGGGCCCAAGGATGCCCCCGCAGCCCCAGAACCCACCACCCCCAGAGCTTTCCTTTAATATTTGCAGGGGGCACACAGCCCCCCAGCAGCCCCGGGGACCGCCACCCCCCGCGGCTTGGTTTTTTTATGTGTGGGGGACCAAGCCCTGGGGTTTGCCACCCCCGGGGCTTTTCTTAAATATTTGCGGGGGGATATGTGACGTCATCAGCAGTGCATTGCGGGGGCGCGAGTTATAGTTAGCTGAACTAACTATAACGGGGGAATTTCACTGGTTTTGTACAAGTGAAATATCCAACTAACTATAACGCCCCTGAAACCTATGGTTTTTTCAGGGAATTTCTAAGGTTTTTTAAATGCTAATTTCCAACTATAACGTGCCTGAAACCTATGGTTTTTACAGTGAATTTCAGAGGTTTTTTAAATGCTAATTTCTAACTATAACATGTCTGAAACCTATGGTTTTTTTAAGTGAATTTCGAAGGTTTTTTAAATGCTGGTTTCTAAGTATGCCAACAGAGGTAGGACATGTGAAGAAAGAAGAAAAAACGCACAGAAAGAAGCAAAAGAAATGCAGAGAGAGGCAACAGAAGTCCACAAAAACGAAGAAAAGTGCAGGAAGAAGCAAGACAAGTGCAGAAAGAACCAACAGATGAGCAGAAAGAGGCCTTGTTGCAAAATCATCCTGTGCCTACAACTTTTTCAGATGGGTATTGGTGGTAACTGACTCTGACTAACCAGGCCTAGAGCCAGTGCTATGCTAAAAGACACTTAAAATACAATGAAAACACCTACATACACTATGGAACACTATGCATTGGGGTACCCCCGTGATTAGCATGACCTCCTCTGTAAGGCCCTAGTACATAATAGGGAAGGGGATTAAAACTACCTCTAAGTCAGAGGTGCAGAAATATGCTACTTCAATTAGTAGTCGCGTTTGCAGAGTGGTGGAGAAAGGGTGCTGGGCGTCCAACCAACGCTCAGGAATTCCGCTATGTAGGACTTACAGGAAGTACCAGGAGGGATTCTTGGCACCCAAACTCCCTCAGGACTAAATTGGACTTCATCCCACATCCTGTAGTCTGCCACAAGGCACGTTTGCAGAGTGGTAGAGAAAAGGGGCCATGGCCTCCGAAGACGTCTTAGCAATCCCACTGTGTGGGACTTACTGGAGGTAACAAGAGGGGTAGTTGGCCCCTAAGGACATCCTTGGGCGCCAACCTCCCAAACTATTACCTCCAGTAAGTCCCACACAGCAGCATTGCCAAGTACTCGTACCAGGCCACGCCCACTTAGCCCACCACTCTGCAAACACGCTCACTGCCACGCTCTTAGATAGGGACTGAAGTACCCTTCACTGCTGGGGGTCCTTTAGGGGCCAACTAGCCTACCTTTTACCTCCAGTAAGCCCCACACAGTGGGATTGGTGAGAGGTAGACAAAGGCCATGCCCCCTGTCTCCACCACTCTGCAAATGCGCCCCCTGGCACCTTGTAAGTTGGGAGATTAAGTCCCCTTGAATCCTGAGGGTCCTGGGGTCCAACTAGCCTACCAGGTACCTCCAGTAAACGCCACAGAGCTGCGTTGCAGAGAGGTGTAAAAAGGGGCAAGGCCTTGACCACCTCTCTGCTACGCAGGCCTGTGCCACTTACTGAAGGAACCTGGTGGGCTAGTTGGCCCCCAGGGGCCCTCAGGATTGAAGGAGAATTTATTCCCTAACTTAAAACACGCCACAGGGCGTGTTCGCACACATGTCATCTCAGGCCCCGTCCCCTCCCTTCACCATTGTGCAAACGCGCCCTGTGGTGCACTTAAAGTTGGGGGATTAAGTCCCCTTGAATCCTGAGGGTCCCTGGGGTCCAACTAGCCCACCAGGTACCTCCAGTACGCCCCACAGAGCATACTGGAGGTACCTGGTGGGCTAGTTGGCCCCCAGGGACCCCCAGTATTGAAGGAGAATTAATTCCCCAATTTAAACGCGACACAGGGCACGTTTGCAGAGTTTTGCTGGGAGGGGGCGGGGCCTCGGGCACACTCAGTCTTTTTAAAAAAAAAAAAAAATTTTTAGAAGGGGGGCTGTGTGGGGCCCGCCTTCTTTTTCCTTTTTTTGGGCATGGGGACCCCATCCCCCAGGGCCTGACCCATTTTCTAAAAACAAATATATATATATGAATGGGAAGGGGGCCACGTAGGCCCCCCTACCATGGCCAATTCTGGCCCCGTGGACCCCATCCCCCAGGGCATGGCCACATCTTTTTTGTTTTTTATGGAGGGGGCTGTGTGGCCCCCCTCCTGAGGCCTCTATTGGCCCCGGTGACCCCATCCCCCGGGGCCGGCCTTTATTTTATTTTTTTATTTTTTGGGGAGGGGGGCCATGTGGCCCCCTCCCGGGCCACTTCTAGCCCCAGGGACCCCATCTCCTGGGGCAGGCCCTATCTGTTGGGGACAGTGGGGGGAGCCCCAATACCCCCACGGTCCCGTCAGCTCCCCGCGTCCTGCAGGAGCCAGCATTGCTTTTCCACATGGGGAGCTGCTGACATGCAGCTCCCCTTGTGGAAAAGCAATTCTGCTTTGCTTCATTGAAGCGAGAGCAGGTTTCCCTGCTCTCGCTTCAATGAAGCAAAGCAGTTTGCAATGACAGGGCGGGAGCTGCATGGCTCCCGCCCTGTCATTGCAAACAGCAGTGTCCTGGGGGTGGGCACCCCGGGACACTACATGAGCTGGCCTGGGGGGTGGCGGTCCCCAGGGCCATCAAGGGCTCCAGGAGGGGGGCCACGTGGCCCCCCTCCCAACCTGTGCACAGCCCCGGGGAGGTGGTGGCCCCTGGGGCATGGGGCGGCTTGAGCCCCCCCACACAGGTTCTGTTTTTTGTAAAACAAGCCCTGGGGGTGCCAGGACCCTTGCCCCCTGCCCCCCTGACCCCCTGCCGCTATGACCCTAGCACTCTCCACATGCTCAACCCCAGATGCAACAACAACTGTCAGCTCTTGACACCGAGTAACACCTAAGGCCCTATCTCCTGCCGACACCGCACCTTCACCCACCTCCAGAGCCAGGCAGCTACCACTAACCCATCAGACGGCACTGCACACAAGCCACTGAGCTGCATCCTCCTCAATGTATGCTCCCTGCACAGACATGCTGTAGAAATATGGGAACTCCTCAAACACTCACACACCCGACGTCACCTTCCTCACAGAGACCTGGACCAATGCCAGCTCAGCACCTGACATCGCAACCACCATGCCCGACGGATACAAGATCCTGAGTAAAGACCATCCCAACCACCCAGGTGGAGGCCTCGCAATCATCCACAAAAGCTCCCTCTGACTCACAACCCCCAACTCGGACGACACCTCACCCCTCATGGAACACATCCACTTCCAGATCCAGCCCAACCCCAGAACAATGCTCCGCAGAACACTCACCTACAGACCTCCTGGACCCACACCCCCTTCCCCAATGCCATTGCAGACCACATTGCACCCCATGCCCTCGCCTCTGCATACTACATACTTCTTAGAGACCTGAACTGCCACCTGGACAACCACAGCAATCCCAACACCATTGCTCTCCTGGAGAATCTCACCAACATCGGACTGAAGCAACATGTCTCCACCCCACTCACACAGCAAGACACACCCTAGACCCCATATACACCGGAGTAAACAACATCCGCTTGATCCACATCATGGAACTGCTCTGGACAGACCACCACTGCATCCATTTCTCCTTCACAAAGCCCACTACACACAAGTGCATGCTCCGCCCAACACGCAGAAGTTGGAACAAAGTCTCAGAAGAACACCTCACCTCCACCCTCACCTGCACTCCTCCTCCAACCACAACAGACGCCAACACAGCGACAAGCAACCTCCACCAATGGATCACCAACTGCACTAAGATTCTCGCCCCCCTCCAGAACACCACGAAATGACACAACAAGAAAGCCAACTGGTTCATCCAAGCACTACTGGTGATGACTGGAGAAGACGTGAAGAAACAGCAAAGCTGTGTGTGAGCGTGGGGGAAGGGCGGGCCGGATACACAGACGCGGAGGCTGTATGTAGTGAGCAATATTTGGAGTATTTATTTAAGTCAACAGTTGCATGGGGTGGATTTTCTACAATGGGCTCCTTTCTTCCTTTCCTGGCTCCTCTCTTCCCTCTGCTTCTTTAGGGTTGTTTTTCCTGATGACGCTCTTCTCCGACGTAGCGCTTCCCGTCAGCAGGGTGAGCTTGCGGAGGTTCGTGCAGTGGGGAGAGATAAGAAGAAGAGCCGTCAGCTAATTCCTTTATGGCTTAGTTACACCAGTCACCTCACCCTGGTAGTGCACAAAACAGCAGGATACGTGAAGCTGCGCGCCAAGGATAGATCTTGGGTACGGAGGGACGTGAGACCTAGAGGTCGGTAAGGGGTTAGGTATATGAGGCAGAGAATACCCCGACGATATATACAGCAAACAAAGGGGGGGTGATGGAAGACGGTGGGGAGTGTGAATTGGGGTTTGGTCGTGATCTGTGCCCGTGTTTAGATAACGTCCCTGCTCCCTACTCCACCCTGGTGCCCTGCAACCACCCGCCGCCCGCTTCTCCCTTGTCTCCCTGTGGTGATGGACTCACCGGCTCTGCCGCACCCCTCCAGGGATGCGGCCGCTCTCCAGCGTCCTCCGGTGGGCTCCACCAATCCTCACTCCACTCGTCCTTGGCTTCAGGTCCGTCCGCGTCCTCCTCTCGCTCGTAGTTTCCTCCCGCTTCTCTTTCTCTTGTCGGCTCCTTCTCCTTCGTCTCTCGTCCGGCAGTGTCGCGCTCTCCCACAGGTGTCCTCGGCGTTTTCTCTAGTCGCCGGCTTCCTGTTCCGAGGTCAGGGGTGACGACTTTCGCTGTCCTATGCCTCGGGACTGGCTCCTGGAGAGACACATGATACGGGGGCGGGATTATCGGGGTCGGAGGTGGTTTGTACTGTGTCGGTAAGGAGTGTGGATAGTCGCCCGGCTGGTACCCTCGACGTCCAGGTACCGTACTGTCGCGCCTATGCGCCGTCTCACACTGTGCTATTTCTTCACGTCTTCTCCAGTCAAAGCAGCCCTCACAGCACACCACCAACTCATCAAATCAACAAAGAAAAACTTCAACCAAGACAGAATCCTCTCCAACACCCACAACTCCAAGGAACGTTTCGCCATGATAAAGGAATTCGCCAAACCCAACAGCGAAACAACCGACGTCCCACCCTCCCAAGACCGCTGCAACAAACTCAGCTCCTTCTTTCACCTCAAGATCAAGACACTCTATGACAACTTCGAGGACCAAGACCATGGCAATGCCTCAACTACCACTCCCAATAATGTCATCCAACAGACCCATCTCACCTGGACCCCTCTCACCACAAAAGACACCTTAAAGACAATGAACAACATCCACTCCAGAGCACCTACTGACCCCTGCCTGCCGCACATCGTCCACAGGGCTGCCACTGCCATCGCACCAGAGCTACGGTAAACTAACAACTGCTCCCTTGAGACTGCCACATTCCTGACAACTGGAAATGCTCTGAAGTCAAACCCCTCCTAAAGAAGCCCTCCACAGACCCGACTGATCTCAAGAACTAACAGCATCCTAGACAACTCTCAATCTGGATTCCGCAACAATCACAGCACCGACACCGCTCTCATCTCCACCACCATTGACATCTGCACCCTCCTCAACCATGGCCACACGGCAGCCCTCATCCTCCTGGTCTTATCACCCGTCTCGCACCGCACACTAGCCACCAGGCTCCATGATGCTGGCATCCGAGGAATAGCCTTGCACTGGATACAATCTTTCCTCCCAGGCAGAACACAGAAAATAGGAATACTGCCCTTCCTCTCAGAACTCCCAGAGATTAGATGCTGAGTGTGTCAAGGATCATCCCGCAGCCCCACACTCTTCAACGTCTACATGGCCCAAACCACAGACTCAACATCATCGCCTACGCCGATGGGCTCAACTTGGAGAAAACAGAAGTCCGCATCCTCAGCTCCACCCCTCCGCATGGGACAACAACTGGTGGCCACCCACCCTCGGGAATCCATCCACCCCAACAGACCATAAATGCAACCTCAACATCATACTCAACTCTTCACTCCCCATGAATCACCAGATCAACATCGTATCCTCCGCAAGACGTTCAAGTCGACCCCCCCGACTCCAGGAAAACGATCACCTACGCACTCATCACCAGCAGAGTGGACTACGGAAACACACACTACGCCATAATCAACAAAAAACTCTACCACAAACTCCAGACCGTCCAGAATGCGGCAGCCAGACTTATCCTTGACATCCCACGACATGACCACATCACTCAACACCTCCACGACGTCCATTGGCTCCCTGTCAAAAGAAGAATAACCTTCAAACTGCTCACACACACCTACAAAACGCTCCACAACACTGGACCCCAATACCTCAATGACCGAATCTACTTCCACACCCCCAAGAGAAACCTCCACTCAGCCAACCTCGCCCTAGCCACTATCCTTTGTTTCTACAGGACCAGAGCAAGTGGAAGATCCTTTTCCCACCTCACAGCCAAGACCTGGAACAAACTCCCCTTCACATCCAACGAAGCCCGACACTGCACCAATTCAAAAAGGACCTCAGGACCTGGCTCTTCGAATGACCACAACGGAGCTGCTCACACCCCCTCCCTCAGTGCCTTGAGATCCTCACGGGTGAGTAGTGCGCTCTATAAAACCTTGAGTTATTGATTGATTGATGTTGCAGACCATTAAAACTGGTCATCAGGTTGTTTGAGTGCGCGAAGACTCTGGTGGATGGTCCACCATCCGCGCAGATGCACAGGCAGGGGCTATAACTATAACTATCGGTCTTGTACTATTTTCCTCCCCCACCGATATCTGTGGGAAATTAGCTATCTACTCTGGAGATAGTGATGCACACTCTGTGAAATGTAATCCCATTAATGCATGTGTTGTAGGGTGGCAGTAGAACCCAAATTAAATGTTAGGTCATAAGCCCTTGCTCTAAAACATGATCGTCAACTCTGCCGTTCATCTATTCTGCTGACATCCTACATTAGCAGAGGGTCAGAAATACTTGGAAAGCAGGATCATCTTCGCCAGTGCCTAGCAGGAGGTTCAACTGCACAAGGACCATATACTTAATCATTGCAGTGCTATGGCAATGTGCAACAAGTTTTGCCTCTCTGTCTGCGTCCAAAAGAGCATTTGGAGCATCCGTCTTGCCTTTTCATCTTCCTACTTCCTCAACTCCCTTTGGCCATGTGAGAGTGCCATACAGACAGATACAATACATTACCTCCAAAATATAGTTGGATTGGCTCATGCATGAGTTGCAAAAAAAGGTATGACTTTTTAGGACAAAGCATCCCTGCCTTTTCTCTACTAACTACTAAACATGCACCTCTTTTGTTGTATTATATTGAAACAAAAATAATTAAATGATACATACTAATAAAAGAAAATGAGAACATCTAAGTCTATAATGTGTTTATTAAGGGCTACAATTACATATCCAACAAAATAAGAAAGACCATCATTTATTTATACAGGCTACAATGCCATTTCAAACTGTTATTTATTATTGAACAGACCATAAAAAGGAAATGTACATGCCATTTTTATATAAGCTTTGAACATTAATCAGCTAAAGTGCTAACTTCCTGTTATCCATTTCCTCTGACCTAGCAGGCTTCTAACAATGTTGTTATGTCTCTATAGCCTAACACCATGTCGAATTACCTGTACCTCTTTAAACACCTTCAACATAAGTGTAGTACTATTTTCAATATTCAAATTGAAAGAACAATTTTAAGAAAATAAGACCGTGCATTTTCTTTGCTTTAATTCTAACATACTTATTTTCTAAAGAATGCTTTACTGATAAAAAACATATAACATGAGTAAAAAAAAATTATATTGTTGAATAAAAGGATAACCATTACTATAGCAATTGGAAAGAGATACATCTAAAACCTAAATATTCGCATTTAATGAGCACTACTACCCATTCTATGATACTTTTCATAAACAACTAGTACCCATTTATATAAAATATTTATATGATACTATCTAGGTCGGGGTGAAATGTAAATTACGCAGGCTTAATATGCCTAATTTCAGGGATTTCAAGTTATGTTTTTTAGGCGAAAGTCCAGAAATTATCGCTTTGCCTAATCACATGCTTGTTGCGGTAAAAATGTACAGCAAATAGCACAATTTACTGCAAAAATGTACTGCAAATGCACAGGAACAACAGAACGTGAGAGGCTGTTGTTAACAGTCCTCTTGTTAAAAGGCATCTTCGCACCCAAAATTGCTGTAAGGATGCATTTCACTCCAAAAGTATAAGACCAAATTACTGATTTGCATTTTGTCTAATTATGTGTAATTCTGCACTATTTCCCCATAATTTCATGTAATTACGCAAAAGCAAATCACACATATTTCACACACAAAAATGATGCAAGTCCCATCCAGAATGCATGATAAAAAAGGTTTAGCTAGCATGGTAAATTGGTTAATAATATGGAAGTAATGTAGCTTCCATTTATGTAGTACATTTTTACAGGTGAATAGATGCTTCATTGAGAGTTCCAATCTGTAACAAAGGCTATGTTTTGAGGTAGGGATATCCGAAAGAGAAACCCAAACTTGTGTCAGTATAAAGGCAGAATGAGTGTTTTTGCTGCAAGTGGGACTTTTAATTTTGAAGAACCATAACTAATATTTAAAAAGTCCTAGAGTTATCTGTAAGGTACCCGCTTTTATTGAAACCATCCTGTTCCATTACAACCAAATCAGGATTAAATTCATAAATACGCAAAGCAAGAATTCTACCACATGCATGCACCCATTCCCACACACCATAAGAGAAACATGCATCAATATAAGCAAACCAACAGAACTAAAGACACCAGTGTGGACACCTCTATACACGCATAGTCATTTTATAAACTGTCAAAATAAAACTAAATTGTGCATAAATACTTGTTCTGGCAGAAACTGCTATTTCCAAGTTGTGCCCAATTTGCCGGAGTGTGATGTGTGCAAAAATGCAATATTAAGAGGGAAATAACACAGATAATTTGGATACCGACATAGAGCAATTTCATGTCATGAATGACAAAATTACATTGATATCTAGATTGGCATCCATGACATGAAATTGCTCTTTATCTGTACTTGGGCCTGCCATATTTTGTAATATGTGAAGCTTATATGGGAGCAGGTCTCTGATTTGCCTCACGATTTATTTTGTTTGAGGCATCAACGCCCTCGTTCTAGGTTAAGATGGCACCCATGCTTCACGCACTTGAGGAAGGTTGTATACATGTGAGTACACTCTCGATGTTTAGTACACTGACATAATACACTACTGTGCTTGTACTATGTCATGTGAGCAAGGCCGCTTGCCGGCCGAAACGCGTCATGGTGGTGAGCGTCTTTCTTTGTTGATTTTGCCCGTATCACGTTACCTGCCGGCTCGGTACTCCACCCCTCACGGATCAAATGTTCTGTAGCAGATATATATATATATATATATATATATATATATATTAATTTAAAAACATGTTTACCTGTTCTTTTACATCTTTGAAGTGTGAAACAACAGGTAAACATGTTTTTAATTACATTAAAATATTAACAATAATTAAAAAATGTGAATTAACTAATATATGTTAACAAAAACATCTATCACACATAATGAAAAACAATTAAATTGACATACACAAAATAAAATTGAGATAAAAATATAATTCTATTTTATATATTATAGAAACTTTAAATAAATAGTGAGCACATAACAATAATCCAAAATAAGCAATACTAGTAAAAGTGTTGGATTTGAAAGTATTGGACTTTTGATGGGTTAGATTTTCTATTCCCACTCTAATCTAAGCAACAGAGGGAACGTTTTGGATTTTGGAGAGATTAGATCTACAATTTCCACTCCAATGTAAGGAAAATCAGGGAAAGCATTGGCCTTTGGAAGGGTAAGATTTAGTATTCGTGTTCCAATCTAAGGGCCTGATTACGAGTCTTGTGGCCTTCCGACTGCCAGACTCGCAGTGGCACAGCAGTGGTGGTCCACTTTCCTCCATATTACAACTTCTAAAGTCATTGCGGCTGTGGACCGTCGGCTGCGCCAGGGAACAGTCATTCCATGGCGGTGGCACAGGAGCGCCACAACACAATATGGTGAGGTGGGACTGGTGCAGCCCCGCTCAGCATATTACGAGTTCCTGGGCCGCCAGAATTTTCATGGCAGAACCCCACCATGAAAAGGCTGGTGGTGCAGGAGCAAATGGGGCTCTATGGGCCCCCGTGGCCACCCCGCCATTGGGTTACAATCAGGGGGGCACAACATGTGCCTCCCTGTCTGTTACCCCGCAATGTTCCAGCACGGCATGGATGTCCACGTCCATGCCGTACTGGAACTTTTTTGCTGTTCCAATTGCAGTGCCTGTTTCCCAGCCACCGCCATGGGAATAGCAGAGAACTGCCGACCGGATTACGAGTTGTGCATTACCAACTCGTCTTAAGGTCGGTGGCCCTTGGGTTTGGTGCAGCGGAGGTGGCATTGTGCCGGTTCCGCTGCTCCAAATTCGTCAACAGGCCTTAAGTAACAGTAGGGAAAGTGTTAGAAGGTTAAAGCGGTCAGATTTACTATTTTCACTTCAATCTAAGCAACAGTAGAGAATGTGCCCCATTTAGGTGCTGTTAGATATACTATTTCCACTCCAATATAAACAAAAGTGTTAGACTTTGGAGAGGGTAGATTTATTATTCCTACTAGAATGTAAGCAGAGTTAGGGAAAGTGTTGTACTTTTGAATGGTTAGATTTACTGTTTTTACTTTAATCTAAGAAACTGTAGGGAAAGTGGTGGACTGTGGAGTGGTTATATTTACTAACCAACCCTCCAATATAAGTAGTAGTAGGGAAAGTGTTGAACTTTGACAGGATTAGATTTTCTATTCCCAGTACAATGGAAGCAAAATTAGCTATAGTGTTAAACTTTGAAGGGGTATGATTAACTATTCCCATTTCAATCTACGCAACAGTAGGGAAATGATTCCATTTTGGCAGGGTTAGATTTACTAATTCCTTTCCAATGTAGGCATAATCATGGGAATTGTTGGACTTTGGAGGGGTTAGATTTGCTACTCCCACATTAATGCAAGCAAAATCAGGGAAAGTAGTGGAGTTTGGTGGGGTTGGATTTACTTTACCTACTCCAATTTCAGCAACAGTAGGGAAGGTGTTGAAATGTGGAGAGGTTACATTTATTTGTCCCTCTCCAGTGTAAGCAAAAGGAAGAAACTGTTGAACTTTAGAGGGGTTACATATACAAGACCAAACAAAACATTTAAATACCGAACAACATTAAAATATTAAAATGTTTAAAATAAAAAATATGTGCATTAGAAATAAATACAATTACATGTATGAGAAGAAAATAAAACACAATACAATAATAACTTAACAAATAGGAAACAAAATAAACCCATTTAAAATAAATACACTTCCTTCTCTACTACCCAAAATGAACCACCACCAACAAAATTGAAGTTAATTACAAATAAAGCATTAATAACATTACAATAGTAATTAAATAAAAAAATATTATTAAAGGAAATACATTTTTTTAAAGGCTATGCTTCTTATTATTGCTTACTATTGAATGAATAATTAATTGAAATACAAGGAACAATTGATTTGCGGTATTGTTGGTGTGTGCCTCAGGAGTTTGAGGAAACTGGTCACAAGCTTTGAGGAGTTTATATCAGGCCTTGACATGGATATCAACTATACTAATGGCCTGATTTAGATCTTAGAGGGACTGGTCCCACTATTGCTTTTTTGGTGGCCTTCCCGCCTGCCGCCTTGGTGGTCCACTTGCCCAATTTAGATGTTGGCTGCGCATTGGAGGGAAGACTGCTGCTGTCCCCTCCGACTCTACCAGGCTCCCAGGTCGAGGGTGTCAAAGGCTGGAGCTGCTGTTCAAGGGAGTCCCGACAGAATTCCTGCAGTCCACCTGTCTCCAAGTCACCATTGCCCCAATACATCAGGACTCTGCCACCAGGACGCCACCAGTACAATGGAAACATCTTAATTTGCTCGGTGTAATCCTGTTGGCCTGATGGTGATGGAGTATTGTTAGCCATCAGAGAAGACCACTGCAGCGACGATCTTCTGTCTCTAGCTGCAACCGCCATCTGCTGAATGGAGTACTTGGGATCGCCAGTGCAGCGGTATGGCAGTAAGACCGCCAAGATCTAAAACAGGCCCTAAGTTGAACGTTATGGCCTGGCCCAAAGTGTCAGAATATTGATTCTATATTGATTAAAGCAATTACACTGACTAAGGTATCTAGCTTCTTTTACCTGGGGATGTGGCTTGACTCCTCCGGTAACTGGTATTTCAATGTAACTGCCAGATGGCAGACATCTACCCAATCCATCAGGGACTTTTTAACTTGATCCTCTTGATGGGAGGTAAACCAAAAGGCGGATGCGTGGCTATGTATAAAAGACACTGTGTAATTCTGTGGCTACCTATGGTGCAGGAGTCTGGGTGTTTGCCAAACTCTTACCTACACAATGCGAGGATAACCAACTTTGCCAGCAACTTTTATCCCAGCCGCCTTGTAGCTCTAACTTTATTTGCCACAAAGAGTGAGAAGAATCTGATATCATTTTGCCACCATTGCTTTGCATAAACTTAAAGCTAGTTTTAATCAGCAGGTTATCAAGGACTGCCTTGGCTGTTATCTTAGGTTGAGAATGCCATGGTTATCCTACGCTAAACTTTGTTTCAGTTAAATAGGGAGGACTTCCCTTTTACCTGAACCTAGTTTAAAAAAAAACAAGGTGAACTTTGGCTAAAGTGTGCCTTTTTTAGAGGAAGCGCCGTGTGAGAGAAATGTTTGAGCTGGAAAATCAACCAACAGGTAAATACATTGTGTTACAAGCTAGTTTCAGCACAGATATTTATTTATTATAAGTCCCTGTGCTCTGAAAAGTGTCAATTTATTTAAATTTTGATCTGGCTCTTTGTGAAGTCTGCTATGCCAATATGGGAGTAACTGTATTTTCGTATGTCCTTGTGATGGTGTTTCAATGCAAACTTTGATTCATTTGGTATTTTCTTGTAAGTTGTATGTTATCTACAGGAAGCAGTACTTATTTCCTCTTATCAAAACAGAAAATGTTAGCCTATTCAGACCGGCACTTGTGTATTTGCAAATACTTAAGGATCAAGAAACATGTTTTATTGCTTGTTCCTTTTTTAAAGTGAATAGTACGATGTCGTAACATTTTGCTCTATTAGCATTTTTATTGATTATGGGCAAATACCCAATGATTTGGAAACCTTTCTCGTTGACAGTGTTTCATTTTTTTAACTGACTAATGTTGTATTCAACACTCAGTCCATCATTTCCTTTGGTTTTTGCTTTGTTCGCCATAAGTTGGCAGGGTATGCTCAGACGTGAGACCCTTGCTCACTTTGCCACTGGGTTCAAGCAAGCCTGGCTGAAGACGGCTGAAATGCCAGAAACCGGTCCTAGGAAGCTTGTTTCCGGTCCAGGGAAGACATGGCTTGGCAGTTCGGGCTGGACTGTTCCCATGAGGCACAGGGTCAGACTGATTTGCATATGGCCATGTCTGAACTGGGGTGGCAGAGTGGGCTAAAGAACGGTGATGGATTAAACCCAGATCAGTTGACTGAGGGTGAGTGCTTGCAATGTTCAACACTCCGTCCATCATTTCCTTTGGTTTTTGCTTTGTTCGCCATAAGTTGGCAGGGTATGCTCAGACGTGAGTCCCTTGCTCACTTTGCCACTGGATTCAAGCAAGCCTGGCTGAAGACGGCTGAAATGCCAGAAACCGGTCCTAGGAAGCTTGTTTCCGGTCCAGGGAAGACATGGCTTGGCAGTTCGGGCTGGACTGTTCCCATGAGGCACAGGGTCAGACTGATTTGCATATGGCCATGTCTGAACTGGGGTGGCAGAGTGGGCTAAAGAACGGTGATGGATTAAACCCAGATCAGTTGACTGGGGGTGAGTGCTTGCAGTGTTCAACACTCCGTCCATCATTTCCTTTGGTTTTTGCTTTGTTCGCCATAAGTTGGCAGGGTATGCTCAGACGTGAGTCCCTTGCTCACTTTGCCACAGGATTCAAGCAAGCCTGGCTGAAGACGGCTGAAATGCCAGAAACCGGTCCTAGGAAGCTTGTTTCCGGTCCAGGGAAGACATGGCTTGGCAGTTCGGGCTGGACTGTTCCCATGAGGCACAGGGTCAGACTGATTTGCATATGGCCATGTCTGAACTGGGGTGGCAGAGTGGGCTAAAGAACGGTGATGGATTAAACCCAGATCAGTTGACTGGGGGGGAGTGCTTGCAATGTTCAACACTCCGTCCATCATTTCCTTTGGTTTTTGCTTTGTTCGCCATAAGTTGGCAGGGTATGCTCAGACGTGAGTCCCTTGCTCACTTTGCCACTGGATTCAAGCAAGCCTGCCTGAAGACGGCTGAAATGCCAGAAACCGGTCCTAGGAAGCTTGTTTCCGGTCCAGGGAAGACATGGCATGGCAGTTCGGGCTGGACTGTTCCCATGAGGCACAGGGTCAGACTGATTTGCAGATGGCCATGTCTGAACTGGGGTGGCAGAGTGGGCTAAAGAACGGTGATGGATTAAACCCAGATCAGTTGACTGGGGGTGAGTGCTTGCAATGTTCAACACTCCGTCCATCATTTCCTTTGGTTTTTGTAATGTTGTATTACCCTATTCGCATTTCAAACCCAACAACCAAGTATTAAATTATAAATTACTACTTAAATGTGAAAAAATAGATAACCAACAAATTATTGTCAAGACAATTATTATAATGACAGAAAGTTATATAACAAGTAGTATATAATAAAATAAGTTAAAAACAATATTTGAAACAACTATAATATAGTAAACAATCTTTTATACAGCAAATATTTAAAACAATGATATTACCTAAAAAAGTATATTTTATCCTTCTATGCTTTGTTCCACAATATTTTTCACTTCATGATATTTTTTACATGATATTATTGCACTACAATATTTTTAAAACATTATTTTGGTCATTCACTGGACGAATAGAACAGACTTATCAATCTCCCCGTTGGCAACTGGCACATGTGCATCTAATTCCTGACTTGGAATTATGTTTCAGACACAAACTGGAGTTTTTGCCCAAAACAGAAATAAATCTGCAATTGTAACCAGGACTCCAGTCTTCAACACCTTACAACTAACTGCCTTATCTCAAGGCACAGAACAAGAAGTGCAAGAAATCAAATAAGAAATATCAAATCATTTTGAATGAGGGACACAGCACAATGAGGAATATTCCAATTAACAGTATAATACCATAATATACTAAAGGACATAAATCATTGACAGTCACAGAAATATAAATACATATTAAATGAAAACCTCAGAATGTCCAAAGAAAATTGTCTTATTTTATTTAGATTTTTGTCGTTTTGTATGGCACAGGGAGATGTATAAATATCACGAGTAAAAACCAAACTTGCGTTTCACCATACAGTTGTGCTTTCAAAAGCTGTAGAGATGATATCAATCAATATAATAAACCATGCAATTTACACTTTCAGTTGTATTTAAATATGCTATCCATGGCTTTTTTTTTTAGATCTTGTGGTTCAGTTTACTGAGCAATTTTCAATGGTTATTTGATATTTCCTTTAGCAGCTCACTTTCTTTTTCTTACACTATACTCATCATTAATTTGCAGCATGGCCTCTATAATGTCATCATAAATACAGTACAGCTATTCTAATAAAATAGTATGGTGTATTTGCAGGGATCTAACAGCATTACCCAGTCAAGGTATTACATCCTTAACATGCGGAAGATGGGTGCATTTTGGCTGTGGAATAGGATGGCATTCTAAATTTGGGGAACATAACCAGACTAAAATCTAATGAATACAGTATAGGTTTGTTTCTGCTTCTAAGTGTCCTAGACCCTTCCAATTGTTTGAGTTTCTTTTTCAAGTAATTTGGGGTGTTGAGGTGGAATAATTTTTAGGTTAGGCAGGCTATTTTCAGCTAACATCTTGCCTCACAATGCAACCTGCTTAGGCTTGGTGTAGTCACTGACACAATATTGTGGTAAGCAATATCGCTGACAAAAATATTGTGTCAAAAATTCTGTTTACCATAATAT
Organism: Triturus cristatus; assembly: GCF_964204655.1. NCBI lineage: Eukaryota > Metazoa > Chordata > Amphibia > Caudata > Salamandridae > Triturus > Triturus cristatus. Next base: position 400,276,090 of record NC_140595.1, on the reverse strand, counting down.
CGTGCTCCCAACTTATAATTGTAAATACAAAAACATCAGAAAACAAATATCACTGATATTAATACCATTGTGAATATTAATGATATATACATTTAATATAATGGAAATAAAGTCTATTCCTCTAATATTTAATACTGTATATACTGGATATAACTATTTACTTATCGAAACAAACACATATATGTTTGTATTTTTATATATATACAGATTACCTGGAGTTGTCTTGTCCAAATTAGGCACATGCCATGGTTAACTGTTTGGACATGTTACAAAGTGTGGTTGTGGCCACAGGAGATGTCATCGGTACGAGGAGTCAATCCCCTCTCTATGTTTGCCCCGCTCCTCCAATGGGAAGACACTGTGCTCTATATGAAATCGACGAGCGAATCCCTGGCTGTATGAACCCACACTGAGGAAGGCAGAAACGCCGAAACACGTCTGTGGGGTCCATTTCAATAAACAAGAGTGGAATTAACCTTACCTGAGTCTGATGATGTCATGGAGTGAATATGCGGTGAACCTGAGCTGTGTCGGATTCCGTTGTATTCAAAGTGGGCTGTGTGGAAGGATGTGGTAAACAAGCTGCCCGTGCTGTTACCAACACGCCCTCTCAGTCAGGCGCTCCACAGCAACAGGAGTAAGGATTGTATGGCATACACACAGTGGAACCCCCCCCGGCGTTGGAGTTTGAGGTATGCGGACATGCGCCCGGTATTTGCCTATGCCGGTCAGCATGCCGCCCATCAGTACATACACTGGGGAGAGAGGAGAGCGGTATTATACTGCACAACGGGACACTGCCTGGGCATTTAAAACATTTGCCAGACTTTTGAAGAGCACGCGTATCAGACTACTGAACTAGGGCTATTGTTGGGACCTCTCTGAAGAGCTGTAATGACAGCGAAACACGTGTCAGGGGTTGCTTTTGTTAATTTCAGGTTGGCTTGGACGGTATTTTACCAATCCAAAGCTGTAATACTGTGCCTGGAGTGATGAATGGCTTTTGTCATTTGACAGCTCAGAACGTTTTTTGTTTACGAGGGGAGTGCATTGTGGAATTTGGAGTTTAGCTGTTTTGAGCGGGAGCGCAGCTATAGGAGCTACATGTCACGGGGTAGTAGGATTTAACTAGTTAGTGTGAGTGATTGGGTACATGTGGGAGAGCATACTTTAAATAGGTGAGGAAACGGCACAGTAAGAGGATATGTGTTTGTCAAATTAGGAGTGAAGTGGATGAGGAGGTTATGCTGCCGGTCATGATTCTTTAAAGGTAATGGGTTGTCGTTAGGATTATACATTTGGCACAAGTCGCAGGCATGTTGGGAAAGGCAATTGGGGTTAAGTTATTTGGAAATTGATGGTGGGCAGATTGGGTTTACACTGGGATAAGGGCAGTTTGTCAGGGGTTTTGATGGGAGGAGAATCAGTATTTTTTCATACACGGATGGTATTTTAGTCAGGAAGGAGAATGATTTAGGAGGAGTGGGGAGTTAGTGAAGTGGGTAGATAGGAAAGTTTTGTTTTATTATGAGGTTGGGGTAGGGAAGAGGGATGGCATAGGGTCAGTTAGTATTTTCGTTGATAGTTGTATGGTTGAATGTAGTAGCCAACTGAGCCGTGTTTCTATTTTGTTTCAGTGTCCCCTGAAGAAGAGACGTTAAGGCTTGAAATGCATTGGGTAATCAAAAGGTCTACTTTTGAAATATGGTTGACCTTACGTGTCACTGTGAAAAGCCTGGATGGGCAGCAGATGGCACTGGAAATTGTTTAATAAAGAATTCAAGGGCAACATAGTTGTCTCTATGATGATTATTAAGCAGGAAGAGTGATGATAAAATGGAATGAGAACAGAGTACTTAGAGCACGTGATAAAAATGGATAATTTACAATGGTTTACTCGAGGAACAATTCCTTATTTCTGCAGTGCGACAGTTGGGTGCACGAGAGTTGGACTCTTTATGTGATTTTGTCATTTGACAGCTCGGCATGGATAGCACTGTGCTATTCCTATGCTTAAAGACTTTGCTGTAGAAATGACAAAAGACTTTGTCCCTTTCTATCTCAGCGTGGGTAGCACTTTGCTAATCCTATGCTTAAAAACTTTAATAGAAAAGCGGACATTTGAGGTGAGCAAACCTAGAGTGTCGCTGGTGTTGAGGGTGCTCTATACAGAAGCTGCCTTCCACCTAAACTTGGGAACTACCCAGAGTTCTCTTCTTCTTTTTTGCATAACCTATGCGTCACTCTGTGCCTGCAAGGGTATTCTTTTGATATATATATATATATATATTATCTACTGGCGGTCGCCAGTAGATGGTTATAGTTAGGACCTTGTTCCCATAGGAAATCTGAAAATTCTATTTTGAATAACTTTGGCGCCGGTTGACTTATCTTCGTGTAATTTTCAAAACTAATGGGGCGCTCCGCTCAGCTCCTACCCTGAAAGTCTCGGGGTGATTCGTCAAGCGGGGGCTGAGAAAAAAGGGGGGTCCCAAAACGCGTTTTCCCCATGCATTTTCCCATAGGACCTTTAGTCGAAGGTACAGCCCGAACGGCTGAACAGAATTACTTGAAATTTGGCAAAGAGGTAGTCCTCAGGTCAGGCATGTGCCTTTTGCATATTTGGTGTCAATCTGTTCAGTAGTTCCTGAGAAAATCAAAAGTAAAATCACATATATATCTGGGCGGAGCCTAACCACACATCTCATCGTGAGATCTGATTGGCTGTCAGCACTTCATCCAAGAAGTGTTGGCAGCCATCTTGGGACCAATATACATGATAGCACCTCATTAAAAAGCATTGCAGTTAATAGAAGGTTTTAAGACTTTAGTTACATTATAAATCATTTGTTGATGGTACCATACTCATTTTAGGAATTGTGGTGTGTTCTAAGGTGATTTTACCATGTGAAAAAGCCTTCTGCTGTGATATCATGAATCATGTTTGAGAGAAAACTATTTTCTCATGCTTTTCCCACAGAGGTTTGGAAGGTGATCTATAAGCTAAACTGAGAGCATATTTTCTGTAAATTCACATTATCAGTCATGTGAGAATGATGTCTGACATTCTCAGTAAAACATGTACATCCAACAAGGGCAGAGACTGTCAGTTGATTCCTTTGTGTTCTACTGCAGCTTCCCAGAGTGTTCCAAAGAACAACTAGAGCACTAACAGTCCTACTTATGATAAATGTATGGCACACCTGAAGCCATCTTGATTGGAATAAAGTGATAACTCTTAAAACATTTAATTAAAATGTAACAAAATGAGGGGGTTCATTTTGCCATAGAAAGTATGATTAGTGCTGCAGAAAGAAACATTAGGGCACATTTTGAGTGACTTCTCAAATCATCTTCTATTTCATTAAAAAATTCTGACATGCAGACTGAAACATGCACTTTCAATACCAGCAGCAGACTTCCCTGGTGAGCAGTAGCTTTACTACAGTGATCTAATAAGCAACTAGAGTGCTAACATTCTGAATTTATGGCAAATATGTGACACATCCGAATGCCTTCTTGATGGAATCAAAGTAAAAAACTGAAAGTATTTCCTACTGAGGAGACTGTAGTAAATGAGGAAATTAGGAAACTTCATAACAAATAAGTCTCCCAAAATGGCCACCAGAGACAAAAGAGACCAAATGTAGCCCAAATATCACCCAGATGTAGCCCAAGTATAGCCCAATGACATAATGTCCCAGAGTGTTCTAAAGAACAACTAGAGCGCTAACAGTCTTACTTATGACAAAAGTTTGGCACACCTGAAGCCATCTTGATTGGAATAAAGTGGTAACACTTAAAACATTTAATTTACAAAGGAACAAAATGAGGGGGTTCATTTTGCCATAGAAATTATGATTAGTGCTGCAGAAAGAAAAATTAGGGCACATTTTGACTTTTCAAATCCTCTTCTATTTCTTAAAAAAATTCTGGCATGCAGACTGAAACATGCACTTTGAAAACCAGCAGCAGACTTCCCTGGTGAGCAGTAGCTTTACTACAGTGATCTAATGAGCAACTAAAGTGCTAACATTCAGAATTTATGGCAAATGTGTGACACATCTGAATGCCTTCTTGATGGAACCAAAGTAAAAAACTGAAAGTATTTCCTACTGAGGAGACTGCAGTAAATGAGGAAATTAGGAAACTTCATAACAAATAAATCTCCCAAGATGGCCACCAGAGACAAAAGAGCCCAAATGTAGCCCAAATATCACCCAGATGTAGCCCAAGTATAGCCCAATGACAGAATGTCCCAGAGTTTTCTTAAGAACAACTAGAGCGCTTACTGTCTTACTTATGACAAAAGTATGGCACACCTGAAGCCATCTTGATTGGAATAAACTGGTAACACTTAAAACATTTAATTTAAAAAAGAACACAATGAGGGGGTTCATTTTGCCATAGAAATTATGATTAGTGCTGAAGAAAGAAAAATTAGGGCACATTTTGAGTGACTTCTCAAATTCTCTTCTATTTCATTAAAAATTTCTGATATGCAGACTGAAACATGCACTTTTAATACCAGCAGCAGACTTCCGTGGAGAGCAGTAGCGTTACTACAGCGGTCTAATGAGCAACTAGAGTGCTAACATTCAGAATTTATGGCAAATGTGTGACATATATGAATACCTTTTTGATGGAATCAAAGTAAAAAACTGAAAGCATTTCCCACTGAGGAGACGGCAGTAAATGAGGAAATTAGGAAACTTCATAACAGATAAATCTCCCAAGATGGCCACCAGAGACAAAAGAGCCCAAATGCAGCACAAATATCACCCAGATGTAGCCCACATGTAGCTCAATGACAGAAGTGTGCAAAACACTTATTTTTTGTGTATTTGCAATTTTATATAGTGCAGACTTGTCAGGTATTGGAGTGCTTTACATGAGCATTGGTTACATCACACAAGATCAAATTCATTTTGGTTGTAGATATGGGGAGATTAAGTGATTTGACCAGAATCACAGTATGTTGAGCTGAAGCAGAAACTCCAACCTGGTTCCTCAGTTGCAAAGTCTGCAGCTCTGGAAGTAACATCACATCCTCTCCCCTAGGTGCAACATTTAATCAAGTGGTCAACTGGATAAAAAAACATAAAGATTGCAAATAATTTAAAAGTTCTTCGTCGCTATTTGAAAACTCAGAAAATGTGTCCTCATTTTAGTTTTTTAGAGCACTAACCATAATTTTGATGCAAATAAGACCGTCTCATATATGTAATTTCTAAAGGAAATACTCTAGGTATTACAGTTTTGATTATATCAAGATGACGTCAGGCGATCCACACTTTTGTAATAAATATAGAATGTTAGCAATCTAGTTGTTCATTGGGATACTGTTGAGAGGCAGAGGCCAGGTGCACGGACTCTGAAAATTGAAGGCAGGTAGGAGAGTTCAGAGGCAACAATTTGACCACACTGGGCAGGAAGGAAGGGCAGTGGCAGCACAACAGACTATGGATGGCAGTGGAAACGGGGGCAGGGGCAACAAACCAACAATACAGGACTGGCAAGAGAGGCTGTGGCAATATAATAGACCATTGTGGGCAGAAGGAAGAGTCAGTGGTAGTACAACCATACATGCCAACAGACCCGTTTCAGCCAGGAAACGTCCAATGTTTTTAAGCTCAAATGGGCTTTATTTGATCTGTCTCCTGTCTACAATCTCCTCTTTTTCAATGTAACTCAAAAGGGAAAATCAATACCACCGTTTTTTTCAAAATCTCCCACTTACCAAGTTCAAAATGTTCGCAAGTATGGTACATTGGATCACGGTAGGCAGGAGGAATTGGGGTAGGGACATGGACTCGGATAACAGAGGACAGGAGGGACATGGAGAGGTGCACCAAACTGACCCTACAGGGCAGGCATCAGGGTTTGCAGCAGCACAATACACCACACAGCGCATGCGGGACGGGAGTGCAGAACAACAATCCATAGAAAGCAATAGGGAGGGGAAAGAACCATGTACATGGACAACAGAGAACAGAGGGGAAAGAGGCAATGGTAGCTAGCTGACCATAATGGACAGACAGGAGAGAAAGCTGCAGCATAACAGACCATAAAGGGCAGGAGGGACGGATCAGGGGCATTACAATGGAACAGACAAGCCAGGAGGGAGGGAATAGGGGTCTGCACATGGAAACAGAGGGCTGGGGGCAAGGGGGCAGGGCAGGAGCAGCAAGATGACCATGGAGGTCAGGCAGGATGGGCACTAGAAACAAGACACACCATCGAGAGCAACAATGAGACTATGTTGGCATACACACAGACCATGGAGGGAAGGTGGGAGGGGGTCAGGGGCAGCTAGCTGACCACACAGGGAAGGTGGGAGGGGCCATGGCAGCATAGAAGACCATGCATGGCAAGCTGGAGGGTTAGTGGCAGCACAATGGCTATGATGGGCAAGAAGGAGGGTGCAGGGGCATGCACAAAGGACCATGGAGGATAGAAGGGAGGGTCAGGACCTGGGCACAGACAAGAGAGTTCAGGGGAAGGGGCCTCACAACAGACCGCGCGGGGCAGGCAGGAGGAGCAGTTGCAACACAACAGACCAGGGAGGGCAGAAGGGTGTGGCAGTAAAATGGACCATGGAGGACAGTATGAAGGGGATAGGGGCATGGCATGTGGACAGGCAGGGTGGAGGTGGCAGGGACAGGTTACAGTCATCTGACAATGCTACGCAGATGGGAGGGGAGTGGCAGCTCAACAGAACACTCAGAGTAGATAGGAGTGGCAGGTCCATGGAACATGGTGGGCAAAAAGGATGGAGCAGGGGGAAGGAGAATAGGGGCAGCAAGCTAAGCACAGAGGCTAAGCAGGAGGTCAATGATGGGCCATAGAATTGGGCAATGGAGGGCAGGAGGAGTGGACTGGTACATCATGCTAAATGGAGGGCAGTGGCAGCACATCAGACCATGCATGGCAGGAGGGAGGAGGCTAGTCCATGGATTCAGACAACAGAGGATAGGGAGGAGGTGGATGGGGCAGCAAGCTAACTGTTCAGAGAAGGTGGGTATTAGGAACTTTATTGTTTTTAAAATGTGCGAACTACTTAAAATATGAACAAGTATGCAGCATAATCTCACTTTTATTCAGGAAGAAGAGGACGTTTGTGACTGTGACTCCGGGCTCACTTGGCAGAAACACCCCCTGACCCTCCACCCCCATCGCAAAATGTAATGCCCGTGAAAAGGGTAGGTGGACGCAGTGTTATATAGAACATAGCCCTGAGATCATGATTGACAATGAAAACTAGATTTAGTATATGGTATAAACTATGCACCAAAAAGTGTGATATAAGATGAACCGGGGCGTGAAATATAATATGCAATACATTGTGACTCTAAAGTGAGGTTCATCTCCTTTCCAGAGAGTAAAATAAAAAGTATTACACATGCGGCGGTGGATGTGTGTTTTATTAACCGTGAGGGGGGTTTCTTGCATAGTTTGGTCGAATTTTTGTCGAATCCCCTTTGAATGGCTTGGTGTGCGTGTATATGAAATGTGCCCGTCAATAGCAACCCATGTTTGTATAAATAAACGACAAGGGTGTCTACTTGGAGAGTACCCACCGGCGGGGGCGCCGGGATTAGGCACGGTAGGGCGTCAGACACGTCAGAGCATCACTAGCAGTGTCAATACATTCCATGTGGATTCATTCTATGCATAGTCGCCTTTTAATGTATATCACGCAAATCGTCATGGTGATAGGTACATACGGTTTGTCCAGCATGTCCTAGGTGTTTCTATAAATATATATTTTTTTAAAATAATAAAAAACAAAGGCCGGCAACGGGGGATGGTGTCCCCGGGGCCATAAGTGGCCTGAGGAGGGGGGCAACGCAGCCCCCTCCTAAAGAATTTTTTAAAAAAGGCCATGACCCGGGGGGTTGGGGTCCCCGGCGCTGATTAAGGCCTTGGGAGGGCCAAATTAATTTTTTTCAACAAAAAAAAATTAGGGTGCAGTGCAGGCCCTGGAGGATGGGGTCCCCAGGGCCAGTAAATTAGAAAAAGAAGGGGGGCCACACAGCCCTCCGTCTTAAAAAAATAAAATAAATAAAAGACCGGTGTCGCGCCGGAGGCCACGCCCCCTCCTTGCAGCACTCTGCAAACGCGCCCCCTGGCCAGTTGTAAGTTGGGGAATTAATTCCTCTTCAATACTGAGAGTCCCTGAGGGCCAACTAGCCCAACAGGTATCTCCAGTATGCGCCAGGGAGCTGCATTGCAGACAGGTGTTCTGAGGCCACGCCCCTTTTTACACCTCTATGCAACGCAGCTCTGTGGCGCTTACTGGAGGTACCTAGTGGGCTAGTTTGACCCTAGGGACCCCTAGGATTCAAGGGGACTTAATCTCTCAACTTAGAACGGCCAAAGGGCGCGTTTACACAGTGGTGAAGTGAGGGGACGTGGCGCGTTTTAAGTTGGGGAAATAATTCCCTTTCAATCCTGAGGGACCCTGGGGGCCAACTAGCCCACCAGGTGCTTCCAGTAAGCGCCACTGCTCTGCGTTGCAGAGAGGTGGTGCAGTCCGTACCCCTTTTTACACCTCTCTGCAATGGCGCTTACTGGACGTACCTAGTGGGCTATTTTGCCCCTAGGGATCCTCAGGATTCAAGGGGACTTAATCTCCCAACTTAAAAAACGGCCACAGGGCGTGTTTACACAGTGGGGAAGAGAGGGGACAGGGCCTGAGATGACGTGTGCAAACACACCCTATGGCGCGTTTTAAGTTGGGGAAGTAATTCCCCTTCAATCCTGAGGGCCCCTGGGGCTAACTAGCCTGCCAGGTGCTTCCAGTAAGCGCCCCTGAGCTGCGTTGCAGAGAGGTGGTCCAGGCCGTACCACTTTTTACACCTCTCTGCAGCGCAGCTCTGTGGCGCTTACTGGAGGTATCTAGTGGGCTAGTTGGACCCTAGGGACCCTCAGGATTCAAATGAACTTAATCTCCCAACTAAAAACAGCCACAGGGCATGTTTACACAGTGGTGAAGGGAGGGGACGGGGCCTGAGTTAACATGTGCAAACAAGCCCTGTGGCGCGTTTTAAGTTGGGGAAATAATTCCCCTTCAATCCTGAGGGACTCTGGGGGCCAACTAGCCCACCAGATGCTTCCAGTAAGCGCCACTGCGCTGCGTTGCAGAGAGGTGTTCTAGGCCGTGCCCCTTTTTACATCACTCTGCAACGCAGCTCTGTGGCACTTACTCGAGGTACCTAGTGGTCTAGTTGGACCCTAGGAACCCTCAGGATTCAAGGGGACTTAATCTCCGAACGTAAAACGGCCACAGGGCGTGTTTACACAGTGGGGAAGGGAGGGGACGGGGCCTGAGGTGACGTGTGCAAACACGCCCTGTGGCGCATTTTAAGAGGTAGTTTTAATACCCTGCCCTATTATATACTAGGGGCTTACAGAGGAGGTCATGCTGATCACAGGGGGACCCCAACGCATAGTGTTCCCTAGTGTATGTAGGTGTTTTCACTGTATTCTGAGTGTCTTTTAACATAGCACTGGCTCTAGGACTAGTTGATTCAGACTCAGTTACCACCAGTTTCCATCTGAAAAAGTTGAGGGTACAGGATGATTTTGCAACAAGGCTTCTTTCTGCTCTTCTGTTTATTCTTTCTGCACGTTATCCTTCTTCCTGCACTTTTCTTCGTCTTTGAGGACTTCTGTTGCTTCTTTCTGCATTTCTTGTTTTTTCTTTCTGTGCGTTTTTTCTTCTTTCTTCACATGTCCTATCTCTGTAGGCATAGTTAGAAATTAGCATTTAAAAAACCTTTGAAATTCACTGAAAAAACCATAGGTTTCAGGCACGTTATAGTTATGAATTAGCATTTAAAAACCTTAAAAATTCACTGAAAAAACCACAGGTTTCAGGGGCGTTATAGTTAGCTGGACTTTTCACTCGTACAAAACCATTGAAATTCCCCCGTTATAGTTAGTTCAGCTAACTATAACTCGCGCGCCCACAATGCACTGCTGATGACGTCACATATTACATCACTCATGACATGGTCAGTGACATCACTCATGACATCACTGATGACATCTCAAATGACATCACTGATGACATCATCCTTGTGATAGAGTGGCAGACCTCCTCTCCCCCTAATATAACCTTTGATACACACATTCAAAATTAGAAACTAAAATTTTCAAAGCAATGGACATACCAATATCAGTTAAAACAACCTATTCAGTAATTCTAAGATCCACATACACATCCACTCATTCACCAACAGTCCTATACAGTCACTCATACATGTACTCACTCATCATATGTACTCATATACCTATACATCCTGTTACACAACGCCACTCATCCATAGAGTTACTCACACACATAGTCACTCATGCTAATAAAGAATCAAACATCCATTTACTTGCATATACAGTTATACACCCACCACCACACTTACTTCTACAGAAACTTACACATACTTAGTCTTTTAAACAATCACTTATAGAAACACATACTTATTCATACAGGAACTCTTTCAATCTCTCACTTTCACATATACTCACTTATATACACCAATAGTCACATATACTAGTTTAAAACTTATGTAGTTACTCTTAAAGACACTATTGAGACAGACATTCACTCACTAACACACCCATGTACACACTCATCCACCCATACAGTCCTGCACACATGCTGTCTTCAACACATAGAAACAGTGAGTCACTCATTCATGCACCTATGCACTACGTAATACCCCCCACCAAACCACACAGACACTCAGACACTCAAAAAAACAACTAATAACCTATATAGACACTCATTTAGCTACTCACCAACCCATGCAGCCACTTATACACAAAGTGAGAGACTGATACAGATATTTACATATTTAAACATTACTCACTAAGCCATGTATTCACTAAGATACACTTAATTAGTCAGTTATACAATCAATTTTTCAAAAACAAATCATCCATTTAGACACTTATATACCCGTTTATTCTTCCATCGACCTTGAGATATACATATATAAAACATATGTAATTTTCAGAAAAACACACATTCACTGGATGATGTCATCAGTGATGTCATTTGAGATGTCATGTGTGATGTCATGAGTGATGTCACTGACCATGTCATGAGTGATGTAATATGTGACGTCATCAGAGAGTAGTAGAGAGTAGTAGAGAGTGATTGGTAGAGAGTGAGTAGTAGAGAGTAGTGGAGTAGTAGAGAGTGAGTAGTAGAGAATAGTAGAGTGAGTAGTAGAGTGAGTAGTAGAGAGTCGTAGAGAGTGAGTAGTAGAGATAAAATAGTAGAGAGTGTTTAGTAGAGAGGGTAGTAGAGAGTGAGAAGTAGAGAGAGTAGTAGAGAGTAGTAGAGAGTGAGTAGTATAGTGAGTAGTAGAGAGTGAGTAGTGGAGAGTGAGTAGTAGAGAGTGAGTAGTAGAGAGTGAGTAGTAGAGAGTAGTAGAGAGAGATCAGTAGAGAGTGAGTAGTAGAGAGTAGTAGAGAGTGAGTAGTAGAGAGTAGTACAGAGAGAGAGGAGTAGAGAGTGAGTAGTATAGAGTAGTGGAGTGAATAGTAGAGAGAGAGTAGTAGAGAGTGAGTAGTAGAGTGAGTGGTAGAGAGAAGTAGAGAGGAGTAGAGTGTGTAGTAGAGAGTAGTAGAGAATGAATAGTAGAGAGAGTAGTAGAGAGTGAGTAGTAGAGAGAGTAGTAGAGAGTGAGTAGTAGAGAGTGAGTAGTAGAGAGTGAGTAGTAGAGAGTGAGTAGTAGAGAGTAGTACAGAGTGAGTAGTAGAGAGAGTAGTAGAGAGTAGTAGAGAGTGAGTAGTAGAGAGTGAGTAGTAGAGAGTGAGTAGTAGAGAGTAGTAGGGAGCGAGTAGTTCTCTCGCTCTAAAGCAGCTCTACTGATCTGGTTCTCTGGCTCTACAACAACTCTGCTGAGCTGGTTCTTTGGCTCTAAAGCATCTCTGCTGACCCGGTTCTATGGCTCTAAAGCAGTTCGGCTGACATGGTTCTCTGGCTCTAGTGCAGCTCTGCTGGCCTGGTTCTCTCCCTCAAAGCAGCTCTGCTGACCTGGTTCTCTCCCTCTAAAGAAGCTCTACTGACCTGGTTTCTCTGGCTCTACAGCAGCTCTGCTGACCTGGTTCTCTGGCTCTACAGCAGCTCTGCTGACCTGGTTATCTGGCTCTAAAGCAGCTCTGCTGACCTAGTTCTATGGCTCTAAAGCAGCTCTGCTGACCTGGTTTCTCTGGCTCTATAGCATCTCTGCTGACCTGGTTCTCTGGCTCTAAACCAGCTCTGCTGACCTAGTTCTTAGGCTCTAGAGCAGCTCTGCTGACCTTGTTCTCTGGCTCTACAACAGCTTTGCTGACCTGGTTCTCTGGCTCTAAAGCAGCTCTGCTGACCCGGTTCTATGGCTCTAAAGCAGTTCTGCTGACCTGGTTCTCTGGCTCCAGAGGAGCTCTGCTGACCTGGTCCCTTGGCTCTAAAGCAGCTCTGCTGACCTCGTTCTCTCTCTCTAAAGCAGCTCTACTGACCTGGTTTCTCTGGCTCTACAGCAGCTCTGTTGACCTGTTTCTCTGGCTCTAGAGTAGCTCTGCTGACCTGGTTCTCTGGCTTTAAAGCAGCTCTGCTGACCTGGTTTTTTGGCTCTAAAGCACCTCTGCTGACCTGGTTCTCTGGCTCTAGAGCAGCCCTGCTGACCTGGTTCTCTGGCTTTAAAGCAGCTCTGCTGACCTGGTTTTTTGGCTCTAAAGCACCTCTGCTGACCTGGTTCTCTGGCTCTAGAGCAGCCCTGCTGACCTGGTTCTCTGGCTCTAAAACAGCTCTGCTGACCTGGATCTCTCCCTCTAAATCAACTCTTCTGACCTGGTTCTCTGCCTCTAGAGCAGCTCTGCTGACCTGGTTCTCTGGCTCTAAAGCATCTCTGCTGACCTGGTTCTATGACTCTAAAGCAGCTCTGCTGACCTGGTTCTCTGGCTCTAAAGCATCTCTGCTGACCTGGTTCTATGACTCTAGAGCAGCTCTGCTGACCTGGTTCTCTGGCACTAAAGCAGCTCTGCTGACCTGGTTCTCTCCCTCTAAAGAGCTTTGCTGACCTGGTTCTCTTGCTCTAAAGCAGTTCTGCTGACCTGGTCCTCTGCCTCTAGAGCAGCTCTGCTGACCTGGTTTCTCTGGCTCTAGAGCAGCTCTGCTGACCTGGTACTCTGGCTCTAAAGCAGCTCTGCTGACCTGGTTCTCTCCCTCTAAAGAGCTTTGCTGACCTGGTTCTCTGGCTCCAAAGCAGTTCTGCTGACCTAGTTCTCTCCCTCTAAAGCAGCTCTGCTGACCTGGTTTCTCTGACTCTACAGCAGCTCTGCTGACCTGGGTCTCTAGCTCTAGAGCAGCTCTGCTGACCTGGGTCTCTGGTTCTAGAGCAGCTCTGCTGACCTGCTACTTAGGCTCTAGAGCAGCTCTGCTGACCTTGTTCTCTGGCTCTACAACGGCTCTGCTGACCTGGTTTCTCTGGCTCTACAGCAGCTTTGCTGACCTGGTTCTCTGCAGTCACGATGCCTGCACCCGACTTTTCGAAAATATATTTAAAAATAATATAAGTTTATTATGAGTACAAATACATTATTTGTATGAATATCTTAGATAATCTCTTGTCCTAATATGTATATTAAAGACTCATACATATCATTTTGGAACATAATTTTTTTTTGTTGGAGTCACGCACCCAGTGCGCCGCAGCATGTATATGACGTCACGCGGGACCTGCCACCGTGCAAACATCTCGTACCGTAATGCGCATGTGTCGTGAATGCGCGGGACCAGGAGTCGCAGACTGGTTGCATACCAATCGCGCACATCATGTTATATTAAATGTATATGATGTAACTGAAAAACATGTAGCTGTCGCACACCGTACGCGGATCGTTCACAACTTTTCTAAAATGGTGGCTAGAATCCGCGCACCCACCGTGGTGTGTACGCTGTGAGTGCGCGACTCAAGGGATACCTTGTTTGCCTGGACTTCGCCGTGGGCTGTTCCCTGCACCTGTGGTGTTTTTCTTCTGCCGCAGCTCCTCGCCGGACCCGCTCCGCGGGTCCCGCTTCGCGGTGTGGAGAGAGGCGCCTTGAGCATAGAGGGGTTCTGATCTTGGACACCGGACTCTGGGCTTTGGCAGGCAAGTACAGGGCTGCGAGCGGACCCGCAGGGACTCCAACTCCCAGGAGCCCCTGCGTGAGGTCAACCCACAACACCTGGGTCGCTCTCCCTGACTGCCACGCCCCCGCCCTAGCACTTGAAAGCAGCCCCCTTCCTGATCGACGTGGGATACCTTGTTTGCCTGGACTTCGCCGTGGGCTGTTCCCTGCACCTGTGGTGTTTTTCTTCTGCCGCAGCTCCTCGCCGGACCCGCTCCGCGGGTCCCGCTTCGCGGTGTGGAGAGAGGCGCCTTGAGCATAGAGGGGCTCTGATCTTGGACACCGGACTCTGGGCTTTGGCAGGCAAGTACAGGGCTGCGAGCGGACCCGCAGGGACTCCAACTCCCAGGAGCCCCTGCGTGAGGTCAACCCACAACACCTGGGTCGCTCTCCCTGACTGCCACGCCCCCGCCCTAGCACTTGAAAGCAGCCCCCTTCCTGATCGACGTGGGATACCTTGTTTGCCTGGACTTCGCCGTGGGCTGTTCCCTGCACCTGTGGTGTTTTTCTTCTGCCGCAGCTCCTCGCCGGACCCGCTCCGCGGGTCCCGCTTCGCGGTGTGGAGAGAGGAGCCTTGAGCATAGAGGGGCTCTGATCTTGGACACCGGACTCTGGGCTTTGGCAGGCAAGTACAGGGCTGCGAGCGGACCCGCAGGGACTCCAACTCCCAGGAGCCCCTGCGTGAGGTCAACCCACAACACCTGGGTCGCTCTCCCTGACTGCCACGCCCCCGCCCCACCTCCTTCTCTTTTATTTTTTGCACTGGGATCCCGCTGCGCGGGAGCGCGCGGGAGGGCGCCGGGAGAAGCCCGGGACAAGGGCGGGGCCGTCTGTGGCCGTCATAGGCCGGAGTAGGCCGGGCTGGGCCTACCCTCTTGGTTCTGCCGTTTGCCATCAAGTCCCTAGCACAACAAGCTGATAAATTGCCCCATAGCTATCATCACACTCTAAGATACCATGCCGTCCCCGGTAAAGGAAAGTACCCCCATAAGGCAGGCAGGAACAAAAAATATGACCTTAGAGAATTACTTTCCTCGGGCGGGAGGAGATGGGGACAAGGAGAACACATTAAGCCGGCTCAGAGCTGAGCGGAGACGCTCTATAGATAATTTGAAATGTAGACCTCTAGGAGACTATCCTCCCACACCTAGCGAAGACTTGACACTAAATGAAGATGTTCCGATCCTGCTTAGGGATGTTACAAAAACGCCCCCAGTGGTACTTATGAGCTCAACCCCAGTGAGTAGCACAAGCCCAAGTAGGGGGACGATTGACTTAATTTCTCAACCGCCCCCAGCATCAAAGTCTAGGAAAGCCAAACCTAAAATAGCTGTAGCACAAGGGGTTTTTGGGCCCCCACCAAACAAACGTAGGAGGAAGTCGAGGGGTGCCCAGGCTAAAAACAAACCAAAGATCCCTCATTCTAATTTTGGGAAGTCATCCAAACCCTCCATATCAACTGTGACAACGGTGGCTGACTTACATTCTAAACCCGCTGCACAGGATGGTGTGGCTCCCGTCCTGACTAAAGAGACGGCTAGCAACATTGTTAATGCCCCCCTCTCTGTTGCTCCGCTGGGTAATTTGGAATTCCTGCTTAGGTCACTTTTGTTACCAATTAGTGAAAGCATCAAAAAAGTGGAAATCAGACTAACCATTCTTGAGGCTACACTAAGCAGTATGAAAAATCCGGCCAATTCTCATGAGAGGGCTCTTAAACCTATTGCCACCCCAACAGCTCCAAAAAGTGTTATGCATCTTGCTCCCTCACAGGTTGCAACTGCGGCCGCCCCACCACAAACCCAGAGGAATAACCCTGCCCCAAATAAGCCACCTAACCCCATAGGACCTATACCCCCTGCAAATGCTGTTCCCCCGGTACAGCCCCCAGATAGTGTTGCACCGACTCCACTAATGAAGCTTCCCCCCAGGCCACGTAGACCCAACTTACCACCAGAGGCGAATGACTTTACAGTAGTCATGGCGGGCGTCCCACCACTAGAGGCAGGTGAAGCCGAGGATTTCTGTGCTCTGAAAAGTAGGGTGATTAAGTGGCTAAATTTGAATAGACCCTTACCCGTACACTTAAGCAATGAGATCATAATGGTCAGAAGGGTGCCTTGGATAGGGAGAACACGCAAATCCATCATAGGGGATTGCATATTGGTGAGCTTCAGGGATGCTGGAACAGTTGCTCACATATGCCAGGGAAAGAATAGATCACAGGTAACAACAATTCAAACACTTCATGTGTCTTTCTTCTTTCCCCCCACCCCAGCCCCTGTACACGTGACCCGTTCATATGACAACTGGGAAAGGGTGGGTCGAAGGGGTGTTCATCACGAGTTCAATCCCAGGCCATTATTTAGCCGCCCAGAGCTACCCTTCCATACATTCAATCGGTTCCACTGCCTGGATGGTCTTGAGGGGGTAGATTGACAAAGAGATAATGGTATATGGGGTATAGGGGGTAGAGGGGTTCCAAATGCTGAGTGGGAGAAGCACAGCCCCGAGGCAAAACAAAAGTCACCAAGTTGCGCCC
This sequence comes from Triturus cristatus, assembly GCF_964204655.1. Classification (NCBI taxonomy): domain Eukaryota; kingdom Metazoa; phylum Chordata; class Amphibia; order Caudata; family Salamandridae; genus Triturus; species Triturus cristatus. The sequence goes on along the minus strand of NC_140595.1, from coordinate 400,259,384 downwards.
GGAGTTATGTGCTGGATGAACCTAGGGTTGTAGATATTGCATGTATAGGTGACGCACAGGGACCGGAATTGGGAAAACAAGTGCGAGAATCACCTGGTGGGTCACTGGGAGGAGGGGTCCAGGGGGGTGAGGCACTAAAAATCATCTCATGGAATATAGCTGGCCTGGCTGGGAAATTTAATAACAAAGAGTGGCTTGACTATATCAGAAAATTTGTCTGCAGGAGACCTGGGCCCAGGAGAATAATTTCCACCTGCAAGGGTATAAGTGTTTATTTGTTCCTGCTCAAAAATCAAGATCAGGGAGAGCCATGGGAGGTTTAGCTATTTATATAGATCTGAGCCTTCCGGGAAGTTACACTTGCCTTGATTGGAATTCCCACAGGATTCAGGCAGTCAGGTTCACCGGGAAAGGTCTTAGATTTGTTGCAGTAAACCTTTATAACAACGAGATAGCGGGATCTAACATCTCTCTTGTTACTGAATTAGATAATAGGTTGGGCCAGGTCATAACAGGCCAAAAAAATGGGCAGCCACATGGGTTGGTGGTTATGGGAGATTATAATTGCCACTTGTGCCCGGCACTGGTCCAAATAAGCACAGATTGGTCCCGATGCCCTATGGAGAAGGGACCGCATTTCTCTCATACGCCGTTGGGCTCAGCTTTCAGAATGTTACGGTTTAAATATGACCTTGAACACACCATTAATATGGTAGGGATGCAGGAGGATGGCACACTCCCCCCCACATTTAAGGGTAGAGGATGTTCTTCCTTCATAGATTACATTCTGGTCTCAAGGTCCTTAATTAATAAGACAACTAGTGTAGGGATCGAATGGAGTGGCTTTAGTGACCATAACCCTCTTGTTTTGGAGCTGCAGTATATGGTGGGTCTAAGTATTAGAGTTCAACGCACCTTCACTGAGAGAGCAACAGACCAAGGCAGGAGACTAAAATGGGCTAAAATAGACGGGGAAAAGTTCTACAAGGGCCTGGTGGACGCAGGCATACTTGCTATTAATGATTGTTTGGACACAGAAGTCCGCGGACCGAGGATAATGGAAGCTTTCGACCAGATCGCTAATCTGGTCGATGGTTTGCTAAAGACTAGTGTCCCATTTAAGAACCACGGGAATCCCCGATGGTTCGACAAAGACTGCTCTAAAGCTTTGAGGGAGCTGAAAAGCTGCCTTAAAACTAAACCAAGGGTCCCCCACAAAGTTAAGGTGTGCAGAGAAATCTATAAAAAGGAAATTAAGAGGAGGAAACTTGCCTTGCAGGCGGAAGCATGGGCAGATTTACGAGAAGCGGGGGAAAGAAAGGACCTAGCAGGCTTTTGGAAAATAATTAATAACCCAACTTTCCAGGAAAAAGATACCCCGGATATAGGGGCCAATATTCTCCCAGAGCAGTGGGTCAACCACTATAGGGGCCTGTACAATCATGAGCCTGGTTCTACTGTAGACCTACCGGCCATTCCAACTGAGGCTCCACTGGTAGAATTCTCCATTAAGGAGATCATTGCAGGGATTGAGGGCCTGACCAAAAATAAAGCTCCGGGGCCTGATGGAATCCCCCCTGATCTGTTTTTGAGTAACATCGAACTCTGGGCTCCCCTAATGACAAGGGTTATTAATACTGCTATCATCTGTGGCCTGCCCCTGTCTTGGTCCACGGCAGTAATTGTGCCGATTTTCAAAAAGGGCAACAGGGATGACCCAAAGTGCTACCGCCCGATCTCCCTGATTGATGTGTCAGCAAAACTTTTGGGGAGGGCAATTCTTAATAGACTGTCCGAGTGGACCGAGGAAAAAAACATCTTCTCGGACACTCAATACGGATTTAGGGCAGGGAGGTCCACTAGTGACCAGTGTCTGAACCTTTATTTGCTGACTGCCAAGTATACCATGGCTAGTGATGAATCCATTTACATGGGTTTCATGGATCTGGCAGCAGCATTTGATCACGTCAATAGGGAAAAATTGTGGGGCATGATGCTTAGTATGGGGATAGAGAGTGGTCTAATTAATATATTGAGGGAACTGCACAGTGACACCACCGCCAAAGTCCGCTTTAATAGGGAGGGGGGGCTGACTAGTTCTTTTCCCTGTAAGAGTGGAGTCCGACAAGGCTGCATTCTTGCTCCCTTTTTGTTTTCCCTTTATATTAATAATTTGGAGCAGTTTCTGTTGGGTCTGAAGGCAGATTGCCCAAGGGTTGGGTCGCGTCATATTCCTGTTCTGCTTTATGCAGATGACGCGGTACTGATCGCACGGACACCAAGGAGCCTACAAATCCTGATTGATGGTTTTGTTAGGTTCATGAGTGCCTTGGACCTTTCTGTAAATCTGAGTAAATCCTATGTGCTCCTGGCGGGGAAAAAAACCACCTCTAAATTCACATACAAAATAGGGAGCCACATTGTGGAAGAGGTCAAAACGTTTCCATACCTTGGTGTAACATTCGATGGTGCCCTGCGGTTTGATACCCTGGTGGAGGAACGTTGTGGTAAAATGATTGCATCTAACGGGGCAATTGCTAGCTATGGCAGGAGGCTAGGAAGATGGTCCCCGGAACAGGTGATAAATCTGTACAGCTCAGTATCATGCTCCAAGGTAATTTATGGGGCAGAAGTATGGGGCTTTGTCAATACCACTAGTATCCAACGTGAAGAAAATAAATATCTGAAATCACTCTTGAGGGTACCACAAAGTACTGCTGGTTTGATTGCCCATAGGGAGCTAGGGAGACCATATATAGAAGATTTGATAAAATTGAGGCCTATTATCGCTTGGTTAAAAATCTGGTACAATCCTGATGCGACACTTAGTAGAGAAATCTTATTGGACTGCCTAAAAAGGGACAAGTGTATGCGCATCCCCTGGCTCCTTTATGTGAAGAATACCCTGGAGGAGCTATGTTTTGGGAACCTCTTTACTCATCCTGTAACTATTGTAGCCCAGAATAAACTGCATGTAGGGAGAATTTTTCTATAGCGGAAAAACCTACGCAGAGAAGAGGCTTAAGGGTGTAAAAAGACAGTGAGGGCCCATCACCTAGTGAAGAGCGTGGAAGGTATGGAGCCATACTTGTTCCTCATGTACAATGCACAGGATAGGTTCCTGATGTGCCGTTTCAGATTGAACCTTCTCCCATTTATGTTGGCATCACCAGCGGGGTTTGCTATATCAATAGAACAGAAGGGGCCCTGCGGCTGCGACAACAGGTCTCCGCAGGACTCCCTTCATTTTGTTCTACTCTGCCCCTTTTACTCAATGCCCAGACGCAGATACCTTGTAAATATTTTAAAAAATGCTAATTTGGTCCACGCTAGGGAGGCTCTTGTATTCTTACAGAAAGCTGAGGAACCCCAAACACTGTGTAGTATTATGAACTTTATTAAGGTAGCACTTCGTTTAAGGCTTACTAGAGGAGACGACTGAAATGTTTTTACTTTAACTTTTAAGTGTTAAATATGGCTATATTGTTGTATTTATGTTTTGTTAATTCACTGTACAAAGAACCCTGAAATGTTTAATGACTTTTTAACATGTAAATATGAGTGTGCTTTTATGGTGTTTTTTAATCACCGAATAAAGATTCTTTGACTTGACTTGACTTGAGTGCGCGACTCCGAAAAAAAATTGGATTTCTTTTAAAAAAAAGAAAATAATATAAATATATTAAAATAAACAATGAAAACAAAAAAATAATCAATATTTCAGTTTGAATGTTTTAAAAATTTTTTTTTGCAATTTTCAGAAAAATATATAATGTTATTTAATGAATAAAATATTTATAAATAAACAGTTAAAACGCTGTAGAAAATCAGTACAAAAAAATAGGTATAACTACTATCACACTTAAAAATGAGCATTTAAAAAACCTTTGAAATTCACTGGAAAAAACCATAGGTTTCAGAGACGTTATAGTTAGAAATTAGCATTTAATAAAGCTTTGAAATTCACTGAAGAAACCATCGGTTTCAGAGACGTTATAGTTAGAAATTTCCATTTAAAAAACCTTAGAAATTCACAGAAAAAAACATAGGTTTCAGGGGTGTTATAGTTAGCTGGCCATTTCACTCGTACAAAACCATAGAAATTCCTCCATTATAGTTAGTTCTGCTAACTATAACTCGCGCGCCCGCAATGCACTGCTGATGATGTCACATAGTGCATCATTCATGACATGGTCAGTGACATCACTAATTACATCACTGATGACATCTCAAATGACATCACTGATGACATCATCCATGTGACAATCTGATACACCTCATCATACACTAGTATAACCTTTCATCACTCACTGTAAAATACAGAGTACCATATTTGAAACCACTGACACACCAATACTAGTTACTACATACCCACTCACTGATTCCTAAGTCTACACATACAACTCCCCATTCAACAACAGAATCATTTATACATGCAGTCACTTATTAATAGAACACTATCAAATGCACTTATACACATATATAGACATTGACACATCAGCTGTCATCTTAGTCGGTTATGCAGTCATCCTACTCACTCATGAAAAAAATTAATCGCACTTACATTTACTCACTTACACAATTATCCAACAACACCTCATTTATGCAAACACATAGTAACTCATAGTTAATATGTTAAAAAATCACCATTACAATTATACACTCATTCATATAGTTACTCTAACAATCACTGACTCTTACACATACTTATTTCTATACACCAAATCTGACATACAATGACTTTTATTTTTTTACTTTGTTGAAGATGTACATCTAAAATATATATTCTCTCACCAACACACAAATAAATACACTCAGTCACCCAAACAACTGTTTCCACATGCACTCTTAAACCTATACACCTAGTCAATCAACCATTCATACATCTATGCGTAGAGTTACACACACCCCATCCAACCACACACAAACTCAGTGTCCCATACAAATACTCACCCAACTAATCAATAACTAATATACATACTCATGTAGTTAGTGACCAACTGATGCAGCATGTTATACAACAACGGAGTGTGGTACTTTGAAATTTGGGACCGCGTAGGAGGCAGGGCCCTACCCCTGTCTATTCCGGTATTAGCGAACCGCAAATGGCCAATACGGTATGTACAAGTACTTTGCATAACATTTCATTGATAAATATACTATGTATACGATGTTATGCATTGGCTTCGTGGGTTCCATCTTGGAGCGGTAGCCATCTTATAGTTGCCCTCACATAGGCTACACTTTAAGAACAAATACAGGCCTCTAGAACACATGCGCCTTCCTTGGACTTCTCTGTGACCTGTGCGAATTGGCTCCACCGCCCCAGGTCAGTCCGGTCCCACGAGCTGCCCGTCCTACGGCCACCTGTGATTAGCATCAGGGTTTGACACACCATAAAGCCTTTTCATCCCACACAAGCCTCCGGCTAATCTCTTTCACACCTGACTGTTCCTGCTTTATGGCCTGTTTTGCAAACAGAGCTGCCCGTGTTTATTGGGGTCTGCTGATATCTGATGAGGGATCTGAGCCTCGCTGGGTAAATAATTGCGGGCTGGCTGAGCTGAAATGTGGCATTGTAATCATGACTCTTCTTGTTCTTTGAAGTAAAATATGTGAATGACCAACTGCAAGAGAAGGGCGGTGTTGCCCAGAGCGTAATATTCTGTATAAAAGAGAAGACTGGTTTTTGTTCTGCAGACTGCCTCATTCAGTTGCTAAGGCTTCTGTGCGACGTAGTCTCACTCATTTGAGTTTAATAAAGATGTCTTTTCATATTTCAGCTTCTTTGCCAAGTTCTTTGTTATATTACCATGAGAGTGGAATTTTCAAATACCACAACAGGAAGTACTCGAAGTCATAGGGTGCTACCCCTGGCACCTCTGGGGTCTCAAAAATCAGAGTACTTCAGTTGGCGCCCAACGTGGGACCCATCAGCGAAGTGACTTCTTGTGGGAGTGATCTTGTCAGGAGACTGAAATCTACTGAGGAGGACAGAACAGGACTCTACCAAGAAGGTAATCTGTGCACAGGGATTCTGGAGATTCTTTTATGCAGCCCAGTATATTTCTGATCTTCCTGATTTTGATCCTACACATGATGTCACTCCTGCATGAGAACCCTTTTGGCGGGAGTATTATAAAAGACCGTTTAGTCATGTAGAACTTGGCAGTTAGAATTTGGGTAACATTTTGATTAGTAAAAATAAGAATTAAGTATAAATGGGTCGCTCCCAGTCCTTTGGTTCTTTGGGTCTTTAATTTGGTTATCGCAATTACCAAAGCCGAGGGGTTGGTTTCTTGGTTTTTGATTTGGTCATTGCAATTACCATAGTCAAGGGTCTCGTATATTTGCGATTGTATTGGTAGAGATAACCCCTTGAAGTTTGAAGCTAGATTAGTGAGCTATAAGATGCCTGATCTTAGCAAATTTGGAAAATGTAGCTTTGGAACTTTGGTGTATAGGTTTGAATATGCGAATTGCAATTTGTGTAGGCAGGTAATGAGGAGATATTTCTCCATTGGGTTTCCGCAGTGTTTTTGGCATGCCTGTTTGTAAGCTCACATAAAAAAAAGGTGTTGCTTTTTTGGAAGGTACCATAGTTAAAATCGGTTAGATTTGAAAACATATTTCTTCCTTGGTGATTTTGTATCCCCAGGGAATTAAAATATGACATAATACAAAACAAGGATCCTTTGTTCTGCGCAGTTTTATGAATGAAGATATGCAGAACGATTTTGTTTGGTGTTCTGCTAGCCCAAGCTAGTGAATTGAGCGTATTCACTACTTCTTGGAGATACATCAGTCTGTTGGGCTGTTTATGCAGCCTTTTGGAACACTATTGAGAAGCGTTTCTTGTAAATATGACTTACAACTAGTATTTGCAAATGGTTTGGTTCAAGTATAGTCTGTGAGCTGTTCTTTCTTTCTGTCATGCGTATTGATTTGTAAGTCAACTGTGTGTTTAAATGTCTATGTGGTTTTTTTCATTAGTGCAACTTCTGTAAGTAAATTGCGACGGCGCTATTTATGAAAAATGGCTAAAGCATGCTGTATTGTCTGTTTGACCCCCTTTCCGTTTATGTCTGAAATGAGCTCAATATGTGTTTGTGGGTCTTTTGATGTTTTCAGTCTGTTAAGTAAAATGTTGGTTAATTAATATCAAGTAGAAACTTAGAAAAAAATGCAGAAATGAACGGTGTGATGTCCAAAAATAGCTATATGTTGCTCTTTAATTTATAGAATGAGCAATTGTGCACATATACAAAATTGCCGTTAAATGCTTAAAGGATATAATTAGAAACACATTCAATAGATATAAATAAGGCCCCAAAAACGAAATTATCTATTTTTGCAAAAGTAACTAAATTTACAGCATTTTCCTTAGATGCATTGTATTAGATGTTCACAGGCAAACTTTTCAGCTGCAGTATATTTGAGAGAATGTTCATCCAGCCAGCACCTTCCCAGTTAAACACGGGTTGAATTTTGCATAACTGTCCTTTTAAATGAAAGTGGCGCAAAAATGTGACGCGTTTCAAATTGGGCTTATGCGCTTAGGCTTGTGAGTTAAATGTGTCCAAAATGATAGGCAAGGGATGCAGCTTGTTTTTTTATACATGGAATTATCACAAAAACGAATAATTGGGATTTTTTTTTTAAAGAAAATGATTAATCATGGAAAAATTATTTTAAAAAAATAAGTGCTTTTCAAAATCGTTTTTTGATATTTATAAAGCTTAATACTCATACTATGACCTCCTAGCATTAAAATTTGATTTGAGTTGTGTTGCATCACTAAAATGGCAAGCATTCGTGTGTACAATTTTCCCTTGGCGCAGGCGCAAACAAGCTCATTTTTATAAAGTATAAGTTATTATTTCCAATGCCTGACTCATGGGTTATGTAATGGAAATTCTGGTAATGCATATTATGCAAGAAAATTGAAGGATACTCATTTTTTAATGCCTAAAATATCAAAGTCGAATTTGGGTAAAAGCGCTGTTTAAACTGCATTTTCTTTCATTCAGAGTACTTTTTAAAGTGTCTCAGGCTTCAGTAAATACATACATTTAGGTTTGATATATATTTACAGGTTGTGCCTTCTTATGATTCAATGAGTTAATATGCCAGTACAATGGCTTGTTTTAATATCAGGGTTGAAGGTTCTAACTTCAGCTGGGCCTACTGAGAAGTTCATTAATTTAAAGTTGATGAAATGTGTACCATTGCATAGGATTGCAACAAGCATTTATTCTAAAAACTGGTATGTGTGTTATTAAGTTTTGTGAATTATTCACAGTACATGTAGTTTAATAATCTGGGAATAGGGATAATTTTTTTAGTGCCTAAAAAGGAGAAATTATTTTTCAAAATAGAGTGAATTATTGCAAGTTGGGAGGAATTAGGAAGGCCTTCTGGCTTTGACAAATTCAGAGTGGCAGAAGCTGGGGGCTGGGAGAGCTGCAGAGGCTGGCTCGGTCACGCTGCTGAGATGCTATCTTTAGTGTAAACAATGTAGTAGTCTGCCACGTTGACATTTATGACCTTTTAAATTAGGGCCTTGCCTCTGTGGAATGCAGAATGACCTTGCTACACGGGCCTCTAAAGCTGGGGTTTCTGGTTTCTCCATAACAACATCACTAAAACTAAAGAACTTAATTCCAAAGGGAAAATATAGAAAAGGGGTTTTCTTTGAAAGCCCAAACATCATGTTAAATGCTTTGCAGAACTGATACATTTGTGTTATTTAACAGAAAACGAAGTGTTGCATTAAGTCTTAGACAGAAAACAAGATGCAGCCTTTTTCTAAAAATTTTTTTTTAAGGCTACATGCCTACGTGAGAACGCATTGCCAATTAAGACTTCTTTTTCACAGTGGAAATTGTAGGTGCCAAATTAATATGGAGTGTCATGTAACGATTTTTACTTTCAGAAAGGTAAAACTACGGTGGCTTGATGTTGCAAGGACTGACAAGAGGGTAACAGTTGAGTAATGGAAATTTATTTTTGTGTATTTGGTCCTATCATGAATTGTTCTTGCTGGTCCTGTACGTTAGAAGAGAAACAGTAAAGTTATATTTGACAGCAGATTTCCATTGCCTGGTGATCTGCTGTCAAAAGGAGGGTAAGGATTTTAAACCTGACAAATTCAACAGGCCCAAATATTGGGTTTTGGGCTGCAGTTTTACAGTGCATAAAGTACATGACATGGTGTTTGTGTGTCACCGCTTACTCACATATGCTATTGAAATTTGTCTATGCTTTTTGTGCTTGATATACAGCAAGTATATCTGATGGCTTGACGTTTTGTGCGTTTTTTATTTTTTTTTTGCATGTTTTCGTTGTTTTTGTTGCTGCTTTTGATACTATTACAAGTTTACCTGTGTTGTGAGGGGATGGTCATGACGATGCCCATCGCTACGCAACAGTTGGTTGAACTTGTTCTGGCTACTAAATTCCACAGCTAATGATATTTCATGCTGTGAACATGAGAGACAACACTTTACCAGTGCATGTCTATTTGGCTATAATTGTATTGAAGGGAAATAAAAGAGATATACAGGATCAAAGTGTGTCACCTGTAGTTAGTCACGTTACTGCCCCTTCCCTTAAAGGAACAGGCAGCCTTACATTTATGTATCCTTGATTGGACCTGAGGATGAAATTATAGATCTGTGACTCAAGGTGGCCTAATTTCTATATTACATTAGTTAATGACGTTCTGTTTCCTAAGTAGCATATGGCTCTTGCTCCTTAAAAGAAAAACCAGGTTTTCATATTTTTCCCTGAAGAAGGAACTGGAACATTACCTAGGGTTACCGTATATGGTGTAGTCGCCAGCGGTAGAGTTAAAATTTGTGTAACTTTGGCCTTTTGTGTATCATCCGTACTCTTGATGTTGTGTCACATGCCTGACTATCATCCAAATAATTTTTGTTCTTCCTATAGATTTTTTTTTCTTTTGTTGCTTCTCCCCTGACCAATGTCGCATTATGCTTAGTTATTGGGGATTTTAGTTGTGTCCTAGTTCCAATTCCCTTTTCCGTATTCCTTTCACCAGTCAGCCCATTTATTATTGTAGGTGTATTGTTCAGGTACACATTTCCAGACTACAGTGATGTACCAGGGACCCCCATATTATGTATAATTCCCTTTTGTATGACCAGACTGGTTTTCAAGAATTTTCCTTAGGCCTGCTTCAATGTTTTCCAGCCTGACTCTCAGAGTAGCGATAGACTGGTTAACTGACTCAATATTATAGTAAGACAAGTTTTCCATCTCAAAAGGAGATATCTTACGTTTACTTTTTGAACATGACGAATTTTCAATGTCTATTTTTAATGTGGTTTTTACCCTTTTGTTCCTGCTGCTTTAATTTTTGGTGGGATCAGATGTGTTCTAATCATGCAAATATCAGGACCCTCTAGTTCTTGTCTTTTGTTTGCATATTTGACTATTAGCCTGTGTATTGCATATTGCACCTGATGTGAAAGTTTTCTACATGCACATGATAATCTGTACCATGTGATTTCTCTATTGAGATGTTCTAGATAAGGAATTTAGGAACACCTAGATGTAATCATTGAGAAAAAAAAAATGTGTTTGCCCCATTACACAATGCCACCATATGTGAAGACATCCATGTAGATAGAATTCTCGTGTAGTTATCTACCCTTAGATGATGGAGGCTCTCACACGGAAACCCAATTGAAAAGATTAGAGACGCTGTTTTACCTACTGCCTTTATATTTGTATTGCTTTTTGAGAATGACAGTGTATTCTAGACCAAAATTGTCCCATGGCGTGTGGCCACTCCTTTGAAAGACCGCAGGCCACCTGTTTGCAGTCCCCTTGTTATACAATGAACTGTTTAAAGCATCGCACTTGCTTCATCAGAAGGCGTTCAACATCAGAAAAGAAGGAGGAGCTGGTTTTGCCACAGAACCAGAATTTCAGTGCACAAGAGCGCCTGTCATGTGCTGGTAACCTCTGACAGTGTGCAGTCCCTTGAGCCCCTTGGCCTGAGTTTTTGGCCACACACCCCCCTCTTTTTCCTTTGCTCCAATGGAAGTGCAGTGCACCGGCGGATCCAAGATTGACAAAAGGCACTAATTCTAGGGCCCATGTAAGAACAGCCCGAGCGTCCTCTGACACTGAATGATGAGTGTTGGAGCCTGAGAATGATCCCGGGTCTGCACGAGATGACCTATGCCCTTGATCAATGGAGAGCACACTACCTGTAGTGCCTGCCGCAAAGGAAAGATACTGGCGCACTGCCTTGAGACATTGAGACTCTCGAGTGAGCTGTGGGTGTTTGCCAGGAGGGCACTCCAACTAAGCAGTACTTTTCTCATGTAAGGCTTGAATGAAGAGGCCCATGCAAAAGAAAACAACAGAAGAAGATTTGATGGACAATAGAAGCCTGCCAGAGAGGCTTTTTGAACGGACTCTGGGCATAGGTGGTTTCACAAGAGGTTTCCGTGTGATTGTATAGAGTAGGTGTTAAGGAGACAGATTGTTTTGCTGGCATTGTTTTAAAGTACTATTCTGTTTAGTAAAAACAGAATGAAGTCCATTCTCTGTGGAAAGAGTACCCCCTTTTTCACCTCAGAGCATTGATGAGGGTCACCACTGTTTCACCTGAACATACAAAACAAATCACTGAATTGCATAGGAGCCCTAAAAATGTTACTAGATAGTTTTAGGATTTGCTTTCTGCTTACGGTTGTGAAAAATTACTATTTCATTTGTAATAGTGGTCACTACTTTCTCCCGTTGTCTATATGTTCTTAATAACGTGTTTTCTAGTATCTTTTTTAAACATGACGTTGTCATTTATGGGTGGGATTGTTTTTCTCTACCCAATTGACTTCTGCACCCGCTTCCCAACCTATGTCTTTTCCCACTACTGTTTCTTTGCACTCTTTTCACCCTTTTCCTGAACATGAGCAGGTTAGAAGATCAGAATTCGTAAGCAATTCTTTTGTACAGCTTCTGCATCAACACTAGTTAGTAATGACCATCACTAATTATTGGGTGTGTGATCTTATGCCGCCTACTACAGACAGAGGTATTCCTTATTTTGTCCTGCCATATGTGGCCTTTGTGCTACTACATGTGTAAGGAGATGTGTTCCGTGAGAGTCGCTAAGTAATAGGATGATGCTACAGCAACATCTCCATGACTTCATGTCTGTAGACCTGGACTCGGATTGATATGAGTATAGTTATTGCCTATGTAAGGGCAAAAGGAGGGTCTGTGGTACTTTGAAATTTGGGACCGCGTAGGAGGCAGGGCCCTACCCCTGTCTATTCCGGTATTAGCGAACCGCAAATGGCCAATACGGTATGTACAAGTACTTTGCATAACATTTCATTGATAAATATACTATGTATACGATGTTATGCATTGGCTCCGTGGGTTCCATCTTGGAGCGGTAGCCATCTTATAGTTGCCCTCACATAGGCTACACTTTAAGAACAAATACAGGCCTCTAGAACACATGCGCCTTCCTTGGACTTCTCTGTGACCTGTGCGAATTGGCTCCACCACCCCAGGTCAGTCCGGTCCCACGAGCTGCCCGTCCTACGGCCACCTGTGATTAGCATCAGGGTTTGACACACCATAAAGCCTTTTCATCCCACACAAGCCTCCGGCTAATCTCTTTCACACCTGACTGTTCCTGCTTTATGGCCTGTTTTGCAAACAGGAGCTGCCCGTGTTTATTGGGGTCTGCTGATATCTGATGAGGGATCTGAGCCTCGCTGGGTTAATAATTGCGGGCTGGCTGAACTGAAATGTGGGTTTGTAATCATGACTCTGCTTGTTCTTTGAAGTAAAATATGTGAATGACCAACTGCAAGAGAAGGGCGGTATTGCCCAGAGCGTAATATTCTGTATAAAAGAGAAGACTGGTTTTTGTTCTGCAGACTGCCTCATTCAGTTGCTAAGGCTTCTGTGCGACGTAGTCTCACTCATTTGAGTTTAATAAAGATGTCTTTTCATATTTCAGCTTCTTTGCCAAGTTCTTTGTTATATTACCATGAGAGTGGAATTTTCAAATACCACAACAGGAAGTACTCGAAGTCATAGGGTGCTACCCCTGGCACCTCTGGGGTCTCAAAAATCAGAGTACTTCAGTAGACAGTGATGCACACATTCACATAGTTTAGTTACTAATCCATGTATTAAGTGAGACACTTTTAATTACTCACTTAAACAGTCAGACAGCTACTAAATCCTCCACCCAGACAGTTATATATCCACTCAATCTTCAATACAGATTGGTATATATATAATACATATTTAAATTTCAAACTAAACCACATTCACTGGATGATGTCATCAGTGATGTCATCAGTGATGTCACTGACCATGTCATGAATGATGCAATATGTGACATCATCAGCCGTGCATTGCAGGCGCGCGAGTTATAGTTAGCAGAACTAACTAAAACGGAGGAATTTCTATGGTTTTGTACGAGTGAAATGGCCAGCTAACTATAACACCCCTGAAACCTATGTTTTTTTCTGTGAATTTCTAAGGTTTTTTAAATGCTAATTTCTAACTATAACATCTCTGAAACCTATGGTTTTTTCAGTGAATATATTTTATAGTTAGGACCTATTGTCCATAGGAAATCTGCAACATTCTATTTGGAATAACTTTGGCGCAGGTTGACGAATCCTCGCGAAATTTTCAAAACTGGCGCTCCGGTCCGCTACTATCCTGAGAGTTTTGGGGTGATTCGTTAAGTGGGAGCCGAGCAAAAAGGGGTCCCAAAACGTGATTTTGCCCTTGCAATTTTCCATAGGAACCTTTAATCCCAGCTATAGCCCGAACTGCTGAACGGAATTACACCAAGTTTGGCAAAAAGAGAGCCCTTGGTTCCGAGTCATGCCATTTTGTTAAATGGTGTAAATCCATTCAGTAGTTCCTGAGAAAATCAAAAGTAAAATCACATATATATCTGTGCAGAGCCTAACCACACATCTCATCGTGAGATCTGATTGGCTGCTCAGCACTTCATTCAAGAAGGGTTGGCAGCCATCTTGGGACCAATATACATGAAAGCACCTCATTAAAAAGCATTGCAGTTAATAGAAGGTTTTAAGACTTTAGTTACATTATAAATCATTTGTTGATGGTACCATACTCATTTTAGGAATTGTGGTGTGTTCTAAGGTGATTTTACCATGTGAAAAAGCCTTCTGCTGGGATATCATCAATCATGTTTGAGAGAAAACTATTTTCTCATGCTTTTCCCACAGAGGTTTGGAAGGTGATCTATAAGCTAAACTGAGAGCATATTTTCTGTAAATTCAAATTATCTTTCTCAGTCATGTGAGAATGAAGTCTGACATTCTCAGTAAAACATGTACATCCAACAAGTGCAGAGACTGTCAGTTGATTCCTTTGTGTTAGGCCTACTTATGACAAACGTATTGCACACCTGAAGCCATCTTGATTGGAATAAAGTGGTAACACATAAAACATTTAATTTGCAAAGGAACAAAATGAGGGGGTTTATTTTGCCATAGAAATTATGACTAGTGCTGCAGAAAGAAATATTAGGGCACATTTTGACTTCTCATATCCTCTCCTATTTCATTAAAAAATTCTGACATGTAGACTGAAACATGCACTTTGAATACCAGCAGCAGACTTCCCTGGTGAGCAGTAGCTTTACTACAGTGATCTAATGAGCAACCAGAGTGCTAACATTCAGAACTTATGGCAAATGTGTGACACATCTGAATGCCTTCTTGATGGAACCAAAGTTAAAAACTGAAAGTATTTTCTACTGAGGAGACTGCAGTAAATGAGGAAATTAGGAAACTTCATAACAAATAAGTCTCCCAAGATGGCCACCAGAGACAAAAGAGCCCAAATGTAGCACAAATATCACCCAGTTGTAGCCCAAGTATAGCCCAATGACAGAATGTCCCAGAGTGTTCTTAAGAACAACTAGAGCGCTTACTGTCTTACTTATGACAAAAGTATGGCACACCTGAAGCCATCTTGATTGGAATAAACTGGTAACACTTAAAACATTTAATTTAAAAAGGAACACAATGAGGGGGTTCATTTTGCCATAGAAATTATGATTAGTGCTGAAGAAAGAAAAATTAGGGCACATTTTGAGTGACTTCTCAAATCCTCTTCTAATTCATTAAAAAAATTCTGACTTGCAGACTGAAACATGCACTTTTAATAGCAGCAGCAGACTTCCGTGGTGAGCAGTAGCTTTACTACAGTGATCTAATGAGCAAATAGAGTGCTATCATTCAGAATTTATGGCAAATGTGTGACATATCTGAATACATTCTTGATGGAATCAAAGTAAAAACCTGAAAGCATTTCCTACTGAGGAGACTGCAGTAAATGAGGAAATTAGGAAACTTCATGACAAATAAATCTCCCAAGATGGCCACCAGAGACAAAAGAGCCCAATGTAACACAAATATCACCCAGATGTAGCCCAAGTATAGCCCAATGACAGAATGTCCCAGAGTGTTCTTAAGAACAACTAGAGCGCTAACAGTCCTACTTATGACAAACGTATTGCACACCTGAAGCTATCTTGATTGGAATTAAGTGATAACACTTAAAACATTTAATTTGCAAAGGAACAAAATGAGGGAGTTCATTTTGCCATAGAAATTATGATTAGTGCCGCAGAAAGAAAAATTAGGACACATTTTGACTTCTCAAATCTTCCTCTATTTCATTAAAAAATTCTGACATTCAGACTGAAACATGTACTTTTAATACCAGCAGCAGACTTCTGTTGTGAGCAGTAGCTTTACTACAGTGATCCAATGAGCAACTACAGTGCTAACATTCAGAATTTATGGCAAATGTGTGACATATCTGAATACCTTCTTGATGGATTCAAAGTAAAAAACTGAAAGCATTTCCTACTGAGGAGACTGCAGTAAATGAGGAAATTAGGAAACTTCATAACAAATAAATCTCCCAAGATGGCCACCAGAGACAAAAGAGCCCAAATGCAGCAAAAATATCACCCAGAGGTAGTCCACATGTAGCCCAATGACAGAAGTGTGCAAAACGGTCCCCAATGTTGTATATAGGCCACGGGGGATGGGGACCCCGGGGAGAATAGAAATTAGTGATAAGTGCTAATTCTTTTTTTACCGGCAAATTAGGAGTCGCACACCCAGCGCGGTGCTCAGTGTGGCCCCCTGGTGTGCACGTACTGGATGCGCGACTCCTAACGCGTTGAACACGTTTATGCCGTCACGCGCAAGCAGGCGAGCATCGCGTAAATTAATACGTATGCATCGCGTATGCGCCTGGAGTCGCGTACCGGTCGCATAGCAATCGCGCAGGAAAATACGCACCCATCGCACATCCTACACGGATCCTACACAACAATCCTAAAATGGCGGCTAGGTTCCACGCAGCCGTGAAGAAAGGTACGCTTTGGGTGCCCGACTCCACAAAAAAAATTGGAAAAAAAAAACAATGAAAATAATATAAATATATTAAAAAAATATATAAAACAAAAAAACATTAGAGTTTTAATATTTGAAAAAACGATTTTTTTCCATTTATATTAAAAATATATTATGTCATTTAAAAAATAAAATACGTAAAAATAAATAGTTACAAAAATGTAGAAAATCAGTATCAAAAAAATAAATATGACTATTATTACATTTAAAAATTGTCATTTAAGAAATACTTGAAATTCACTGAAAAAACCATAGGTTTCAGACATGATATAGTTAGCAATTAGCATTTAAATAACCTTTGAAATTCACTGAAAAAACCATAGGTTTCAGACATGTTATAGTTAGGAATTACCATTTAAAAAACCTTAGAAATTCACTAAAAAAAACATAGGTTTCAGGGATGTTATAGTTAGCTGGACATTTCACTTGTACAAAACCATTGAAATTCCTATTAACTATAACTCGCGCGCCCGCAAACCACTGATGATGATGT
The DNA here is from genome assembly GCF_964204655.1 of Triturus cristatus. Lineage (NCBI taxonomy): Eukaryota > Metazoa > Chordata > Amphibia > Caudata > Salamandridae > Triturus > Triturus cristatus. Next base: position 400,242,410 of record NC_140595.1, on the reverse strand, counting down.
CATATTTTAAATCATTCATGACATGGTCAGTGACATCACTGATGACATCTCAAATTACATTACTAATGACATCAAGTAGATGTAATATGTGACGTCATCAGCAGTGTATTGCGGGCGCGCGAGTTATAGTTAGTAGAACTAACTATAGCGGAGGAATTTCAATGGTTTTGTACGAGTGAAATGTCCAGCTAACTATAACACCCCTGAAACCTATGGTTTTTTCAGTGAATTTCTAAGGTTTTTTAAATGCTATTTCCTAACTATAACATGTCTGAAACCTATGGTTTTTTCAGTTAAAATATATATATATATAAGAAGCAGGCTACAAAACTAGATATATGTGACTGATCGAAATTCAGAACTCACGGAAACACCTGTACTAATTGTAATTGACATCTAATTTTTTATGTAAGGCCGTTAATTTGGGCACTTTTCTAGGTGGAAATTGTTGCAATTACAATTAACCCTTAACTTTCAACACCACCTGAGATACCTTTCTACAGAAGCTCATTAGGAACTGAAGGGAAAAAGAGACAGGACAGTAGAGAGCTACAAATTCTTCATGGAAACAATTAAAAAAATATACCGAACAAATGTCAAGGGCCCTTGTATCTCCATCCGAGGTCAAGGCTCCACCATGCATGAAACAGGCCAGAAACAGCTCACCTAACTGAATGAAATCAGAGCTGCACCAAGTGAGGGCGTATGGTTACTTTATCAAAGCAAAACAACATCCCATCTTTTATGCCTATGTTCTTCAGGATTGACCTAGTTTCTTAAGTATTTGAATAAACGTATTTCTGTCCTTGAAAGAGCACTTCAGCGTAAATGGGAATCCAAGGGATGCCTCAATATCTGCCCTGTTCAACTGGTTTTTTTTTTACTCATCATTTATTTCCTTATTTAGAATCAGGATTTCACCACAGTTCAAGAAAAGAGGACTGTGGAGATTCTTCATACATCACTGCTTCAGTATGTATGGCCACTTCTAGCACAGTGTTATGAATCATTGAGCCCAAGAACAGGAATGACAATAGTTTGTAATCATCTCTCCAATTTGTAAGATAGTATGCAGTATTTGCTCAGTATCCAATGCTCAGTTATTCCAAGAGATCTTCCCATCATTGTGATGGGTGAATGTGCAACACGTATTGAAGGTACATCCAGAATATGTGTTCTGAAACTGTCAAACATCTCATATCTTTGGTTACGATTAACATGATACACAACTGCATAATTCTAGAACTCTGTCATGCCTGCATGTCCAACACTGGTCCACTGTCCTTGGTCCCCTTGTTGTTGCAATGCTGCAGTTGTGAAATGGGAAACCTCCTCCATTTGTAAGACTTGGCTGGCTAATCCCTCTATTTCTATCTACTCACTGCAATACACATTCATTTCTGTGTCAATTTCTACATGAAGAGTGTGACCTGAGCAAAGTAACATCCACACTTTTGGACTCAGCCCAGCACTGTTCAGTAGCTCATCATCTCATTGCTACAGAAATATGCCAGCAGTTCATTGTTAGAAAAAAGTCTTATTTTCTTTTTTTCTTCTGTGTGATTTTCTATAGTCTTGTACCAACACAACTTTCCAGAAACTGTCCTAATGTGGCTCAGCTGATGCCTGATTCAGTAGACAACACTGTGATTAAGAAGGGTAGTCCAATGCAATTTGTCTCTATGCCAAGCACCAGTTTTCCATAAGATGCTTGATACTTTTGAAATCATGGTAAAAAAAGACACTAGAAAATTGAACTTCAAAACCAACAGAGGTCAGAACCTTATTTAACACGACAGAAAAGCCATAAGATCTATAGCGAATAACCCTAACATCACACTGCAACCAGCTGACAAAGGAGGAGCCCTAGTAGTGATGGATACTACCTATTATCACATGAAGGTTAATCAACGTGAAGGATGACAACAGATATATATGGCACTGGACAGTGATCCAACTGTACAACTTATAGGGATCTTAAACAATATCCTGCAGAAAGCGGAAGACATGGGATGGATAGACCAACAAACCAGATCTTATTTAACCACAAGAAACCCACATAGACCTATGTTGTACATGATACCAAAAATACATAAAGACATCACTAATTCCCCGTTTAGACCCATTGTCTTGGGTTGCCCTCTTGGAAGATACCTTGATTACTTTTTTCAACAATTCGTGCAAAATTGGCATTCCTACATAAGGGACACTACTGATTTCTTACAGAAGTTACAGAGCATGCAAATGAATATGCAGGACAACTGGTTACTGTGCACCATCAATGTGACAGCTCTGTATACATCGATACCTCATGAAGCTGGTATGGAAGCAGCAGGGTGGGTGTTACTACGTTTACATGATGTCAAGGCAGAAAAGGTATTTTTACTGTAGCTGTTACACTTCTGTTTGAACCATAGTTATTTTTCATGCCAAGGCAATTTCTATGCACAACTCACAGGAACATCTTTGGGTTTTTCAGGGGCACCAGCGTATGCTAACATGTTTATGGCCCAATTCGAAGACCAATACATCATGAACAATTCCAAGTGGTGGTCCAAAATAGCATTGTACTGCAGATTCATAGATGATATCTTCCTTATTTGGTCGGACACTAAAGACAAACTAGTGGAGATGATGCAAACACTGAATACATGCAACCCAAGGATAAAATTCCCCCACACCATTGAAGAGAATCAAATTACATTTTTGGATTAAATGGTTATTAAAAGAACAATGGATCAGGGATTTGACACTCAAATATATACAAAACAAACCGACCATACCAACACACTAGCTTTTTCAAGTTTACATCCTAGGAGTCTGATAAACAACTTACCTTACTCACAGTTCACTAGAATCAAAAGGATTTGTTCACAACACACCACATGCACCCAAAAAATTGCAGAATGCAAACAAAGATGTTGAAAGAGGGTATCCTGAGGAGATACTGCAGGATTGCATTACGAGAGTAGACAAAAAAGAACGGATGGATTTATTCATAAAACCTAATAAGTCCATTGAAAACAAAATAGTGTGTGTGTCCAAATTTACCACATGTTCACGAGCCATTAAGCCAGGTGGGAACTCTTGGAGAATGAACCAGATTTTAATAATTTATTCAAAACAACCCACTACACGCTTACACAAAAGGCAGGAATTTATGTGAACCACTGGCAACAACAGACAAAAAGCACAATGAGGAAGAACAGCAAGGCACTAACAAATGTTTCAACTGTATACACTGTAACAATGTGATTAGAGGTAATATCTTATCACATCCCAATTCAGGCAGCAGTATACAATTCAGATACACAGCTGATTGCAACAAATGCAATGTCATTTACTGCATCAAACATCAAGGCATATGTGGGGAAAAAGGAACAGAAAATAAAAATAAGACTTACTGAGCACCAGAGCACAATCAGGACAAAGAACAAAGCATTCAGTTTAGCCGTCCACTGGGCAGAAGCAAACCACTCGATTTCACAACTGAGATTCCAAATAATAGAGAGAGTAACGATCGTGCCTGGCATTGACAACTGTAAGAAATTGTTACAATGGGAGATCTATTGGATTAAATTACCGGACACACTGTTACCAAAAGAACTCAATGACCAGATTGACATGAGTTGCTTTACATCAAATCATTATGACAATCCACTCAGAGATATATAAGTGAGGTCTATGCACTGTGCAACTACCCACTCAGGGATATATCAGTAAGATCCATACACTGTGTAACCACCCCATATACAAGTGCGAATATATCAGGAGTTCATGCACCACCACAGCACCATGTACACTACAAGCACCGGCGGCAAGTTAATCTTTGGTGAAGGTAAACACTGGCAATTCTATCAGACTAAAAGTTTTTGTCTTCAAAACCTCACTTTCTCACAATCTTTACAGTAATTGGGCTAATGTTGGGTCTTGGTCATAGATTGCGTCAGGTCATCTGTTGTTTTCACTTGTCCCTTGCTCATTCTTCATGGAGACATCCGCATTAATTTGGATTACATTGCCTTGCAGCTTATACACTCATCTTGCCGGCTTGTCTGGCATTCATAGACTTCAGGCTCCTCTACTTTTATCCCACACTAGTTTTATGTGTATCTATCAATAAGCATATGGATCATGATTATTTTATATTATTTATTAAATTCTAATATTTATTAACTTTCAGAACCTTGATGTCTGCATTGTTTCGGTACACAAGGTCTTGTCGGACTGTTTCCGGCGTCCCGTTCGCATCGAAACCATCGCTCCCTACAATTAATTATCAACATATCTGATGCCTTTTTTTCGCGATAACATTGGCATAGTCACTAGCCTGTGACATTTCGTTCTCCTTTTAACAACGGACGTCATTTGCAGTTAGCCTTTCACACTGACATGTCGGTTTTCAATTCTTGTTCGGCTTCACGCGGCTGCCATGACTGAATGATACTACATTCAGTCATGGCAGCCGCCCATGCAGGCACTTTCGAGAGCATTTGCAATCGCAATCTTTTTTTCGCTGTTCACTTCCCAGTAGCGTTTTTAACATGATGCACAACACGAGTCTCCATTTAGAACGCCGGAGACCCGCGGTTAAGCTGTACGGGCACCTGAGTATCGGTAATTTTGAAACTGTGATTTTTCATTGTTTCCAGCCCTATTATTAACAGTGCCAGCTTAGGTTTTTGCTTCCTAGGCTTTATCTGACTTTTGGCAATTTGGGATTTTTTTACACTCACGCACCGCATGAGTGATCGGCATAGCGGCACTAGTTACTAGTTAGTGTGATTCAGGTTGACATTTTGGCCTTAGTGATTATTATCAGGACATTGTTTATGAGTGATGGCAAGATAGTTTTGTGGACAGTTCTATGGCTATTTTCTAGCACACCGCATTGTCTGATTTGAGGTCTTGTTTTCACAGGGACCTTCATTTATTACTATTCATCTTTGGCGACCTTTGGAATCTTTCTATAGAGGTAAGAGCATTTTGTACTTGGATTGATTACACTGCCAGGGAAGTGTTTTTAGAAGAAATTGATTTACTTTTTGGAACTCTTTGATAGGTTACATCATTGGCCTTACATGGTTCCTACGTTCAGTGGGACCTCCTGAGGTAGGATGTGATTATTGATTAGCAAACTTTGACACTGTTTTAAACACTGGGTGTATTAAAATGATGTTGGACAAACGTTCACCGCCATTGTATGCTCGGCATACAGCATACATAAAAGTAACACTATTACATATTCTTTTTTTTCAAAACCTTTATTGAGAGAGTACATCAACATTACAGCCTTGCGCCTACAACCCCTCGGGCCGGCTGTAGTCCATCACATTTCTAGCCATCGTCTGTAAGGTACACAGCCATTTGTCCGACAGCCCGGAGGCCCGGCGGCGAGAAGCTACAACACATCTCACTTAACAGTTCAATCCTGTGCCTACTAAGCTCGGGGTCATACAGGTGCGCTTAGCTTATTCTCGCATGTCTACCATGTGCGGGGCCGGCAGAGTCCGTCTGAGGGAAATCCGTTCAATAATCTACTGGCACCTAGAAGGCACCTTCATCATAGTTATGCATGATACACATCAGTGCTCTCCCCATAGTCCGAGTGAACCTGTCATGCGGCAACACACCCTTCCGCAGCTCCCGCCACAGCGATCCCAGTAGTGAGCCGCAAGGAAGGGCCACCCTCCCAGCCATCCGTCCACAATCGCCACCACCCAATCATTTTCCTTTACATTCCGGACCAACATGCAAGCGTTCCTCCTGCCACAGCCGCGTATGGACACCTCCCCTCCTCTACTCCTAGAGCGTTTCCATTCTGGGCAGCACAACCAGCCATCTCCGCAGCAGTGTCTTTCCCCTCGCAGCTGTAAGGTCTTCCGCTAGAAACACAGCCCGCCCTGTCAACAGTCGTCCTCCAGCCAAGCCTAACATCCCATCGAATCCCAATCACACTATCCCGCCCCTTGCGCAGCGGTCTCAGGGCTCGCCCCGCCTGACTCCAGAGTTCCATCCAGCCCTGAAGTGCCCTCAGCCGCTAAATATGCTCTGAACGGGTCTCAAATGTCCTTGGCCCTACTACGCACCGGCTGTGTTTCTGCGTATAGTTGACTCTGTTCCTGACAGTGTAGTAAGTCGGCGATCCACTCCTTAAACTGCGGCGCACGGCCCCTCCCCCACCGACAAGCCACTCTCCTTTTCACCATCAAAAGTGCGATATCTCCGAATTTCCGATGTGCCTTAGGTAGACTCATAGTATAGCCCAACAGCATCATTAGCGGATCACAGTCTACCGTGTCTCCTATCATAACCGTCAGCGCCTTGTGGACCTGCGTCCAATATTCCGCCACCGCCGGACACAGCCATGACAAGTGTAAAAAATCTGCCCCCTCCATGCGACAACGCTCACACCTGTCATCATCCGCCAAGTGAAACCGCAGCTTCCTCGCAGGCGTGTAGTACATTCGCTGCAGGAACTTATAATGAATAATTCGTAATCTGCAGCTAGCTGATATCTGTGAGGTTAACCCGCAACAGTACGCCCACTGCGCTTCCATTATGTCCCTCCCTAGATCCTCACTCCACTGTCTGAGCGCTCTGCATTCCCCGCCACCACTATGTTCCCGAATACTTCGGTACAAGTGCGAGCCTAGATGTTTGCCATCCTCTGACGTAAGTACAACTTGTAGAGGCAACACCACCGCAGGCTCCTCTGGAAAGTGCGGTACGACGGCCCTCAGTCCCTGCCTCAGCCGAAGATAATAAAAGACATCTAACGGTGTGCGCTGCTCCCCATGGAACCACTGCTCTTTCGTCTTAAACCGCCCAGCCAGGAAAAGATCTACCCAGTAGCGAACCCCGATACCAGCGCACATCTCCTGGAACCCCTTTTCCTGCAACAAGGATAGATCCGGGTGGTAAGCCAGTGGCAATTTTGGCGCGTATAGAAACGGAAGTGCAACTTTGCGGAGGATCCGCTGCCACGCATCCATCGTGCACGTCACCGTTGCGGCTGGAGTGTCGAGCACCCTGGTTGGGCCTTGAATAATGCCCTTCAGTGGCAGCGGCCGAACAATCCAGTCCTCCACAGCCAGCTGTGGCATAAATGGCGTAGGCGCAAACCAGTGGTATGCGAAGTGGGCCTGAGCGCTAAGGTAGTAGGCCAAAAAATCAGGGACATCAAATCCCCCTTTCCCATAGGGCTGGGTAATAATTGACCATGCCAATCGAGGCTGCTTTCCAGCCCAGAACAAACGTATCAATTCCGTGCGGAGTGTACGGAAGAAAAAAGCACCCGGATAATAAGGGACATTTTGGAACAAATATAAAAACCGAAGCAACACCACCATTTTAATAAGTGAGGCCCTCCCAGCCATGGTGAAAGGCAGAGAAATCCATCGCGTCACATCCTCTGTTAGTTTAGCAATGGCCGTACCGTAATTTAAACGCACGGTCTCCTCCTTATGCTTTGATATCTGTATCCCCAAGTACCGCAAATCGGAGTCACACCAATCGAGTGGATAATTCAGTGGAAAGCGGCGCACCGCAGGGGTCAGGGGAAAGAACTGCGACTTCTGCCAATTAATTTGTACACCAAGAACTCCCAGAGCAATGGATTGAGATGCGCCAGCGGATCCACCACATACAACGTCAAGTCATCGGCATACAATGACACGTCTATCTGACTTTGGACGCATTTAAAAGCGCTTTGCTTATGCAGTTGTCGAATACGGCAAGCCAATGGCTCAATCGCAATAGCAAATAACAAAGGGGACAATGGGCACCCCTGTCTGGTGCCTCTGGTCAATGAAATCGGGCCCGACATTTCCCCATTGATTAAGGCTCTCGCTTTCGGGTCCGTATACAGCAATCGCACCCAGGCAACAAATATTTTTGGAAACCCCATCATATACAAAATAGCAAATAGATAGTTCCACTCCACAGAGTCAAATGCTTTGGTAGCATCGAGAAATATAGCAGCCACAGGCAACTCCGGCGCTATGGTATGCATCAGGGAGAAAAGGGTACGCAAGTTATGGGCCGTAGATCGCCCCGGGATAAACCCGGATTGGTCTGGGAGGGCTATTTTGGGCATCAGTAGCGATAATCTATTGGCGAGCACCTTCGCTAAGATTTTAGCGTCGCAGTTTAACAGTGAGAGCGGCCTATACGCATCACATTCAGTAGGGTCCTTGCCCGGTTTCAGCAATGAGGTGATCAACACCTCTCTCATGGACCCAGGCAACACTCCCACTTCCAGAGACTCCTCGTAGACCTCCTTGAGGACAGGGGCCATAATATCAATATAGCTTTTATAAAATTCCGCCGGCAGCCCATCCAGGCCCGACGCCTTACCGTTGCTAAGAGACATAATGGCTTCCCGAATTTCATCCAATTCAAACGGTGCCCCTAGAAACTGTCTGTGGTCATCACTCAACCAGCACAGTGCAACATCATCTAGAAACCCCCCAAAATCCACCTCGCCCGCGCTGCGTGCCGTGTAAAGATCTTTATAATGTGTAGTGAATTGCTCCAAAATACCCTTGGTATCACGACGTGGAACCCCTTCCGACGTGCATACCTCCAATATGTGTGTACTGTAACGCGGCAGCCGAGTAACTTCCGCTAGTGCGCGCCCTGGTCGCTCCCCCTCGCAGAATCTGCGAGCCTGCCAATATTTGCCACAGAATTGAGCCTCCCTATCCGCCTCCTTTTCATACTGTGTAAGACGTTCCCTGAATTCCCCGTGGAGGGGACCCATCGGCTCCTGGTTCATCCTAGTCTCCAACCCTTTAAGTTCCACTTCCAATTTCGCAAGCGTTCTTCGTATATCCTTCAAGACCCCAAAGCTCTTCACAATATAGTAGCCCCTGACCGTCACTTTAAATGCCTCCCAGATGGTTTCCACACTATCCACCGAATCTTTATTGCGGGGAAAAAACTCTGCAATCTCTTCCCCCAGCTCTGCTTGAAACAGAGGGTCCAGAAGGGCCAAGGGCTGCATACGCCATCGTGTGGCCACTCCCCCATACCCCGGGAGTGCTATCTGGACAAGGACCGGGCAATGATCCGAGTACGTCCGAGGCAGATGAACAACCCTCCCCAAGTCTACCGCTATGCCCCGGGACACGAAACAATAATCCAGTCTAGCCCATGAGTTAGCAAATGTTGTAAAGTGCGTGCCCTCCCGCAGCCCAGCGTGTACGAACCGCCAGCTATCTATTAAGTTCCTTTCCTCCAAGATACCTGCCAATGCATCTCGCGCTTTCTTGTTGTAGTGATAACTGCCATCCGATCTGTCCAATCCCGGGGCCAGCGCCACATTAAAATCGCCTCCCCATAAAATGTGCATGGAGCCAATGTTGAGCATCTGTCCCCATAACTGTGTAAAAAAGGTCGGCGAGTCCACATTAGGGCCATAACAGTTCATGATCGTGATAGTGTCGGTACCCAGCCTGCCCCATAACATCACAAATCTACCTTCCGTATCCACGCGCTCACCAAGCTTCACAAAAGGTACAGTCTTTTTGATCCAGATCGCCACCCCCCTAGCATACCCTGAGTAGGACGAAAAGCTGCGGACCGCCGCCCATTTGCCAGCCAGAGTATAGTGCGATTGGGGGCCAAGGTGTGTCTCCTGCAACAATGCGATCTGTACCTGGTGCTGTTCTAAATAAGCCAACACTTTTCTGCATTTTCTAGCGTCATTTAAGCCCCGGACATTCCACGATAGAACCGTGATCCGTTCTCTCCTGGTCATCTCAGTCATCTTTCAGCCTATACCCACTCTCCCGGCAGCATCCCAGCTCCCAGCACCGCTCCTTCGCATGCATTCGCATAGTCAGCCAAGCACACCACAGCAGCAACAACAGCAACCCCAAATAAGCAAGCAGCACAGTCATCCTCGACCGTTCCATCCCAAGTACTCTCTGTGAACGAAATTCCCCCTCTACCCCCAATCCCCTCTCCCCAACCTCAAACTCCGAACATTCCCCTCCACAACGCCCCCCCACACCCTCCCCCCACCCACTGAAGCAAACCCCAACCTGCCAGCCATGTCCCCTCCCCATCCCTCCCACAATTGCCCCTCGAACAAGGGCGAGAACAGTTCCCATAGCTCCCCATGAATTCTCGGATATTTCCCTCCGGGGAGCTCGTCTAGGTGGCACCACTAATTCCCCCTCATCTACTCCAGACTCCCACCAATACGGCAGTCTGACTCGATGACCCAGAGGGGGTGTCCGGCGGTATAAGCTTTGGCAACCTTAGAGTACTAAACCAACCACACCGCAATTCACAACTTATGGAGGAGACACATGTATATCCTCTACAAACATCTCGTGCAAAACTGCAAACCTCTCAGCGGTCCCCCCCATGTCTCCCATCCCCGCAGACCTCAAGAGAGACACAGAGTAACCAGTCCAATGCAATGTCCGCATCAAGTGGTATAACAATCGCAGTTCCCACACAGAGGACTTACTCGCCCCCAGAGGACAGTGTATATTGTTCGTCTGCTCTACTTACAGTTCGCCATCCAGCCTCTCCCCGGGCAGCGGTACCTGCTCATCGTCCACCTCCGCACCCGGTTTGTGGGTATGTTTGTAGTGTTTGAGGAAGTCCTCCACCTGCTGTGGAGTCGTGAAAAACCGCTGGCGGCCCTGGTATGTGACCCGCAGTCTTGCTGGGTAGAGGAGCGCGTAGTCCAGTTGTAATGTCCGCAGCTTGGCCTTCTTCGCCATGAATTTCCTGCGCTCCTCCTGGACTATTGGTGTGAAATCCGGGAACAGCGTAAATGAGTTACCCTCATAAGATAGAGACCGTGCGCCCCTCGCTGCTCTCAGGGCCGCATCACGATCCCGGTAGTTCAGTAACCGGGCAATGATGGGCCTGGGAGTCGCTCCCGGTTTTGGTCTAGGGCCCAGGGAGCGGTGTACCCTCTCCACTATAAAGTGGGGAGAAAACGCCTCCGAACCAATCGCTGTGAGCAGCATCTTTTCCACATACTCCTCCATTTTGCCCACATTGGTCGTCTCTGGTATCCCTATGATGCGAACATTGTTGCGCCTGCTTCTCGCCTCCAAACCCTCGCACAGAACAACCTAGAGCTAGGAAGGCAAAATGGATATACACTTAAATGGGGGATGATAAACCCGGAAGAAATCACTGGAAAATTGGTAAAAGAGGCATACACAAACATAATCAAGTGTTTGGATTTAGGAGCATCAGACGCAGAAGTCCTAAATAATTTCTCACAAATATTAGAGAAAATTAAGGGACTGCTCACAGTAATTTCAAATAATTCAAATTCAACTACTAAAGGGTGGTTTAATCATAGCTGCACTACGGCCTTAACTAAGTTAAAGGAGGCACTGAATAAAACAGATAGAGACCGGGAGCAGATCCAATCCTTGAGATATCAATATGGAAGGGCACGTAAGCAAAGAATTAAAGAATTAAAACAGAAATTATGGAATGATCTACATTCCAGTGCCGTTTCCAAAAACAGTGTCGCTTTTTGGCGAACTGTTAAAACCCCCTATTTATTAGATAAAGATGGCCCAAAGATAGAAGTGGCTATAGAAGAAGATATCTGGGTGTCCCACTTTTCTAAGATTTTTAAAAACACAGAAACATCGGTAGGGATAGAATCATCACTTCCAACAGTTGTATACCCAATCTCCCTGTACTTCGACATTTCTGAAGTTGTAGCGGCCTTGGAAGTAAGTAAAAGTGGGAAAGCCCCAGGCCCAGATGGGGTTCCAGTGGATCTTTTTAAATTCAATCTGGATCTCTGGTCCCCTATCCTTACTAGAGTATGTACCGCAGCTGTGAAGCTGGGTCTGTTAAAATCTTGGACCAAATCGATCATGGTCCCAATTTTTAAAAAGGGTGATCGTCAGGACGTGAAATGTTACCGTCCGATCTCTCTATTAGATTCTCTGGGCAAGGTCGTTGGTAGAGTCGTGCTTGAACGACTCCGGCTCTGGGCTGAGGAGGGAGACATTATTTCAGATCTCCAATTTGGATTTCGGGAGGGGTTTGGAACGGTAGAGCAGGCCCTTAATCTCAGTTTGATCGTGGGCAAATACCTCCAAGCAAAAAAGGACACGGTTTACATGGTTTATGTAGACCTGTCCGCTGCTTTCGATTGCGTTTCACACGCAAAACTCTGGACGATCTTGGCCCATATGGGAGTGGAACCCCTCTTTTAGACTTCTTAAGAGAGCTATATTCAAATGCATCAGCAAGGGTGCGTTTTGGTACAAGGGGGGAGCTGACAGCACCTTTTGGAGTAGAGCGTGGAGTCAGGCAGGGATGTGTCCTGGCCCCCTTCCTCTTCTCTCTGTATACAAACGGCTTAGAGGAGGAGATGTTGAGGGGGGCTCAGGATCTTCCAAGAGTAAAACAGCGCCTGATTCCCGCTCTGCTCTATGCAGATGATGCTCTCATTTTGGCACGCACGTCGCGAGAATTGCAGAAGTCCTTGAATAGATATGTCGACTTTATGGGTGGGCTGGACCTACAAGTAAATGTTAAAAAAAAGTTCAACATGGTAGCAGGTAGCGGGAAAAAACGACTAAAGAACATCTACCTCAAAGATCAAAAACTTGAGGCAACCACTCAGTACTGCTACCTGGGTATCATGATTGACGAAAGACTAAATTGGAGGCCAGCAGTAGAGGCTAGATGCCATCTTTTTAAAAGAGCCATAATGTCCTTGATGAGTTTTTCTCAGAGACTAGGGAGAAGGCCCCCAGTGGAATTATTAAAAATCTATATAGCCAAGTGTCAGGCGATCGCACTGTATGGGGCGGGAGTCTGGGGATATGTAGATGTTAGTGCCCTTCAGGTGGCCGAAAACACTTTCCTCAGATTCCTTTTAGCAACACCGCGTAGTACCTCAATTTACGCCTCCCACTTGGAACTTGGAATCCCTTACTTAGAGGATCTATTAAGGATTCAACCACTATTGCTTTGGCGGCGTATTTGGTCCTCTGACAAAAATGTTTTAACCCAGGAAATTGTGGCAGACTCAATGATCCTAGATCAATCTCTAAAAATAAAATGGCTTCGGTATATCAGAATTTTTTTCAAGGATCTCGGATTGGAGAAATATTACCTTGAACCTAAAGATATTATCGAAGTATCTAAGCGAGCATTGAAACAACTGTCTCTGACCCATTTAGAGTCCTTGAGGTTGACATCCGAGTTGACAAAATCCTCGGTTCTTCATGCCAATATGATTCAGCTCACATATTTTATCCAGCCCTATCTAACATTACAGATCAGTACCTATGATAGAATGTTATTGACAAGATTCAGATTAGATCTTTTCCACAGACTAGTATCCTTTCCTGAGAGGAAAAGTTGGGATCTAATTCTCCCTACCTGTCCTTGTGATGAGGAATCAATACAGTCTAATCTACATACAATACTGTTTTGTAAATTCCATCATCTACATAGGAGGGTTTGGCTACTACCCTTATTAAAGCAATGGGGACTTAGACAATGTCGTCCTGCCATGCTACGTCTCCAATTGCTAGAATCTGAACTGGTTTGTTATCTTGTCCTTAACTTCTTAAAATGTATTATAAAGCATAGGAAAAATCTGTAAAATGTATGCTGGATTTACTCCCAGATATTGTAATGAAATTATAAGAGTCCATGTTTGTATTATACTCGACTTTGCATTTGTGTAAATTTTACTTCTCATCATGATTTTTGTTTTATTGTGTACCTGTATTTTTTGAAATGTATCTTTTATGGTTTTACAATTTGTAAAAACCGAATAAAGAAGATTATATATATATTTTGTTGTTTAAGTAAATCCTTTAACTCTATTCAATTCGTTCTGATATATTAAAAATGATGACCCATGCCCACACAAGTAATATCATAATTCGCACTGTTCTATCTAATTCCTTAAGATATACCTGTAATCTTTCTGCAGTTAAGGATATCATTGAAAATACACAGCGGGTACTAATACTGCTCTACAGTCACCTATGGACATTTACAAAGATACAAAGTGACATTTTCTAATTTATTTCACCATCTAGGATGCATGGGAATAATGGAATCATGTCAGAGAAACTTTATTATGCTTACACGTGGGAAAAATGCACACTGACGTGGAGTTTAGACCCTGGGAATTCTATGCATTGAGGAAAAGAAATTCGGTAGCTTGGAAATGCTAGTATAGGTGAAACTATGTGCTCATTAGCTATCTTAATAGAGGAGTTATATATAGTGATAATGCCATATGCTCTATCCCATGGCTAACTCCCTCTACAAATAAGAATGAACCTCCCTCTTATCCAACTCTAACTGCCATGGCAAACACCCCACATGCTTACATTATGTTCAAATATATTATCTGGGCAAAGAGATGAATTTGTTGCCCATTTAGATCAAATCAGTAAAACTTTAAAACTATAAAATGAAAGTCTGATCCCTGAGTCAAATGCCCAAATAAAAATAAATACTATTTTTAGCTGAAAGTGGAAAGTACGAGTCAACAATGTTATGAGTCTGTTTAATAAACACGAATAATTATTTACACCGTGGGGGCCATCAGTGTTAACGCAGCCAGTGATAGACATCTCTAGACATAACTCTTTCTTTGTAGTTGTCATTTATTAGCAGAGAGTAGCCATTTTAGTTTCAGGTTGCTTGTAATTCCGCTTATTGTTTCTTGCGCACAGCACCACTCCAATCATATAAGTGCATGCCTTGACTCATCAGCAAAACAGCTGCCGTGGGAGCCGAATACAGGGGAAGCCGAACAGTTATAGCGGAGAGGGTGCCCACTGCCTACTTATCTAAGCCCTTGTTCTCCCCGCTGTTTGCTGGTAGTTGCAGTTCACAATAATTTAAGTACTTATGAGTAGAATTATTCACGATCAGTCAAATCACAGGCAGTGGTGGACATCTCTGGACAGAGTAGCTATTGATGTTTGCGGTTGCTTGAAATGCTACTGATAGTTTCTCAGATGTTGTACCGCTCCAACCATGTAGGTGCATCTCATCCCTCATGAGCCACAGAGGGAAAAATGTCCAGTTTGGAGTTAAGCTCCTCAGGTGAAACAAAAACTCAAAGTTGAAAAAGCATCATGTTCTGTTATGTTATGTTATTAACACTTATATAGCGCACAAATACCACTGGTTTCTTGATGCTTATCTGAAGGTTGTGATACATGTTACTGCCAAGCTTGTTTACATAAGAAAGTTTTCAGTCTTTTCCGAAAGGCAAGGAGAGCGGTTTCTTTCCTCAGACTTTCTGGCAATCCGTTCCAAGTCTGAGGTATCAACATTGAGAATTAAAGCGTGGACAGGTCAGTAAGATCGCCTCAAAGGAACGTAGGCGCTACTGGGCACGTCGTGCCTCAGACGTTCCTAAATGTAATATGGCACGGTACGATACAGTATCTTGTGCGCAATGCAGCACCCCTTGAACGTGGCCCTCTGTTTGACTGGTAACCAATGAAGTTGTTGCAGCATGTGCGCATTTCGGTTGTTTAAGCAGCAATCTTCTTGCATTATTCATTGTCACCTGGAGCTTGCCCAACAGCTAATTGGGCAGGCTGATCCAAAGGGCGTTCCCATAATCCAGCTGTGACAACATCAGGTAGTTGAATTTGTCTTCCTGCAGCTGATGCTTGGTGTGAGGCCCTCAGATGTTCTGGACAGATTGTCTTGATCAGTGCAGAACTGGAATCTCTATCCTGATCTATGAATGTTTCTCTCAAGGATCTATGGTTCTGTTCTGGACACTGTTGTATACTATAATGCTGTTGACTGATAATGCCTTTGACAATGCTGTACAGCGCTCTGATACCCTGGGTTCTTGCCAGCGCTATTTAAAACTCTTTAAATAAATAAATAAAAATAAAAGTTATCCTGTTTAAGCATTGGCCAGCTTTTCTTCTTCTGTGCCGCAGTCTGAATGGAGCGTCTGCGTAACAGCTTCGGTGACAGCTGGTGGGAGCAAACCATGAAAAGGGCTGAGAATTATGCCTCTACTGTAGACCACAGCAGAGGGTGCAGATATTCATGCCCCCCACAGACGTCTGTAGGTTGCAGACATATTCATATAATCAGGACTGTGGCAAGGAAGAGCAGAATTCAATGGAAATTTCCCAATCGGTGACTGTCAAAGTAATTAATTAATTGAATGACTTCATTAATTACACAAATCTATTATTTCATACTCTGTGGAAGCACACTTGTCATGGAGTTTTTAAAATTGGAAACTCTACTACTCAGTAAATCAGTCAGCCAAGTGTCTGCCTCTTGACACTGTGCCTTTTATAGCTGTTTCCAGGGCGCAGCTTCTCCCTGCTGCAGCCAGGACCTAAGCATGCTTGGCTACTCTAGCCTGCTGCATGACTGAGCAGACGCCAGCTGTTTGACCCTGTGTCCTAAGGATTTCACATTTATTTTATAAAGCTGATGTTTATTTCACTGCGTTCAGTCACCCTGGACATTGATGTTCATGGCATGCATGCATCCACAACACTAACATTTACTGAAAAAATCTGAAAAACTGTTTCTTTCAGATGATTATATTCTTAAAGGCATCGAGGAAGGGGGGAACGTGGGAGAGAGGAACTCAGCGCCCCTCCCCTACGTCTGCCCATTAAGGAAGCTGGTGCAGTGCTTATTGATTTAGCATTATTAATGAGCCCCAAGGGGTTAACGTATGTTAGACCCCGAGGGGCAGCCTCTGTGGCCTCATTAACTTCACCTACATGCATTTGCGGCCGTTGCTTAGAACTTACATCTTTATTCGCTCTGTTTTTCTTTTCTGGCGGTAGCTGACAAATAATGAACTTTTACCAAGGATTGCACATGGGCCTCTTGTAAGACTGAATCAATAAATGAAACAGCGTATTTAATTCCTGGCCTGTCCAGTTTAAAGGAATGGCATTTCCCCCCTATTAATTATGGTGTAGAGTTGAACAGCTTGCTTCAACGCAGAGAAAGGATCTGAGAGGCGGCTTTGTAAATGGCGCCATTATACCGTGAAACTGTCGCTTGATTAGACGCACTTTATTTCAAATGCAAACGAACTGAAAGCGTGGGACACGACACAGTAAGATTTCAATTTTTTTACTTTGTTATAGACACTCTTAAATCGCCCTTGTGCACGCCAATGATCAGAGTATTACAACTAGAACACACTCTGTGGGGCAGGACTTACGCATTTGATGGTGTTTTCAGAGCTCATACGTTTGGTTTCAGAGCTCATTTTCCCAGTAAAGGAAAACGGCGCCGAGCTTTGTTATCATACCGTGCACGAGGAAAGAAAATGTGGTTTCTTTGTTCGAATGTGGCTGTTCTTGTCAGATTGATTTATGGGTAGTTTGACATATTTGAAGCTGACAAAAATTGACTAAATCGCCAACGAAATGCGTTGTTGTGTCATATATTTTATTGCTAAATTCTCAAATGGGAACATTTGTATTAGCAAAAGTCGAGTGGGTTGGCTGACATCTCTTGCATAACAAATGGGAGAATTTTAGCACTGAAATCCTAGTATATATTGCAGAGGTGAATTAAGGGATCCGTTCCAACAAGAGCGCAACAACCACTCTCGGCAACCAATGTTATAAAGTTAGTACTAAAATGAATATCAGAACGGGACAGGCCTTGTATTCTACTTGGTATTTCCCTAGTGGACTGGAGTCCTGACCAGTTTTGAAAGCCCATTGTACAAAGAGTTTTTGCAGTCGCAAAAGCTATGATTCGCAGAATCAGGATGCTTGTGATCGTAAAAAGTATTTTTATCATGTATGAAACCCAAATTGCAAATTGGTAACGAGGTACCAAGTCACAATTTGACTATGCAACTAAATAATGATTTAGTATTTGGAAGAAGATTGTTTAGGGTATCCCTTCCAAATACCGACTCGGAATGGTATGTATTAATGTTTAGCGACCGAAATCACAATGCAAAATATTAATACTTTACCCAGAGGATAGCTGCAGATCCTCTCCTGGAATTTGGAAAGCTTACGAAGTAAGGTCAGCGACCCATTATGGGGCGATTTTATTGATTCTTTCTAGGTCTGCCTCTTCCAGGAGACATATGGCCATAGAGTCGCTTCATAGATACGGCTCTGCAACCTTTTCAGTTTACACACTCCCTTCTTCCTCTGGTCACCCCTCTGGGGGCCTCTTGATTTGGCTCAAAATCTCCCTTAATTGGAATATTGAGTTTCTCCAAATCGACGTCCTAGGGTTGTCTATAAGGGCTAGTAAAGAGCCCTCTATTAACATTGATAACATTTACAACCGTAGTGTGGATTCCAACTGTCCATCGCCTGTATTGTCAGGCCTTGTTAATCACCTAGACTCCTTGAGGTACAAACCAAAGCTAATCGTAGGGGGTGATTTTAGCACTACTTTTGAGCCGATGGACTCCATCTCGCTGGTAACTAAAGCAGGGGATTCGGGCATGGGAATTCCAGGACTGAACACCCCCCTTAAAAATATGCTCTGTTGTGGTTGCGCAATTGGCCCTGTTCACTATTGCCCATAAAGTTTGGGCAGGTAAGGCAATGGCAGCTGGCACGGATCGGGATGGAGGGGTGTGAAGAAAAAAATACACTTACCTCTTCACTGCATATCTCCTAAATCATCTCATCGAGTCTCTTTCCAACAAGTCCAACCTAAAACAGCAGGAAGAACCCAGGTTCCCCTAAGACAATCGCAAAGCTCCTATCCGCAGCGTTGAGATTGGTGGTTTACCACTCAGACAAGGACTGGGAGCCTGTGCATGTTCTCCACCCAAGCTGTGCAGTACAACCTGGTAGAGAACATGCTAAGTGCGCATGAATGCTTACACTTACAGAGTGCCTACCACTACTTCTCCTGCTCTGTGAGGAGAGCAGCCCAGCCCCGCCCTGCCCTGCAATACTGCCTCAGCAAGGGAAAATAAAATGATAATAACATTGTGTTATTATCATTTTATTTTTCCTTTTTTACACTGCTGAAAAGCAGTGGGTAGACGATCCTCTACCTTAGCAGAGGAGCTGCCACTCATGTAATGGCAGGAAAGATTCTGACCAGATTAGGGCTTATCTATTCTTCAGGGGCCTAACCAAAAGTAGGATTGACTGCATATTGTTAGACTTCTACCTATGGAAAAGGTTGGTTGACTTTCGTGTTACTGTTAGGCCGGAGAATGATCACAATCCTCTCCACCTAACACTTTGAGAAGGGCTGTGTGAAATTCAGGTTCAGCCCAAATTACCTGGGGATGTAATCATTGGGAATACCAGGATGTCCCTTAAGTGGCCTAAAATTAATTCTTGCCCTTCGCGGGTTGCTTCTATCTACAATCTCAATGATTTAGCTCTCTCTCCATATAAAGATGTTAACATAGATGACATCTCTATTACTATTATTCATGACCACTTCTTCTCCTCCTCAAGCTGGCTTTTTGAGGTGGATGTGGGTGCCAGCAATCATAAGAGGGCCACCTATGAACCAACCTCTAGGTTCTCTAAAGACTGCAGACAGGCCAAATGAAATCTACTAACTGCAGTTAGATCACTATGCCCCCAGAAGATTTGCGAGGCAAAGAATCTGTACAAAAAGTTGCTAGAGGCCAGGAAGAAGAGTTGGGATGAGAAAAATTGGCAAGATCTATTAGAAGCTTCCAAAAGGAAGGATGTTCCCATAGAACTTTGGAAGTTCGAACTCGTACTGCCCATCACATTCATCCGCAGATCTGGGTCAAACATTTTAGTAATTTTTATTCTATGCTCTCCCTAACCCAGCTGCCTTATAGCCCTGTCTTGCACTTGCAGGTTAACACAGATCCAGTGATGCTTGACACTATTACTTTTTTCTCTAGTGGATACTAAGGAAGCAATTTTATCTTTTAAACCCGTGGTAAGCACCAGGGCTAGACCTTTAATCCTGGTGACCTGTACCATTTATCTGGGACCATAACATCAGCATCCTGTCCAATTCCAACATGTCAGGTGCTCCTCTACCTAATTCATGGAGAGGAGCAGTGATTATTCCAATTTTTAAAAAGGGTGCCAGATCAGTTGGAAGCAATCATAGGCTGACCAGCCTTATTGACATCTTGCAGAAGGTGCTTTGCTGGCAGGTCGTGGCCAAACTCCAGGCATTGGCTACCAACTTTGATATCCTTTTACCATTCCAGGTGGGTTTAGATCCCGGGTAGGAACTGTGGATCAAATTTTTAGATTTTCCTTGATACTCTGGAAGTACATTCAGATCTTAAAGGATCATTTATATGTTGCCTTACTTGATCTGAGAGCAGCATTCAATCTAGTCCATCAAGCTAATCTCTGTGCCACCCTCAGGTCTATGGGGGTCCCACCAACCCTGGTAGGGATCTTGGAGCGGTTGCATGAGAACAACTTTTCCCAAGTGTGTTGGGGTAGGGTCGGGGAACTAATGGAGAGGATTAGCATCACGCGGGGGTGCACCAAGGGCTGCGTATTGGCACCAACACTGTTTCCCTCTATCTCAATGATGTTTTTAATTACCTCCATGATTGCATCAGTGTGGCACCTAAACTTGGTAGTGTCCCTGTCCCTGGTCTGCTGTTTGCTGATGATACGCTCCTTACCGCCAGAACACCCGTGGGAATTCAGAACTTGTTAAACAAATTTCAGGAGTTCCATAGTGATAGGGGTCTCGAGATTAATGCAAAGAAAACTACATTCATGACTCTAAGGCCCTTTCATAGGAACTTAACACAGGGGCGGCTGAGGTAATTGAGGAAGTCAAACACTTTGATCATCTTGGTATAGGGTTCAGCAGTTTCATGACATGGTCATCCCATATTGAGAAGTTCAGGGCTATTTTATTACATAAATCAGTGGCTATCTGAAGGATGCACAGAGATTCTTCCTAGAGAGCAGTCTCTCTAGTAGTGGAGGTTTTTAAGTTTGCGGTCCAGTCGGCTGCACTTTATGACAAACACAAGATGATGGATGGAGTGCTGAAACTTTTCAACCACTCACTCCCAGTCAGGAGATCTGGGTTTAATCCATCGTTCTTTTGCTCACTATCCCACTCCAGGTGTGGGTCCCGTGCGCTCTCCATGCCAGCAGAGTCAAGCTAGCCTGACTGAAGAGGGGTGATACTCCGAAACCGGTCACAGGATGCTTGTTTCCGGTCCAGGGAGGACCTGGCCTGGCAGTGCAGGCTGGACTGGTCCCATGGGGAGCATGGTCAAGACTAATTTGCATATGGCTGGGTTTGAAATGGAATGGCATGGGAAGCAAAAAAAAAGATGGATTTAGGCCCAGATCTCTGTACAGGGATGAATGTCTGTCAATCAACTGTTCTTGCTGCTGCACTTTATGAGGCTGAGGTTTGGGGCACAGGTTCTATGGACAGCCTCTCTGTCAGAGATTTTTTATTCCTGGGCACATAAATACAGAGTGTATACAGAAAACTGACAGCGACAGCCTTACTAGGAGGTTTCTCTTCATAAAATGCCATCCTCTGTTTCAACCCTATCTTGATGAGGTCGTTCTGGAGTGCAATGCTTTGTATGAAATGTAGGGTCTGCATGTGACGGGGCCTGCCCAGGGAACGGACCTGCATACCCCCGGGGCACCAAAGGACTCCCTCCTCAGCTGCTTCCAGTGACGTCACAGGGGCGGCGTCCTGCAGTGTCATATGGTCCAGAAGCAGGAAACATAAAGCGGTTGGAGAAGACCCAGAGAGAGGACACCGGGAGCAGGGAGGAAGACGACGTCGACGCGGAGAGCAGCGGAGCAGTGCCGGAGATGGAGTAAACCGAATGGAGGGATGGAGGTCGGAAGGAGGATGACGCAGACGGAGATTGGAAGGAGGATGAAAAGGACAGAGGCCCTGGGAAGGAGGACGCGACCGAGGAGAAAACTAGAGAGGCGTCCCCGGAGGAAGGCCCCACGGACGAGGCAGCCGCCACCCTGTCAGTGAGTCACGGCTTCAGGCAAGCGTTGGAGGGAACAGGGCACTCACTAGGGAGGTGGTGGAGGCCCCAGAACATACTCACAGGACTATAGGGTAGGAGTAGGGTGGAGAGGGAGGAAGGGTAGAGGTTCACTGTTTCCCTCCCCACACACCCAGAACCAGTTACCCTTTCACCGCCAGAGCAAGTTACGGGCACCGAAGCACAAACCCCTCAAAGCAGGTCACGGTGAAGATACAACCCCGGCAGAGAAAGAATATCCCAGGAGTAGCTAAAAGGCCAGGATAGTCCTAAAGGAGGTGGACCCTGAACGGTGTGAAGTAACACCAAGAGCCCTCACTAGGGTAAGAGAGGGCAGGGGTTGAGAGAAGGAAGAAAAGGGGTAAAGCGGGGCAGGAAAACTGCATGTAAAACCAGAGCACAATACTGACGGCCTCTCATTCTTCTTTTCCCGAGGGGACGTGCAACGCACAATCGGACTCCAAAGCAGACACTGGAAAAGAAGAGTAACAAAGAACACAGACACTGGAAAACCCATACCATATCAAGAGCTCAAATTATATACAATAAATCATCCGTAAAACACTCATCACTGGTCTGTGGTACTTGGGCCGGTGGCACGGCACTCTAGCGGTGAACAGCTACTCTCATGATGGAACAAGACGAGCCTCGAGGCGAATGACAAGCGATCATGCTCCATTTGTCCAGGCAGAGTAGAAACCATAGAACATATCTTATTTCGTTGTTCACTGTAACTGGTAACTGGTAGCAGGTAACTGCGAGTGGTTTACTGGTTTGCGCGAAGGGAGAGAAAGTATTGAAGGGGCTTATGCCAAAAAATATTCAGGTGGGTGAATACGGGTGCCTTTTTGTATACGGGCGATGTTAAACCCAGAAGGAGTTGAGGGGGAAAGACCAAAGCTTGTTGTTGTTGAGAAGTGAAGTTAAGTTATAGGAAGGTTACTGAGGTGGGGAGAAGATTATGTGAGCATTCTACTTGTAGCGTGTAGTCACGCTGTTTAGAGGGAAAACGTCAATGATGGGGGTAGTTCTAGAACGAGGCATGCTTCTGAATAAACATCTTGAATATATCATGACTTGAATATATGATCTAATGTCGTTGTTTCTTCATTTTGTAGTGTACCCCTGACGAAGGGCAATAATTAGCCCAAAATGCATTGGGAATAATATCTACCACTGAGGACTATTTGTAAATATTCTTGCTACAGAAAAAGGCCTGGATTGGCATATCTGCAGTATTAGATATTAAATATGTGATATCTCTTATGTGACATGATGAAACGTAAAGAAACAGCATAAAAACCTTTGCATACATGGAATAACATTTATTGAAAATGGACAAATTGGTTGAAAATCTATTACGATTCTGGTATCTAGCTGTGCGTCCGGCACAGGAGTGTCATGCCGCTCCTGCTTTTGATGAGGGAGTCATTGTTGCCATACACCAGTTTATATTCTGTCCATGTAGTTATATTTCAGCTACATGGTCAATTAATTTTATCCCTGCCAGTTGATATGTTTACTAATGAACTTATTGGTGTACTCCTTTTTATTGTCAATTGTTTACTTGGTCTGTGACTGCACATAGCTTAAGCTACTACTTACGTTATGATATGCATGAACCTTACCTTTAGGCATGGCAGAGCACGTAGGTTTTTGACTATGGTTTGAGATTGTGGATTATCTTTTGTGCAATCAATCTGATTTTGGAACATTCTTATGTAATATTTTATGTTATTTGCTGTATCATTTTATGAAATCAATGTATTGTGTTTTTAACTGTTATATCATGTTACTTTAAAGTCCTATGGCCAAAAAAAGTGTTTTTACTTTTACTATTAATACTTTACCTACTACAGCCATGTAGTGGTAAATCATTTTCACATGGGAAGGGGTCCATAAGGTACTCCTTTCTCTTTGTAAATGTGAAAAAATATTTGTTTAGGAATAGGCACTGGTCCCATGACCTTCTCTTAAAAATGTTACTGAAACTTTTAATTTTTTTTAAATGCATCCTGTTTTCCTTTAAGGGGAATGGGTTACATTAAAATAAAAGCTTTATTTAAAAGCAACCACAGACATGATGGCCTGCTGACCTTAGCAGGACACCATCCCTCTGATAGCTGCGGTTAATAGTTGGTTGCAATTTGCGACCTATTTCTTTATTATTCATGAGGTAGGTAGGTCACATTGCTACACACTATAAATTGGGTTTTGCAAACTGACCTTTTAGTACACACGAACGTCTGGTTAATCATGAGCATTTGTAATCATCTTGTAGTCCTCTTTCTCCTCTTCATATATTAGTCATATAGAGTATTTATATGAGTGCAAATTAACCGTGATTATAGGGCACTCCAAATGTTACAATAAAAAGGCCCGAAATACTCTCCTCTAATTCCCTCTCTGATGGTGTATCAAGCCATCACCAAATCATTATAATCTGATCAGATGTCTTATCAGATAGACAGTTCTAAACCCTGGTGGTTGCAATTCTCTTTCTTTTGAACTCTTCCAATCGTTTCAAATCATGATAGTACTCCTCTTGTGCCATTTCTTATCATATTTCCCCCAATTTTTGACTGTGTTCAATTCCTTTCTCTATACTTCTTGTACCCTTTGACAGCACCCACCAAGGTAAGTGCACAAATGGCAATGCTAAGCAAAGGTTTCAGGAATGTGAGGAAATTCGATTTTCGATCTCGCTTGTATTCAGCCACCATTTTTTGTGTTCCACCGCCATTTTGTGTTGCCCTCACTCAGGCAGCAAAATGAACGAAGTTTTTCTGCTGATCTTACTGCAACGTGTCAAATAACCTCCTGACTCTGTTTACGAGACTGATGTCAGGGACTGGCTGAGTCCACTAATCCTCGTTTGGTTTGACTAAACCCTGTCTCGACTGTCTGTTAGTTCGCACCATTCTTTCCTGACTTTATCTTATCTTCTGGCCTTCGCTAATCTCTACTTGTATTCTCTCATTTCACAACTGTCCTCCAAAGCATACAAATATGTCCTGCCACCTGCAAGTTGAGTTGTAGACACTACCACTGATTAACTTGTGGGGAGGGGTGACAAAAACAGTTGGAAGAGAGGTTTATTTGGGTTACTTGATATCTTGTTTTCAAACCTTTCTCATTGGTTATATCTTGTTTTCAAACTCTTCTCATTGGATAACCATGTATGCATTGGGAGTGTTCTTGGTGAATCTATGTGCTATAAAATATTGTGCGCCACGGAGTAAAGTGGCAGTCTCCTAAAAACATACTGAGTGTACTTCTTGGACAACTGTACTTAGCTGCAGCTAATAAACCTGATCTTCTACGCTCAACATAATGTCCTGTGTCTCTGTTCAACAAAGCAGGTAAACTCAGGAGATTAAGGCGTGCCCTGTGCCGCCAGGCCCATAAGGCCCTGGTTCTTCAATTGATGCCCTCTGTGAGACGGCTTCAGAGGTAGCGATTTTGCCTGAGGGTCGTGAGCAACCCCGCAAGAAAATTCTGGAGGAATCGCGAACCACGTCAAGCGACCCCTGTATGTCGAAGTGGTCCGAAGGTCTTTTTCAGCGCAGTTTCTCCTTCCTGACGGCTGCTGACGACTGCTGCCCTGACTGCCGCCTTGCTTTGGCCCCTTTTGGTGATGTATGGTATCGCGATGAGGAACTTCGATTTCTAATCGCCATCGAATCGACCCGCCATTTTGAGCTCCGCCGCCATTTTGTGTTGCCATCACTCAGGCAGCACGGCGAACAAAGTCTATTCTGCTTTTTCTGCAGCTTCATGTTAAAATAGCCCTTCTGCCTCTATTTGCAAAGCTGGTGTTAGGACTGGCCGAGTACACTAATCCCTGTCTGGTTTTCCTAATCCCCGTCTCAACTATCTGTTGGTTCACACTATTCTCTTCTGACTTTATCTTATCGTCTGGCCTTCACTGTCCTCTGCTAGCATTCTCTCGTTTCACAACTGTCCCCCAACACACACAAACTTATCTCGCCACCTGCAAGTTTGTTACGAATCCGTTAATGAATTAGTTTGAGGGAGGGGTGACAAACACAGTCGGAGGAGAGGTTTCTTCGAGTCATCTGACACTTTTGTTTTCAAATCTCTCCTATTGGTTCTGTCCTGTTTTTCAACTTTCCTTATTGGCTCTTTCTTGAATGTTCTGGGTGTATACTTGGTTAATGTATATGTTACTTATATAGTATATAAGATTGTGCACCACAGAGTGAAGTGGCAGTCTCCTGAGAACCTACCTTGTGTACTTCTGGGATAACTGTACTAGCTGCAGCTAATAAACCTGATCTTTTAACGCCTAACAGAGTGTCCCGTGTCTCTGTGTAGCGGAGCAGGAGAACCCAGGAGATTAAGGCGTACCCTGCGCCGCCAGGCCCAAAAGGTTCTGGTTCTTCAACTGGCGCCCAATGTGGGGCGGTTTCAGTGGTACTGGTTCTGCCTGAAGGTCGTGAGGAACCCCGCAAGAAAATTCCGGAGGATTCGCGAGCCACATCAAGCGACCCCTGTATGTCGAAAGTGGTCCGAAGGTCTTTTGCAGCGCGGTTACTCCTTCCTGACGGCTACTAACGACTGCTGCCCTGACTGCCGCCCTGCCTTGGCCCTTCCTTTGATGATGTATGGTAAAGCGAGACGATAGACGGGCCTCTGTTGGTGTAAGAAGACGTCCTTAGTTAAGTATTTTCGTGGGTCGCGCCCACAATTTTTGTCCTTTGTTTTCTTAGCATTTGTGGTCCTTAGATTCGACTATTGCAATAGCCGATGCCGAGGGTAAGTGCATTTGTGCTGCGTAAACTGAGTTTTATCCCCTTGAAGTTTGGGAACAGTCAGGTAAAATCACGAGATGCCTGGTCTGACTAATTTTGGAAAATTTTGTTGCTTTGGTTGTAATAGGGATTCCCGACTTGAGGACTCTTGTCCGATTCCTTCGGTTGGAACTCCCACATATGAGCTCTATTCAAAACATGGTGTTGGCCCCATTGCCTTTAATGAGGCATGGACCCGATACACGAAGAAAGATGGTGTTCTAAAATGGCCAGAAAATGGTAGTTTCGATTCTGATGTGCTAGATAATTTGGAAGCAGTTCTATTCAAAAGAAAAGCCCGGCCGGCAATGTTTGACTCTTTCCGCCTTTGGCGTAAGGAAGCCAAACAGAGAGAAATTAAGCAAGCAAAACAAGATAGGAAAGCACAGGGTATGACAATTATACAGGCTGCTCAACAATTTAAAGATGATGAAATTGCTAATGCGATGAAAATTTCAGAAAGACAGCATCGCATGGCGATAGATAAATGCTATCCGGTGTTGCCTGTTTCCCCTTCTGAAAACAAGAAAGATATAGAAGAAGATCCCCTAATGTCCCATTTATTGAGGTTGCCTCCGCCCTATGCACAAAGTGCCAATGCACCCCAATTGTTACTGCCTGTTCAGCCGCCAGTGGTACCTCCGCCTGTTCCGGCTCTTCCGCATCTGCCTCCTCCAGTGTTACCGCCTCTGCCAGTTTTGCCTTTAACTTCAACTTCTTTGCCTTCATCTTCTGATCTTCGATCTCCTTTGCCTTCTGCTCCTCCTGCAATTATCGGTTCTCCTTCCACTAGTTCGCCTAATACCTTGTCCCCTATTCTGATGTCTAATTCTCCGTCTGTGTGTAAACGTCTCACAGATACCGTCACAGGTATTGTATCACCTTTCTTTGAAGCTTTAAATGTGTCTCCGGCTTTTGCTCGAAGACAGTCTCGTAGTCAGTTCCCAGATTTTGAAGAACGAGAAAGGTTAGACTCTCTCGCACGTAAATGGATCAAAAAGGGTCCTCAATACAGTGTGCCCGATATTATGCCTACTTTCTCACAATGGAATGCGCCTACGCAAAGATATGTTTTTAATGCAATGTGCGATACTCTCATTAAAGAATGGGAAGATGTGAATTCGAGTCTGATCCCACAAGATCTGTTAGATATTCAGACTGATTTTGATAAAGGACTTGTTGTGGGTTCTAAGGTTGAGAAAGCTGTAAGGACACTTATTTCTTATAGATCCTTATTGTTCTCTCAGGCTTTCCTTGATTCTGATCCGTCGGTTAGACTAACACTGAAAAACTATCCCATGAGAGAGGTTCCTCCAGTATGGAAGGAAGAGGTTGCAGCAGTAGGTAATATTCCAGCTATTCCTGCTCATTTACAGCGTATATGGGTACATGTTCCATGGGAACAATCTGAAGTTTTGGCCCTTAAGCAGACTCTACCAGATCCTCGTAAGAACCCTGCGGGTTATTATAAAGAATTATCACAGACAGTTGATGCTTGCATCATGAATTTAGCTGACATCGACATGTTGATGGGAAATGTAGTCCCACAAACAATATGGGCTAAGATTCGTAAGAAGAATCACGCTCAGGAATTAGGTGCTACTTGGGATGTTATAACTGCCACAGATAGAGATCAAGTGGGTGGTGCAAAGCCTGAAGCTTTGATTTCAGAACTCCCTGGTAGGATTATTACATTAATGAAAACTATGATGCCTGCATTGAGAGTTAACTGGGATAAACTAGCAGGATGCAAACAAAAGAAAGATGAAAGTGTCTCCGATTTCTTTACTCGTTTTGAGGAGACATTTATTGATCACAGTGGTCAAGATATGGCTACAGAGGGTGGTCAGCGATTATTCGTAGACAAATTTGTATTTAATTTGCTTCCTGAGTTGTCATACAAATTGAAAGATTCTGAAAGTTCATGGGCTGTTTCTTCTTCTGCTCAGATATTGGCTACTGCACAATATTATGAAAACAGAGACAAAGAAGAGAAAGAAAAGCAAGAGAAAAAGACGAAAGAATTAAAAACGAAGGTTCTCTTGCAACAAGCTTATCCTCCTCGCTATGTTCAGCCTCAGTTTCAACAGCCTTCGCAGTTTCAGAGGTTGTATCAAAAACCTGAGCCATATATTCCGCGACCTTTGTTAGGACCTAATCAATGTGCCTATTGTAGAGAAGAAGGTCATTTTAAGAATAGTTGTCCGGTTCTATTGCAGCGCAATGGAGCATCATCTGCTCCACGAAGTCGTGCTGGCCTTCAGTCAGCAAATAGAGGTAGAGGTCGAGGTGTGTTGACTCAAGAACAGCGTGCTCTTCCTTCTCCCAATTCCATGAACTACTTTGATCAGCAAAATGTTAGGTCTACTCAGTATTACAACGAAGATCATTATGTTGAAAACGGAAATGAAAGTCTTCATGCTAACTAGGACAGCCATGGACAAAGTAAGGGAGTTGTGTAGCTTCCAGTAGATCAGAATGGACCTTACGTTAACGTCATTACAATGGGTGTTTTAGAGCCATTTCTTCTAGATACTGGGGCGATGAGAAGTTCTATCATTCATTCTAAACTCCCTGGGGCACCTTTGTCTGGCTTGATGAATGTTTCTGTAGGATTTTCTGGCGCCCCTGTTCGTAACCCAGTTTCTTGCCCTTTGCCTATTTCAGTTGGCCCTTATGATTTGGAAGCTCCACTTCTTTTGACGAATGGTTGCGGTGAGAATCTGTTGGGTTTGGACCTATTGAAAAGAATGCATGCTACGAAATATTGTTCTCCTTCTGGTGTACATCTCACCCTAGGACAAAAACTGATCACTCCAATGTATTTATCCAAAGATCAGTTTCCACCTGAATTGCTTTCTCTTCCAGCAACGCTTTGGGCCACGGGTCCGAACGATGTGGTTTGTCTTGAGATTCCACCTTATGTTGTCACTCTTAAGCCTAATGTTGAATTACCGCGTATCCCGCAGTACAGAATTTCTACTGAAGGTGAGAAAGCGCTTTTGGAAATTATTCATGACTTGATTCAGAAGGGTGTGGTTGAAGAAACAAGAGGTAACACATGCAATAGTCCTATTCTTCCTGTTCTTAAACGCACTGATCCTTCTCAGCCACCTGTATTTCGTTTTGTGATTGATCTCCGGGAGGTAAACAAAATCGTTGTGCCACAGTTTCCCGTAGTATCAGATATCACTGCTTTGTTGACAATGATACCTTCTACAGCGACTTGGTTCTCTGTCATCGATCTAAAGAATGCCTTCTTTAGTATTCCCATTGCAGAAGAGAGTAGGAACATTTTTGGCTTCTCTCATGGAGGCCGAAGCTTCCGGTTTAAGCGCGCACCTCAAGGCTATTGTGAAAGTCCCTCTATTTACAGTCAAGCCTTAAAATGTCATCGTGATGCTTTTCATTTGCCGTCTGGTGCTGCTCTTATCCAATACATGGATGACTTGTTAATCGCTGCTGACTCAGAAGATATTTGCAAAAATGTCACTGTTGCATTGCTACGCCATCTATTTGATCTGAATCATAAGGTTTCACCCTCCAAACTACAATACGTTTGTAGAGAAGTTACTTACTTGGGTCATTTCCTATCAAAGGAGGGACAACGATTAACGCCAGAACGAATTCAGGCAATTACGCAAATGTCTGTGCCATCCACACAAAGGGAGGTACGTGCCTTTCTGGGTATTACATCTTATTGTAGGCAGTGGATCCCTAACTTCTCTCTGATGGCCACGCCTTTGTTGGCACTCACTTTGAAAGATACGCCTCAGCCCCTTCCATGGACTGATGAGTGCCAAAAGAGTTTTACCAACTTACGTACTGCTCTATGTTCTGCTCCTGTATTGGGTACTCCTGATTACAGTAAGCCTTTTACGCTCTATGTTCACGAGAGAGAAGGTTGTGCATTGTCAGTTTTAACGCAGCGATTTGGAGACAAACAGCGACCATGTGCATATTTTTCGGCTACGTTAGACCCAGTAGCTAAAGCATTGCCTAGTTGCCTCAAAGCGACAGCAGCAGCAATTTCTATCCGACAGTCTGCTGGAATAGTGTTGGATAACACTCTTATTGTCATGGTACCACATGCAGTGGATACCTTACTAAACAGAACGAAAACGCAGCATCTTACGAGTGCTCGTCTAACTGGATACGAGCTGACACTTTTGGCTAGTCACGTACACATCAAACGAAGTAATACCCTAAATCCAGCCACTCTGTTGCCCCTTCCAGATGAGAAAAGTGTTGAGGAGCAACATGATTGTTTCTTTCGTACTGAGGAAGAGACAAAAGGAAGAATTGACTTGAAAGACACATCGCTAGAGAATCCTGATGGAACTCTATGGGTAGATGGTTCTTGTTTTAAAATGCCTAATGGAGATACAGTTTCAGCCTATGCTGTAACTACTTTGCATACAGTTGTGGAAACAGCACTTATCAGACATAATTCAGCTCAAGCAGCAGAATTGATAGCATTAACGAAAGCATGTGTACTGTCAAAAGGGAAGAGAGTGAACGTGTACACCGACAGCCAATATGCCTTTGGTGTAGCGTTCAACTTTGGGCGTCTTTGGAAGGAAAGGGGATTTCTCACTTCACATGGCACCAAAATACAACATGGTCAGTTAGTGACTGATCTTCTTGAATCACTTGCCTTACCCACCCAAATAGCGATTGTAAAGTGTAGTGTGCACAAAAAGATTACAGATGACGTTGATCGAGGAAATGCATTTGCAGACGAAGTAGCGAAAAAGACAGCGAGAGATGCAACAAGTCGAATGTATGTGGCGGGTCCTGCAAATTGGGTTAGAGAGAGAGGAATGTATGAGGATACAGTGGAAAGTGTAAGAGCGATTCAGAAAGAGGCTACAGAGAAAGAGTTGAGTAAGTGGAGAGAAAGCACAGGAATGTTGGATGAGATGGGTTGCTGGGTGGAATTATCTGAACACCAACGTTGGTTGTTACCGAATGCCTATGTACTCCCAGTGTTTACTATGGCGCATGGTCCAGCCCACTTAAGTGCAAAAGGTATATGCAAGCTTTTGGCTCCAGTGTGGCAAAATGAACAAATCCCAAAATATGCAGACAATATAGTGAAACATTGTATTGTTTGTTTGATGTACAACCCGGGAAAAGGAAGCCCAACTCCAGCAGGTCACTTTGCTCCTCCGACATACCCATTTGAGGTGTTGCAGATCGATTATATTCTTATGGAACGATGCAACAACCTCAAGTATGTTCTGGTGGTAGTATGCGCCTTTTCAAGATGGATAGAGGCATACCCTCTAAAAGACAACACAGCCTTATCCACAGCCAAAATTCTATTAAAAGAATTTTTCCCCAGGTTTGGTTTGCCGCGCATTGTCTGGAGTGACAATGGGAGCGAATTTGTGGGCCAAGTCATGCAAAAAGTTTGTGCAGGTCTTGGTATCAAGCAAAAGTTTCATGCGGCAAATCATCCACAGTCAGCGGGTTTAGTAGAATGCTACAACAGAACCTTAAAATTAAAACTAGCAAAAGTTCAGGCTAGTACAGGACTCAATTGGCCCGATGCTTTGCCATTAGCCCTTCTGTCCACCAGAACTGCAGTACACTCTCGTTTGGCACTTAGCCCTTACGAAGTGGTCTTTGGACGCCCGGCTAACGTATGGGGAGTCCCTCGTCCTAAGAAATACTCAGACTTGCCATATCCAATGTTAATTGACTACTTACATGACCTTACGACTAAATTGCGTGTTCTCCATCAACAGGTTCAGAGTGCTTTACCAGAGGCTTCCACAGACCCAGGTCATTCCATCCGACCAGGTGATTGGGTCTGCACCAAGAATTTCCAAAGAACGAGAAATTTGGAGCCCAGATGGAAGGAGCCTCGTTTGGTGCTTTTGACCACGAGAACAGCAGTTAAAGTTGAAGGAAAGAAAAATTGGATTCACGGCGTGCATTGTAAGAAAGTGCCTTTGCCCTTACCTTACGATCAATGGGTGCGTAGGGGCATTGGTGATTCTGAGAGTGAGAAGGTTCCACGATTCGTGCCCTTTAGTGATGCACGCCTGAATGGGACATTGTCTGAGAAAGAGGACGACGACATTCTTCAAGAAGCAATACCATCACACCGTCACTTAGATACGACCAATCCACGAACATTGTTCCAAGATCAAACCACACCTGGAAAAGAACAGCATCATTTGAGACCTAGACAAAAGAACACTTAAGATTTTTCTCTCTTGTGTAGTATTCTGTCCCGGTTCTAGGGTCACGGTAGGAGTCTTGATTGTGACCTGAGTAGTGGCAATAGGCCTGCAGGACTTGCAGTGTCATAGGACGGCAGATAATCATAATTGAGTGATCGAGGAAGATTGCCGTGAGCATCCATTAGAAAGATGGAAACTACACTAGGCAAAAGAGAGAGAAAGGATGAAATGAAGAAAGAATCTTGTAAATTAATGTACAGTTGTTTTAATATAACCTTATGTATTATTATATTATTGTATATTGCTTTGGCATTTATGGGTTGGATTATTTATGCTCTGCAGCAAAAAGTTGTCTCTCCTTCTTCTTCTTCGTCTTCTTCTACTGTCTCTCCACATCTCTTTCATACCCTTCCTCAACATGAACTCATTAGAAGAACTGAATATTACAACAATTCCTTTGTCCAGTTGTTACATCAACATCAATTAGTGATCAATATGACTGATTGTTGGGTGTGTGGACTCATGCCACATACCACAGAGAAAGGAATGCCATATTTAGTCCTTCCGTTCTCCTATGAAGGTTCTGCTTGGGCTTATTTTGTCATCTTCTCCAATGCCTATCAAGGCAAATTCAAACGATCCGTTAGTTCACATGTTAGTGATCCGGATTTTAGTCATAGTTCGTTGATAAAGGGAATGGTAGCTATGTCTAAAATCATGGAAAATAGTAAGATCTCCATTGACCAAAGAAAGGCGTACACTAACTGGAACGTCACCCAATATGTCACTAGCCTTAGTGATAAAGTTAAAAACGGAAAGTCTTCACTGATTTGGACTATACCACATCAGGGCAATTTCTGTTTACAGATAAATGGTCAGTTTGCTGACACTATACAAAGAAATAGCTGTTCCCACACATATATCTCGCCTCCTCTAGTGCCGTCTCAAGGCACATATTTCATTTGTTATAATAGGGCTTATACGTGGTTGCCAACGGGTTTCTCCGGTACTTGTTACATAGCTTTTCTTCTTCCTCCTACCTACACCGCTTCCGCAAATCATCATCGAAACAGATATGGCAGAGGGATTATTGATTCGAAAGACACAGCAAGACAAGAGGGAGGAGATTTCCTCAAAGGATTTCTTCCTTTTTGGGGTCCAATGGCCAACAGCAGAAATATAAGGCAACTGGTCCGTGTCATAGAGACCACAATAGACATCACTGTAGGAGCCTTAAGTAATATCACGGCAGAACTACAGGCGGACCGTCTCATGACCTTACAAAATCGAGTTGCCTTAGACTGCAGATCGTGGTGGAGTGTGCAAATTGATCGGATCAAGTTGCTGTATTTTCATACCTAATGACGCTCCGACAGTATACCAAGCTATCTCCAAGTTGCATATAATCTCTGAGTCGATTCATCACGACGAAGGAGATTGGTCCTTTTCGGAGTGGTTTTGGTCCTTTTCGGAGTGGGTTTGGGGACTACTGTCCAAATGGGGTTGGAAAGCATTGACATTTCTTGGAGTAATTTTGACCATTATTTTCTCCTGTTGCCTTTGTATGCACTGTGGTCCCGCCATCTGTGACCTATGTGCTACTATGTGCATCTCTAAACCCAAATCATCAAGAACAGAAAACATAAGAATGATGTTACAGCAACAGCTCGATGACCTCATGGCTATCGACATTGACTCAGATTAACATGAGTCTATCTTGCCTGAGTTCTGGCAAAAGGAGGGTCTGAGGAACTTCGATTTCTAGTCGCGATCGAATCGACCCGCCATTTTGTGCTCCGCCGCCATTTTGTGTTGCCATCACTCAGGCAGCACGGCGAACAAAGTCTATTCTGCTTTTTCTGCAGCTTCATGTTAAAATAGCCCTTCTGCCTCTATTTGCAAAGCTGGTGTTAGGACTGGCCGAGTACACTAATCCCGGTCTGGTTTTCCTAATCCCTGTCTCAACTATCTGTTGGTTCACACTATTCTCTTCTGACTTTATCTTATCGTCTGGCCTTCACTGTCCTCTGCTAGCATTCTCTCATTTCACAACTGTCCCCCAACACACACAAACGTATCGCGCCACCTGCAAGTTTGTTACGAATCCGTTAATGAATTAGTTTGAGGGAGGGGTGACAAACACAGTCGGAGGAGAGGTTTCTTCAAGTCATCTGACACTTTTGTTTCCAAATCTCTCCTATTGGTTCTGTCCTGTTTTTCAACTTTCCCTATTGGCTCTTTCTTGTATGTTCTGGGTGTATACTTGGTTAATGTATATGTTACTTATATAGTATATAATATTGTGCGCCACAGAGTGAAGTGGCAGTCTCCTGAGAACCTACCTTGTGTACTTCTGGGATAACTGTACTAGCTGCAGCTAATAAACCTGATCTTCTAACGCCTAACAGAGTGTCCCGTGTCTCTGTGTAGCTGAGCAGGAGAACCCAGGAGATTAAGGCGTACCCTGCGCCGCCAGGCCCAAAAGGTTCTGGTTCTTCAGCGAGGCGTTAGACGGGCCTCTGTTGGCGTAAGAAGACACTTAGTTAAGTATTGGTGGGTAGCTCCCACTATTTTTGTTTTGATTTGGGTCTTTGATTCGGCTATTGCAAAAGCCGAAGCCGAGGGGTGAGTACGTTTCTGCTGTATTATTTGATTTAACCCCTTGATGTTTGTGAACAGTCCAGTGAAATAACGATGCCTGCTCTGAGTAAGTTTAGAAAGTTTTGTTGTTTTGGTTGTGATAGGGATTCCCGGCTGGAGGACTCTTGTCCAATTCCTCCGGTTGGAACTCCCACTTATGAACTTTATTCTAAACATGGTGTTGGCCCCATTGCCTTTAATGAGGCATGGATCTGATACACGAAGAACGATGGTGTTCTACAGTGGCCACAGAATGGTAGCTTTGAGCCTGACATATCAGATAATTTGGAAGCAATTTTGTTTAAAAGAAAAGCCCGGCCGGCAATGTTTGACTCTTTCCGCCTCTGGCGCAAGGAAGCCAAACAAAGAGAAATTAAACAGGCAAAACGAGATAAGAAAACACAAAGTATGACGATTATACAGGCTGCCCAGCAGTTTAAAGATAATGAGATTAATCATGAAATGGAAATTTCAGAGAGACAGCATCGTGTGGCGATAGATAAATGCTATCCGGTGTTGCCTTATTTCCCCTTCTGATAAAAGTAAGGATCCGGAGGAAGACCCTTTGATGTCTCACTTATTGAGATTGCCTCCTCACTATGTTCAAGGTGCTAATGCACCCCCATTGTTACAACCAGTTCAGCCATTAGTTGCGCCTCCGCCTGCTCCGGCTCTTCCGCATTTGCCCCTTCCGGTAGTGCCACCCCCACCTCTTCCGCCACCGACTTCTTTGCCTCCGTTTCCTGAACATCAATCTCCTTTGCCTTCGGCTCCCCTTATAACTGTTGATTCTTCTGTTAGTTCACCTAATACCTTGTCCCCTGTTTTTATGTCTAATTCTCCTACTGCGCGCAAACGAATCACAGATACTGTTTCTGGGTTTCTGTCTCCTTTCTTTGAGACTTTGAATATGTCTCCGGCTTTTTCCCGAAGACAGTCTCGTAGTCAGCTTCCAGCTTCCGACGAACGGGTAATGTTGGATTCTCTTGCTCATAAATGGATCGAGAAAGGTTCCCAGTATAGTGCGAATGATATCATGACTACCTTTTTTCAATGGGATGCACCCACGCAAAGATATGTTTTTAATGTTATGTGTGATATTATTGTTAAAGGATGGGAGTATATGGATTTGGGTTCAGTTCCTCAGGGTTTGTTAGATGTTCAGGCTCATTTCGATAAGGGACTCATTGTGGGTTCTAAGGTTGAGGATGCCGTAAGGACACTTGTCACTTTTAGGTCCTTATTTTCCTCACAGATTTTTTTCGATTCCGATCCTGCTGTTAGGCTGACATCGAAACATTATCCCATGAGAGAGGTTCCTCCAGTGTGGAGAGAAGCGGTTGCACAAGCAGGTGCTAATCCAGCTGTTCCTGCTCTCTTCCAGCGTATATGGGTACATGTCCCCTAGAAGAGATCTGAAGTTTTGGCTCTTAAACAGTCTCTACCGGATGCCCGTAAAAACCCTGCTGGCTATTATAAGGAGTTGTCCCAGACTGTTGATGCCTGTATTATGAATTTAGCCGATATTGATATGTTGATGGGAAATGTAGTCCCACAAGCATTATGGGCTCGGATTCGTAGAGAGGACCACGCCCAAGCATTGGGTGGCAATTGGGCTGCTATAGCTGCCGTGGATGCAGCCCAAGTGGGTGGTGCTAAGCCTGATGCTTTGATTACAGAACTCCCTGGTAGGATTATTACTTTAATGAAAACGATGATGCCCGCCTTACGAGTTAATTGGGATAAATTAGCTGCGTGTAAGCAGAAGAAAGATGAGAGTGTCTCTGATTTCTTCACTCGTTTTGAGGAGACGTTTATTGATCACAGTGGTCAGGATATGACTACAGAGGGTGGACAGCCATTATTTGTAGATACATTCGTATTTAATTTGTTTCCCGAACTGTCACATAAGTTGAAAGACTCCGAGAGTTCATGGGCTGTTTCTTCTTCTGACCAGATATTGGCTACTGCTCAATATTATGAGAACAGGGATAAAGAGGAGAAAGATAAGCAAGAGAAGAAGACGAAAGAATTAAAAACTAAGGTTCTTCTGCAACAAGCTTATCCTCCTCGTTATACTCAGCGCCAGTTTCAACAGCCTCCACAGTTTCAGAGGGTGTATCAAAAGCCTGAGCCCTTTATTCCGCGACCTTTATTAGGTCCTAACCAATGTGCCTATTGTAGAGAGGAAGGTCATTTTAAGAATAGCTGCCCGTGTTTTTTGCAGCATAAGGGAGAACTATATGCTCCACGAGGCTGTGGTGGTTTCCAGATAATATACAGGGGTAGAGGTCGAAGTGTGATGCCTCAAGAACAGCGTTCCTTACCCCCTCCAAATTCTATGAACTACTTCGATCAGCAGAATACTCAGTCAACACAGTATTACAATGATGATTATCATGTTGGAGGTGAGAATGAAAGCCTTCACGCTAACTAGGACAGCCATAGACAAAGTGAGGGAGTTGTATTGATTCCAGTAAATCAGGATGGGCCTTATGTCAATGTCACTACAATGGGTGTTTCAGAGCCATTTCTTTTAGATATTGGTGCGATGAGAAGTTCTATCATTCACTCTAAACTCCCTGGGGCACCTTTGTCTGGCTTAACAAATGTATCGGTAGGATTTTCTGGTGCCCCAGTTCGTAACCCGGTCTCTTGTCCTTTGCCTATTTCAATTGGCCCTTATGATTTGGAAGCTCTTCTTCTTTTAACGACTGGTTGCGGCGGGAATCTGTTGGGTTTGGATCTATTGAAAAGAATGCATGCAACGATATATTGTTCTCCTTCTGGTGTGCATCTTACTTTAGGGCATAAATTTACTTCTTCAATGTATTTGTCTAAAGATCAATTCCCACTTGAATTTCTCTCTCTTCCTGCAACGCTCTGGGCTACGGGTCCAAATGATGTTGGTTGTCTTGAGATCCCGCCTTATGTTGTTACTCTCAAGCCCAATGCTAAATTGCCACGCATTCCTCAATACAGAATTTCCAATGAAGGTGAAAGAGCGCTTTTGGATATCATTTATGATTTGGTTCAGAAGGGTGTGATTGAGGAAACGAGAGGAAATGTATGTAATAGTCCTATTCTTCCTGTTCTTAAACGCACTGATCCTTCTAAGCCTCCTGTTTATCGTTTTGTGATTGATCTTCGGGAGGTCAATAAAATTGTTGTACAAGCCAGCACAGGTCTTAATTGGCCCGATGCTTTACCTTTGGCTCTCCTGTCCACTAGAACAGCTGTACATTCTCGTTTGGGACTTAGCCCATACGAGATTGTTTTCGGGTGCCCAGCTAATGTATGGGGAGTCCCTCGCCCTAGAAAGTATTCTGATATACAGTATCCAATGCTGATTGACTATTTACATGACCTCACCACTAAATTACGTGTTCTTCACCAAGAGGTTCAAAACGCTTTACCAGAAGCCTCCACAGAACCAGGTCATTCTATCCAACCTGGAGACTGGGTCTGTGTGAAAAATTTTCAGAGGACAAAGAATTTGGAACCTCGTTGGAAGGCGCCTCGACAAGTCCTTCTGACAACTCGCACAGCAGTAAAAGTCGAAGGGAAAAAGAACTGGATCCACGGCGTGCACTGCAAGAAAGTGCCCTTGCCCTTGCCTTTTGATCAGTGGGTTCGTAAGGAGATAGGTGATTCTGAAGGAGAAAAAGTCCCCCGATTCATGCCTTTCAGTAGTGCACACCTGGATGGAACTCGATGGGAGAAAGAAGATGACGACATTCTACAAGAAGCCGTACCTTCCCATCTCCGATTAAACACTACAGAGCCACAGACCCTATTTCAAGACCAAACTGTACCAACAAGGACTAGATACAATTTAAGACCTAGGTTGGTCAAGGACACCTGAGATTTCCATCTCTTCTGCTACATTTATCATCTGTCCAGGTTGCAGGGTCACGGTAGGAGTCTTGGTTTGTGACCTGTATAATGGCTAGGCCCCCAGGACTTGCAGTGTCATAGGACGGCTAATAATCACAGCCAAGTGAGTAAGGAAGATTGCCGTGAGCAACAATTTTAGAGGATGGATGTTAAATTAGGAAAGAAGGATAATAAGGAAGAGATGAGAAAGAAATATTGTAAAATATTGTACAGTCGATGTGGCGTAACATTGTGTGTTTTTATATTTTTGTGTATCTTATTGGCTTGTGTAGGTTGGGTTATTCATGCTATGCAGCAAAAAGTTGTCCCTAATTCTATCTCCTTGCCTCTTCATTCTACTATCTCCCCACATCAATTATATACACTTCCCCAACATGAACTAATCAGGAGAACAGAATATTTTAATAATTCATTTATCCAATTGTTGCACCAACACCAATTGGTAGTCAACACAACCGACTGTTGGGTGTGTGGACTTATGCCTCATACCACTGATAAAGGAATGCCATATTTAGTCCTTCCATTTTCTTATGGAGGTTTCGCTTGGCCTATTTTGTAATATTTTCAAATGCATATCAGAGCCGATTTAGACGTCCAGTTGGTTCATATGGTAGCGAGCCAGATTTTAGTCATAATTCTCTGATAAAGGGAATGGTGGCTATGACTAAAATTGTGGAGAATAATAAGGTTCCTGTTGACGAGAGACAAACATATACTAATTAGAACGTGACTCGTTACGTTACTAGCCTTAGAGATAAAACTAAACAGAGAAAATCTCCACCAATTTGGACTGTCCCTCATCAAGGTAATTTCTGTTTACAAATGAATGGCCAGACTACTGACACTGGTCAAAGAAAAAGCTTTTGTTCCCATACATACATCTACACATCTCAGAATTCACCGCCGTTAGTGCCATCCCAGGGCACATATTTTGTCTGCCACGATAGAGCTTATACGTGGCTACCAACGGATTTTTCAGGAACATGCTATATAGCTTTTCTTCTCCCTCCTACATACACTGCTCCTTCAGGCCATCATAGAAACAGATATGACAGAGGGATTATTGATTCTAAAGACACGGCAGGACAAGAGGGAAGTGATTTCCTCAAAGGATTTCTTCCTTTTTGGGGCCCAATGGCCAACAGCAGAAACATGAGACAGCTGGTTTGTGTTGTTGAGACTACCATAGATGTCACTGTGGGAGCCTTGAGTAATCTCACAGCTGAACTTCAGGCGGATCGTCTCATGACTTTGCAGAACCGGATTGCACTGGATGTTATTCTTGCAGATCGTGGTGGAGTCTGTAAATTGATCGGATCTAGCTGTTGTATTTATATACCTGACGACGCCCCTACGGTATACCAAGCCATCTCCAAATTACACATGATCTCCGAATCGATTCATCAAGACAAAGGAGATTGGTCTTTATTAGGATGGTTTTGGGGATTACTATCTAAATGGGGATGGAAGGTACTAACCTTCCTTGGAGTGGTTTTGGCATCAATTTTTCCTCTTGTCTCTGTATGCAGTGTGGCCCTGCCATCTGCGGTCTTTGTGCCACTCTGTGTGTCCCAAGACCTGAGTCACAGAAAACAGAGAACATTAAAATGATGTTGCAGCAACAGTTTGACGACCTCATGGCTATTGACATTGATTCAGATTAACGTGAATCTGTGTGTTTTCCAGAGTTATGGCAAAAGGAGGGTCTGAGGAAATTCGATTTTCGATCTCGCTTGTATTCAGCTACCATTTTTTGTGTTCCACCGCCATTTTGTGTTGCCCTCACTCAGGCAGCAAACTGAACGAAGTTTTTCTGCTGATCTTACTGCGACGTGTCAAATGACCTCCTGTCTCTGTTTACGAGACTGATGTCAGGGACTGGCTGAGTCCACTTATCCTCGTCCGGTTTGACTAAACCCTGTCTCGACTGTCTGTTGGTTCGCACCATTCTTTCCTGACTTTATCTTATCTTCTGGCCTTCGCTATTCTCTACTTGTTTTCTCTCATTTCACAACTGTCCTCCAAAGCATACAAATATGTCCTGCCACCTGCAAGTTGAGTTGTAGACACTACCACTGATTAACTTGTGGGGAGGGGTGACAAAAACAGTTGGAAGAGAGGTTTATTTGGGTTACTTGATACCTTGTTTTCAAACCTTTCTCATTGGTTATATCTTGTTTTCAAACTCTTCTCATTGGATGACCATGTATGCATTGGGAGTGTTCTTGGTGAATCTATGTGCTATAAAAGATTGTGCGCCACGGAGTAAAGTGGCAGTCTCCTAAGAACATACTGAGTGTACTTCTTGGACAACTGTACTTAGCTGCAGCTAATAAACATGATCTTCTATGCTCAACAGAATGTCCTGTGTCTCTGTTCAACAAAGCAGGTGAACTCAGGAGATTAAGGCGTGCCCTGCGCCGCCAGACCCATAAGGCCCTGGTTCTTCAATTGAGCCAACTATACTACTTCCCAGGTTTGCTAACCAACTACCGATAGCACTAAATCCCTTTCCAATTGAATCCCAAACTCCTTCAGCTGCCAAGCCACTTAAGTCCTGGTGAAGGTCAGTAATGTTCTTGATGTACTTTTGTAAATCTTTATTTTTATCAAGGGATATAAGTGGAACACTGCTGAACATTGAACCTTTAGCATCCGGGACACTACACCTTCTTTTGCAAGCAGGATGTGTAAAGCAAGATGGTTCTGCAAAACCATTAATCCAAAAGCAGACATTTCAGTATTTAAGAGCAACAAGGATCCAGCAGTGCTGGTGGACAACTTATCAACCATGGTATATAGTTTCCTAATCTTGAAATCATTCAGTATCACACCCACATGTGGCATAAAAGCCCCAAAAATATCTCCCTCAATCTCTCTTGCACTCAAACCACATTTATATCTTGATTTCTCTTCCCAAACTGGATGGTCAAAATCATCAACATGGTACATTTTTGGGAAATACCATACCCAGTTTCGTACCATCTACTGGGTAGTTTGAAATAAGCATTTTTCCCACAAATGTAATAAACCCTAGGAATCACTGGGTCTA
This sequence comes from Triturus cristatus, assembly GCF_964204655.1. Taxonomy (NCBI): domain Eukaryota; kingdom Metazoa; phylum Chordata; class Amphibia; order Caudata; family Salamandridae; genus Triturus; species Triturus cristatus. The sequence goes on along the minus strand of NC_140595.1, from coordinate 400,199,837 downwards.
TCCCATCCACATACAGCTTCCCTGATCCACGAACTTCAAAGATGTGATCACATTCACTCTTCCCTACAAATATGGAACTGGAGTCACCTCGGTCATGGTGTACCCACAATCACCCCTTATGATGCCAAACTAATGATAACACTCCAGTATTTCCTGCAGACTTATGGTCTCTTTCCTCTTGTGTCCACTCCTAAACACGAAATCCAATCTAAGCATTAGCCACCACTGCTCTAAATCTATCTTCTACTTGATCAATAAATGTCTTTTCAATCCCTGTGAGTGTGCACGTTAAATTATCTCTGTGTGCATAAGCATCTATTGTCTGTGGTGAAACAAAAAATCTACCAGCAAATTCAACCATTTTAGCATCCATATGCTTGTTCAGGTGCTTAAACAATGGCACCTCAGAAAGAACCAAATAAGCTATGCAAGGAGGTATACAACCCCATAACACTAGCCACACATCCAGGGTGGGCAGGCTGGTACATACACCACAATTTGATTTCTTCAATTTTTAGAAATAACAGAATAAAGGGTTCTGGGTAGAAAAAAGTGACCTACACCCCCTGATGTGGTCACCTCAGTGGCGGGTTAGCTGCAGGGACTAGCGGACCATTGGCTCCTAGCTCCCACATCCCTAACTCCCCTAAATCTAGGATTAATGGGACCCTCCTGACACCAAAACCTCAGATCTGAACAACTTGCATCCGGGAAGGACCAAGAGGAGACCTGTGTTGCAACAACAGGACTTAGCCCACAGCACCAAAGTAAAAGAGGGATTCGTTGTCGCTGTGACAACGGACTTGGAACTGACTGAACGACACTTGTCCTCATCTAAAATTTGGCACTCCCGAAGAGAGGGACCCCTGTGGAAGGAAGAAGCACCCTCAGACTCCCCTGGACTAGTGCCACTAGTCTCCTGCAACCTGCTGGTAAAAACACTCACTGATCCAAAGAATCGCTGGCCATCTGGCCCTCCGGCCCTCCATGGAATTGCCCAGGTGGTCCATTGCATTGTGGGAGTTATAGTCTCACCTGCCACGAAGTTTCAGTCCGCTACCTTACTTGTTCGGGACTCAGTGAAGTAACTTTTTGCTGTGTTTACCTCTACCAAGGCTTGTTTTTTGCCAACTCAGCAACTAACCCCCACATTCAACGCTGCATCTGCAGAGAACACAGTGCAACCTTAATCTGATCTCAGCAGCTTTGTATCTGTTGTGTTTTTGCATTTTGTTTCCTGCGGCACCATGTAAGCGGTAACATCAGCATCCCAGCAGCTCCCTTTCAGCAGCAGGGACAGTCAGGACAACTCTGCACCCGGACTCCACAGGCTAGGTAAAATTGATCTGACTGTCGTGGCCTGGTCTAGGGGCCCACATGACCTTTACCCTTTAAGGGTTCCACGTAACTAGACCTGCAAGTGACGATTGTCACTAGTAGATTTTGCCATTGACCGCAAAGTCATATTTTCTATGTATTATTTTACACTGATTTATTATTGCTTCAAAAATCTATAACTCCGACTATATGTATGCTATTCCATTCATTTGGGTGTTTAAATTGAGATGAAAGTACACTTTGTTCATATAAGTAGGTTTTGGAGTTCTCTTGAGTCGTGTCAATTACTTATCATTCATGTTGATACTCTGAAATGCTTAACACATGTTCTTCTAGTAAAGCCTGACTGCTTTTTGCTGCTCTACCAGAACAGAGCTAAGGATTTATTAGTGTGAATCCAAGGACCATCTTTCGGGTATTGTGATAGCAATACATTGGGAGTTCTAACCCCCACACCACATAATACTCCACTTTCCTACGAGCACAGAACACTTAACATAGAGCTTTCTAATGTATTTATTGTTCAGATCCCAGCCAATGCATATCCTTTAGATGAGAGGTGACTGATTGGTGTTTGAGGGTGTGCAATAGCAGGTGGGCAGCAGTATTCTGGATCACCTGTAGATGCTTCTTCAAGTTCATTGTGAGGCACAGGTATAGCACATTTCTATAGTTCAGGTGGGAGGTGATAATAGCCTGGACTACAGTTGTTTGGGTGTTAGGAGGCATGTCATAGATCATTGTGCTTTTTAGGTTTCTAAGAAGGCCGAAGCAGCAGGCTGACATTTACTAACTTGGTGCTCCATCATTAGTCTTTCATCAAACCAGACCCGCAGCTTTTGTTTGTAGGTTTGAGGACAAGAGTCAACAGAATGTGGCAGGCCACCAGTTTGTACACAAGAAATGGGTCCGGTTCCCACCAATTATCACCTCAGTCTTAGTGGCATTCACATTTAGGGAGTTAAGACCCATCCAGTTGGCTACTGCGGATAGGCAGCTTTTCAGTTTTCCCACGACGTGCCATCATCAGGGTACAGGGAGATACAAGCCGAGTGTCATCTGTACACATCACTAGAGTTAGACGAAAGGAGACAACAATGTCTATAATTCGTGCACATTAAAAAGAGTGGGCTGAGGGAGGACCCCTGTGGGACTCCATACAAAGTCAGCAGGGTAGATTAAAAAAAGAGTTTCTCTGAGACCTGAAAACAGTGGTCATCATGAAACGAGGCAAGCCATTTAAGGCTAAGTTACAGAACTCACACCCCAGTCGACGTTGGAGAAGGAAATTGTGAACCCTGTATCAAAAAACCTCTGGCAAGAAAACCAAACATCCAAGTAGGCTTTTATAGAAAAGTGCTTATGCTCTGTGCAGTTTTGAACAGATGGCAGGAGGTAACACAGATAATTAAACGATATAAAATAGCACTATAGTTCAAACAAAGGACACTGGATTAATTATGCCTGGCATTCAAGCAAGAGATTTTAAGAACTATTCCAAATCTTCTCAGCATATGCTTAGGGATTATTTATAGCCATTACCTTGAATATTCCCTTAGGTTTAATTCCAAATCTTGATTTGAGAAAAGTGACTGAGCAAGGGATAATAAAGCATACCTCTCGTAGTGATATACCATCCTATGGAATAAACAGTTCCCATACTCTACTCTCCTTCTTTCCAGACAGTATTATGTCATTTCTGTTCCAAAAGAGTGACCTGTGGCAACAAATTTCACAGAACAATTTAAGAAAGTGAAATCACATGTGATGGATTTCAATGTCAATGTCAATATTGATTTATTTATATCTTTCAAACACATCACATAAGCAAAGCATTGTATACATTTATTCATGTACAATTAAATAATTATCAAAAATATTCAACATTTACATGGGACAACTATGTTTAGTTTAAACAAATCACAATCACCTTATCAGCAAATAAATCATTACACCATATATTTTCATATACGATGTAATCGTTTCTTATACCAGAATTGTAAAAGTGTTAACACTGTTCATATAATTTCCAAAATTATCAGTCATCTGGCTGACATATTTAAGATATTTTTGCACACGTCCAGCTATTCTACATTTACCATTTTTTTGTAACAAAGATGCCTGTTATTTTTGAATAGTCTTTTAATGTACCATTAATGCTGGATTCAAAGGTTGAGGTTTAGTCCCATTGTCCGAATCAATTCCCCACATTTTAATACATCAACCAACATCATTAAAGAAAGTTGCATAGCTATGAGTTCATGTACAACTCCATGAATTACCTTCCCCATAAAGGAGTGAATTATTTGGTGCTACTTTACTTAAGCGAAAAAACAGATTCAAAAAGAGGTGTAGTGCTCCTCTACAACATGAAACACAAACCATGATCTGTTTCATAATTCTTGGCTGGAAGATGAAAACAAAGTTGCGTACAGTGGGAGGGGGGACAGGGAACATAAGGTACCATATGTGAAATTGCAATACCATACCAAAAAAAAACCACAGTACAACATGAAACAGAGTGCTAGGTACATAGCATGTGGAGTTCCCATGAGGCAGGGGCCCTTACAGGACAAGGAAGGGCAATATAAAGGAGGACACGTAGGTCCACACCTATACACAGGATGGTCAGCGGGGTGAAAACCATGTTCAAGGTATACCACCTCTGTAGTGGAGGGATATGAAACTCCCAAGACTTTTCTCCAGGTGCTAATATGCAAATCATCAACTATGTGCATCATCTGCCTAAGACAAACATATGTGAATATTGGAAGTAACTGCCTATTCATTGCTCTAACAAGACAGAAGATCTGGTCGAAGATATACACCTTATAAAATTTCATTTATGAGCAGAGTTGGGCATAACTCATGTAACTCCATGTAGCGTAATCATGTAAAATTAAGTACAAATTATGTCAGATTCTGCGGAGTTACACAAGAAGAGTAATTCTACATTTAGCACTATTTTCTTAGCACAAAAGTACCCCCTCACATCCAAAATTGACATAAGCATTCATTTTGCACTAGGAAATAGTGATAAATGTACCAAAACATGAATAGCAACGTGAGCAGCCACTCCTGCTCCCTAAATGTGCCTATAGGGTAGAATTTTCCCCCAAATTACTTCCTGCATTTATCTCTGGTGTCTTAGCACAAAATGCACCCTCTGACTCAAAATGTACAAAAGGATGCTCCTTGTGCTAAGAAAATAGCTCAAAATGCAACAGAACCCAAACAGCAGCATGAGCAATCACTCACTCTCGCTAAATGTGCTCTTGAGGTAGCTTTTTTCCTCCGAATTATACTTAATTACGCAAGCCATGGTAAATTTCACTATTATCGGTAACACCGGGATAAAGAGTAATGCAGAATTACCAAAATCTCTCCGATTACTCTGGCATATTTAAAATTACTCCCAGTTTCCCAGCACCTTTACTGCTTTGTCCTTTCTTTTTCCCTCCTTCAGTGATTATTTTATTGATTTTAGCGTGTTGTAATTTAATCCCATTAATAGTCCAAATACTTCAAGTAGGCCATTAATAGAAGCGTAATCAGATAGCACATTCAAAGGCCACTGGAGCTACATGGCTGTTTTATCAAGTCAAGTCAGAAGTTCTTTATTTGATCTTAAATGTAAAATCATTAAAGAGACAATACAACACAGGACATTGTCTTACAGCAACCGTTAAAAGCTAATACATACACAATACATAAGAACATGCTGATACAATTACATCCATGGAAGTTTAGTGTATAAAGTTCAGGATATAAGAGTCAAATAAAATGCAATTTCAGTAGCAGGGGACAAATCCATAAATCTAAAATGCATATTTCAATTAATTACATACAAATACATTCCTCACCCTTTCGTAGATTTCCTGTTTCTGGCTGCCATCTTAAAAAAGCAGCGTACACTAAAACAAAATTCAGAGTGACTAACATCTGTAAATACCATCTGTAAATACAAAAGGACATCTTTATATTTTTAGAAAGCCAGAGGTTTCAGAACATGTTTGAGGCACAGTAAAAAGAAAGGTCTGTAGAATTTGAAGAAAAACATAAAATGCAACAATGAATGTTCAGCCACCCCATCACATGGGCAGGCTGATATTCTGCTCCTTCAAAACTTTGTCATCGGGAGAAACATAAAAGATGCCATACTATAGCAGATCGGCTGCAAATAAAATGCCATCTTTCCTGAGGGTAGAAAAATATAATAATCAAGTTGATGACACTTTCAAAAAAGCTCCTTCATTCTTTGTGAAATAACATTTTGCATGGTGGGACTTCACTAATCCCTCATTGAATGTATTCACGTTAACTGGGGCAGTGAACATTTCGGGATCTCCAATGTCATTAAAAGCCTTCTTGATGTATTTCAATCAGGGAATAAAAAAAATTCCTTATCTAAACCAAGGCAGTCCAAAACAATCTCCCTATTAAAATTAAGACCATATCTTAACCCACAATAAAAGTGTTGCCAGCTTGATTGAGTCATAGAAATAGCAAATTAAGCTCAAAATGCAAAATAAAATTTTAGCTGGTCGGTGGGAGGTTCAGAAGGCATCTACATATCCGTTTTTTTTCCACCTGAATGGATGAGGTTTTTATGGTACCCCTACATCCCTGCTCCATACGTGGCAGTAGGAACACACTGCGAAGTATAGATCTTAGCATAGGATGAAATTGAACCTTGGCCTGCCTTTCAAACAAGGTTAAATAAAGAACCTGCCACCCTAGCTTAGTTTCAAACAGGCTGCATTTACCTGGGGCTGGCAAGAGACTGCCGAATCAAAAGTGACCCCAAGATAAATACAATCCTGAACAGAACTCAGGGAGTGGTCTAAAATCCATGGGGACGTCAAATTCCTCTTTCTAGGGCCATACACCAGTAAATTGGGCTTTCCAAAATTGGTTGACAGATCTAAAATTTCCCATAAATGTAACGTAAGATCCCACCAAGATATGCATGGTGTACTTGCCGATAAAACAGCATCATCAGCATATAATAACGCTGGAACAAACAAATTGAATACTTTCGGTACGTCTCCACTGGCTGCGGACAAATGGGTATGTGGTCACCTGGGCAGATAAGACACCTAGTCAGAAGTAGTATTTCTCAGGGTTTTAATGCCCCACCTAGGGATTACAGGGGTTTCCTGGATAGGTGAAAGGCTATGGTCTTTAACAAAGTATAAGGGAATGTCCTTTCTTGACAGGGTAGCCAATGTCCATGAGTTTTAGTGTTTTCTCTCTCTTTAGGCTAAAGCTGGTGTCTGGATTTGTTTCTCCTCTTTTCAGTCGTCCCGCCAGGTCAGTGAAGGAGAAGTTTATATGTGGCCATCAAAACAATAACAAACAATAATCAGTATTGGTGTCCTAACCCACTCTTCAGCCCGTACCGTCACCTTCACCAGGGACATGTGCTATTTGAGGCATTAAGTGACAAAAAGGGTGCGGTGATCCCATATAGTGTCATGCAGATGCAGGCGCTTAGTGTCCCGACCTCCACCACCCTGTAGTAAGATATTGAATGAAGGGTACTTGCCTCTGGTCACGGTCCTCCTGGGTCGTGGCAGTAGGGGCCTCACTGCACACTTCCTCCCTGGGTCGGTCAGACCTACACACGGTGTCTCTAGGCGGTAGTGTCGGTATTTCCTCTCCTGTGATGTCTTCTTCCTGCAGGCTGGTCCGCCCTGTCTTCGATGTCTCCGGTGTCTCTTCTCCCGCTCCTGTGTCCTTTGCGTCAGCGTTCTCCTGTTCCTCCTCGACGACCGGGATACTCCCACTTCCCTCTTTTAGACGTTCTGGTGCATCGCCAACTAGACCGCCGACCTCCTCTTCCCGGTGGCTGCTCGCGGGTGCCATCTTTGAATTCCCGCTCGGGCGAGATGCAGGATTACAAGGTACTTAACTCATTAATGTAAATAACGAAGAGCAGCAGAGCCAAGATACACCTGTGGTGCACCCCAACTAGATACTGAAAAAACATCAATACTTTCACCTGCACTACCATATCATAGCCTTGCCCCCACATTGTCATGCAGGTTGTACAAGAAATTCACGAGGGGAACCTCCACTTTCACTGTGTTATCAAGGAGCAAAATATGTGTTGCATAGTAATCAGTGGCGGCTCTTCCGCTAAGACGGAGGAGCGTCGCCCCACTACTGTGCAGCATCTATATAAAGGAACAATAAAATGATAATGACTCATTTTATCATTTTATTTTGTCCTGCTGCGGCAGCTCTGCAGGGCTGGGTGGGGCTGCTCTGACACAGCAGCAGGGAGAGTGTCAAGCACACTTTGCAAGTGCGCATGAATGTTTGGCCGGCTGTCTGGGATCGGCCAAACATTTATGCGCATTTACCATGTTCTCCCACCCAGGCTGCATTACAGCCTGGGTGGAGAACATGCCCATGCTCCCATTGCCTGGCTGAGTGCCGAATGGCGGTGCTCAGACCAAACACAGCGTTGTGATTGGCTTAAGGAGCCTGGGTGTGCTTCCATATCCTTCCATTGGTGCTGAGCGATGAGGAAGAGAGAGGATGAAGAGATGTGGCGGTACGGTAAGTTTTTTAAAAATTATTATTTTTAAATTATTTTCCTTTTCCTTAAACACCCCAGCCCCGCCCCTCCACTCCTAATCAGTGCCGGCCATAACTGATAGCAAAATGTTGAAAAAAAGCAGCTATGACCAATCTTAAAAGGTACAAATGTACTCGAACCAATTTGTGATTCAGCTGAGATAAGTACCAATTAAAGAGGAGTGAGGCCAATACACCTCCCACTTTTATCTGGGCAATTGTTCTTTGCTTGTAAGCTTGTTTTGTAGATCTCACTAATTCATATTAAGACAATGAGGAGCACCCCCATACAAGTAACCTTTCAAAATATATCATAATGAATGTTATCAGAGGCAGTACTGAAGTCCGCACATGCAAAGTACAATGTTATGACCCCAGTCTTTAATGAAACGGAGACCATGAACATTAGGGACGTTGCATTGTGAATTGTGGATATCCCTTTCATGAACCAAGATTGTGTAATTGGGATTTCAGAATCAGAATAAGCAGATTCAGCCCAAGCAAGCTGATTCACTGGCAACAACTTGACGAAACATTTAGAGCGAGATGATTACATGGAGAGCGGATGGTCATTTTTGCGTTCATTCATACCACCATTATTAAATATTGGTAGTAACTGGTTGCCTTTCCAGCTCTCTGGAGCATCTCTTGTATGAATTATGTTTTGGAATAAGAAGATAAGTAAAGCTGCCTACCATGGGGGTGCTGCTTTCAGTATGGAATTTTTTAACCATTTTGGCCCTACTTACCCAGAAGGTTTATGTTTTCCAATATATTTAATTATTTTTATATGTTCCACCATATATTTTACCACTTTACCCATGATCCTTAGTCAGTATGTCTTGATTGAACCACAAATATATAGTCATCAAATATGGGCAAGTCGATCATCGCGCATGCAGTTCACAGTGTCCATATCTACCTTTTGGCCACAGCGTGGTGAGCCTACTTCACAGAAGGCTTTATTACCTTTTTGAAAATAGCTGTTTGGAAGCATTCCAACACTCCTTACTAGCTGAAACTTCTTTATGCTTCATAAGATTTTCATAAATTGTCTAGAAAGGCTCACCAACTGATCATCAACTAGTCTGAGAGTATGTTGCAGTTGTCTTATCACTTTGTTAATCATCCTTTTATATGATTGGACATCAATATCATAAAAAAACACTATACTTCTCAATAGTTTTAGTGTTTACCATATGCTTTGCCACACTTATATTAACTACTGCATCTATCATGTCACTGTATTTGTCAGGGCTTACCTGATATAATATTTCACCTCATACTCTGAAAATCTGTCTTTCTAATGGCCTCACAAAATACTACTAAATTGGATTTCCAGAGAGTCAAAGAGAGTTCTCCTTAAAGTCAGAACCCTCCTCCAGCTCCTTACAAAAAACAAACTAACTCTCTATTAAAAGCACAGACAGCAACTATCAGAGATCAGTTTCACCAGTGGCTGGGAGAGCATCCTTAGTGAAAAACCCCAGACAAAGTGCCTGGTACCCATCACCTGTATTCCTGCCAAGAACAAGCTAACCCCCAACAATTCTGCCTCATCCTTATTTCCTTTTGCTAGAGAATCCTTTGACCTCAGTGACTGGCAGAAGTCACAGCAGGCTTATTCGCATCCACTAATTGTGATTAATTCTAATCCAGGATACAAATTATCCCCTGGAAGGTGGGTGAAGCTTCCAGACAGTGGCTTTGAAGTGCATGGAATTTCCTGACTCCCCTGCCCTGGCTCCAGGCTGGTTGCAGTGACAATGTGGAGGTGATAGTTCCTTTGTGTGAGGGCAGAGCACTCCCTATTCAGTTGCAAGTGGGGATGTGCACAGATCTGCCCCTCATCCTGCCAATAGGTGACCAATCCAGGTACACTTAGTCTCTCTATTATGTCACTGTGTGAGAGGAATTCACAAAGCCTGTCAATTACCGTTATTCATGTGACACAAGATAGGCTGCAGGCACAAAAGGGCTAAGCGTTGAACATGCCAACTTTCTATAAGTAATAGACACAGAATTGATGGACGGAATGCAGAACAAATCAAAACATTCACCCCCAGTCAAGAGGTCTGGGTAAAATACATAATTCTTTTGCTCACCATGCCACCCTAGTTTAGACCTGACCACATGCAAATCAGTCTTTATCCTGTACCTCATGGGAACAGTCCAGCCCAAACTGCCAAGCCAGGTCCTCCCTGGACAGGAAACAAGCATCTTAGGACCGGTTTCGGGGTTTCACCTCTCATCAGCCAGGATAGCTTGAATCCAGTGGCACAGTGAGCCCGGGACCCATGTCTGGGCATACCAGGTGCACTTAGGATGAGGAAGCTAAAGACACACAAATGATGGACGGAATGCAGAACAAATCAAAACATTCACCCCCAGTCAAGAGATCTGGGTTAAATCCATTATTCTTTTGCTCACCATGCCACCCTAGTTTAAACCTGGCCATATGCAAATCAGTCTTGATTGTGTGCCATTGCAGGCTGTACAGTCTTTTTTTGGGAGTCTGCTGTAGTTTACTATTGCAAACACAAGGAGAGCGCTGAAACATTTTAGACACTCACCCCCAGTCACAGATCTGGGTTGAATCCATCATTCTTCTTAAGCTCACTTCGCCACCCTAGTTCAGACCCAGCTATATGTAAATCAGTCTTGACCCTATACCTCATGGGTACAGTCCAGCCTGAACTGACAAACCAGGTATTCCCTGAACTGGAAACAAACATCTTGGGACGAGTTTCGGGTTAACACCCCCCATCAGCCAAGCTAGCTTAAATCCAGTGGCATTTGTCACCCCAGGTAGGATGGGTATGCCCAAACGTGGGTCCCGAGTTCTCCATGCCACTGGAGTCAAGCTATTCTGGCTGATGAGGGGTGAAACCCGGAAACCGGTCCTAGGATGCTTACTTCCAGTCCAGGGAGGACATGGCCTGGCAATTCAGGCTGGACTGTTCCCATTGGGTGCAGGGTCAAGACTGATTTGCATTTGGCTGGGTTCAAACTGGAATGGCATGGGGAGCAGAAAACAATGGCTTTAGGCCAAGATATCTGTACTGAGGTTAATGTATGACATTGTTTTACATTCTATCCATCAATTGCTCTTTTTGCAACTTTCTAAAAGTGGCATTTTCAAAATTGTAATAAAAAACCCAACCCATTAAATAGTGTTTTTCATTACAATTACAAAGACACCAAACATGACATAGCTACCTGCTCCCAATTGGATATTGCAGCATATTAAATGCAATAAGGAATCTCCAATCGTATCGTATGGGAGGGGTAGGCCTCACAGCAGTGAAAAACTAATTTAGGTGTTTTTCACTACTAGGACATATTAAAAGTAAAAATGCATGTCCAACCTTTTAATTACACAACACCCTGCCTCATGGGATACCTAGGACCTACCTTAGGGGTGATGTATATGTAATAAAAGTAGAGTTTAAGGTTTCGCAGGGAGGTGTAAATGCCAAGTCTTCAAGGCAGTTTAAAACTGCATTTAGGCTTCCATAGCAGACCTGGGACATGTTTTAAAGTGCTACTTATGTGGGTGACAAAATGGGTTCTGCAGGTCCACTAGTAGCAGTTAATTTATAGGCCTTGGATATATAGTATGCCACTCTACATGGGACTTACAGGTAAAATAAATATGCCCGTTGGTTATAAGCCAATTTAACCTTGCTTTAGGGGAGTGAGCACAAGCACTTTAGCACTGGTTAGCAGTGGGTAAGTGCACAGAGTCCTATGGCCAACGAAAAGCACATTGGAGGAGGACCACCCTAAGGCTGACAGATCTAACAATACACATCCCGCAACATGTTCTCAATAGGGCACACACTATAGTTTTCTAAACTCCTGATATCACAGACCTCTTCACTTATCACAAACATGATGCACTCTTCATCACAGAATCATGGCTGGGTCCTACATTGTTGCTCATCGTAAATGTTCCCACACGCTACAGCATCCATGTTTGTTGATCATGCATATAAGAAAGGAGGAGCCCTTGCTGGCCATAAGTCTTTCTGATCCTGCACCATTGACAAGCATGCAACATAACTCCATAGAGATCCTCACATTCCACTTTCCACTCTCTACAACTTAGTCTGACACCTTCTATCTCATTTACATGTCTCGCGGTTAGAACAAGGACGTTATCAATTAATTTGTAAACTTCATCACCACCTCATCCATCTGTCACACCCACACCACCTTCCTCAGTGACTTTAGCCTCCCAGACAACTCAAGCATGAAAAAAGAAAATGACAAGCTTCTCCACCGCATTGATACACTCAACATGGTACAGATCGTTATTCAAGCAGCACAACCCAGAGGTCAAATCCTCAGTCTAATTTTCTCACCATCACCAACTATCCAGTGCAAACCTCCCACACAATGGAACTGAAATCTCCACCTTGCTATGCTTATCACCCTGCTCAATGTCCAGCCAACACATGCAGGTCAACTCCATAAAGAAAAATAAGTCTTCACAATTTTCAAAGACGTCCCTAAACGCAACTTTTGCCCTGCAATCTGCAAATCCGACATCAGCACCCTTCTAAATGACCTCAGCACATTTCTGGAAAGCCAAGTGGGCAACCACACTCCAACTAAAACAAGCAAGTGAATGGTAAACCCTTCAGCATCTTTGATACTCCTAAGCCATCAACGATGACAAATGTTTCATCTGCACATGGGGAAAAAAGGCAAGCAAAACAGAATTGCAGATGATTTTACACTATTGAAGTTCCTTCATGAAACATGTAAGAAAAAAGGGATTCTTGCAGATGTCCCCCCCAATTTATGCCCCCATTTGGACTACTACATGCTAGTTTTTGACACGGACTGTGCACGGACATCTGTTAACCAGGCCTCAGCACCAGTGCTCTCTCCCTCAAACTATTAGGTATAAATTGGTACTCCCTATTGACAAGAACTTTACCCCCCCTTGTGGGAAAGAAAAAAGCAATGACGAACATAGTTTTGGGATTGCCCGGAACTCCACATTTTTTGGCTGGACGTGAGTAACACGATATCTTTAATACTTGGAGTGTCGCTCCAGGTAAGCAAATCTCTTGTCTTTTTGGGCTCCCGGATAACTATGAATCATTGTCACAAAATATGAAAAAATTGATTTTCTACTTAATATTGCTTGCCCGTAGGGAAATTTGTAAGAATTGGATTAAAGCTACGACCCCAATTAAAGCAGAATGGCTGGCCTCAATAAAATATACGGTCCAGCTAGACAGAGCTATTAAGCTTAAGCGTAGTGAGTTTTGGCTCCCCTATGAGAAGTGGGCAAATCCGGTATCTAATTACAGTCCAATGATTAGGCCTTTATACCATTTTTGCTTGATTACTCCAGTGGTAGCCTTGAAGAGGGTCGGGTGTAGAGATAGGCTTCCAATGGTCGGAGTACGAGAAGCAAGGTATAGAGTGACCCATCTTAGGTCAAATAACAAAAGGACTCCTGACGGTGCTACTTCTAGGGCGACCCCGGAGCTCGTTTCTTTTACCTTTTGTGGACCTGGGCTGATGAGGACAAACAAAAAAAACAAAAAATGAACTTAACCCCCCTATAAGTCCCTAGTATATGGAACTAGTGGCACCCAGGGTATGGATGGTACAGGGGTCTCCAGGGCATGCAGCACTGTTTGTGCCAACCTGTGTGACTGAAGTAAACTACTGACAGCAGGCCTGCCATTGCAAACTGCAGGAGTAGTGCAAACTGCTTGAACTCAACTTTGCCCTCACCATGCATGGCAAAGTCAATGCACTATCTTTGATATATGCCAGTCACTCCTAAGGAAGGCCTCCTGAGGCCCAGGAGGCAGGGTGCCTTCTATCAAAGTTGTGGACTTGTAATATCAAGCTTCTATGACCCTATAGTGCCCTTTACCATTAAAAGACACTATAAGTGATAGACGGTCCATATGATAACATAGGCTGACACCGGCACAAACCTGAGGTTTCCAGCTCCATTATGGCACTGCCTAAATATGTCATGTTTGGTATTAAACAATGTGCCTTCTCACCCCTGACACAAATCTCATGTCGAGAGTGATGTGGCATGCACCCAAATGGCTACCTTAGAGTTTGCCTACCTGGTTGCTCCAGCTCCTCTGTGCTGTGGTTGCCAAGCTCATGTTGCCTGAGTTTGCTGCTGCCAAAATAGGATTCTGACTTCCTGCCAGGCAGTGTGGTCACTCTCAGGAGTCAGGAACAAAAGCCTGGTCAGGAAGAAGCTCACAGCTTTCTCCTACCAAGCAGGCTAGTGAAGTGGCACATCAAGGTGGTGAGCTCCAAGGGTTGCACTGCCTCTGATATGGATCAGGGCTGACTCTCAGAGAAGGAAACAGCCCTCCCCCTGACCCAGGCATATTTGCACCCAGACAGGTGGGAAATTAATTAGTCAAGGAGGTGTAAACCCCCAGAAGGGTAGCCACACCCCCAAGGTGAACAGCCTGGTCTGTACCCTAAAATTAGATTTCTGCCATCTTCAGGCATGTAAGAATAGAGGGTTCACAGGGTAGAAAAGGTGACCTACACCCCCAGCTGTTGTTAATTCAGAGGCAGATTAGCTTCAGGGACTAGCAGCCCATTGGCTACTTGCACCCACACCCCTAACTCCCCTAAATGTAGGATTTAAGGGACCCCCTGCACCAGAACCTGAGTTCTGAACAACCTGCAGCAAAGAGGACAGACAAAGAGGCCCATGTCAGTGACAACAGGGCTTGCACCAAGCAAAAGAGGGATACCCTGCACCTGTGGCAACACTCCTGTAACTTCCTGATATAGACTCATCCTAGGCTATCTATCAGTACCCCCAGACAAAGGGACTTTTGTGGAAGCCTGAAGCACCCCCAGACTGCCTCGGACTAGTGGCAGTAGTCCCCTGCAAACTGCAGGTAAAACAACGCTCCGGATCCAAAGAATCGCAGGCCATTGGGCCCTCCGAGTGATCACTGAAATCCAGATGGTCTAGTGCATTGTGTGAACTGTAGTCCTGCCTTGTACGAAGTTACAGGTAGTCAGTGTGTTCCCCGGGACGTCCAGACACCAAAGTTACTTTCTGCTCTACTTACCACTGCCAAAGCTTGAGGGTCGCCAGTCCAGCAACAGACCCCTTTACTGGATGCTGCATCTAGAGGAAACTCCATCGACCTTCCACCGAAGTCAGAAACCTCCGCTTAGTTGTGTTTCCGCATCTTTTTCCCCCATAGCACCATTTCAGCTGCAAAAGCAGCTCCCGCAGCCCCCATTCAGGACCAGGTACAGCCAGGACAACTCTGCACCAGGGCTCCACAGGCCAGTTAAAACTGAACTGACTGCTGCGGCTTGGTCATGGGACCCACATCACCTTTACCCTGCAACGGTACAACGCAACTTGACTTGCAAGTGACCAATTGTCAGTAGTGGTTTTTCCCATTGACAGCAATGTTACATTTGCAATGTATTATTTTGCACATATTTTATAATGCTTCAAAAATCTATAACTCTGGTTGTATGTCTGCTACTCTGATCGTTTTGGTATCTAAATTAAGATAAAAATGCACTTTATTTTCATTTTGTGTTGGATTTTTCTCGAGTCATATCAATTACTTATCGTCCATGTTGCTATTCTGAAATGCTTTACACATGTTCCTCTTGTACGGATTCACTACTCTGTGCCTCACTACCAGGACTGAACTATATATTTATTAGTGTGAATCCATGGACCATATCTGGGGTATCGTAATAGTATTAAATGGCGAGGACTAACCCCTACACCACAGAATACTGGACTTTCCTACAATTTAGAAGGCCTCATCACATCAGCCGAAGGCAATACTATACAATCATGTTTAATGAAGCTGTAAACAGAAGCAGAATGCTCTTCAAGACACTCAAGGACTGCATCATCACTCTCCTTGACTTTGAAATCCTACAACGCAGAGACATGTGCAGTGCCAGAAATCTCTATTTCAAAAAATCAGACGATCCAAGAGCGCATCAACAACACCATGCCTGCTTCTCTTCTGACATTCTCTCAGGAGTCAGTAGCAAAAACACCAAGAAAGCCACTAACCTCTAGGATCGGCCAGGAGGGACAATGGCGTGGAAAGAGCCCCCTTTCTTCCCTGGGAACAACCCCACACAGAGGAATGTACACACCACTGCGTAAAGAAGCTCCCTGGGAAAAAAGGGAATTGGAGAAAATAATAAACAATTTAGATCGCGGTATAGCGTCTGGGCTGTGCTTGGTAGGATGGACCGCCCAGCGGCTAGTCAGATCCCTCATGGGATTACTGCATGGGAAGGAAACAACAAAGAATGAAACGTGAGGGTAAGGGATGCCCATATTAACAATCATACAGCATTCCCCCTTACTGGTTTCCCAAGGATTCCTTACTCACTCAAGCGTTCCACAATAGCTCCAGAAGTATATGTCCCAATGCCCAAGAGTACTGTCCTCTAAAGTGTCCGGAAACAGGAAAGAGGCTGTTACGTCACAACCCCTTCGTGGGACTGCCAGGAAAGAAAGGCAGGCGCGTGGGAAGAATCACCATAGAGTTTTCACCTGCACCTTCCCTGGAAGTCATACTTCGCTATTATCAGCACAGCGGGTTCAGGAAGACAAGAAACCCAAAAATAACAATCCCCCTACAGAGACCGGGAGATTGTTCCTCCGAAGCACAAACAGAAATGGATGGGAGGATGTCAATCTACACCTCCCATTCTCGATAAGCCTAAATACCTGAAAGGGCGTCCGCGCCCCGTAGCGTCCAAGGCACACAGGAATTCCAGCAGGGTTAGCCGAAAACAAAAAGTCACCTCGTAGGTTTCGAAATACACAGGAAGGCAGGAAACAAAGTAGCAACGGGCTCAGCAAAGGAAGGAGGGGACTCGCGCTCGACTTCCAGCGGGTAAATACCTTCCGCTAGCGCTTCCTCATCCGGGGGTTGTCGGAGAGTTTGTCAAGCCCCGTTTACCTGCAGAAGCGAGTCTTTATCGCCGTTGAATGGAAAGGCGGCCCCGGCCATAATGCACGGGACGACGTCCCTTGGCATTCTGGAAGTTGTGGTTTTTCCGGTATCTTGCTTCTGTAGGTGGCACCCTGTTCCCACTTGAACTCTGCATGCATACATTACAAGGGGAGGGAGGAGCTAACGTACTGGGATACCCTCCCTTGCTCAGGACCGTGACACATTCACACCTACAAGGTGTATCTCACACAAGCCATCGTTCAAGGCCCATTGTCTCCAAGGTCCTGCTGACCTTCCCAACTCCCTGAGAACAACCTGTTATGTTGATAATGTCTGAGCATAGTCTTCAATAAAGGCTTTTCAGGAGAATCTCTCTCACGGCTACTCACCATCTTCAACATGTCGCTCACTCATGGGTTTTCCTAGAAGCTGCCAAGGAATACCAGATAATCCAACACCTGAAGAAACCCACACGCATCCCTGGTGACTTTGCAAACTACCCATCTATCATTCACCTATTCTTCATTGGCAAGATAACTAAAAAGGCGGTCTATACAAAGCATCAAGATCACATATGAACTGCGATATAAGCTATCTGACTTTTTATACTATATATCATAAAGGTTTAGACTAACCTTCTGGCAGATACAGGCACTTTAATAGTTCATGTTATGCTGATGAGCCAGGCTTGCACAGTGGCATGCAAGCTTTTACAGTTCAAACCCCTTTCACTAGAAGAGTGGACAAACCCTATTTTGAGCTGTAAATCTGGCCCTCCAGTGGAACTGTGCCCCCCATTGCTCCTGGCATAAGTCAGCAAGTTTGTTAACTCAATATTCAATCAGCTTTTCAATGATTCTTTACAGAATGCACAGGTTCCAGTTAGCTGGAAGGAAAATAAAGAAATCCCACTGCTAAAAAAACCTAAGGCAGACCAGTCTCAGTTGGAGAATTTTCACCCTATTTTGCTTTTTCTGGTGTAGTGAAAGAACCACTCTTGTGATTTGGCACCCTATGATGACCTTCAACTGCCATCATTTTAACTGACTTTAGAGTGTTTGTGGGAGGGCAGGTCTGATATGCAGGCGAGGAGGCTGTATATATTTGCCAAAAGAAAGATTTTTATTGCCCTTATTTGAAGAGATATATCGCGAGGGTACGGTTCCTTCTGGTTCTCCTCCCGCTGCTGCCTGAGCTGGACCCAATGGGGACGCCGAAGCCGATGTGCCGGGCTCCTCCTCGTCTCTCTTACAGCTGTCTCCCCGGAGGCTCATACGAGGAAAAGAGAGTGAGCCGTCAGTTAAGTGTTTTTCATAATCCTTTGTGTCTTTAATATGACCGTCACCACACCACGAAGTGCTCACCCAGGTTCTTTTGTCTGATGGGTTGTGTGGGGAGGGGAAGACTAAATAAAACAAAGGGACAACAGAATCAAACTACGACACTATTCCTATGTGTCAACGGGGTCCCTTAACGCCTTTCATCACGAGACGTCTTTAGGAGATTTATCAGTGTTGGAGAAACATGTAATATCCAGGTTACACTTGGATCTGTACTCAAGGGTGCGCTGAGGTTTTCCTTCACTACGGTCAGGACAAGCTCCGCTTAGTCCGAGCTTAGGGAGGAGTTTATTGCCGCATTCCTAACCTCCAAGACCCATACCCGTATCACCCCCTTGCAGGCACTCCCCGCTTCCCTTTAGACCCCCCCTGGATCCCTTGGGGCGGTTGTACTCACCGGCTCCGCCGCAACTCTCCAAAGTTGCGGCCACTCCCCAGCATCCTCCGTCGGACACCACTGCTCCTCACACCGCCGCTCCTCGGGTTCCGCGTCGTCGCCGCCTTCCTTCCAGGCGTCCTGGTTCTTGGTTTCTCCTTCCGCTACCTCCGTACCGGGTCCGCCTTCTCTCTTCCGCTCGTCCCGCCGTCCTCCTTCTTCTCCACTTCTACGCTGAGACGCTGCCTTCTCGCTACCACCTTCTTTCATTGGGTCTTTGAAAGTACTTCCGCTGTCAACCCCGCCTACTTCCGGGTCCTCCTCGATCTCCGTCTGTGGATAGACAGGGGGGTTGCATGGGTATTGTAGTTTCCGGCAGTCCTGCTTTTCTTGAATGCAGGGAGGACTGCGTAGTCTACGAGAAGAACCCTCCCATGGTGACATGCTATTAAGTCCGTCCTGCGATCTCTCACAGTGTTATTTTACCCTAGCCTTAATGTAGGACGGTCGTGCATATGCCTGCTTCTCTTATTTCTTGTAATCTTGCTGTCTTTCAGTGGGAGCTGTCACGGAGTAGAACAGTACTATTGGCTTTGACATGGCCTCATGTCATCTTGTTTTCTGACTTTGCCTTGCTTCTGCGTGCACAGTAGTGCTTGCAAGTTGTTTGGGTTATGAGAATTATAAGTGCTTACTATTGGCTTTGACATGGCCTCATGTCATCCTTTTTTCCCTGGCTTTGCCTTGCTGCAGTTTTTCTGCATGCACAGCAGTGCTTGCAAGTTGTTTTGGTTATTCACATTCAAGGTCTTTCTGTTTTTCTGAGCGATTGCTTTTGTTTAATGTACTCTGGAAGGCCTTGTGGGAGCTTCGTCAAGATAGAGGTTGAAAGATGTGAGAATGTACAACTCTGCCTCGGAGTCAAAATACGGAAGCTTGGCCAGCCTCCGTCTTGGCCTTGATGCAGACTGGTACAGCCAGCTCGTTTTTTTCTATTGAGAAGGGGGCGATATTTCCTCGAAGCTTCGCCTCACGTTGAGTAATGGTATTAAAGCTGGGAGCCTTCGGGGGCCATGTGGAAGTTCACCACAGAATAGACGTATTGCTGTGGAGGTGACGGAACTTGAGTACTGATTGAACTCCTTCCTGGGATGTTGAAGGGCTTCCCCAGCTTGAGTTGGGAAGGATGATGCAATTTCAATCGGTGAGGTGTTCCTAACCATTTTGTATATATTTTCTACTCTTTGCTACTTGTATGTACAGCATTTTATTTAAATTGTTCATTTAATTGTTCACTTGATATTTGGGAGTCTGCATTTACTGCTATATTCGGCCTACCTTTCTAAAATATTGCATTACTAAACTTGTGTGTGTTAGTTTAAATGCACCTGAATTTGTTTTCTTGCCTCACCTAAAGAGAGTGCTGTGTCCTTTCCTCGTCTTTAGGGGGTGCTGCTCAAAGTGTATTATTTAAAGGTGCAGTGATATATCTGCCTCCAAAGTGGGAATGAAGGGTTTGGGTGTGTCCTTTTAGTGAAAATCACAATCATTACATCTTGGTGTCATTTTCACTATATTCGAAAAAGATTAAAAGGGGAAAATGCTCTCCAAAACGCTTACAGAGTCCCAGATGTCAACTGAGTTATTTCACAGGGAGCTGGTCTCTCTCAAAGAAGGAAAACAATTTGGTACTTCAGACAGAAAAAGTGGTGTCATCTTGAATGTATTGTTTAGCATGTATCAACAATTTTAACATTTAGAAAAAGAATGTAGTGACGGGAGTTGGCTGATGTTCATTTTGAAAACAAGTTTTTGAAAAAAAGGTTAAACATGTACCAAGCCCTAAAGCCATTTGTTTTGACCAGCTATGATGAGTCATATGTGAAAAATGTGAACTTAGAGAACTTGCCAGTTAATCTGCAGGCTTCACAGACGGTTTTAATTAATTCTTTTGAGGACGTTCCTCAGCCAGAAATGAACCGAGAAAATGAGGATGTGCAGGAAAATAAACAGACCAGTTTTTTAGACTTCACGATCGCTGGTTGCAGGTATAAATCAAACATGTCAGTGAATGATGAATCTTGCTTTACATGGAAAGACGCTATTTTAAAAAAAGATATGCAGCAATGTGTTTTGGAATCTGCACAACAGACTGTGCAGAATGTTTCCAACATGTGGTCAATTCAGAAAGTAGACAGTGTATCTTGTGTGCCAGCCCAAGAGCAGTGTGCTCTTTATAGTTACTGGGAAAGAAAAGGATGCTTTTAAAAATGTGAACTGTAACATTTCTAAACGCTGAACAAATACAGATGCTTTTGCGCACTGAAAAATACTGGACAGAGGACAATTAGACAAATTGTGATTTTCCAATGGGATAAAGCAGACGAGATTGTGGTGTATACAGACAGAAACTTCAGTTTTGCATGAACAGTTTGCACAGATCCCAATAGAAAGTCCAGGGGTGAAGTTTGAGACACAGGATTCCCCAGTGAAGTGGCAGATTGTACTGCAAAGCGCACCTACTGTGCATGACAGAACATTTAATTCCCTTACAGATGAAAAGGCTAAAATCTTGGAGGTGTTCCTAACCATTTTGTATATATTTTCTACACTTTGCTACTTGTATATACTGCATTTTATTTCAATTGTTCATTTAATTGTTCACTTGATTTTTGGGAGTCTGCATTTACTGATATATTTGACCTACCTTTCTAAAATATTGCCTTAATAAACTTGTGTGTGTTGTTTTAAATGCACCTGAATTTGTTTTCTTGCCTTGCCTAAAGGGAGTGCTGCATACTTTTCCTCATCTTTAGGGGGTGCTGCTCAAAGTGTATATTATTTAAAGGTGCAAAGGTATATTTGCCTCCAAAGTGGGAGTGCAGGGTTTGGGTATGTCATGTTATTTTAAATGCAGCTGAATTTGTTTTCTTGCCTCGCCTAAAGAGAGTGCTGCGTCCTTTCCTCGTTTTTAGGGGGTGCTGCTCACAGTGTATTATTTAAAGGTGCAGTGGTATATTTCCCTCCAAAGTGAGAGTGGAGGGTTTGGGCGTGTCCTTTTAGCGAAAAGCCCATTCATTACAACTGGCTGACTCCAAAATGTTAGAAAAATTAAATAACAGTCAACTCTCAGAGTATCTTCAGTGATTTAAGTTGTTGCTCCTCTCGTAGTTGGGCTTCCGACCCCGGCACAGAACCAAATTAGCTCTTCTTAAAGTAGTTGATTCCATCAAGCTGCAGTTACATCAAGTAAAAAATGCTGCCTTGATCTTATTAGATCTCTCTTCAGCATTTGATACTGTCTCCCACTCTATTCTACGACAATGGATGGAGTGAGATACACTCCACACATGCTTCTACAAAGTGGATATGCTCCTTTTTAAGAGATAGCGGTCAGCCTATATGGAAGACACCATTTTCTTCTTTATCCAAAGCTCTGAACCTTAGGCTGCTTAAGGACTCATCTTTGAGACCTACTTTATTTAAGGCCTACATGTTCCCTTTAGCGCCCTTGGTAGAAGCTTTTGGTGTGAAGATTATTTCCTATGCAGATGATACACAGCTGTTTCTCTCAAATGAAAATTAGTCCCTTGCCGCTCAGTAAATTTTTAAACTTAGCCTCAGTCAGTTCTGGACCGGATGCGACCAGCAACCAACAAGGCAACTCTGAAAAGATAGAGATTTTGCTGTCTGGGTGTTCCCCGTCTCTGTGGTGGGAGCATTTTTTGCCATTCTTCATGCCACCTTCTCCTCTGCCTGCCTTAGTGACTGGGAATTTGGAAGTTAAGTTTGATTTGCAACTCTCATTTAAGCCTCAGGTAGCAGCAGTGGTGGGTCCTTGTTTTTTGCAGCTTTAGTCATTAAAGAAATTTCTTTTTTTCGTCTACCATTTAATTCTATGAAAACCGTGGTCCATGCTCTGATTAACTCGAGATTGGACTATGCAAATGTTTTGTACATGGGTTAACCAGCCTCTCTCTTAAACTGGCTACAGATGATACAAAATGCGGCTGCTCGCTTGTTGTTATAAATCACTTGCTGTGACCATGTTTCTCAACACCTCATTGCTTTGCATTGGTTACCAATCAAGAAAAGAGCTTTGTTTAACATTTTGCTTTTTGTTTTTAGGGCATGTATTTATTGTGGCCGTCAATACTGAATTGATGTTTTTTACATTATGATGGGGTCTTCTGAGTCCGTAAGTTATTTTCCCTTAGCGCTGGGACACTGCCAGGAGTAGCTGAACTCATTAGAGATGTTATCATTCATTCATTCATTCACTCGCACATCTGTCTCAAACCTGCTTCTATATGACTACCAATCTAGCTCCAAATAATGCTGCATCATGGAGACAGCTACAGTACATATCATAGACAATACACTCAGATAAAAAAAAATCCTCTGCATCCTGCTTTTGCTGGACCTCTGAGACACATTCAGAAGAGTTGATAAACTCACCCTTACCCTCACCGAAAGTCTTGAATGAGATAGTCTGGAAATGTCCTTCAATGATTCTCTTGCCACCTATCCAACCAACACCGATATGTTTACATGGGCACCTCCAGTTTCCAGAAGGTCCCTAACACCTGTGGAGTCCATCAGGGTTCCATGTTGCCTCCCATCATCTTTAACCTCTACATGAAGCCCTTTGGGATTTAGTCGCAGATAACAGCAATAAACTTCCTTCATCAATATTCCAATAACACACAACTCTGCTTGGAAAATGCCTCTCTTGGATGGTGAATTTCATTGCTCCACAGCAACCCAGACCCCTCTTTGCTTCCCTTAAAGAGGATTCTACATGCAGCAGCACACCTAAAAAGGCCCTGAAACATGAATATATCACCTCCAACCTGATGGATCTTAATTCTCTTCCGTTGCCAGCCCATGCTATTCTGACAAACCAGTTGCATCATCTCCAAAACTTTTATAACCAGCCAACTCGCCTGACAAGATAACCACTTGAGAAGACATACATGCAGCCAAGGAACCATAACACTGGAGATGAAGAAGCGAAGAACTAGGAAAAAACAAGGCAAGAGTCCTTTTCCATTTAAGTATCAAGGATTGAACCATTGCTCCTTTCTAGGAAAGAGCTGAAGACACACCTCTATAAAAACCTCTTTGATTGAAGATTACATCACAACAGAGTAACATTCCCCCTCCATTCTCAGAACCCTGCTTCCACTCCACTCAATGATTGACTGCAACTTTGTCTTTGACCCTGTACAGAGCTTGGGCACTCTTTTGGTTAGATTTGCAGTGTACGAATACCATCTACAGACATAGATAAATTAGTAATAACCAGCATCAAGGCTAATCATTGTCCACTTTCAGTGGGCTGTTTGCATTCCTAGAGTTAGGGATTTATACATCAGCAGCAGACACTTCTAGTGTGGAACATATTTCCTACAGCCCACATGACATGGTGTCCGTTTTTATTATTTCTTGCATTCTTTTTGGTTCCTGCTTGTTTAAAGGTATTAGAATACTCTTATCACCCACTATCTCACAATATAACCCCAATTTCTCTTTTATCACAACTTGCATTTTTTCATTGCCCTACTTGTTTGTTGCCCTATGACCTTTTCAATTGCCCACTTTGTTGGTTATTGTCAATTTCCATTAGTACTACTATTTGGAGTTGACTTTAAGGTTTGTACTATTTTGTTGGCCTAGACTTTTTGCACAGATTAAATCCATTTTTGTTACCACGTGCTTTTACAAAGCCAATTGCACATTTTTTATATTTCCACATTAGTATTATCCCATTGCTTTTTTTATTGCCCTAATAGGCAGCGGGGTAGTTTCAGGAGGGGTGTTTGGGGTGTTCACCCCCTAGTAAAATGCATTATCTAGTAATTAGTTGTGTACAGTCAGGTATGGTGAGGTGTCTGTCAGATTTTACCTGGGATTTGTACATACACACACAGACAAAAACACACACAAACTCTCATCTCGGTTTTCAAAAATATTACTTATTTTGCAAAATATTGTGTTTTAAATACCCCCAGCAATCCGCACTCATATCTCTCCCCCCCCCTATCCTCTTAAGCCCCCGTCATGCCCTGCTTCTCATATAGTATATTTTAATATGATATGCCAGCATGATTGTTTGGATATATGAAGCTCACATCCCCCCAAATCTTACTGACTAAGCTGCGCCCGTGCTATAGGTAAAATTACCTATATCCCACTGATCTGTCTCTCTCTGTTCTTTCTTACTAACTGTCCCCCCTGCTTGCATGGACTCCTTGGGAAAGTCTCACATTAAAAAAATTCGGATAGCAGGGCATGCTTTACAAACCACCAAAACATTATTTTCGGGAACTTTTCTCCAATCCCTAACCCTGGGTTCCATGCGGGCCTTAAACTCTCAGAGGTATGACGTTCTAATTTCCCCCGTGACAAGCAAAAGAATAGATCGAAGGCACCTAAACAGAACCAGTGAGGGAAGAAACACAAATGCTGATTTTTAAAGGCTTGTAAAATGCCTTTGCTCGCGAGTATACCACCTGCATTTGATTTAAATAGCAGCTCTTCCATTGCTGTTCTTCATAAACGCCCCTTTCAAGGGTGATTAATCTTTTATTGTCAATACGCACTCTGGCAATGTGAATGCCACACAGGAGTGTTCATGATGCTGGCGTGCTGTCTTTGTGCTGTGTACCCTCTGCAAACAAGCGATAAAAAGAAGCGACGCTAAGCCTCTTAGCTTGTGTCGACAGTGCTTTGACGTAAGGCTCTTGGGAAAACAGACTGCAAATAGCTCTATGTTAACACCATGCTGTACCTGCAGGGAAAGTTGCCAATACATTGGGACCAAAAATCAATCTGCAGTCCTGAGAATTGCGCGGGTACCAAAGGGACGTATGTTAAACACATAGGTAGGGATAAATATATGTAATTGCAGTTTTTAATTAATGTCAATTTCAATTTTCAGAAATTTTAAAATGGAGTTGATCCCTAGGTTGCCAAGTTGTCTGTTTCTGTTTGTTTGTCACCGTCAATCTAAGTCCTAGAGAGGAGCTATAAAGCAAAGGGTGCACTTAAATCGACCTGCTCTCTCCTGGGGCACAGCTAACATATAGTGCAGCAGGTGGAGCCGCACTGGAGCCCAAAGGAAGGCTAAATTGCTATTTAATGCGTTCAGGAGCGAGGCCCCAGTCTCATTGCGGCGGCATTCGAATATCTTCTTTGTGGGTAAACTTTATCCATCCTGTGTTGGCTACACTGCATTTTCTTAACTGCTAATTCGTGTTTTTATGCTATCACACTAGCCCAGTATGTTGAAGCTTGCTCCTAAAAACACAGCACCTTTAAAAGTTATAGGTTCGAATTTCAGCAAAGTTTTTCGATCAAGGAAGCACTGTGTTTATACGATGATGGAAGGCCTGGCCGTGATCCGAACAGGTGAACCTCAAAGCTGCTGTGTTTTAGAGACAAACTTTCAACATAATCCCTGCCCACCCCCCTCACTCCCACACCCCCTCACCCCAGTCACGTAATTTTATTTAATTCGCGCAAATGTATTTATTTTATTTATTTGCATTTTAAATAGCCTCAACAAGACCAAAAAGGGTTTTAAATTCCAATGTGACAAAAACAAAAGCAAAAAGATAAAAACTCAGAGTTAGCAAGAAAGGGAGATCATGTAATCATTCCTGGCCAACAAACAGACACAAACTGACGGATGGGGGCACCTCGACAGGTCTGCCCCTTCGGTATGCATCCACTATCCGTTTAAAAATGGCAACATCATTCTTCAGTCTCACCTGCCACTTGTGCTGTCAGGAACAATGGAACACTCATGAGAGGTCTCGTGGAGTTGCACCCCCATCTTTACGGTTGAAGGTCAAATGTACTAGGAGATAATCTATTTGATATTTCAAGATTTGCTGTATAAATTGATCTGAGGTAGTCCTAATGAAAGTAGATGGATGGCTGGATGGATGGCCGGGTGGCCAGTTTCCCATCCAACGTGAGGGTTGCAATATATAGTTATATATGTATAGTATGCAAGTTAGCAGCCTGATTGCTCAGAACGTCTGCAGCCACAAAATGGCAGCCACCAGGAAACCATGAGGTCCAGCACTGGACTCTCATCATCATGAGCACGCATGCTTGTGATGCCACCTATAGTGTAAATAAAAGCTCTCGCAGAAAAGCCAAGCACTTCCTGAAGCCATAACTTTCCAGGAGATGAAAAATGTGCCTTGACACTAAAATGCAACAAAATGTTGTTAGTTCAGACATGCTCCACTTCTACCAAGACTAACAGTCGCATTTTTAGGTCTCACAGACCATGTGCTGCTCGCGTCTGCGAGACATATTGTGGGTGAGTATATTTCAGAAGGGGGTTTGAAGCCCCGCCCCTCATATTCATTGGGTAGCATCACCATTTATGGTAAACGGTGGCTTCCCATTTAAAATGAGCTTCTGTGTTACCGCCCTTTGTCCATTTGGGACAGCCCATCCGGACTGGGTGTCCTGCTTCACAGCTGTCATGAAGCAATTTCTTATCTCAGAGGCGTGTTATGTAAACAAGCCTCTGAGATCCAGTCCTGATGGGCCTCCCAAAAGGAGACAGGGTGCCGCGGGTTTATTTTTGCATCGTTGCAAGTTCCAAGGTCCCTGGTGCAATCTTTTCTTTCGACTCTGTGCGAGGGAATCCTCGAGTCTGGCAATAGTATTTTAATAGGAATTTAACGACAGTCAGGCATAAAATACGCTCCTGTCTCCCTCCATTGTTAATGCCACATGTAATCTAGTCACTGCGCGTCGGTGATCGCTGAGGCAGGTCTTTTTGAGGGTGTTTTAACTACATTTGGTGTCTATTTTTAGCACTGCTATTTTAGCACTACTATGTTGTGACGTTGTGGTTTCTTTCTTTGAGGGCATCTGATTACAACCAAAGGGACGCTGAACTTTTTGGCATAGGCAGTGCATTTAAATGTTTAGCGTTACAATTTGAAGCTCTGTGCCCCTTACTATCACGGGTTGTGCTAGTGACTGTTGCTTTGGAGCTACGCTGTCTCCTACTTTAAGTACAGACCTGTTGCAATATTATCTCAGGGTTGTGTGCTAAACTCACCTCTCTCCCATAGTCCAAGGGTGTGGGGTCAGTTTTAGGGTTAGAGTACCTTAGTGAGTGTTGTGAATAATGGCGGGAAAAGCGAAGAGGGGTGACCAGCGCTCTCGTATGGAGAAGCTGATGGAGGAAATGATGAAAAAGGTGGACGAGCTAGGACATGGCCTTGCTAACCTTAGGGAGAAGGTGGAGGGGCAAGAGGGGCCAGCAGAGTGGGCTAGGCGCACCAATGTGCCTCCCAAGGCAGCTTTTCCCCCAATCCCAAAAAGGGTTAGAGCAAAGAAACGGGTGGGGAAAGAACCTGCTGCACCCATACCCCACGTTCCTCAGGTGCCGCTTGTGCCACAGGGTGAGGTCCCTCATGGCCCGGCACCCACCCCGGTCCCAGTACCAGAGACTTCCATGGCACCGGTCCCAGTACCAGCTCTACCTGTTCCACCCGTCCTGGTGCCAATACTTGCGCCTCCAGTGGCGCCGCATACCCCAACACCACTGCCAGCTCTCCCTGTGACTCCAGTGCCAATACTTGTGCCTCCAGTGGCGCCGCATACCCCAACACCACTGCCAGCTCTCCCTGTGACTCCAGTGCTAATACTGGCGCCTCCAGTGGCGCCACATGCCCCTACACCACTGCCAGCTCTCCCTGTGAATTCAGTGCCCCAACCCGCCCCCACAGGAGTGCCTCCCACTGGCACAGGGGTCCCGGTCCCTGTTGCACAGCCCACGCCCACGGGGGAGACACCACCGGGGGGGTGGTTAGAATATGACAAGAATTTCAGGGTGGCTAAGGCATCCGATCCATCACTGTCCTGGGACCGAATAGACACAATAGCATGGTTGGATCTTTTTGGGGGTGAAGGGCATAGTAATACAAAGAGCCAGTCCCCCCAGTCCTCTCAGCCTTTTCATTCCTTTCGGTCACAGGGCAACACGAGTTACACCAGTAATTCTAACAACACTGGGGGGAGGAAGGGGACGTGCTGGGATTTTAATGGACGGACTTGCACCAGACCGCAGGGAATGTGCGGGTTTAAACATGCATGTTCCACTTGTGCCAACCCATCTCACCCCGAATCCAAATGCCTCAAAAAATCAAAGGACAAGGGTAGGACAGGAGTGAATCGGTGACCCTGCTCAAAGCTCGGTCTCCCATTGATGTAACGGCATTGACACCATGGCTCAACAAGTATCCCTGTCATCTTACTGCAAGAACTCTTTTGGAGGGTTTCAGGAATGGTTTTAGGATACCAGCCCTAGGGTATGTGGGATCACCAGAGTGCAAGAACCAACTCTCTGCGCAGGCCAATCCAGGTATAGTTTCCACAAAAATTGCCAAGGAACTGCGCCTGGGTAGAGTAGCGGGCCCATTTGATTCTGTACCTGTTGAGAATGTTGTCTGTTCCCCGTTGGGGGTAGTGCCCAAAAAGGTGGAGGGAGAATTCAGACTCATACACAACCTGTCAGCCCCCAGGGGAAATTCACTGAATGATGCAATTGATGATGAGTTTTGCAGTGTAAAATATGCTTCCTTTAACCAAGCAGTGGACATGCTCAGGGGTTTGGGCCCCGGAGCATTGATGGCGAAATCAGACATAAAATCAGCTTTTCGTTTACTCCCAGTGCATCCAGACGATTACCATCTGCTTGCTTTTAAGTTCCAAGAAGTTTTTATATGGATATGTGTATGCCGATGGGCTGCTCTGTGTCATGCGCATATTTTGAACGATTCAGTTCATTTTTGGAATGGGTGTTCAGACAGAAGACAAGGCATCAGTGGGTCATGCATTACCTAGATGACTTTCTTATCTTGGGGGCACAGGGCTCCCCGGAGTGTGGATGGGCGCTGCAGGAGTTTTGCACGCTCATGCAGGCTTTTGGGGTTCCTTTGGCCCAGGGGAAGACAGTCAGGCCAACATCAACGATAGAGTTCCTGGGCATTGAGTTAGATTCGATTCAGAGGTGCTTCAGGTTGCCCATAGACAAAGTCACCAAGTTCAGGGCAGCTTTACAGCTATGTTTGAGCAAAGAGAAGGTCACACTCCATCAGCTGCAGCAGACAGTAGGGCAACTCAATTTTGGTTTAAGGGTAATTCCAATGGCAAGACCATTTTCCCGATCCATCTCACAGGCCATGGCAGGGCTCAGGGAGAAACACCACCACACAAGGCTGTCAGCTGAGGCTCGACAGGACATGCAAATTTGGCAGGCATTTCTACAGGACTTCAATGGCAGAGTAGTGTGGCCTGGTCCGCCCACTGCCTCCGCGGAGTTGGGTTTAATGACTGACGCCGCGGGCAGTGAGGTATTTGGTGCCATACTCGGTACCGAGTGGGTGGCACAACGGTGGCCTGCATGGTGGGTGGAGATTGGCTTGACGGGTAACATCGGTTTCCTGGAGCTCTTCCCCATCTGGGTGGTATTGACGGTATGGCCAGAGCAACTGCGTAATCAGTCAGTGGTCTTCTGGTCAGACAACATGACCGTCGTCAAATGCATCAACCAGCAAGCAGCCCAGTGTAAGATGATTCTCCGCCATTTGAAGGAGATTGTTCTCAGATGCATGAAGCTGAATTTACAATTTAGAGCTAAACACGTGCCTGGTGTCCTTAATCATGCTGCTTATGCACTTTCTCGCTTTAAGATGCAGGTTTTCAGGGCGCACGTCCCAGCAGCGGCGGCCCACGCCACCCCCTTCCCAGAACAACTCTGGCAGATAGGTGCCCCCATCTACCTGACCTCGTGGCAGCTAGCCTAGCGCCCAGGACCAGGAAAGCATACGAAGGGGCGTTCTGGCAATATTGTTCTTTCTTGGGAATGGGGTGGGCTGAGAGATGGCAGTACCTGGGTTTTTTACAAAGCGATGGGCGCTCTGCTGCAGCAGCTAAGCAGCATGTAGCGGCGATCTCTTTCTTTGCCCAGATCAGTGACAAAGGGGATCCCACTAACAGTTTTACGGTTAGGAAGGCTCTGAAAGGATGGCGACGCCTCAAAGGGTCGGCCCCAGACACAAGGCGGCCAATCGGGGTGGAGCTCCTGACATCATTACTAGGGACCCTCCCCGCAATTTGTAACACCTCAGGGGAAGTGCGGTTGTTCACAGCAACATTTTCATTGGCCTTTTACGGAGCATTCAGGATTGGGGAATTAGTGGCCCAAAACAAACTGGATGTACACGGCGGCCTACAGTTTGACCGCATTAGGGTGAAGTGTGACCCATTACTAATATCAGTTAGGAAGACAAAGACGGATCAGGAGGCACGAGGTGATGGGGTAGTACTGCACAGGGCACATGGTAACCCATGCTGTCCTCTTTCACATGTGGAGAGTTACCTGCAGGTTAGACCCTGTGACAAAGGGGTGCCTCTGCTGATACATGCGGATGGGGTCCCACTGACACGTTTCCAATTCAAAAGAGTACTGGACATGGCAATCCAAAAGGCAGGTTTGAACCCATGTAGTTTTGGAACTCACTCTTTTAGGATAGGGGCTGCCACTGAAGTGACAGCCAGGGGTCTGCCTAGCAACAAAGTACAAAGGATTGGGAGATGGTTCTCCAATTGTTATAAATGCTGTGTGTGACTGCATATGCTGTGAGTGGGATAGTTCACAAAACGCTGATGCTTGTGTCTTTCTCTGCTTTCATTACAGTTTCTCAAACCTGTCACGCAGGGGGGAAACTGAGGACACCACTACAGCAGCATTGGACAAGGCAAGGAACATCAGCACCAAAGGAAAGACCACAGATTGTTTGGATTGTTGGCCATTCATATGTAAGGCGTCTGTCTAATTTTTTCATTACAGGAGATTATAGGGACAGGGCACGATAGGCAGGTTTTGAAATAACGTCATGGGAAAGGGGGGCTCTGCTTCATTCAGTTCAGGGGTATCATACTTGACCTATTAAGGAACGGAGGGGCTCCTCCCAATATTATCGTGCTGCACTTGGGGGGAACGATCTAGCAAAGATGGGGAGAAGAGGGTTGGTAGAAACTATAGTCACAGAAATAGGCTGGTTAGCCAAGACATGCCAAGGTTGCACTATCGGGTGGTCTCAGATGATACCCCGATTCCAATGGAGGGGAGGGGAATCTGTAAAGGCGTTCAATCACTCCGCGAGGAGAATAAATAATAAAATAGAAAGACTTTTCAGGGCTCCCCACCTGCAGACCATCGCCCATGGGTGTATTAGGGGTGAACCGTGCTTCCTAAAAGATGGTGTGCACCTGTCCAAAGTAGGCAATGAGGTGTTCATAGAGAATATATTGGCGTGGTTGGGTGGCCTTAGTCGCAGGGGATGACCTTCTAGTAAGCGCAGGGGGGGCTAGATAGTCGGTCATCTATGCTAGCCTGTGGCGGTAAGGTCATGATTGGTGAGCAGTAAATTTAAGGTCCTTAGAGGGCGGTGCCATTCTTGAATGGGGTCGCCCAAGTGGGAGGGACAAGTGGTCTCTCCTAGAACTCCAAGGGCAGTTAGGTGCGGGGGGAGGGAGTCACGCTTTCTCTAGGCTGGTTGGCCATCCCGCACGTGCACAACGGTGACAGTAAATAGCACACAGCTGCAAGGGCCCCTTTATGGAGATCAGGTACAGAGCGTACGGGGGTAACCGGGGGGGGAGTACCCTCACGGTGAACGGGCCCTCTGCGCATGCGCACTCTGGCTGGAGGGCGTGGTTAGAAATTGATAAGGATCTGACAACGGTTAGTGACCTTGCCGTAGGCTCCATTAGGTACGCAGAAAATAAATAATGTAATGATTATTAAAGATATGTTAGATATGGATAGGAAACCTTTGTATTAGCGTTATGTTAAGGTTAGCCATCTGACATCTGTACTTATCAATTGCAATCAGTGTAATGTATATTTTCTGCTACATTATGTAAAGATTGTAAATTTTGATAAATGTTTATTATTCTTTGTTTAATAAATACGGCCGGGGGGTGTTACACCCCCCGCATTCAAACTTCTCTCCTGTCTCTTTCTGGGCCTTCAGTGTGGAGGAGGGGGTGTAGGTAGTACCTGGCCATACCACTCTGTGCTGAACACGCAGTGCTATTCCTTTCGTGGACGTGCTGTACTAACGCAGTTACTCGCTTGCGGGCTCTGCTGCCCTCCTCTTTTCTTCAGAACTAGCTGATATATGTGAAAACAAACTCTACGACCCCTCCCTCTCATTTCCTCTACCAGAGTTGCTCCACGCCATTACCTTACTGTGACAGCTTCCTGCCCAAGCGAAAATGCATTTACGCTCTGTTTCCGCGTTCAGCATAACACTTATTTTAAGGGCAATGTGCGCCAAAATGTGACAAAGTCAACAATTATATCTGTCTCTCAGTGTGCAAGGTGCGCCTAAAAGCGATATCCTAGTCACTGAAATTAAAGGTCGGCAAGCCAGCAAATGCAAAGAGAACCGGGCTGAGCCATCACAGGATTCAGCATCTAAATAATATAGCGAATGGTATGCAAAAATAGGCGAGCCCGACTGGCCTTCCCAACGCGTGTTATGTTAACGTGCTCGCCTGACAAGACTCAACAATGGCAATTACATCATTAACAAAACAAAGAGGTCTTGGAGTCCTCGCAGATTCCTCCTGCAGGTAAGAGAAGCATGTGCAGTGCAGCATGGCTACAGACAGGCACGGTATCTCACTGTTTGATCTTCAGTTTCTTGGGGAATATTACTGTCACGATTCCGCAAATCCCTATCATCAGCATAGTGAGTAACCACCCCCGCACTCCCTTTCAGGTACGAATGCACGAGAGCGAATGGAGAAAGGGGCCGCGGCACTACAACTCCCAGAATGCCAAGGGACGGGACTTCTCCCAGTTGATTGGCAGCCACAGATTCAAACGACCTCATAAGCACCTCCTATACAGGAAGAAGGTGCTTGACAATCGTTTTGCCTTCCTGAGACGTGGCGGACGCTTTCCTTCCCGCGGAAAAATCCAGAATCACCGCCGCTGCAATTTCCTCGAGTTACCTCTCGGACCTCCGATGCGACGTGCCTGAGACTTCGCTCCTGACTCGCCGATCATCCGAGGGCTGCAGAGAATCCTAGCCCGCGCACACGCAAGTACTTGCTCTCTGAGAGTGTGCAAATTCGTACTCCTAGACAACTGTTTTCTTCGTGATCTTCCAGCGATAGTTGTATTTCCCGCTCTGAGGTCCCGGAAAGCCCGTATTTCCTCAGTAAGAGACTCGTTTTAGCGGAGGCTTCCAGAAGCAACCATCCTCCTCCGCTTCTTGCTCCTTCTCTCTTTTCCCTGGTACTCCTGCATCCCCTGCCCAGGTGGTACAGACTTTCGTGCCCAGAGCTGGGGCGGTTCCCCCTTCGTCCTCATTGACCCTGCTGTGCTACTAACAGCTTTCTTCAAGGACGCCGACTTTAAGAGACATTTGCCAGGGATTAGGAGTTCCCAATGGAGAGTGGACTGCTTTCCTTTCCTTTGTTATATTCCGGAGAGAGAATTTCAAGCTGTTACTGTCTGGAGTTTGTAAGTGCCGTGGGGAAAACCAAGGGAGGGGGAAGAGCATGAAGGGGTGAATGAAAGGCAGTATAGTGGTTTTATGCTTGTGTTCATTCTTCTCGTCCCTTCTGTAGGGTGCTCCCGTTATCCGGACCCGAGCACAGAGCAGCCTCAAGCCAGACGTTCCCCAGGCAGTGACCTTTATTATTTTATCCCCTTCCCTTCTTCCCCGGGGCGCTGGGTTCCATAGCTGCGTTAATAGCACTGTGGGGCTTATCATTTCGGAGAGCTGGGAGGATTCTCAGCACATCATCGTTCCTGCTGGCTGCGGTTAAAACGGTTAGTGGTGTCTAACTCTGTCCGTCATCACTAACCTTCGTGACAGATTGTCAAGCCCACGAAATAACGACCAGCCTGAACGATGGACACAAACGTAGTGTTGTCCTCTTTACTTGAGAGCCGAAATGCGCTACAGGTAGAGGTGCACACTACGCGTTTAGAAAATCAAGACATCAGAAAAGAAATGGGGACCTTGCGTAGAGAAGTGGCAGGTCTAACGAGGAGAGGTCCTTACATTAGAGGCAACCCTCCCCCCTCCAGGGGCTACCGCACATCCTCCAGCCCGAGAGGAACAGGCAGGTTGGGGGTTTTTCACCATGTCTTCGAGCCCTTTACAGTCGAGTGATTCAGGACCTACCGTTCATGTGATTCAGAATCCCAGTATCCCGTTGGCACCCCCTGAAAGGTTCTATGGCGAACCAAAGAAGTTTGAGACTTTTTTAAATCAGTGCAGGCTGCACTTCTTGTGTAAACCCGCTGTCTTCCAAGACGATACTGCAAAAACGGCATTCATGATGTCCTATATGGGAGGAAACGCCGCTAGCTGGACCATCCCTTTGATGGAGAGAAACGATCCAGTATTGCATCGGTTCCCTGAATTCTGCCTTGAACTACGTAAACTCTTTGATCGCAAGACACACATGTTAACCTTGGACCGTGAGCTACTCACGTTAAAACAAGGAACACAAGATTTGCTTACCTACATCACCTCATTCAACCGTCTGGTGGTAGAAACCGACTGGCCGCCTGAAAAACGCACCTCCTTGTTCTACCAGGGCCTGAGAGGGGAATTGAAAGATGTACTGTCCCAAGTAGTTCAATTACCTCCGACGTGTGAGGAGATGATAGAATTAGCCGTGCAATTAGACCACCGGGTTCAAGAACGCAAAGGAGATAAGACACGGGGGGAATCACGCCTCTGGTACCCCAAACCAAAAGAGGCTACCGACACGAGACCCAAGACTTCGGAAGGAGTGGAACCGATGCAGATCGGAGGAATACGAGGACCTCTCTCCGTAGAAGAGCGAGAGAAACGGAGAAGGATGAAATTATGTTTATACTGTGGGAAAGGAGGCCACTTCATTCGAGAATGTAGAGCTCGAGCACAGCTTCCCGAAAAGAGCCTACCTCCAAGAAGCCCTGTAGTGGGGGGAACAAAAGAGACGGCGGAAAACTGAAGAGCTCGACCCAGATTGAGATCGCTGGACCGGGCGGAAGAAGAACCCAGATCTCCTCCGTCATAGCCAATACCCTACAACCTGCTGTGGCTCACATGAATGTATCTGTATCCATATGGATAATCCATGGTTCACCCCTGAACACCGACGCCTTATTGGATTCCGGGGCCACCGGGAACTATATGGATATCGCCTACGCTCAGAAAATAGGAATAACCAGCGTAAGAAAAGACAAACCTGAATGTGTAAAGGCTGTCGATGGCTCCGTGTTAACCTCAGGACCAGTTACCTCACATACACCACCCTTACTAATGCAATTCGGGGAGAACCATCTAGAATGCATCCAGTTCGACCTCATTGATGCACCGCAATTCTGTCTCATTTTGGGCATGCCCTGGCTAACTCTGCATGATCCTGAAGTCCGGTGGGCAGCCCGCACAGTTACCATGAACTCACAATATTGTAAGGAACATTGCACGCTTGACAAATTCCCCGTCGGCTCCGTCGAGAACACCAAGGCAAGGCTAGTGGCTAGCGCAAGCACCCCAGAAACCTGTGTTAATGCAACCCTGCTACCGGAAGAATACGCGGACTACAAATCCCTCTTCGATAAACAATCTGCAACACGACTCCCTCCACATCGAGTCTACGACTGCCGCATTGAGCTGATTCCGGGAGCGGATATTCCATGCAGTAGGGTGTACGCATTGACGGAGGCTGAAACCCACTATTTACAGAAGTACCTGGAAGAGAATCTCGCCTCAGGTTTCATTACACATTCATCCTCTCCTGCATCGTCTCCCCTCTTCTTTATACCGAAGAAGGATTGCGACGAACTTCGCACGTGTATAGATTATCGTGCGCTAAACCGCGTTACGGTGAAAAACCGTTATCCATTACCTTTGATACCGGTACTCCTAGACCAAATATTGGGACACCATCCAAACATGCTCCCCTTCGAGTGGCCCATAGAATCACCCCTTCCAAGCATCCAAGAACACCATGCTCATCTCCGGGCAATCCTCATAGAGACAAAGAACAACCTGAGGAAGGCCCAAGCAGCTCACAAACGATTTGCAGACAGGAAAAGAACCAAAGAACCTGAATATAAAATTGGGGATAAGATCTGGCTAGCTACAAAACACATACATTTGAAAGGCATCGACAAACTGAAACCCAAATACATAGGCCCATACAGCATTGAAGAAGTCATCAACCCTGTAGCAGTAAGATTGGCATTGCCCCCTTCCTGGCGAATACACCCAGTTTTCCATGTCTCCCTTCTCCAACCCTGTGCACCCAACGTCCGAGTTCTAGATCAACCCCCTCCAATTGTTGTAGATGGGCAAGAGGAATATGAAGTACACAGGTTATTAGATTCTCGATTGATTCCGGGACGGGTACAATATCTCGTCGATTGGAAAGGGTTTGGGGTGGAGGACAGAACATGGGAACCAGAGCAGAATCTCCATTGCCCCGAGTTAATAGACCAATTCCACGAAAACAATCCAGGAAAACCTGGACGACCGCCGAGACGGCGTTCCTTCAGGAGGGGTTCTGTCACGATTCCACAAATCCCTATAATCAGCATAGTGAGTAACCACCCCCGCACTCCCTTTCAGGTACGAATGCACGAGAGCGAATGGAGAAAGGGGCCGCGGCACTACAACTCCCAGAATGCCAAGGGACGGGACTTCTCCCAGTTGATTGGCAGCCACAGATTCAAACGACCTCATAAGCACCTCCTATACAGGAAGAAGGTGCTTGACAATCGTTTTGCCTTCCTGAGACGTGGCGGACGCTTTCCTTCCCGCGGAGGAATCCAGAATCACCGCCGCTGCAATTTCCTCGAGTTACCTCTCGGACCTCCGATGCGACGTGCCTGAGACTTCGCTCCTGACTCGCCGATCATCCGAGGGCTGCAGAGAATCCTAGCCCGCGCACACGCAAGTACTTGCTCTCTGAGAGTGTGCAAATTCGTACTCCTACACAACTGTTTTCTTCGCGATCTTCCAGCGATAGTTGTATTTCCCGCTCTGAGGTCCCGGAAAGCCCGTATTTCCTCAGTAAGAGACTCGTTTTAGCGGAGGCTTCCAGAAGCAACCATCCTCCTCCGCTTCTTGCTCCTTCTCTCTTTTCCCTGGTACTCCTGCATCCCCTGCCCAGGTGGTACAGACTTTCGTGCCCAGAGCTGGGGCGGTTCCCCCTTCGTCCTCATTGACCCTGCTGTGCTACTAACAGCTTTCTTCAAGGACGCCGACTTTAAGAGACATTTGCCAGGGATTAGGAGTTCCCAATGGAGAGTGGACTGCTTTCCTTTCCTTTGTTATATTCCGGAGAGAGAATTTCAAGCTGTTACTGTCTGGAGTTTGTAAGTGCCGTGGGGAAAACCAAGGGAGGGGGAAGAGCATGAAGGGGTGAATGAAAGGCAGTATAGTGGTTTTATGCTTGTGTTCATTCTTCTCGTCCCTTCTGTAGGGTGCTCCCGTTATCCGGACCCGAGCACAGAGCAGCCTCAAGCCAGACGTTCCCCAGGCAGTGACCTTTATTATTTTATCCCCTTCCCTTCTTCCCCGGGGTGCTGGGTTCCATAGCTGCGTTAATAGCACTGTGGGGCTTATCATTTCGGAGAGCTGGGAGGATTCTCAGCACATCATCGTTCCTGCTGGCTGCGGTTAAAACGGTTAGTGGTGTCTAACTCTGTCCGTCATCACTAACCTTCGTGACAGATTGTCAAGCCCACGAAATAACGACCAGCCTGAACGATGGACACAAACGTAGTGTTGTCCTCTTTACTTGAGAGCCGAAATGCGCTACAGGTAGAGGTGCACACTACGCGTTTAGAAAATCAAGACATCAGAAAAGAAATGGGGACCTTGCGTAGAGAAGTGGCAGGTCTAACGAGGAGAGGTCCTTACATTAGAGAGGCAACCCTCCCCCCTCCAGGGGCTACCGCACATCCTCCAGCCCGAGAGGAACAGGCAGGTGGGGGGTTTTTCACCATGTCTTCGAGCCCTTTACAGTCGAGTGATTCAGGACCTACCGTTCATGTGATTCAGAATCCCAGTATCCCGTTGGCACCCCCTGAAAGGTTCTATGGCGAACCAAAGAAGTTTGAGACTTTTTTAAATCAGTGCAGGCTGCACTTCTTGTGTAAACCCGCTGTCTTCCAAGACGATACTGCAAAAACGGCATTCATGATGTCCTATATGGGAGGAAACGCCGCTAGCTGGACCATCCCTTTGATGGAGAGAAACGATCCAGTATTGCATCGGTTCCCTGAATTCTGCCTTGAACTACGTAAACTCTTTGATCGCAAGACACACATGTTAACCTTGGACCGTGAGCTACTCACGTTAAAACAAGGAACACAAGATTTGCTTACCTACATCACCTCATTCAACCGTCTGGTGGTAGAAACCGACTAGCCGCCTGAAAAACGCACCTCCTTGTTCTACCAGGGCCTGAGAGGGGAATTGAAAGATGTACTGTCCCAAGTAGTTCAATTACCTCCGACGTGTGAGGAGATGATAGAATTAGCCGTGCAATTAGACCACCGGGTTCAAGAACGCAAAGGAGATAAGACACGGGGGGAATCACGCCTCTGGTACCCCAAACCAAAAGAGGCTACCGACACGAGACCCAAGACTTCGGAAGGAGTGGAACCGATGCAGATCGGAGGAATACGAGGACCTCTCTCCGTAGAAGAGCGAGAGAAACGGAGAAGGATGAAATTATGTTTATACTGTGGGAAAGGAGGCCACTTCATTCGAGAATGTAGAGCTCGAGCACAGCTTCCCGAAAAGAGCCTACCTCCAAGAAGCCCTGTAGTGGGGGGAACAAAAGAGACGGCGGAAAACTGAAGAGCTCGACCCAGATTGAGATCGCTGGACCGGGCGGAAGAAGAACCCAGATCTCCTCCGTCATAGCCAATACCCTACAACCTGCTGTGGCTCACATGAATGTATCTGTATCCATATGGATAATCCATGGTTCACCCCTGAACACCGACGCCTTATTGGATTCCGGGGCCACCGGGAACTATATGGATATCGCCTACGCTCAGAAAATAGGAATAACCAGCGTAAGAAAAGACAAACCTGAATGTGTAAAGGCTGTCGATGGCTCCGTGTTAACCTCAGGACCAGTTACCTCACATACACCACCCTTACTAATGCAATTCGGGGAGAACCATCTAGAATGCATCCAGTTCGACCTCATTGATGCACCGCAATTCTGTCTCATTTTGGGCATGCCCTGGCTAACTCTGCATGATCCTGAAGTCCGGTGGGCAGCCCGCACAGTTACCATGAACTCACAATATTGTAAGGAACATTGCACGCTTGACAAATTCCCCGTCGGCTCCGTCGAGAACACCAAGGCAAGGCTAGTGGCTAGCGCAAGCACCCCAGAAACCTGTGTTAATGCAACCCTGCTACCGGAAGAATACGCGGACTACAAATCCCTCTTCGATAAACAATCTGCGACACGACTCCCTCCACATCGAGTCTACGACTGCCGCATTGAGCTGATTCCGGGAGCGGATATTCCATGCAGTAGGGTGTACGCATTGACGGAGGCTGAAACCCACTATTTACAGAAGTACCTGGAAGAGAATCTCGCCTCAGGTTTCATTACACATTCATCCTCTCCTGCATCGTCTCCCCTCTTCTTTATACCGAAGAAGGATTGCGACGAACTTCGCACGTGTATAGATTATCGTGCGCTAAACCGCGTTATGGTGAAAAACCGTTATCCATTACCTTTGATACCGGTACTCCTAGACCAAATATTGGGACACCATCCAAACATGCTCCCCTTCGAGTGGCCCATAGAATCACCCCTTCCAAGCATCCAAGAACACCATGCTCATCTCCGGGCAATCCTCATAGAGACAAAGAACAACCTGAGGAAGGCCCAAGCAGCTCACAAACGATTTGCAGACAGGAAAAGAACCAAAGAACCTGAATATAAAATTGGGGATAAGATCTGGCTAGCTACAAAACACATACATTTGAAAGGCATTGACAAACTGAAACCCAAATACATAGGCCCATACAGCATTGAAGAAGTCATCAACCCTGTAGCAGTAAGATTGGCATTGCCCCCTTCCTGGCGAATACACCCAGTTTTCCATGTCTCCCTTCTCCAACCCTGTGCACCCAACGTCCGAGTTCTAGATCAACCCCCTCCAATTGTTGTAGATGGGCAAGAGGAATATGAAGTACACAGGTTATTAGATTCTCGATTGATTCCGGGACGGGTACAATATCTCGTCGATTGGAAAGGGTTTGGGGTGGAGGACAGAACATGGGAACCAGAGCAGAATCTCCATTGCCCCGAGTTAATAGACCAATTCCACGAAAACAATCCAGGAAAACCTGGACGACCGCCGAGACGGCGTTCCTTCAGGAGGGGTTCTGTCACGATTCCACAAATCCCTATAATCAGCATAGTGAGTAACCACCCCCGCACTCCCTTTCAGGTACGAATGCACGAGAGCGAATGGAGAAAGGGGCCGCGGCACTACAACTCCCAGAATGCCAAGGGACGGGACTTCTCCCAGTTGATTGGCAGCCACAGATTCAAACGACCTCATAAGCACCTCCTATACAGGAAGAAGGTGCTTGACAATCGTTTTGCCTTCCTGAGACGTGGCGGACGCTTTCCTTCCCGCGGAGGAATCCAGAATCACCGCCGCTGCAATTTCCTCGAGTTACCTCTCGGACCTCCGACGCGACGTGCCTGAGACTTCGCTCCTGACTCGCCGATCATCCGAGGGCTGCAGAGAATCCTAGCCCGCGCACACGCAAGTACTTGCTCTCTGAGAGTGTGCAAATTCGTACTCCTAGACAACTGTTTTCTTCGCGATCTTCCAGCGATAGTTGTATTTCCCGCTCTGAGGTCCCGGAAAGCCCGTATTTCCTCAGTAAGAGACTCGTTTTAGCGGAGGCTTCAAGAAGCAACCATCCTCCTCCGCTTCTTGCTCCTTCTCTCTTTTCCCTGGTACTCCTGCATCCCCTGCCCAGGTGGTACAGACTTTCGTGCCCAGAGCTGGGGCGGTTCCCCCTTCGTCCTCATTGACCCTGCTGTGCTACTAACAGCTTTCTTCAAGGACGCCGACTTTAAGAGA
The DNA here is from genome assembly GCF_964204655.1 of Triturus cristatus. Lineage (NCBI taxonomy): Eukaryota > Metazoa > Chordata > Amphibia > Caudata > Salamandridae > Triturus > Triturus cristatus. Next base: position 400,158,020 of record NC_140595.1, on the reverse strand, counting down.
CATTTGCCAGGGATTAGGAGTTCCCAGTGGAGAGTGGACTGCTTTCCTTTCCTTTGTTATATTCCGGAGAGAGAATTTCAAGCTGTTACTGTCTGGAGTTTGTAAGTGCCGTGGGGAAAACCAAGGGAGGGGGAAGAGCATGAAGGGGTGAATGAAAGGCAGTATAGTGGTTTTATGCTTGTGTTCATTCTTCTCGTCCCTTCTGTAGGGCGCTCCCGTTATCCGGACCCGAGCACAGAGCAGCCTCAAGCCAGACGTTCCCCAGGCAGTGACCTTTATTATTTTATCCCCTTCCCTTCTTCCCCGGGGTGCTGGGTTCCATAGCTGCGTTAATAGCACTGTGGGGCTTATCATTTCGGAGAGCTGGGAGGATTCTCAGCACATCATCGTTCCTGCTGGCTGCGGTTAAAACGGTTAGTGGTGTCTAACTCTGTCCGTCATCACTAACCTTCGTGACAATTACAAACAGAAAAGCACACGTAAATCTTACCACTACGCTTAGCTCTCTTGTGTTTTAGCAGTTTTTGTATTATGAAAACTGCATTAGAGGGAAGAGAAAGCCACTGTCTAGGATTCTTGACTCAGCTATTTTTGGGGTCACCAATGCCCATGGAAGAAGAGCAGAGGCAGACTTTTGATCAAGCCAGGCTGCAACTTTTCCCACCTCTAGTAAAAATATTATAACAATATGGTAGGAATACGGAATTACTGGAATTATGCGATTCTGCTGCTGCAGCGTTTTCTGCATTATTGTGGTTTTGTCCTACTAGCAACATAACCCACCATCTTCTGCTTAATTTGCAGTTTTTAACAAAACAAATTGTTTCTAGCTGAAACTGATCAAAAGTTACAAAATATTCTACTACACATGTTACCACACAGTAGTAAGTCCTTTACCGTCAGAGGCAGGTTTTGTTTCTGTTGCTGACTGCTGTACTTAGATGTTAATCTGATACTACATATGTGAAATCTTACCCGGAGAAAGTTACAGTGAATAATTTGGGAAGAAAATTAATTAATTTTGGGAGGGGGGAAAGCAAAGGTGGATACGATGCACTGGTAGTACAAGTCATGGATTACATTAACAAACGGTTTCAAAAGAAAAGCCTAGATTACTTTAAAAATATGAAAATGAAAGGAAAATAGTTGTCCTGAGAAAAGAGAATGTTATGGTATGTTAATTTGAATTTCTTGAGCGCTTAATACCGAAAGGTCTCTAAGCGCTGCAAGAACTGCCGCGATGGATCCAGGTAATTAGGTGACAGTTATGCCCAAGCTTCTGTGAAAAGAATGGTTTTTAGTTGTTTTCTGAAAGTGAGAAGGCGGCTTTCTGCGCGGAGTTGGCTCGGCAGCCTGTTCCAAAGAGTGAGTAGGAGGGTGGAGAATGCTCGTCCTCCTTTGGTGACTTAGTTGAAACGAGGGCATTGTAGAAGGCTCTCCGTGGAGGACCTTAGAGAGCGGCCTGGCACGTATTTCACAAGTCGTTGTTTGATGTACATGGGAGCCTGGCCGTGAATGGCCTTGTGAACGATGCAGAGGCCCTTAAATGTGTCCCTTTGTTTTATGGGCAGCCAATGGAGGTGTTGGAGAATGGCAGGCAGAGGAGTATAAATTAAAGTTGCCTGTTATTTTTTTCCTTCTTTATTTATATTTGAGGTTGCACCACTGGGGTTTAACATCTTTCCAATCTTGTGGTGGCCGTCACTCTAACATTTTTGCAACTGGCTACCGTTCTTCCAGTTGTCAGTGCTCACGAATATGGGATCTGACTACCCTAAAATCTTTTCCGGATGGTTCCCATTGCCATACACATAGATACCCTGCAGTTACAAAGAGAAACAAAGGCTGTAGAATGAATATGTAGCTGTGTTGAAGGCTTAGAGATGAAATTGGGACTTTACAGTGGATAAGGAGGACTGCATCGGTGCCCAGCTAATGATGAAGACATGGAAGGCCAAGATGAGACAGAGTATATCAATGGCGAGAAACCTTATTTTGAAATTGCGCAAGAGATAGCAGTGTTATGAGTGTTAGGATCGTGTATGAAAAGAAGCGTTAAGATGTGAAACTGGTTAATAGGAGTGATTGGAGCAATCAGGAACAGTGTAAGCCGAGATGAGAACAACAATGGAAACGGGTTGTCCTTGAAAAGCGATATTACCAAAGTTGCACTCAAAGAAGTATATTTTAGATGTGGCAATTATGGATATACGGATAACTACAAAGAATTCCTAGTGTGTACGTAAGGAGCACTTAGCTAAGGGGTGCAGGAATTGGATAGGTTTAGGAAGGGAATAATCAGTAGTTTAGGACTGTGAATGTGGTAAAGGATGTTACATTGTCGATGGAGGGGATGAAGGGAGTGGGTTCTCAGCCGTACCGCAAGCAGAAGATTATGTCACATCCGGCTCAGGCAGAGACTGTGCATGCTCCATAGTCTTCACAGGAAAGCCAACAAGCATTTGCAATGCAATAGGTCTCGCATTTACGCATGTTTGAGCTATAGGCATTGCAAATGACAATGCAGTTTATTTATTTTTTGGTTTTTAAAACATAAATAAAAGGCATTGTCATTTACAATGCCAATTGCTTAAACTCACGTAAATGTGAGACCTATTGCATTGCAAATGCTTGTTAAGGAAGGTATCCCCTTCATTTTAAAATCAGTGTGGCCATGGTTAAAGTATGAGGAAAAAGCCTAATCCAAAATGTACCATTTCCTCAGGTTTTCTCCATGGAAACCACACTTTTATTATAAAGTATTTAAAGAATCTTTGTTAACCATAAGCCTAAGCTTCTTTGAGTATGACAAAATCAACTTAAATAAAGACTCGGGCAGGTTGGGTTGGGCAACATGTGACTCGAAGACATTAAGATGTACGGTTAAGATCAGTGAAGTATTTACCTGCATATATGAGAAGAATTCTCAGATAGGAACAGTTCTGGTGGCTTGACGTTTATTCTTGACACAGGTGCCTACTGGAAAATCGGTAGAGCTGTAGCATTGAAAAAGTAAGCATGTTCGATTTTAGACCAGGAGCAAACTGCCAGAGGGGCAGAAAGGATGGATTTTGTGACAAGAAGAGAGGAAAGAGGAATTGAAAAGGTATGGTAAAGTGATCTGTCCAGATAATAGGGAGAGATGTCTAAACCTAAAAAGAGCTGAAGATAGAGAAACAAGGGTCAACTATATACCTATCATGGTGGGTGGGTGAAGTCACAGTTGGAGATAGACCAATAGAACTCATGGCTTCAATGGAAGTGACTGCATCAAGATGCCATTATTCTCAAGCTGAAAGTTCAAGGCGCTGAGGTTTGTAAACTTAGTCACTTTGATCATTTAAGAGGACACAAAATAGTCAATTTTGGTGATAAAGTTGGAGTTAAAAAAGGGAGAAGGGTATCCTAAAATTCCTGAATCGGCCTTGGTAGGGCTACGTTTAAGATGCTATGCCACATTTTCTCCATCTTGCAGGGCATTCCTATCAAGGAGTGTACACGATATGCTGAAGTAAGATATAATCATTAGGCTTTCACTAGTTTTATTATGACTATCCTTATGTATGAAGAACAATTGCTGGACAGAATGCAGAACAATGTCATACATTCACCCCAGTACAGAGATCTGGGCCTATATCCATCGTTTCTTTGCTCACCATGCCATTCCAGTTTGGACCCAGCCATATGCAAATCAGTCTTGACCCTGCGCCCAATGGGATCAGTCCAGCCCAAATTGCCAGGCCAGGTTCTCCCTGGACTGGAAACAAGCATCCCAGGACCGGTTTCGGGCTTTCAGCCCTCATCTGCCAGGGGCACAGGGTCAAGACTGATTTGCATATGGCTGGGTCCAAACTGGGGTGGCGTAGTAGGCAAAAGAACAATGGATTTAACCTAGATCTTTTGACTGGGGGAGAATGTTTGCATTGTCAGCATTCCTTCCATCATTTGTTTGCTGTAACACTTTTCGCCCTAAGTGGGATGGGTATGCCCAGACGTGGGTCCCTTGCTCACTGTGTCACTGGATTCAAGCCAACCTGGCTGAAGAAGGGTGACATACCCTGAAACCGGTCACAGGATGCTTGTTTCCAGTCCAGGGAGGACCTGGCGTGGCAGTTCGGTCTGGACTGTTCCCATTGGGCACAGGGTCAAGACTGATTTGCATATGGCTGGGTCCAAACTGGGGTGGCATAGTGGGAAAAAGAACGATGGATTTAACCCAGATCTTTAGGCCCAGTACAGAGGTCTTGGCCTAAATCCATAGTTTCTTTGCTCCCCATGCCATTCCAGTTTGAAATCAATCTTGACCCTGCACCCAATGGGAACAGTCCATGCCGAACTGCCAGGCCAGGTCCTCTCTCGACTGGAAACAAGCATCCAAGGACCGGTTTCGGGGATTCACCCCTCATCAGCCAGGATAGCTTGACTCCAGTGGCATGGAGAGCATGGAACCCACGTCTGGGCATACCTGTCCCACTCGGGGTGACAAATGCAAAAAGAACAACTGAATGACATGGGGAGCAAAACAACGATGGATTTAGGCCCAGATCTCTGTACTGGGGTGAATGTATGACATTATTCTGCAATTTGTCCATCAATTGTTCTTTTTGCAAATGGCACAACAAAGGCACGTCAAATGCAAGCCCATCTCTGATGTACCCTGCTTAATCGTGCCCACCATCAGAAACACTGGTTCTCCTACACCAGTAGAAACAGGGTTTAAGAATTAGATAACCTTCAAGCAGTCCGATAGTCGGGAGCTCCCGCCATGCTCCGTGACTGAAGGTGGGGCAGGTTCGTCAGCTGACGGCTTTAGCATGGAATTGCTGCAGATGAGACAGTACCTCATGTGGCCCTGGAAACGAAAGGCAGCGGGAGAGCTCATGCCAATTTGGCAGGCGGCCCGACCAGTGCGGTCACAGTAGACTCATCGGACACGAAGTTGCTGCAGCAGAGGCAGGACCAAGGGAGAAGGGAAACTAAAGGCAGCAAGGGGAGCTCAATTCATTTCAGCAGATGGCCTGACATGTGCGGTCATAGTGGACTCGGCAGACTTGGGCTGGTCTGCTGTGCTTAATGGTGCCTGCCATCATATGGAGATGGGGAAGACGCCACACAGAAGCTAAGAACAGCCACACGCCTCTGTTGCTGGAAGGATCTGCGATTAAAACACACTAGTTTAGGTCCGAAAAAACCTGCTTGTCAGGGACTGTCCGGGACTATGTCAGGAACACAGTCAGGGACTTGGGGAAGGACTGGGAACTGGGTAGAAAAAATACAGCACTGCCCAGGATTACACAGGAAGTCAGAGGAGAAAAAGGATCCAACGGGAAAGCCTGTACAAGTGAACAAGATGGCTAAGACTCAAAGGATGGGCACTCAAGAGGCAATTTAGCATTTAAAATGACTACACCCAGGATGGACGTGCAGACATCTATAAACGCACACTCAACAACATTAACAATAAAGGGAATGTGGGGTAAAGCACTCGGGAGCTCCACACGGTAAGACTGAAGCTCGATAAGTTCCTCACCCACGATTGCTGTTACAGATACTGACTGAAAATACCCACATATAGAATATGAATGCAAAGGCATTGTCTGTGGAGCTGATACCTATGGTGATGTTATAAATGTAGCTCAAAGACAACACTCTCAGTGAACAAGAAACACCAACTAGGTTGTCAGCTGTGCCCACGGATCCTGGCGATCAAACAGGAACACGCAAGGCAGTAACAGCAAGGGAGTGGAACTGAATACAAGCACAATAGACAAGGAGCTAGCAAGGAGGAGTGCTTTACGGGAAAGGAAGGAAATCATAGGGCACACTAGGCAGAAAGCAAGTAACAAACATACAAGGTACGAGAAGCATGACAGCAGAAATAGAAAGACTGTAAACTAGGAACTGGAACCAAGGAAATGGGAAGAAAATCTGGGACTGGGAAAGGATATACAGAAAGGGATACTAGAATAGTATTGGATCAGAAGACAAGAAAACACAGTAGCACTGAAGGCTGTGCAGGAGCAGAAACGAAAATTGAGCAAAAGCTCAAGAGTCAAGGGGCAACTGCAGGCAGTGCTAGTTCAGCAGCGGAAGTTACTATAGCTCAGGAGTCAAGATGCAAATGCAGGCAGTACTAGTTCAAGGAAACAGGAAATAGCTACAGTTCAGGAAACGAGGAGTCAAGAGAGCACTGCAAGCAGTGCAAATCAGGACCAAGGAATAGCTGAAGCCCAGGAACAGGAACAAAGAACAACTATAGCCCAGGAACTCAGGAAACAAGGTAGCACTGCAGGCAGTGCTAATTCAGGCACAAGGAATAGCTATAGCTCAGGAATCAAGGAACAAGGATTAACTATATCTCAGGAATCAAGGAATATCAAAATCTCAGGAAACAAGGATCGGTCTCACCGGAACACAGCTACAATGACCAACCTTGGACTGAAGGGAGATGGGGCTTAAAAGAGCTCACAGTAATCACATGTATCAGGTGTGAGCAGGCTAGCAACAGCCAGCCACAGGTGAGCTGAATTCTTCCACTCATCCTTGGCCTGCAAGGGTGGAGACAAAGCAGTGAGCAGGGACATCTAGGTAGCAGAGTGTCAAACATGAGCAGGCTGGCTTCAAGTATGAGAAGGCTGGTTTTCACAAAACCTGCCAAGGATTGGGAATGGATGTTAATTCCCAAATAGTGTCCTAATGGCTGGAAGTCAGTATATGCATGAAGGGGAGGGTTAAGAAGCTTACTATGACACCGTAGAGTCCTACAGTTCAGCCCCCTGGTGGTGGACACGAGAACACAGGGAGCAAGTTGTGACACTGCTTTGACTATTTTATAAATTATATTGCCGTAGTGCCTGCTGCGATAAATTTACACCACAGGTACTACCATCATTGGGTCTCGATACCACAGGTGTGGGCATTAGGCTGCCCTAGCGTCGGTAGACAGGGGGGTGGACACGGAAGCAGCCTAACCAGGTTTCGGTGCAGCTTGCCTCCCCTCTCATGTAACCTTCTTAAAGTGCTACTCTACGAGGATCATGAAGAGAATCTCCAGAGACAGCACTGTTTAAAAACTGGCTAGTAGCAAATTCCACACGGGATACAAAGTACCGTAGCCGGATTCCTTCTACTAAGGAAATAGAGTTTAGGCTATTAAGGTGGTGAACCCAGGAGTGACTCCTCCAATGAGGCACTTGGGCAATTGTGTATAGAAAGTCTGATAGGCAACAGGGGATTAAAGATTCAGCAGCTGCTTGGAGTCCCTTGGCTAGTTAGGGATACCTGCAATACCATAGAGCCTTCCCCACACACTTCAAGCCCTGCCTATCTACTGAGAATGGATGCAAGCATGACAGTACCAAATGAAGTTACAACAACAATGGTCCTCTCGGGAGGTAAGCAGTGGGCACCATTTCTATTATTTACGGGTCTCAACTAAAGGGAGCAGCATAAATAGATCAGTCATATAACACCGAAGTTAACTTTAAACCTTGACATCTAGGATGAGTGCTCTTCTGGGGAAACCACGGTGAACTTAATTGTGGACACCTCTCTGTTTAGCACCGCTGTGAAGGTGGCAACCGAAATTCCACTCAATACCGTACCTGCAAGATCGCCAATTTTACAGACTGCCCCTATACCTGAAAATACAAAGAACGTGGATGGGCAGGAGTACTGCACACATACCCTGCTACAACAAATTCTGCTAGAGTTAAGAAGTATGAAACTTTCAAAAGAAAACTGAATAACAGTTGTGTTCAATTCAATATCATATTCAACAGTTTACATCATGCATCACAGATGCAGAGCAGCGTATATCAGATCTTGAAGACAGTGCACCACAGTAAACTGACCAAGTGACCAAACTACAATCTGAGCTGGCCAACTTGCAAATCAGGGTGGATGATGCGGAAAATCAGTCACAAAGATGCACCCTACGCTTAACCAGAGTTCCTGAAGGTCTTGAAAATGGCCTTTAAGAAATAGAAGTCATTTCAGACCTTATTTCTAAATATGTGTGTCCAGAAGTAGCAGTACAGAAGATTGACCTTACTATAACACAGGCCCATTGTGTACCAGCAATCCAGTATCCTATGCCAAATATCCACAAACTATTATTGTAAACTTTGGTGACTTTAGAATCAAGGAAAAGATTTTGGCATGTGCTATTCGCGACAAAGTGCATCAGACTCCTGATAATTTCATTTAAATTATTCTAAGATATGTCTGCTTTTTCTGCTTGGCGTAGGAAGGAGTTAAGAGGCATGATAAGCTGCTTCTAGTAGCTCGAGGCCCCGGTGGGCATTTTTCAGCAATGTATGTAAGTTGAACGTTCTGCATTAGGGGAGGGCACACATCTTTCAGTCGGTTGACGTGGCACAGGAGTTTCTCCAGTCCCCACAACATCAAGGGGGAGGGAGCAAGGGATAGCATAGCCTTATATGTTTCTATGAGAAGGTTGGGTCATGCCGGTCAGCTGCTTTCGGCTGCCAGCCGCCTACCCACCGCCTTGGGTGCCATGTCACAGCACCCCAATTCATGGAAGTCAAAGGGTAGGAAAGGGCATGGAGTGGGGGAGGGCAGGCACAGTGGGAGTAGGAGGGGGCACCCATGGAACCTTGTATGGGGGGTTTCTGGAGACAAGGGGGTCCAAAGGATGGGGGTGAGTGGTCTCTGGGGGGAGGGGGGACGATGGGGAGGTGGGGAACTGGGAGGGAAAGAATTTAGCAAAAGTGTGGAAGTTCAAAGACATGACTGGGGACATTTAATTTACTACCTACTTTATTTGAAAGATGTCTTTTAGGGAGCTAAAGGTAGTATTGTGCAATGTAAATGGTTTTAACAATAGAGTGAAGCAACGTTCTACGTTGGCTTGGTTTAAAGTTCTACAAGCTAACATAATCTTCCTAAAAGAGACACACTATAAGGAAGGATCTTTCCTGTACCGCTACAGTCCCTTTAGGATTTTGCAACTGAGCAATCAGGGTTTTTTGTGATAGGTGGCAATTTAAATTTACTGCTAGACCCAATTATTGATTCTTCATGGGCTCACAAAATGATGACAAAACCTAAGTCAATATGGCTGTGTCAGAATCTAATGCATGATTTTGCTTTGGTCGATAGTTGGAGAGAGGAATTTTCAGGTGAGAGAAGTATACATGTAATTCAGGGAGATTCTGCTCTTCTTCTCTGAATGATTTGTTTCTTATTTACCATGCTCTTCTAAAGACGGAGTCTGAGATATATGGAAATACCTGTTCTGACCACGCAGCAATTTCAGTTAAGTTTAAAATTAAAACCCAAGCCAAAACTGGGTGTAGATGGGTATTTGATATATCCCTGTTAACTGCTGATCAGTGGGTCACCCATATGTGCCTGGCATTAGAGGAGTTTTTAAAGCTAAATGTTAATACAGCTTCGGAATTCTCTGTATGAGTGCTCTGAAGGCCTTTTTTGGAGGGGAAGTAATTGCATATAGTACTTTTAGTAGAAAACAAGAATATGAAGCTGCAGCGGGAAAAACAACTTAATACTGCAATGACAAATTACTTAGACAAAAGATAAGCAAAAGCAGTGTAAGCCCTACTGTTGCACAACTTTATCATTTCTAAATATCACCCATGATCGCACGCTCAACTTTTCATGGCCCCACTGCCTAGCAGCCACAACTTTTCAATTTACACCCGAAGAATTAGAAAAGGAGTGTTGACTATATTTGTTTGTTTCCAAATCAAATTCAGGCAATCCAATATAAACTAAAAATAACAATGATGAACAAGAAGTGAGATTCAATTGTCAGGAGTCTTAAGAATGTGTCCAGTTTCCAACTTTTATTGATTTTTTACTACATTAAATTTTCCAGTCAGCCCAGCTAACTTGTTTCATCCTCTACAGACTTCATCAGGGCTGTAAATCAAATTAAACTATATATACATCATATATACATATATACATCACTCATATATAATCATAATATAATATATAATGCCTATTTGACATTATTTCAAAAACATTTATACATATCTATAAAATCACCCATAGTGCCTTCCGCACCCCAAAGATCTCCACATATTAATGACATTTCTCTTTTTAACAGGAAAACAAATGTCCATTTTCTGCTCTTGTCATCATTAATGCAATATGTACATAGCCCTACACACCACAGTGCTCTGCCTATTTACAAACTTTAAAAAAAAATTGTATTACACCTTCCAAGGATTTTATTTGCCTTTTTTCACATTTTGATTTATATGCCAGAAATTCCCTAGCGAAATGTGTCCAATCAAAATATCAGTCTGTTATCAAAAGTTTCCCATTAAAAACGTTTTCCTAACTAACAACTATTGTACATAACCATTATTGTATTTTAACTCACTTGCGCTTTCCAAACTTGTGTGACTTTTAAGTAGCAAGGCATATGGCCTCCTGTTTCAGTGTCTTCATGGGTAATAAATCCCTTTTCAGGTGGTGTAGTTCCCCCTATCTATCATCTATAATTAAAACATGGCAATAATCTGTGTATTATAAATTATCTTCCTCACAATATCACATTTAATGGTCTGTATCTCAGTGAAAAGTAGGTTTTAGTCCCCCTAAGGTTTACCTACCCAGCCCTTTAATCAACAAATTCCCAATGCTCCATTTCAGTCCACTAATGATATGAGAATCTGCACATTTAAACACTACCAATCTAGGCCGAGAGTCCACATTCAATTGTTAACCACTTCGCCACTGATATTACCTATTTTGTAAATCACCTAATAATCTACCTCAATCCAGGGTATCTATGTGCTTGACCTCTCATATCTCCTCTCACCTTCCTTCTTCATGTGTCAGGGCTCGAGTGTCTTGGAAAAATGCCTCTAATGTCAAATAGGCATTATATATGAGTGATGTATATATCCTTTAATTTGATTTACAGCCCTGATGAAGTCAATTGAGAACGAAACTGGGCTAACTAGAAAATGTAATGTATTGAAAAATCAATAAAAGTGGGATACTGGACGTATTCTTAAGACTCCTAACAATTGAATCTCACTTCTTGTTCATCGTTGCTATATTTGTTAATATTGGATTGCCTGATCCTGGGCCAGAAACCAAAAAATATAGTGGGTACTCCTTTTCTAATTGTTGTAACAAATTATTTAGCCATACCAACTCAAGAAGTTATAAATAAGCTCCCTAGAGCAAAACATAATCTACAATACTTTTTTTTACATCAAAGGAAATACTGAATTATGACTCAGTTCTGCAAAAAAGATACAAAAAAATGACCATATAGGCAGATACTTGGCTTGGTCAGCTAAGCGCAGGTCTAATGTCAACTGTGTTAAACAAATAACTGGCCCGGTTCTAACAAGATCTACATCACATCCCCAAAAATCGTCGAAATCTTTCTTAATCACTATGAGGAGCTTTACTCCGAGTCTCATAATACCACCTCGGAAGAAGCAATAGGTTGGTTAGGTGGGTTAAATAGTCCAATATTATCTATAGCGATTATCTATGCAGAGCAGATGGAATTAGATGGAAAACCTATTGAGGTCTATAAGACCTTCTCTTCCAAATTAAATGCTTTTTTCATTTTTATTTTTTATTTTTATTGAGCAGAGCAATAGGTTAAAAAAAAAATACAAAGTCTACAACAGATCGTTTTCATTGAGATTGAAGCCAGTTTCTACATAAAAATCTCAGAATGACAGCCTTACAATACTTAATTTAGAATGACACAGAACTAAAAGTGTAGCAGCTAATTATATACTCACAAAACAAAATGCAAGTTTATCCTAAAACACAAAAGCAGCAAAGGGGAAAAATTTCCCAATACATCTAAGGTGCTAATGCCAATAAGGTGCTAGTGCCATTTTCTTGCCTTAACCCATTCCGTGCTCATGACGGAACCACTCCGTCATGAGCCACGGGCGCCGTGTGCTCATGACGGAGTGGTTCCGTCATGCTGCGGCCGTTGGCGGCCGCTCCGCCCACGCAGCAGTGATTCCCCGCCTGTGTGGACGATCAATGCGAGTGGGCGGAGTCGTGACGGAACCACTCCGTCATGAGCACAGCGCGCCCGTGGCTCATGACGGAGTGGTTCCGTCACGAGCATGGCAGCGCCGCGCTGACCCCGAACATCCCCAGCGCGAAGGGGTTGAACCAACAGAAATACATTTTTAAAAAAATAATAATTTTTGTGACCATTTACAATTCATCTTATCGCTGACCGAGGTACCAAATACATTCTAAAAAGTGCTAAAAACTATTAAAGTGCTGGTGCTGCTAAGGTGCAATAAGAGAAAGTGCTGATGCATTTTAGAAAAGACGCTGCTGTATTAAATTTACCAACCCTGGTGCTATGATCTCTCTTTGAATTTTTCCAGTTCATTAAAAAACTTCCAATTTTTTTCAAATTTTTTAGAAGCTCCTGCCCTCCTGGCGTATGCTTCCTCAAATTTTCGGGTTCTTTTCATTTTATTGGATCATTTCAAATGAGAAGGTGCTTCCCTGGATTTCCAGTTTTGCAGAACTAGGGAGCGAGCCACCATACAAGAAATGAATACAAAGACTTTTTCGGGTTCAGATAATGTCTTATCTTCTTTACTGATACCAAACAAGGCAGCTTCAGCTTCGAGCATACTATTCTTACCAATTGCTTGGCCGATATCCAAAAAAACTGCCTCCCAGAAAAGCCTAAGTCCTGAACATGCAAAAAAGGTATGATGCCAACCGCCCTCCCCATCTATTTGACAGCGAAAACACCTATTTTCTGCGCCTGGAAATCTTTTTTGTAAGGCGTTAAATAGGAGAGCCATCTTGATAAGAAGGCCATCCTTTTGAAATTAGCAGCGCGCAGGGATTTACTTCCTAGATGGCACAATAACTCCCATTCCTTGCCATCTATCCTACATCCGGTCTCCCGAGTTATTTTTACCAGGTGAGTCTCAATTACAGAACCCTGGCCCTGCTTATAAAGTAGCCTATACCAGTTACCCACCCCTTTAATATTGGCTCCATAAAGGGCTACCACATATTGATTAGGGGGGTTCAAAATACCACTGGTATTTGTTAGCAGATGGACAATGCGTAAATATTTAAAAAATGTCGGCTTCTGATGGCCTTCCGCCCGTGTCATTACTTGCCAGGAGATTGGCCTATTTTGAACTATAAAATGCCTTAGCTCGGAAAATCCGCAGCCTTCCCAAGTACTTATATGTTTTAACTGCAGCTTCAGGCCAAGACTTCTACTTTCTTTTAATTTTAAATACTGGAGACAAGATCAGCCTGTCTTTTTAAAAAAGGACTGGAGTCTAAAGTAATAATCTTTTATAGTCTTGTAACGTGTCTTTTTTGGAAGTTTGGACGTTTTTAAAACCACTCGGGTTCGTGATCCAATTTCTTGTGTCATTATATCTATAGGAAAGCTATCACTAGTAAGATTAGATCCTCACCAGCCAGACACTAGATCTAGAAAGGCGGCCTCGTAATAAGTTTTCAAATGAGGCAGCGCTAAACTCCCTTGTGCTGTTGGTAATTGGACCACGTTCAATTTTACCCTCGGAGATTTCTTGCCCCAAATGAATTCTCTAAATAAAGTATCCATTTCGTTGAAATATGACTGATTTATTTTAATCGGGACATTAGAAATTAAAAAAATAAGCAGCGGGAGTATGGACATTTTAATCAGTGAAACTTTACCCACTATCGATAGGGGGAGGAATGTCCATTGTTCCAGCAGCTTCTTGATCTTACCCTTCATTTTTACATAGTTCAGTTCAAATAACTGATGATACTGATTAGATACATATATCCCAAGGTATCTAATTGGATCAGTTTTTGCTGCTTGTGTCTTTAGACAAAAGGGAAAAGTATTCAAATCAGCATTAAGGGCGAGAACCTCGGTTCTATTTGCATTTATTTTGTACCCGCCTATTTGTTCAAACTCCGAGAATTCCCTCAGAGCTGTTTTGAGGTTCTCTTTATCAGGAATCAAATATAAAATAATGTCATCGGCGAAAAGTTTTAATTTAGCCATACCAAGTAACGGGGGTTGGATAGCAGCTTTATTACGTATCTTTAAAACCAGAGGTTCTATGAAAAAAAGTAAAAAGTAATGGCGAAAGCGGGCAGCCCTGCCTGGTTCCACGATTTATATTTATGGTTCCTGCACGGTTTGAGTTAATTATAACCTGGGCAGTAGCCCCATGGTAGATATTATGTAACATATCAACCACCTGTGCAGGAAACCCGAACCGCCGCAAAGTGAAAAACAGAGTTTTCCAATTCACAAGATCAAAGGCTTTCTCCGCATCAACCATTACAATACTGGCCGGGATAGAATTTGTATTAAAATAATCCAGCACATGTATTAAAAACTGGGTATTGGCCGCCATTGATCTACCGGCTATAAAGCCGGTTTGATCTTTATGTATTATTTCTTGGGGTGCAAATAAAAAACGTTCTGGCCATATCTTCATAAAAATTTTATAGTCGGAATTCAGCAGACTAATGGGCCTATATGATTTAATATCGTCCGGATTTTTATCTTTTTTAACAAAAGAAATAATTATTGCTTTTTTAAAAACCTCTGGGACTGCGCCACCCCTTTTAACAAAATTAAATACATTTTTCAATAGAGTAGCCAGTTCTTTTAAGAATGCCTTATAAAACTCGATGGGAAAGCCGTCCTGCCCACATGCTTTTGCCCCGGCTGTTGATTTAATGTCTGCTGAGATTTCGGTAGCTTCTACTTCCCTTCCCAATTCACCAATCCAGTTATCTGATAGTTTGGGGACATTCATTCTTGTAAAATATTCCTGGATTTGCCCCATCTCCACTAAATACTCAGTAGAGTACAACTGGTAGAAATGATCAACAAAAGTCTGTGAAATATCGCTACTGTTAACTATTTCTTGACCAGTCAGAGGGTCTAGAATTCTGGTTATTATAGCTGATTCTTGTTTTTTCCTAGTAGAATTTGCTAGGAATTTGCCAATTAACTGGCTCTCTTCATAGACCCTCTGCTGGAAGATTTGTGAGTTGGAAACCTCTTCTAAAACAAAAAAGTCCCTCAATGCTGTTCTTGCCTGCTCATATTTATTGGCAAGAAGCTGGAGTTGGAGAGCATATTCCCGATCAACCTCAGTTTGAAATTGGGCTATCTTAGTCCGCCTGATATTGGACTGGGCGGCCGTATAAGCTATTATCTGCCCTCGAGCTGCTGCCTTAAACTCCCCCCACACTGAAATGGAGGCAGCCTTATTTTCATTGATCTTGAAATATTCCAAAATCCATTTTCTAAATTTTTGAACCCAATCATCCTTTTACAGAAGGAGACGATCCAGCTGCCACCTGGGGCGTTCCCTACATCTTCCTCCAAGCACCATTTCTATCTCAACATAAGCATGGTCTGAAAAAGGATTACAGGCCATGCCAGCATCTTGAATCTGAAGGGGTCTGGAGGTAAGAAAAAAATCTATTCGACATGCTGTCCGAAAGCGATGTGAATAGCAGGTGTAAAATTCTTAATCAAAATTGGCATTCCGCCATGGGTCCACCAATTGATATTCTTGTATAATGGTTTCCATTATTTTTTTTGTATTTGGTTTTAATTGTTTTTTACTTTTATTCGATGTGTCTTTCTTAATGTCTTGTGTAAAATTAAAATCCCCACCAAATACCACCTGCCCAGAAGATCCTATCAGCAAATCATTAATTTGGGTCAAAGGTGCAATATCATCTGAGATTGGACCATAGTAATTTATAAAATTTAACGTTGTCCCCTGTAGCTTGGCTATGACCCATAACCACCTCCCATGTATATCCCATGTAATAGATTGCCACTCCTCTAACCGCAGCTCCTGAAGATGCGAAAAAAACTTTAGAAAAAACCTTGGGTATAAAAAGTTTTGGAGAATTAGATTTCAGGTGTGTCTCCTGTAAAAACAAACTTGGGGATTTAATGAGCATAGCCATCTAATAAGAGCGCCATATTTCTTTCTATTTAATATACCATTAGTGTTGACTGATAGAATCTTGCATTTACTGGTTTCCATAATTTTCCTGTACCTTTCCTAAACTTTCAGAACCTTCTGCTCGTGCTCTTTTTCCTACTGTGCCACCCTTCCCACCCCAAAAAGAAACCTACCCCTTGAAATGTGGAAAAAACCCTATCACCCACGCTATCCAAATTTCACCCCCCTATCTAACTTCCTGGGTGTCATGAAATTACACCCTCGGTGACCTTGCCAGCCCCGAGCCCCACACCCCCCAAAAAAAAAGAAATCAATCGAAGTTTATACCTGAGACTATACACTGATTGTGGGGGGAAACCTTCTCTCTTTTTTTTCTCTTTTTTTCCTTCTTTCTTTCATTTTTTCTCCTTTTCCTTCCCCTCTTTTTCATTTACCGAGAGGTTAACCTGAATAGATAGAACCAGTGTCATCAGTGCTCATAATTACCAATTCACAGTTGCCTATCGGTGAATACATTTCATTGCGTTCCATAACCTATCTAACTTATATCTTTGGTGGGGAGCATCCTTTATATAGCCATAGCTCCCGGTAGCTCTATATATATATATCTTTTTCAGGTACTGGATCCTGCTGAAATCTCCTTTAACAAAGCCTGGGCCTCATCGAGGTCTGAGAACATGAAAAACTTTCCTTTGACTAAAACTCTCAATTTTGACTGCTGAGCAATTGATGCTTGCGCGCCATGAGCCTAAAACAAATGCAAAATTTTAACAAATTCTTTTCTCCTGCGTGCAGCAACAGCAGTTATATCCGAGAATATGCTACACTTATTTGTCTCGTTCACAAAAAACTGCCTCTGCTGGATAGCTTTTGTCAAAATCCTCTCCTTTATACGGAAGTCCGCAAAATTTAGCAAAATAGTTCTTGGTATTGTAGAGTTTGAAAATGGTTGTGCTAGGACTCGATGGGCTCTTGTAATGGTGAGATCACCCTCAAACTCAGGTAGGACGTGTTGTTTGATAAATGAGTTTACCCATGGGAGGGGTTGGGAGCCTTCTATCCCTTCCGGAACCCCGACAATCTGGAGGTTAGACCTTCGCGAGTGATTTTCAAGTTCCTCTAATTTACTCTCGAGATAGTTTTTCCTTTTAGCCGCCTCTTTTGCCTCTACCATAGCCATATTCCTTTGGTCCTCCAATACAGATATTCTAGCTTCCGCTTCCTGCAATTTTACGGGAAATCCGATCATTGCTTCCTCGATTTTCCCCAGTCTCTGATGGAGAGCGGCAATTTCTATTTGCTGAGTTTTTTTTATTTTGCGGACCTCTTCTAAAATTAAATTCAGCATATCCCTGATATCTAACTGAAAGATCCCCTTATTCTCAATACTCTGAAAGGAATTACTTAACGGACCGTCTGTTCCAATACTTGTATTTCCCACTAGTGGGTCCGCCGCAGCTTCTGATAGTGCTTGCCCTGGAGATCTCGATTGGAGTTGAGGTTGTGGCTGGATTTGCGGCAGAGTCTGGAATGACAGCAGGCTCCCTGCGGTATCAATCGTGATTCCTCTGCCTACATCTATCACCTCGAGTCTGAGTAGAATTTAGCCGAGGCGTAGCATTTCCCCCTGTGTTTTCCAAACTTGGAGATATAGAGGGTACTGCCAGAGCTTGCACTTGAGTTGAATCCTGCTGTTGATACTGAATCTCCAAGCGATCACTTTCAGAATTGCATCGGGTTATTGCCTGATTCTGATCTTCAGGAGGCTGTTTTTCTGAAGATCCTGACCCCAGCGGTGATATCCTCGATGATTTAGGAACCGAATTTAAAGTTGGAGAGGAGGACTGTGACAGTTGTAAACTAGATTTCTTTATAAACAGCGGGAAGTCCTTCATTCCTTTACCGGCTTTCCTCGAATCGTCCTGAGCTGGACTACTTTGAGGAGATATTGTTGCAGCGATGGCAGCTTCAATCGGCTCCAGCGCACCACAAGCCTGGTCGGTCGTTGATTGAAGCGGCCCCTCACGTTGTGGAGAAACAGTGGTAAAGGGGGACTCAGAACTCACGGAGGTGCTGTTAAGGGCCGAGGAGCTGGAGTTACTTCCCTTGTCCTTGTCTTTTTCCTTATTGGCCCGAAGTGCAGCTTTTTTCGCCTGAGCCTGGCGTGTTTTGGTTTTCGGTCGAGCTGCGGCATCTACTTTGCTTAATTTGGCCGTAATCTTTGCTTCCTTTTGGGGTTTTCCCATTGTTGCCTCTGTTTTTTTTTTTTAAAGTTACTTTATTATTCACTTGTTTTTTTTTCCCTATCCCAGATTCAACTCTCCCATTTTTCCCCCCCCACGAAAAGTTTGCCTACGAACTCCGTTTATTGCTCTCTTTTAAGCCTTTAAGATGCCTCTGTATATGCCAGTCTCGAAATCTCTACAATTTTTCTTCCCCTGGTAATAAAGCGGGTCAGGCCATTATTCAAATAGATTTACCCGACGTTGCACAGCATCCCCCAGCAGCCCCCAGCAGCAATCCTGGTCGCTTTTAGGAGAAGGATGCACGTCTCCCTCTCACCTCTGGAGTGCTGCCGCTTCAGTCGACTCCCCCGGTGGCCGCCGAGAAGAAAACACCGGGCTGGCAGACTCCGGGTGGGGCGCACTCAATCCTGATGCCGGGTTCAGCAAGCATGCTGTGCTTCTCCTCCAGCATCCCGGCGGAGTCCCGGCAGAGACGCAATGAAAGCTCAGGCAAAGGTACGGATCGCCATGTTGGGGGTGGGGCAAGCAGGCGGTCACCTACGGCTATCCGGAGGCGTGGCTCTCCATCCAAATTAAATGCTTTTTTGATGATATTATTTCCTGATACATTTACCCAAGCAGCGGTGATTAATTTTGTCATAAAGGGGTAATCGGAGGTAGAGGTCGATTCCTACCAAATGCTGACTATAAGATTTACTCAAAAATTCTTGCACACGGCTTTCACAAGTCTCGCTTATACATTGGGGTCAAAACGGTTTCCTTCAAGGTAGGCTTTTGGCTTCTAGCACTCCCTATCTTATACAAGTAATTGATTAACTTTGTAGTAATAAACTCAAAGCAGCACTAATAATGTTAGACCTTGAAAAAGCTTTCGATGGAGTGCAGTGGAATGTCCTCTTTGCAGTTCTAAACAAATTTGCGGTTCCATCTTAGTTTTTCCAGGTAGTGAAAAACTTATACTGTAATGCTAAGGCTTATATAATTATTAATGGGAACGTGGCTGGTTTAATTTCTATTAGCCGGAGGATGCACCACGGCTGTCGCCTATCCCCTGTGCTATTTTCCCTATTTATTGAGACTTTGGCATGTGCTATCAGGAAAGATTTTGCTATTCTAGCCCCGTCCCAGGATCCACCAAACTTCAGATATTTGTGGATGATATGGCTCTATATCTAGCTACATTAAATATAGTATATCGAGACCTTTTCCAAAATAAGCAAATTCACAGCAATAGGGGAGGGTAAAATAAACCACTCAATATCAGAGGCACAACTTTTTAATTTCTTTTTAGATATATTACCTCCCACTATGCAGGCACATTACTTGACAAATAAACCCATGAGATATTTGGGAATATTTCTGACCACTCAACTGGAGGATTTATTTGCGCTAATTTTTATTCTCATGTTAAACAAAATCTGTAATTTTTTTAAACAATGAAAAAACCTTTCTATAACGATCATGAGATGAGGGGCTCTTATTAAGATGAGTATTTTACCACTGTTTTTATTCCTATTTTCAAATATTATGACTAAGGTCCCTCAGTCTTTTTACGAGCCCATCTATTCGGAAATAAGACAATTTATATAGCAAGCAAACAAAACGAGATTAAGACTACAGACATTTCTGTTACGAGTGGAAGACGGAGGTGTTGCCCTACCTGACTTTAGTTTGTACTACCAAGCCTTGCTCATTAACTGGCTGAACTATAATAATGCAGGGATATGTCTGCTGCACATTTTGTTTTACCCTAATGCTTAAGAAAACTAAGAATTGCTTCACTCCTTTTTTACAATTCCCCAAATTACAGAAAAAGTCCTGATGTAAGATTCCCAGGGTCAGAACTACTCATTTCCAAAGAATCTGGGAAGCACACGGAATCCCTTGGCTCCATCCTCAGCTGAATCTTACAGAATGTGTTTCTCTGGGGCTTCTATGGTCTTCCCAGAATTGTGGCCAGTGGGCAAAGTTGGGGTTTCATAAAATACAAGACTTTAACAAAATTAAGAATTTTTTTTTCTTGGCAGGAAAATGTAGTCCGTAATATTATCATAAACACGCTTCTTGTGTTTAACATTACACAGATTAAGCAGTTCCGGTCAGGATTAATAGTTACAGAAAATAGCGATGGAGCGCACCTTGGGAAAGACCATTTGGTACTTAGGACTAAAGGGCTGGGGAACTGGTATAGATAATTTAAATCTGCAAAGAACAAGCAGGTGATTTTAGATCATTCAGAGAGAATCTGCACATCTACAGGCTGTCACTTTAATCTTCAACAGTGGCAGGGCTATAACAAAATGAACAGCAAGGCAGTAAGAGCAGCTAATTTTAATAAGGATGGCTTTTTTTTAGTAAATGGATGATCTACTATACCCCTGCCAGACTCCCCAAAATCTACCCTGCCATAGATACCAGGTGCTTCAGATGCAGACAAGCAACTGGGGATTGGCTACACATGGGGTACACATGTAGCCACTTTATGAATTTCTGGCAAAATGTGTTTTTAGAAATTGGAAAAAAACTTTCAATTAATCTTTCCCCTGACGCACCAGCCATTCTCTTTGGCAGAGCAGATGCAAGGGAAGAGCTAACCATTGGCCAGCACCAATTCATCTTTATTGCCACTTTAGTAGCAAGATCATTAATCCTAGCTAATTGAAAATCCGAGACGATTCCAACAGTCTCTCAATGGCTTGTTAAAATGCAAAGAGTTTTTAATTGGGGAACTATATATGGAAAAATGGAGGGTTCTGTAGTTAAACTGAAAAGAATATGGAAGAATTGGAATTGAGCTGCAGTAGTAATTGGCAAACAATAACTTATGAATTGGTTATGATTAACCTAAGCACTGTACTGGCTGAAATGAATTACGTATGCACTTTATGTGTGTAAATGTCCTTCTGTATTATTAATTTTGAATTGTCTATGCACTTTATATATTTAAATGTTTGATGAAAACTAGGTTTTTAATGGATTTAAGAATAAAATTAATTTTGGGCAAGGATTTTTTAGAAAAAAAGGAAGAAAGTATTTGTATTAGGGGTTACACAATTTACAGTTTATAACTTCTTTCTTCTGTGCACTTGATGCTACATTGAAAAAGTAGACTACCTTGAAGGAGAGGGAGGGCCTGGTAAAAGAGGATGCTCAACTACATTCCTAGCATTTGTGATACTGAATAACGAGGTAGGCAAAAAAAAAAGAACAAAGCCGGAGCCCAGAAATACTTGGACCAAGTGGATAGTTCCTTTGGTTTTGATTCGTGATTGGTAATGAAAAGCAAATTAACAAACAGGATGTGAAATGTTACAATCATTAAAAAAAAAAGGGAAAATTATTGAACTGCTATAGTAACGATAAAATCTGGAAGTTCTGAATCCAGAAGTAATGCTACTAATCAATGGAGTGAGTCACTTCCTGCATTAAAGGAAAGCAAAAATGTACTTGCTGGTGTGTGTGAAAATAAATTGAGTCAATCCCACTCAAAAAGGCAAAATCCAGGTTAGACATCTGCCAGCATTCAATAAATAGCCTGCTTTGAAGAGGGGGGCTTGGTCAAAGAGGCTTCTTATGTGCACACCTAGAGTGCATTGATCTGCATAACAAAGATGGAAAGGGAAGAATAAAAGAGGAGACCAGAAACTCCTGGGACACGTGGCAACCATCCACCTCCAAGATGAAGAAGCATCTGAAGTCCCAATAGGTCAAGCCTCAATGCAATATCCATCAATGTGAGGAGAAGCTTGGATACACATGGTTTAAAGCATTGGAAAACCAGATACCACTGATCCAGGAGGTTAAACCAGGCAAATGTGTTTCATAAGGATTCAGCTCTAGGCAAGTTAGACAGCTGGGTTTGATTAGGTCCATTGATGACTGTTGAGATGCTGCAGGCTTGAAGATTTGAAATTAGAAAATGCAGGTTTTTTTAAATAACACATTTGATTAGGTTTCCCAGATACAGTCTGGGCCTTCGCCCTACATTTGCAATTAGGCCCTATTACATGTCAGGAGTACCAATGCATTTTAACATATGCAACACCTGCCCAACCTACAGGTAGATCAACATAAACATAGTGCAGACATCCCCAAATTTCAGTAGATATCGGCTAATAATATGGCCACAGGGAGTCCCAACTCTGGGGCCCTTGCCATGGCGTAATGGACTCGTCGGATGTTATGACGCATGGCCCAATGAGGCATGAAGCCAGATTGGTCTGGGTAAATCAAATCAGAAACGCATGACCACAGCCGATCCGCCAGCACCTGGCCCAAATGTTTGGGTTTGAAATTGATACGATGAGGGATCTTCTGGTGGGCGACCTGGCTTGGGGAATAGGACATTCTCTGTGTGGAGCCAATCTTGGGATAATATACCCTGTTCCTGGGCATCATGTATTGCTTACAATAAATGTGGGCCCAATACGTGCATACGGGGTCTCAGGAACTCTATGGGGAACGCATTGGGTCAGGGGGCTCGTCCTGAGTGCATGGCGAGTAAGGCAGCACTCAACTCCTCCATCATGATGGGGGCATCTAATTGGTCTCGCAGATGATCAGGGAGTTTCTGGGGTGCGATATCCCGGAGGAATTCTGCTATCTGAGCTTCAGTAAGCTGCTCATGCCGAGCATATAATGCTGAAAAGTGTTGTGCAAATTATTTGGCCACTGTTTCTGGAGATGAGCACAAAGCATCATCAGCGTCGCGGAGTGTAGAAACGGTAGCGGGGGATTTGTCCATCTGGCATAGCCTATGAAGCATTTTACTTGATTTGTCCCTCCCTTTGGTATATCCGGTGTTGTGACGCCACCCAGATCTCTTTTGCCTCTCCCATGATATATTGCTGTATATTCTGTTGTATCTGCAGCAAGTTATGTTGGAGGGAAGGGCCAGGATTAAGATTAAGTTGTGTCGTAATGGCCTCTTGGCGAGATTCCAAATCGTCCAGCTGCGCTGTTCGTGCATCTTTCTCATTAGTTTGGAAACTAATGTCCGTCCCACGAATGGTGTGCTTCAGAGCTTCCCAGAGGATACCCCTGGAAGGGGTTGAATCTACGTTGGCATCTAGATAGTCCGATACCGCTGTAGTGAGCATTGCTTGATAGTCAGGGTCCCGAAGATGCCACGAGGACATCCGCCATCTGAAGGGGGGTCTACGGGAGCAAGTATGAAGGTTAAGGGTGACCAGGGAATGATCCGAGAGTCCCCTTGGGAGGTGGGACACTTGTGAGAACCTATGGATGGAGGCGCGAGGTGTGAAGAAATAGTCCAATCGAGACTGTGTGCCATGCACCACGGACATACAGGTATAGCCTACTTCGGCAGAGTGATATTCATGCCAGATGTCTGACCAGCCCAGTGTAGTGGCCAGGAGATTCAGTTTGGATGGGCCCACTGGGTGATTGGGATCTAAGCAACGTTGCCTATCTTGCGAGGTCATAGTGTTGTTTCAGTCCCCCCCAAGAGGGTCATGGCCTCCGGGAGTTCTCCCCATAACCCCGTGATCCTGTCTACAAAGGTGCTCCCTAACGGGAGCGGAGCAAATATGCTTCCGATATTGATATGCTCTCCGTACAACGTGCCCGTTGAGATAACATATCTAGCTCTCGGATCTGCCCAATGTTTTATATGCACGAAGGGGACTCGACGGTGTATAAGGGTAGCAACCCCGCCTTGACCCCCTGGTTAACCCTGCATAGTATATGGAGTGGTACCCGAATCTGGCCAGGCATTGGGTTTTGGTGCCAAGAAGGTGGGTCTCCTGTAGGAGCAGGATGTCAGCCTTGTATCTCTTAGCTTGGCGTAGGACAGCACCTCTTTTGATTTTATTGAGCATACCTCTTACATTCCAGGATACCACAACGAGATCCCCAAGTGGGGAGGAACACGTTTGTGTCATCATCTTATGCCTGTGTGAATGTCGGTCCAACTGCGTCGGAGTTTGTATGGTAAGTCTGCACATGTAAAAACAATAACAACAACCCCATGTACAACCCCCGCAAGATCACCCCATAGCCTCCCACACCCCACCCGATACTGCCAGGACTTAGGAGCATCTATCGCGTAGCAGGATGCACTGGACCCCCAACTGGGGGGACCGGGGTCCCCCCGCCAATGGTACCCAAACCACCCTCGCAAAATTAACAAGGGGAGATGAAAATAACTTGGGCAAAGCAGCCCCCTGGCTCGGCGCCCACGCCAGTTCAAAGTTCGGTGAGAAACAAGATAGTCACACTATTACATAGTCTTGGTGAAAGGAGAGCCATAGTGCATTATTAGTCCGGCATGTTCAGGATGCACGTTCTGGACTTGAGGAGCACCAATCAGAACCAGATCCATGTCTCCTCTCCTCCGGGATCTGTCTTGTTGTGAGCCCGGGATGAGTCCAACTCCAGCAGCGTGTGGGGTGCACCCGGTCATTCGTCCAGTTGAACATGACTCGCATCCGGGCAGGATATAGAAGCATGTATTGCATGTTAAGATCTCTCAATCTACACTTTGCCGCTGTAAAGGATTTGCGTTGTTGTTGAACCAAGCGTGTATAGTCCGGGAAAATCATTATGGGCCTTGAGTCATACAGAAGTTTATCTTTTTGCACTCTGGCGAATTGTAAGACCGCATCACGATCTGCATAGTTCAGCAATTTAGCAATCACTGGCCTCAGGCTTTTCCCAGGGGGTGCCTTCTTCATAAGTGCCCGGCTCGCTCTTTCTACCAAAAAACAGGTGGATAATATATCCGCCGGCATGAGAGCTGTGAGCCACTGGGTAACAAAGCGGGCCATTGAGGTGCCCACGCATCCCTCTGGGAAGCCCACAAAATGTATGTTGTTGCGTTTAGCGTGGCCTTCCGCATCCTCCACCCGGGAGGCTAGTTCCTGGGACACCACCGTAAGCTAGTTGACCTTCTTCTGTAATGTAGTCCCTGTGTCCCCAAGGGTCGAGACCCGCGCCTCCGCCTCCGTCATGTGGTCTACCACTTTTCGTAGGTCCTGACACAAAAAGGAAACTTCCGATCCCACAGCAATAATCTTGGCATCTAGTTTATCTCTGGAATCGTTGAATGCCGCCAGAAGCACACCATTATCCGGCACCACCCCTCCTGCGTCTCCCCCTGTAGCGTCCCCAGTAGATGTGGCATAATGATCGAGGGTGCTCTGTTTGGCAGTTGCCCCTCCGTGTTTGTCCTTGCCCATGACTGTAGGCTAGGGGAGGTAGGCGCGGGGGTTCTCTGGAGTTTCGACACCAGCCCAGTGACCTCGTCAGTGGGGGAAGGTAGGGATAGCCATGGGGGAACTCCATGTGTATCACGTCGGACATGCACTAGGGGTACACTGCAGGCAGGTCCTTTTGTAATCGAGCATGCCCTTAGCCACAAGCCGCACTGAGCCTAGCCCGGCAACCTCCGCAGCCCACGACCGCCGGGTAAGTAGGCCCCGTATGAGGACCAGACTCACCAGACCACCTGCCTGCAGTGCCTCCCCACAGGGCATTATGCCATAGGTCTCGACTTCACCAACAAGGCACCAGGATTTAGGTATACCATCTGCAGTGTTCAAGGAAGGGACCAGGGCGCCAAGGCTTATGTGGTCGCGTTAGGAGCCCAACTGCCCCTCAACCCCCACACATGTACCGGTCTGATTTCTCGTGCCACCGATTGTGCTCTGCGAGGATTGGGCTAGGGGAGAGGTCGCAGCCGCTACATCATACTGCTGCCAATCCTCGCCCTGGTCTTCCACCGCTGACACCAGCTGGGTCCACCACCGGCAACGATGTGGTCAAACGGGGAGAAACGCAACACCGGCCAAAATGCCCCACTGAAAACACCCACAGGCTCTACACGCGGGCCGCGTCGGGACTCGGGCTCCACCTCGCACTTAGGCACATGCACTGCCCACCGCAATCAGGATCCTCTCTGAGGTGCACTCCCGGCCTGAAGGGGCCGTCCGGGTACAACTACAGCATGAGCACGGCCGGGGGATCTCCGCCGGTACTCCCTCCGGGGTAGGCTTGCTCACACCACGACCCGGCACTCGCCACGGGCCCCCCCTTCTTGGCGCCCCCACTCACCTCCAGAGCCTTGCACTGGTCCCTTGAATGGCCACAGTGCTGCGACCGGGGTTCGCTGAATCCAGGCCGACACAGCCCATGATGTGTCCCGGCCTGCCTGTGCACTCCCCGCCCTCAACGGACAGCGTGCTCGTTCCACGGGTTTGCGGCTTAATCTCTTGCCGGAAGTGGCTCACTAGACATTGTCGGGGTCTCGGTACCCAGCCTCAAGTTTCTCTGAACAGAATAAGTGGAGGATTATAGCAGGATTTTGGCTTGGACGCGCAGAGTCTGACTAGGCTGCGTCTGCCATTTGGGTCTCAAGGCCACGCCCCCAGAAAATGCAGTTTTGATGTAGTTCAACAGGGCTTCATGTAATGAAACAAGTCATCATGATACAGCTTACCCCTGGTCAAAGTTTCTCTTTGTGTCAGTGACCTATTCTCCTCTTCAGCACACAGGCATGCAGAGGCAAGGTACTCAAGAAAATGACCTCCAAATAGAAACTGATATAAATAACCCTGAGTCACAGGCCAGGAAACTGGCTTTGCAATTTCTCCCATCATGTCTGAGAAGCAGGATCAGTTATTCTAATATCCGCCAGTCAAGCTAAAAGTCTTCTTCGTGCAGGCAGGCAGTCTCACATCTTCTTCTGGATTCAAGCTGACTCTAAGGTACCTGAGAGTTAAACATGGGTTTTTAAAAAGGGAACTATACAGGCAATAGTAGATGTCCCTAAAATAGGTCCTAAAATGTACTTACTGCACAATTAGCCCATTGTGATCCAGTTACTAATCTTTGAGTATGCCTCATGGCACTAAAATAAGTTGCCTTGTGGCTCAGGTTCTCTCTCTGAACCTCAACAACACCCACCAATGAATATTTCAGGCGAGGTTACTTCAACATATCTTCTGCCAATAAATCTGAGGATGTCACACACAGTACAGAACACAAAGAGTCTGAAGTAATTGTGCCTAGAAAGAGGTTAGCCAATAGAAAATATATTAATTGATAAATGCTCGGGCATTAAGTGCAGACACGCTTTCCTGCTACTTAATTGGTGATGTATTTGAGTTCCCTTGGATCTTAGACCTCGTTCTTGGCTGAGGCTGGGACATTTAGAGGCATAAATAGAACTTATCTCTATAGCCAAAAGTGAGTACATTGTATATACCTTATACCATAATTACCAACACTGAGAAGTTGTTCAATTCAGATTTATGTTTGGTTCCATTTTAACCAAATTACTGGAATTGATTTGCTGAACACAGAATGAGCATGAATTAATATGGAGTTTTCTTGATCGAAGATTCATATTAAAAAGGCAGGCCCAAGTTATTTGCTTTTGACTATTTATTTGAGTCGATTCATATCATTAAAATGCAGTGAGATAGATTTGGCTGTTAATCTCACATTAAAGGGTGACTGAAAAATGATTCAACACCTTGGGCGTTGCAAATTAAACAATCCCAATGACAATATTTATTTTTTGAACATGTTTTTGAGCTGTTATCCAAAATAATGTGCAGTAATAAATAAAGCAGATTCCACTTATCATAAACGTGAAAGTCAATAAATGTGAAGTGTACAACTGCTAGTAATTTTCATCAGCATATATTTACTTCTGTACTTGAAGAAATGTAAAGCAAACTGGCCGTATGTCTTTTATATGTCTGGCTTAGTGAGAGCTTTAGCTGTTTCACCAGCCTCATGCCCTAAAAAAACCCACAAACAAAATATATATGCATAATTATAGATGGAAAATGTGCTTTAATTTGGCAGTCCTTCAAACATTGTCTTGTCAATTGTCATTCACATTTTGCTCCTCCCTCTGCAGCATACTGTATGAGCCAATGGATCAGCCCACTTCAGCCATTTAGCCCTTGACGCTATTCACTGTGAATAATGACATATTGTCACATGTGCACATCACTTTAGAAGAAAGTCACTTCAGAGCCAGAGCTGGTGGTCCAATACTTTATTAGCCCATTTTTTGTCTTCTTCTATTCTTTACGCTTTCTTTGTCATTCTTATGTCTTTCGACTATGTCTTCAGTTTACAGCACTTTGAAGTTCAATAGTACATTTATATGCACCAAACAGGATATTATGATGTGCAGTAAAACAAAAAAGGGTTTTGCATGTAGTATAAGTACACCTGGTTGCTAAGAATTATCCATACTGTTATATTAAAATTGTATAATTATATGCAATAGTTAAACATATTTAAAATATTTATTGTAAGCATTTTGTCAACATGTTTTGGTGGCAACATGGTTTTCTATTTTTCTTCTTTTACGTTTTTTGGCATGTGACTGCAATAAAAAAATAAGACAAAAATGTAACCAATATGGACAAAGAAGAAAATAAATGAAGAGAGACTGCTACCGAATGCCAGGGTTTCAGGATATCAAGGCTTTCTAGTGTTGACTACACTTCGTGCCCCTTTTGTCCGCCACCCAACACTTACGGTCTCTTTATCAAACTGCAGATACTTTTTCTTCCTAGCTATCTTCCTTTTCACCGTTGTCTCTTTTTTTACTCCTTCTTTCTGCCATTGTTTCTTTTACACTGGTTCAGTATTTGATGATGACAAATAAATCCTGTTCCTAAATACGAGTGCTGGTGCCCACTACCGCTATTACCAAAAAGATTAAGAACGTTCTTTTTCACATTTTATCAAAGTGTCACCAATTGGCATGCATCACAAGGTGATGTTTTTGAAATATTTTACAAATGAAAAATGTACATCTGGAGTGTTCGTTCCTCCAGAATCTCACAAGTTAATAAGACTCCTACTTGCATGTACCTTGATTTATTGTGCATCTAAAGAGGAAGGCTAACACGTATGATGACTCAGGTAGCTGAATGTAACCTTCCACAGATTGCGGATACATTTGTCCCCAGTGTCAAGTGTCTTTTCATAAACGCATCAATGCTAATGATGTTTCCTCAGCGTCCGAGGAGGCAGCTGTTCTATGAAAGGCAGATTTCATGTAGGAACAAGGTTGTCAAATGCTTGCCAGAACCTGCAGGCTAGGGCTTGATCTTCTGGTGACCTTCATCCTTTGAGCAGAGTAATTTGGGCACCTTTTTGAAGTTATAGTAGGGGTATGGTATAATCATGGTTAATCTGCACTCACATATATTCTGTGTGAATAATGTATGAAAAGAAGAAGAGAAATACATGATTGCGTATCCTCATGATTAACACAACTTTTGTGTGTACTTTAGAAATGTAACTAACAAGGGGGTGCACTAGTATTGTGTTTAGGAATAAACTACATGTGTTTACTGATTTCTTTAATATTACAGTCATAACACTAGTAAATTAAGGCTACTTATAACTGTATAAATGTGCTGAAATTATTGCTTATTTGTTTTTAGAAGTATGCACTAAATGTAACATGTGCGTTGTTAATTTAGACTAACTGTAGGCCTGAAATGCATCTCAAATAAATTTTCCAGCTAGTGTTTGAATTTGTATTTTGCTTGCATTTTCGAATGTTGCATGTATTTTGTGTTCCCACTGCAGATGGACAAGGCTTCATTAGTAGAGAGAAAGAGTTATTGTTCTTAGTAGACATGGTGGCCTGAGAAGCAGAAATGTGATAATGGTTGGGGGACGAGTTCTCGTGGGAGAAGGAGATGACACCAAGGACATATGAAATATTTCAGTGCGTTAACATGGAAGTGGAGGAAGGAAGATGGAGGGTGCTGGAAATGGAAATTCACTGGTGGCACTATGGGAGGCACCTTATTCAGCGATTGTGTATGTTGTAATGTAGTTAGGGACATCTGACACTGCTTTAGGATGCCTTGAGGTACAGACCTCATCTTTGGCCTTTTGGCTTCATGCTACATGACCCTGGTTGGAGTTACTTCTTAGGAAGGCTCTAATGGCTGACAATTTTTCCCCACCTTTGCTCAACTTGCTTTAGGTTATGATTTCCATGTTAAGGTAGTGTACAGACAGTTAGGGATTTAGAGGGCCTTCGCTTGAAACTTAGATGCAATACAAAGTTCATTTTTGCCTTTTGATAACATATGTTGCGATGATCGAGTTAATCATTTTCTCTTTGTTATACCAACTAAATCAGTTTCAGACATTCAGTTTCATTCTGTTCACTTTGGATTTTTACAGAATAATGCTCAGATTGGTGTATATTAATCTGTTTCAGAATTTGAATTAAACAAACTAACTTGAATTTGTCTGTCAACCTAAATTCTTACTTGATACCGTGGACTTTTGAAATCTAGATATTGTGCAGGGAGTTTTCTCTTTACCTCTCATGCTACTTACAAGAACCATTGAGTCAGATTATTTAGGAGTACGGGTTCCAGCTTTCCCAGATTTTCCTCCCTCTGAACCTCCGAGTCGGTGTGTGGTTTTACAGGGACCCTCAGTATGGTGACCTTCACAAGAGAAAATCAAGTGGTCCCATTACTGTTACTGTGCAGAACATGCAAAAGAAGGCTCAGTTCTTCACTTCATCATGCAGTACTGCAAAGGGGCAGCAGAAAAGTCATAAAACTACAACAGACAACAATATGGGGAATTGTAGAGAGCAAAACATCATGAAAGCAAAGAGGAGGTACTAGAAGGAAAGACATAAACACATACAAAGCTAACATGTTTAGTGTTTCTACACAAAAACAAAGATCATAGATTCATGCACACACACAGATATGCATGCGCATACAGACTACCAGAAGTCTGGACTCTGAAGAACACAGACCATTAAATTGCCAATCAGGCACAAATACCTTTATTAACCCATCTACATAGACCACTTGACATTCAGTTATCCATACTTAAATACCAAAAGAAATGCTGTGTTATGTTGGCTGTTTGTAAAGTGCTTAATGGCACCTTAAAGCTCAATATGTGACAGGAGAGTGAAAGTGAGAGAACTAGAAAGACAATAAAAATTAACTTCTGCCATGTAATGCTATTCTCCAAAATGGAGTGGTAGTGAGTAAGAGGCCTTAGGAACATGTTTGCAGGGAGAATGCAGGAAAGAAAAGTAGGGATCACTTGAGGAATGAAAGAGAGGAGAGGAGAGGAGGTAGAACTCATTAGGAGGGGCAAACAATGTGAGCTGTTAGGCCAAAGGACAGTTAGGACCTACAGTACACATTTACAGAGATGCCAGGGCAAGCCATGAATCCATATACACAGATGAACACACAGATACTGACCTACACAGACAAACGACATCAGGACACACATTCATCTCTAAAAAATACAGATTGGAACAGACAATAGGTAGATACATATATACAGGGAGAGGTGCATGAACATAAAAAGGGATGAATAATGCATGGTTTCTTAACAAATTAATAAAGGTTACATGTACATCTCATCTTTGGCTCCATTTTGGGCAAAATCAAATTTGAGGTGCAGGTATGAGTGGAGTTAACACCTATTCAATTCTTGAAGTGGGAAATCTTCTTGCCATGTCTGTTGTTTGCTTACAGGAAGGTGTCTTGGAAGAGAGTTGGGTTCTGCCCCTTCAAACATCTGTATGCCCACCTTGTCTGAGGACCCCTCCACCTTGTGAAGGAGAGGAGAGTGCAAGCTCCCAAGAAGACCTCCCAAGATGTAGTAAGCTACATGTTGGCTCTAAAAGATGAAGGGGTTTTGGAAGAATGCCACTGAGAAATTAGCAGCCAGCCAGGAAGTCAAGAAACTATGGTATGTCCAGAAGGACACTTTTATCGAGTTACAACTTGTCAGAGGGTATGGGTAATGGAGCCAGTGGAGGCCAGAGGCCTTGCTGGACCAGTGGTCTGGACCATATGAGGTAAAGGAGTACAAGGGGGGGCACCTACCTGATGGACCTCCAGACCCCCAGGAACCATTTTAAGGTCCTGCCTGTTAACCTCCTCAGACCGCACTTTGAGAGGTCTGGGGTCACTAAGCTCTTGGTAAAAGATGGAGGTGAGGAGGAAGAGAGTGAACCTCTCCCTGATCTCATCTCCTCAAAAGATCATAATGGATCAGTAGGGGGAGTAAACCTCTTCCCCTTTCTGGCTTCCCAACAGGAGAGAGACTCCTGATCTGCCTAGTTCTGAGAGGCCTTGGACTGATCCACTGTTCATTTTGTCAAGGCCTTTTCTTGCAATGGTGTCCTCTCCAGTTCCACTGGGTGAACCTCACCCCCAGTTTTATGCCAGCGGTCTTTCTATTCACATATACTTACATGATTTGACACCATCAGCCATTTCATCATTTTCAGAATTATGTATACTTCTCTTTATTGAGCTAATGAAATTCACCATAGAGATGATTTTGCATTGTACCATGTTATGATTGTATAACAATGTACAGTAACATTTTGTACCAGTAAGTAGTGCTAAATTTGTAACATTGTTTTTAGGTGTGGCTCAACTGTACTCATTTTTGGGGGCCAGACTTATTTATCATCATCAAACCATGGACCAGAGCACGAGAGAGAAAGGCAGAAAAGTGAAAATGGGAAGTGTATTGTGGTGGATGGAAGAGGCATGAGGTGGAATACGGACTAGGCAGCCTTGGCATTCGAGAACCTGATATTTTTTACAGCACCTGCTGCAGACTTTTGAGAAAAACACTGGGACCATCACCTATTCCTATACAAATTAATCACTGCCAGTAAGGAAGGCTTATATGGCAGTAACATCAATAGTGTTTTCATGTCAACCAAAAAACACACATCTGTGACATTTTTTGATGACATTTTTTGATGTACTTGTATCTTGGACACATAGATTAGTGTTAACCGTAAATCATATTTAGCACCAATGTCACATACAGCCGCAGAGTCTCTAAAATGGCATTCCGTTGAGCACTTCTTTCCAATACATGAATGTTCCCCCTTCACTTAACGCCTTTTCACAATGTATATGATACAGTAAAAGTGCACAGCTACATACATTTGTGCACCTTAAGCACTCCTTACAAAGTAAAACAAGACTACAAAGACATGTTAGCATGTTTGCTGTGCATTCACATGCTAACCCCATTGCAAGCAAGAAAATGATAGCTGCCAAGTAGACCGATGTAAGAACTCATTTTTACAGAGAATTTTGACTGTCCTGCTAAAGGCATTCTCCATTTTAAAACTTGGGATGAGGAGCCTGCAGTCCAAGTATGTACATATACACAGGGAAATAACTTCCATTGGTGCAGCAGGGGCAGTGGCACCGAGTCCCAAAGGTTCGAGTGGTCTATTGAACCCTAATTATTGTTGTATTTTGTAATTCAAACAGCAGCTAGGGACCCATTTCCTTCCTTGGTCTAGGGCCCAAGACACACTGGCCATGCTCCTGCCTTTATATAAAAAGAGAGGGCCCCTGAGGTAAGGATAAGCAGGCAGGTAAATCAGAGGAAAATGGCACGCTGAAGTAAATCTAAACTATCCTGCCTGCAAACTACTTTAGTGGGCGGAATCACTCACCATCAAAACAGCACTCAATATGAGTCATAAATGAGCCCAAAAAATCTGCGTTTACCTGTACACACAGATTAGGTAAATACGCATATATTTGAGAAAAATCATACAGTGAACACACTTGTTTTAAACAATGAAACAACTGAAAGGATACATTCTCATTTTTATTATAAGTGTTACCTAATCGAAACTTAAATGCTATATAATCACATCAACGAAAATTTTTATATACATCAAGACAATACAATATAAGGAAGCAACAACAAGACAAGAATTTCAACATCGCTGATCACCTACTTCCACACATACCACATTCATACAATATACAGTCAACACATTCTAAAAACAACAAAAGATACATAGAAATCTAGGAAGACCAGTCTGCTATAGTGTACAGACAGAAACCTTAAAATGTGATGTCAGCTTATAAAGGAGTACATCAGTCTCAGTATCTTTGGAGAATGCCTCAGGCAAACAATGATTATGCTAGATATCACTATTTAATAAAGATAAGAGTTCATGAAATAAGTTTCCTGAACAGATGCACTTCTAAAACACTTCTTGGTTTGTTGATGCAGCGGACATAATATTATAGCGGTTTTATATTGGTGGTCTCCACAGTAAGCGCCGAGGCACGTTTTGGGGATGACCCACAGATGAGGCCGCACCTTCCTCAGGGTGCTAAAAACATAGAGGAATAAGGGAGTCTTGGTATCAACAGTGAATGAATACTGCAAATGAAAAATTTAGTTTCAAGAAAGGTTTCTTGGCTCAAGTGATAAACAATGGCTAAATAGATAAGGGATGGGAAAAGTGTAGAAAGCATCATGGGAATAGAGTGCTTAATTTCTAAATAGAAAGAGTACTGGGTGAGTCAAGTAAGGAAAAGAGAAAGAAAAACTCTATCACCCGTGGGCCTTAGTGTAAAAGATGAGGTTGTCTAATGCACCAAAAGTGCAAAGATATAGCCATATGACAAACCCAAGGAGGTAAAAAACTAATGAACACCAAGTGAAAAAAGGTGGTGGGGAATATGTGGTACGTGCCTCCAATAGGCGACCGTAAACCCACGTACTTCTACAGGCAATCATAGGTGTGATACAGAGTAAAGATCTAGAAGACTAGATACTTACCTGTCCTAGTGGGAAAGCAGCATATAGAGGGATATAGGTACTGCAGGAAAAAGCGCAAATCGGAGGGAATCTCCTAGAGGTATGGAGTTCCTAAAAAGGCCCATTTTCCCCTGATTTACCTGCCTGCTTATCCTTACCTCAGGGGCCCTCTTTCTTTTTGTATTAACAGTTTACAGACCATTGCTGTGAGGTACTTGTTCTTGTGGACGTTTGCTCCCTTTTTGTGTACAAAGTTAGCTCGGCACAGGTGATTTCTTACCTATTCACATATTCTCTCTCTCCTTCTATATTGTCATTATATTGTTTTGATCCGTTCTAATATTTTCTTCTCTATTGTGCTTACTTTATGCACTGTAGGCAACTCCTGCTGGCACTCTTCTCTATTCCATCAGGTCTGAGACCCTATGGAGAGTATTAAAACATTTCGTTTTAGCTATGAGGATTTTGCTAAACTCCTGGGAAAACGATCCATAGGAGACAAACCATTCACTTTCTCCAAAGGTCTAAATGACGATTGGAAAAAGTTATTAAACCTTAAATAGAAATCTAAAGGAACAGAATCTCATGCCCGCTTTATTCTTGAATGTCTTAAAGCTGAAACTATACCTATAGGCCTCCGAGTGAGAAACGGAAATCAAAAAATTTCTAGAAAAATAAGCCTTGATCTTCAATCGCAGTTCCCGCGATTGGATGATCCTAATTATTGAGACAGCTAGAGAGGTAGCGGCACTATTTAACAAAGAAATACAAGACCTTGAACACAAACTTAGACAAACAAACTCGTTAGAAGACACAAAAAAATAGACTGGAAGAGGTCAACCTTGAACTCAACTGCTTCAGTGAATATCTTCTTTAAAAAAAAAAAAGGCTGATAAACTTAGGAAGGACATTGTCTTTTTTTTAACAAGAACGAGTTTACCTGTTTTTTAGAGAAAATGTTTATACTACACCTAGAGAAAATTCTTCTCAGTTTGAACAATGTAACTGGACCAGTAAAAAGATTATTACTTTTGCAAATACCATAGACTTGTAGGAAGAAGGATTCTCTAATCAGTTTGATGTATATGGTAACCTCAAAGAACAATATGATTGATCTACCCCTAATAACCGTTTTTTAGGCAAAGACAAGGCAACTTTCGCCCCAGATACTGAAATCAAACTAGAAACTACACTCAGAACCAGGACCCTCCACCAAAAATACCTACAAACCAGAGGTCAACAATACTGGAGAAACTAGACTCCATACCGGCGTTCAACCTGTCTATTGAGGATTTTGATAGTGTTAGACATGGGGGTTTCAAATTGGAAGAGGTAGGTACCTTTATCCTAATAGGGACCCTTGCTTCTAGTCAGGGTAAGGGGATACACACTTTTGATGACCCCTGCTCACCCCCTTGGTAGCTTGGCACGAGCAGACAGCCTCATCCCAAAGGCAATGTGTAAAGTATTTGTACCAACACTTACAGTAACACAGTAAAAACACCACAAATGGACACGACACCAGTTTAGAAAAATAAAATATATTTATCTAAACTGAACAAGACCAAATTGACCAAAATCCAACATACACAGTTAAAAATATGACTTTCAAAAGGTTTCAAGAACGTGTACCATAGAAAACTATGGATCCATTACTTTTCACCAAAGTACCTGTAGATGTGTCAAGGTTCACAAGCCAAACAGCCACAGCATCGGAAAACAAAAAGATGCAACACTCCTGAGACCCTGGGGAGGCGATGCAACAGTCCCAATGCACGCAGAGGAAGGGTTGCGCCGAATGCAGTCTGTATGGAGAGTGATGTGTCGATCCTTTGTGACGGTTCTGGTCCGCAGGTGATGCGTCAAAAGAACTTGCAGCACAGGTAAAATGCGTGGAACTCCGAGGATGCGTTGGCGATCGATGCTGTGGCGTTGAGCGGCGCTGTGTCAGGCCTCTTCAGGCGCGGTTCGTTGATGCATCGATTCTTGCAGCTGTGACAGGCGCTGCGGCGGTTTTCCATAGCGGCGTGGCGATACGTGGAAATTCTTCTTGCGCCGTGGAGATGAATAGGGAAAACAGTCACAAGAAGAGCAAAACATTGATTTCTGTAGTCCTTTGAGTTTCTTCTTTCTTCCAGCTCCCAAACAGCAGCAACAACCTCCAGAGGCTCAAAACTGGCACAGGCACCTCTAGGCAGGCTAGAACTCATAGTATCAGAGTTCAGGGGAGCTGGGGGTAAAGTCTTTGTGTCCCCGAGTCTTCAGAACAGGAGGCCAGTACACTTCAGGCCCTTGGAGAACGCCTTCAAGCAGGGGACACAGCACACAGCAGAGTGCTTCTCCTTTCCTTGGCAGAAACAGCAACTGCAGGCCAACCTCAAACACACAGCAAGGGCAGTACTTCTCCTCAGTCTCTCCTGCTCTTCTCCTTGGCAAAGGTTCCTCTTGAATTCCAGGAATGATCTAAAAGTGTGGGGTTTTGGGTGTGATACTTATACCCCACATTGTCTTTGTTCTCTTTGTGCAAGGGGCTCTGAGCCCAGTTTAAACCAGTTCTGCCTTCACTGGTGCAGCATTGCCACAGGAGGTGGAGACACCATTGTGCAAGGGAGACAGGCTCCATTCATGTGCAAGGTAAATCTCCTCCCACCACTATATATGCAGCCAGGGTCTATTCAGCTCAGGACTGAGTCATCCAGGAAGGGCCAGGCACACCTCAAACCCCCCCAGATGCTGTCTACAGGGAATGCACATCCTCTGTGTCACACTGAAACCAGACAGTCAATCCACAAACAAGCAGAGGCACACAGGATGGTTGAACAAGAAAATAGCCACTTTCTAAAAGTGGTATTTTCAAACTCACAATTTAAAAGCCATCATTACTAAAAGATGTGTTATCATATTCTGAGTTCAGGGATACCAAATTAAATTTTTCCATCTTATCCCTATGGAAAGATATGCGTGTAAAATGTTACAAAGCATTCCCCATTCTGTCCTATTGGGCAAAATAGCCTTTCAATAGCGAAAAACGAAATGGGCAGTTTTTCACCTTCAGGACATGCAACACACACCAGTACATGTCCTACCTTTCACGTACACTGTTCCCTGCCCAGGGGGGGACCTTGGGCCTACCATAGAGGTGCCTTATATGTCAGAAAAGGGATGGTTAGGGCCTAGCAAGTGGGTGCACTTGCCAAGTTGACGTGGCAGTTAACAAAACTGCGCACAGGCACAGCGGTGGCAGGGCTGAGACATCTTTTCAGGGCTACTCATGTCGGTGGCACAACCAGTGCTGCAAACCCACTGGTAGCATTTGATTTACCAGCCCTGGCACACTCAGTGCACTTTACTAGGGACCTACTGGTAAATGAAATATGCCAATCAGGGAGAACTAATCACAATGCCTATTAACACTGGGAGCACTTGCACTGTGACACTGATCAGCAGTGGCAAAGTACCCAAAGCATCTAGGCCAGCAAAAACAAAATCCAGCACAGCATCAAAAACACAGGTGGTAGAGGCAAAAAGTCAGTGAAAACCACGCCAAGGATGCCAGGTCTAACAGATAGGGAATTATCAACAATATGGAGCTCAGGGGGTTAATAGGCAGGTCGCCCCCCACTCATAGACCGTATACAAAGCAGGACCTTCCCCATAAAGAAGGTAAACAAAGTGAGCCTGCTTTCATCAGTATCCCCTGCAAATTCAAAACTGTTTGATATTGCATGTGCGCCCAATTTTACCATACAACAAACGGGTCTGATGTCACTCACTTCTATGTAAAAACATCTTCGTGTCTAAGTGTGTATAAAAGGGTTTCCCTGATTATCTTTTTCCCCCCTGGAAATGGTTTGTGTAGGAGGAAAAGATAGATTAAACCATCTATTAGCAGTAGTGGTAGAAAAAAGGTGGAGAGGGACTGGCAGTGCCTCACGGAAGTAACCCCAACGAGGATACGCAGACAGGTACTCGCCTGCTACCTCACGTTCTCATCATCAGCAACTGCCGCCCAAAAAGAAAAGAGGAAGTAAATCAAAGACCTCAAATCAATCCCAAAACTAGTGTCTAGTGAAACTTATATACTAATTTGTGTCTATGTTCAAAAAATCACAAAGTCGACCCAAAAAAAGGAAAGACTGGGTCTGATCAGAACCCACGTCAATCCAAGTTAAAACCGAGCAGAGCTACACTAGCTATGTGACTCTTTATTCTGTGCTGTGTGTCTGCTCATTTAAAACCAACATGTTTCGTTGGCAAAATAAATTAGCGGCAACTTCATCAGGGCTTAGGGTCGACTGGCCACTCTGCGTTTCTAGTTCAGACCAGTGAACTATCTGTCTGCACCATTGAGATTGCTCACGTTCAGCATACCTCAACCCTTCCTATAGATAGGTGTGTGCTACGTCCAAGTGTGCTTGTCTGCCTGGACTGGGTGCCCAATGGCCGCGTATTTATGTATCTCGTCAGCCGTCTGATTCGGATAAGACTCAGCCTGATAGGGAAACTGAAAACCTTCTCTCCAAGAGACTTTCATTTGTTCCTTCCACATCTATGAATAAGTTTGAACTTATGAAAGATCTTCACACTTTTTTCAGACGTATTAGATTAAAAAACTTCTTCATGTCTCATGAACACATTCCTGACAGCAACATATCAGGTTTAAAACCACCCTCAAGTTGTATCCCTACAGTGGACGAACTAGGACCTGAAGTGGAAATCTCTGAAAAGGCAGTTATCTCCAAAATGACTAAAGTGATCACATTTGTTCCCAGACCTCAACCCAACAAGTCACACTCAGAAATGTTGGTTCTCCACCAATAAAAGGATAACCAAAACATTGCCATCAAACCCTGTGACTAGGGAGAGGACATTGCTATTTTCAACACATCAGATTACAAATTAAGCATATGCTGGCTGTCCCAGAACACTATGTCCACTTCAGAGGGGATGATCCTGAGAGCAAACTTAAACAAAAAATATTGAATCAAGTTGAGTCTGCCTACTAAGTTGGCAATCTCTGCCAAAAAGAAGCTGAATATCGTACACCCAGTAACACTCGGTTATCAGTCATCTATGGTGTTCCTAAAACACTCAAAGATACAAATAACCCTCCTCTGCGCCCAATTGTTTCTCACATTGGAGCTGCAACAGAACCATTCTCTAAATGCATTGATATATTTTTAAAGCTGCTAGTGAGCAAGCTAACATCATACATCAAAGATACAGGCCACTTCATCTCCAAACTAGAAGGTCTCCCGTTTAATCCTCAGAGTGATATTCTGGTAGTTATGGACATAGAGGCTCTTTATACGAATGTTCCCCAATAGGAAGCACTCAGAGTGATTGGGGAAATTCTACAAAAAGAAGAAACGCTGTCCAACTCCAATTTCATTCTACAATGTTTGGAAATAGTGTTCTCATATAACTTTTTTGAGTTTGATGGAGATTGGTACCAACAAACGAAAGGGGTTAGCATAGGGGCTGCCTGTGCACCCAGCACTGCTAACCTATATATGGGACACTTTGAGGACAAATACATCTACAACGAGGTTGCCCCATTCTTTGAAGATATCTCTAATGGGTCCTGATATATTGACAATATTTTCTTCTTATGGCATGGCAGTGAAGAAGATCTTAAAGAATTCTGTCTATCAATCAACCTCTGTGATTCCAACTTGAAATTTATAACCAAATATAGCAACAACAAAATTGAATTTCTCGATCTCTGGATTGAGCTCCACAACCTACAACTCCAGGTATTGTTGTTCACAAAACCGACCGCCAGGAATACTATTATCCACTTCAGCAGTTTCCACCCACGCTGTCAAAAACAGGGGATCCCTTTCAGCCAATTTCTCCATCTACGGAGAAACTGCATGAATATTAAACAATTTATTATTCACGCTGAAACTCTCAAAACAAAACTTCTGGATAGAGGTTACCCCAAAAACATAGTTAGAGCCGCATACAAAAGAGCCAGATATTATGACCAAGACAGCATGTTTGAGCCTAAACAAAGACAGATTGAAGACAAACTTATTTGCGTGTCCATTCTAACTTTGATCACCACATAAGACAAACTATCAAGTCTCAATGACATGTTCATACTATCAATAGTGATGAGGCTATGCTCCCTCGACCGACCTTTGCATTGAGACGCAATAAAAATCTACGCAATGTGTCGGTCAATGCCAAGACTAAGGGAGGAAAAACCTTCATTCAAAAATCTATACATGGGTCACTACCGATAAAAGGGAATCACAAAAGTGGCTCTTGCCACGCCTGTGATAATGCTATTGTGTCACATACCATCAGTGTTGGGGAGAAAACCATCAAATTGAGAGGCATGACTAACTGCGGAACTAAAGACATAGTGTACCTTTCTGTATGCCCATGTGGATTGGGTTGCGTGGGTGAAACTAGAAGAGAATGCAGAACAAGAATGGGAGAGCATAAATCTAGTATCTGCAACCAAAGAACTTCCGCTCCCCTTGTTAACCATTGGCTTTTGCAGAGACACCTAGATAAAGACCTTCAATGGACTAACTTGGAAAAAATCTACTCCGTTAAAGGAAGGGATAATACCATACATTGCAAAAAAAGAGAGGTCTTTTGGATATTCTTCCTTAACACAGAAAAGGGAGGACTCAATGAAATAACACCCTGGGAACATGCTCTGTGAGATCCCCTCTGTCATTTTGCACCACTTTTTTTCATCAGTCCCTTAGGTACCTGGGACTGATTGGTCCTGTTCACTGCACCCAGGCCATGTCTTATTAAGGCCAATTTATGTACTCCTGACCCCCCCCCCCACCCCCCTTTTCTTTCTCCTTTTCTTTTTATATATTTCAGGCCCATTGTTTGGTGCCCCCGGCGCATACAACCTTGTGTATTTGGTTCATAACATCGAATATTTTTATTTATTTGTATTTTCATTCCCATTCTATTGTGTCTATTTATTTCTGACATCTCTCTGTACCTTTTTAGTACACCCTTGTTTGTATTCTGGTTCCAGCACAGGGTATTCACTCCATCCTGCTAGGATTATGGTTTCATTTACCCCGCATCTCCCTCTATAGGACAATTCCAATATGACACCCTTAAGTCTTTGCTGATTCTTGCTTTTGTTGCTTGCACTAGTGGTGCGGACTGTATTTGCACCCACCTCCGGGGGGGCATGTCTTTTAAATACCTGCACCTGTTTACACCCTTGTGTTTTTTCTGGTTCCATCACGGGCTATACAACACATCCCGGTAGGATTATGGTTTCTACTTACCCCTCATCTCCCTTAATGGGACCGTTCCAATATGGCGCCCTCTAGTCTTTGCTGACGCTGTCTTTTGTTGTTTGCGCTATTGGCACAGCCTGTATGATCACCCACTTCCGGGACACCACGCCTTTTAAATCCCTGTCAGACGGCACCAACTCTGCCGTCAACTCTGCATCCTCAGGTACCGTGCCACAGGATGTGAGAAGCTGTTTTCTGCTGATCATTACGGTAAGAGATTATTCGATCCGTTCACTTTCCTCATTTGGACGCTCTCTCTTCTCTGCCCTCTTCATGTAATGCTCAACACCTATAGTAATCGCAATTCACCCATTTATCCTTTATGGGACACCTGTTTGTAATCACCATTTCGTTTTTTACTCCTACCACTGATTAGCTTTGGCAGGGTTGATTTACGCGACGTAGTGTCTCTTTGTTAGTCTCTTCTCTCGCTATGGTCCGTCCAAGTCCAAGCACATCTGTCTACATGTATACAGTCGGTTTCTAAGAAAGAGAAGTATGCCTTCAGACTATTTTGGTATAGATTGTGCATGGTTTGTTTGTCATTTGTCTACTTCTTTGTTGTGTGTATATTGTGCTGAAATATGTTCATTCACTCTCCAGATCCAACCATATATCTATCTCAAACAGATTCCATTCTGCCTCTTCCTGTGAATATTCTTAGGCTTGTATATTAATCTACGTAAGCTTTGCATCAGTCTCGTATTACTAGGCCACTGGCCTCTCCTACACTGCCCTGAAGCTTATGCTGAAGGTATGTGAGCTTGGGCAGACCCCCTTTGATTTGTCTGCAGCTGCTTTTTTCTGTGTCTACTAGTTTTTTCAGATCCATTGAGGTCGTTTTTATCTATCTCCATCGGGCCCTTTTTAGGAACTCCATACTTCTAGGAGTTTCCCTCAATTTTATCCTGCAGTACCAATATCCCTCTATATGGAGCCTTTCCACTGAGAAAGGGACAGGTAAGTATATAGCCTTCTGGATCTTTACTCTATATCGTGCCTATGATTGCCCCACAGACGCACATGGGTTTACTGTCCCCTATTGGAGGCACATACCACATGTCTCCCACAGCCTTTTTTCACTTGGTGTTCATTAGTTTTAATATGTTCTTGGGTTTGACATATGGCTATATCTATGCGCTTTTGGCGCCATTTGACAACCACATCTTTTACACTAAGACCCAGGGGTATAGTGATTTTCTTTCTCTTTTCCTTACTTGACTCACCCGATACTCTTTCTATTTAGAAATTAAGCACTGTATGTGAGAAGTTGGCCTAGTATATGCTGTCCACTAGTTATAGTGGGCACCCTGTACCAGTCCAAACAACCCCTTATTGGTTATAGGTTAAAAACAACCTTTATTGAAAGCTATCCTAGTGGTAGCTATGGAGAGCAGCCTTCAGGCTAAGTCTTGAAGGAATGTAAAGCAGCTTGTTTTACCAGTCTAGAATCTCTTGAGTGCCTAAATGAAAGACATCCACACAAGGTATATACATAAAATATATGTATTTATTACTAAACACACCCTCCTAGTCTCTTTATGAGACTAGAGGTCAAATGTGACAGTAAAATAGCACAAATACACATCAGGCCCTAGGGGCGAGCCAAACCATATACTAAAATAGTGGTATAAGAACCACGACTTAACTAGACACAAAGCCTAGAGCCTGTAGAATCACTGGGACCCCAAGGAACCACCCACGGTAGTGAAAAAGGGGACCCACGGGGGCTGTGTGCAGTGTGTGAACACAGCTGTGAGCTCCCGTTAGCTTCTATGGGAAAAGTCGTGGTTAGATTTTTAAAGATTAGGGACACTTAGAATTGAGTCAGGACCAAACCCTTTGGGATTTAGGAGGATCTAGGGCCAACACCCACAGGAGCACCGGAGTACTCGTGTTACCTCACCCAGGGAAGTCAAATGGTGTAGGGTCGCGTCATCGATTTCAATTGGAGCTGGCAAAGAAGTGCTGCTGCCGGGAAGATGCGAAGTGTCCAAAGAGATCCAAGCCTGGATCGAAGGTGAGAAGAATCTGAAAGCAGAGGGGACAGAGTCTGGGGCACTAGCCAGTGACCAGGAAGGCGATGTCGGGTGATTTCAGGTGAAGCTTGACTCTTCAGCCACGAGGACCAGTAGGCGTCGAGGACAACCAGGAGCTGGATTCAGGCTGTCCCACGAAGGATGTCGAGTGCACCAGTGTCGGTGCCCAGATTGGACACAGCAAGCCTTGGCAACGGCAACCCATGCAGAAAGAAGAAAGATGCTTCGGAGCAGACCAGCAAGGTCTGTGGGACTCACCACTTGGTAGGGAGTCAGGGCTTGTCTGGAGCAACCAGGGAAGCCCAAGGAAATTCAAAGTTACACCATCAGGGACCCACCAGTCGACGGACCAGGGATCGCAAAGGGACCTTGAGACGAAACACAAAATGGCGGCCCACGGATCACTCGGGGTGACTAGGCCGACAATCTTCAGTGGATTCTGTGCTCGAGGTGGGGGCTACAAGTCAGCTCAAGCACAACTTCAGGAGATGTCGAGAAGTCAATGCACTTGCAAAAGTGCACTGTGACCAGGAGCTCCGGTTTCACGCTACTCACAAGGGCTGTGGATCTCAGCTTTGCTGTGGTTGGCCTCTGAGATGTCTGGAAATCCTCTTCCTGGGCTGCAAATACTTCGGAGTCCGGTGGGAGCTTCAGAAATGCAGACCGGCAAATTGCTTTGTTGGTGCCTGCCAGGCAAGGGAG
Organism: Triturus cristatus; assembly: GCF_964204655.1. Classification (NCBI taxonomy): domain Eukaryota; kingdom Metazoa; phylum Chordata; class Amphibia; order Caudata; family Salamandridae; genus Triturus; species Triturus cristatus. The sequence goes on along the minus strand of NC_140595.1, from coordinate 400,113,177 downwards.
TCACTCCTTGACCCCAAGGGAGATTTCTTTAGTCCTCTAATCTTGAGTAGAGCGTTGAAGTTCCAGGATTCAGCTTCAGAGTTTCATCCAGGGATATCTAAAGTTCTGGTTACAGAGGTTCCTTACTTATACCTAAGGAAGGGGTTGGACTAGCTCTGGGGACCCACCTATGGGAGGGTTTGGAAAGAGGGGTGGCTACACCCATTTCCTTTGTCCAGTTTCGCGCCAGAGCAGGGGCTGGAAGCCCCTGAACCAGTTAGAGCTGGACTATGCACAGGGACATTAAATATGCCCCCAGTGCAGGACTTCAAAGCACTCAGAGAGTGCTCCCACCGAGCCCCAATATACATAAGCCTGTCTGGGAGGTGGTTATGATGGAGCGGGTAAAATGTTTTCCTTTTATATACCCAATCCATTTTATGTATGTTTGTATTAAAACGATTAATAATTAATCATAATAATTAACAGTTGTTGTATGGAAAACTAATCAACCTTATTAACCGAGAGAATACACGTGGGATTGCTTTGCATGGCTAAAAATAATATGTAAACTAAGTTGGTATGCATATTAATAAGATAAATGTTGCTTATGTGATGTTATCGAGAATTACGCTTAAATAATCGAGTATTAATGGCTTTGAACGTTGCATATGGCTAGATAAATACACACACATATGGGTATTAGCAAGGGAAATAACACTGTTTAACCATTTCTATGTATTAATTACGTTTTTGTGTTTCTTTGCTTAAGTTGACCATTTGGGCCTGCTATAAAATGGCCCCCGACTGAATCAGACATTTACAAAGTAATATCAATGAAGGGAAAGGAGAAATGTGCCTGCGCAAACTTCAGCAGCTGCGACCTGCCGGTGAACTGTCATCGCTGTGCCCATCAAGGCTGCTCTGGGCGAAAGGCCAACCCTTCAACAGAAATTGTTGCAACCTGAACTATGGATTGCTAATATTCCCATACATTCGTTTTGGAACTTTTAATATGTGGGAACGACATCGAATGTTTCCTGATGTATTAGAATGTATTTCAATCAACCAATGAGCATCTCTGAAAATGACTATGGCAACATTTGGAATGTAAAATTTAGTATAAATATTGGTAGACTAGAAAGGTATCAGCGCCACTTCTTGAACGTCATTTCCAGTATCCTGATGTTATGCTGACGGAGAGGACGGTGACTTTGGCTGATAGAACAAGAACTTTGACGATTTGACTGAGGACCAGATTCTGACTTAGAAAACGACAAATAGCCAGAATCGGTAAATATGACAAAAGATGAAATTTATCAACTAGGATTTAACCTGCATTTGATTTAGATAAAGAAATATTAATTGAATTCATGTGTCGGGTTGTTCTTTTATTGAAATGTATTATTGAATCATTTTAGAGAATTAAGGAGTCATTAAGCTAATCCCAACTAAATGATTCATTGACCTATATTTCCTTGATGGGAAGAGAAGCGAGGGTTTTGATAGTAGAGGGAAAGGGATAAAGTTCCCATCAAGGGAAGCAGTGTGGTTCGGAACCAAATGTTTTCCCCTTCTGAGTAGGTGCGGATAGATTGATTAGAATGAATGTTGGTGTTATGGGCCCCACCAGCGTATGATGCGTATGTGTGTGTGTGACTGCGAAATCATTCTGTCCGTGGTAATAGGGGGAAATTGAAGAACTCGAACTGCAACAGTTTTTCTGGTAGCTAGAGATTGTTTTTATTGTTTTGGTTTAATGATTTATTGGCATGTATATAGCTTATCGATTATTGATTGGTATTGATATATGTACTAACACTATATGTTGAAGTCGTCTTGAGTTTTATGTAGTTTGTACAGCTTCTGGGATGTAGGAAGTCGGTAGCAGTTCTGTAGTAGGGCAGAGAAAAGAAAACGCTGCTCTCGGGAAAGACGGAATTGTTGGCCCTGTAGGTACACAGGGAAAAGCGTGTAACAATTGAAGTTGCGCGTCACATTGTCTGGGTTCGATTCGTTGACTTTGCCGTGTGTTGCCATTAGAGACATTTTCTGTGTGAGAAGAAGTGTGTATGATAGCGAAGGGTACCTGTGAAATGTTGGTCTTTAAGTACCAGGAAACCAATTGGCATACCAATTACGCTTATCACTGAAAAGGTAGCAGGTGTTCTCTGAGCTTGTTAGAAGGACAAAGTAGAGGTAAGCGCTGCTTTGTTAACGTATGTCATAATTCTGTAGTAGGACAGACTGTTCGCTGTTCTCGGAAAAGACAGGATTCTGTGTGAATGTTCTACATTTTCTTGTGTGAAAGTGCGTGAATGAAATAGCATTCGGGTTAATTGTGAAACTCTGGTTTTATTTCTCAGGAGCATTGCGTTTCCAATTATGTGTCTTAATTCTGGAGAAACAGTTAATTGATGCTTGATAGAAGGGTGAAGTAGAGGGATGTGCTACTTTTTCAACGGAAGTAACGATTCTGTAGTAGGGCAAAGGTAAGCGCTGCTCTCGGGAAGAACAGGATTCTCGTGAGAAAGGTCTATTGCTATTCTGTGGTTAGCGAAGCAGACAATGGAGATGTTTATATGTTGTAACTAACGGTATTGTAAAATTGAAACAAAGTCTACAGAGAAGTCTTGTAAAGGAGGGGTAGACAGGAGTCAGGAGCAGGAGCTGGCGCAGCGACTGCTGACGTCAGGAAGACCGCGCTGGGATTGGACAGCTAGTCAGAAGCGTAAAACGTCCTGGTTTGGTACGTTAGTGTAAAGTCGCGCTAGGATTGGAGAAGTACAGGGTGACGTAGACGCTCCAGGATTGGTGCGTTAGTGTAAGTCGCTCTGGGATTTGAGGATTGTGACAGTGACGTAGACGCGCCAGGATTGGTGCGTTAGTGAGAGTCGCGCTGCTATTGGACTAAAGATTGTATAGTTGAAGAAAAGACTAAGGGTTCACGGGAAAAAGGAAGTTGTATTATCATTCAGCCGAGAAGAAGAAAAAATCCTTGTTTAGTAAAATAAAAGGATGGTTTGTGAAAGACAAAGAGATTGTGACTAGGGAAGGACAGTTACTTCCTCCGACGAAAACACCCGCATCCTTAATGGTTGCGAAATATGGATCACATACTTGCATTTGGTTAGACAATTGGGCAAAGTACACAAAGGAAGACGGAGTTTTAGCGTTCCCAGAAAATGGTTCGTTTAATTTGGCAATTTTAAGGAACCTAAGAGAGAGAATGATGAGCTTAGATCCACAGCCTAGACCGACACAGTTTGAGGCTTTGACTGAGTGGGAAGACGAGATGCATGAGCGAGAAAAACAGAGAAATGGCAGTAGATATAGATACATGTTTGGACGGCCAAATGATCGTGAAACTCATTGTGATCGAATGAGAAGGTGGCGAGACGCAAGTATGACTGAAGGACTGTTTCCCGTAAGAGCTGCAGGAGAAAATGAAGGCAGAAAATGTATAGAGAAAAGACATAATGTAGAACCTAGAAGGTATGGAGCAAATGAATCAGAGGATGATATCCTAGATGATATGTTTTATTAAAACCCACCGCCGTACAGACAGGAATCAGAAATATTGACCTCAGATACTCCAGTGAAGGAAACTTTGCGAATCATCGAAACAGAGGTTATGACTCCAGAGGTGAAGAGAAGAAATTCCCTTAGGGAAAGAGAGATGGAAAATAAGGCTGAAAGTGAACATTCCAGGGAATTAGCAAAAACCACGTTAGAACTAACAGAGAAAATAAGAGAATTGACAAAAAATCTAGAAGCAGTTACAGTCCCTGTAACCATAGGTCCAGTTATGCCCATTTTTGAAAAACAGAAAGAAAGTGAGCATGGTCTAACAGTTCCGTATGTAAGCAATAGACAAGCGGAACAACCCCTAATGAGAGCAAGGGAGAATCCTTGGAGACACACAATGAGTGAAGGTGAACTACATGTGTCAAATAACCCGTTTTATAGTCCTGATACTGTAGAAAGACACAGAATAATAGAAGGACCAATATTTGGACCACAAAGAATGACAGAACAAGGGAATGTAGAAAAATCAGTAGGTATAACTACAGACGAATTGAGCGAATGGCTGAAGGGCTTGCAAGGAAAAGAGAAAGAATCCCAAACAATTGATGTGGCAAAATTACGCATGGTGTTAGAAGAATTAATAGTAGGGACAATCCCCACAGAAAAGCTGAAAAATTACCAGGATGAGGAGCTGTTGTTCTTATGCAAGAGTGTCACTTGGAGAGCAAAGAATTTACATGACAGGTTAGAAGAAATAGCAAGTGAAATGGGAATTGACATGGACAAGGTGAAAGCTTTACAAAAGCCTTACCGAGTGGATTTCACGGAAAAAGATAATGAAAACCTGAACACTACAGGACGAATAGGGCAGATTAAGGACATAATCACATTGTTAAGAAAATGGGGAGATGTGGACAAATGGAAAAGTAGGTGGTATAGAAAGCGAGATGATACCTCAGACAGAACTTTCCAAGCATTTCCTGTGAGAGAAAAGGAGCAGGTAGTGACAGAGTTTCCCATGAGAGATTTGATTTGAGTTTGATTTGATTTGGGTTTTATAGAGCACGTAGCTACCCTCGGGCGTCCCAGCACTATAGTGTCGGCCTGAAAGTACTCCTGGTATAGGATTATTGGGGGAAGAGCCAAGTTTTCAGTAATCTGCGGAATGAAAGCAGATTGTTTTCTGTGCGAATGCTGAGGGGGAGGCTGTTCCAGAGCTTGGGGGCGTTGTATGCAAAGCGGCGCCCACCCGTGCGTGCTCTTCTTATTCTAGGGAGGCTAGCAAGAAAAAGGGAGTCCAACCTGAGCTGTCTGGTAGATGTATGGGGTTTGATGAGTGGTTTTAGTATAGGTGGGCCTTTACCTTGTAAGATTTTATGAGAGATACATAAGGTTTTAAAGGCGATGCGCTCCTGGATGGGGAGCCAGTGGAGAGCCTTGAGAGAAGGTTTAGCCGAGCACCTTGATTTCGTCCCCGTGAGCAGTCTTGCTGCGGCATTCTGGGCGTGCTGAAGTTTTTTAATGCCAGCTACTGGAGTGCCTATGTACAGGGCGTTTCCATAATCCAGTCTAGATAAAATAAGGCCCTGGACAAGAATTTTTCTAGACTGGGAAGGGATAAGAGGGAGGATCTTCCGGGCTGCTCGCATGAGCCCAAAGCAAGTGTCGGCTGTCTTTCTCGCTTGGGCTCTGAAGCTGAGGTCCTGGTCGAGCCAAAAGCCTAGGCTCTTGATTTCGTTTTTTGGTGTGGGGGGGGTACCCATGCTGGGTGGCCAGGAAAGGGTTTTGGGGAGTTTGTTTGGGTCGCCTAGGAGCATAATCTCAGATTTTTCGCCGTTGAGCTTTAATCTGGAGTCGCCCATCCATTTGTATATGTTATGCAGGCAGGTGGCTAGATTCTCCATGAATTGATCAGCCTGGTTGATGGAGACGACTAGTTGGGTGTCGTCGGCGTACATGACCACCTTTATGCCGAATGGTGAGGCTATATCATCTAAGGGGGCCATGTAAACGTTAAAAAGGGTGGGGCTCAGGGAGGATCCCTGGGGAACCCCACAGTTAAGAGGAAGAGCTTTGGAGTGACCGTAACTGTCGGCCACTTGGAAGGTCCTGTGTTCCAGGAATGATTTTAACCAGGGCAGGGCAGTCCCTGTGATGCCAGTTTTTTGGAGGCGGTGGAGGAGGATGGTGTGGTCCACCATGTCGAAGGCGGCACTCAGGTCCAGGAGGATCACTGCCACTGATCCCCCTGCGTCCAAGATAGATCTTGTCTCCTCTGTAACGGCCAGGAGGGCGGTGTCAGTCCCCTGTCCTGGTCTGAACCCTGTCTGATAGTGGCGAAGGAGGTTGTTGGTCTCTAGAAATATTGAGAGCTGTTCGTTTACGATTTTTTCTGCAACTTTGCTGATGCCTGGGAGGAGGGAGATGGGTCTGAAGTTTGAGGGATCCAAGGGGTCTAGGTGGGGTTCTTTGATGAGTGCCCGTACTATCGCACTTTTCCAGTTGGCGGGGACTATCCCCCGGGAGAAGGAGGCATTTATCAGCCTGGTGAGGAGGGGGGATATTGTAGGGGCTACTAATTTCAGTTTACTCATGGGAGCTGGGTCGTCCGGGGATCCGCTCTTCACGATATTGAGGGTGGCCACCAACCTCTCGGTGGAGATGGGGAGGAAGGCATTCAGGAGGGGGGCGTCTTTGTCGATAGGCCAATCTGGAGGGCCTGTTGGAGGGTGGGGCTGGGGGAAAGTCTTTAGGATCTTGAGGATTTTGGAAGAGAAGAACTCAGCGAGTTGGGTGCATCTGGCTCCGGTGGGATCAGCAGCCAGCTGAGGTTCGGGGATTTTCATAAGTGATTTTACTATACGGTAGGTCTTCTTGGAGGAGTTGGAAGCAGCTAGGATTTTCTCTTCGAAATAGATAGCTTGCGTATTTTTTATAAGGGTTTTGTATTGTTTCATGGATGATTTGTAAGTTTCTTTGCTGTTTAAGGTCCAATCTTTCCTCCAGAGACGTTCGAGTCTTTTGCATTTTTTGCGTAGTTCACGCAGTTCCGGAGTAAACCAGGGTGACTTGAATGATCCCCTTTTACTGGGGAGGTGTTTGACGGGGAGGACCGCGTCTAGGGATGTTTTAATCCAGGATCGAATTTGGGTGTCTGCTAGTGAATGGTCCAGGTCCAAGGTGGGGGTGGAGGCTATCAGCTGGCTGGTCCAAGCATCCGTGTTTAGTTTGTGCCACGGGCGAGAGGGTGCTTGGGGTGGGAGGCTATGGGTGAGTTCCGTAGAGATTGGAAGTTTGAGGAGGATCAAATGGTGATCTGTCCAGGGGATGGGTAGGGGTGAGGATGTGGTGAGTTCCGGGATGTTAGAAAAGATGGGGTCCAAGAGATGGCCCTTGTAGTGGGTGGGGTGAGGATTTTTCAAGGGGAGGCTGAGTGCGGCTAGGTCTTCTTTGAGGTCTCCAGCTATTTTGTTCCTTGGGTCATCGAAGTGAATGTTAAGATCTCCTAGCACTGTGAAGTTGGAAGATAGACAGGCTAGAGAGGTGGCTGTCTCCACCAGTGAGTTAGGGAACTGTCCAGGTGGGCCCGGGGGTCGGTAGATTAGAAGTCCCGACAGTGTTTTCTCCGGGGAGAGATGTAGGGAGAAGTGAGTGTTTTTTCGCATTCGAGGACTGGGCTGTCCTTGAGTTGGCAGGAGAGGTGAGCTTTGGTGATAATTGCTATGCCGCCTCCTTGTCCTTGAGGTCTATCTAAATGTTTAATTATGTAGCCCGGGGGTAGGGCTTGAACTATGTCTGGGTCAGATGCTGAGTTGATCCAGGTTTCCGTGAGGAACAGCACTTCGATATCGTTGTTCAGTATTAGAAGGTTAATCTCGGTGCTGTGTTTGGGGAGGGATCTGCAGTTGAGCAGGGCCATTTTGAATGTCCTAACTTTGGGGGAGGAGTGGGGGGGTGAGTCTGTATGGACAGTGGTTGCATTTGTTTTGATGCTCATCGGGAGAGATTGAATGGAGGCAGAGGTCATGGGTACTCATGGCGAGTAGCCGAAGTGTGCTTGCAGAGTAACTGATGGGTGACGAGCTGAGAAGAGCAGGGGGACTGGGCCCTGGGCCCGTCCTGGCGCAGACGGGCTTACCTTTGGCGCGCCCGCAGCGCGCGTCTGCTGCGCGTCCGGCCGAGGCACATCCTTTTGGGGGGAGGGGGGGCGTGGCCTCAGGGCGGTGGGCGTGGCCTCACTTCCCTCGCTGATGGCGGAAAATAGTTGACTGACCCACGGCAGCGTTTAGATCGGCTGCGCGGTGTGTGCGAGCGACTCTAAGGAGGGGGGAGTGCTCAGGGAGATGTGCAACAACAGGTAAAACAGCGATTTTTAGTATTTAAATGCTTTAAAAAATGGCGATCGTTCCTCCCGGCTTCCGCCTCAGGAGGTGTCTGTTCAGGCTAATGCGGGCTTGGAGATTAGCGATCCCACTATTTCACAGGCGGTCACGTACACCAGTGAATGGGAACAACTTTCCGAACTGAAGAAAAATCGCATACGCACGATCCTGCATGGAACTATCCTTCTGAATACCTAAGGACGAACACAGCCCCAAGGGGTTTATTAGTCACCAATGCCCCTCGTATTTTTCTGGAGGACGCTACCTTCAGAAAAGAATGGGCAATGATCGCATGGCATTGCACCCGCGACTGGCTGGTTCTGATTATCAAAACAGCCGTCCGTCTATCAGAAACCATCATGATAGAAATAACTCAAACTGAGACACAATTCAAGACTACCCTAACGGGTTTTAAAAAACGGCTAGACAAGATAAATAAAGACATCAATGAATATAAGGAAAACCTGACCCAAAACAAGGTGACCCAATTCCAGAAAGATCTGAAGAAGTTTGAGTTCAACAAAATCTATCCCCATGCAGACCCTGCTTTTGTTGCACCACGTAAATCCGACACTAATACCTACGGTACAGACGATGATTCGTCCAACAGCAGTGGCTCAAGCAACAATAGCTTTAGACAAGCAAGGAGAGGGAAACAAAGGGGAAGATCACGCCCCCCTCACAACCAACCTACATGGACAAACCTCCCTCCACAACAGGGTAGTTTCGGCACGTACCCGATGCAGTTCCACTACCCATTTAATCCACAAATGGTCTGGAACCCTGGTTTTGCGGCCCCAATGTACCCATAGAATCACTTCGCACAAACCCCTTTTTTAGAGAGAGGCCAAAGGGGCAAAGGCAGGCGGAGAGGGCCCCACCAAAGGGTGCAGTGGGCACAAGACGACCCAGTGGGCAACCACACTCGGAGCAAGCAGCAACAGGACCAACTGGTGGCAGGGACGAGCACCCCGACAGTCTGATAGTTAATCTGTCAAACAAAGTGCTAACTATTAATGAGACCAAAATCCTAGAAAAGGGCTTGGGGTTCGTTCCTACAGCACGTCCTGATAAATTCCGCCTTCATTGTGAACTCTCCGTTTTCTTTAGGAAGCTCAAACTCAAGGCCTTCTTCGAGGAACGCACCCTTGAGCTAGTAGAATCTGACAAGGGCGACACATCTCTGCGACCAAAATCAACATTTACTCCGCCCCCACATACCATCCCAGTGGAGATTACTACCTTTGAGCGGGCAGTTTCCGCAGAGATTGAGAATTTGGACACACCCTCCACTTTCAAAAATCTTAGTGCAGAGGAGTTCAAAGCCATTGACTCTCTACGCCAGAATGCGAATATCACAATCAAACCAGCGGACAAGGGGGGGGCAGTAGTCCTATTAAACACCACTGATTACGACCAAGAATGCCGACGGCTTCTTAGTGACCGTAAGAACTATACGCTGCTCCTCACTGATCCCTCCAACGATCTGAGAGATCAGATCAAGAGAATAGTTGAAGGAGCTCTGACCGAAGGGGTTATCACCACCTCAGAAGCACGGTTCCTAACAGGGAGTCAGGGAACTATTCCCTACTTCTACACCCTCCCAAAAATTAACAAGGACAGACTCCCTCCCCCGGGCCGCCCCATAGTCTCGGGGATTGGCTCATTGTTGGAACCATTATCACGCTTCTGCGATCAATTTCTCAAACCATTGGTTCAATATACATCCACGTACCTCAAGGACACAAAGGATTTACTGAAGCTGTTGAACAACACGACATGCTCTGACGAGATCATCTTGGTGACGATGGATATCGAAAGCCTATATACGAGCATCCCCCAGGACGAGACAATCAGAGTCCTAGAGGAGTCCTTGAATTCCCATCCATGGGAATATAGAACTTCCAAGGATTTTATCATCCAATGTGCTACTTTGGCTCTTAAACAAAACTTTTTCGAATACCAGGGACACCTGTACTTACAATCTACAGGTACTTCAATGGGTAGTACCTTCGCCCCAAGCGTGGCAGGACTGTACGTGTATGACTATGAACGTAAATTCATCCTACCCAGTACTAACCCATACACATCCTCCATAGGCTTATGGAGAAGATATATTGATGACGTGCTGTTAATCTGGCAGGGCAGCCAAGATGCCCTGCTTGCTTTTTTCGAATGGGTCAACACTCTGGATCCCAACCTGAGATTTACCCATTCCCATGATCACTCAGAAGTGGTATTTCTGGATGTCATAATCACGAAAAAGCAGGGAGCACTACATACCAAGACATATTACAAACCAACCTCCAGAAACAATCTACTGGATTTTACGAGTTTCCACCCTCGTACTTTGAGGGAGAATTTACCGTACGGCCAATTCCTCCGCCTCCGGTAGAATTGCACCTCACTGGGCGATTTCAAAAACCAATCTGATGATCTTACTTCCAAATTGGTACCAAGAGGGTACCCCCAACCTATACTCTCCAAGAGTTACAAACGCGCTAGGAACCAACCGAGGGAAGCACTGCTGCAAGATCACACCAATGATACAAGTCCTACACCATTAACCTGCGTAATGACCTACAGCACTTTATCCAACAAAATGAAAAAAGTCATCAATAAGCACTGGAGTATTATCAATACTAACAATCGCAAGTGGGAGAAACCCCTCTTCTCTTTCAAACGGGCTCAGAGCCTGCGTAACAGTCTGGTACATACACGCCCGACTGGACAACTGAACACTACCCAAAGGACTATCACAGAGGCCTGGGGCTTGCCTACGATCACAGGACATTATCCCTGCTCCGATTGCAGCATCTGCCATTTGACCTCGCATACAACAACCTTAAACCTGGAACCAGGCAAGACCTGGACACAAAGAGGACACACTAATTGTAATACATCTAATGTGATTTATCTAATCACATGTCCGTGTGGCCTACGCTACCTAGGAATGACTACCAGAAAAGTTAAACTCAGAATATGTGAGCACCGGAGCAACATCAGGTGCAAACGCATCACAACAAAACTGAGTGAACATTTCCTGACTTCCAATCATACCACCAATGACTTAACATGGACCATTATTGAGGAGATCACCCCACGGCAGAACATTCAAAAAATCCTTTTCGAAAAGGAACAGAGATGGGTCTACCGTCTGGGGACTAATCACAGTGGGCTTAATGACAACATACCTTGGGCTACAGTATTATAAGTCTCCTATACTCTCTGTTGCCCCTAATTATCACCAATCTTGAACCCCTGCGTTGAGTCTAATTGCTTTTTGGTGACTTAACCACGTTTTCAGGACTGGTACCCCTCAGTTTTCCTTTCCCTGAAAGACTCCCTCCCTGTGTCCTTCTTACACAGTTGTACATCTGTGCAGCCCAACTCTCTGCCCTGCACCTACCACCTACCCCGTGCATAGAGTGTTTGCTTATTAATACTACTTGCTTCGCAAGTATATTAATTTTTCTGCCGTGGTGTACTTTGTGCAGATCAACACGATACTATGCCTAACGGTTGCCCGTTGTCTGTGCTTTCTCCTACTATATACACTGTAGGTATCAACCTCTATATTACACTTCTAACCAATCACTTACGATGGTAGACTTTCATAGTTCTACTCTCGAATATAGTTCCAACTATACACATGGGATTTGTCATCTACTACATGATACTCCGAATCAACCATTTACGATGGGAGATTTTAATAGTCTTACTCTCAATAAAGTTTCGTCTTAACAATAAAAAAACCTGTTTCCTTCCCTATCAGGTATCCTAGACTACACGGCATTGTCCATCTCTTAACTCCGACACAATTGGCTCCCTAGCCTCAAGCATATCCTATCATACATCAGCATGGGCATAGCTGGACCAATCAGTGTGGCCGTCTTTAGTCTCTAGCCAGGTGATTTGCCTACCATAGCGACGCACGTCAGCTTCGCTCCTATATATACGAGCTCCTCACTCCGGGCCCCTATCACCTGGACCCGGGCACGAGAGGCGTTCTATAGGTACCAAACGGGTGCCGAGCAACGAGGGCGTGAGTAAAATCCCGTCCCCTTTCCCTCCAAGTTACGGTAAACGCTTCCCAGCGAGACACCGCGCACTTGGTGATTCAACCACTTTCCTTTCATCTCTCCTTCAATTCCAGGGTGTGCCATATGCTCCCACCCTTCTCCCGGGATCCCTGAGGCTTCATACGGATATGCCTCCGAGTAAGATTGGGTCTCTTCTTATTGTTAGTCTCTATCTATGACCTACACAGGGGTACGTTCCTACGTCCCCCTTGCCCATATGCTATATAGCCGTTATCACGTTATACAGCAATCACGTATGTCTCGATATACTCAACTAGACACGCTATTCAGGACGAGTTTCAAGTTACTTGCCTGACACCTGAGCCTTGGTACTTTTAGGTGCACCGATCTCACAAATAGTGCACCAGTGGTACAACCTAATGGCACATCACCGAATGAGGCTGACTTGGCAGCGACTGATTACAGTATGGACATTAATACTTATAATGCTTTCATTTTTTGTCTTCTGTTGTGTGTCTGTCGGTCACAAGGATAAACTCGTTTCTCTCCACCACTATAATTGTTGGCGGGTAATTTTAAATATAATTTTTCACACTCGCAGTCCTCGGCAGGGTGAGCCTTAGCGCGCTCATACCACCGGGACTCTGCACCCCCACTCTGGTCCTGACGAAAGCCTGTATACCATACATTAAGGCAGAAACATGTTGACCGCCACAGAGTGAATCTGGTCTTCTAATTTTTGACCCTCACTCTTCTCCCTTTTTAATATTTCCAATTAGCAAAACAAATAAAATTGCCTTTTTGACTCAATTGGAAGCTTTTAAATTCACTGTCACCTCACACGAACACTGCTCCGCAGTAACCTGGCGTTGCAGCACACTGGGATGGCATTCGGCCATACCCAGTGGAGCCCGATGATGAAGCATGTCACCAACCAGGTTGGTGAGTGAGGGCTTTATATAAAACCTATTTAGGTTTTTTCTCCTTAAACAACATACAGTGTTGCTTTGAGTCAGCAGACTTGTGCTCCCTTGACCCTAAGAGGTTGTGTATAAACCACACGGACTTCGTTGTTTTTTGAGATTTATCCCTCGAGGGGAGTAGCCGTGTTGTGTTCCCTTCCTCTCTCGTTGTTTTTGTGTTGGAGATTAGCGCGTCTTATATGGTAGCCGGGGGGGCGTGGCCTCAGGGCGGTGGGCGTGGCCTCACTTCCCTCGCTGATGGCGGCAATTTGTTGACTGACCCGCTGCAGCGTTTAGATAGGCTGCGCGGTGTGTGCGCGTGACTCTAAGGAGGGGGGAGTGCTCAGGGAGATGTGCAACAACAGGTAAAACAGCGATTTTTAGTATTTAAATGGTTTAAAAAATGGCAATCGTTCCTCCCGGCTTCCGCCTCAGGAGGTGTCTGTTCAGGCTAATGATTCCAGGAGGGGGATATGTACATGTCCCATGGACAAGACAGGACATTTTGTCATTTACAAATGACTTCCCTCGATTGCGAGAAAAGCCCGTCGAGTGGTACAGACAGGTGGACAGATTTGTTAAGCTGTCAAAGGTACTGTGGATTGATCTAAATAGCCTATTTGATATAATAGTGCCAGCAGACTTATGGGCAGAATGCAAAATAGTCATAGATTGGCCAGCTAAAGAATACCCGAGAGATCCCAAAACAGGAGCACCAGACCCCGAGGTAATGAAGAAATATGAACAAGTTATGGTATTTTTGAAAAATAAAGTGCCTCCCAAAGAAACAGATTGGGTAAAAATAGATCGAACACATCAGGAAGTGAAAGAATCAGTTCATGCTTACTATGAAAGACTAATACTAGCCTTCAAGCAGTTTAGTGGAGATGAGAATCTGGGTGAAAAGGATCTGAGTCATTTTGTGTACAGATTTGTGTATGGTTTACGTCCCGAAATTAGGGAAATGATAAAGCAGCACACAGTTGATTGGCAAAGCAAGAAAATTGACGAAATCCTGAGACATGCCAAATACTTTAGTGATGAGATTGAGGCAAAGTAGCGAAAACTAAAGGAAAAAGCAATGTGGGCACAAGTGAAAGTTGCAGAAAGACAGGAAGCTCAGTTAGTCGAACAAGCCAATAACCCAGGAAACAAACCGAGATTTGGCCCAGGAAAGGGGAAAGGTGATATAGAAGAAGCTAAAAAGAAGTTTCCCTGCCACAATTGCTGTAGGTTAGGGCATTGAAAATCCGAGTGTAAATATCCACCAAGTACTAATAATGAAAATCCATCATTGAATCCACAGGTGCAGTGTGAGGTGAGTGGCCAACTGCAGCAGCAGCAGAAGGCTGTTAATCCACAGAATCAGGTGCCAAAACCGCCATTACCGCAAAGCAGAAATACCCAGAAATATAGCAAAGAAGTGGGATTCTACAATGAAGAACAGGTAAACAAACCGCAACGCGCAAGCGCTGTTTCACAATATTGGCTGCGAAATGACGAGAGTGATTCAGAGGAGAATTATTGATGGTGCCGAAGGGAGGAAGAAGAGTGCGTGCTTGGCGCAACTCTAGAAATAGATCAGACAGGACCATTTGTGGATGGGAAAGTTAATGATGAAAACATTACTTTTCTAGTAGACACTGGAGCTACACGATCAACTGTCAGGTCAGCAGATGTAAAGAATCTTCCTCTTTCGGATGAAACAATCCAAGTAGTTGGTGTGTCAAACACCCAGATTAGGACATACCTTACAGAGCCGGTAAAGGTTAAAATAGGGAAATTCACAGACATGCACAGATTTGTGGTGTGCGACACCAGTCCTGTGAATTTGCTAGGAAGGGATCTTTTGTGCAAGATGAATTGCACTATATTCTGTACCCCAGATGGAATAGCATTTGAGACACCAGATGAGGATGTACTGTACAAAATTACAATAGCTAATCAAGAGAATGGAATTACAGGAACTTATGCAGTATCCAACCCTGATGAATTACCCAAAGAATTGAAACAGTCTGTGAAAGCAGGAGTCTGGGATTTTACTGGAGAAGATGTAGGCCTTATGAGAAATATAGATCCAGTAAAAATTACATTAAAAGAAGGAGTAGTTTATCCAAACGTTCCACAATACAGACTGACACCTGAAATAATTGAAGGAGTGACACCTTTAATTGAGAAAATGATTCAACAAGGAGTTTTGAGGGAAATAATGAGCAGTCCATGCAACTCACCTATAATGGGACTGAAGAAGCCTAATGGAAAGTTCAGAATTGTGCAGGATTTGAGAAAGATTAACAAAATTGTTGTGTCATGTTGTCCCATTGTTCCAAATCCATCAGTGATTTTGTACAGGTTCCCCATGATGCAGAATGGTACACAGTAATTGATTTGTGTCATGCTTTCTTTTCCATTCCGTTGCATCATGACAGCCAGCCGATTTTTGCATTTCGGTTTGGAGAGCGTATTTTGGCCTGGTGCCGAATCCCACAGTGGTACACAGAGAGCCCCTCAATATTCAATCAGTTGCTGAAGAAATCTCTGGAAAGTCTAACAATGCCTGAGAATTCAGTTTTGGTCCAATACATCGATGACCTACTGGTGGCATCGAAAACGAGTGAAGCTTTTGAGACAGACACAATAGCTTTGCTGAATCATTTGGCAGATGGAGGACTAAAAGTATCTCCGACAAAATTGCAATTTTGCAAAAAGGAAGTACAATACCTAGGACATAACATTGAAAAAGGGCTGAGAAAAGTAACAATAGACAGAATCAGAATTATCAGGGGAATGAGAGCCCCAATGACACAAAGAGAAGTGAGAATGTTCCTAGGGATGGTTGGCTACTGTCGTCAGTGGATAAGTAACTTTTCCCTGATTGCCAAACCATTGGTAAAGTTGACAAAAAGTGAGGTTAAAGACCCCCTTGAATTGAACAAAGAAGAATTGGCAGCATTTAGGCAATTAAAGGACAGCCTTTGTCAAGCCCCAGCTCTGGGTATGCCAGACTATGAGAAAGAGTTTGAGTTGTACTGCAGTGAGAGAAACGGATGTGCACTCTCAGTGTTAATACAGAAACATGGAAGATTGAGGAGACCAGTTGCATATTTCTCGTCAATGCTAGATCCAGTGGCTGTAGGTTTGCCAGGATGTCTGAAAGCAGTAGCTGCTACATGCCGAAGCCTAGAGCAAAGTGAAGGAATTGTGATGGGATATCCAGTAAGAGTGTTTGTACCTCATGATGTGGCGATCCTTTTAACAAGGAGCCGAACACAGTTCATGTCACATAGTCGGCTGACTAAGTATGAGAAGGTTATTCTAGGTGCAACCAACGTGAGTCTGGAAAGATGTGTGAATGTGAATCCAGCTACACCATTGCCAGATGCAGAGAGAGTGGAGGTAAGAGATGATGTTGATCACGATTGCTTGGATGTGCTTGATTTTTGCACGAAACCCAGACCAGACATAAAAGATTTACCATTGCCAGAAAGTGATTATGTGATGTTTGTGGATGGATCTTGTTTGAGAACGGATGAAGGATTGTTGAGTGCAGCATATGCAATATGCACAGTTGCAGCAGTTGTAGAAGCATCACACTTGAAAGGAGTTAAATCCGCTCAAGTAGCAGAAAATTGACAAAGGCATGCAAAATTGGGAAGAATGTGAGAGTGACTGTGATAACTGACAGCAGGTATGGCTTTGGAGTTGTCCATGACTTTGGCCAACTTTGGCTACAGAGAGGTTTCCTGACCTCAAGTGGAACTCCTATAAAGAATGCAGAAGTGGTTGGAAAATTGCTTGAAGCAATACAGTTGCCCAAAGAACTGGCGGTTGTAAAACGTGCTGCTCATAGTCAAGGTAGTGATTACATCACTACGGGGAACCGATATGCTAATGACATGGCTCAGTATTGTGCCCGAAACCAGTATTCAATCAATAGGGCCAAGGAAAAGGAAATGTTTTCTTGCTCCATAATGTTTACTAAAATTGTGGGAACATGGGAAGAAGTGAGGCAGTTGCAGGATGAAGCAGGAGATGAAGAAATTAAACAGTGGGTTAAAGCAGGTTGTGCACCAAGGGAGAAAGATCATGTGGGGGTCTATCGGGATGGAAGACCAGTAATGCCTGATAGCATGATGTCAACCATGGCAGGGATGTATCATGGCCAAGGACATCTAGGGAGAGATGCCATGATAAGGGCCTTTAAGCAGACCTGGTACAATGCAAAATTCAGGTTGATAGCAGAGAGTCTCTGTCAAAGATGCCTGATATGTCAGCAGTGCAATCCTGGAAGGAAAACAGTGGTGAGCCTAGGCACAATAGGCCGAGAGGGAGGACCTTTCACCAGAATACAAATAGATTTCATTGAAATGCCCCCTTATAACAGGTTAAGGTATGTTCTGGTGATAGTTTGTCTGTTCTCCAGGTGGGTGGAGGCATTCCCAACAAGAAGAAATGATGGAATAACAGTGGCCAAGCTATTGTTAAGGGAATTCATCCCAAGGTTCGGGTTCCCAGTGACCATTGAATCAGACAGAGGAGGACACTTTTACAATGAAATCATGAGATTGATTTGTGAAGCATTGGGTGTACAACAAAAACTACATTGTGCCTATCGACCAGAGGCTTCTGGTGTGGTTGAACAAATGAATGGTACGATCAAAAACAGAATAGGGAAAATGTGTTTAGCCACAGGAATGAAATGGCCTGATGTCTTGCCTCTAGTAGTCTTGATGACAATCAGATCTACTCCAGACAGAACTACAGGTTTGAGTCCCCACGAAATTATCATGGGACGGGCCATGAGACACGTGTTTGTTCCAGTCAACAAATTGATGACAATAACTGATGACATGGTTTTGGATTACTGTAAAGGCCTGGCTGACGCAGTCCATTCTGTGTTTCACCAGGTTGGAGCGGATGCCACTACCCTTGAAAGAAAACCAGCCCATGACCTGAGCCCAGGGGACTGGGTGAGAATAAAAGTCCACAGAAGAAGGAATTGCTTGGTTCCAAGGTGGGGAAGGCCAAGGCAAGTTGTCCTGACCACAACAACTGCTGTGAAGTGTGCTGGACTGAAAAATTGGATACATGCAAGTCACACTTTGAGAGTTCCAAATCCAGCAGACAGCATTGGACAAGAATGTTATGATGATTCAGAATCGAGTCCTGATTCAGACAACGAGAATTCAAAGACAAAAGAAAATTCCGAAAGGGGGTAGAAGGAGCCAAGACTAGCTCCGACTCCAAGAGAAGAGATCCTGAGGAAAAGTTTGCAGATTTCAGATACAAGTTCAGATTATGGAGACGAACAGAACGCCAGTGGCGAACACAAAAAGGAGAAAAGAAAAGAACATTTCAACAGAAGTGACATTTACACCAGATGAAAGAGTAAGAGAAGTTCCACCTGAGAAAGTTCTTGAAGGGGAAGAAGGGACAGAAATAGAGAGAGAGGGACAGATTTCTTGCGGAAAACCCCCGAGGAGGTGTAGGGACATCCAACACTGAGTTAGGTGAAGGGACAAGCAGCAAGCAGAAAGATTGCGTGTCGGAGACCCGAGGAGGGACAGAAGTAGGGCAAACACAAGAGGTGGAAAAAGAGACTGTTGAAAAAGAAAAGCCAAACGAGACAGAATCTGAAGACAGTGAAAACGAAATACCAGAGGGTCGAGTTCTGAGAAAGAGAACTTGGATGGAGGAAAGAAACAGTAAAGAAAGCAAACCAAGAAGAAATGCTAAAGGAGACCTTTGGCCAAACAAAATAAAGAGACTGAGATATCGATTAACACGAGTTAAACCCTCAAAATCTGAACAAGTGAACGAAGTGACAAGTCAGCTCAAAGAAAAAGAGGGAGAGACAAAGGTGTCTGAAGAAAACAAACGATCAAGAAAATCAAACCAGAAGTATAAGTCACCTGAATGGACGTATGTGGCACTGCCTGAACAAGGAGAAGAGGTAGATGGTCAAGGAAATCCAGAGGAGACTTTACTGAAAGTGGTGGAAGAGGAAGGCACAGCGGAAATCCTGAGAGTTATCCTATCCGATATTGGAGAAGAAGCGGAAATTCAGGAATTTCTGTATGTGGATGAAGAAAAGGAAGTGAAAAACGATGAGATGCCAAACTGAGTAATTTCAAGAAGGTCTTTGTAGAAAATATAAAGGATTGAATAAGAAATTGAAGGACTGGGATAACCTGATAAGTGCTTAGCTCTTTCAGGTGAAAGTACAAGGAGTGGAGTAGAAGAGGCTAAGTCAAAAGACACGGTCAATTTAACAAGATGGCTAACATAGATGATAACAAGAGTAGATGTACCTTTATGAGAAGATGGTGTAAAATGTGTTGTTGTTGTACAGGATTATTAATGCTTCTTTGGCGCGTACTCGCTCTATTGATCTCTTTCAAGGTAACTTTAGATACACTAGAAGGGCATACAGAGAATATGACTAACATAGTGAAGAGTTCACAAAAGGTAGTTCAATTTAAAACTAGCACTGAACATATACACAAGGATAGGTCTATAACTGATTTTTCTAGCAATGTGTTTTCAAAATTATTGTATGAATATGTAAAAACAATGGACGTAAGGGATTGCTACGTATGTATGCAGTTGCCTGCCTCTGTTTCAGAAGGAGTGACTTATCATCACCTCCCAGCAACTTATGGAATAACATGTAGTGTTTTAACAAGTATGTTTTATCAAGTAGGGAAATTAGAATATAATCTGTCAAATATAGATAACATTCTTGGACAATTGCCCATGAATAATGAATTGAATCCTGCTAAAACTGATAATGTATTAGGTGAGATTTTTATAGAAACTAAAGAACTAACCTTAGAATATATATTTAGAAACAATTTAGCTTGCAGTTTGAAGAGAGAAGAAAAAACATTTCTAGACATGGTTGAAGAAAGGAGATTGAGAATGCATAATAAGGCAGAAGGACATGAAGTAGGGAAAAATGTCTGGGACATAGAGGGGGAAAAGGAGCTGAAAGGTGAAGCTAGACCAACAATAGCTATAGATACACCACAGAAAGGCAAATTATGTATTATGAGGGAAAGATCCCAATATGATTATTATTATATAGGGACTAGTGAGTGCCATGATACATATTTTATTGCATCCGGATGGGGATTTAGAGGCGGAGAGGATCCTGTTTTTCCTGGATTGTACTACATTTGTGGGAACAAGGCATATTACAGGTTGCCTGACCATTGGTATGGCACATGTTATGTTGGCCTGGTCTTTCCAAAGATTCTTCACATGGATAGAGTAGAAAATAATGGACAAAATAACCTATTAATGCGTAGTAGAAGAGAAACTTGGTTAGACATTGTAGGTGACATTTTTGGAGCCTTGATACCAGCAGTGGGAATATCTTTGAATGCAAATAATATTCGGAAATTGTCAACAATAGTGGATCGCTTGTCAACAAGCACCGCTGGAGGATTTCTTTTGGTAAACACCGAAATGGTTGCTATGCGTGCTATGATAATGCAAAATCGAATTGCCCTTGATATCTTATTGGCAAAAGAGGGTGGAGTCTGTGGAATGCTGAAAGTTCAACATTGTTGTACTTACATTCCTGATGAAAGCAAAGATCTAAAGGTTTATATCAAAAATATTACAGAATTGCATGATGAAATAGTACCACTGGAGGTTGAAAGTATCTGGACTAAAATTAGTAATAAGATGGCTGCTATTAAGACTTTCTTAGGTAAATTAGGTAGTACTATATTAGGGAAAATATTATTTCCATTAACGTGTGTAATTTTCGTATTATTAATACTTAGACTAGGATGTATGTGTTGCAGACATAAAAGAAATAAAAAGAAAATTAGACGAGAAATTATCAAAAAGAAGGAAAAGAAACAAGAAAGAGATTTTGAAGAAATAGAATTGGAAGAATGGAAGAAGAGTATGTATGACAAAACAAAAAGAGAAGATGAAGGGGAAACAGAATTATAATTGAATGAATGAATGAATGAATAAAAATTTATATCGCGCAACTAAGCCCGAAGGCATCAAGGCGCCTAGCAAAAGGATCAAACAGACCAGAACTACTCCTGCGGATAAGCCTTGGCAAAGAGCCACGTCTTTAATGCCTTTCGGAACATAAGGAGATTCTGCTGGAATTTGATTTCAGTAGGGCAGTAGTTCCACAGTTTAGGAGCTAATGACGAAAAGGCTCTCCCTCCCCATTTATCTTTTTTAAAGCGGGGAACTGAGAGTAGATTCCTTCCCTGGGAACGCAGGTTCCTGCTCGGGACATAGGGAGCCAGCAAATCCTTCACTCCTTCTGCCCCGCTGCCAGTCAGGGCCCCAAAGGTCATGCAGAGGATCTTAAAAGCAATCCTATCTTGGATAGGTAACCAATGAAGGCTTTTTCTAGCAGCGGTGGCTGACGCAATCCTGGGAGGGTCCAGCACGAATTTGGCTGCCGCATTTTGGGCTATTTGTAAACGACGCACAAGGCTCTTATTGATGCCAGAGTAGAGGGCGTTACAGTAGTCCAGCCGTGAGGTGACCAGTGCAACCACGATCTGCTTGCGGGCCTGCGGCGCCAAATAGTGTCTGATCTTCTTAAGGGTTCTGATGATACCCCAGCAGGTGGAAACAGTCCTATTAACCTGTTGAGACATAGAGAGCGCAGGATCAATCATCACCCCTAGATTACGAGCCAGGACCGTGGGTGTGGGACAGACTCCCAAGGAGGGGGGCCACCACTCCGAAGACCAGATGTCCCTATTCCTGCCAAAGATGAGGACCTCGTTTTTTTCCCCGTTAAGTTTTAGTGAATTAT
Organism: Triturus cristatus; assembly: GCF_964204655.1. Taxonomy (NCBI): domain Eukaryota; kingdom Metazoa; phylum Chordata; class Amphibia; order Caudata; family Salamandridae; genus Triturus; species Triturus cristatus. The sequence continues at coordinate 400,091,480 of NC_140595.1, read as the reverse complement.
GGATCATCCACTTATAAACTGCCTCCATGCAGTTCCTCTGCATATGACACCACTTCCAACCCAAATGATCTTATTAACCTGGCAAGTGGGGTCACATAGATGTTGAAAAGGGTAGGGCTTAAAGCCGATCCCTGCGGGACCCCACATTGCACAGGTAAGGGTGTAGATAGAAATTCACCCAATTTGACCCTCTGTACCCTCTGATTTAAAAAGGAAGGCAAGAGGTTCAGAGCCAGTCCTTCCACCCCAATCTCCCTAAGGCGAGATATCAAAACCGAGGGAGATAGGGTGTCGAAGGCGGCGAAGGTGTCGATAGGGTGTTGAAGGAGCAAGAAAACATTTTGAATTTCCGTAAAAAGGGAAAATTATTTGATTTTTGTGGGTTTTGTTTTATGGTGATAAAATCACCAAAGGGGGTATTGATGGAGCGGGTAAAATGTTTTCCTTTTATATACCCAATCCATTTTATGTATGTTTGTATTAAAACGATTAATAATTAATCATAATAATTAACAGTTGTTGTATGGAAAAACTAATCAACCTTATTAACCGAGAGAATACACGTGGGATTGCTTTGCATGGCTAAAAATAATATGTAAACTAAGTTGGTATGCATATTAATAAGATAAACGTTGCTTATGTGATGTTATCGTGAATTATGCTTAAATAATCGAGTATTAATGGCTTTGAACGTTGCATATGGCTAGATAAATACACACACATATGAGTATTAGCAAGGGAAATAACACTGTTTAACCATTTCTATGCATTAATTACGTTTTTGTGTTTCTTTGCTTAAGTTGACCATTTGGGCCTGCTATAAAATGGCCGCCGACTGAATCAGACATTTACGAAGTAATATCAATGAAGGGAAAGGAGAAATGCGCCTGCGCAAACTTCAGCAGCTGCGACCTGCCGGTGAACTGTCATCGCTGTGCCCATCAAGGCTGCTCTGGGCGAAAGGCCAACCCTTCAACAGAAATTGTTGCAACCTGAACTATGGATTGCTAATATTCCCATACATTCGTTTTGGAACTTTTAATATGTGGGAACAACATCGAATGTTTCCTGATGTATTAGAATGTATTTCAATCAGCCAATGAGCATCTCTGAAAATGACTATGGCAACATTTGGAATGTAAAATTTAGTATAAATATTGGTAGACTAGAAAGGTATTAGCGCCACTTCTTGAACGTCATTTCCAGTATCCTGATGTTATGCTGACGGAGAGGACGGTGACTTTGGCTGATAGAACAAGAACTATTTGACTGAGGACCAGATTCTGACTTAGAAAACGACAAATAGCCAGAATAGGTAAATATGACAAAAGATGAAATTTATTAACTAGGATTTAACCTGCATGTGATTTAGATAAAGAAATATTAATTGAACTCATGTGTCGGGTTGTTCTTTTATTGAAATGTATTATTGAATAATTTTAGAGAATTAAGGAGTCATTAAGCTAATCCCAACTAAATGATTCATTGACCTATATTTCCTTGATGGGAAGAGAAGCGAGGGTTTTGATAGTAGAGGGAAAGTGATAAAGTTCCCATCAAGGGAAGCAGTGTGGTTCGGAACCAAATGTTTTCCCCTTCTGAGTAGGTGCTGATAGATTGATTAGAATGAATGTTGGTGTTATGGGCCCCACCAGCGTATGTGTGTGTGTGACTGCGAAATCACTCTGTCCGTGGTAATAGGGGGAAATTGAAGAACTCGAACTGCAACAGTTACACCTCCCTGTGACAGGAAACCTAATGTCCAGGTCTCCCCTGCCGGAGTTTCATTCAGCAGTAGGAGGCCAGACTTGTGTCTGTGGCTGCAGCATCCATTTTGTGATGCCAGGGCTCTATTAAGTTTCTACCGGGTATACCAGTGCTGCCATGTCTCTCCCTCTAGAAGGGTGGGATCATACTCCCACACCAGTTACTGGGGGTATGAATCCAAGATGTTTGACACCAAACACGACATGTTTCCGTGCAGTCCAAAGTTAGCATTTACCGTACATGTTGTATTGTGAAAGTGTCCGCGTGACCTGGTTTCACTTCCAGTGAGAGAGTGGAAGAATCTGTTAGGATCTAAAGGGGTTCAGCTGTTGGATGGGGGCCGGCGCGACACGTCATCAGAAAACACAGCTAACGGTAATGCACTGAAGAGTATATGGTCAGGTTGCACCACTGACAACCCCGGAGAAGAGATTCTGAAGGCTGCAGAGGGGTTCAGCTCATGCCTGGGCACCCTCTCACTTATAAGCAAGCACCCTGCCTTCAGGATTGATAAGGCCTGCCATAGGGGTGACTGATAGGTTTGTATGTGCAGTGTTCGGTGAGGTATAGTGAACCTATACCTCAGTAAGGGGTGCATGCACCAACTTACCCAGGCTGCAGTAGCAGACGTGTGGTGTCATTTTGTGTGGCTTTCCAGGGGTGGCATGATACATGCATATGGCCAGGTCTAACTGGGGTGGCATCGTGAGCAAAAGAATGATGGATTTAACCCAGATCTCTTGACTGGGGGTGAATGCTTTGATTTGTTCTGCAGTCTGTCCATCAATTGTGTGTCTTTTGTTTTCTCGCCCTAAGTGCGCTAGGAATGCCCAGATGTGGATCCTGGGCTCACTGTGCCACTGGAATCAAGCTATCCTGGCTGAAGAGGGGTGAAACCCCGAAACCAGTCCTAGGATGCTTGTTTCCGGTTCATGGAGGACCTGGCTTGGCAGTTTGGGGTGGACTGTTCCCATGAGGCACAGGGTCCAGACTGATTTGCATATGGCTGGATTCAAACTGGAACAGCATGGTGAGAAAAAAAACAATGGATTTAGGCCCAGATCTCTGTACTGGGGTGAATGTATGACATTGTTCTGCATTCTGTCCATCAACTGTTGTTTTTGCTGCATCAACAAACCAAGAAGTGTTTTAGAAGTGCATCTGTTAAGGACACTTATTTCATCAAGTCTTACCTTTATTAAATAGCGATATCTAACAGAATCATTGTTTGCCATAAGCATTTTCTAAAGATACTGAGACTGATCTACCCCAATATAAGCGGACATCACATTTTAAGGTTTTTGTCTGTACACTATAGCAGACTGGTCTTCCCAGATATCTATGTATCTCTTGTTGTTTTTAGAATGTGTTAACTGTATGTTGTATAAATGTGGTATGTGTGGAAGCAGGTGATCAGAAATGTTGAAACTCTTTGTCTTGATGTTGCTTCCTTATATTGAATTGTCTTGATGTATATAGAAATATTCTTTGATGTGATTATATAGCATTTAAGTTTATATTAGTTGATATCTATAATGAAAATGAGAATGTATCCTTTCTGTTGTTTTATTGTTTAATACCAGAGTGTTCACTGTAAGATTTTTCTCAAATATATGGGTATTTGCCTTATCTGTGTATACAGCTAAGTGCAGTGTTTTTTGGAACATTTCTGACTCATATTGAGTGTTGTTTTGATGGCGAGTGATTCTGCCAACTAAAATATTTTGCATACAGGATAGTGTGCTTCGGGGCAGCCAGGAAGCAGGTGAGCGGTTGTCCCGTGTTGAGTGCGTGTAGGGTGTTGGCGTCGTAGCGGCGTCTGGTGTTGTGGCGTTCGCGGAGGCCAGGGGGTCTGGTGCTGGGCGCGGTCCAGGCGCAGAGGGGCTTGCCTTAGGCACACCAGCGACGCGCCATATACAGGGAGGTGGGAGGGAGGAATAGCTGGGAGGTGGGAGGGGTGCAGCGAATGGGTGAGCAGGGGCTGGGCCGCAGGGGATGCAGCGGTGGGAAAACAGGTGAGGCAGGGGCAGGTTACAGAAGGCAAAACAGGGGGCACAGGGGAAGCGGGGGAAAACGAGGGTAACAAGATACCCAGGGCAGCAGAAACAAAATCACAACAAAATACCCAGGCATTAAAAACAAAAGCAACAGTACCGGCCTACCGAGGCAGAGGGGCCTCGAACCTGCGGCAGAGGCGGCGACAAGCAGCAGGGACACACCGTCCCACTGGTGGAACTGTGCGGTGTGGGGGAGCGACCTGCCTGAAGACAGGGTCAAGGGTTGCTCTCCTCACCCCGCAGGGGCCGCCATATAAAGAGAGGTGGGAGGGAGGAGCAGCTGGGAGGCGGGAGGGGTGCGGCGAATGGGTGAGCAAGGGGCTGGGCCACAGGGGATGCAGCGGCGGCAAAATGGGTGAGGCAGGGGCAAGTAAAAGAAGGCAAAACAGGGGACACAGGGGAAGCGGGGGAAACGAGGGTGACAAGATATACAGGGCAGCAGAAACAAAATCACAACAAAATACACAGGCAGTAAAAACAAAAGCAACAGTACCGGCCTACCGAGGCAGATGGGCCTCGAACCTGCGGCAGTAGCGGTGACAAGCAGCAGGGACACACTGTCCCACTGGTGGAGCTGTGCGGTGTAGGGGAGCGACGTGCCTGCCTGAAGACATCAGTGCCTTGTTAGGAAAAGCCAGATCATATCCTTCAAAGATACAAAATTATCACCTGAAAATGATACAGTATGTGGATGATATTGTCATATTAGATCATACCTACATCAACCTGCAAGGGGACTTAAATATATTAGATGTCTTTAATCTTGAAAACAAATTAGAGCTGAGCCAGTCAAAAGCAAAAGATATGATCTTTGGCAAATATAAAAAAAATTAAAAAGTATGATACTCTGGTCCCCTCATCTTGAGATACGCTGCGTCTCACAAATATCTGGGCATCTGGCTCACAGAAAAAGGTACGCTGAGACACCTTTTAGCAAAAAATGAAACACAGAGGAGCCATAGTAGCATATAGCCTCTGCAGACTTAACACAAAGTCCTTCAGCCAGTACAATACTGAAGGTAGCAAGAGCCAAACTTTAACAAACAGTATTGTATGGCCATCAAGACTTCACAGGCACCTTTGCGTCGACATTAGAGTTAAGACAGTGCAACACTTTTTGAAAGCCCTTCCTCTTACCGTGGAGCTCCTTGATATCACAAATATGACTAGAAATTGGATTAGTCCAGCAACATTTTGCATGTAAAGTGAACAACTTGGCATACTTCTCCTTGGTCAACAAAGCCAAGAAGGGAACACTACAAGATGTTTTCAAGCCAATTCTCACAAATGACTGTCTCAGTGGGAATCTCTGGGCTAAATATCTAACAAACTCTATCAAGGACCTGAAGGCAAAGCCAATCTGGGAAAGTAACATGTCATACTCAGCACTTAAATCTGCCATAAACACACAAGTCATGCTGCTTAGTCATACTGTTGACATTCTAGATCTGGCAAAAACAAACATTTGCAATATACCTTGGCGGCATACAAAACATTGACCACTCAGCTTTATCTAACAGAAGCAATACACAAAACAGTAAGACTATCTATTGTTTGTACTCGTTTTCTGTTATTCTCAGTATAGGAATTTAGACTGTCTTGGACAATCATCAATTTTCTAGTTTCAGGTGCAGATCTTGTGACCACAACACATAATCTATAACGCACCTTCTCTGCTGCTGTTCCAGGCAGTGAGTGAGAGGCAAGTACTTGTCAAGCAGATTTTTCTGATAAATAACATTAGACAATGCAAGGAAGCCTTAAAACAGTCTTAACTCACAGAATATCTCAGATCTCTGTCAAGCTGTCAAAGTCTTCAAGAAGGTCTCCAAGAAATTCACTTCATCCTCACAATAATCAATTATGGAAATTGCATCTTTGCAATCTCAACTTGTAATTAGCACTGCTAATCGGCTTTTTATAAGAATTCATTTACCGTTTTATCTGTATGATGATTGGTTTGAAATTAATTTTAATTTGTTCTTTTTTGGCTGATGTACAGAATTACAGATTTTATTGGATTACTAAATTTAACTTGAGTGAATTCAATATGTTTTTCCCCTTTGGGCAGTGATGAGCTTTGACGTCATTTTATGAACAATTTTATTTAATCAAATATGGTAAATTACTTACTTATTTTATGCTACTTTAGTGCTAACCCTATATTTTGGGACAAGTATGTCTTTCACAAAAGAATATATATATTTTTTCCTAACCAAAACAGAGGTGTCATTATTGTTAAAAAATGGTTGCAGAACTCGGCTCTATACCCCGGCCACTGTAGAGTTTGATGACTTTTGATTACTTCCCAAAAACATTTTGATTACTCCAAAATATAATAATTAAAGATAATTTAGGCGTTTAGTTGGACTTTATGTTCAATACTAAAATTTGATGGCTGGCAAAAAAAAATGTTATTTTCAATATTGTTGTGAACTTCATCTTTCTCTAGATACAACTGCTGTGACATCTACCTGTAAATTGTTCAGTATCTCGAAGTCGATGGCCAGCCTCATTCTGAAGAACATGATTATTGAGATAAAAGTTCGCTAGTTTTCTTAGATTTTTCATAGACTCTACTATATTGCTTTTCCTTTGATTCTATCAGTACATCAATATTAATACACACAATATAATTAGTGAAGCATGAGCGAGGGAAAATTATCTTCTTGGTGCAGACAGAATGGACGTCACTGTGTACATGATCCAGAATCCTGGTAATTCAAGATGGCCCATCATAGTTGCAATAGGTACCCTTCATTTACCTTTGGGTTTCTGAGGCATCAGTTTGCGTCTGAAATCCCAAATCAGTTAAATAACAAAGGCTCTTCTTTGAAGCTCTGCCACTTTTTATCCCACGTATTCAATTGAATCTACTATACAGGGTGGCAAATCCTTTATCATCATCATCAACTTTTTTTTTATCACTATGGATCATAAAAGTATAGACAACAAGACAACCACAATACACATATACATAAAAATACACATATCAATATCGGTACATAAAAGTTGGCTGTTAAAATACACGATATAAAAAACACAAATAAGTCATGTCACAACTATTTGCTTAAAATAGCAAGGGAATAAACCACAGATAACATGTATAGCATAAATAAACCCACTACATAACTTCATTAACATCAAGTAATTCATATCAAAGAGTTTAGCTCGCTGAATCCAAAAAGCCTTTGAAAGCATACAAGCACAAAAAACTGCAATCTGTCTGGTGTCACTCTGCAGTATTCTAAATATTTCCTGATGCACTCTACAGCCCGAATTTTTGCATACGGGAACAATCCATTTTGCACGTATAGGTTTATAAAAGGAACAAAAAAACAAAATATGGATAAGCGATTCAGAACAGCCGACACACAAATCGTCAGATGAGCCTTTTTACTGTTGCCATCAGCACCTAAATGATTTTATAGGTAAGGTGCCATACTTGAACTGGAGATAAAGTTTCTTCGCCAATGGACTGATGATTTCATCAATAGTGCTTTCATAGGCTGCTATTGGTTTCCTGTCAATAAAAGACACTGATAGGGGGCCCTTACACTCTGATATTGTCAATTGCCACACTTTCCCAAAACAGTCCCTTTAGGCTAGCCTCACCAATCTGGCACGTACTCTCTGGTAAGGTCCAATATTCATCCAATTTCAAACTTAGAAGTAAGGCTTTGATCTCACAGAGCCATGGTATTTTTCGTGCATACAGTGGGACCAAATGTTAATACCATCACCGTAGGACTCCAAGGCAGGTGTTGTCCTAAACCTATGCCAATAATTCAGAATTCTGCATTCAATCTTATGGGCAATTTTCTTTTGGGCCATGTCTAAATATAGGAGAGTCAATGGTGTACTGGTAGAGAGATACAATAGGGTTCTAAGAAACCTTTGTTCCACCACGGAAAGAAACTCAATATGTGAATTGCCCCACAACTCAGCAACATATAAAACTGCCTGAGGGCCTTCACATTATACATTTCCAAGGCTGGACCCACCCTTCTTGATGTTGTTTTTCTATGAATTTTCCCTAAATATGCAGTATACTGGATCAAAGATAGGTAAGCTTTTTATACCTGCGGTGCCCAACATAGATTCTTAGTCAGTTTAGTGCCTAAATAATCAAAGCTAGACTCTACATCTAAAATGATATCACCCACTAGCATCCTGATCTTACAGAAGGTCGACTTCTGACTGGTGAAAATCATACATTTGGTCTACAAGCTATTAAGCGCCAAGTCCCGCCCCACACAGAACAATTGGAAGGAGATCAGGAGTTATTGCAGCCCCTGTGGTGATTTAGAAATTAACAAGGTGTTGTCCACAAAGAGGAGAGCGGGAACTATCTGACTTCCTATCTTGGGTGCATCACACCCATCTCTGTCCAGTGAACCAATTACACCATTTATATATAGTGTGAAGAGAGGGGGCACTAAAACACACCCTTGTCTGACCCTCTGATTAATCTGGATTGGGTCAGTCAGAGCCCCATCCTACCCCCACCTCACCAGGGCAAGTGTGTCAGTGTGTAGTCTCATAAGAATGTTCAGCAGGGGAGTTGGAAGACTCATATTCTCAAGAACCCTCCATATGCTCCACGAAGATCAACAAAGGCAACATAAAGTTTGCCCTTGCCTATAATCACCTCTCTCCTTATATACATGCAAAACAGAAAATCTGGTCCACAGTGCTCACATTTTGTCTGAAACCCGCCTGCCAATTGGAGAGTATGTTTTTGTCCCTAATCCACTCCTGTATGCGAGCCAAAACCTGTTTACAAAATCTTTTTGTAGGGAGTCAATCAGGCTTATGGGCCTGTAATTGGCCGGATTTGCTCCTTCTTCCTTTTTATAGATTGTAATAATTTGCGCTAGTCTCCAGGAGGGCAGGATCTCCATACCAGCTAGGATTGTATTAGTAAGCAAATTGATGGATTTCCCGCAGATTTCTGGATTTTCTCTATATGAAGCATTGGGCAGTCTATCAGGTCCTGGGCACGACCAGGAATGCAAGAATTGATAGATGCTAATGTTTCACTAAGTGAAAAAGTCCGATCATTACCTTTGGTGGTAGAACTGAAATGAATAGCCTCTGAATCGCTCTCTGTATTATCGCATTTGTGTGAATAAAACAGTTCAAAATGGGCCATCCAGTCTAGCGGCTGGATGCAAACGTCGAGGGTTTGCTTACGACCATTGAGACAGCTGAATGCTGTCTTCCAAAATAACTTATTATCTTTTTTCCAAAGTGCTACATGCAAGTTGGTCCATAGGAAACTCTCCCATTCCCTTTTGGGTTTAATTATCGCTTGCTGATACAACAACGTTTTCTTAGCTATATCTTGATGAATGTTTGTCTTAACAGCCACAATGGGTTTGCTCTTGGCTTCCCTACATTCACCATTGTACTGATTGCCAGGGTTAAGGACAATATTCCCCTGCATCTATGTTTCCTCAATGTATCTCTGGCATGGGCTATTAATTTTTTGAGGAGGATAGCAAAATTCTCAGTTCTAGAGGCAACCGGGAGCTTGGATAGGGACTCGTGAGTGGCCATAAAACTATTCTTGATCACTTCCAATACTTCAGGGATTTTCATCACCCAGTCCCTGATTGTTTTATAATTGTTGGCATACGAGAGGGAGCCCGTATCTCTATTACCATAGGGTACCTGGATATGGGGTACTTCGACCCGTAGCAACATACAAAGGGCATTATGGTCACTGTCGAAACTCTTAACTATATCCATATCCACAATTGCTACATCAGCCAGGAAGTAGTCGATTTTACTACTATAGCCTACCCTATTAAAGGTCAATTTGCTTTGGCGATCAGATTGGCATCCACCATTAGTAGCCCTCAGATCGCAATTTAGTAGCATGGCCAGTAATTGACCCACCTTCGCTGTCCACCTGACTGTTGGTTGTCCTTTTCTTGCATTAGGTCAAGAAGGGAAACAACCAACGTTTCGAAGGTGGCATTTAAATCCCCAGCCACCAAAAGCCTATCTTTGTTTAGGCTCTCCAGAAATGGTTGCTCCAAAACAATAATTACCTTGGTCTCCTTGCTGATGCTCTCCACTCTATCATTAACATTGTAGATTCTTAATATCAACCCAGATGGAAACACCAATCTAACTGCTAATATGTCACTAGAAGCTACAGGCACTGGGAATATTCTAAATTGGAGCGTTGTTTTAATCCATATTCACAACCCCCTGAGGATCTGCCCCTTATGGACTGACTTGCATTCACACAGAAAGATGTATACGCACTTTTGAGGGCAGGGACTAGGGACCATGTCTCTTGGAAGAGACAGATGCCAAATGTGTCAGTGAAATGACCTCACTCATCCTCCTCCAGTAGTTTGGCTAATCCTGCTACATTCCATGACAATAGTTTGATATGGGAATCCTGGGTCTGTAAGATCCCTTCCAAGAAAGTGGAGACTGCTTCCCCTACAGTGCTTTCCCCAGTACTTGTTGCCGGAGGCACACTCTCCGAAAACATAGACAGGTCCATCAATCTGTCTCCTATGATTCCTGTGTGTGTCCCCCTACCCAGGTGTAGTGGATCACTCAGTGTTTGGTCAAAGGGTTTGTTCCTCGGGGTGCCGTGTTGGGTCGTTGTGTAGGCGCAGCAGCCGGTGACTGGGCTTCACACAACTGTGAAATTGAGCCAGCACCTTGACCCCGGCTTCCATGAGGCACGCCACTTCGCGTCTCTAATATGTTTCCTTTCAACAATTGAAGAGAAGGCGCCTGACTGTGAGTACATGGTTGGGTTTTAGAGTGACCAAGGGGAGAGTAAACCTTAGTGCGTGTAGACCGGCCAGGTCACGTCCACTGGTCCTGATGAAAACCTGGTATTATCGCCAGGTTGAAACATGTAGACCATTTTTTATTCACTTTTTGTTTCACTACAAAGATACCGGAGGTCAATTTAACTGACAACGGCATCTTATGAATTTTTTTATATTGTCCAGTTGCTCCAGAATAACATTTTTGAGGGAGTTAAATCTGGCCAATTTTTAAATCACTATTTTCACTCACTTGCACCACGAAAAATAACCTGCTCCGCTGTAATCAGGTGTTGAAGCACACCAAGGTAGCATTCGGCTATTCGGGTTGGGCCCCGATGATGAAGCATGTCAGCAACTAGGTTGGTGAGAGAGGGGTCTTCTTAAGAAAGGAGGAATTCGCCTTTCTGTGCACCTCTCCCTATACCTCAGACACATTGAGGTGTCTCCAGGGTGTACTGCTCCAACTGTTTGATTACTCTACAAGGGGACCAGGAGTATTCCCTTCAAACAACAAAAAAAAAAAAATAGATTTTTCGGATTGTACAAAAAATTATTCAAAATGTCTATAGGATCGTGCCTTATGTTGAATAACTACTTTTTAAAGCCTCACAGTGAACAAAATTGCCATTTTTACAGCTGTTTCCTCCTACTCAGAAGCTTCTATTTGGACCGATCGTGGGCAGGAAAATGCCTCCAAACACACTTTTTTTAGTTGAAAAAGTGATAATTCACATCCAAAAGTCATTTACAGTCAAAGGATTGCACAAGAAAATATTCAAAATGTCTATTGGATCATGCCTCATGTTGAATAACCACTTTTTAAAGCCTCACAGTGACCTAAATTGCCATTTTTACAGACTTTTCCTAATCCTCAGAAGTTTCAGTTTTGACCAATTTCGAGCAGGAAAATGACTCTAAGCACACTAATCTTAAAATTGATTTTTCAGACTGTACAAAAAATTATTCAAAATGTCTATAGGATCGTGCCTTATGTTTAATAACCACTTTTCAAAACCTCACAGTGACCAAAATTGCCATTTTAACAGACTTTTCCTCCTATTCAGAAGCTTCTATTTTGACCATTTTCGGGCAGGGAAATGACTCTAAACACAATTGTTTTAGTTCCAAAAGTCATAATTCACATGCAATAGTAATTTACATTCGAAAGATTAAACATTAAAAATTCACAATTACTGACCCTTCCTCCACAGGAAACCTAACAACTGTTATACTGCAGGAGGATGACTTGGGCGCCAGTCAGTGAAAGGAGACAGTTAACCCACTGATGACTGCCCCCCTCCCGGTCTTGGCCCATGTGTGTTGTAACTTTCTAGACATAGCTGGGTCTCCACACTTAATTTGAATCTGTGTGTTTGCATTGGAGATGGTACGAGCTTCAACTGCCATGAGACCTTCCACCAAATCATTATTGACAACGGAAATACGCACTTTATCAGTGCAATGATCAGTGATACACAGCCTTTCCACCCCTATATTATCACTCCTAATTAGTACTTAGCATGGTCTTGTCGCTCTTGAACAGTATATTACCTTGTTAATTAGGTAGTCTGAATCTTTTCTAACCCCAGAGGCTTGCTTAGGAACCCTGCTAAGGAATATCACAGCAGGCTCACCCCCCACAGTACCCAGGGTGTAAATACCATCTTGAATGTTCCCTCTTGGCTGACACCTCCTTACTTCAGCAGAGCTCTGAGTACAAGCATACAGCAGGGAATGCTTCCGCCAGGCCACTGTAAACGGTTCGCATTCAAATAGATTCGACCTTGAATGATAGGATTATGGCCATCCCTTACTATCTGCTGTACGCACCCTTGTCTCCACTGTAGGCCAAGCTAAAACTGGCAAAAAATCAATATTGTCTGTACCTGGGGAACATCTGAACCAGGAGTGAATTGGTGGGCATCCGAGTACTTGTTAAGAACCCCCCCGGTCCCTGCAGGGATGGACATCTGATCCATTAGCTTTTGCCCTCCAGACTCTCAACCATCTTCTGAATAGTTTTAATCTAATCCCTTAAATCCCCGATAATCCCCATTACATTTTGCATCATATTTGGAAGTAGTGCAACAGTCCCTGAATTAATGAAGCCCTAGCCATCTGCTTGTGCATTCACATTTGTTATAGCATTTTCCCCAATTCATCATTTTCAAGTCAGACTCAGAGTTCAGTAGACAAACTGGTCTCTAAATGACCTCTGTAGGAAAAGCCAGAGGAACTTAAAACAGAAACAAATAGAAATTACCCCCACAACCTGGAAATAAACTCCGAGGGTCATCCTTATTTTGTTTTTTAAAAGCCAACTCCCGCTTTAAGAGCATATTTTTTAAAAACAAGAATTTTGCTGAGTGGCTTCACGAACCATGGCAGCTGCTCAGCAAACATTCAGTGACTTCGGAAGAGCTGGTGTGGCAGTGGCTGCTAGGCAGGCATAGCAATCCCTGTGGGGTGTCAGAGAACTCTAAGTATGCTGGGGGTGCAGCCAGGGTGGAAGACCAATGCCACCCAGCCAGAGGGAGGGCCACCTGCCAATAGCTAAACCAGGACCAGTATTTTCTAGTTTGTCTCTAGAGTTATGGAACACCCCTTGGACACTTCCTCACAATCGAGATGCTACTTAGGAAAGCTAAATCCCCATTATATTAGTGTGACATCTAATCTTATTCAACTCGTGCTTGCCGCCCTGGGCTGCTTGCTTCTGGAAACAATTAGGATTGGAAAGCTGGGCATTATAAGTAGCAAACCTAGCAACCAAAATAAACACCACATTTGAAATAAAAAAACTACATTGTGTCTGGTAAGGTCAGCGTGGTAATAGATGCATTTAGTAAAGATATATTCAACATGTCTGCAACTAATGCAATTTGAAAACACCTTGGTATTAATTTCATGAAGAGACATTTATACAGAATAGAACAAATATTAGATTTGATGGATTTCTGTTCTTCACTTAATGTTACCCTGGTACACAAGCACATGTGGTGGATAACACATAGGGGCATATTCTCAAGGAGCTATCGCCGAGTTAACGGCACTTTATCGCAGCCAAAGTTGCGATAAATTTATCGCCTCATTCACAAGCTGGTGTTAACAGCCCACAGCACCAGTTTACCCGCGATAGCAGCCGCAGAAAACATCACCACAGAAGACCCCCGCAACTATCGCTAATGAGATGCAGAGTAGGCATTCCCGTGCCAAAAGCCATAACAACACCACTCCACAACATTCACAACGACCAGACAGAACTGCGAAAAGAACACAAAACCGGCGATAAGGCGTGTTAGCAGCAGGAAAATAACACCTGCTCTGACCTGGTGCAAAGTCGGACCACAGCCTGCACCACAAAAGGGAGCACAGCCCACAGCCACATCAGAAGGGTAACAGATTCCATGGAACCACTGGCTATGTGGTCCAGACACCCAAGAGGGCCACAACACCCACCGCCACCACCCCAGTACCCCAATCCCCACCCGGAACAACCCCCGGACCACCACAGAGGCAGCGCAGCCAAAGACAGTGGACCCCCAGGAAACGCACCAGCCTCACAGACCCAACACCTGACAATGCCATTGCCCACTACAGGCTCAAAAGGACAACCATCCTAGGCATCCTGACAAACAACACCCAACAGGCGATGGAACCAACACAGCGGACAACCAACATCCCACCCCACACAAAGCTGCTGGCTGTGCTGCTCCTGTTGGCCCCTGGTCCCCCAACCAACACCCACCAGAGTCAGAGGAGTCACACAGCCAGCCACATCCAAGTCCCTCACACCTGTCCTGGACATCACCATCAGCCTGGTCCCTATACGTCCAACACAATGCGCAGGATCCGCTGGACACCAAGCAAGGACCATATGCCATAGCTGGATGCACACATGTGTTGGGGCAATCCACAGTACACATGTCATACCTGTGCCCCCTGCCGACACAGCACACAATCACCATAACAGAAAGCACATATCTCACATCAATTTGCAGGCAACAACCAAACACCGTGGAACCTCCACCTATCTCGCCTCCGAATACCCAGCAAGTGTGCATGATTCCTCCATCCTCTGACAGTCCATCAGCAACCAGCATTCCCAGGATGGCACCAAGGGAAATGCACAGCCCCTTGGCAAGTTCCAAATGAACATCCCACTCACCTCAACTCCACAACCATGCAACTTACAACTCTGGCAATTCACAAAAACAAAACCAACATGCAAAACAACATGCCCACCCACCAGAGACGACAGAACAACTCACAATGGTAACCTGGGCAAGCCGTGAACATGAGTCATCAACGGCATGGCACCTCAGTCACACACTAGCCGAATGTGGGAAGAGGTGGCAACCGGCATGTGTGAAGGAGGCAGGAGAACCATGATTGGGAGAGTACACAATGCCAAGAGTGGCGGAGATGTGCTGGACAGACCGCAGTATGCAGAGCACACCCATATCCATGGCAACATACACCTCTGGTGTATGGAGTGTAGTGGACAGTGGGCACAACCATGTCACCCCGGCCAGTGGGGTAGTTCGTGGAAATGTTGCCTGTTACGTCCCCCCGTAAGCGTGCGCGGAGTGGGATGGCCCGGCATATGCCAGACCAGTGTAGGGGTGTGAATAAAAAGCACATAGCCCTGGGCGTGGTCCTCTTCTGGAAAGCCCAACGTCTCTGCCAGGGTGGCGCCTCTCACCACGCCACAAGGCCGACGCTGTCCTCATGAGCAGAGTTGCCTGCGATTCTCTGCGCTTGCCGCACTCTGGCCCACTGGACCCGGAACCCGTCAGGCCCGCCCCTGCGCAGCCAGGTCACACTGATCACCTGCTGACACCGGCGTGTGTCACAGAGGGCCCAACACAAGCTCCAAGCCCGAGGTCCGCACCCCTGGCAGCCTCTCAGACCATCGCTTGCCCACAACGCTGGCCCACATTATTCCTTCCTCATTCACATACTACACCGGCGTCATCTTTGGGCCAATAGGTCCCATATGTGAAACTGTGTCCTAAATCCTGATTGTCAGTGATCCCAAAGCTGGGGAAGTGGCCACAGCACCAGACCCCACAATCAGTGAGGTATAGTTCCATATGGGCATCTTGCGAAACGTGATGCCACTAAGCCTGTTCAACGGCAGACGGCGACACGTGGTGCCACTAACCCTGTTCAACGCCAGCTGGCAATACGTGGTGCCACTAACCCTGTTCAACACCAGCCGGCAACACGTGGTGCCACTAACCCTGTTCAACGCATGCTGGCGACACGTGGATGAGGGACCAGGACTACCCTGCAGACCAGTAGGTTCCACATCCAGCACCTAGTTGCGAATCACGAATGACAGAGTCCACACCAGTGGTTACACGGAGAGGAGTAAGAGGAAGATGCGGCTCAGTCCGGACAAAAGCCGGGTCACAGTCATGGAGGTGACCGAACATTATCAACAACTGACCTGGTGCCATCAACCCTGTTCATCGCAAATCCGTGGCCCATGGTGCCAGTGAACCTGAACTACGCAGGCCGGTAGGGCCATTCAAACTATGCCGGCGACACTCGGTGAATGGCCCGTGCTAACTGCCCGTGCTAATTGCGGTCCAGTAGGTCACACATGTGGAACTGTGTCTTGGGTAAGATGTGGAGGAATCCACACCATTGGACATGCCTCATCACAGGCGGCATCCCCTAACAGCACTGGTGCCACTAACTCTGTGCGCAATGAGTCATGGGTACCATCTGGTAGGACCTTGGTGGCGTCAGAGCCCATGGCCTGGTAGTTTTCTGCATCTTCTTCTGGCTGAACCAGACTTGATGTCCAACATGTGTCTGTTCCATTCATCTCCACCATAGTGACTGTATCAGCATGGGCCTGCCCTCTGCATCCTGCCCTGGGGGTACACCTTCCGCTATCCATCGATACACTCCACGACAAGGCCCCTTGTCATCCCGTGAACCTGCTCTGCACCCGAGACCCAGCCCCAGTGCACCGCAAGTCAGCGGCCCGTGACGGCAGGCCCATGCAGGACGCAGTGCATACGGGGCTACTAACTCTGTGCAGCACAAATCATGGGGTCTTTATGGTTGAATGGTTATGTCATTTACGATGTACACTGTTGTCGATTTCTAACTGCACCAGGCAGCCTTTGCCGGCTGGTGTGCACACACTCCACACACATCCAACACAAGCGTCACTCAGTGAGTGTGCCTGATAATAAATGTGGCCATGCGCACGTTCCCGTAGCCAATTACACCATCTGAGCTAGTGTGTCCGTGTGTTTATTGTGTCAGCATGATGGGCACAGGCCCTGCAACATCACAGTGTGCTGTTTTCTGCGGATGTTGCCATGTCACCTCAGCGTTGGCAGTGACCCTGGACATGTAGCCCCACACAAACCCCCCTGCATGCACAGGCTGCGTGTGCTGGTTCGGCGGGGGGGGCAGGGTGGGGTCCGGACCTTGCCCGGTGCAGGAAGTACAGTAAGTGTGTCTCTGTTTTGGGGTGTTGTCGCCCGCCAGGGCCACAGTACATGATGTTGCAATGTGGCATGTACCAGGAGGGCAGGCCCGCAGGTATGGGGACATGTAGGAGCACGAGAACGCTTGGGTTCTTGGCACATGCATGCCAGGTGTTATGTGTATCAGTCTTGCGGATGCACAGGGATCCCAGCCAGCCATGGGCTGAACACCTGTGTCTGCCCTGTCCGGACCATTGACCTACACCCAAGTGGGCGCACACCTTCAAACGCCAGCGTCGCCGTGTTGTTGGCATGGCGCTGGACATGCGTGGACAGGCATTAGAATGGTGTCTCGTAGGAGTGCACATGATGCAAACTGTGCAGCGCACACAAGTGTGGGTGCCCGTGGCAGGGAGGAGCAGCTGTGTGGCAACGTGACATACAGTGAGTCCGCTCATGTGCATTGTGCTGGGCATATCATCCATGATTCCCAGGGTCGCAGACGTCCCACCACACCCACAACCGGCCTCTGTATGTCTCCTGTATGCATGCAGCTGGTGAAGTTACTGTAGGGATGAAAGGTCCTTTGTCTGTACTATCAGGCGGTAGCACATCTGCAGCTCCGAGCAGGAACTTGCATGTGCCCAGCACCCCCTGACAGATACAATACTATTTGCTTGCGACTCACACACTACGCACTGCCCGACGTGAGACCAACGTGTACACATTCCACACCCCGTAGTGCTTGGTCGTAGTTGGCGTGCATGAAATGGCCTTCACACGTACTCCCATCCCACCCAAGGCCTGCGCCCGTTGCACACAGACACTGCTCATTGCACCGAGCTGTACCATTTCATCCACCAGACTGTCTCAGGGCAAGCCAGTGCTGCTTCAAGCAGAGCCACTGACACAATGGCAGACCATCCCGGACACATGGTCGACTCCAGTCACGTGGAGCTGTACCATGCATGTCTGCTGCATGTACTGGGTGCACTGCCATTGGCAGTGCTGTGGATCAGTTACCGGCTGAGCTTCCGCCTTGCACATGTCACCTGCGTGCAGCCTGTGTTGCACTGTCGCTCGTGCATATTCGAGTGGTCCATGTATGTCTGCCTCTCCAACGTAACGGTAACTGACCTGGATTACGATGTGTGTGTGCGCCCCCTGTTGGCCCACGACCAGGAGTGTCACCAGGATGACCGCTTATGACATGCATGGATGTTTGGCATGCAGGATGGACACTGGACCTGGGAGATTGCACGAGTCGTCGTGTGCAGTGAGCACATTGAGCCACTACCCGATTGGGCTTTGGTGCACATTGGGTCCAGTGGTTGGAGTCAGCACATCTTTCCGGGTCAGCTGATGGATTACATCGGTGACATGTCAGATGTGGTGGATGACGATTGCTCATTGGAGATGTTGGCCTACGCAGCTGCACTCGCGTTCATGGACGAGTGACAAGGTACCTGCAGCCACAAAAGGATGTGAGCCATTGCACGTGTCCCAACACATGGTTGCATGTTGTGGATATGGTCACATGTCCAAAGATGACAGTGGGCATGGCTGCATTGGCCAGGACTCGTGTTCCAGGGGTGAACAACCAACGCAGGTTGGCACTGACTTGTGTTGGTGAGGGACTCCCCCGAGGTGGACATAGGCGCTTTCCTACGTTCCTCATTCAGACATGCTGCTGCATTTGCACTTCACTGACTTGCACTTGTTGATAAAGTTTCCGCACTTTCACTTGTCTCCAACTGTGTTGTGTCTTGATTTGTAGGCCAATGTGTATGTCACGGACTCTCTGGCTCCCTGCCATACATGCATTGCTACCCCATCAGGACTGTGGGTGCATTATCATGTCCCTGTTTCGTGCTTTGCCAGTTGCGTACGCCCGTTTACCGGCCACAGGCAGGTGCACTTGTGTCCTGTGTTTGGTTGTGCACAAGTTGGTGTTTGTACCACATTGTGTTCGGGGTTGGGGTGCTCTGCTTCCTATGTGTGTGTTCTGCATTGTGTGTGAGATGTCCCTTCAGCTCTGATTTGGCTCACTCTTCTCCCTTTCAGGCGGTGTTGTCTTCACTTCTGTGCTTGTACAGTAGTGTGACATTGCCGGGTTGTATGACTTGTGCTCTTTGTTGGTGTTGTTACTCTTGGGCATGGTTTGTCTTCAGTTGTGCTGTGCTTAGTGGTGCATGTGTGCCATTGTGCCCATCTCCCCCGTCCCCCAGTCCCTGCTGGTTCCTCTCCTTGTTGCTGTTGTGTCTGTTGTTTTGGGCAGTTTCCGGTCCCCGCGTCCTGCCACCATCTCAAGACTGATGTGGTGGACACCATTTCCTCCATGTCATCGGGCTCCTGGTGTGGCGCTGGACTCCCACCTTCGGTGTGAATTGCTGCCTTCTTGTTGATGGCGTGTTTCTGCTTGTTTGTGCCTTTCGCATCATTGCTGGAGTTATGGTTTTCTGTCATTGTCCTCCTCCGCTCTCAGGCTGCATTCATCTTGTCCAAGATGGCCTGCCATGTACAATGTTTTGTTGCAAATGGGTTTGGTGGGGTTGTCTGCTGGCTCGGGTTGCCTCCATTGTGGTTGGCTGTTGTTTTCGGTTTGGTCTGTCTTACTTTTTCAGGCTTTTGTTGTGCTTATTCATGCGCGCCGTGAGTTTTGCGGTCCTGGCGGTGCTTATCCCTGCTTTCCTCATCGCAAATGGGCTCATCGCACGTTTTCTGGTGTTGTGGTTTGTGTTTTTATCTCCGTCAGGGTGGTTGTATCGCAGACATTGGCCACGTTTTCAGCGGACTATCGCATGCTACCGCTGTGTTGTGAATTTCACGTTAACACTGGGTTATTTTCCCGCGATGGGCTGCGATGTGTAAAGTTGCGTTAGCATTCTCTGGTGATGTTTAGCACACGTTCTTGTGAATATACCCCATAGATTTTAGCCCCACTCATTTAGTTTAAACATCTCCTGCTCACCGGCTAAAATGCATGTGTGCTGTGATGGCCGCAGAGGTTGCAAAAACCCACTCTCATAAACAATATTACATATTCACGCAGCAGCTGTGGTGAGTCGCAAACAAAACAAAAAAAAATGTCAGTTGTTATTTGTTATGTCTCTGCTTTAACTTTGATTATTTCCAACCACTGGGATTCTGACTTACTTGAAGCACAAAGCTTAGCTTTTTGGCCTTGAAATAAATACGTGTTGTTCCTCTCTGAGCAATTCTATCCCAGAGGATGCATGGATTCCCCCCTTAAGAGTGCATCATAGATGATTTGTCTTCTTGTAATCTGAATTTTCTGGCAGACTCAAATTCAGTTATTTAGTCACTCAATGCCAATTTGTTTCAACAAATGAGAAATACTAAATTGCCAAATTGCTTCTGAGCTGAATGAGCTATGCATTCTTTCTCAGGACGAAATATCACAGAGAGAGATACTATTTGGAAATGTGTGTATATTTTCATACTGTGCTAGCAATACATTGCATATTGTGACGATTGTATGGTGGTAATCTTCATCTCTGTGAGTCCTACTCTCCCCTTGTTACACAGCCTCATTTCCAGGAGGGAGCCTGTCCTCATGTAGTGGCCTACATCATACACCCTACTCCTAGATTCAACTATTGCTTAATATCCAGGCATCACCCAAGAAATTGTCAATGCCAGCCAGCTCAGGAGGGATGAAAGGTCATAAGGACTGTAACAAATAGGAGTAGGACTCATTGTAACAAAGATTACTGTTCAGTAATTAGACCAGCCCTTTGCCTCATTTGTTGGTACAATCCTTCAGTATCATGAGGCAATATCGACCAGTGAACAAGCACTGGTTGCAGATCATGAAAGCCAGAGACAAGATGTTCCTGTTAATACACACTTGATGTTACATTCCAGGCATAACAAAACATATTAAGGTAACACAGAACCCAAAAAATTTATGCAAATTATTGATAGCATGTATACCTCTATTAAAGGAGCCAGTAATACAAAATACAAGTGTAGAGTGAACCTGAGTAGCTACCTTAAATATTTGACTGGAACACTGCCTTGTTTACACCCAGGAGGCAGTTAGGTCCTTGTAATTCTACATCATACTGAGGGAGGAAGCAGGGTAGACCCTAAATGGGTCCCACTTTACTTCCACCAAAGAACTGAAGAGGCAGCCATCCTGCGTGCATCTGCCCTGTACCGAGGCTGGACCAGAACCGAAGCATAGGTGAATTTAATGCACTGTTTTAGTGTTGCTATCGAGGGTATTTGTTATCCTTATCTAGCTCTTCAATTCATGACAAACAAACCACTGATACTCCAGGAAGGTCCATCCTCTACATGTTTACCTCAACTACCCCTTTCGCATTGAATGTACTTAGGTTTGACTTTCTCCTGAATTTCCAGTAGTAGTAAACAGTAATTCACAGGACTGATTTACAAAGCATTTTAATTGTAGCAAGCCTTATGTTGTCTATTACCACTCATTGTGGTTCATAAGTCTTCATTCATCCTTCAAGTTTTTAAATATTTTAACCAGGATAACATTTTGATAATATTCATATTCTGGTTAACTGTTCCCTCTGATCTAGCTAAAAGTGATCCTAAAATAACATTTGAATTTCCAACTAGCATAACACTATCCCAATCGCTTTCACGCATATACCAAGCTTCAAGGAAAAATGTATCTTGTCCAAAATTAGTCGTATAATTGTTTCCAATAACAGGCAACACACAATCTAGAAGTAGCTTAATTAATATGAATTTACCTTCATGATTTATAATCTTCTCCTCCCTTTGTGTACCTACCCTTGTATGCATAGTAAAATTGATGCCCATCTTGTTTTATTCTTCAATTTAATAAATATAATTCTATTAAATTAATGATTTTGCACTAACTGTAAGTCAGTTTGAAGCAGTGGGTTTCAGCAAAAAAAAAAAAATCTTTTTTATTGTTTCTCTTGCAACTTTCCTAAAATTAATAGTAAACTTTGGGTCTTATTTAGAGTTTGGTGGACGGAGGATACCTCATCAAAACATGCTGGATATCCCTTCCATCGTATTACAAGTGCCATAGGCTACACTGCACTTGTAGTATGGCTGACCGGACTTCAGCCACATTTGCAACCGAGTATCCTTTTACATCAAACTCTAAATAAGGCCCTTTATCTCTTTAACATTGAAAAAAAGATAAATTGAAGTTCGAAGATACATCCTTATAAAGTAGCAATACCTCATAAGTCATTATAGTTGTCATTATAGTTGTCAGTTTGTTTCTCTTTGAGATTCATTTTAAGCATCACATTAAGACGTATTGACCAACCCAACCCATATTATGTTATGCAGATTTGTAGAGCACCCTATCAGTCCGTTCCACACTTTAGGAGTGATGTAGGAGGATTTAGACTGAAAATCTGGTTTTCTGTATGCGTGGGATGTGTGCAAGTAAGAGTTCGAACTAGCGGATATGTCGGGAAGGTTTGCGAAAGCAGAAGTGATTGTTGAGGGATGCTGGGCCAGTGTTATGTGGTGCCTTAAAAGAGTGGGTGAAAAGTTTGAATTGTGCTCATTTGTGTGTGGGGAGCCAGTGGAGCTCCTTCAGGTGTGGTGTGATGTGAGTGCGGAGTGGGATGTTAAAAGTATTTCTGGCCCTGGGGTTCTAATTGGTCGTTTCTGTTGATCCTAGTACAAAGGGGTTTCCTATAGTCCAGCTACCTTGTGACGAGGGCATGCAAGATGGTTTTCTGTGTTCTGATTGGGAGCCATTTGACTATTTTCCACAGCATTTTCAGGGTGTGGAAGCATGAGATGTTGATGGCGTTGACTTGGGTGGTCATGTTGAGTTTGCTGTTGATGACAATCTTGAGGTGCTTGGTGTGGGTGGTGGTGGTAGGTGTCCGTCCTAGCTCCAAACCCCTCCTTATATGATAAAACACGCTAAAAAGATAGATGCAAGAGGCAGACATTGTGTTGTAAATTCAGTAAACATGAAAGTGGAAGTGATAGCTATTTGTCCATGGTAAATAAAACAAAACAAAACCAAATAGGGAGATCTCCAGAGAAGCACAACAAAAGTCAAGAACCCTGACCTTCTCCACTATTTTTTAGTGTAATACGGTAATACCTGATAATAGTAGATAATACAACATACCCAATTGCCACTTGAAGATGACAACTCTCAAAGGAACATCGAGTTCACACCTGAATTATAATCATTCACCCTCTCCATATGCAGTCCTAATTCTTTGAGTATTTAGAAAATGAAGGCATTTCACTGGACTGCATGCCACCACCCTCCTGATTAGGCTCACATGACAGATCTTACTCAAAATATATATGTACTGTACATTAATGTTGCATTCATATAAATGCCAGTAACAACTATTCTTCAGTGAAGTGTAATGTATACGTATATAAATACTTTTCGCAGACTTGCCCATGGGATAAGATTGTTGAACTCTAGCAATACAGAGATGTTTTAATGCATAGGCAAAGTGGGCGCTAGCTCAGGGCCCCAGTATTTCAGGGTCCCTTGAGGTAGACCCAGCTCTGTTCTGCAGATAGCCTTTCCCTGATGATCTTGAATAATTCTTTAACAAATTGTTTGAAAAATACAGTTTTCCGTTAATGTTTTTCAATGTGGGTGATGTATGTGGGTCTATTTTGGACCTTTTCAAGGCAGAGCAATGTTGTGTTTATGTTTCATGCAACATTCCTAGAAATACCTTCTTTTACAGCAAAACAGGACTTCACATAGGACAAGTGAGAGGCAGTCGCAGAGATTATTTGCAATAATATTAGGGCCATATTTATGAGAGGAGTTGCATCGCTCTTACACCACGCAACATAGTACAGGAGTGACGCAAGTCCAAAATACAATATATGAAGCCATGCAAGGTCACCTTGCATGGCCCTGAGTTGCTTCATAAATCTGGAGTAACACAGCACAGCACAAATCACTGTGTTGCGTTACTCTAACCTGGGAAGACATTCCATGTGTGATTTGTGGGTGTTCGCACACAACTCCCACAGTTTGTGACGCATTCCCAGATGTACCAAAAGTGATAGACCTAGGAATGCACAAAAAAGAACCTTCTCAGGAAAGGCGTAATGAGGTGAAATATCTTTACTTTTCCTAGTTACTTCCTTTTTCTGTGTGTGCTGCATCCTCCATCACACATAAAAAGAGGAATATGCCTGAGGGGATTTTGTTTGTACAGGAAGGTGCCCCTTCCAGAACAAACACAAACATGCATGAATGCAACAGAGGCACCATGGTACAAAGGTGCCTGCATTGGTGCTGGGCAGCCAAAACTTCACCAGTTCAAGGACAAAGGCAGAAATTCTGAGTATTCTTTTAAATATGGGGTAGTCCTGCCCTTTCACTGTCACACAGAGCAGCAAGCTGACCTGCTGTGCTGCGCGACTTTCTCACAAATAAGCCCCTCAGTGAGATTCTGCTGTGTGTGAATATTGAAAACAAAAAATCCCTGAATATTAGATGTAAACAAATTTAGAATTTGGACCAAAATACCTGTGCACTGTCAGTGAACTGTCAAGGAGGGCATTAAAGAGCTGAAAATGGATCATAAATTCAAAGTTGTTCCGAACATGGGCCCCCAAAATCCTTAAAAGTCTCTCTAGAAGGAATCCAACATTTGTTAAACAATTGTTCTTTATACTAATATATATCCAACATAATGCAAAATAACTTCTTATACATATTTAACAATTGTGAAATGTTCAAGACTCGGTTCTTAAAGGTATTTTGGCAGTAATATTCAGCTTACTCGTGCAACTAACCAAATTTACGAGTGTAAACGCTCTTTTACCTTTCATAAAATGTTGTTTTACACGTTACGCACAGGCACTGTTACACCGAGGTGGTGTAATATTATCCTGTAGTTCGTGATACAGGACAGGAAATACTGTGAAAGTTTAGCAATATTCACAAACTTACTGGATTGTGACTACTCAGAAACTTCTTGTTTACTTCTTTGCATCTGGAAACGGCTGGAGATTATTCCCGCCAATGGCAGGAATACAGTATAACCCCTTCCAGGAGGCGAATTGTCCCCCCTCCCTTCATTCAAACAACTGCGTCCCTTATGTCCATCAAATCAAACCACTGACAATGCTCTTTGGTGCAAGAAAAGGTCACAGTTTATTCAACATAACATGATTACACATTTGCAAAATCATGATTATCCTAGTGCTCTATTACTATTCATGTGATTATACTTCCTTGTCTTTGCCATTATTTTAATTGCTGTGTGAACCCAGCCTCCTCAAGTTCTGTGGATGGGAGGGGACACCTGTCTGGGCCTCTGTTTCCCGGGTCAAGGCTTCAACTTCCTACCAATTTGGGACCTGCCCGGGCTGCAAGTGCCATCCCGCGTGCCCTGTCCTTTCGTGGGCCCTCCCTGCTCCCCAGGGTCCCTGCCGTGTGGCATCCCAAGGACCTTGCACGAGCATCTACTCTATCTATCATGAGGCTGAGTCCTTCATTTTTCCTCCCTCGGTACCCCTGCTGTGAGGCATCCCAAGGGTCCTGCAGGAGCATCACATTCACTCCTTCCATGGAGGTAGGCCGCCCTTGGCTCCCTCAGTGCCCCTGCAGTGAGACATCCCAAGGACACTGTGTGAGCCTTCCCTCTACCTTTTAGTAATTCTCTTGTTTTCTACCTTTCTTGTGTTCCTTCCACCATGCTACCTATGGTTTCACGACCGGAGGGAGCTCCCCCTTCACCCCAGGTCCTCCCGCCCCTGTCCCTGCTGCCCCCGTCTGGGGGGTGACTGTACCTCACTCCTTTGCGCTTGTTTTTTCTTTGTGGGCCCCTGCCCCTGGGGCCTGCTTTCAAAGGATGGTTGGGTGATTCCCACCGCATGCCCTGCAAGCGTGCTGAAACCTGCATGACGCCCTCCATTTAGAGTCATCTATTTCAAACTTCCAGCATATTTTCCCTGATTTGTTATTGCCTTCTTTCTTCCCTTTGAACCCTTGTCCCTGACCCTCATCTTCGCCTTTATCCTGGCAGGGACAAAAATTGCTCTCTTTGCTGCTGACGCCTTCCCTGGCTTCCACCATGTGCGTCGTGAACCCTTCCATGTCCTGGCAATCCCATCCCATTATCGGCCACACCTGCATCTTCTCTCTGAAACCCTCATCCTATCTCAGCCATGCATCGCCCTTATACTGCTGCTGCGGCTTGTGCACTTTTTGCTCGTCTAAAATGAGTGCTGCCGCGTTTGGGGACATTTCTCAATGAAACAAAATGCCAATGTTCTGAAGGCCTTGAGCCAATTTTCTATTGATCTTTCTACTCTGGGCTTGTGGCGGTCCCTCCTGTCATTGTCCTTTTTGTCTTGCACCGCTAAATCTAAACCTACCTGTCGCACATCCAGCAGTGGGAAAATGTCTATGAACTCCTTCCTCCATATGCTCTCCTTCACTGTTAGTGGGATGGGATTGGCCAGCCCTAACAGTTTCATAGTTGTGGGGGGGTCGCTTGGGGAAGGGCGCAGATGCTCGCTGGCCGGCTTCCTATTCTGGTCCATGCCCTCTCCCGCCCCACTTGCTCCCCTAACCGCAGGGGCTGATGTCCCCTCCTCAGTGGTCACTCCGGGTCCTGCCTTCTTATTATGTGGAGTCTGGCTAGAGTCCCCCTTTTCCTTGCCTGTGGCCCCTTTCCTGCCGCCTCCTTGGTCCGCCTTCTGGGCCGGCTTTGTGTACCCCCTTGCCCCTCCGTGCCCCACTGGAGGCTTCCTTGGAAGGAGGCTCATGCCCCCGGCCACTGGCACCAAGGCATCCACGCCGCCAGGTAAGCCGCCCCTGGTCCCCATATTTCTCCTTGGAACTCCTGTCCCCCTCAGCTTAAACCTGTCTGCCACAGGGGTGGCATGGACCACGGCCCCTGCATTGCTACATTGCTCACTCCCCTTTGAGTGCCCATGTTAAAACTGTGCCCTGTTCTCCCTTCTGCTGGACTATCTTGCCGCGCCCTCCCGCACCCTGTTTTGCCGCTTTGCGCGCCTTGGTTACCCCTCACCTTGCTGAGCGTGCCGGATCGCCAGCCGCGTGTCTCCTGAGGGGCCGCCAAGCTGGCTACAGACCCCACATCATTGCTGCTCCCTTGAGTTTCTGAGCTGGACACCAGCTCCAGGGTTGCGGCCTTCCTGCTACTGGCCTGTGGTTGCTTCTCCCCCTTTGCTCCCCACCCTTGGCCCGGTGTTTCTTGCACCAGTCTTGCAGGCTGCGGGGGCTACAGTTTTGGTTGTATGCCCCCCACCCCCAGGTTTCCTGAGGGCGGTGCTGTTGGTGCTGCCCATCATGGCTTCTTTCCATGAGCCCCATCCTGGATTTGTTGGTCCATCCATGCAGCTCCCTTCAGGGCCACCAATGCCTGGCTGTCTCCAACATTGCCTGCAAGCTGTCATCCCACTCGGGTCCTGTGTCCCCTCTGCACATCTTCGGATTCCTCTCGTTGGCCTCTGGCTGCTCTTGGTCCTCCCTGAAGCGCGCTGGTAGCCGTGTCTTCCTCCCAGCTTGCACCCGCTTGCTAGCCATCCCACCAAGCCTTTGTGCACTGGTGCCTTTCAATTGTTGTCCCCTCAGCCTCAGATTGTGCCCAAAACTTGGCGCTTTTGTTTCTAATGGCCTGCTTTTTGCCTTGTCTGTGCCACTGGTACCCCCAAGGTGTTTGCCGGCTCCAAGATCAAAAGCTGAGACACTTCTGCTGGGATTGGAAACTGCAATCTGCAGGTGGCTGCTACACCTCTGGCAGCTTACACATTAACCATATGAGCTATTTAACGGCCGCTGTAGGCCACCACCGTCTTCCTTAAGGGGGCTCTCACACTTGTTTCACAGCACCAGCAAGCCCTGTTACCCCTGAACAGAAGACAATGTCCCCAGAGCTGTTCGCGCCTTTTCCTGGCCCACCAGAGCAAAGCACAGTGGTCTAGGTGCTGTTCGTGCCTTTTTCTGCTCTCGTGCGGCAGCTGGAGAAGCGGTGCAGCTGTGTTGTTTGGTCAAAGCCCTGGGACTAACCGTGCCTGGGGAGCCCTCTTCACTGGGCTCCTCCCGGTGCATTTGGCCGACGCCCACAATGCACAATTGAGCCCCCTTCACCGGGGCTGGTCTCTTCAGAAAATGGCACTAAAAGCGTGCCTCGCGGAGCCCCACTCACAGGGCTTCCATTAAGCATCGACAATGTGCCTCGGCTGGCCCCCCACTCACCGGGGATTTCCTTGGACTCCTCCGGTTTCCTTTGCCTGCACGCGGGGCTCTCCTTAGGCTTATGGGAGCCCCGCCTTGGATCGGGCAACCTCTGCATGCCGTCCGCTTCTGGCCGGCCTGCGGGGCTCTCCTCGGTGCTCCATGTTCAGGCACATGACGTGCTGCTGCTCCTCTCTGTTTCCTCGAGCCGCAGGCTCTGCTACTCTCGGAGACGGGGTGGGCTCCTGCTCTCCTTCCGTCACGATGCTGCGATTGGCCGGCCAGCAACTTCCTGGACCTGGTCCCGCCTCAAACCAGGCAGCTCACCTGACTCCCGGGGACCCGCTCGTGGTGTGGCACTTTGAAACAAGGCACCAAAATTCAGGGTGGGCTCCCACTTTACCCTGCGCTCCGGGGCCAGATAAAATTCGGGCGGTCCCAGAGGCAGTCACTTTACTCCCCGGCACTCGGTAGGTCCATCACTGAAGCGATTCCTTCTCCGTTTCTTTCTTCTCTCGCTGCGAGGAGGGGGGTTTGTGACTGCCCTTTCGAGCGGGCTATTCAAATGTGTGGGGGAGGAGCTTCCCGCCTCTGGACGGCGTTTGGCCTAGTCTCCTTTAATGGGTCCGGCTTTGCCTCCCCTGGCCCGGGTTACTTTCCATGGTAGGAATGGTAACGTTTCAGACGAAAATTGAGGAGAGTAAATGGTTCTTCCACAGAGAGACATATTGCCACAGAGACAGAAAAAGTTACCAGGTGAATTGTAAGATATTAGTGTACGCACAATCATACACTATACATTACGCCCATTTAAGTATGGCGAAAAGGCTTCACAAGATCGTAAATGGTAATTTCCAGCAGTATTCCTAACAAAAATGTGATTGTCACAGCTTTCCAGGAGTACCGTCTCTTGGAAAGCTTTGTGAATTCCATAAATTCCAAATCAAACATGGGAGTAAACCTAACTGGTGTAAATTTATGCTTTTTTTTAAAAAAAAACCACAAAAAAACAACTTGTGAGTGCTTGAGTCTCTGTCCTATTTCATAGCCAGTCATATTAGCTTTATTTCGATAAAAGACATATCATAAAAGCTTTTTAAAAGAAAAATCAGCATTTTACAAAATACAAAACATTTCATCAAAGTTAAGAAGACATTAAGAAGAAACAAGCTAATTGAGTTAATAGGATAAAACGTCATAAAAATTCATTCGCAGGGCACAGATTGACTCTTAACAGTAGAAGTATTCAAGAATTGGCTTTTAAATTTCTCGATCTAATATTCCATGCCCAGCTCAAGAATTTTGCCACGCTGCAAGCATAAAAAGTACGCGAATCAGATCTTAGGATGCGCAATGCCGCAGAGTGGCTGCGAGTGCCCAACTCCCTACAGAGTGGTTTAAGCCAGCATTTTCTTGGGTTTTTGTAGGCTGGGCATACGAACATGATATGGGCTATTGTCTCATGCTCTGCCGTGCAGTTTGGGCAAGAGGCTAATATTTTGTAAGGAACTTTCCATTGGGCAGACATTACACGGGTAAGGAGTGAGCCAACCCTGAACTCAAAGTATAGGGCTCTATCATAAGGTTTTTGAATAACATCTAGGTAAGGTTCATAGTAGGTGGTAAATTTGTGCTGCATAAATTCCTCGGTGAGCCTACCTAGTTTATGGTCCAAAAAAAGCTTGTTATGAATCCAAGACCAGTAAGCTTTCTTGAGTTCTGCCTTGGGTGGAGAAGATCTGGTTGTCCACATCTCTTTGAGGCCCAGATCGTAGAGCAGTGATTTCAAGGTAGTAAGCCAGTTGATTTTATGCCAGCCATCCATGTTCATGACTTCATTTAGGCCTGCAGCATACTTGGTTAGCTCAGGGGTTCGCCACAAGCGAGCCCATAATAAAAGAGGGTGAAGTCTAGCCAAGTCTTGGCATCCTAGATCTTGTAACAGAGGTCTGGTAGGAGTCCTTACAGGCAACATCATAAGATCTTTTAGGAATTTATTTTCAGACTTCACAATTTGATCTAAATTGGAAAAGCCACACAATTCGGCTCCATAAAGGGCCGAATTTGCTCCTCTCGCCTTATATATATCAATTGCTGGAGCTATGGGTTTGCTAACTGACATACGATGTTCTTTAAATATAGCTCCAGTAACTCTTTTGTGGTTCAGGAGCAATTTTTGAATGTGTAAGCTCCAGCACATGGAGTCTGAAATGCGGATGCCTAGATAGTCAAATACAGCGACCCTCTCAAGCTGGGCGTTGTTTAGGACAGGTGAAATTCTTAGTTTAGCAGGAGAGTTCAGCACCAGATACTTAGTTTTTTCTGTGTTGATAACCAATCCTCTGATAGTACAAAAGGATTGGAAACCATCCAACAGGCGCTGTAGGCCCCTCGGGGTCTTGGAGATAAGGAGGGTGTCAACGGCGAACAGGAGAGTAGGAATTTTTTCGCCCGCCAGTGCCGGTGCGTCAGATGGTATTTGCTGCAAGTGCTCCACCACCCCATTTATATACAAAGAAAATAGGGTGGGGGCTAAAACGCAGCCCTGGCGGACGCCCCTGTTCACCGATATTCTGTCCGTTCTCTGCCCCTTCGGGCCCCATCTGACCTGGGCATAGTTTCCCTCGTGAAGGCGTACCAAAAAGTTTAAGATGTACGTCGGGAGTCGCTGATCAGATAAGACCTTCCAAAGGCACCCTCGAGGAACCAGGTCAAAGGCAGTCTTTAGATCTATAAATGCAAGATAAAGACTGCCTTTGCCTATCTTGACCACCTTCCAATACAAGAGAAGTAGTCTGAACACCTGCTCAATTGTCCCCGTACCTGCCCTAAAGCCTGCTTGGTAGTCAGAGAGAATCTTATTTTCATCTGCCCATTCCAGGATTCTCTCCAACACCACCCTCCCAATAGTCTTCTGCATGGAGTCAATTAAGCTTATTGGGCGATAATTTGCTGGATCGTCCCTTTTTCCCTTTTTATATATAGGTACGACCTCAGCACCTTTCCATGAGTCTGGTATCTGGCTGCCAGTAACAATAGCATTGATTAGGATGGAAATGAATTTTGCCCAGTTTACAGGGTCCGTACGAAAAAGATCTCAAGGTATGCCATCTGGACCGGCTGCCTTGGCTGGAACTATGCGCCGGATGGCAGTTTCCACTTCCATTTCGGAAAAGGAATGGCTATTTGGTGCCCCTGTAGTTGGTCTTAATTCTATTGATGAACCCATTAATGGAGGATCATCAGGGGCAGAGTAAAGCTTCAGGAAGTGTTCGTACCAAACGGAGCTTGGGATGTTACAAGTAATTATGTCACTTTCGGGGCACATTTTTGTCCTAATGGTATTCCAAAACCGGCAGGCATCCTTTTGTAGACTAGCTATTTTCAGATCCTGCCAATACCGCTCTTCCCATTCTTTTTTAGCACTAAGTACTGCCTTGTTGTAGTCCTTCCTTGCTTGCTTAATGTTAGAGTGCGATCTGCTTCTAACTGCAGCAACTAAAGCCGTCTTTTTTTTCCTACAAGATTTTGTATACCATAAATTGGCACTATTAGCTTTTAAGGGCACGGGCCGATGTCCTGCTCTAGTTGTTGTGCAAAAAAGATTCTGGAGAGTGCTAATTGTTTTGTCGTAAATTTCAGGAATTTTGACAGCAACATCGTGATCCAAGGAATTTCCTCCCAGTTCTTCTAGTGCCTCTGCAACAGTTCTATTAATGGCGCATAGCCTCCCTTCGTCTAGGAGGGCCCTGTTCCATTTCAAGTACCTGTTGCAGTTAGAGGGAATTACTTCCCTTGTTGGCATTAGATCTTCTAGTAACAAGCCACCAGATTCGGGTAACCACGCGGATTTTAGAGTTAAAGAGAGTGGGTTATGATCGCTGTCAACTGTCGGTATTATACCCATATCTATTAAATACTGCCACAGGTTGAAATTTAAAATTTTTTAATCAATCCGCGACGAGCAGCCCAGCCTATTGTAAGTATGTGTCCCATTTGCATCTGAAAGAGACCTACCATTAGTTGCTCTTAACCCATATTCAATGGTCAAGGAATTCAATTGAACAGCAAGCTTGGTCCATCTTTTTAAAGGTGGGATGCTTAATAGAGGAATTCCTCGTTTTGCATCGTCCTCCTCGGTACCTAAGATATCCTCAATAGCAAGAGGCTCAAAAGTGCAGTTGAAGTCACCTGCTATTAGGATATGTGAATCAATGGGACAGTTAGAGAGCTCGGTTTCCAATGATGCAATTATTGGTGACTCAGCACCTCCCTTAGTTCCCCGAACATATACATTGAACATTACAAGGGTTCTTCCTCCTTGGTTCTCCCGGATGGTCAATTTTAGGAGGTCTGGGGAAATGCATTGGACCTGTTTAAGTGACCAGTTCAAGGATATGCTTATCCATACCAAAAGCCCACCCGATGGCCGTCCCTTTCCTGTTTGTGGTAATACTGCTGGAACAAAATATGATGCAAAACCTACTTTATGGTGCTCAATCTTGCACCACGTCTCTTGGAATATGCATATATTATAATCATCAATAAAGTTATTCCAATCTGGAAGAGAAAGCTTCCTAAAGAGGCCAGCTATATTCCAAGACAGGATCTTCAATCCTGCGCTATTAATTTCTGCAGGCCCCTTTTCACTAGGTGATTGAGTATAGGCACAGTCAGGTTGTAGGGGGGAAGTTTTAGTATTAGGACTCGTTGTTACAATCCCTGAGGCAAAAACTCGGGTATTTAGGCATTGAGGGATGGAAATGGTAGTAGGAACACCATGAGAGGATGATAAGTCGGGGTCACATGTGGGAGAGGCCGGCAATTTAGAATTTTTCATCAGTCAGTCGTTCCCAAGAGGTGATCCCCTAGGAGGCCTCATAGTTTTATCCCCCCAAGCTGTAATGCCTATCATAGAAGGATGCCTAAATTGGATGTTCGAAGTAGCAGGGGGGCAAGATCTGTAATCCAAAGTCAAAAGTCCCTCTGCTAAATGCGGGGATGTCAAGATGAGCTCGATAGTGTCCAATCGCTGGGCCGGATGTGAGTGCCTAGTAGCCTTCACTATGTCCTCTCTTACTACTGAATAGCAGCCGCTAACGTGCCTAATCCAATGTGTAGCCTTATTGATCAGTGAGTCCTCATGTTCCTTACCCACCACCTTAGGAACGTTGACCATAAGGACTGACCGCTTTAAGGAAGTGAAAGAAGGGAAGAGGTCGCTAGATGGGACACCTAGTGTGCCTCTATCGTGCGTTGTTGCCTGAGATCTCAAAGGGGTTTAGGCCGGCAAGCCACCAAATGGTCTCCTAGGCTGCATCGTTATCGCAGATACGGTGTGCGGCCCTACCTTATGGTTTGAAATGGGGAGCTCTGGTTGAATGGACTGAGCGCGTACCCCATCATTATTTTTATGGCAACTTTGCATTTTATTTGTCGTTTGTATTACGCGCTGTGGGGCAACTGGGGCTAGGGAGGTATGGTACGATATTAACAGTTCTAGGGAGGCTTTCAGACTTTTAACTAGGGCTTTTAAGTCCTTTACTTCTGCTGTTAGTAAGTTAATAGACAATTTCATGTCTGTGGAGTCACTATCTGTGTCCAAGCCATCGTCTACTTGGGCACCCAAGGCAGTTTCCGCAGGGCTGTTAGCTATCGAAATTTCGTGGGGGGCCGGTTCATTTGCTAAGGCCGCAAACCTATTGGTGCACACTATTACAGTGGGCTCCAAATGGTTTGGCTTATGCTGGGAAAGAGGCTGAGTCGGTGTTTGGGAAAGAGAAATAATTTCCGAGGAAGGGGTATTCTGCACGCCTCTTTGGCCGGAAGGCTTGTGAAACATCTCTGGTATGTGTACAGGATTTATTTTGTGAGAATTTCCCTATTCCCCCTTCTCTAATAGAATTGCCTCCTGATCTTCTAGCGGAACCCCCATTAAAATATTTTCACAGTCTTCAGCCAAAGCTTCGATACGGTCCATCGTATTACTTTTGGTCACCTTCTTATAACTTTTCCTGACTTTTTTGGCTTTCTTAGGGCCATGCATAGCGTTCATTCCTGACCCCCCCCCTGGCCCCTCCATAATTTTTCGTTTGCCCATAATTGAACCAACTAGGGAGAAAAACAGCAGCAAATGAACTAGTTTTCCCAGGCAAAGAGGTACCTTCAAGCAAAGTCAAATCCCTTTTCAGCCAGGCTCGGTTGAATGTTCGAGTTGGTGTTGGCGGGCAAAGTATTAGGGAATTAGCCCTGGCCTGGCTCTTCCTGGCAGTGACGGGCAAGGACGGGCCCGCCCTTGGCCCGGGCTTGGCCCGCGCGCGTCCCGCGCTGCGGGGCTAACAGTGGGCTTAAATCCCTCCCC
Source organism: Triturus cristatus (assembly GCF_964204655.1). Lineage (NCBI taxonomy): Eukaryota > Metazoa > Chordata > Amphibia > Caudata > Salamandridae > Triturus > Triturus cristatus. The sequence continues at coordinate 400,056,834 of NC_140595.1, read as the reverse complement.
GGCGCTGCCTGATTGCGTATGTGGCAGGCGCCCGGGGCAGGGGATGCTGGGGAATGAAGTTCGCTGCAGCTGCTCTTTTCATGGCAGCGGTAAATAAGCCACTGCACGGGACACCACCAGACAGGGCTCCACCGATGAAAGCCGTTCCCCTCACAGCAGGACAAGAAGTTCAAGGCAGCACCAGGTAAGAATGCGCGTCCCGCGCTGCGGGGCTAACAGTGGGCTTAAATCCCTCCCCAGCGCTGCCTGATTGCGTATGTGGCAGGCGCCCGGGCAGGGGATGCTGGGGAATGAAGTTCGCTGCAGCTGCTCTTCTCACGGCAGCGGAAAATAAGCCACTGCATGGGACACCACCAGACAGGGCTCCACCGATGAAAGCTGTTCCCCTCACGGCAGGACAAGAAGTTCAAGGCAGCACCAGGTAAGAATGCGCGTCCCGCGCTGCGGGGCTAACAGTGGGCTTAAATCCCTCCCCGGCGTTGCCTGATTGCGTATGTGGCAGGCGCCGGGGCAGGGGATGCTGGGGAATGAAGTTCGCTGCAGCTGCTCTTCTCACGGCAGCGGAAAACAAGCCACTGCACGGGACACCACCAGACAGGGCTCCACCGATGAAAGCCGTTCCCCTCACAGCAGGACAAGAAGTTCAAGGCAGCACCAGGTAAGAATGCACGTCCCGCGCTGTGGGGCTAACAGTGGGCTTAAATCCCTCCCCTGCACTGCCTGATTGCGTATGTGGCAGGCGCCCGGGGCAGGGGATGCTGGGGAATGAAGTTCGCTGCAGCTGCTCTTCTCACGGCAGCGGAAAACAAGCCACTGCACGGGACACCACCAGACAGGGCTCCACCGATGAAAGCCGTTCCCCTCACGGCAGGAAAAGAAGTTCAAGGCAGCACCAGGTAAGAATGCACTAAGGAGTTTGTCTTTGTCTTTGATATTTTAGCTTTAGAAAAAAGGATAGTGGACTAAGCACCTATGGAACTATAAAAAGGATGGGCAATTGCATTGTTGCCTTAACTGCTCTCATTAACTGGAATTATGTTGATAATAAGTAATATATAAAAAAATTTATAGTTGTTTTTATTAGCTATTGGTTTCACTCGTACAGTTGATTTCACCAGCTTTGTAAACGACTGCTATCAGCGCTTTGCAATGAGATGATTCATTCCTGATGTTAAAGTAGTCTCTGAATGTTGAATGCCTTCATATCGCAGGCGCCTGAGGACAACTTCCCCTTAAAGCCAGCTGTGGATGCCCGGTATACTTTTTAGCAAAACGGCACAAGGAGTGAAAGCGCTCACTGCTGGCATATTACAGTGACCTGAAGGTCACAGGGTCAAATCCCGACAAGAGCTAGACATTTCAGTGTGTACACTGAGCAACATTAAACTCGGCAATAGTAGCACCGATTGTACCGAGCGAAGTGTTACAATAAACATGAGCTATTGAGAACTTTATCCGAATATTATTATCACAAACAATATGAAGACCCTTTATGTAGAAGCTGAGTGTAACTACCAAACCATTGTAAATAAAACTAAGGTTCAAAAAGGCTATATGCATACGTTTTTAAAATGCACAGGAGGTAATAAAAACTATGAAAAATTATGAACATAGTTTTATTAGAGCCTAATTCCTGAAGCTTAGTAAGGGTAACATAAACAATATACACAGATTCTATATCTTCAGATTCAGCCTGAAAATATTTATATTTTTAGAACTGTTTCAAGGAGCAGAGGTAGATGAAAAACAAAAGGGTCGGCAGATACTTTGGATAATGCCAATGCTTGGGAAAATACACTGTAGCAGTAAAACTGTCCTTTATAGATGACGACATGACTTAACATTTTTTTCCATTGGTTTACGTAATTTCTTCCTGAGATGTAAATCTTACTCTGCCTAAATTCATAAAAATATTGTAATGATACTGTCCAGATTATCCTGTTTAATATATTTCAACAGTCTTTTGCATCTAAAATATTTCAATAATCCACTGCCTATGAAAATACGTTTTAGTTTTCAAGACCACTCTTCATTTTCTTTTCTTCAGATACATGTTGTAATCAAAAAACAACAAGTTATCAGAACACTCTGATGCTACTAAGTGAAATAAGTGTATTCAGGTTGTCTCTGACTAAATAGTGTTCTACCCAGGTTGTCTCTGACTAAACAGTGATTGTAACACCACCCACGTTATTTACTGCATAAAATGCCCTTGCGGCAAGGCCTATGTAGGCAAAACTGAGCGAAAAATAAAAACACGCATTACAGAGCACAAATCCAGGATCAGGAACAAGAACAGTACTTCCAGCCTTGCTATGCATTGGCTAGAAGCCAAACACTCAATTTCTCAACTTCGTTTTCAGATCATTGAGTCTATTGATGTCAAACCAGGCGTAGACACCACTAATTTACTTTTACGCAGAGAGCTCTTCTGGATTCAGGAACTGCAGACCCTGGCCCCATGTGGGCTTAATGACCGTTTAGATTTTTCATGTTTTCTGTAAATACAGCACCTATATGGCCATGTGTAATTCTGAACGTAACCTAGTGACCGATTACTAGTCTTTTTGAGTTATACCCTCAATAAGTTACCTTATAATTCTGTATCCTGTGTTCTATCTTTCTTTCCTGGTGGCTTATGGGCTATTTAAACACTTTTAATCCTTCTCAACACTCATGCCATGATCTTACATTTTATTTATTTCATTTTTTCAATTACACCACACGCCTTTTATTCGCATCTAGATTGGTCATATGTTTGTTTCACTCATATTATTCACCCCATACTTATTCGACCTTTTAGATACATCTGCACACACTACATACGTCAGTAGTGATTTATCCACAGGCTATTTCACTATTTGTATTTTATTTCATTCAAGCTAGCATCAGCTTCATGAATATGGCCATTGTGCGGTCCTTTAACACTTCGCTTTTATACTGTGTAAACCACTTGTACACACCGATCGAGTATGCGTATGTTTCTCCCAGTCCTCTTTTGCTATAGAGCATTTTTCTGGTTTTCTTTATTTATTTTTCTTCAGATGCCTGTTTAGTAATTTATTTCTTGCTTCCATACCCAGTTTTCTCTTTTAGATTGGTTTATTCACACTTTCAAACATGGCGCTATATGCAAGTCCTCTTTCAGTTGCCATGAGTTCTGTTTCCGTTTCGTCATACCGTTTGTTTAAAATGGAGCGCGATTCTCATTAGTAAATATCCCGTTGTAACAACAGGACGCTACCGCGTGGACCGGACCAGATTTTTTTCGTCGTGCATCTCATGTAAGTAGTTTTCACGTCTTTTAGCCGTGTCCTTGATATAGGCGTTTGAGTTGTGAAGCCCACATGTTAGGATTAGCACTTAACGATAAACTGTAATTACATTGTAGTGCTCTTTCCGGAGACGGAACAAGCGTACCCGCAGCTATATGCTTCCTTCGAGTGACTGATTCAGCACACATTCCACATCACGTATTGCCCGGACAACGCTTTGTTAAAAGCACTTCGTTGTTTTAGCATATTTTTTAGTGAGTATTGTTTCTGTTTTTTCGCGTTTCTATCAGAGGCATGTCATACCTCCTATTTTCCTTTTCTCTGATCATATTGTTTCTCCATATCTTTTTTAGTTATTTTACATCATTTGTTACCACGTCATCTAGTTGGTAAGTTGAATCCCTTTCTTCTTTTTAAACGCGTAAATTTAAATACGAGCACTTGCACTCATTTTGTTGTTTTCCTCATTTTGTAGTAACAGTCAGCCTGCATTCATTTTTGCTTCTTTCATGGATCCGCTCACATAATATTCGAGGTGAGGTTCCTTAGCTATATGTTAATACATTTTCATCAGGCACCTACTCTGTACTGTCTTTACTTTTTCCAGCTTTGTATCGTTTTCCATTTTCTCCTCTTGAGTCACATTTATCAGCTTTACATTCTCGCTATTGGGTGTCTGCATTTATATCTTCCTTCAGCTAACGGAGGGTCTATCCACCACACGTGTGATTTATGGACTACTACCATGTATCATGTTAACCGCACGGTTCTCCACCATGTTATCTTCTTGTTTAAACATATTAACCATTTTTTCTATTGATCATGTAATATATGTACTTTCTCCGCAGATTGCCCCTGACGAAGGGACAGTTAAGTCCCGAAATGCATTGGGCTCACCAAAACATCTACTTGTGATCACTTGAAATATTATTTAGTATATCTTATTATTGCATTGCTCATGGTAGATGGCTACCATTATGTACATTTGTTGATTTATTCATGATGATGTAATCTGATGTTGTCTTTACATATATGCTGGAAAATATATGTTTAAACGAACACTATTGTTTTGCGTTTTTGAAGTTTTGTTAATGAGATTAACTGTTTGTAACGTAGTTACCCTTAGCACAGTGCGCAGCGTCAATCACTAGTTGATTGTTCTTCTTCATTCTACCCATGATGGGGCCACAGTGATTGCATGTCAATGTCAAATCTTCCAGCTGTGTTATAATATCTATGAACAGCACTAACTGACAGTTAATTCTCTTGGGTGACCTATAAAAGTGCCTTGCCTTCTAATTTCATTCCTGGCCCCAGTACTTACTAAAATGAGTTGAAGGTACCACCTTCAGCTCTTGGAACCTACTATCCAGGGCTCTTTCTGTGTGTATTTTCAAAGAAGATATTCCGACCTTTACCTCTTAAAGCCCCCTTAGGCATCCACAATTCTTATTTATGTTTGGTGCCTGTGTGATCTCGCTCTTTACTGTATATTTCTATTGAGAGTTCATGCCAGGGCATGCTCTCAGATAATTTTATGGAGAGGAGAGAGCTACAGTCTGTGGCTTATTCGTAAACGGCTGTGATGTAAGCAGTGGAGTAGACCACATTATATCTGCTCATGTAGGACAAAGGATGATCCATGGGGCACCTCCATACAGAATCTTGTCACTTCACTCATGATATTACTTATAGCATGTCAAATGATAGCATTCATACTAACACTTATGACATCTTAAATAACATAATTTCTGAGAACACAGTGCATGGTAGAGTGGCAGGTTGCCGCTAATGTAGTGTAGCGATTGAGATGACAAGACTGTGTACGGAGATGCGTGACATAGTAAATTGAAGGTGATGCATACATTTTAAATTGAAGTTATTACTGGTGTAGTGTAAATTATACATTTAAGCTGTAACTATTCCTTTAGAATTTCTAATGTTTGTATGGTTTACGTTGGGTTTGCATAGAAAGAATAGAAAAAGGTTTTCCTAACTATAACTTATCCTTAACCTTGTTGTCATTTTATGTTTATTTTTAGTATCAGTGTTTCAAATCATACAGGCTAGTGTCGTTGAGTAGAGTGTCATTATATGGAGTATCATACAGTACAGTATCATAGCCAATGTAGAATAAGGCATAGGTGTGCAAAGGTTTGTGGAGAGTCATCAAAAGAGCGCAGAGGTATTGACAGTCAAAAATACAAGGAATTCCTATGTCCAGCAATCCTAACTATAACTGCAGAGCGGCTACCACCGCTGGGTAGTTATAGTTTGGTCAGCGTTTCCATAGGAAATGCATTTTATTGTGTTGCTATTAACTTTAGCCCTGTTTGACTAATCCTCACAAGACTTTCTGAAATGTTGCTACTGTTTGACAAGTTTGTACATGGAAAGTTTTAGGGTTATCCAATAAGCGGGGGTCATGAAAAAAGGGGGTCATAAAACTAAAAATCCTCATGCATTTCCCATTGACTTCTTCTAGATCTTGATCCGCAGATTGTTCTTTCTGTGATTTGGTGCAAATTTGTATATTGCAGTTGTTGAGAAATTAAGATTTAAATATAATTGTATTTCTAGATGGTCGGGTGCATAAAAGGCTTGAGAGAGAGAGTCGTGTGGGAGCACCAGTTTAAAATTAGAGCACTCTGATTGGCTCAGGGAGCGTTTTTCCCCTTGGGCCATTTAAGTGAATTTTATTTTTTTATGGCATTAATGATGCTTCATAGCTTTTTTGTAATTACTTTCAGGCCCATAATGCCATAGTAGTTGATAGAGTAATGTGTTCCAAAGAAGCTTGGATGATGTCATCAATGATGTCATGAGTGATGTCAGAAATGGTGTAATAGAACATGTCATGAGTAATGTAATAATTAATGAGGTCATAAGCAGTGCATGACGGGGGTGCAAGTTGAAGTTAGCTTGGCCCCCCTCCCTGGACCAATTTTGGCCCCAGGGACACCATCCCCTACCTTTTTTTATAAATAAAGGGAGAGGGGCCCGTGGATCCCCCCGGGCCGTTTATGGCCACAGTTAACCCATACCCCCAGGGCCTGCCACATTTTAAAGATTTTTTTAAAAGGGAGGGGGGCTGTGCGGCCCCATCCCGGGGCCCAGCCTCAGGGCACCCACTTGTCACTGATGGGCACTGCTGGGGAGCTTCAAGGACCCCATAGTCTCTTCCGGCTCCCTGTGTCCTGGGGGAGCTAGCACTGCTTGTGGAAAGAGGGAGCTGCTGAACATGCAGTTCCCTCTGTCCAAAGCAATTCTGCACCGCTTTTACCAAGCAAGAACATTTTCTATGCTCTTGCTTGTTGAAAGCGGAGCAGTGTTTGCTATGGCTTAGCAGAAGCAGTAATGCTCTTGCCAAGCCATAGCAAACTGCAATGTCCTGGGGGTGGGCACATGGGACATTGCAAGAGCTTGTTCTAATTTCTCCCAGGAAGGTAGTGGTCCCCGGGGCTGCAGGAGACCACGGAACCCCCTGCATTACATTTTAGAAAAGACCCCGGGGAGGTAGCTGCCCCTAGGGCTGCAGGTCGGTCCACATGGCCCCCTGCATTCCATTTTACAAAAGCCTTGGGGAGGTGGTGGTTTCTGGGGCTGCGGGGGGATTCTGCATGGTCCCTGCATCAATTACAATTAAAGCCCCATGGTGGTGGCGGCTCCCAGGGCTGCAGGCGGGCTGCATAGCCCCTGCATCAATTACAATTTTTGCCCGGGGAGGTGGTGTCCCCGGGGCTGCATCCCCGGGGTCGATGCAGCCCCCGCATTTTGCAAACATTAAGCCCCAGGGAGGTGGCAGTCCACAGGGCTGTGGGGTCCGAGAGGCCCAGGGGAGGTGGTGGTCCCCGGGGCAGCGGGGGAGGCCACCACATTTTTCCACAAAGCAGCCCCGGGAAGGTGGTGGTCCCTAGGGCATATTAAGCCCCAAGAAGGGAGGCCCATGCGCCCTTCTCCTTTTTCTGCAAAATGCCCCCGGGAGCTGGCCTTCCTGGGGGCCGATAATTAACGAAGTGTGAAATTTTGCCCCAATTTTTTTTTAATGCTTTTTGGGCCCTGGGTGACCCCATCGGACACCCCCCCCCCCCCCCAAGATGTCTAGGGGGTCTGAGTGTTTCTACCCTGCCCCATTTTCTTTCCTGTACATTTATTGTGGGACTCAGCTTCAAGCCGAGTCCCAAGATGGCTGCCAACACTTACTGGTTGAAGTGTTGCCAGCCAATCAAATTTCAGTAGGATTTTTTGCTCTCAGATATCTATTTTTTTTCACTTGAATATCTCGGAAACTGCTGAATGTATTTACACCAAATCACTAAAAGCATGCTTTCTGCAACAAGACCTAGCTTTCTGCCATATTTAGTGTAAGTCCGGTCAGCGGTTCCGCTGGGATCGTGTTCAAAAAATGAAAAATCCCCTTGGACATAAAATGGGGAAACTGCATTTTGGGACCCCCTTATTTCTATTGTGAAAATCCACAGCTCGCTAAAAATTCACATCTCAATTTTTGTTTTCAATCTAGCATACATCTCTCAATCCTATGCCTCATTTGCTATCACTCTCTACACAACTCTAGCATCTATATTGGGTCATAGATAAAAAGATCGGATTGCCACCCAAGTGACAGCGTACCCTTCTCACTGCAATTCTTTTACGTTATGATACACCAAAAGCAATTAATTCATCTGATAAGTTGAGAGATGGAGGTTTATGCTATAGTGTCACAGCCCACTTGCCGGGAAAACCTGGAACCCTGCCAAATCGCGCTCGAGTGCGCGGGACGGGGAAGAACTACTAATCCCATGAGCCTTGGAACACTCGCTGACGGTGGTGACGTCAGGACGCTCGCGTACGGCGAGCTCAAAGAGGTTCCGGGGCATCGAGAGAGCACCGCTTACTCTTTGCAGAGAGCTGCGCTGGACGTCGCGAAGGCTGGTAAGGGTGCCTAGTGCACCAAGCTGCGTTCGCTGTTAGTTTGTGGCTCAACTTGATTCCTGGTGGCCATTCCTGGCGGGGACTCGGATCGTGAGTCTCCTTGTGGCGGGTCCGTTGATTCGTCCCTAGTTCCTCCCACGGTGAACACCCGTAGCACAGCGCAAGGCTGGTATCGGGAAACCGCCGAGGAACTTCTCCTTGGGTGCTTCCTTCCCTCGTTGGTGAACTCGTGGTACGAAGTTCGTGCGGGGAAGGAAGGCACTATTCGTGACTTTGTTAGCGGGGCTCTGTGAAACGCCACACGGGGTGCTGCGTGCTTTCTTCCCTCGTTGGTGAACTCGGGGTACGAAGTTCGTGCGGGGAAGGAAGGCACTCTACGGAACTTGGTGTAGCGGGGCTCTGTGAATTATCCTCACGGGGTGCTGAAGGACTACAAAACTTTCGTTGTTACAGTGTCGTGGGGGTTCCGACTTTGCCGTTTCCGGCAAGGCAGAAGGCGCTGGCCTGGAACCTAATTGGAACTTATCTGAGGGTGCATGACTTAATGCAGAAGTGTGTCCAACTAGCCAAGGCCTGTTGTTTAATGGTGGAATTCTCCACACCTGCGGAATTATTTTGAGAGTTTTCTTTCTTTACAGGTACTTTTCTCATTCTTAGAGAGGGGGTGGAGTCGGGTAGGGAGTCAGGCAGGGTGTTATTGATTACTGTCCTGTTTCTGTCTTCACATGTCTCCCTCCCTGCTGTCCCCATCCTTCCCTTCCCCCGCTGGACCACTCCATGGAGTCTGTCATGCTAAATCAGACCGTGGTGGTGTCGAGAGAGGGACCCCTTTAGAGCAACGTACGATCCTGAGGATTCCGGCCACAACAGAGTAAGCGGCCCACGGTTTATATCCTCCTGGTCGTACGTTGTCCCTCGAGCAGCCATGACGTCCTTAGAAGACGTCCTGGCCGCGTTACAGATGGTCCACACCGAACTAGCCGCTTCTAGGGCAGAAACGGCGGCTTTACAGGCTACGGTTGAAGGGATGCAGAGAAACCCCTTCAGCGTAGGGACCCCCTCCGCAACACGTTCAACTCCCTTGGTAGTGGAGATCCCCACCCCTGTTTCCTTGGCCACCCCAGAAAGATTTCACGGGGAAAGTAGTAAGGTCCAGGTGTTCCTCACCCAGATAATGTTACACTTTTCTTGCAAGCCAAAGGCGTTTACCTCTAACCATTCTAGAGTAGCCTTTTTCATATCCTACCTGGCTGGGGATGCCGCCCAATGGGCAGTGCCGTTAGTGAAGCGAGATGATCCCTTACTCTATGATTGGGATTCATTTATACAAGACTTTGAAAAAACTTTCAATCGGAGAGCGGCAACGTTATCTGCCGACAAGGATCTTATGGAGCTTAAGCAGGGGAATCGAGATCTGATAACTTACCTCAATGATTTTCGGCGCCTGGTGACAGAAACTGAATGGCCAGAAGCGAAACAGTTAGCCGTTTTTTATAAAGGCTTAAAAGAAGATATGAAGGACATTGTGGCCCAAATCGACCCACAGCCAGGAACCTGTGATGATTTGATAAACCTCGTTCTACGTCTAGATCACCGCCTTAGCGAGAGAAAAGGGGAAAACCGTAGAAAGGACAGGGGAACATGGCGTCCGGAACCCGTCCGGAATCCGGACAACACCCAGGTAGCACGAGCCGAACCCATGGAAGTGGGAACAGTGCGTTCCGCTCTCACGAGCGAAGAGAGAGAATACCGGAGGAAGAAAGGCCTCTGCATTTATTGCGGAAAGAAGGGGCATTTCATAAGGGAATGCGTATTGAGGACCAAAACCCCAAGGACGGAAACGCGTCGACAACTTGCGGCCACAGCAGAAGGCCCTTCGGGAAACGAGGAAGCTTGAAGGACAGAGAAGGGGTCTCTTCAAGCCACATCCAAATCCCTTCGTTGAGTGGTACCCAGCCGACTGCCAAACAACACCTTCTTCTCGAACTCTCTCTGTTAGTGGATGGAGAGCATTGTGCTATCACGGCCATGTTGGACTCAGGAGCGATGGGGTGTTTTGTAGACCACCGACTGGCCGCTCGAATCGGGTTGTCTCTTTGTGAAAAAGAAATCCCTGAAGTAGTGTATGCGGTGGATGGGAAGCAGCTGGAGGCAGGGCCTATTCGTTTCCACACCAAGGCGGTAGAAGTGAGCCATGGGTTGGACCATGTGGAAAAACTCGAGTTTAATGTCATCCACGCTCCTCAATATGGGATAATCCTAGGACTGCCCTGGTTACGGTTACATAACCCCCAAGTGAATTGGAGGGAAGAAGAAATACACTACACCTCCGATTATTGTCAAAGGAATTGTATTCCTCCACCTCAGAGCCCAGCGCGTTTGTTGGCCGTAGGGCATCGTGTGGCCACCGCGGCTGAACAGGCAGTTACCCTGCCGAAGGAGTATCAGGAGTACGCTGCGGTGTTCAACGAAGGAGAAGCCGAGAAACTACCCCCGCACAGGCCATACGACTGCCAGATTGACCTAATTCCAGGGGCGGTAGTGCCCACAGGCAGAGTATACGCCCTCACGGAACCGGAAAATACATACCTGCGGGAATATTTGGACAAATATTTGGCGTTGGGATTCATTCGTAACTCCAAGTCTCCTGCGGCATCGCCACTGTTTTTTATCCCCAAAGCCAACGGGGAGCTGAGAGCATGTATTGACTTTAGGGCTGTGAATGCCATAACGGTAAAAAACCGCTATCCCCTACCATTAATCCCCGTCATGCTGGAACAAGTACAGAAGGCCGTCATCTACACACGACTGGATCTGAGAGGGGAGTACCATTTGGTACGCATAAGGCAGGGGGACGAGTGGAAAACTGCCTTTAAAACGCGTTACGGCTTGTATGAATATCTAGTCATGCCATTTGGATTGTGTAACGCGCCCGCTGCCTTCCAGTTTTTCCTGAATGACGTTCTCCGTGAATACCTGGATCGTATAGTAGTGGTGTATATCGACGACCTGCTCATCTATTCCTCCACGGTGGAGAGCCACGTCCATCATGTACGCACCATTCTACAAACCTTACAAAAATACCATCTCTATTGTAAGATAAGTAAATGTGAATTCGGGGTTTCCACCGTGGAGTTCCTAGGAGTGATCTTAACACCACAAGGCCAGGAGATGTCAGAACGGAAAATCACCGCCGTAAGAAACTGGCCCATCCCGAAAAACATCAGAGACATCCAGTGCTCCCTCGGTTTTGCCAATTTTTACCGAAGGTTTATCGGCAACTTCTCAGGTTTGGCAACCCCCTTGACCAGATTACTGCGCAAAAAGGTCCCCTTTCACTGGACGGTAGAGACGCAAAAGGGGTTTGAGGCGTTGAAAGAGGCTTTCGTGACGGCGCCGATATTGGTGCACGCGGACCCTGCAAGGCCCTACATGGTGGAGGCACATGCGTCGGATTATGCTGTAGGAGCAGTTCTATCATAGCGACATCCTGAGACGGGTCAGTTACACCCAGTGGCCTTTCGTTCCCGCAAGTTAAATCCAGCGGAACAGAATTATAACATAGCTGAGAAAGAGCTGCTAGCGATTAAAGACGCCTTCGAGGAGTGGCGCCATTATCTCAAAGGGGCCCGTCATATTGTCACTGTATACACCGACCACCGCAATCTGCATTTCATGAAGGCAGCCCGACACCTATCTCCACGACAATTGCGATGGACACTGTTCTTCGCGGAGTATGACTTTATTGTCACTTATCGACCAGGAAAGGACAATAAAAAAGCCGACGCTTTAACCCGCCAGTCCACCTCAAATGATATCTCCGCACCGATCGCACAAACCATTATAGACCCAAGCAAAATCCTTGGTACCACGGTCACGGAATCCTTTCTGAAGAGTGTGATCCGTTGCACCAAGACTGATAAATGGAAAAGGTGGATATCCCAACATCCGGAGTGGAAGGTGCAGGATGGAGTGCCCTTACGCCAGAAACAACTATTGGTCCCCGTACCGGCGCTTCAACGACGTGTGTTTCATTGGTGTCATACGCTGCCCAGCGCCGGTCACAATGGAGTAGAGAAGACTACAGAGAGAGTACTCCAACAATTCTGGTGGCCTACTGTACGAAAGGATCTCCGGCAATGGGTCAAGGAGTGCACAGTATGCGAACAAATGAAGTCATCCCATGCACGACCCGCTGGGTTGTTGCAAATCATGCCAAATCCTGAACACCCCTGGCAAAACATCTCGTTGGATTTTGTGGTGGGAATGCCTATAGACCAAGGGCATACAGTGATATTGGTTGTGGTGGACTCTCTAACAAAAATGGCTCATTTTGTTGCATGCAAGAAGGTACCTACAGCAGGCCAACTAGCCCAGTTGTTATTGCTGCACGTAGTCAGGTTGCACGGGTTACCCCAAAGGGTGGTTTCGGACAGAGGGTCCCAATTCACCGCCAAGTTTTGGAGGGAGTGGTGTACTTCCCTGAGGATCTACCCCGATCTGTCCACCAGTTTTCATCCGCAAACGGATGGGCAGACGGAGAGGGTGAATCAGAGTTTAAAACAATATCTGAGATGTTACGTGGATAGCACTACAGAAAACTGGGTTGACACATTGTGGTTGGCGGAAATAGCATATAACAGTGCAATACATAGCTCCACCAAACATTCACCTTTCTACTGTTCTTACGGGTTTCATCCCAGGTTCATTCCTTTTTTGCACCCCAAGGGAACGGAACACCTACCAGAGGTCAAGGTGAGGGTTAGGCAGATCCAACACCTCCTGTCCCAGGCACAAAGATAGTTAAAGAAAACCAAAGAGAGGTATAAGAACTACGCGGATAAAACCAGAAGACAGGGAAAGGTATATAAGATCGGAGACTATGTATGGCTATCAACCAGAAACATCAGGTTTAAAAAATATAGCATGTTTAATCCCAAATACATTGGCCCGTACAGAGTATTAAAACTCTTCAACCCTGTTGCAGTTAGATTAAACCTCCCATCCTCTCTCCGAATCCATCCTACCTTTCATGTCTCTTTGTTAAAACCTGCAAGGAAAGGGAAGGCTGCTTCCCAGGCACGAGTTCAGGAAGAGGCAGAATATGAGATCAGGGGGATTCTGGATTCAAAAATCCACCGCACAAAACTGTGGTATCTGATTGCCTGGAAGGGATATGGGGAGGAGGAGAACTCATGGGAACCTGCAGAAGGGGTGCACGCACCTAGATTCGTCAGACTGTTTCACCAGCGCTTCCCAAACAAGCCATGTCCTTGTCAGGGTTCTTCGGGGAGGGGATGTCCTGTCACAGCCCACTTGCCGGGAAAACCTGGAACCCTGCCAAATCGCGCTCGAGTGTGCGGGACGGGGAAGAACTACTAATCCCATGAGCCTTGGAACACTCGCTGACGGTGGTGACGTCAGGACGCTCGCGTACGGCGAGCTCAAAGAGGTTCCGGGGCATCGAGAGAGCGCCGCTTACTCTTTGCAGAGAGCTGCGCTGGACGTCGCGAAGGCTGGTAAGGGTGCCTAGTGCACCAAGCTGCGTTCGCTGTTAGTTTGTGGCTCAACTTGATTCCTGGTGGCCATTCCTGGCGGGGACTCGGATCGTGAGTCTCCTTTTGGCGGGTCCGTTGATTCGTCCCTAGTTCCTCCCACGGTGAACACCCGTAGCACAGCGCAAGGCTGGTATCGGGAAACCGCCGAGGAACTTCTCCTTGGGTGCTTCCTTCCCTCGTTGGTGAACTCGTGGTACGAAGTTCGTGCGGGGAAGGAAGGCACTATTCGTGACTTTGTTAGCGGGGCTCTGTGAAACGCCACACGGGGTGCTGCGTGCTTTCTTCCCTCGTTGGTGAACTCGGGGTACGAAGTTCGTGCGGGGAAGGAAGGCACTCTACGGAACTTGGTGTAGCGGGGCTCTGTGAATTATCCTCACGGGGTGCTGCAGGACTACAAAACTTTCGTTGTTACAGTGTCGTGGGGGTTCCGACTTTGCCGTTTCCGGCAAGGCAGAAGGCGCTGGCCTGGAACCTAATTGGAACTTATCTGAGGGTGCATGACTTAATGCAGAAGTGTGTCCAACTAGCCAAGGCCTGTTGTTTAATGGTGGAATTCTCCACACCTGCGGAATTATTTTGAGAGTTTTCTTTCTTTACAGGTACTTTTCTCATTCTTAGAGAGAGGGTGGAGTCGGGTAGGGAGTCAGGCAGGGTGTTATTGATTACTGTCCTGTTTCTGTCTTCACAGGTCTCCCTCCCTGCTGTCCCCATCCTTCCCTTCCCCCGCTGGACCACTCCATGGAGTCTGTCATGCTAAATCAGACCGTGGTGGTGTCGAGAGAGGGACCCCTTTAGAGCAACGTACGATCCTGAGGATTCCGGCCACAACATATAGTTAGTGAGAATAATAACAATTAGGAATAACATGATCTAACATCTTCATTTTAGAACATCACTATCAGTTAAGCAATAGTGAAACTTTCTCAGCTCTGCTTGACAGATCACCCCAAACCTTTCAACACAGCAGCTGAAATAAAAAGCAGCACCAACTTTTTAGCAAAACAAAAAACGCTTTTCCTATGGAAACATTGGTCCTAACTGTAACTACATACTGGCGACCACTAGTAGTAAATAAATAAATATATATATATATCTGTATAACCTGCCTTTCTCTGCCAGTGCCTGCTGTAGCGGCAGAAGCCTTCCAAATTTTCATAACAATTCCAGTTTAACGGACAAAGGATGCGGCACACCAATCCAATACACATATTTATTGTGCAAAAAAACGAGTTTCGGTCAGGACAGCCTTTGTCTTTTTACATATAATGCTATATGCACCCTAGAAATACTATCAAAAACTCATAAATGAAATTATTGGAAATTATGGATAAAAGCATGAAATACATTTTCATTATGCGAATGACAAAATGATTTATAGTCTTTCTTTCTGTCAATAGACATAGTAAACAGACTTCCTTCATACATATATTTCCTATTCCATTGTAATGATCATCTCAATATTCAGTAAGACATCGCTAATTCTATTATTTGCTGTAATTCACAGGGTTAAAGCAAAATACATTTCCATTTTCTTCACCCACATTATAAAGTACATAAAAGTGAAATACTTAAACCCACATCTTAAATCCCAGAGCGGTAAAAAGCAATCAATGTTCCAAATAATATAAAACTCTATATGTACATAATAATCGTTCATGACATTGCATTCTCATGCATTTTAGTTCATTATGGAACATAATATATTACTGCATGATAATTAACTTTCTCATATCTGGCAAGTGCCCCAGTTAATCAATTTTGCCATCAGTTAATGGGCAAGTGCCCAATCATGATTAATGTGGATTTTAATCATGTGTGTGGTCAAATGTAGAGTCTTTCAAAAGAGTAAAACAAAAAAATATATACATGTGTTAATTTCAAATCTTATGCAGCAGTAAATAATCAGCATATTAGTATCTTGTGTGTGCAAGTGAACTATAGTCCGATGTATGTTGCCAATTCTTCCTCCTTATTCATACCACATGACATCTCGGTATTCAAGTCAATTATGTACCACGACTCAAGGACACACAATTGCTTTTCCCTGTTGCCTCCCCTGATATGTTTCATAACGCGATTTATACCCAAAAACTTGAATAGTTTAATATTGCCATTATCTGTACTGTGAAAATGTCTTGCCACAGGATAATTAAAATCCTGGTTGGTTATGGCACGTTGGTGTTCAAGAATACATTTTTTCAGTGGTAACTTGGTACTTCCTATATATCTGAGGCCAAAAGGGCACTCTAAAATATATACCACAAATTCCATAGTGCAAGTAATTAGAAAATACATCTATTTTCCTTGATCATTTTTTGGCACCATTTGTCACAAATTTAAGATCGTATTGTCGTGACAGTATGGACATTCTGAGAAGGATACCTGACATAAAGTGGGAAAGTACTTACCGGATGATATCCTTGGATGTCTGCTCTCTCTACACGTGTATTGCCAAAAAGAAAGGGGTAGATGCTTGCATGTATTTCTTTCAAAGTAGGCCCATATCAATGTTAGATTACACTAATATGCTGGAAAAGATGATGTTATATTGTTTAGAACAAAACATTTTCCTATTTGACAAAACAGTGTATCAACAAATAGCTGGTACAGTGATGGACACCTGCTTCGCCCCCAGCTGAGCAAATTTATTGGAAAATAATGTTTTTGACTTACCTATTGTCAGGGACTGTCCGGGACTGTCTGGGACACAGTCAGGGGCTTGGGCAAGGACTCAGAACTGGGTAGAAAACGTACACAGAAAGAGGAGTACAGCGCTACCCAGGATCACACAGGAAGTCAGAGAAGAAAAGGGATCCAAAGAGGAATCCTGCATAAAGGAACAAGATGCCTAAGACTCAGAAAGGACAGGCACTCATGAGGCGATTTAGCATTCAGAAAAACTATGCCCGAACGGACGTGCAAGACATATATACACACATACAACAATAACAACAAAGGGAATGTGAGGTAAAGCACTCTCGAGCTCCACACGGTAAGACTGAAGCTCAGTAAGTTCCTCACCCACAATTTCTGTTACAGATACTGACTGCAAATACCCACATATAGGATATACATGCACAGTTAGGGTCTATGGAGCTGATACCTATGGTGATGTTATAATTGTAACTCAAAGGCAATACTCACAGTGAACAAGAAACACCACCTAGGTTGTCAGCTGTCCCCACGGATCCTGGCGATCAAACCGGAACACGCAAGGCAGTAACAGCAAAGGGGTACCACTAAAGACTAGCACAATAGACAAGGAGCTAGCAAGGAGGAGTGCTTAACAGGAAATGAAGAAAGGCACAGGGCACACTTGGCAGATAGCAGGTAACAAACATACAAGGTAATATAAGCAAGGTAGCAGGAATTCAAATACAGCAAACTAGGAACTAAAACCAAGGAAATGGGAAGAAAGGTAGGGACTGGAAAAGGATACACAGAAGGGGAGGCTACAAGAGTATACTACAATAGTGCTGTATCAGGAGTCAAGAAAACACAGTAGCACTGAAGGCTGTGCTGAAGCAGGAACAAAAATTGAGCAAAAGCCCAAGATCCAAGGTTGCACTGCAGGCAGTGCTAGTTCAGGAACAGGACATTACTATAGCTCAGGAGTCAAGGTAGCACTGCAGACAGCGCTAGTTCAAGGAAGCAGGAAATAGCTGCAGCTCAGGAAACAAAAGGTCAAGAGAGCACTGCAAGCAGTGCAATTGAGGAACAAGAAATAGCTGAAGCTCAGGAACAAAGAATAACTATAGCTCAGGAACTCAGGAAACAAGGTAGCGCTGCATGCAGTGCTAATTCAGGCACAGGAAATAGCTATAGCTCAGTAATTCTGGAAACAAGGATATCAAGAGCTCAGGAAACACTGGAAACAAGAGTCAGTCTCACCGGTATACAACTACAATGACCAACCTTGGCCTGAAGAGAGCTGGGGCTTAACAGAGCTCACAGTATTCACATGCATCAGGTGTGAGCAGGCTAGCAGCAGCCAGCCACGGGTGAGCTGAATTCCTCCACCCATCCTTGGCCTGCAGGGGTGGAGCTGAAGCAGTGAGCAGGGAATTCTAGGTAACAGAGTGTCAAACATTAGCAGGCTGGCTTCAAGCATGAGCAGGCTGGCTATCACAAAATCCGGCATGGATTGGGAATGGATGTCAATTCAAAATAGTGACCAAATGGATGGAAGTCAGGATATGCATGCAGGGGAGTACATGGAAGCTTAATAGAACACGTTTTCAACAAAGATCATGGTGGATTTGCTATATGTGATCTGCACATCATAGTGTCTCCAAAAATTACTAAAACAACACTCTAATACTGGGTGCAATCTCAGTGTCAAACACTCATCCACCTAGAGTGTTACAACCTGGGTGTACAAAGAACATTTTGTTAAACTTTCCTTGTCCCAGAGCAAACCTAACAGACAAAAGACACAGGAGCACACCATATACAAGTCACTCTAATCTCATGTGTATCTATACATTCTTCATAGCCATTTTCATAGTATCATAAAGGAGTTTCCAAATCAGTATCCACGTAGCAGTAGATCATTCAAATATCATTTTATTTCTCATTTAGGATTGCAGCAGCCAGCAGCCGACGCGCGCGTTTCGCCCCACCCAGGGCTTTCTCAAGGCACATGTATGTAGTAGTTCACACTCTGTCGTTGTGTACATTTTCAAAAGTAATTGTCTCCAAACGATATTATCAGGAAATCTGTCAGCTTCAAGTTTTCATCTGTTCTCAATATTTATTTCTGAAAATCTATGTTATATTCCATGTATCTCTCAAACTCCTTTCCAATAAATTCGTGGAGCCATGATACGTTCCACTCTTCTTCTCAATTTGATACTCTAGATTGTTTTGGGTCAGTTGTGCCTATAACATTGAGAAGTCTACCTTGCTGCCTGTGCTTACTCCATCTGTCATCGCACAAACAGAAAATTCTAATAGATGGCCTACGTGCATGAACTTGGGAGCATTTTCAGTACAGGCTGTGTGGAAACTGAATAAGACTGAGTTAAGGTGACTGGCATATTAGAGAGTGAGGCTACGTGCAGCAGCTTTCCTTAAAGCCACTTGCATTCTTTGGCTGTATAAGCTATGTTTTTTTCAATCATTTACCCATCTCAGGACTGTGTTTATGTGCACATGCATTTTCTGTAGCAGATGCTAAGGAATATCTCTGAATGCCTGCATGCAACATCTTTGCTTCTAAAAAGCAATGTGATTTTCGAGTAGAGAATTGCTGATCCCAAACATGCAGCGCCGGGCATTTCTAAATGTAAATATAATAAGAATGATTCATATCAATCAAATGGACTTTATTCGGTTTCTGTATAAAACCATAAAAGTATTCTAAAACCATACATAGTGTTGAATATAATCTGAAACAAGTTATATATGCAAAAATCACTTAAATAGCAAATCTAGCTTTAAAATCTCATACAATACATATACATACAAATATGTTATAGGATGCATATACAAGAAACATTAAAACAGAGAAGTAGAAAACAAAAAATAAGCACAGAATCCCTGACTAAACTGGTTGTATCACCAACATGCCTAATAAGGCACTATACCGTCATTTAAAAAACACTATCAGTTAGTCACAACAGCCTCTAAGCCTCACCGCTGATTTAAAAAAGTTAAGAACAAAGAGGACAGTATCACCAGACAACAACTGTAAATAAATAAAAGCTAGTTGCACCTGCTTAAACTCCAATCTTTTTAAAATGGGGAAAATAAAGGTTTTCCGGAAGTTAAATAATACTTACAGAACATTAAAAAATTAAGCATGTCCTGTGGAGACTTAACGTCGTAGCCAAAGGACTCTAAAATCTAAGCTCTACTACACCTGCGTGACTGTGCCAACAAGAAATGGAAGAGATCAAAGCGAAACCTGGTCAGAAAGAAACGCTCATAGGTAACAAGTGGCCCTAAAAGGTATGACTCGATTGTACAGTTTTCATAATAATACATTTACGGACACTAGGTTTCCTCAGTTTGCACTCTTCCCTGCCTAGTATCCTCTGTTTATAAAAAGTCTCCCACACCCAGCCCAAGTCTTTCTTGGTCACTATGTCTGGGTTAGCAAATATATTGTCTCTTCCCAGTCTTTCAAAACATCTCTTTATATAATTAAGCCACAAAATGTGTTGAGCATGGTCAAGAGTCATGCACTCCTTCAATATCAGTTTGCTTAAAGACGGACCGTCGTTCAACCAGGTCTTCCTCCATAATGTTAAGGGTCGGAGAGCCAACAAGTCAGAAAGTTAAAGCACCCCCAGTTCTTCATATACCACCATGTTAGATGTTCCCTCGGGCATGGATAAAAGGTGTTTTAAAAAAGTATTCTCAGCCACTTGTAGCTAATCCATGGCCGCATAACCCCATATTTTGCTACCATAGGAAGCTTTAGTGACACATTTAGCCTAATATAACTGTAAGTGTGCAGCAATCGGTCTCCTACCTAACCGTGAATCAAAATTAAAAATAGCCATGTTAGCGCGCACTTAGTCTCCACTTTTTCTCTGGTTTAGTGACCCCCATTTCATCTTCTTGTCTATCAGCACACGAAGATACAAGAAAACATCTGTACGGGGAACTTGGGCAGATCCAACCGTAAACGGAAGGGCAGATCCAACCGTAAACGGATTAAACTTTCTGGAGCGATGTCCCACCTGCATCACATAGGATTTGGAATTGTTTATTGACAGGTCCAGATCCACCATAAAGAAGAAAAAAGAGTTGAGCAGTACTTGTAGCCCTCTTGCGGTCTCAGACATAAGGACCGCATCATCCGCGTATAATAAAACCGGTAGGCCATGCCGACCCACCTGAGGATAATCTATCTTTGTCTCTAATAAAGCTGATTCCAATTTGTTGATATACAAATTGAACAAAAAGGGAGCTAGGATACACTCTTGGCGTACTCCTCTTTTTATTGAGATCTTACAGGAAACCCTAAAATCTTCTGAATATCTAACCTCACTCAGCCTTTGTATTTCTGTGGAGGTCCTCCAGAAAATGAACAATATCCCCATCCATCCTAACAGCCAACATGGTCTGCCAGAGCTTTACTCTGTTCACGTGATCAAACGTGGATGACAGATCCATAAAGGATCCATAAAGGCCAGATCGATAGTACTGGGGTGGACAACCGTATATTCATATCACAGTATAATTCTGTGGGAAACTGAGAATTCTATTTAGGCCTCAATATAAGAATGCCGGTTTCCTATTTGCCATAAGTGGACAAGGGTCTAAAAAGGTGACAGAAGCCTGTTTGTTTCTCTGGACATCTCTTATGTACTTAATTTGCAGAAGAGGTATTGTTTTACTACGTATTTGCATTATTGTTGTTTGCAAGTGAAGTCATTGGAGGATATCAGTTCTGGTTCCAGCAAGCTGCACCTTTCCATTCTTTTGCTCAGAAAAGCAATACTCTAGGGGCACAGGCTGCTGTAGAAAGTAAATACTCTTCAAATCTGATTTCCAGTTGTAAGTCAGCAGGTCAAGAATGGGCGAAGGCAGACTGAACCATAGGATTTCTCGGGTGTACACTCTTTTAGCTCTTTGTTGCAGCCAGAACACTTATGTGGCCTCAGAAGAGGGAAGGACTGCTCCAGCTATACATGAGGGGTGCACCTTTTGCCCCCTTAAATTATTCTTTACAATCAGGATGCCCGGAAGAGGTTTACTTTTTAAAAAAAAAGTTGTGTGTCCCATCTCTCAGCCATGGTACTGTATTTCTAGTGCCTGGGAAGAACAGGCCCCTTGCCTCGTTATAGTGACTAAACATTTGCAGACATTTGTTATCACCTTCCAGCTGTTGTTATGAGAGAATATCTTATAGTTGTGGCAGGACTACCAGAAGGAGAGTGAAAAGAGAGAGCAGCTTCTGAGTTAAAAGGATGATGGAAAAGGTAATTGAGCAGGACAGACAGAGCTATACTGGAGATGTGTGGTTGGAGAGAAAGCAGCAGCATGAACAGTGACAGAGAGAGAGCTACACATGGTTTGAGAGGATAAGGGGAGTGAGGAATGGCATTTTAGATGTCACAAGTGATATCACTGACCATGTCATGAGTGATGTAATATGTGAGATCATGAGCAGTGCATTGCGGGAGCGTAATATACAGTTAGCTCAGGTAAATATAACTGCTGAATGTCTATGGTTTCGTATGAGTGAATTCTGAGTCTCACTATAACGTCCATGTAAGCTTTGTTTCTGGCAGTTAATTTCTAAGGTTTTTTTTAAATACCCTCACTTAACAAAAACTTCCCTGTAACCTTTGGTTTTTGTAGTGAAAATATATATATATATATATTGCCTACTGGCGGGCGCCAGTAGGTAGTTATAGTTAGGACCTATTTTTCATAGGAAATCCGCAACATTCTATTCCCAATAAGTCTGGTGCCGGTTGACGAATCTTCGTGAAATTTGCTAAACTTTTGGCCAGCTCCGGTCCCCTCCTATCCTGAAAGTTTCGTGGTGATTCATCAAGCGGGGGCTGAGAAAAAAGGGGGGTCCCAAAACGCGTTTTCCCCATGCAATTTCCCATAGGACCTGTTGATGCAGCTACAGCCCAAACTGCTGAACGGAATTACACCAAATTTGGCAAAGAGGTAGTCCTCAGTTCAGACTCGTGCCTTTTGCATAAATGGTGTAAATCCATTCAGTAGTTCCTGAGAAAATCAGAGTAAAAAAGATAGATATATCTGTGGCCTCGGAGGATCCACGCACCCTAAGCGCACCCTCCCCGAACCGAGCGCACACCCTCCCGATCACGCGCTGAATGCTAATTGGCTGTCAAGTGTCTGTCTACATTCGAAACCAGGAACTGTTGGCAGCCATTTTGTGCCTCGGTAGAAGAGAGGCTGAAGAAGTAAGGGGAATAAGTGTTTAAAACTTATAAAGGGGGCAGGGTAGAAATACTCTGACCCTCTAGTGTTGCTTAGGGGGTCCCAGAAGGACCCCCTGGGGCCCCCTTTTTTTTTTAAACGGTGAAATGCGTGCAGGGTGCACGGTTCCTAGCGCGTTGGGTGCGCAGATACCAAAAAAATGGAAAGAAAAGTAAAGTTTGTAAAATATAGTTTAAAACATATTTGAAAAAATATAAAACTATATTTTAAAACATTAACAATTTTTTTTTAAACGGTGAAATGCACGCAGGGTCCGCGGTTCCAAGCGCATTGGGTGCGCGGATCCCAAAAAAACGGAAAAAATAAAATAAAAAATAAAGTTTTGGAAATATAGTTTAAAAAATATTTTAAAAAATATAAAACTATATTTTAAAACATTAACAATTATAGATAGGAATTAGCATTTAAAAAACCTTTGAAATTCACTGAAAAATCCATAGGTTTCATGCACGTTATAGTTAGGGATTGGCATGTAAAAAACCTTAGAAATTCATTAAAAAAAACATAGGTTTCAGGGGTGTTATAGTTAGCTGGACATTTCCCTCGTACATAACCCTAGAAATTCCCCCGTTATAGTTAGTTCAGCTAACTATAACTTGCGCGCCCCAGCAACGCACTGCTGATGACGTCACATATTACATCACTCATGACATGGTCAGTGACATCACTGATGACATCACTGATGACATCTCAAATGACATCACTGATGACATCACTGATGACATCATCCATGTAATAAATTAGTGCATCTTCTCACACCCTAATATAACCTTTGATACACTAAAATTTTAGATGGCCATTCTCAAAACCTTAGATACTCCAATACCAATAACTACATATACACTCATTGACTCTTAGGTCTACACACACCTCCACTCACTCACCTGTAGAGTCACTCATACTTACAGTCACTCAGTACAGGACTATCATATGCATTTATACACCTATATAGACACTCAGACACCGCCAATCATCCTTAGACATACTCACACACCTAGTCAATCATGCAAATAATTAATCACACTCCAATTTACTCACCTATACAGTTATACACACACAAGTTCATGTACTCATAAAAATACTACCACATTCTTACGCTCTTATACAATTACCATGCACCCATAGAATCACCCACTCACACATCTATGCACAGAGTCACACACACCCTACCCACACAAACACTCAGGCACCCATACAACCAATCAATAACCCATATAGACACTCATATAGCTATTAACAAAACCATGCAGCCACTTATACACCAACAGACAGACAGATACAGACATTCACACAGATTAGTCACTAGTCTGCAGTAAGATACATTTAATGACTCACTTATAGAGTCAGTCACACACCTAGAAAATCATCCATTCACACACTTATACACCCACTCATTCTTCCATAGGTCTTTCCCTATATATATTAAACATATTAAAACTCTACAGAAACAGAGACTCACTGGATGACGTCATCAGTGATGTCATCAGTGATATCATTTGAGATGTCATCAGTGATGTCATCAGTTATGTCACTGACCATTTCATGAGTGATGTAATATGTGACGTCATCAGCAGTGCATTGCGGGGGGGGGCGCGAGTTATGGTTAGCTGAACTAACTATAGCGGGGGAATTTCTAGGGTTTTTGTACGAGGGAAATGTCCAGCTAACTATAACACCCCTGAAACCTATGGTTTTTTCAGTGAATTTCTAAGGTTTTTTAAATGCCAATTCCTAACTATAACGTGCATGAAACCTATGGTTTTTTCAGTGAATATTTATACATACATATATATATATATATATATATATATATATATATATACACTCCTTAACGGCGCTCAATTTTGAAAACAGCAGATGCAGCGGAGTAATACCAGCATTCGAGAGGTGTTGTTCCAATTTGGCTTTATTTATTTTCTATGTGTGGACTCCATGTTGTTCACAAAAGCAACTGAATAATTAAAAATATAATGACCGACGCGTTTCGGCTGACGCCTTCTACTGGGTAATATATATTACCCCCAGTAGGTAGTTATAGTTAGTACCTAGTTTCCATGGGAAAATTGGTTTTTGACTTGCCTATATCTTTGGTGTCAGTTGACGAATCTTCACGAAATGTTCCCAAAAAGTACCACAGTAAACCTGTTGTGCATGGCAAGTTTCAGGGTGATCTGTCAAGCAGGGGCGAGAAAAAAGGGGCTAAAAAAGGGAATTTTTTAATGTTAATTCCCTTAGGATGCGTAGTTGAACCTGCAACTCGAACTATTAGATGGAAGTACACCAAATTTGGCAGAAGGGTAGGAGTTGTTGCGCAGATTCTTTTTTTTGTTATTTGGTGCAAATCCATTTAGTAGTTTTTGAGGAATTTAAGAAGAAAAAGATTGCAATAACTGTGGTCGCGAAGCCTTTGTGAAAGAATATGAGCTTGTGCAGGGCAATGCACATCTCTCATTGGTTGCCAACACTTCAACCAGGAAGTGCTGGTCGCCATATTGGGAGTCCCTCCAAAAATGTGAAAATAAAGAAAAGGGGACAGCGTAGGAATACCCTGACTCCCCAAGCCATGACCCCCACCATGCAAAAAAGCTTCTTTTATTTTCTTTTACTGTAAGGTCATGACTAATTCAATTTTCAACAACTGCTCAGAATCTTTGGCGTAGCCAAATTTAAAACGCAACCTTTACCATGTCACTGTTATGAGTCTCACCATGTTTCTCAAAACATGCATGCATGTGTCTGTACATTTTGCTAGTGCCATCATATATAAAAGAAACATACAAATACACAAATACCTCTGTCTAATATGTCTAGCATCTTCAAATGCATAAGACCTATGAGAATATATGTGCAAGTAGACAAATACCTCAGTTACAAGACCATGCACACCTTAAAACTTCACAGACCGCACTTCCCATTTCAAAAAGACACCTAAATGTATGTGGTGTATTTCAACTGTACCTTTCCACACACTCATACAAAGTAGCCTAATCACTAATCCCTCTACCAACGTGTCTTAAACCTCACTTTTGAGCTGCACGTTCACTATTCTGCAACTACTTAGGGTGTTCCGCCTTGCCAAATATAAAGCAGTAACCGTTTGCATGTGTCTCTTGTAAGTCTCATCATATTCCAGAAAGCATGCCTGCATGTATCTACACCTTTTCCTAGTGGCATCATATATAAAAGAAACATACAAATAGAAATATCTGTGTTTTATACGTCTAGCATCTTCAGATACATAACAGGTATGAGAATGCATGTGCAAGTAGAGACATAGTTGAGTCAGAAGACCATGCAGACATTGAAACTTCACAGAATGCACTTCCCATGTCAAGCAGACACCTAATATTATGCAGCATATTTCAAGTGTACCTTTCCACAGACTCATACAAAGTAGCCTAATCAGTAATCCCTCTACCAACATGTCTTAAACCTCTGTTGTCAGCTACAGCTTCACCATTCTGCAACTACTTAGGGTGTTGGGCCTAGCCAAATATAAAGCAATAACCCTTCGCATTTCTCTGTTTTAAGTCTCACCATATTCCAGAAAGCATGCTTGCATCTGCACCTTTTCCTAGTGGCATCATATGTAAAATGAAGATACAAATAGACGTATACCTATGTTTTGTATGTCTAGCATCTTCAGATGCATAACACGTATGAGAATACATGTGCAGGTAGACACATACCACAGTCACAAGACCATGAAGACTGAAAACTTGACAGACTGCACTTCCCATTTTAAAGAGACACCTACAATTTTGCGGCATACTTCAACTGTACCGTTCCACAGACTCATACAAACTACCATAATCACTAATCCATCCACAAATGTACACATATTAGTATGCACAGACTATTTCAATAGTCATTTCAGTACAATAAAACTAACTGCATTACACATCTGTCAATTTTGTAAGATATTTCAAACATCACACTTCTCCAATAATTTCAAAACTTTGAAAATAAAGCTTTTCAAATCCAAAACCATCACTACAAACAGTAAAGCACTACTACATAATACATAACACACCTTACACATTTGTAACACCTTTCAAATAGTATTGCAGAATATGCAATATTAGGAACTCATAAAAGATTTTCCATCTCACACTATAAATGAAATGCACCACTCTCAATAACGTAAAACCACTAATGGCAAACTTTTCCTCTCTTTCTGCACACAAATAAATATAAGAAACAAATCACATTGCTTCCTACATTATTTCAAATTGTGAAACACATTTCTATTGGTTAGATATATTACACTTTTAACTGTCTTCTAAAAGTGCCCAAACTGGTTCTGCAATTTTCTGTCACTACTCCACTGCAGTGCCACAGTGTAGCATCGCAATGGAGCTGCGAACCATTCTGGGAGTTCAAAAACCTACTTCTAATAATACTTGTATATTTTTTTAACAACAGACTCCTTCTACACATACTATTGAATTAAAAAAACTTAATTTAGTAGCACATCACTTATGTATAAATTAACATTCACATTTTAAATTCACAGTTAACTTTCAACCCTTCCCCCATTCTGCTTAATCCTAGTTTCCATAGTAACAGTTTCTGCAACATTCAACTGTACTGGCAGGTCACAAGTTTACCATATTTTCAAGCTCAGCACAGTAGCTTACAAATGCAAATAGCAGGTGTGGTTGACGTTTGCAAAATATTACCTTATTCTATCTACTGTACCTTTCAAACATTTTTTAATAACCAATCAGAAACATGCTTCTTCAGGAAAGTAATATGCATCCTATTTTTGAGTGCACAATGTTAATGAACAGCCAATCACTTATCAGCTTTTTCAAAAACAGCATCTTCTCCACCATTTTAGATACCTCTCATTCTACCAGCTGACTACCTGAGCTACAGACATCTTTTCATTCCTTCCAGACATCCCTTCAAGATGTTTACAGTATGGATTGTAGGGCACAGCTACGTTTTCTGGTGCAAAAAGTATGCTGAACACTGTGGTATTGACAAAGACCTAGGTTTGTATAACGTCGATATTAAATGAATTGCACAGAGAGGATTACATTCGTACCAATTGATGCTTTTGGTTAAAACCTTTTTGCATCTCCAACCCCCTAACCTCATGATTGTGCACTGTGGTGGCAATGACCTAGGCAAATTGACTGGGGTAGGCCTGGAAATCCTAATGAAGGATACCTTTACACAATTGATGTTGCTTTTTCCTCAAACTGTACTCTAATATATTCCAAAGACAGAAATGGAAGTGGTCAAATCAATTCTGTCAACAGATTGAGAAAGCTAGGAAGAATGTCAATAAAGATGTTTCTGCTTACCTCAGAGACCATAGGAATGGCTCCATCTATAACAACAATGTATGTTTTGATATGCATGACATCTACAGAAGTAATGGAGTTCACTTCACAGAGGAAGGGAACAGAGTGTTTCTCAACAACCATAAGATGTGCATCCACACTTACATGTAGCTCCAACAAAGACATAATGAAAACAGGGGCTCTTTTTAGAGCCACCATATAACCCAACAGCGAATCTTATATTTTTTTAATATAAATAATCTTTTTACATTTTTTATGGATTTGTGAACCCGTCGTAAATCCACAAAACAAAAGCACAAATTCAATGTACTAAAACACAATACACTTTTCAAGTTTAACTTTTAATTTTTATTTTTTTATATTATTACTACCTCTATCAAATGTAATGTGATTATTAACTTCAATATCACTAACTCTATAAAAAAAAGTTTACAAATGCAACACTACCTTCTGAATTATATACTATTAATTGATTTATTTAAGGTAGATCCAAGAATCCACCGTGACGTTACCCTGGGAGGCCACGCTGAGAGCTGCGATAGAGTCGTGACTCCTATGACGAGCGAAAAAAAATAATTAATGCCCCCCAGTTCCATTTCCTGATATCGGACATAGGGACCCCATTCCCCGGGGCCCAACCATCTTTGATTTTAAAAAAAAGGGAGGGGGGGCACTTGGCCCACCCCGTGGGCCCTTTTAGGCCCTGGGGACCCCATTCCCTGGGGCTTGGACAATGTTTATTTTTTTTTTTGTTTAAAAAGGAGGGGGACCAGGTGGCCCCCTCCCAGCCATTTTGGCCCTGGGGACCCCATCCCCTGGTGCTTGGCCTCACGTTGGGGACTGCGAGGGGAGCCCAAATGCCCCTGTGGTACCTGCCAGCTCCCCACCTCCTGCGGGAGACGACATTGCTTTTGGGCAAAGGGAGCTGTAAACATGCTGCTCCCTTTGCCAAAAAGCAATTCTGCTTCACTTCATGGAATCCAGAGCAATTTTCCTGCTCTCACTTCCATGAAGTGAAGCAGATGTCTGCTATGACAGGGCATGAGCAGTGCTCCTGCCCTGCCATGGAAACTGCAATGTCCCAGAGGTGGGCACCCCTGTACATTGCTG
Source organism: Triturus cristatus (assembly GCF_964204655.1). Classification (NCBI taxonomy): domain Eukaryota; kingdom Metazoa; phylum Chordata; class Amphibia; order Caudata; family Salamandridae; genus Triturus; species Triturus cristatus. Next base: position 400,027,707 of record NC_140595.1, on the reverse strand, counting down.
GAGGCGGCCCTTGGGGTTGGCGGTACCCAGGGCCATAAAGGACTCCTGGAGGGGGGCCACGTGGCCCCCCTCCAGGGGTGTTTAAAGCCCTGCGAAGGCGGGATTTGTGCACCCTACGCGAATCCCACTAAAAGTTTTTTTGTTTTAAATGCTTTTTTTGGTCCTCAAGGTCCCTGTCTGACCGCTTGAGCAGGCCTAGGGTGTCAGGGTGTTTCTATCCTGCCCCCTTTTCTTGTTTTTTCACTTTTTTTCTTGTCTTGTGACTCGGTTCAACTGAGTCACAAGATAGCTGCCAACACTTCCTAGTTTTAAGTGTTGGCAGCCCCTCAGAGTCTAGCTTGTGATAGGGAGGGTTTGGGGATCCATTGCAGTCACCAGATATTAATATTTTTTTTATATGGATTTCTATGGAACTAAATTACACCATTTAAAAACAGGTCACTTTCTGAACCAAAAGCTACCTTTTTGCCAAATTTAGTGTAATTCCGTTCAGCGGTTCGGGCTGTAGCCTTGTCTAAAGTTTAATAAGAAAATTAACATGGAGAAAACACATTTTGGGACCCCTCTTTTTTCTCCACCCCTGCTTGACGAATCACCCTGCAACTTTCAAGACAGGAGCTGACCTGAGCGGGCAATTAGTTTTAAAATGTTTGCGAAGATTCATCAAAAGATATTGCCAAAAGAAAAAATGCTTTTCCTATGGAAACTAGGTCCTAACTATAACTAGCAACTGGCGACTGCCCGTAGGTAATAAATATATATACATATACATGTGATCAAGGCTCAGGCGAGCCGAAACGCGTAATGGCGACAAAGGAATAAAGGAATATCTTTGCACAAATTTCTGGGTTTGTGTCCATCTTTCGGGAGAGCCGCTCGTTGAAGTTCAGCGGAGGAATACTCGTAACATATATATATATATATTCACTGAAAAAACCATAGGTTTCAGGGATGTTATAGTTAGTTGGACATTTGACTCATATAAAACCAGAAAAATTCGCCAGTTATAGTTAGTTGAGCTAACTATAACTCGCGCGCCTGCAATGCACTGCTGATGTCACATATTACATCACTCATGACATGGTCAGTGACATCACTGATGATATCACTGATGACATCTCAAATGACATCACTCATGACATCACTGATGACATCATCCAGTGAATGTGTGTTTCTGTAAAGTTTAAATATTTTTCATATATATCTATGCAGAGGTGTATTGAAGAATGAGTGGATTCACAAGTGCCTGAATGGATTATTAGTAGGCACATGACTGACTGTATAAGTGAGTGATTGAACGTGCCTTACTGAATGCATGGGTTAGTGACTAAACTGTGTGAAAGTCTATATTAGTCTCTCAGTTAGTGTGTAAGCGGCTGCATGCGTTGGTAAGTATCTACATAGGTGTCTATATGAGTTATTGATATTCTTGTCTGTATGACTGTCTGAGTGTCTGTGTGTGTCGGTGTAGGGGGGTGTGACTCTGTGCACAGATGTCTGAGTGGGTAATTCACTGGTTGTATGGATTCAAAAGTATATCTGGGAAGGGCTGTATGGGTGACTCAGTGTGTGTATGGGGGTGTGGTCAGTGAATGAATGTCTCAGTGGTATATGTGTGAGTAACTACATATGTTTTAAGGCAGTATATGTGAGTGTTGGAGTATATAAATGACTATATGTCAGAGTAAGTTATTTGAAGCGTGGGTGTATACATGAGTGTCTGCTTGTATCACTGATTGTATAAGACAATAAGTATGTCTTAGTATCTGCATAAATAAGTGATGTGGTGTGTTTATAAATAACTCAGTTGGTGTATATAACTGTATACATGAGTAAATTAGTATGTAATTCATTCTTTGCATGACTAACTAGGTGTGTGACTAACTCTATGGATGAGTGGTAGAGTGTGACTATGTATAGGTATATCAGTACATATTATAGTACTGTATTGAGTAACTGTATGTGTAAGACACTGGATGTGTGTATAGACCTAGGAAATAGGCGGTGCTATGTAGTATCTGGCATTCTTGTGTGTATGGTTCCAAAAATAATAGTCTGTATTTTAGAGTGCGTGTATCATAGTTTATATTAGGGCATTAGTATGTGCATCAGATTATCACGTGGATGATGTCATCAGTGATGTCATCAGTGATGTCATTTGAGATGTCATCAGTGATGTCACTGACCATGTCATGAGTGATGTAATATGTGACGTCATCAGCAGTGCATTGCGGGCGCGCGAGTTATAGTTAGCTCAACTAACTATAACTGGCGAATGTCCCTGAAACCTATGGGTTTTTCAGTGAATTTCTAAGGTTTTTTAAATGCTAATTCCTAACTATAAAGTCTGTAAAACCTATGGTTTTTTCAGTGAATTTCAACGGTTTTTTAAATGTTAATTTTCATATTTTAATATTAATAAAACCTAAATTTTTTCTAATGGTTTTTAATATTTTGCAACTCTATTATCCTTTTTTTAACTTTGAAAATTATGTAATGTTTTATATCTTCCCCCAAAAATATGCATACCAAACTTTTTTTTGGGGGAGAAAACTACAGTCCCGTACCGGTACTCTACCAACTTCGATCAGCACGCGAATCCTATCCACCACATTTAAATGATGCGCATTTCGTATCCGACAGGTTTGTGACACCACATCCCACGTAACAACATGTACACATGAGGTCGCGCCAGCTGCTACTTTAGTATGCGACGGGTACGCACTACCAAGCCGTGTGTTACGTCATGTACATATGGGGTCGTGCCCACTGTGCGTTGCGAATGTGACAAATGCACGCTGCCACACCCTGTGTTACATCATAAACGTACGGTGTTGCGTTGCGTACGCCATTCCCTTATTTTTTTTGTCTCAAAACTATATCTAAATAACTTTAAAGTGTATATGAGAGCAAGCGATAATCTAACATATTTTAAACATTTATATATTTCTAACTGTAATAAACTTATATTTTAGCAATTATATTTTCTCAAAATCACGTCGGGTGCAGTCTCCTTGCCCACTAGGCGCGCGATTGCCATGCCACCATAAAAAAAGCTCTTCATTAGTTCATAACATTTCCCATTGTGACAGTTGGAAAACGCCACCCATTTTAGTCAATCTCTGTACTGCATTTGATGAGACACACCTCTTCTGCTTAGAGAGCTTTTTTCTAAACTTTTTGCAACGTACACATATCTTACACTACACACAACATGAAACCATCATCTTCATCAATATTCATGGTCTGTAAAGTAGCCTTCCACCTGTGATAGCCATACACCTACAAGTTACATAACCAAAGTTTTCCCCGCTACCAGAGGTAACATAGTTACATACACTGCCCACAGCACAATGTAATATCATACGGCCCAGGGGCACTATCATGCATAGATAATGAACACACGGACACAGATAGATAGTGGGAGTGGGTATGTGCACATGCGCTCGACACCTTTTTATTACCAGGGTCACATATCCAATAACGTCTGTTGTGGATGCGTGTGGAGTCAGTGTAAACCATTCCTCAAGGAATAGTTGTTGCTATCATCTACTACAACAGTAATCATTGGATCACACACCGACATTCAATAATAAAAGAATCAATAGTTTGTACTGCAGTAAGGTAGGGACAGTAGATGTGAAGTAATACAGAAAAATATTCTTTTGTAAAAGAAACACAACTTATGGTATACTGAGACACAATTAATAGATCAGAAACAATACACAAAAAGATTTTATCTTAAAGGGTCCATCAGTTTTAGTGCACTCAGAAAGCCACATCAAAATAATTCAGCATGTCAACAACCAGCAATGATGTGTGCTATAGATGGGCAGGCCGTACTTGGAGTAATATCTGTTGCCATCAACAGAACATCATCAGCAATAGCAACTCAATCTAAATTGTGAACACTGCTGTCTACAGTGTAGGCCAGAGAGAGCGGTCAGCAAGGGCCCACAGCTACGTAAGGTGGAATTCAGCTACACAGTTTGTCATACGCGAAGCAACAAAAAGTGTGTCTGGAGCCTGTAATAATACGTATTCATGGTGTAGACAGAGCGCACTGGAGCAATGTCTTTTCCTACAGAACTGCCTCATCTACAAGACCAACTCGATCCGAATTGTGAACACTGCTATCTGCAGTGTTAAATGTAAACAGTACTCACACAGACATTCATGAATACTTTGTCTCACTTCCTCTTAACAAAAGACAACAACATAAATTGCAGAAAAATCTGCAATAAATAAAACAAAACAATTCAAATACCATTTCTGCTGTGGTGGATCACACACAGAGATTCAATAATAAAAGGGTCAATAGTTTGTGCTGCAGTAAGGTAGGGACAGTAGATGTAAAATAATACTGAAAAGATTCTATCATAAAAGAACCATAAATTTGTGGTATACTGAGATACAGGCAGTAGATCTGAAATAATACACAAAATGATTGTATCATAAAGGGTCCAGCAGTTCTAGTGCACTCAGATAGCCACATCAAAAGCATTCAGCATGTGCACAGCCAGCGATGAAGCGTGCTGCGAGCAGGCCATACTAGCAGCAATGTCTGTTGCCATCAACACTGCATCATCTGCAATAGCGACTCGATCTCAATTGCGAACGCTGCTCTCTGCAGTGTAGGCCAGAGAGAGGGGTCAGCAAAGACCTACAGCTACGTAAGGTGGACTTGAGCTACACAGTTTGTCGTGCGCGAAGAAACAAAAAGCGCGTGCAGAGCCTGCGATAACACGTATGCATGGTGCAGACAGAGCGCACTGCAGCAATGTCTTTTCCTACAGGACTGCGTCATCTACAATACCGACTCAATCTGAATTGTGAACACTGCTGTCTGCAGTGTAAATTGAAGGCATTAGTCACACAGACATCCATTAATACTTTTTCTCACTTCCTCTTCCCAAAATACAACAACATAAATTACGAAAACTCTGCAATAAATAAATCAAAACAATTTGAATTGCGATTTCTACTGTCCACAGTGCAGACTATTCAGTGTTCCTTTGAACTTGCAAGATGAATTTCACCATTGTACTAAACATATAACTCATCTAAAAAAAATTCTTCAAGCAAATATACTAAAATAATATTCTGTATATTTCAAAACATTGTAGTTAGTTGTCTACTGAATTCTGTAATTAAACAATCACAACTCGATCTGAATTGTGAGCCCTGCTGACCGCAGTGTAAGCCAGAAGCAGTAGTCATTAACACCTCACAGCCACCTGCCGTTGGATTCGGATGCACCTGGTCGGAGGGGGTACACAGAAATCATCACAGACTTTAACTTCTGGCATCCTCAAGCATATAATCAAGACCCGGTTTCACTGTTCGGACCTTCAGTACCACGGTGTAGTCCTCCGACTACAGTCAACCAAGCCCAATAATTATGCAGGAGTTAACTACGAAAGCACAGACACTGACTGATGCACCTCAACGGAAAGAGTTCTGTGAAAAGCAAGCAGCAGTTACTATCGGACACCGTCCATTGTGGGATCAAGACACTGCTCCACTGTTAGGACCTAGAGTTGATTGCACCTGTTCGAAGGGAGTACCTTCATCTCCACTCTCAGATGCAGTTCTAACATTGTCCATTGTGGGATCAAGACACCGTTCCACTGTTGGGACCTAGAGTTGGTTGCACCTGGTGGAAGGGAGTACCTTCATCTCCACTCTGAGATGCAGTTCTAACATAGTACATTGTGGTATCTCACATGTCACATACTATTCAATGAAAGACAATACTGTTTCATCAGAATCATTTCCAAATTTAGGTTCATCCTTGATCCATAGTAGCATATGTATATGAGATGCACCTCTTGCTTGATGCTCCTTTCTCCAAAAGAAATCGGTAACTTCTCCAAGAGCTGTATTCTTTTTATTGCAGATAAAAGACATTATAGGTTGAAACCTATCATTACACTATCTGCACACATATACAGGATCCAATGAACACAGTTCACTATGAGTCTTTATTTCAACATTTTTTATATTGGAATTCGCTTCTCTTAGAAAGTCAAGCAAATCTTCCCATGCATACTCTGCACAGCTAAGTGAGACAAACCATGTTCTTGTACCTACGTACCGTAACATACACTTGAGTTCTTCATGACGACAATACCAATACTCATTCGTTCCACGTTGACATGCCATCAAATTGATTAAGTGTCCTTCTAAATTTTCATCTCTTTCTTGAAGTTTCTCCACAAATTCTTTCACAGAAAGAACTTATTGATGAACTTTAGTTTTAAGTATGTGGTTCACAGCATACGACGAAGAAGACAGATCACTTTCAAACAAAAAGGTGAAACATGTAAAAAATGCACTGTCAAAATCTAGGATCTTCAGAATATAATCTGAAATTTCAAGTGGTCAAACAGAGAAAGTGGACAAGTCAAGGACTGAAGATATTTATGAACATTGACCAATGTGTCCTTTGCATTCAAACGAAGTAATAGGAAGCAGCATTGAGTTATTTGAAATAAAAAAAGGCCCACAGAGAACTCCAATAAGTGTATGGAAGAAAACCTTGGAAGGTCATTATTTTCCACAGCTGTTTCCTACAGGAGAAGGTGGACGGTATAATGATCCACCTGTACCAATTGCAGCTTCAGAATATCGATCAACAAGATTCATCTTCTAAACTTATTACCTGTTCACCCACATTTACAGTTTTGTAATAAATATTGTTCTCTATAAGATATAAGGTAGCCTTTTCAACTTTATTAACACCCACAAAATCTTTCCATATTTTCCGACTTTTTGTTACTACAACATTTATTAGAATGACTACTGCCTAATTTTCCTCTTTCACTCCAGCAATAGTTTCAATATTTTTCTTAAAATCCAAAGGTAAGTACACCATTCTTCCTTCAAACCTCTTTGCAAGTCTGTTGGAGACAGTTTATATGTTTTAGGCTCCATCCGAATTATAGTTTGAAAAGAATTAACACATTGAATTAGAACAGACTCATATGTATTCAATTCTGCCAGTTCCTCTGGAATAGCTACTAATTCTAAGTTATTATGTACTGCTCTAAAAGGCATTTTGTTCTCTTCTAATTTGTTATAGCAATATTTACATATACGTTGATCACTACGTAACTCAAATTGACCTTCCACCAACAAGTAAATTGTAAATTCTACCCACTTACCATTGTTCTCCTTTTCACTTTTCAAATACAAATCAACATTCCTACTTTGACTTTTATAATCAGTACGTCGACAACAAACACAAACATAGTCTCGTATTTCACACCACACTTCATTAAACTTTCCAATTTCTTCTTCAAACTGATCAGTGCTAATCAATTTTTCCCATTTCCTCCAACAACTGTAATTGTCAAACTTTCATGTTCTATGTAAATGTGTGTGTACTTGTAAATGTGTGTGTACTTGTAAAGCGCACTATCACTCCTGTCGGAGTATCCTGGCGCTGAAGACCGCTGGGGAACCCGTCCTGGTTTTCCCTGTGAGATGGTCCCTTCCTGGGTATCTCCAAGGTGAAACCAGGCATCCCCGGCGTCTGTGGGGGGCCGTTGTAGAGATGAGGCAAGCTTAATGCCCAGAGTTGCCGAGTGTGTTCCTGGTTAGAGTAGGTACCGAGGCGAGAATTATCGAGTCCATTTTGACCCTGGTCCACGACCCTGCCGCGTCGGGAATTGAACCCTGGTCCCTGGCCGATTCTCTGCTTACGGGTCTGCCGCCTCTAACCAGTGAGCCACACCTCTCCACATGAACTGCTCCTCTGAACCAAAATATCGCATTTCAATATCATCACACTTTTTTTGAGCAACTAATAAAGAAACATATAAAAGACTTGTACTCAGTTCACTTAAAAATAATGCAGAACTTTTTACATAATACAATTTCCTCACAAACTTCTGCATTTCTGAATAACATACTGCTAACATCCTCAACTGATAAAAAACACTTTTACAAACTTTTCTTCAAAGACAAGCCAGAGAATGCCCATACTTCTCAGTATATTTTCTTACGTGACATAGATCTAGTCCTTGTAACAACTTAACGTTCTGTTTAATACTTTCTCTTCAAAATCACAATGAATAACTTCTGTTTTAAATTGAAAGCACTATCCACTATACTTTCAATACGCTGTTTCTCTTTCAATTCAAAAACATTCCTTGAAGCATTCTTTCATTGAATTCTGAATCACTCTAGATCGAAAAAGTCTCTGACGATTTTCATGAAACTCCTTTTGTTTCCGAGTAACAGATACTATTTCTTTATCATCTTTCCTTTTCCTGGTATTTGAAATTGAACTCTGCTTCACCTTACTTGAAAAATTCCTATTTTTCTCTTGTGTGATCCTTTTTTCATCTTGTACTTATCGTAGAAAACAAAGTTTTTCTGTACTACTCCCATTTTTTCCAAATACAAACTTTTGCCTTTTGCACAAATATATATTTTACTTATTGGCATTTCAAAATTTTAATCCAAACAAAATAATTTTCTGAAAAAAAAATAGATTCAATTATTTTTCACATTTGTTCACTATGTTAAAATTATAACATACAATTACAAAACTAACACTAACAACTTCCACACCCAGTGCTGCAACGTGATAAACACGACAGAGCAGCACTAACATGAAAAGTAGTGCCATAGAACATACAGCAAGTATTTATTTAATTAATTATTTACAAACACCTTTACAATTTATATGTAACTGCACTACCTCGTACTTTTCACCTCTCCGCCGCACCCCATCACCCCACACCACTCTCTCTGCAACCCACCACAGACAACTTTATAGATAGTATTTTAAAAAGAATTTAATCTATGTACTTAAGATGATATTATCAACCAAAAAGCACACACAAAAATTACCATTATTAGCCTACAATTTTATCTACAACTTTCCAAACATAACACTGCCCCCCTCGGTTTTAAGTGCGGGGGTGTGTGTCTGTGGGTGTCTGAGCAACACCACTTTATTTTAGGTGGCCTCGAAACAGGTCTTTATGGGGGTCTACTTTTGGGCCTCGCAAACCTCATGCCTTTTTTTTTTCTTTATTGCACTGCAGTGAGACTGTGAGAGCATGCACATTACTCACTACTTAGAAGTGCAGACATCATGCCAGGTGACTCGCATTGTAGGAGAAGGGAAATCCTTTAAAAAGACACTTTTTCTCTCAGAATTTCCCTTCTCTTTTTGCAACGCAGGAGCAACATCATCGTGGGGTAATTAGCAAACACACCACCAGGCGCTCATCGCCCATTGCCCCGGACACACTCAAACAGCTTCCCGAGCGCACACACACAGCCGCACCAGAGTACTTCACAGGTTTTCAAAAGATCATTTTTTGCAGAAGAAGACTCTGTTCTTTTTCACCCCTTTTTTACAGCACCTACATCCCCACTCTGCCTATTGCTGAAAAAATTAGGCTCCCCGCAATTTCGCTCTGGTTGCGCCTCTTCATACGACCACAAGCAGGCAACTCCAGTACGAACCTGCTCTGACCTTACACATTCTCTTGTTTTAGGGCTACGAAAACACACGCTTTCCCTGCCTCACTTAGTTCTCACACCCCCTCTTTAATATGAACAGAAAAGCTTTCCACTTACTTTTATATTCCTATACTGTACTTCACATGGAAATATAGAAATCAAGGTTCTCACCAACCCAAATTACCTCTCTGGTATACTTTCTCAAATGTAAGAAATACAGGTATTCAGTATCTGTCAGTCATGGCCACTTTTAAACAGTGTACCTATATCCAACTCGACAAAACGTTATGTTTCTAAATTAACGTCTTACACTTAAAAGCTCCTTTACATTTCTTACACTATATGAACCTTTCTTTAAAACACCACCAGAGAAGGATGGTGAAGTATGCTCCACAAAGAGCAACTCAGAGCTTTGTTATTCTTTATAAAATAATCTGCCTGTCAATGCTTTTCGCAAACCTTTTCGACCCCTTAACAGGCTGGATGGATGAGTATAATACGTCCTATTTCGGATCGGGGCGGACGATGCCCGAAAATAAGAACGTATAGTTGAATAAAAGGCGAGTGGATGCATGGCCAGATGCATCTATGCATATATACATAGATGGATGTATCAATGTATGAATGGAAGGATAAATGAATACAGGGACCAGTACTTACGATAGACTGGTGGACTGATAGATGCTTAGGATTGGTTATGGGACAGATGTAGCTATGGATATATAGGCGTATGGCTGCATGAATGACACAGTGCTTACAATAGGCGAGTGCGCTCATAGATGCTTAAGATAAGTGCAGGAAAAGCTGTATGTATGTATATAAGTAGGAATGTATGCATCAATTAAAAGATGGTTGGATGGCGCAGTGCTTAGCATAGATGAATGCTGGGCTTTAATTGGGCCGGGTCTGAGGACCAGCACTTATTTTCAAGGAGTCTACAAAAGGGTCTCTATCAGGCTCTATTTTCAGCCCTCGCAAACATAGTCAATTTTATATTCGGCCCTCGCAAACATAGTCAATTTTTTAATTTTTTTATTGCACTGCAGAGTGATCCAGCGCGAGACCGGGAAAAAAGAGAGAAGAGGAAGCTAATGTACAACCTATCCCTCCCTGTGTCGCAGACCCGACGTCACACTAGCTCATTCACACACACATTCATTGGTGGGGCTCATAACACCAACACTTGCACGTCTCCACTCACGAGTCTGCACACAGGAGGGATGATAGGATCAAGCACTGGACATGTGGGGGAGTACCTTATTACCTATAGGGAAGAAAAGTTATTTTACCAAATATACATTAGCATCACCACCTATAGAATCTTAACCTTAAACATCAAGGCACTCCACCACTTGGTCGACGGACCAATTAGTTGGACTGGTTGATGGTGATTTAGAACCAGCTAAAACACATTTAAGACTCAGAATTCTCTACTCTTTTCATTGAAAAACCACAAACTCGTAATTTCTGTTAATCAAATATTTGTTTTATCTAAATGTTGTTTGCAATTAATATTAGCATTTTTTGGTCGATCAAAGTTTAGAAATTTGCTCAATCAGTACAAGTCGATTGACATTTATATTTACCTATTCTTGCTATCTGTATTTTTCCTAATTCATTTGGCTCTGCATAACCAAATTTAGCTGTTAAATTGTCCAAATAAAGCAGGCCAAAGCTCAAAGGCCGAAAGTTCTTTGCTCAGCACGTTACAGTCCCAAAGATCTCCAAAGGACCAGAAATCGTGCAAGCATCTGTCATCGCCTGTGGGGTCGATAGGGGTTTGCGGTCATCGAGTAAGAAGGCAGCATCTTACCCCTCCCTATTCTACTACCCTTTTTATAATGAAATTCGGGATAACATGAAACATTTTTAGGCTAAAAAGGAAAATGATTGGCTAATTTGAAACGTGCGATTTTACATCAGTGGATGTTCTCATGGATTTTGCTGGTTCATTTCCTCTGTTCATTGTTGCCCTTATGCAACAATGTAGAAGGTTTGCTTGAATGTCCCAATTGTTCATTTAGACCAGAGTTTACTGACTGAAGTTTGGCAGTCCTCCATGTTCCTATCCTTGACCAGGAACACTGTGACTTGGGGTCGTCTGGAGGTCTACGGAGCCATCCGAGCCTGCGCAGTAAACATTGCGCTCACAAGACGGTGGCCACTTCTGAACTCTATTTTGGACGCCATATTTTGGTAGGCCCAAATGCCAACTTAAGCAAAACAAACACAAAAGAGTAATTAATACAAAGAAATGAAGATTCTAATGTTAAACCCTCACTAATCCCTTTATGTATTAGTATTTTCCTAGCTTATAGCGACATTTAAAGCAATAATACTCACCCTTACGGCCAAAAACGGGAACGCAAATATCACAAAAGCAACATATATATCATGCGATGTCCTATTACCACATGTACTACTATTAATATGAGTACATAATTTAGTTATTGGAGTTATTTTGCCATGCAAATAGCAATAAGTCCCAAGTATAATTGGTGTATGCAAATGGTTGATTTAGTTTAACACAGCAAACCGTTAGTCAAATTATAATAAGTAGGTTATGTAATTAGTATTTTCATGCAAAATACAGGAGGTATACAACATTTTGCTTTACCTGCTCCATCAATCCCCCTTTGGTGATTTTTAATATCACCACAAATCCCAAAAATGTTGATAAAATTTGTGAATAGAAATGAATTCAGTTCTCTTAAATTTTGTTAGATCACATGCTTTTTTCACCTGTTTCTTCTTCTCTTGTCTTTTTATACATATTCTCTTTCCATTCTTCTAATTCTACCTCTTCAAATTCTCTTTCTTTTCTTTCTTTCTCTCTTTTCTTTACAGTTTCTCTTTTCATGTTATTTCGTATTTTCCTTCTTTTGCTACATAAACATCCTAATCTCAAAATTAATACTAGAATAATCACACGTTATTGGAAATAAAATCTTACCAATAAAGGTACTACCTAATTTTAGTAAAAAGTCTTTAATAGTAGAAAACTTTTTTCCAATCTTTTCCCAAATTCCTTCAACCTCCAGTTGAACAATCTCCTCATGCAAATCAGTTATATTCTTTATGTATGTCTCTGAATCTTGACTTTTGTCAGGAATATAAGTACAACAATGTTGGACCTTCAGCATTCCACAGACTCCACCCTCTTTTGCCAAAATTATATCAAGGGCAAGTCGATTTTGCATTACCATGGCTCTCATGGCAACCATTTCAGTATTTACCAATAAAAATCCTCCAGCAGTGCTTGTTAACAAGCGAACCACTACTGTTGATAATTTTCTAATTTTATGTGCATTCAGAGATATTCCAACTGCTGGTATCAACGCTCCAAAAATGTCTCCTACAATTTCTGACCAAGATTCTCTTCTTCTACGTGTTAGTTGTCTACCTATCTCGTGTGCACCATCTTTTCCTCTTCCCACATGAAATATCTTTGGGAAAACCAGGCCTAGATAACATGTGCCATACCAATGGTCGGGTAATCGATAATAAGCTTTGTTCCCGCAGATAAAATATAATCCAGGAAAAACCGGATCATTTCCTCCTTTAAATCCCCATCCACCCATGACTCTGTAAGTATCATGGCAATCACTTGCACCTATGAAGTAATTATCATATGCAGTTTTATTTCTCCTAATACAAAATTTCCCTTTCTGAGGCCAATCGAAAGCCATTGCTGGACTAGCTTCTCCTTTCAAATGTTTTTCTCTTTCAACATCCCAAATAGTCTTTTCTTCTTTTCCCTCAGGTACCTTCTTTTGCATTTTTATTCTCCTTTCTTCTGCCATATCTAAGAAAACCTTCTCCTCTTTTTTCAGACTACAAGTTAGATTATTTTTGAATACTTACTCTAATGTTAATTCTTTTGTTTCTAAGAAACATTCACCTAACACTTTACCAGGTATTAATTTATTCAGTTTATGGACTACAGGTACTTGTGAAAATATGTTATCTACATCTGAAAAATAATATTCTAATTTCCCTATTTAAAAACTTGCTAATACACTACATGTTATTCCATATGTCACTGGAAGGTGATGGTAAGTCACTCCCTCAGACACTGATGCAGGCAACTGCATACAGACGTAGCAGTCTCTCACATCCATTGTTTTCACATATTCATATAGTAATTTTGAGAAAACATTGTTAGAAAAATCAGTTATGGACCTATCTTTATGTAAATAATTTCTATCTATTTTAGTTGGATAAATCTTCTGAATCTTTTCTACATCAGTTTTATTCTCACTATGACCTTCTATTGTTTCTAATGTAACCTTAAATGAGACCATTAAAGCTAACGCACTTAACAAAAGCATTAGTAATCCTGTACAACAACAACACGTTTTTCACCATCATCGAAGGAACACACATGTAGATTTTCTACTTTCTGTGTTTGCCATTTCGGTAAATGATCAGTGTCTTTTGATTTAGCCTCGTCTACTTCACACTAGTTTTGTCTAAACCCAAGGCTCTAAGCACCTACTTGGTTCTTTTCTGTTATGTCTTCTATTTAGTAATTTTCAAAATTCTCCTTTGAGAGCACTTTTGTCTCTTCAGTTTGGCATTTGATCGTCTTTCACATTTCTTTCGCAACCTTGACTCAGAATTTCCTGAACATCCGTCTCTTCCACGATGTCGGACAAGATAACTCTCAGGATTTCCGATTCTTCGTCGTCCTCAACCACTTCTGGTGTAGTCACCTCTAGATCTCCTTGGCTGTCTGCCTCTTCTTAAACTTCAGGAAGTGCCACATACGACCATTCTGGTGACTTATACTTCTGGTTAGGTTTTCCCGTTCGCTTGCTTTCTTCTGATGGTGTCTGTTCAACGTCTTTTGATTTCTTCTGACTAGACACCTCATTCACTTGTTCAGCTCTGGATGATTTTACTTGTGTCAATCTGTATCTCAATCTCTTTATCTCGTTTGGCCTTTGCTGGCCTTTTTAACTTACTTCCCTTCTCATTTCTCTCAGTTTTCCACGCTCTTTTCCTCAGGACTCGACCTTCTGGTACTTCTTCTTCACTGTCCTCAGATTCAGTTCCAACTTGACACTTACTTTTAGTAGTATTTCTTTCCACCACTTCCTTTTCCTTATCTACTTCTGTCCCTCCTCGTGATTCTTCCACACAATCTTCCTGCTGACTAACTGTCCCTTCTTCTACCTGGATGTATGGTTTCCCTACATCGCCTCGGGGGTCTTCCGCAAAAATGATTCCCTTACTCTCTGTATCTGGTACCTTACCATCTATTTCTGTTATTTCAGGTGGAATTTCCCTTGATTTTTCATACGGAACTTCTTTATCAAGAGTTTCTTTGACAGTCTCTTCACTGTTTTTGCTTACACTCTTGTGCGCTTGTTCTGGTTCAATGTCTGATTTGAGCTGGTGTCAAAAATTAGCAATTTCTTCTTAATGGTAGATTCTCTGGTGCTATAGCTGAACTTGGTTCGGACTCCTCCCTTTCAGGAGTTGGTCTTGCTCTTATTTCTTCTGTATCTGATTCAGAACTTGTATCAGATTCTTCAAAGTATTCTCCTTCTTTGTTATCCACTGGATTGGGAATTCGCAAGGTATGACTAGCATGAATCCAGTTCTTCACTCCTGCACATTTTACAGCTGTCGTCGTGGTCAGGATGATCTGACGTGGTTTACCCCACCTTGGGACCAAACAATTTCTTCTTCTATGCACTTTTATTCTCACCCAGTCACCTGGGCTCAGATCATAAGCTGGCTTTTTTTCAAGAGTGGTGGCAACTGATCCAACCTGATGAAACACAGAATGAACGGAATCAGCCAACCCCTTGCAATAATCCAAACCAAGTCATCAGATATAGGCAATAGCTTGTTGACAGGTATGAAGACATGTCTCATTGCCCTCCCCATCACTATCTCATGAGGACTCAAGCCAGTATTCCTATCTGGAATAGATCTTATAGTCATGAGTACCAGAGGCAAGACATCAGGCCATTTCAAACCTGTGGCTAAACACATTTTTCCTAATCTGTTTTTAATGGTGCAATTTCCTTGTTCCACCACACCAGAATGAGTGACTCACTGTTTGTATGTGTTGAAGACAGCATGTGTGCAGGACTGTATGGGTGGATGAGTGTATGTGTGGTTGTGTTAGTGAGTGAATGACTGTCTCAATAGTGTCTTTATGAGTAACTGCATATGTTTTAAACTAGTATATGTGACTATTGGTGTATGTAAGTGAGTATATGTGAGAGTGAGAGATTGGAAGAGTTCCTGTATGAATAAGTGTGTGTTTCTATAAGTGATTGTTTAAAAGACTAAGTATGTGTAAGTTTCTGTAGAAGTAAGTGTGGTGGTGTGTGTATAACTGTATATGCAAGTAAATGGATGTTTGATTCTTTATTAGCATGAGTGACTGTGTGTGTGAGCAACTCTATGGATGAGTGGTGTTGTGTAACAGGATGTATAGGTGTATGAGTACATATGATGAGTGAGTACATGTATGAGTGACTGTATAGGACTGTTGGTGAATGAGTGGATGTGTATGTGGATCTTAGACTTACTGAATAGGCTGTTGTAACTGGAATTGGTATGGCCATTGTTTTGAAAATTTTAGTTTCTATTCTTGAATGTGTGTATCGAAGGCTATATTAGGGTGAGAGGAGGTCTGCCACTCTATCACAAGGATGATGTCATCAGTGATGTCATTTGAGATGTCATCAGTGATGTCATGAGTGATGTCACTGACCATGTCATGAGTGATGTAATATGTGACGTCATCAGCAGTGCATTGCGGGCGCGCGAGTTATAGTTAGCTGAACTAACTATAACGGGGGAATTTCAATGGTTTTGTATGACTGAAAAGTCCAGCTAACTATAACGCCCCTGAAACCTATGGTTTTTTCAGTTAATTTCTAAGGTTTTTTAAATGCTAATTCCTAACTATAACGTGCCTGAAACCTATGGTTTTTTCAGTGAATTTCAAAGGTTTTTTAAATGCTAATTTCTAACTATGCCAACAGAGATAGGATATGTGAAGAAAGAAGAAAAAATGCACAGAAAGAAAAAAAAGAAATGCAGAAAGAAGCAACAGAAGTCCTCAAAGACGAAGAAAAGTGCAGGAAGAAGGATAACGTGAAGAAAGAACAAACAGAGGAGCAGAAAGAAGCCTTGTTGCAAAATCATCCTGTACCCTCAACTTTTTCAGATGGATACTGGTGGTAACTGAGTCTGACTAACCAGTCCTAGAGCCAGTGCTATGTTAAAAGACACTTAGAATACAGTGAAAACACCTACATACACTAGGGAACACTATGCGTTGGGGTCCCCCTGTGATAAGCATGACCTCCTCTGTAACCCCTAGAATATAATAGGGCAGGGGGATTAAAACTACCTCTTAAAACGTGCCACAGGGCGTGTTTGCACATGTCACCTCAGGCCCCGTCCCCTCCCTTCCCCACTGTGTAAACATGCCCTGTGGACGTTTTAAGTTGGGAGATTAAGTCCCCTTGAATCCAGAGGGTCCCTAGGGTCCAACTAGACCACTAGGTACCTCCAATAAGCGCCATTGCAGAGAGGTGTAAAAAGGGGCACGGCCTGCACCACCTCTCTGCAACGCAGCGCAGTGGTGCTTACTGGAAGCACCTGATGGGCTAGTTGGCCCCCAGGGTCCCTCAGGATTGAAAGGGAATTATTTCCCCAACTTAAAACGTGCCACAGGGCGTGTTTGCACACGTCACCTCATGCCCCATCCCCTCCCTTCACCACTGTGTAAACGCGCCCTGTGGCCGTTGAGAGATTAAGTCCCCTTGAATCCTAAGGGTCCCTAGGGTCAAACTAGCCCACTAGGTACCTCCAATAAGCACCACAGAGCTGCGTTGCAGAGAGGTGTAAAAAGGGGCGTGGCCTCAGAACACCTGTCTGCAATGCAGCTCCCTGGCGCATACTGGAGATACCTGTTGGGCTAGTTGGCCATCAGGAACCCTCAGTATTGAAGGGGAATTAATTCCCCAACTTACAACTCACCAGGGGGTGCGTTTGCAGAGTGCTGCAAGGACAGGGTGTGGCCTCCGGCACGATGCCGGTCTTTTATTTTATTTTTTTAAGAAGGGGGCTGTGTGGCCCCCCTTCTTTTTATAATTTATTGGCCCTGGGGACCCCATCCCCCAGGGCCTGCCTCCTAATATATATATTTTTTTAAATCTGGATGGGGCCGCGTGGCCCCCCTCCTAAGGCCTTAATCGGCCCCAGGGACCCCAACCCCCGGGGCATGGCCTTTTTAAAAAAAAAATCTTTAGGAGGGGGGTTGCGTTGCCCCCCTCCTCAGGCCACTTATGGCCCCGGGGACCCCAACCCCCGGGGCCGGCCATTGTTTTTTATTATTTTTAAAAAATATATATTTATAGAAACACCTAAGACATTCTGGACAAACCGTACGTACCTATCACCATGACGATTTGTGTGATATTCATTAAAAGGCGACTATGCATACAATGAATCCACGTGGAATGTATTTACACCGCTAGTGAAGCTCTGACATGTCTGGCGCGCTACCGTGCCTAATCCCGACGCCCCCGCCGGTGGGTACTCTCCAAGTAGACACCCTTATCATTTATGTATACAAACATGGGTAGCTATTGACGTGCACATTTAATACACACACACACCAAGCCATTCAAAGGGGATTCAACAAAAATTCGACCAAAACTATGTAAGAAACACCCCTCACGGTTAATAAAACACACATCCACCACCGGATGTGTAATACTTTTTATTATGCTCTCTGGAAAGGAGACGAACCTCACTTGAGAGTCACAGCGCGCTCCTGGGTGAGCCCAATGCTGTGTTACACCCACCAGTGCCCGCCGAGTGCCACACACCTCTGTGTTGTATTCCACCAGCTAGTGCATATGCTATGACACTCTCTAGCCCATGTGCACTGTAACACCACCCCGTGAATATGTCATGCCACACTTGCCTTCGCATGGGTTATATTTCCCCATCTAACGTGCCTTCCTCGATGCCTATGTTATAACGCACAGGGCTATGCCATACATATTACAATCTGGGATCCATATCTTTGTCACAGTGCGTATGCAACATTGCACTCCCCAGCACATATTTTATATTACAACTTTAGAGACTAGTTAGGTTACACAACACTGCCCTGTGCATATTACACTCCAAGGTGCATATCGCATAGCACGCGCTAGTGCCTGTGCTATCTCGCGCTCTCCAATGAATCTATCATTGCGCACAATGTATTGCATATTATATTTCACGCCCGGTTCATCTTATATCACACTTTTTGGTGCATAGTTTATACCATACACTATATCTAGTTTTCATTTTCAATCGTGCTCTCAGGACTATGTTCACCTACCCTTTTCACGGGCATTACATTTTGCGATGGGGGTGGAGGGTCAGGGAGTGTTTCTGCCAAGTGAGCCCAGAGTCACAGTCACAAACGTCGTCTTCTTCCTGAATAAAAGTGAGATTATGCTGCATACTTGTTTATATTTTAAGTCGTTCGCACAGACACACATTTTAAAAACAATAATGTTCCTAATACCCACCTTCTCTGCACAGTTAGCTTGCTGCCCCATCCCCCTCCTCCCTATCCTCTGTTGTCTGAATCCATGGACTAGCGTCCTCCCTCCTGCCATGCAGTGTCTGATGTGCTGCCACTGCCCTCCATTTAGCATGATGAACCAGTTCACTCCTCCTGCCCTCCATTGCCCAATTCTATGCCCCATCATTGACCTCCTGCTTAGCCTCGGTGCTTAGCTTGCTGCCCCTATTCTCCTTCCCCCTGCCCTCTGATGTCTTTTTGCATGCCCCTGCTCCATCCTGTGTGCCCACCATGTTCCATGGACCTGCCACTCCTATCTACTCTGAGTGTTCTGTTGAGCTGCCACTCCCCTCCCACCTGCCTAGCATTGTCAGATGACTGTAACCTGTCCCTGCCACCTCCACCCTGCCTGTCCACATGACATGCCCCTATCCCCTTCCTCCTGTCCTTCATGGTCCATTTTACTGCCACACCCTTCTGCCCTCCCTGGTCTGTTGTGCTGCAACTGCTCCTCCTGTCTGCCCCATGTGGTCTGTTGTGAGGCCCTTTCCCCTGAACTCTCTTGTCTGTGCCCAGGTCCTGACCCTCCCTTCTATCCTCCATGGTCCTTTGTCCATGCCCCTGCACCCTCCTTCTTGCCCATCATAGCCATTGTGCTGCCATTAACCCTCCCGCTTGCCATGCATGGTCTTCTGTGCTGCCACGGCCCCTCCCACCTTCCCTGTGTGGTCAGATAGCTGCCCCTAACCCCCTCCCACCTTCCCTCCATGGTTTGTGTGTATGCCATCATAGTCTCACTGTTGCTCTCCATGCTGTGGCTTGCTTCTAGTGCCCATCCTGCCTGACCTCCATGGTCATCTTGCTGCTCCTGCCCTGCCCCCTTGCCCCCAGCACTCTGTTTCCATGTGCAGACCCCTATTCCCTCCCTCCTGGCTTGTCTGTTCCATTGTAATGCCCCTGATCCGTCCCTCCTGCCCTTTATGGTCTGTTATGCTGCAGCTTTCTCTCCTGTCTGTCCATTATGGTCATCTAGCTACCATTGCCGCTTTCCTCTCTGTTCTCTGTTGTCCATGTGCATGGTCCTGTCCCCTCCCTATTGCTTGCTATGGATTGTTGAGCTGCACTTCCTTCCTGCATGCCCTGTGTTGTGTATTGTGCTGCTGCAAACCCTGATGCCTGCCCTGTAGGGTCAGTTTGGTGCACCTCTCCATGTCCCTCCTGTCCTCTGTTATCCGAGTCAATGTCCCTACCCCAATTCCTCCTGCCTGTCATGATCCAATGTACCAAACTTGCGAACATTTTGAACTTGGTAAGAGGGAGATTTTGAAAAAAAACTGGGGTATTGATTTTCCCCTTTGAGTTACATTGAAAAAGAGGAGATTGTAGACAGGAGACAGATCAAATAAAGCCCATTTGAGCTTAAAAACATAGGACGTTTCCTGGCTGAATTGGGTCTGTTGGCATGTATGGTTGTACTACCACTGCCTCTTCCTTCTGCCCACAATGGTCTATTATATTGCCACAGCCTCTCTTGACAGTCCTGTATTGTTGGTTTGTTGCCCCTACCCCCTTTCCACTGCCCTTCATAGTCTCTTGTGCTGCCACGGCCCTTCCTGCCCGCCCACTGTGGTCAAATTGTTGCCTCTGCACCCTCCTTCCTGCCTTCAATTTTCAGAGTCCGTGCCCCTTGCCTCTGACTCTTAACAGTATCCTAATGAACAACTAGATTGCTAACATTCTATATTTATTACAAAAGTGTGGAACACCTGACGTCATCTTGATGTAATCAAAACTGTAATACCTAGAGTATTTCCTTTAGAAATTACATATTAGAGAGGGTCTTATTTGCATCAAAATTATGGTTAGTGCTCTAAAAAACTAAAATGAGGACATATTTTCTGAGTTTTCAAATAGCGACAAAGCACTTTTGAATTATTTGTTATCTTTATGTTTTTTTATCCAGTTGACCACTTGATTAAATGTTGCACTTAGGGGAGAGGATGTGGTGTTACTTCCAGAGCTGCAGACTTTGCAACTGGGGAACCAGGTTGGAGTTTCTGCTTCAGCTCGACATTCTGTGATTCTGGTTTTGCACACTTCTGTCATTGGGCTATACTTGGGCTACATCTGGGTGATATTTGGGCTCTTTTGTCTCTGGTGGCCATCCTGGGAGATTTATTTGTTATGAAGTTTCCTAATTTCCTCATTTACTGCAGTCTCCTCAGTAGGAAATGCTTTCAGTTTTTTACTTTGATTCCATCAAGAAGGTATTCAGATATGTCACACATTTGCCATAAATTCTGAATGTTAGCACTCTAGTTGCTCATTAGATCACTGTAGTAAAGCTACTGCTCACCACGGAAGTCTGCTGCTGGTATTAAAAGTGCATGTTTCAGTCTGCATGTCAGAATTTTTTAATGAATTAGAAGAGGATTTGAGAAGTCACTCAAAATGTGCCCTAATTTTTCTTTCTTCAGCACTAATCATAATTTCTATGGCAATATGAACCCCCTCATTGTGTTCCTTTTTAAATTAAATGTTTTAAGTGTTACCAGTTTATTCCAATCAAGATGGCTTCAGGTGTGCCACACTTTTGTCATAAGTAAGACAGTAAGCGCTCTAGTTGTTCTTAAGAACATTCTGGGACAATCTGCCAATGGGTTATACTTGGGCTACATCTGGGTGATATTTGGGCTACATTTGGGCTCTATTGTCTCTGGTGGCCATCTTGGGAGACTTATTTGTTATGAAGTTTCCTAATTTCCTCATTTACTACAGTCTCCTCCGTAGGAAATACTTTCAGTTTTTTACTTTGGTTCCATCAAGAAGGCATTCAGATGTGTCACACATTTTCCAAAAATTCTGAATGGTAGCACTCTAGTTCCTCGTTAGATCACTGTAGTAAAGTTACTGCTCACCAGGGAAGTCTGCTGCTGGTATTCAAAGTGTATGTTTTAGTCTGCATGTCAGAATTTTTTAATGAAATAGAAGTGGATTTGAGAAGTCACTCAAAATGTGCCCTAATTTTTGTTTCTGCAGCACTAATCATACTTTCTATGGCAAAATGAACCCCCTCATTTTGTTCCATTTTATTTAAATGTTTTAAGAGTTATCACTTTATTCCAATCAAGATGGCTTCAGGTGTGCCATACATTTATCATAAGTAGGACTGTTAGTGCTCTAGTTGTTCGTTGGAACACTCTGGGAAGCTGCAGTAGAACACAAAGGAATCAACTGACAGTCTCTGCCCTTGTTGGATGTACATGTTTTACTGAGAATGTCAGACTTCATTCTCACATGACTGAGAAAGATAATGTGAATTTACAGAGACTATGCTCTCAGTTTAGCTTATAGATCACCTTCCAAACCTCTGTGGGAACAGCATGAGAAAATATTTTTCTCTCAATCATGATTCATGATATCCCAGCAGAAGGCTTTTTCACATGGTAAAATCACCTTAGAACATACCACAATTCCTAAAATGAGTATGGTACCATCAACAAATGATTTAGAATGTAACTAAAGTCTTAAAACCTTCTATTAACTGCAATGCTTTTTAATGAGGTGCTATCATGTATTTTGGTCCCAAGATGGCTGCCAACACTTCTTGGATGAAGTAATGACAGCCAATCAGATCTCACGATGAGATGTGTGGTTAGGCTCCGCCCAGATATATATGTGATTTTTCTTTTGATTTTCGCAGGAACTACTGAACGGATTTACACCATTTAAGCAAAAGGCACGACTCTGAACCAAGGTCTACCTTTCTGCCAAATTGAGTGTAATTCCGTTCAGCAGTTCGGGCTATAGCTGCGGCTAAAGGTCCAATGGGAAATTGCATGGGGAAAACAGGTCTTGGGACCCCCCCTTTTTTCTCAGCCCCTGCTACAAGAGACTTTCAGGATAGGAGTGGACCGGAGCTGGCCAAAAGTTTTGAAAATTTCGCGAAGATTCGTCAAAGTTATTCCAAATAGAATGTTGCGGATTTCCTATGGAAAATAGGTCCTAACTATAACTAACTACTGGTGATTGCCAGTAGGTAAAATATATATATATATATATATATATTCACTGAAAAAACCAAAGGTTTCAGGGGCGTTAGAGTTAGGAATTGGCATTTAAAAAACCTTAGAAATTCACTGAAAAAACAATAGGTTTCAGGGGTGTTATAGTTAGCTGGACATTTCCCTCGTACAAAACCATTGAAATTCCCCTGTTATAGTTAGTTCAGCTAACTATAACTCGCGCCCCCGCAATGCACTGCTGATGACGTCACATATTACATCACTCATGACATGGTCAGTGACATCACTGATGACATCACTGATGACATCTCATATGACATCACTGATGACATCACTGATGACATCATCCAGTGACTGTGTGTTTCTGTAAATTTTAAATATGTTTTATATATTTATATTGAAAGGCCTGTGGAAGAATGAGTGGCTGTGCAAGTGTGTGAATGGATGATTTTCTAGGTGCGTAACTGACTCTATAAGTGAGTCATTAAATGTATCTTACTGCAGACTAGTGACTAAACTGTGTGAATGTCTGTATGTTTCTGTCCGTTGGTGTATAAGTGGCTGCATGGTTTTGTGAATAGCTATATGAGTGTCTATATGGGTTATCGATTGGTTGTCTGAGTATCTGTATGGGTGCCTGAGTGTTTGTGTGGGTAGGCTGTGTTTGACTCTGTGCATAGATGTGTGAGTGGGTGATTCTATGGGTACATGGTTTTAAAGAGTGCATCTGTGATGAACTGTATGGTTGAGTGAGTGTATGTATGGGTGTGTTAGGGATTGAATGTATATCTCAGTGGTACATTTGTGACTAACTACATATGTGAAAGGCAGTATATATGCATGTAAGAGTATATAAGTGGGTATATGTGAGAGTGTGTGATTGTGAGAGTGGCTGTATGGATGAGTGTGTGCTTGTATCAATGATTGTATAAGAGCGTAAGAATGTGGTGCTATTTTTATGAGTAAGTGAACTTGAGTGTGTATAACTGCATAGGTGAGTAAATGGGAGTGTGATTAATTATTTGCATGACTGACTAGGTGTGACAGTACCTCTATGGATGATTGTTGGTGTGTGAGTGTCTATGTAGGTGTATAAATACATATGATAGTCTTGTACGGAGTGACTGTAAGTATGAGTGACTGTATATGTGAATGAGTGGAGTTGTATGTAGACCTAAGAGTTAATAGGTGGTTATGTAGTTATTGGTATTGGAGTATCTATGGTTTTGAGAATGGACGTCTGAAATTTTGAGTTTGTGTATCAACGGTTAAATTAGGGTGTGAGAAGATGCAGTCATTTATCACATGGATGATGTCATCAGTGATGTCATTTGAGATGTCATCAGTGATATCATCAGTGATGTAATATGTGACGTCATCAGCAGTGCATTGCGGGGGCGCGAGTTATAGTTAGCTGAACTAACTATAACAGGGGAATTTCAATGGTTTTGTACGAGGGAAATGTCCAGCTAAATATAACACCCCTGAAACCTATGGTTTTTTCAGTGAATTTGTAAGGTTTTTTAAATGCCAATTCCTAACTATAACGCCCCTGAAACCTTTGGTTTTTTCAGTGAATTTCAAAGGTTTTTTAAATGCCAATTCCTAACTATAACGTGCATGAAACCTATGGTTTTTTCAGTGAATTTCAAAGGTTTTTTAAATGCTAATTCCTATCTATAACTTATCTCTGAAGATATCATGAAAAGCATTCTTTTTTAAAAGTAGGGTGCACATTAGTTTTGTGGAAAAGTATCTTTGTGATTGGTTAAGAAAAAGCAGTTTCAACGTGGAGTACATATCATAGGATAAAATTTGCTCAGCTCAACCACACCTGCTACTTGCATTTGGAAGGCACTGTTCGAACTTAAAACAATCGTCAAATTTTAACCTGCACATGTCATTAAATGTTCAAGAAAATGTTACAAAAAAATATCGTAAAGTTTTAAAAAATTGATGAACTTTTAACCTGCACGTGTTGTAGAATGTTCTAGAAAGTGTGTTGATAGAATACGTTGCACTTCTGACTTCTATGTGTTGTTGAATATTAAAAAAAATGGTTCATATGGAAAATTAAAAAGAAACCAATAGAGAAGTTTTGAAACCTAAAAGAATCAAGGAATTATTCTAATTCATTCTTTACATGTATTTATGTGTGCAGCAACAAAATTAAAGACACAACAGCACCAGGAAGAGGAAGAAGCAGGGAGTGGGGGGATGAGGGGAGATGGGCAGAATGGCACACATGCACAATTAAGTACAGCACAAGTATAGACAAACAATGGCCAAAATGAAACCCACCAACAAGGAGAACAAGTCACACAACCCGCCAACATCACACCACTGAACGAGCATAGAAGTGAAAACCATGCTGCATTCATACAGGATGTGTACAAAGGCCAGTTGTTGGTGTTGTGGGATGTCTGCGACCGTGGTCATCATGGATGAGATGCCCAGCATTTGGCACATGGTCGAGTTCACTGTGTGTTATGTTGCCAAACGGCTGCTCCTCCCTCCCACGAGCCCCCACACTTTTGTACGGTGAGCTGTTGTAACTCGTGCACTCGTACGGCACGCCATTGTAATGCCTATTTGCGCATGTCCTGCTACATTCCAACAACAACATCACAGTGCCGTTTGGAGGTGGTACATGCCACTTTACAACATCGACTTCTGCGGCTCTTGTAACAGGCCACACCAGAACACAGAGACACACTTACCGCACTTCCAGTACATGGACATGTCCTTGACACCCCGTTCCCCTTGCCGGATAGGCACACCCCTCCACTGACCTGTGAACCCCAGACCAGCACACGCCAGTTGTGCATGCAGGAGGATGCGTACGTAGCTACACATCCAGGCTCACTGCCAACGCTGAGGTGACAGCACACTGTGATGTTGCAGGGCTCGTGCCTATCATGCTAAGACAATGACCACAGGGACACACTTACTAAGATATGGGTTTGGGGGGCATTGGCGGTCCTGGAGTTGTTGAGATGAGTCTTCTGACCCTCATGGGTATCCCTGTATCATGCTCATTTACTTTATGGCACCTGTGGGTGGTCTGGTGTGGCTCTTGGCTGTGTTCCCTTTCATGGTGCAGGTAGTTGTCCTGCTTAACACCAGCAGAAAGCAGGTGTAAAATCCCTGGTGCTAACGTGTCTTATCGCCGGAATTTGTTTCGCATTGCAATTAGTGTGAAAGTTGTGATGTGATTTTTTTCGTATACAGAACAATATACGAACTGAGCAGTGTATCTCGTCAAGATCCAGCACCTGACGCACTATTCCCAATCAATATAAATGCAATGAGATTTCTTAATAGATTTCGTGTGTACACTGTAAGTGCAGCCAATACCTCAGTGCAATACAATACAGGATTTTAGTATTTAGAATAAATCGCAAAGGTGCAACTCTTGTCTTTTTGCACGGGAAAGGCTACTCTCCATTTCATTATCAGCACTTTAACGGAAGTAAGGTGGAGATAAATCTAACACACTATTCAGAAGTTGGTGCAAACTACAGATATCACTAGTATTCCAGCGATAAGTGCCTCAAAATTTAACACCATGGTGGACTCCATCAAATAACAGTAATAAGAACAAGAAAGAGTCACACAGCAGTTAAGAGAACAACCAAAAACATTATTTTTTTTTTTCAAACTTTATTTTTTATAATAATAAATATATAAACGATAAACTATTTTCAAACTTTATATTTTTATTAACATAAATATAAACAATAAACTAATAAACAAAATGTAACAACAATAATACAAAACAACAAAGCCGAACACTCGTGTGGGAACCACGGATGTCGACGACAGACCTGGAAAATCAAAAAGATTGTTAAAAAAAAACCAACATGGTATTCTTAACAAAATACCACAAGAAACAAATCACAGATATATAAAATGTATACAGCTAACAAAATTTTATAAGTTTAACTTACAAAAACTGTAAATGTTGCCGCTTTAAAATATTTTCCGAATCTGAGGATTTTTATTTGCAGAAGGCACCACGCCCACAACGTTTTTCATCAGTGGTGAAGAAATTTTTAATTTTTTCCAAGGGGCAAACAAAGACCAATGCCACCTTCTTCATTCGCAAGATTTGCCAAAGAGTTCTGTTACGAGGGGATCCTAACAAAAAATACTTGTGCGGCACAGCAAGTATGATGAAACACCTAAGGACCCTTCAGCCAAACAATCTTGCACGAGAAGAGTGCAAACAGATGAGAAACACTCCTGTTCTGTATCTGTAAAAAAGAATCACAAATAAATGTATATTAATAACTTTGAAATTTATACTATTCCATTACTGTACAAACACATTTTATATAAAAACTGAATAAGAAACTATAGCCCTGAACCACAAGTGTGACGATCGTTAAAACGCTACATGCATAGTGCATACTACTTTGAAGCAGTTCATGACCTAAAGCCTACCTCACTAAAAGACTACATGCTAACTGACTAAATAATTACAGTACTATAAGGAGACACACTGGGTGAGTGACAGGGTGTTTGCTAGAAGAGTATGAATACTAACTAGAGAATTGAAGGTGTGAAAGACAACTGTGTAGGTGATTAGAGGCCTGCATCAATACTGCATAGGCATTTAAAGCAGTCCATCTGCTAAGGCCTGGCTCACTGCATGACTACTTGAGTACTGACTGAATGATTAGAGTACAGCAAGGAGAGTGCCTAGGCAAATTTATAAGTGCTAGGATTTTCGCACAAGGAATGGATTAGTACTTGGTACTGAATGAGTCACTAGAGGAGTGCAAAGGCAGTCACAAGTGCTGGACTGTATGGATACTTACTAGGAAATTGAAAGTGTGAAAGACAAGTGTCTAGGTGGTTAGAAGACTGCATGCATAGTGCATAGGGGTTTGAAGCAGTCCATGTGCTAAGGCCTGGCTCAGTGTATGAATACTTAGGCACTGACTGAATGATTGGAGTACTGCAAAGATAGTATCTTGGTGAATTTATAAGTGTTTGGGTTTTAGCACAGTGAATGGATTAGTACATGGTGCTGAATGAGTCACTAGAGGACTGCAAAGGGAGTCACAGGGTATTTCCTGGAAGTGTATGGATACTGACTAGGGAATTGAAGGTGAGAAAGATTATTGTGTAGGTGGTTAGAGGACTGCATTCATAGTGGATAAGGGTTTGAAGCAGTCCATATACCAAGGCCTGGGTCACTGGATGAGTACTTGGGTACTGACTGAATGATTAGAGTACTGCAAGGAGAGTGCCTGGGTGAATTTATTAGGGTTTGGCGCAGTGAATGGATTAGTACATGATGCTGAATGGGTCACTGGAGGAGTGCACATGGAGTGACAGGGTGTTTGCTGGAAGTGAACGGATACTGACTGGGGAATTGAAGGTGTGAAAGACAAGTGTGTAGGTGCTTAGAGGACTGCATGCATAGTGGATAGGGGTTTGAAGAAGTCCATATGCTAATACCTGGCTCTGTGCATGAATACTTAGGCAGTGACTGAATCATTAGAGTACTGGAAAGAGAGTGTCTTGGTGAATTTATAAGTGTTTGGGTTTTGGCACAGTGAATGGATTAGTACATGCTGTTGAATGGGTCTCTAGAGGACTGCAAAGGAAGTGACAGGATATTTCCTGGAAGTGTATGGATACTGACTAGGGAATTGAAGGTGTAAAAGACAAGTATATAGTATGTTAGAACACTACATGCATACTGCATAGACATTTGAAGCAGTCTATTTGGTACTTAGAAACTGACTAAATAATCAGACTACTTCTAGGACAGTGCTTAGGTAAAACTTTTAAATTTTCAGTTCTGCCACAGTGAACAGAATAGTACATGGTACTGCACCTTAGTGTCAAACCCGGACTCATTTTATCAATGCATAAGCAAAGACTAGCTTCTAATGCTACTAAAACTTGACAACATGAGAGGTTTTAAATTAGTTTTCTGTCAGCAAATACACAATGTTACCAAACGCTTCTTTCACAGTGGTTCTCAAATGCACACAGACTCACAGTGTGATTCTAGACAAGCACCACTATCCCTAGGAGTTTACCAAAACACATTCACTACAGTGGAAGTGGTAAGCGAACTGCACACAATCTTCATATTTCAGGACTGCACTTTTATGTCAAAGCCTGACTCATATAATCAAAGCATAAGCAAAGACTGGCTTCTAATGCTACTAAAACTTCACAACATGACCGGTTTTAAAACAGGTATATGTCAGCAAATACAAGATGTTACCAAATGTTCCTCTCACAATCCTTACCCAAATGCACACAGACTCACAGTGTGATTTTAGACAAGCAACACTATCCTAGGTGTTTACCAAAACTCATTCACTACTCTGGAAGAGTTAATGGTACTGCACACAATCTACATATTTAAGTACACCACATCAGTGTCAAAGCATGACTCATTTAATCAACGCATAAGCAAAGACTGGATTCTAATCCTACTAAAACTTCACAACATGACACGTTTTAAAACAGTTATCTATCAGCAAATACATGATGTTACCAAGTGCTTCTCTCACAGTGATCCCAAATACACACTAACTCACAGTGTGATTCTAGACAAGCACCACTATCCCTATGAGTTTACCAAAACTCATTCACTACAGTGCAAGTGGAAAGGGAACTTCACACAATCTACATATTTCACAACTGCAATTTACTGTCAATGCCTGACTCATATAATGAAAGCATAAGCCATAACTGTCTTCTAATGCTACTAAAACTTGACAACATAACATGTTTTACAACACTTATCTGTCAGCAAATACACGATGTTACCAAACACTTCTCTCACAGTGGTTCCCAAATGCACACAGACTCACAGTGTGATTCTAGACAAACAACACTATCCCTAGGAGTTTACCAAAACTCATTCACTACAGTGGAAGTGGTAAAGGAACTGCATACAATCTACATATTTCACAACTACACTTTAATGTCAATGCCTGACTAATTTAATCAACGCATAAGCAAAGACTGGCTTCTAATGCTACTAAAACTTGACAACATGACAGGTTTTAAAACAGTTTTCTGTCAGTAAATACACGATGTTGCCAAATGCTTCTCTCACAATCCTTACCCAAATGCACACGGTCTCACAGTGTGATTTTAGACAATCAACACTATCCTAGGACTTTACCAAAACTCATTCACTACTGTGGAAGGGGTAAGGGGACTGCACACAATCTACATATTTAAGTACAGCACATCAGTGTCAAGGCATGACTCATTTAATCAACATATAAGCAAAGACTGGATTCTAATGCTACTAAAACTTCACAACATGACAGATTTTAAAACAGTTATCTGTCAACAAATACATGATGTTACCAAATGATTCTCTCACACTGATCCCAAATACACACTAACTCACAGTGTGATTCTAGACAAGCACCACTATCCCTATGAGTTTACCAAAACTCATTCACTACTCTGGAAGAGTTAATGGTACTGCACACAATCTACATATTTAAGTACACCACATCAGTGTCAAAGCATGACTCATTTAATCAACGCTTAAGCAAAGACTGGATTCTAATGCTACTAAAACTTGACATCATGACAAATTTTAAAACAGTTTTCTGTTAGCAAATACATGATGTTACCAAACACTTCTCTCACAGTGGTTCCCAAATGCACACAGACTCACAGTGTGATTCTAGACAAGCACCACTATCCCTAGGAGTTTACCAACACTCATTCACTACAGTGGAAGAGGTGAGGGAACTGCACACAATCTACATATTTCACGACTGCACTTCAATGTCAACGCCTGACTAATTTAATCAACACATAAGCAAACACTGGATTCTAATGGTACTAAAACTTGACAACATGACAGGTTTCAAAACAGTTTTCTCTCAGCAAATACACGATGTTACCAAACGCTTCTCTCACAGTGGTTCCCAAATGCACACAGACTCACAGTGTGATTCTAGACAAGCACCACTATCCCTAGGAGTTTACCAAAACTCATTCACTACAGTGGAAGAGGTAAGGGAACTGCACACAATCTACATATTTCACGACTGCACTTTAGTGTCAATGCCTGACTCATTTAATCAACACATAAGCAAAGACTGGCTTCTAATGCTACTAAAACTTGACAACATGACCGGTTTTAAAAGAGCTCTCTGTCAGAAAATACACGATGTTACCCAATCCTTCTCTCACAGTGGTTCCCAAATGCACACACACTCACAGTGTGATTCTAGACAAGCACCACTATCCCTTGCACTATACCAAAACACATTTCTTCATCTACAATGAGTACTACATTTTACTGCAGAAACATAACTCATTTCACAAATTCATAAACAATGACTGGTTTCTAATTCTACCAAAATATAAAAACTGCATAGTTATCTGTCTACAAACATGAAAAAAACAAATCCTTATCACAAAATGGTTTCCACATGCACACACACTGTCAATAAGATTGTAGAGAAAAAAAAGTACTCCCTACACTTTAGCAGGAAAAATACATTAGTCTGATTAAAATCAAAATAGTCTACATACATCCCCCCACAATTAAATAACTCATCTTTCAAGTTGTTTTGTAGATTAAGAAGTATATCAGTCACTCACCATATTTTCTTTTACAGAATCTCTGCACTGTGCACCTCTCAGCAAAAGCAAAGAATTACAAAGTTTCCCTTTCATTTTCCACACATATACATGTAAACATCAAATCACAATCCTTCGCACATAAACTCAAAAGCAAACACACATTTCTATTGGTTAAACATTTCAACCCTTTCCAACTGAAATACATTTCAACCCTTCCCCCAATCTGCCTTCTGCCTGTTACCATAGAAACAGCTCATGGAACACTGCACTGAGCTCACAGGTCACAAGTTCAGCACACAATGTTCCTACACAAGGCAGGAAGTGTGCTTGACTTTTCAACATATCAGCTTATCATACATAATGTTCCTTACAATCTGTTTTTGTTAACCAATAACAATCATACCTTTAAAAAACAAAAATATACACCCTACCTTTCAGTGTAGAAAGTTGTTATACAACCAATGATTTCTTGTCGTTTTTCAAAAAACTTTGCTGTGGATCCGCGCACCCACCGCGAGAGAATCCGTGCATCCAACGCGATAGGATGCGCGCACCGTGCGCGCATTTTGCCGCTTTTTAAAAAAAAGAAAAGGGGGGCCACAGGGAGTCCTTCTGGGACCCCCTAAGCAGATCTAGAGGGTCAGAGTATTTCCACTCTGCCCCCTTTACACACTTATTCCCCTTCCATCTTCAGCCTCGATTCTACCGAGGCAGAAAATGGCCGGCAACAGTTCCTGGTTTTGAATGTAGAGAGACGCTCGACAGCCAATTAGCATTCAGCGCGCGATCGGGAGGGTGCGCTCTTGGTTTGGGGAGGGTGCGCTTACGGTGCGGGTACGGTCCGCGGATCCTCCGCGGCCATAGATATCACTAACTTTTTTACCCTAATTTTCTCAGGAACCACTGAACAGATTCACACCATATATGCATAAGGCATGAGTCCGAACTGATGACTACCTCTTTGCCAAATTTGGTGTCATTCCGTTCAGCGGTTCGGGCTGTAGCTGCGACAACAGATCCTATGGGAAACTGCATGGGGAAAACGTGTTTTGAGACCCCCCTTTTTTCTCGCCCCCCGCTTCACGGATCACTGCAAAACTTTCAGGATAGGAGCGGAGCAGAGCTGGCCAAAAGTTTGGAGAATTTCGCGAAGATTCGTCAATCGGCGCCAAAGATATTCCCAATAGAATGTTGCGGATTTCCTATGGAAAATAGGTCCTAACTATAACTGTCTACTGGCGACCGCCAGTAGATAATATATATATATATATATATATATATTCACTGAAAAAAAATAGGTTTTACAGATGTTATAGTTAGGAATTGGCATTTAAAAAAAACCTTAGAAATGTACTGAAAAAACCATAGGTTTCAGGGACGTTATAGTTAGTTGAACATTTGCCTCATATAAAACCAGAGAAATTCGCCTGTTATAGTTAGTTGAGCTAACTATAACTCACGCGCCCGCAATGCCCTGCTGATGATGTCACATATTACATCACTCATGACATCACCAGTGAATGTGTGTTTCTATAAAATGTAAATATGTTTTATATATATATATGCCAAGGTTTATTGAAGAATGAATGCATTTACAAGTGCCTAAAGGAATTATTTCATATGTATGTGACTGACTGTATAAGTGAGTGATTGAACGTGTCTTACTGAATGCATGGGTTAGTGACTAAACTGTGTAAAAGTCTGTATTAGTCTCTCCATTGGTATGTAAGCAACTGCATGGGTTGCTGAATACCTACATGAGTGTCTATATAGGTTATTGATTTGTTGTCTGAGTATCTGTATGGGTCCCTGAGTGTTTGTGTGGGTGGGTGGGTGTATGAGTCTGTGCATAGATGTCTGAGTGGGTGATTCAGTGGTTGTATGGATTAAAAGGTGCACCTGGAAAGGGCTGTATGGGTAAGTTAGTGTGTCTATGGGTATGTTGGTGAGTGAATAAATGTCTCAGTGGTATATCTGTGACTAACTGCATATGTTTTAAGCCACTATATGTGAGTGTTGGAGTATATAAATGAGTATATGTTAGACTAAGTTATTTCAAGAGTGGGTGTAAAAATAATTGTCTGCTTCTATCAGTGATTGTATAAGATTGTATAAGGCAGTAAATATGTGTTAGTATCTGTATAAATAAGTGATGTGGTATGTCTAAAATTAATGAAGTTGGTGTGTATAACTGTATACATGATTAAATAGGTATGTGAATCATTCTTTGCATTGCTGATTAGGCATGTGAGTAACTCTATGGATGAGTGGCAGCGTGTGACTGCATGTATAGATGTATGAGTGCATATTATAGTCCTCTATTGATGAGTAACTACATGTATAAGTGACTGGATGTGTGTGTAGACCTAGGAAATAGTGAGTGCTATGTAGTGTATGGCATTCTTCTGTGTATGGTTTCAAAAATAGTAGTCAGCATTTTAGAATGGGTGTATCAAAGTTTATATTAGAGCATCAGTATGTGCATCAGATTGTCACGTGCATGATGTCATGAGTGATGTCATTTGAGATGTCATCAGTGATGTCATCAGTGATGTCATTGACCATGTCATGAGTGATGTAATATGTGACATCATCAGCAGTGCATTGCAGGCGCGTGAGTTATAGTTAGCTCAACTAACTATAACAGGCAAATTTCTTTGGTTTATATGAGTCAAATGCTCAACTAACTATAACGTCCCTGAAACCTATGGTTTTTTTAGTGAATTTCTAAGGTTTTTTTAAATGCTAATTCCTACCTATAACGTCTGTAAAACCTATGGTTTTTTCAGTGAATTTCGAAGGTTTTTTAAATGTTAATTTCATATTTTAATGTTTATAAAACCTATATTTTTTCTATTATATTTTTAAATATTTTGGAACTCTATTATACTTCTTGTTTTTAACTTTAAAAATCATGTAATGTTTTATATCTTCCCAAAAAATATGTATTTTTTTGGGGGGGGGGGGGAGATAACTGCACTCCCATACCGGTAGCGTACCAAGCTCCATCACCACACGAATCCTATCCGCCATATTGCTTAACTCATAAATGATCCACATTTCGTATCTGACGAGTTTGTGGCACCGCGTCCCGTGTAACATCACATATGCATGAAGTCACCCCAGGTACTACTTTGGTATCCGACGGGTACGCAGTACCAAGCCACGCGTTACGTCATGTACGTATGGGGTCTCGCCTGCTGCGCGTTTCATATTCGACGAGTACACGCTGTCAGGCCCTGTGTTACCACACAGATGTATAGTATCGCGCCGGGTACACCATTCCTTTTTTTTGTCTCAAAAGTATATCTAAATAACTTTAAACAGTATATGAGAGCACGCGAAAATCGAAATTATTTTAAACATTTATATATTTCTAACTGTAATAAACTTATATTATGATAAATATATTTTGTCAAAATCGCATCGGGTGTGCCCTCCTTGTGCGCTCGGTGCACGATTGCCATGTGACTTTAAAAAAAAAGCATTTGATTGGTTCATAACATTTCCCATTGTAACAGTTGTACAACCCCACCCATTTTACTCAATCTATCTACAGCGTTTGATGAGAGACACCTCTTCTGCTTAGAAAGCTTTTTTGAAAAGTGTTTACCTGTATACAGATATCTTATACTACACACAACATGCAACAATCATCTTGATCAATATTCATGCTCTGTACATTAGCCTTCCACGTGTGATTGCCATGCATCTCAAACGTTCCATCAAAAAACAAATATGTGTTACACGATGCCCCTGGTGTGTGTGTCTGCACATTATTCTGCTGCCTTTCGGCCTGGGTATTGCTGGCTCTAAGGAGCATCATCAACCATGGGCAGCCTGCACATCCTAAATCACATGCCATCTCATTAACGATAGGTCCGCCCTCCCGACACATGCT
This sequence comes from Triturus cristatus, assembly GCF_964204655.1. Lineage (NCBI taxonomy): Eukaryota > Metazoa > Chordata > Amphibia > Caudata > Salamandridae > Triturus > Triturus cristatus. The sequence continues at coordinate 399,992,147 of NC_140595.1, read as the reverse complement.
ACACTAATCTAAATTGCACACTCTGCGAGGTCAAAACTACAAAAGAAACACACATAAGTACACTTCCTGGCCAGGCAGGAACTGAACAACGCCCAAGTCCCTGGAATAATTATTCACACCCCTATGCTGGCCTGGTGTACGCAAGCCCAGCCCACTTTGCATACGTATAAATAGGATAACCACGACGCCACACATCCCTCTTCTTCTACACTACCTCAAATGATTTGCCGCATCCACCTCGCATATCACAATGCGCAATAAGAAAAAGAAATGGATCCATGAGGTGTACTCCATCCTGGCAATCAACACGGGCTCTAAATTGTGAGCCCTACTGCCCGTCGTCTACGAAAGGGATTCATGAGGTGTACACTCTCCTGCCATCAACACTCCATCTGAATTGTGAGCACTGCTGCCAGTAGTGTTTGCTCACACAACAATGACAGCAGGTAAGCAGAGCGGCCTGGGTGCACAGGGCCTCCAATTGAGCGTGCTGCGGCAAGATGGGTGGGGTGCTTCAGCCTAGCTGCGCAGGGCTGAACAAACGATATTGCCATGTGTTATGATGTGATCTTTGACCTCATACAGTCATATCTCTGTCTCATTTTAAAGACCTGCTGGACTGTACTGTAGGCCTGAGCCAGCGGGCAGCGCTGCCCTACAGACACCTCTTCAGCACGGTGCTGCGGGAGGGATGGGATGCATCAGCCAGACTGCGCACGTGCGAATAAGCGATATTGCCATGTGTTATGATGTGATATTTGACTTCATTCAGTCACATCTCTGTTTCATTTTAAAGACCTGCTATACCATAAGGTAGGCCTGAACCTACGGGCAGCGCTGCCCTACAGATACCTGTTGAGGGCGGTTCTGCGGGAGGGGTGGGGTACATCACCCTAAGTGTGCACGTACAAAAAAGAGATGTTGCCGTGCGTAATGATGTGATCTCTGACCTCATTCAGTCACATCGGTCTAATTTTAAGGACCTGCTGGACCGTATTGTAGGCCTGAGCCAGCGGGCAGCACTGCCCTAAAGACACGTGGCGTTGGCTTTTAGGACACTGTAGTGAGCTCCTTACTAAGTGTACATGCACACAGGCTCCCGCCACTGCATTACACGTGCACATTATGCTTCTAACATGCGCTCTGTTCCTTTGTATGTGAACGTTGGCATAACATATTATTATTGAACCTTGTGTATTCTCGTGCACTCCAAATCCTCTTTGAACCACGATTACCACTAACAGTTGGTAGATTGTACTTCAAAAACGGAGGATGCACTCAACTCCTATTTTCTATCAAGCTTGAAATAAACCTTCATTTACCTCCAGACGTTTCCTCCATTAAATTATTTCTCCCTTTTCAGACATTCTATTGATTGCCACAAGAAGGGCGGAGCGGGAGATGACCCCGCAATGATGCCCTGGCATTCTGACACCTTCCATCGTGGTATCAAGACACCGTCCCCGACCGGAGACCTGGTCTATCGTACAAACCTACCCCGGACTAGGAGCTTGCACCAACACGTCATGGGACACACCAGTGGTGGCATGTGAGCAGTGAAGCCTCGGTGGGCAAGACCTACAATTGAGCACAGTGCGGGGGAAGGGGTTGGGGTGCAGCACCCTGAGTGCACAGGTGCATGCAAGCGATTTTCTCGTAGATAATAATGTAGGACTATATTATCAAACAACGGCGATAACATTATCACCACTTTAGCGACAGAAAAACTGCTGCTAAAGCGGCGATAAGTGGTTGATAATATGCCCTTGTAAATTCGCATAGAAGCCCAGGTTCACACCAGAACCTGGGCTTCTAAGGGAATTCACAAGGGCATATTATCAAACCCTTATCGCCGCTTTAGCAGCAGTTTCCTGCCGCTAAAGCAGCGATAATGTTATCGCCCTTCCTTCATAATATGGCCCATAATCTCTGGCCTCATGTATTTAATTTTAAGGACTTGCTGAACCACACTCTTTCTCGCAGACCCCAGCGTCCTAAACAAACTGGTGACGGAGGGTAAACACTAAGGGCTGGGTGCAATAGGCCGACGCTCTGTCTCCTCCTCCCTCTCTTCCTTTGACTCTCCCTCCCCTTCTCCCTTCCACCCACTCCCCCACCCTTCCATTCTCACTATGGTCCTTTAATTTGGACTACCTTTCTTTACCTCTTCCACATAGCACACATACGTATGTTTCATTTTTGTCTTGCAGGTTTCCTACGCTGCTTTCACTGGAGTCCAACCCACGTTTTATTTTTATTATACTGTTCAATTAAAGTTACATTTCTATTTATTTCTGTTTTAATAAAGGTTACTTATTTTTTCAAATAAATAACTGAGTGTAAAGGTCTTCTTTTTCTAACGACACTTGTCTATTGTTTATTGTGAAAATCATCTGTTTATAGGAGATTTAAGGACAACATTATTTAATATTAGAGTGCACCTACCAAACACAATCTAACTGACTATTAGACAAATGGTGCCTGGGTAATTGTACAACTGCAAGAGTTCTATGAGTGTATCACTTTATAACACCATAAGTACTGCCCGTGTGATTACAGAACTAATAAGGCACTGCCTAGGACCACCGAGGCTTCAGGGACTGTCGAGGCCCACCATGCATATTTAAATAAAGACCCGGAGTGTGGCGATCCCCGGACTTCAGTTGGCCTCGAATACCCCGAACAATTAGTAAACAATACCCGGGAAGGTGGCACTCCCCTAGGCTGCAAAACGTCTCTGTGCCCTTCCGCGCCTAATTTACATGTGACACATTAAGATCCCCAGTGCTACAGAGACCCCGCAATATAATAATTGGATTGGCCACAGAACATTACCCACCCACCAGGGGCCTCATTTAACAGAACGGGTGAGACCCCGCTTTATTTTGTTGTTCTTTTCTCTCCATTTTTACCATCCGCATCCCCTCTATTACAGCGATACAAGGTTTTCCTCCTCTGGCTTCAAGTAGTCGAACAAGTATTTGCTATCTAGTTCATACACAAGGTAGTGGTGGATAATGAGTCGCACAATCACTTAAGCTATTTAATTCAGATAGTGGGGCAGTTCAATAAAATAAATATATCCAATTGAAACAAAATATGGGGAAGGTGCCAATCGAGGTCAGATATCCCACTACCAAGGATATCAGTTAAACGGGCCATACATGGTCTGTAATAGAAGCAAAAGGGGAAGACCCCGGCACTCAACTAATTTATACACAATACACATTCGTTAGAAATTAATCATACACACTACAAGTACCAAGTCATAGAGAGAAGAACCAATTCACATGGGGAATATCAGAAAACCAACAAGTATATGCTGTGAGTTTTGGTTTAATGGTTTTTAAGCACAGAGCATTTCATCTTAGCATATTGCATCAAAACTTGAACAGAACATCAGACAGAGAAGAATATATCCCTTGTTAACATGTATGTCCCAAATCTTGCAGTTCTTATGATTGCTAAGTTTTGACACGTAGAGTGTTCTCTCTGAAACAGCCAACGCGCGTTTCGTCACCACCGTGACTTCCTCAAGGCTTCAGATATGATGTTCGCATAGATGTTGGCAATGGCTATGGTAGGCCCGATCCCCTATGTATCTCCGAGGTCCCCAGGGAGTGATTCGATAAGTCCAAAAATCACTGGCTCCTGAGATTGCAAGAATCGTGGCTTTATTTATCTTCAAGTCTGTAGTAAAACATATTATGCTGTGATGGGGCCGTTTACAACCTCCAAAGTTCTGTTGAGTATACAGATCCCATGAACCAGACGTGGTATTGTACAGTTTGGCAAAGAATGCACCTAAGAATTTTAGAAACACCGGTTCTTAGATCCAGAAGTGATGAGTGTCTCTTGTCGTTCGAGCCAAATAAAAAGACGTACAGTCACCAGCAAGCTAAATCTGCTCTGCTGTTCTTCAAATATCCCGTGGATACTGCTTAAGGAGCCATGATAAGGTCCTTCCGATGGGATTCTAAGGACGACACTTCGCAAAACTGAAGGACCTTATCATGGCTCCTTAAGCAGTATCCACGGGATATTTGAAGAACAGCAGAGTAGAAACAGCTACACGAACAAAACGGGTCTTCAGCACAACGCAAGCAATTTTGAAATATTGCTGAGTGGTGCCTTCTTTTTGCCTTCTCCCACTCATCGCCAAATTTATATAGTGAAGAGGCAGACAGCAGTGAATCCAATAAGTAGATTTATTACAAGAAAACAAGACACCTGAAACAACCACCAACAGGAGCAGACAGCAAAGCAACCGTCTAATCCAGCACCGTGTAAAAACTCCGCAAGGTTCCCCTCATGACAGCCCTACATTCTAACATTACATACTGAGGGCCATATTATCAAGGAACGACGTTAACATGTTCTCGTGTTAACATGGGCTTCTATTGGAATTCTCTACGGCATATTATCAAGCCCATTATCGCAGTTTTAGCGGCAGTTTCCTGCCACTAAAGCGGCGATAATTTTAACGCCGTTCCTTGATAATATGCCCCTTATATTCTAGTAGAATTACATACTGACATTCTACTATGACTTCCAATGGAATACTACACAGAGCACATGACTTTACAGCAATGAGCTCATAGTTTCATCCACGAGTCTTGACACCGGTAGGGGTAAGACTTTTGCTTCCCGCTCCCTATATTGTATAAACGTAAACTAACATTTCTTTCACAAGTATGCTACAGCACCCAGAGCACATCACTTTATAGCAATGAGCTCACAATTTAGGCTCACGGTTGAATCCTGGAGTCTTCACACCAGTAGGGATGAGTAGTTCGCTTCCCACTCCCTATATACTATAAACGCATACTAGCACTACTTACACACTTATACTACAGCGGCTAGTATCCTACACCGCCCAGAGCCCATCACTTTACAGCAATCAGCTCGATTTCATCCCCAAGTCTTCACACCGGTAGGCGTAACTACTTCGCCTCCCGCTTCTGGTATACTATCAACACACAGTAACGGTCAGTAGTTCGCTTCCCACTCTCTGTATGGTATAAACGCCTACTAACACTACTTGCAGACGTATGCTACAAACACCAGACCACATCACTTTACAGCAATGACATCACGGTTTAGACTCTTGGTTTCATACCCGAGTGTAGCACCATATCATATGACCACCATGCCACTCTGAGCAACACCGTACTTTCAGACCGTTAACAGTGATAACTACCTACTGGCGACCGCCAGAAGGTAATCAAGAACAAATTACAATAGTTCCTTGATTATTTTAGCTTTCAAAAATTCTCTCTATTACTGTCTTTCTACTTTTCCATATAAATAGTTTTTTTAATATTCAAGTACACATCGAAGCCAGAAATGCAACGTATTCTATCAAAACACTTTCTAGAACATTCTACAACACATTTTCTCAAACATTTAACGGCACATGCAGGTTAAAAGTTCACGATTGTTTTAAGTTCGAACAGTGCCTTCCAAATGCAAGTGGCGGGTGTGGTTTTGTTGAGCAAATGTTATCTTATAATATGTACAATAATATGTACGTGCAAACTGCTTTTTCTTAACCAATCACAAACATACTTTTCCACAAAACGAATGTGCACCCTACTTTTAAAAAAAAAATGCTTTTCCTCTCCCAATCAGGTACAGTTTTGTATGCGAAAAGAAACTAGTTCCCCATCTTTAAACATATCTCTTATTCTATGAAGGAGCTACAGACATCTTTCCATACCTTCAAAATGCTAGTGTGGGTCGTAGGACATAGCTATGTTTTCTGGTGCAAGAGGTATGCAGAATAGAGACGTACCGACTTAGACCTAGGTTTACAAAATGTGGACATTAAATGGTTTGGACAGAGAGGATTGAAGTGGCATAAATTGTTGCCTTTGGTTAAAACCTGTTTGCATCTCAAACACCCTGACCTCATGATTGTGCACTGTGGTAGAAACGACCTAGGCACATTGACTGGGGTAGATTTGGAAATGCTTATGACGGACACCTTTGGATAATTGATGTTACTTTTGCCTCAAACTGTCTTTGTGTATTCCAATATATGCCAAAGACAGAAGTGGAAATGGTCCAAACAATTTTGTCCTCAGATTGAAAAATCTCAGAAAAAAGTCAACAAAGCTGTCTCTGCATACCTCAGAGACCACAAAAGGGGGTCCATATACAACAACAACATATGTTTTGATATGGCGGATATATACAGAAGTGATGGAGTACACTTCACAGATCTGGGAAACCGAGTTTTCCTGAATAACTTGAAGCTATGCATCTGCACTTATATGTAGCTCCAACTAATGAACACAAGGGCTCTTTTTAGAGCCACCCTATAACTTACAACTTAGGCCCCCTATTTTAGGGCCATATAACGCCAACTCCCACACCCTTGCCAAAATGTATTCTCCACACAGCTGTGGTGCAGCGGCCAGACCATCTCACTTTGCAGCACAGACCTCTCGCTTTGATCCCCAGCTCTACTCACCCTTAGGGGTGAGTAGTTTGTGCTCTACAAATACCATATTAATTTACCTTTGGACTCCCTATACAACACCACCTAAGCACCATACACAAGCTACAATGTTCTAAAGAAAAGTTCATCCAAGTACCTATAACTACATGCTGACACTACTTGCACAGATGTGGAACAGCGGCCAGAGCACATGACTTCACAGCCTATGACACACAGTTTGGGCTCACGCTTTAATCCCCATCTCCGGCAGCAGCTCAGCTTAGCAACATGAGACTCTAGACAATACCTCACATATATTCCGTACCCCAGGACTTTCATACCAGTACGGGTCAGTAGTTCTTCCTAGTAGTTATAAACACATCCGGACACTACTTCCACAACTGTAGTGCAGCGGCCACGGCACATGACTTCACAGCATAAGACACACAATTTGTGCTCACGCTTTAATCCCCGAGTCCTGCACCAGCTCACCTTACCCGCATCAGACTCTACCCAATACCTCACTTAATTTCTGTGGCCCACCACTTACACACCAGTAGGGGTAAATACTTCGCTTCACACCCCCTCTATAGCACACCCTAAACACCCCACAGAGGTTACACTTTTCCCCCTTTTTTCACCTTACTCGCTTCAACGGAATCACACGGTGGCCAACACTTCCTAGTTGCAACCGCTCGCATCCAATCGGCAACAAGCTCGTTCTCGTAACGCCTCAGCCAATCAGATGGCAGAATTCCCAAATATCGATATCTGTAAATTTCGATATTTCTCAAAAACTACTAAACGAAATTACACCTTCTCCCTGCCAAATTTGGGGTAATTCCGTTTACCCGTTCGACCTGTAGCCTTGTCTAAAGTTTCCTATAGAAATTAACATGGAGAAAACATGTTTTGGGACTCCCCTTTTTTCTCGGCCCCCCCTTGACGAATCACCGCCAATCTTTCAACATAGGAGCTGATCTCAACAAAGAATTAGTTTTGAAAATTACGCGAAGATTCGTCAATCGGCGCCAAAGTTATTGGGAATAGAATGTTGCCATTTTCCTATGGTAACTAGGTCCTAACTATAACTACCTACTGGCGACCGCCAATAGGATATATATATATATATATATATATATATATATATATATATATATATATATATATATATATATATATATATATATATATATATATATATATATATATATGAAAAAACCATAGGTTTCAGGCATGTTATAGTTAGGAATTAGCATTTAAAAAACCTTAGAAATTCACTGAAAAAACCATAGGTTTCAGGGGCGTTATAGTTAGCTGGACTTTTCACTCATACAAAAGCATTGAAATTCCCCCGTTATAGTTAGTTATCAGTGATGTCATGAGTGATGTCACTGACCATGTCATGAGTGATGTAATATGTGACGTCATCAGCAGTGCATTGCGGGCGCGCTAGTTATAGTTAGCTAAACTAACTATAACGGGGGAATTTCAATGGGTTTGTACGAGTGAAAAGTCCAGCTAACTATAACGCCCCTGAAACCTATGGTTTTTTCAGTGAATTTCTAAGGTTTTTTAAATGCTAATTCCTAACTATAACGTGCCTGAAACCTACGTTTTTTTTTAGTGAATTTCTAAGGTTTTTTAAATGCTAATTTCTAACTATGCCTACAGAGATAGGACATGTGAAGAAAGAAGAAAAAACGCACAGGAAGAAAAAAAAGAAATGCAGAAAGAATCAACAGTAGTCCTCAAAGACGAAGAAAAGTGCAGGGAGAAGGATAACGTGAAGAAAGAACAAACAGAGGAGCAGAAAGAAGCCTTGTTGCAAAATCATCCTGTACCCTCAACTTTTTCAGACGGATACTGGTGGTAACTGAGTCTGACTAACCAGTCCTAGAGCTAGTGCTATGTTAAAAGACACTCAGAATACAGTGAAAACACCTACATACACTAGGGAACACTATGCGTTGGGGTCCCCCTGTGATTAGTATGACCTCCTCTGTAAGCCCCTAGTATATAATAGGGCATGGGATTAAAACTACCTCTTAAAACGCGCCACAGGGCGTGTTTGCACACGTCACCTCAGGCCCCATCCCCTCCCTTCCCCACTGTGTAAACACGCCCTGTGGCCGTTGTAAGTTGGGACATTAAGTCCCCTTGAATCCTGAGGGTCCCTAGGGTCCAACTAGACCACTAGGTATCTCCCGTAAGCGCCACAGAGCTGCGTTGCAGAGAGATGTAAAAAGGGGCACGGCCTAGACCACCTCTCTGCAACGCAGTGCAGTTGCGCTTACTGGTAGCACCTGGTGGGCTAGTTGGCCCCCAGGGTCCCTCAGGATTGAAGGGGATTTATTTCCCCAACTTAAAACGCGCCACAGGGCGTGTTTGCACACGTTAAGTCAGGCCCCGTCCCCTCCCTTCACAACTGTGTAAAAACGCCCTGTGGCCGTTTTTAGTTGGGAGATTAAGTTCATTTGAATCTTGAGGGTCCCTAGGGTCCAACTAGCCCACTAGGTACCTCCAGTAAGTGCCACAGAGCTGCGTTGCAGAGAGGTGTAAAAAGTGGCACGGCCTAGACCACCTCTCTGCAACGCAGCTCAGTGGCGCTTACTGGAAGCACCTGGTGGGCTAGTTAGCCCCCAGGGGCCCTCAGGATTGAAGGAAATTATTTCCCCAACTTAAAACGCGCCATAGGGCATGTTTGCACACGTCACCTCAGGCCCCGTCCCCTCCCTTCCCCACTGTGTAAACACGCCCTGTGGCCGTTTTAAGTTTGGAGATTAAGTCCCCTTGAATCCTGAGGGTCCCTAATGGCAAAATAGCCCACTAGGTAACTCCATAAAGCGCCATAAAGCTGCGTTGCATAGATGTGTAAAAAGGGGCGTGGCCTCAGAACACCTGTGTGCAACGCAGCTCCCTGGCGCATACTGGAGATACCTGTTGGGCTAGTTGGCCCTCAGGGACCCTCAGTATTGAAGGGGAATTAATTCCCCAAATTATAACTGGCCAGGGGGCGCGTTTGCAGAGTGCTGCAAGGAGGGGGCGTGGCCTCCGGCATGATGCCGGTCTTTTATTTATTGAATTTTTTTAAGAAGGAGGGCTGTGTGGCCCCACTTCTTTTTTTAATTTATTGGCCCTGGAGACCCCATCCCCCAGGGCCTGCACCCTAATTTTTTTTGTTGAAAAATATAAATTTGGAAGGGGGCCGCGTGGCCCCCCTCCCAAGGCTTTAATCGGCCCCGGGGACCCCAACCCCCGGATCATGGCCTTGTTTTTTTCTATTCTTTAGGAGGGGGGCTGCGTTGCCCCCCTCCTCAGGCCACTTATGGCCCCGGGGCCGGCCTTTGTTTGTTTTAAAAAAATATATATTTATAGAAACACCTAGGACATGCTGGACAAACCGTATGTACCTATCACATGACAATTTGCGTGATATTCATTAAAAGGCGACTATGCATACAATGAATCCACGTGGAATGTATTTACACCGCTACCGTTCCTAATCCCGGCGCCCCCGCCGGTGGGTACTCTCCAAGTAGACACCCTTGTTGTTTATTTATACAAACATGAGTAGCTATTGATGGGCACATTTAATACACACGCACACCAAGCCATTCAAAGGGGATTCGACAAAAATTCGACCAAACTATGCAAGAAACCCCCCTCACGGTTATTGAAAACACACATCCACCGCTGGATGTGTAATACTTTTTATTTTACTCTCTGGAAAGGAGACGAACCTCACTTGAGAGTCACAGCATGCTCCTGGCTGAGCCCAATGCTGTGTTACACCCACCAGTGCCCGCCGACTGCCACACACCTCTGTGTTGTATTCCACCAGCTAGTGCGTATGCTATGGCACTCTCTAGCCCATGTGCACTGGAACACCACCCCGTGAATATGTCATGCCACACTTGCCTTCGCACGGGTTATATTGCCCCATCTAACGTGCCTCCCTCGATGCCTATGCTATAACGCACAGCGCTATGCCATACATATTACAATCTGGGATCCATATCTTTGTCACAGTGCATATGCAACGTTACACTCCCCAAAACATATTTTATTATACAACTTTAGGGACTAGTTAGGTTACACAACACTGCCCTGTGCATATTACACTCCAAGGTGCATATCGCATAGCACGCGCTAGTGCCTATACTATCTCGCGCTCTCCAATGAATCTATCATTACGCACAATATATTGCATATTATATTTCACGCCCCGGTTCATCTTATACCACACTTTTTGGTGCATAGTTTATACTGTATCTAGTTTTCATTTTCAATCGTGCTCTCAGGACTGTGTTCTATATAACACTGCGTCCACCTACCCTTTTCACAGGCATTACATTTTGCGATGGGGGGTGGAGGGTCAGGGGGTGTTTCTGCCAGGGGGTGTTTCTGCCAAGTGAGCCCAGAGTCACAGTCACAAACGTCCTCTTCTTCTTCAACAAAAGTGAGATTATGCTGCATACTTGTTCATATTTTAAGTAGTTCACACAGACACACATTTTAAAAACAATAAAGTTCCTAATACCCACCTTCTCTGAACAGTTAGCTTGCTGCCCAATCCACCTCCTCCCTATCCTCTGTTGTCTGAATCCATGGACTAGCCTTCTCCCTCCTGCCATGCATGGTCTGATGTGCTGCCACTGCCCTCCATTTAGCATGATGTACCAGTCCACTCCTCCTGCCCTCCATTGCCCAATTCTATGGCCCATCATTGACCTCCTGCTTAGCCTCTGTGCTTAGCTTGCTGCCCCTATTCTCCTTCCCCCTGCCCTCCGATGTCTTTGTGCATGCCCCTGCTCCATCCTTTTTGCCCACCATGTACCATGGACCTGCCACTCCTATCTACTCTGAGTGTTCTGTTGAGCTGCCACTCCCCTCCCACCTGCCTAGCATTGTCAGATGGCTGTAACCTGCCCCTGCCACCTCCACCCTGCCTGTCCACATGCCATGCCCCTATCCCCTTCCTCCTGTCCTTCATTGTCCATTTTACTGCCACACCCTTCTGCCCTTCCTGGTCTGTTGTGCTGCAACTGCTCCTCCTGTCTGCCCCACGTGGTCTGTTGTGAGGCCCCTTCCCCTGAACTCTCTTGTCTGTGCCGAGGTCCTGACCCTCCCTTCTATCCTCCATGGTCCTTTGTGCATGCCCCTGCACCCTCCTTCTTGCCCATCATAGCCATTGTGCTGCCACTAACCCTCCCGCTTGCCATGCATGGTCTTCTGTGCTGCCATGGCCCGTCCCACCTTCCCTGTGTGGTCAGCTAGCTGCCCCTGACCCCCTCCCATCTTCCCTCCATGGTCTGTGTGTATGCCATCATAGTCTCACTGTTGCTCTCCATGGTGTGTCTTGTTTCTAGTGCCCATCCTGCCTGACCTCCATGGTCATCTTGCTGCTCCTGCCCTGCCCGCTTGCCCCCAGCACTCTGTTTCCATGTGCAGACCCATATTCCCTCTCTCCTGGCTGGTCTGTTCCATTGTAATGCCCCTGATCTGTCCCTCCTGCCCTTTATGGTCTGTTATGCTGCAGCTTTCTCTCCTGTCTGTCCATTATGGTCAGCTAGCTACCATTGCCTCTTTCCCCTCTGTTCTCTGTTGTCCATGTGCATGGTCCTGTCCCCTCCCTATTGCTTTCTATGGATTGTTGTGCTGCACTCCCGTCCCGCATGCCCTGTGCGTTGTATTGTGCTGCTGCAAACCCTGATGCCTGCCCTGTATGGTCAGTTTGGTGCACCTCTCCATGTCCCTCCTGTCCTCTGTTATCCGAGTCCATGTCCCTAACCCAATTCCTCCTGCCTACCATGATCCAATGTACCATACTTGCGAACATTTTGAACTTGGTAAGAGAGAGATTTTGAAAAAAAACTGGGGTATTGATTTTCCCCTTTGAGTTACATTGAAAAAGAGGAGATTGTGGACAGGAGACAGATCAAATAAAGCCCATTTGAGCTTAAAAACATTGGACGTTTCCTGGCTGAAACGGGTCTGTTGGCATGTATGGTTGTACTACCACTGCCTCTTCCTTCTGCCCACAATGGTCTATTATATTGCCACAGCCTCTATTGCCAGTCCTGTATGGTTGGTTTGTTGCCCCTGCCCCCCTTTCCACTGCGCTCCATAGTCTGTTGTGCTGCCACTGCCCTTCCTGCCCGCCCAGTGCGGTCAAATTGTTGCCTCTGCACTCTCCTACCTGCCTTCAATTTTCAGAGTCCATGCCCCTGACCTCTGCCTCTCAACAGTATCCCAATGAACAACTAGATTGCTAACATTCTATATTTATTACAAAATTGTGGAACGCCTGACGTCATCTTGATGTAATCAAAACTGTAATACCTAGAGCATTTCCTTTAGAAATTACATATTTGAGAGGGTCTTATTTGCATCAAAATTATGGTTAGTGCTCTAAAAAACTAAAATGAGCACATATTTTCTGAGTTTTCAAATAGCGACAAAGAACTTTTAAATTATTTGTAATCTTTATGTTTTATTATCCACTTGACCACTTGATTAAATGTTGCACTTAGGGGAGAGGATGTGGTGTTACTTCCAGAGCTGCAGACTTTGCAACTGGGGAACCAGGTTGGAGTTTCTGCTTCAGCTCAACATTCTGTGATTCTGGTCAAATCACTTAATCTTCCCATGTCTACAACCAAAATGAATCTGATCTTGTGTGATGTAACCAATGCTCATGTAAAGCACTCCAATACCTGACAAGTCTGCACTATATAAAACTGCAAATACACAAAAAATACATCTGGGCTACATCTGGGTGATATTTGTGCTGCATTTGGGTTCTTTTGTCTCTGGTGGCCATCTTGGGAGATTTATTTGTTATGAAGTTTCCTAATTTCTTCATTTACTGCAGTCTCCTCAGTAGGAAATACTTTCAGTTTTTTACTTTGGTTCCATCAAGAAGGCATTCAAACGTGTCACACATTTGCCATAAATTCTGAATGTTAGCACTCTAGTTGCTCATTAGATCACTGTAGTAAAGCTACTGCTCACCAGGAAAGTCTGCTGCTGGCATTCAAAGTGCATTTTTCAGTCTGCATGTCAGAATTTTTTTATGAAATAGAAGAGGATTTAAGAAGTCAAAATGTGCCCCAATTTTACTCTCTGCAGCACTAATCATAATTTCTATGGCAAAATGAACCCCCTCATTTTGTTCCTTTTTAAATTAAATGTTTTAAGTGTTACCACTTTATTCCAATCAAGATGGCTTCAGGTGTGCCATACTTTTGTCACACCTGAGCTCTAGCGCTCTAGTTGTTCTTTATAACACTCTGGGAAGCTGCAGTAGAACACAAAGGAATCAAGTGACAGTCTCTGCCCTTGTTGGATGTATATGTTTTACTGAGAATGTCAGACTTCATTCTCACATGACTGAGAAAGATAATGTGAATTTACAGAAAATATTCTCTCAGTTTAGCTTATAGATCACCTTCCAAACCTCTGTGGGAAAAGCATGAGAAAATAGTTTTCTCTCAAAGATGATTTATGATATCACAGCAGAAGGCTTTTTCACATGGTAAAATCACCTTAGAACACACCACAGTTCCTAAAATGAGTATGGTACCATCAACAAATGATTTATAATGTAACTAAAGTCTTAAAACCTTCTATTAACTGCAATGCTTTATAATGAGGTGCTATCATGTATATTGGTCCCAAGATGGCTGCCAACATTCTTGGATGAAGTATTTTATTTTATTTATTTTAGGTTTTTATAGAGCGCATAGTCACCCTTGAGTATCCCAGCGCTGAACCTCGTACTCCTCAAGGGGGGGGCAAGGAAGACTTCGAGTAGATCAAGGAAAGAGGAGGGTTTTGAGGGATTTCCTGAATCTTAAAAGGTTTGGTTCCGCTCTGAGGTTTGGGGGAAGTGCGTTCCATTTTCTGGCTGTGTTCACAGAGAATCTGCGGCCGCCAACGCGGGTTTTCTTCACCCTGGGGACCACAATAAGGTTTCCCTGTTCAGACCGGAGCGCTCTCGGTGGTTTGTATGGGGTGATCCATGTGCTCAGAATGGGAGGGCCAGCGTTGTGCAGGGTCTTGTGGGCCAAGCAAAGGGCTTTGAATGCGACTCTTTCCCTCACGGGGAGCCAATGAAGTTTCGTCAACGCTGGTTTGGCCGATGTTCTAGATGGGGTGTTTGTGAGCAGGCGGGCTGCAGCATTTTGGGTTTTTTGTAAGATCTGGTAGGTGGCTTCCGGTGCGCCGAGGTAAATGGCGTTGCTATAATCTAGCCTTGCTAGCACTAGGCCTTGGATTAGCAGGAGGCGAGATTTGAATGGTAGTAGGGGCAGTACCTTTCTGCATGATCTTAGAAGCCCATAGCAGATGCCGGCAGTTTTCCTAGCCTGGGTCCTGAAAGTGAGGTCTGTCTCAAGCCACACTCCTAGACTCTTGACCTCTGTTTTGGGGGAGGGGGGGTCACCCATACAGGCGGGCCAGATGTCAGGTGGGAGACTCGGGGATTTGTGGCCGAGAAGCAGGATCTCTGTTTTTGACCCGTTGAGCTTTAGGTCAGAGTCGCTCATCCATTGGTGGACGGTGGAGAGACAGTCACGCAGGTTGGAGGGTTTTAGCTTGGGGTGTGAGAGAGTCACCACTAGCTGGGTGTCGTCAGCGTAGCTGACGATCGTCACTCCGAATGGGGTGACCAATTCCTCCAGTGGGGCCATATACACGTTGAAAAGCGTGGGGCTCAGTGAGGAGCCCTGGGGCACTCCACACCGGAGGGGAATTGGGGAGGAGCGGCTTTCTCCTTCCCAGACTTGGAAGGAGCGTTGTGAGAGGAAAGATGTGAGCCATCTCAGAGCACGGTCTTGTATACCTATGTTGTCTAGGCGCTGGGCTAGGACCTGATGGTTGACAGTGTCAAATGCCGCGCTGAGGTCCAGGAGGACCACTGCCACTGATCCTCCTGTGTCAATGATCTCTCTCGCTTTCTCTACGGCCGTCAGGAGGGCGGTGTCTGTCCCCTGACCTGGTCTGAAGCCGGTTTGGGAGTATTTTAAGAGAAGATTAGCCTCCAGGAAGTGGGACAGTTGTTTATTTACCAGCTTCTCTGCCACCTTCCCTATCCAGGGGAGGAGCGAGATGGGTCGATAGTTGGACAAGTCAATGGGGTCTAGCGACGGCTTCTTTAGTAATCCCTTGACCACGGCCTCCTTCCAGCTTAGAGGGACTTCTCCTTGGGAGATGGAGATGTTAATGAGGGCCGTGAGTCTAGCTACGATGGTCCGAGCGATGCTTTTTGTGAACCGTACGGGCACTGAGTCGCTGGGGGCGCCGCTTTTCATGGCTGCTAGGGTGGTTGCCACTTCTTCCTCTGTAAATGGCCCGAATGAGGCTAAACAAGGAAGTTTAGAAGAGTCCGTGGGATTTCTTGAGGTGGGGGTACAATCCTTGGCTGATCCGGGGGAGGCCTGATTGGTGGTGGGTAGGGAGGAAAGGATTTTTTTTATTTTGTTATCAAAGAAAGTAGCCAGGTTGGTACATTTTTCCTCAGCTGCTTTGGGGTCCAGTGCTATCTGCGGGGGAGCTGGAACATGGAGGAGCTCTTTAAGGATGGAAAAAGTCTCCTTAGCAGAGCATGCTGAACTCTTTATTCTTTCTTCAAAGAAGGAGCTTTTTGTGCTATGGAGGGCTTGTTTGTATGCCTTCATGGTTGATTGGTAGGCGTTTTTATTCGTTACCGATTTATCTTTTCTCCAAGTCCGCTCCGTCCTTTTGCACTCCTTCCTGAGGAAGTTCAGGGCCGGAGTGTACCAGGGGGCGTGGTTAATCCGTTTTACGTGCTTGAGGGCGCTTGTAAGTGGGATGAGGCTGTCTAGGGAGTTGGTGAGCCAGCTGTTAAACTCCCTATCGGCGGAGTTGGGGGTCAGTGGAGAGGGGACCGTCGGATTCCCTCAGCTTCCCTTCCCATTCTTCTGGTCTTAGTTTGTTCCAACGTCTAGTTAGAATCTTAGTTTTTTGTTTCGGAACCGTGGCGGGCTGATAGGACCAGTGCATGGGGACCAAAAAGTGGTCGGTCCATGGAAGAGGGGTCGGGTCATGTGTTTGGAGATTATTGATATTAGAGAAAACGGGGTCCAGAAGGTGCCCTTTCTCGTGCGTGGGTTTCGAGTTCAGCAGCAGGAGGTCAGCTGACAAGAGGTCTGCTTGGAGATTGGCGGCTATGTTATCTGCTTTATCTAAAAAGTGTAGGTTCAAGTCCCCTAAAAGAAGAAAATTGGGCATTTCTAAAGTTTTCAAGAGGATGTGGTCCATCAGCGTGCTTTGAAAGTCACCTATCGCGCCTGGTGGTCGGTATATCAACAGACCCGACAGTGAAGTGGTGGGGGAGATCTGGAGGATAAAATTGCCGTTTTCACAGTCCTTGACCGTGCCCTCGCTGAGCCTGCAGCTAAAATTACTTTTATAGAGAATAGCGAGCCCGCCACCCCTTCCCACTGGTCTGTCAAGGCAGCAGATTTGATAGCCGGGGGGGGTAGCATTGACCAGGTCCGAGCCGTTGCTGGGGGTCAGCCAGGTTTCGGACAGGAACAAGGCATCTAGTGAGAGGGTTTGAGTGAGAAGGTTGATCTCATGTGAGTGTTTTGCTAGCGACCTGCAGTTCAGAAGGCCTAGTCGAAGCGTATGGCAGGGTTCCATAGCTTTGTGGGTGTCGCAACAGGGACATCCTCTGAACGGGGTGTCATCCTGTAGGATGAAGTCGCAATGAGGACTTTTCTTAGAGTTCCAGAGACGGAGGGTGTCCGGGGAGTAGGATAGATGGGACTGAGCTTTGGGCATAGTGTCTGGTCCTAGGGCCGGCTGGGCCCGGACGGGCCCAGACGGGCTTGCCTTTGGCGCGCCTTCGGCGCGCTGACGGCGCGCCCGCTGCGCCCGTCCGCTGCGCGTCCGGTAATTGCACATTTTTTAATAGGGGGGAAGGGGGCGGGTGGGCGTGGCCTCGGGAAAGGCGTAGCCTGTTTACCTCGCCGTCAATGGCGGCACAATAGTTACAATGCCGGTTCCTACGTTGCAGCGAAGGGTCGCTGTTCGGCGCTTCTGTCGCCTGATTCGTGCTGGCAGGGGGTGAGTGAATATTTTAAAGAGCAAATAATGCGCAAAGTGAGAATTCAATAAAACAATTTTTAAAAGTACAAGATGTCTCCCGGCTTCCGCCTCAGGAGAATTACAGGTTCTGCTTTAGGGCGCTGAAGGCAGCGTGTTTATACTGTGGAGGGCGGGTGGGCGTGGCCTCGGGGAAGGCGTGGCCTGTTTACCTCGCCGTCAATGGCGGCACAATAGTTACAATGCCGATTCCTACGTTGCAGCGAAGGGTCGCTGTTCGGCGCTTCTGTCGCCTGATTCGTGCTGGCAGGGGGTGAGTGAATATTTTAAAGAGCAAATAATGCGCAAAGTGAGAATTCAATAAAACAATTTTTAAAAGTACAAGATGTCTCCCGGCTTCCGCCTCAGGAGAATTACAGGTTCTGCTTTAGGGCGCTGAAGGCAGCGTGTTTATACTGTGGAGGGCGGGTGGGCGTGGCCTCGGGGAAGGCGTGGCCTGTTTACCTCGCCGTCAATGGCGGCACAATAGTTACAATGCCGGTTCCTACGTTGCAGCGAAGGGTCGCTGTTCGGCGCTTCTGTCGCCTGATTCGTGCTGGCAGGGGGTGAGTGAATATTTTAAAGAGCAAATAATGCGCAAAGTGAGAATTCAATAAAACAATTTTTAAAAGTACAAGATGTCTCCCGGCTTCCGCCTCAGGAGAATTACAGGTTCTGCTTTAGGGCGCTGAAGGCAGCGTGTTTATACTGTGGAGGGCGGGTGGGCGTGGCCTCGGGGAAGGCGTGGCCTGTTTACCTCGCCGTCAATGGCGGCACAATAGTTACAATGCCGGTTCCTACGTTGCAGCGAAGGGTCGCTGTTCGGCGCTTCTGTCGCCTGATTCGTGCTGGCAGGGGGTGAGTGAATATTTTAAAGAGCAAATAATGCGCAAAGTGAGAATTCAATAAAACAATTTTTAAAAGTACAAGATGTCTCCCGGCTTCCGCCTCAGGAGAATTACAGGTTCTGCTTTAGGGCGCTGAAGGCAGCGTGTTTATACTGTGGAGGGCGGGTGGGCGTGGCCTCGGGGAAGGCGTGGCCTGTTTACCTCGCCGTCAATGGCGGCACAATAGTTACAATGCCGGTTCCTACGTTGCAGCGAAGGGTCGCTGTTCGGCGCTTCTGTCGCCTGATTCGTGCTGGCAGGGGGTGAGTGAATATTTTAAAAAGCAAATAATGCGCAAAGTGAGAATTCAATAAAACAATTTTTAAAAGTACAAGATGTCTCCCGGCTTCCGCCTCAGGAGAATTACAGGTTCTGCTTTAGGGCGCTGAAGGCAGCGTGTTTATACTGTGGAGGGCGGGTGGGCGTGGCCTCGGGGAAGGCGTGGCCTGTTTACCTCGCCGTCAATGGCGGCACAATAGTTACAATGCCGGTTCCTACGTTGCAGCGAAGGGTCGCTGTTCGGCGCTTCTGTCGCCTGATTCGTGCTGGCAGGGGGTGAGTGAATATTTTAAAGAGCAAATAATGCGCAAAGTGAGAATTCAATAAAACAATTTTTAAAAGTACAAGATGTCTCCCGGCTTCCGCCTCAGGAGAATTACAAGTACTGATAGCCAATCAGATCTCACGATGAGATGTGTGGTTAGGCTCCGCCCAGATATATCTATCTTTTTAACTCTAATTTTCTCAGGAACTACTGAACGGATTTACACCATTTAAGAAAAAGGCACGAGTCTGAACTGAGGACTACCTCTTTGCCAAATTTGGTGTAATTCCGTTCAGCAGTTCGGGCTGTAGCTGCGTCAACGGGTCCTATGGGAGAATGCATGGGGAAAACGCGTTTTGGGACCCCCCTTTTTTCTTTGCCCCCGCTTGACGAATCACTGTGAAATTTTCAGGATAGGAGCGGACCGGAGCTGGCCAAAGGTTTAGAAAATTTCGCGAAGATACGTCAATCGGCGCCAACGTTATTCCACATAGAATATTGCGGATTTCCTATGGAAAATAGGTCCTAACTATAACTACCTACTGGCGATATATATATATCGAACTTTTACAAGAATGTGGTGAGCACATCTTGGGAGCCTCAATAGGCTTATTGGTAATTTTGATAAAACACATTGAAAAAGCATTAAATGAGATTCAAGATGAATGGAAAGAACTGGAAAAGGATTTGGAGAAAATGGAATTAACAACAGAGCTCAAAAGTTGGGATTACCTTTTGGTAGATATCCATGTATAACCCGTACCACCGGCCCGCCACCCGCCTACACAGCACATCTCTAAGGACGCACACCTATGAAGGATTCACTAGACTTTCATCATACCTGATGGCTTGTCCTCCACGACGACCCAGGTCCGCAGCTACATTGCCTGGACTGCCCGGACACCAGTACTGCTAGCAGACTTCCCATCACAGCGCACCTAGGGCTCCACAAATCGGCTCCATCATTGTCAGAGCGCTGCTGGGACTTAACGCTTCCCCCTAGGAAGCGGTTGGTCCCAGTAATAAACGCCGATAAATCGCCAGCAGTTACGGGACTACAAAAAATCGCCAGCAGCGCAGGACTACAAAAATGGCGGCCGATAGGCACTGGGACTGACACTCAGCCCGGGCTGTGTTGTGATCGCGGAACGGCGGTCAACATATTCAATCCCCTTCGGTCTGCCAACCTCGGATCCCTGAACACCATCCACTGAGAAGGAAGGAACATCGCACACGCTGCAACCTGGACCTGGAGACCCGCTGCGCATCGCCCCGAACCTGCATTGAATTCTGTCTGGACGCGGGAGCAACCGGGGTGGGTCGCATCCACTGCCCGTCCAGTCCAGAGGCCAGATCGCCGAGCTTGGTGTCACACGTGAGGCCGAATTGAGCACCTCCGGTGGTTGCAAGGGTCGGGCGCCATCTTTCCCATTTCTCCCACTCGATTACCACTCCTCTTGGCCCTAGGTAAGCCCTTCTACCTGGAACCTCTAGCAAACTGCACGGGGTCATATGTCAAGCCTGGGAAGTGGAATATAAGGTTTCACTGAGGTACTGTGAAGCAGCAAAGAGCTTTGAAGCCGGGTGTCTGACCCTAAAATGGCGCACAGTGGAGACGCTATTTAAAATAAATAATAAAACAAAGGCAGCAACACCCGGCCTATCGCCTAAATTGCGGATAAACAATGAAACAAGCTGACACCCAGGGTGGTCCTCTCAAAGGGAAGCAAAAGTCGACTACACACAGCAGAGACAGGTCTAGGAGGATGATTCTTAATGGAAAGGAAATGAACAGTGAAACAGGACTGCACACAGGGAGCTCCACTCAAAGGAAAGCAAAAGTGGACTACACACAGCAAAGACAGGTCTAGGAGGAAGATACTTGATGAATAGTGAAACTGGACTACACTCAGGGAGGTCAACTCAACGGAAAGCGAAAGTGGACTACACACAGCAGAGACAGGTCTAGGACGAAGATACTTAACGGAAAGGAAATAAAAAAGGGGGGGACCACTCTGCAGAGATAGATTGAGGGAGTATACAGAGTGGCTATATCAATCTGATTCATATTGAAGGTCTCACACCCCCATCTCCTCAGTCAACATACACAAATATGTGTTCAGCAAAGTGGGATAGCAAATAGATCGGTAGGTCAAAGCTTAATTAATCTGAAAGTTAAAACTACCTACAATGGACGGGGGAAGCAGAAAAAAGAATATGGATGAAGACCTTGAACCCTCCGGCCACAATGCCTTCACCATTCTCTACCCCCCCAACCTCTCAAAAAATGCTACAAAGAAGTTCAAGCACAGGCTAATGATAAAGCATCCTGAGACTCTTATTTTAGATCCATACTTCTGCATTAAAAAAGGCATAATATTCAACAACCTTATCTTCCACACAAAAAAACGTGCCCAATGGAGAAATATTTTTTACGCATTGCTCCAAATCTCCAAATTGGAAAAAAACCCACATGCCCTCAAATTGTCGGTAACCGCTTCAGACCTATGCCCTGCGAATGCCACCATTACTATCTACAACAATGGTAGTATTCTTATACAAGCCTCCAACACTAATCTAGATACCATAGACAGGATCTTCCCTACTCTCAAAAAAGCAGTAAACTGTAAGAATAGCACACTCACCACATCCTCTCATTCTCAGGATCATGATGCTACCCTAACTCCTCTTCAAAATTCCACATCAAACTCTTCCAAACTGACAAATGCTGACACCGACATCGTGCCCAATCCCCCAGACAAATCAGATCCAAATACACATGGGACATGTGGCCCAGGTGAGATAGGGTTGCACTTAGCCACCAACTTCAGCAGTGCAGTAACCCCTACCCCCGCTGGCCTATTGGTCGCTGCACACTAGGATCCCCCAGCCCAGAAGGGACTGGGTTAGGTTTAGCTACCGATCTCTTCATGGCAGACGCACCACCCTTATCCCTGACGTACGAGTGGGATGACACCAAACGGGATGCCACCCACACCGACCTCCTCTCCCCCTTCATCCCAAGCAGATTGCAAAGATCCCCCTCACCCACTGTCCTGCTCGATATCTGAGAGGACCCTAACACCCGCTACACTCATCCCACCAATCCAATCACAGCGCACAATGACCATTCCCCAACCGCATGCGGCAGCCCCTATCTGGCTGCCTCGCCTATATACCACACCACTCCCTGACGTGGAACCCTCAACAAACCTCCCGGTTCAGCTTCTCACATCGACCCCTGATGAAGTTATCCCCAAGCAATTAGAGAACATCATCATGCAAACAGACCCTACCAGTGGATCGCCCTCCATAACCGTTTATACACCCACACCTAATGAACGTATCCCCAAGCAATTTGAGAATGTGATCATGCAAACAGACCCTACTGGCGGATCGCCCTCCATAACTGATCATACACCCACACTTACTACCTACTTTCCCAACTCCGTCTGGATCTCTCAAATCAAGGAATTAGCCACAGGCCTGTCCCATCTCAAGGGCGAGATGCACACCCTTTCTACTATCACTAAAGAACTTCTAAACATACGCAGAGCCACCAACGACACCGTGAACCAAATCAGTCTCCAAACGAGAAATTACATCCCCATGAATTCACACCCCGAGAACACTAGTCAGAATAACCAAATCAGTGACCAACCTAGTGGACACATACCCAAGTTCTTACACCCTGAAAACACTAAGATGGGGTATTTACCTTCTCCATCTTGGCCTAGAAGGGCAAGTGATGAACTGTCTGACAGAGACACAGACGACCTCCTCACATCTTATGCCCGGGCAACTGATAACAGTAAGTCGCAATGTGGCACTATCCAATCCATTGTAACCAATCCCCTCAGAGAACCATCTCACAATAACAGATCAGTAAATAGAGATAACCTCACAAATATCAACATAGAGCAGATTAGCCTAACCCACTCTATTAACAAGATGAAGTGTGGGCTCATTAATTGCAAATCTGCTAGCAAACATGTTCCTGACATATTCAACCTCATTCAAGAGAATGATTTAGATATTATTGTCCTTACCGAAACATGGTTAAATAGTTCCTCCTCTCCCATCCTTGACTTACTGGTTCCTCCTACCCACGACCTAATCTGCCTTCACAGAAACGGGAAACTCAGGGGAGGGGTAGCCTGCATTTATCTTAACTCAATCTCAGTCAAGCAAGTAGACTCCATCGGACTATCCTCCTGCGATTATCTCTGTATTAATGTCTCTGATGATAAGCGCATCGCCAGCAAGCTTCACATATTCTAGCACACCCCGGGTGATTATTTGACTTTTATCGACGAGCTAATGGAGGTCATTGCATCCGACGTCAACTCACAAATACCTCAAATTTTCATGGGCAACTTTACTCTCCACTGGAATAATGCAAACGATCATGGAGTTGGCTGCCTTAAAGAGTTTTTGTCAGAACAGGAGCTATCTCAATTCTGCGACAGCCCAACTCACAACAAGGAAGAGATACTGAACCTCATCATTGCAAAAACGAACATCGTCCTACTAGAATCCATCACCACATGCGACTGGACTGATCATCACTGCATTCTCTTCTCCATCAATATCGAAGTAACTCAAAGAAGGGGCCAACCCTAAAAAAAAAAAAACAACAATGGAAAAGGAACTTACAAAATATCAACCCCATCACCTTGGTAAACCGATGCAACTCCGCCCTGACCCACATGACGGACATGACGGATGTACATGACCTCACAACCTTCTACAATTCCACTTTGCTTGAAATCCTGGACTCTACAGCACCCCTCCAAGAAAAAAACGTCTCCTCCAAAATGTCAAACCTTGGTTCAATGAGACCCTGAACTTGGAGCGACGCCAGCTAAGAGTTGAGGAGCGACTATGGAAATCAGCACCCACCACTGATAACCTTGATCACCTTAGAAGGTCAAGGAACTCATACAACAGGAAGATTCTTAAGGCAAAGGCAGACTTTTTCAGAACCCAGCTGAACCAAGCAATCAACGTCCAAAAAAACTATTTGAAATCGTCAAACAACAAGCATGCAACACGACTAACTCTAGGGAACTAAATGACCTGGCTTCACCTACCGGTGATGTGCTTGCCAATTTATTTCGCGAAAAGACTAAGGCCATCGAGCTCGACGTCCAATCCAAGAAGGCTCTCCCACAATTTATGGCCCAAGATAATAATTGTGGCGCATGACTCAAAGTCCATTTTAATATTCCTGGGGAAGTCGCAAAACATTATGCCTCATGGCACACCTTCTCGCCAATCTCGCAATAAATAATCGATAACACTCTTCAAGCAATCAAACAATCAATCAATCACATAATTTGTAAAGTGCACTACATACCCAGTAGGGTTTCAAGGTGCTGGGTGGGGGGAGGTGCTGTTACTGGTCGAAGAGCCAGGTCTTGAGTTGTCTCCTGAAAGACAGCAGGTCTTCGGTTTGTCGCAGGTCGAGGGGGAGGGTGTTCCAGGTCTTGGCGGCGCGATGGGAGAAGGACCTGCCTCCGGAAGTGGTTCTCCGTATGCGTGGGACCATGGCCAGGGCGTGGTCAGTGGAGCGGAGGTTCCTGTTGGGTACGTAGAAGGAGAGTCGACTGTTTAGATAGGCAGGGCCGGTTTTGTGGAATGCTTTGTGTGCGTGGACCAGGAGTTTGAAGGAGATTGTTTTGTCGACGGGGAGCCAGTGCAGGTTCCTCAGGTGGGGGGTTATGTGGTCACGGCGTGGGACGTTGGGGATCAGGCATGCGGAGGCATTCTGGATTCTCTGTAGTCTGCTGATGAGCTTGGATGGGGCTCCGGTGTAGAGAGTCTGCTGCTGACTAGGGCCTGGGTGACTGTTTTCCTCGTGTTGGTCGGAATCCATCTGTAGATCTTGCGGAGCATGTGGAGAGTGTTGAAACAGGTGGAGGAAACTACGTTGACTTGTTTGGTCATGGAGAGTTTCGTGTCGAGGGGGGACCCCGGTGAACTGAGCCACCAAGAGTCGTCTCATGCGGAGGGGTTGGATCCGAGGATGAGGATTTCCGTCTTGTCTGTGTTCAGTTTGAGGCGGCTGTCCTCCATCCAGTCGGCGACGGCCTTCATTCCCTGGTGGAGGTTGGATTTGGCGGTGAGGGGGTCCTTTGTGAGGGAGAGGATCAGCTGAGTGTCGTCGGCGTAGGAGATAATGTTGAGGTCGTGCTGTCGGGGGATGCGTGCTAGTGGTGCCATGTAGACGTTGAACAGTGTTGGGCTGAGGGAGGATCCTTGAGGGACGCCACAGATGATCTTGGAGGCCTCGGTTTGGAACGGGGGGAGGCGGACTCTCTGTGTTCTGCCGGAGAGGAAGGAGGTGGTCCAGTCCAGGGCCTTGTTACGGATCCCTGCGTCGTGGTGACGCGTGCATAGTGTGAGGTGGCAGACGGTGTCGAAGGTGGCAGGAGAGGTCCAGGAGGATGAGGGCCACCGTCTCGCCGTTGTCCATCAGGATCTTGATGTCGTCTGTGGCGGCGATGAGGGCGGTCTCGGTGCTGTGGTTGCTGCGGAATCCTGATTGGGACTGGTGTAGGATGTTGTTGTCTTCGAGGTGCCGGGTGAGCTGGGTGTTTACTATCTTCTCGATGACCTTAGCTGGGAACGGAAGCAAGGAGATGGGCCTGAAGTTCTTGAGGTCGCTCAGTTCCGCCTTGGGTTTCTTCAGTAGGGCGTTGATCTCTGCACGCTTCCAGATCTCAGGGAAGGTGGCGGTCTCGAAGGACAGGTTGAGGATTTTGTGCAGGTGGGGAGTGGTGGACTTGCTGGCTTTGTGGAAGATGTGGTGTGGGAGAGGGTCGGATGGGGATCCGGAGTGGATTGTTCCCATGGTCTTGATTGTGTCCTCGATGCTTACGTTGGCCCAGGTTGTCAGGGTGTCGTGGGCGGTGGGGTGCGGTGGGTTCGGTGCGGTGTGGTCGTCCGGGGTCGTCCGGGGTCTGAAGCTGTTATGGATGTCGGTGATTTTCCGGTGTAAGAAGGTGGCGAGGGAGTCACACAGGGCTTGCGATGGTGGGATGTCGTTGGAGCTGGGGTTGGAGAGTTCCTTCACGATGATGAAGAGCTCCTTGCTGTTGTGTGCGTTGTTGTCAAGGCGGTCTGTGAAGGAGGTTCTTTTGGTGGTCCTGATGAGGTGGTGGTGGTTGCAGATGGCGTCTTTGTGGGCAGCGCGGCTGTCTGGCGTCTTGTCGTTGTGCCATATATTTTCCAGTTTCCGGCAGGTGCGTTTGGAGTTGAGGAGTTCCGGGGTGAACCAGCTGACTCTTCTGCTGGTGTCTGTGTTGGTGGGGTTTTTCAGTCGAGCGACGGTGTTGGCGCAGTCGTTCATCCAGCGTTCGAGGGCGAGTGCCCCTTCATCCGGGTTGGTTGGGGTCGTCGGGGGTTGAGTGCGAGGCTTGTTTGTAGTTGATCTCCAGTGATTTTGCCCCAGCGGCGGCGGGGGTCTGTAGGGTGCGGTGGTGTGTGGGCGGTTTACGGAAGGAGAAGTGGATGCAGTGGTGGTCTGTCCAGGTGAGTTCGGAGGTGTGGCTGAAGGTGACGTGGGGGCTTGAGGAGAAGATGACATCTAGCGTGTGGCCGGCGTTGTGGGTCGGCATCGTGACGAGCTGTTTCAGTCCGAGGTTGGCGAGGTTGTCGATCAGGGTGGAGGAGTTGCTGTCGTAGTTGTTTTCCAGGTGAAAGTTCAGGTCTCCGAGGAGGATGTAGTCGGTGGAGGTCAGCGCATGCGTGCTGATGAGGTCGGCGATGGAGTCGCAGAATTGAGGCCGGGTCCTGGAGGTCTGTGGACGAGAGTGCCTCTTAGTGTGGTCTTTGGGTTCGTGTGGATCTGGAAGTGCATGTGTTCGGCGGTGCTGAGGGTGTCGTTGGTGTTTGTTGAGATCTTGATGGTGCAATCAAATCCTTCAATCACTTCTCTGACCCCCTTACTCCTGCGATATTCAAAATGTTAAAAACAACTATCCTACCACTATGAGCTGAAATTGTAAACACCTCTCTGAGACAAGGCGCCAATCTGGACTGTCTTAAAATAGGGAAGGTCACATCGATACTAAAGAAAGCTGATGCCACCCCATCTGATCTCAACAACTACCGCCCTATAACCAACATCCCCACTTTGGCGAAACTGCTAGAGAAATGTGTTCAAACTCAATTATGCAACCATATTCAGAATTACAACCTCTTAGACAGTCACCAATCTGGCTTCCATCAAGGTCACAGCACTGAATCTGCACTCACTCACATTATGGACGACATACTAAAAATGCTTGACCGCAACGAGTCATGCCTAATGATACTTCTTGACTTATCCTCCGCCTTCAATACGGTCAAGCATGACAACCTTTTGTCCCTATTGGAACCAAGGATGGGCCTCTCAGGCACAGTGTTGCAATGGTTCTCCTTCCCAAATAACAGAACACAAATAATCAAGATGAAAAACTCACTCTCGCAACCCTCCGTGGTCACCTTGGGTGTCCCTCAGGGAACAGCCTCATCACCCATTGTTTTCAACCTCCTCATGGAACCTTTGGCGAACGCACTGAAATCAGCGAACATTCTATATCACCTGTATGTAGACGACACCCAACTGTATTTGAAAATCTCCACTCCAGAAGACTTAATTTCCTTCAATGCTATTCTACTGAACACGCAAAGTTGGCTCACTAACAACCACCTCATGCTGAATACCAAAAAAACAGAATTCATTCTCATCTCTCCACCGAATCACACACCTAAGATAGGCCTATGGTTAAAACACGTAACCTCCTTTGACTGTGCTCCCCTCATCATTGACTCAGCCAAATCCCTAGGAATCACCATAGACAAACACCTGAATATGCAGTAGCTCATCTTTAATGCCACCAAGGGAGCTAATCACAAGTTGAGTATACTAAGGAAACTCCAACCCTTCCTCCCTCAGGCCGACCTAAAAATGGCAGTGCAGGCCCTAGTGCTACCAAGACTAGACTATGGAAGCACCACTCTTTGCGGTCTCCCCAAATACAAGTTGGCTCTGCTGAGGGCATCACTTAATGCTGCGGCTAGACTGGTATCAGGAATTAAAAGAAATAGCCACATCTCTCCAACCCTGAAAGTCCTGAACTGGCTTCCTTACGAGGCAAGAATATACCTAAAGGTTGCCTGCATGACCCATAAAGCACTACATAACCACACACCCAGTTACTTAGCTCTAAAGCTAGAAAGATTGGGAGGTTGCAGACAACTTTGTAGTGCGAGTACTTTACTTCTGAAACCACTATCCTTCCATAAGAAGAGAACTGGTTGCAGAGGTTTCTCAGGGATTGCACCAAAGACTTGGAACTCCTTACCTCCTGCGGTGCGCGGAATCTCTTCCTTTACCGCATTCAAAAAAGAAGTAAAAATACTACTAATGAACAAATTCACTTCCTAAGCCTTAACTCTAGGCCGATACCGAGTCACCTATATGAGCAGCATATCATTGCCTACCTCTGGTGGAATGAATGAGACTATTATATGTATGATTATTACCACAGCCACTTAATGCTCAATAGCTGTATTTAGTGTAAAGCTTAGTTGACCTCGGATCTACTATATTATCCATATACTTCATACCCATGGTGAATCGAAGGAGTATATTATATGTATGTTTATTAGCACAACCACCTAATGTTCAATAGCCGTATATTGTGCAATGTCCTGCTGATTCTGGGTCACCTATGTTTGTTATCTATATATTATATATCTCTTTTGTACATAATGACACATTTTCAAATGCTTGTATACTACATCATCTGCTTATGTTTTATACTGTATACTGTAAAGCGCTCTGATACTCTTGTGGGTCACGTTCGCGCTATATAAAACTTTATAAATAAATGAAAAATGAAGAAAAGGTCAAGACAAATTCCAGAGAGACAAACATGATTATGAGGAAGGAAGGAAGGATCTCTACCTTCTCAAGAAAGTATGATTCACAGCACAAAAAAGATCAATTAGATTCATCATCAAATCCATATACAAGTCATGAATCTCTCGCAGACATGGATTTTAGTGAAAATGAAAGAAGCTTGACATCAACAAATATTGAAAACAAGCAGACAACGCCTTTTGTTAGCAGATAGGAGACTGGCATTACAGCAACAAGAAAGGGACAAAACACAATTCTCAGTGAGTGTAAGAGGAAGGGCGTGTGGACAACGGAGAGGAAATCAAAATGTACAAGAAGAGGTCAGAGGTGACAGAGAAAGAACACGAATGGAAACAAGGGGCAGCAGCAAACAGGAAAGGAACCAGAACTAACAACGTAATTAAATATGATCAATCTATCTGACAAGATAATAACAGAACAACAAGAGGTAAGAAAGGATTATGCTTTTGTCCAAATGTACCAAAAACAAGAATTGATCTCTTTAAATACATCAGAAAAATCAAATTAGCCAAAATATATGCTGAAGCAAAAGGAAAAGACCAAATAAAATCGAAAATGAAACCATTGAGGAGTCTACCCGCATGCGTTGTGGCTAGTGCGTTTCACCTGGTGATGCCCCGCCTCCTCGGAAGCACTGATGCAGTGAGCCATGAGTCGTGAGGAAGGACTGGACGATGAATCCCGCGGCTCTCTACGTTTTCGCGGTTCCAGCGAGAAAAGAATGAGGGAGAAAGTACTTTGCGCATTCGGCACATTTAGCAAATTATGTTGTCGGGCCTCGTAATCCTGCAGGTGATAAGAGGTGCTGGGTGGAATTTTGAGAGACACAGAGCAAAGCTAGCGAGGCCGAGGCAGGTCTCTTCATCAAGCATGGAGCAGGAGCAGGAATAAGGACTGGACGGCTGAGAGGCAATATGGAAGGAAAGAGGTGAGCAGCAAAAAGGAGGCTGGGGCTCTGTTTGCAGGACCTTTCTTTGGAGCAAGAATCTATATAACAGAATTAATTTGAATTAAGGACAGACTATAGTTAGAACCTGAAAAAAGGGGGAAGGAGCTGTGGAAACAAAGGGCTGGTTACCTATATTACCTATCTTCCACCCCCCAAAGCACTACTAACTTAAAAAAAAATTAAAAAAGGAAGAAAGAGGGGGATCAGGTGTAATTGAGTGGCACATCCTAAGTGAGTAAAAGCCACCGGGAACACAGGCTTGGAGGAAGTGGGTGAAGAAGGCCATTAAGGGGGAGCGGGTCACAGAAATATGCGCCCAGCAAAACAAAGGAAAGCAATCACAAATCCTTTAGCAGGCACTAATATCAGTAATCAGCTGCCAGAAACACAGAGGAAGCTGCATACCAAATCAGGCACGGCGAAAACGACAGGCAGCATGCGCGTTTTGCGAAACGCACAACAAAGGATGGACTTGAAAGTTCAACAGCTGATTGCCCAGGAGAAATCGCATTCCCCGGTAGGACAGGGCGCCACGCCTGGAAAAGTGACTAATGGCACTAGCCAGGCAACACCTGAGATTTTCCAATTCCAGGTGCAGAGCTCCCCTGAACCAAGGACAGAAGAAGTATATATGAGCACTGTTCCCTCCCAGGACATGCTAGCAATGGAGTCTTTTTCCACCCCTGCTTGTTGTAAGCAATTTCCGCCTTTTTCTAAGTCTCACTTCACGAAAACAGCCACAACAGCGACTACCCTCTACAGCCAGGCCCCGGCCTCACTGCTAATTTCTGTACCACAGGCTCCTGTCCCTACACTCTTCCGTATTCTTCAATTGGAAGACGCAGAGGGACCTACAATGCAACATCAGCCCGCAAATACTAACTTTCAGAATACTGGTAATAATGAAACCTCTCGAAACTTGAAAGAAACTGATCCAACTATTCAGAGTATGTTTGAAGCAATTCTTTCTGAAATCAGGGAGCTCCAGATTTTGCAATTCCTGAACTCGAGGGAGACCTGACTATTACGATAGCCCATAGAGACCCCTTCCAGAGGCTCCAAAATGCGAAATTCCCTCGCACTATCCTATTGAATTTTGCGGACTTTCGAGTAAAGGAGAAGATTCTCACTAAAGCTATCTCGAAAAGAACATTATCAAAACAAGAAGTACCGAACTTTAGAATCTTTTCGGACATGTCAGCCTTCTCTGCAAAGAGACGTCGTGTATGCTGATGACATAGCCCTTTTTTTTTTAAAACAAAAAGGGAAGTGCAAATGCAAATATTTAATTTATTTAAGGAATTTCAATTTATCGCGGGTTATTAAATCAATACATCTAAAACAGAGATTCTACTTTGTAATTGCACACCTGACTCGCTATTGGTGGACTTAGTCCCATTGATTAATACGCTGCCTAAGAGGTATTTAGGGATATATTTAACAGAAAATATTAACGATCTTTATGTTTTAAATTATACCCAACTCATAAATAAAATAAATAATAAACTTTTAAAATGGAAAGATCTCCCAGTTTCAATAATAGGCCGAGTAGCCATAATCCGAATGATGATATTGCCTTTATGCAACTTCCTCTTTTCAGCTATTCCCAATGCAGTCCAAATGAATATTTTTAAGGAAGTCCAAGGTCTTTTTTCTACATTTATAAGGGCAAATAAAGTGCCCAGGCTCTCAATGGATACGCTTTTTAGACCAGTGTCAGAAGGGGGCCTAGTTCTTCCTGATCTGAAAGAGTACTACTATGCTAATTTTGCACACACCACATACAGAACTACGAAGGTTTTAAATATCAATAGGGACGATAACTTTTTTTTAGACTTAATTTTTGAAGGAATATCTAATCTTAGATTTTATGCGTTTAATAAAACCCCCCAAAAAAAGTAAGATATAAAACTCTTCAATGGAGTATTACATGGAAAAAAACAACTATATAAACATTATTCGATCCCCGCTTAAAATGGAGAAACCCTCCTCTCGGATATCCATGTTGGGCAAGATTTATTATTAGAACCAGAAATTATGTCCAATTGGAAAAATCAGGGTTTCAGTAAAATAGGAGGCTTTTTGCGCGGAGGCTGGAATACCTGGTCTGAAATAGAACCAATGCTAAAACATGGTAAAGTAATTCTGCAATGGTCATTTGTTAGGGTTAAAAGTTTTCTAACATAACTTAACCCTGTACATGTTTGTGAAGCCAGCGATCTCGTAGAGCAACTAGTAAATCATACATACCGAATGTCAACAAGTGGCTGGGTCTCTCTGTTCCGGACCCGCGGGGCAGATACATTGTATCAAAAAGTACAAAAAATGAATAAAACAGGAAGGGTTGCATATTTCCAGTATGGACTGGAAACAGATTAATAAGTTTAATAGCACCCTTCTGAAAGCAGCTAAATTAAAGCGGATGCAGTTTTACTCTAAATGGTTGCTGTACCGTACTCCAGATTTTTTGCACAAAATTGATCCTCAGATCTCATCAAACTGTTTCTGCTGTAATTTACAGGGGGGGGGGGGACTGGACCCATATCATCTATGGATGTCCGAAACTAGATGGATACTGGGAGAGCATTAACAGATACTGTCATGATATTTTGAAAGTCCCCCAGACACTAGATACCCAGACAATAGTTTTAGGAAATTTCACAGGGCTTATAGCAACAACGCTACAGGAAAAACAGATATGTAGCTTGGTTTTAGCTGCACGATCACTGATCCTACAAAAGTGGAGATCGAATGACAGTCCCACGCCGACACAGCTATTTAGTAAACTAAACAGGATTAAAGAGTACGAAAGAAAGTATGCTTCAAGAGCAGGCTCCTATAAGAAAAGTAAGGCCTTGTGGGAAAATTCGGGCTAAACCACAACGGCGGGCTGTTATGTTCTCGGTTTCGATATGCTTTTAAATTATTGCTAAATTAAATTATATAGTTAATGATGTGAATTATCGTACTTTTAAAACCTTAGAAATCCTTGAACTATGTATGGTTTTTAAACATCTGTTGTAATGTGTTAATATGCTGTTATTGTTCATAATTAATTTCTTCCTGTTTACTACTTGGGTACTATAAATTTATGAGCTAAAAAATGAAACCATCGAGTAGTCTGTTGGCGGAAGACAGGCCAACGTTAGTGAACTTGATGGGAATGGAAAATGAACTAACAGATGATGACTTAAGGGAGATTGAAAATGAGTTTTCATCATGGGGGGCAGGTGAGAGCAGAAAAAAACAAAATACCTATACTACCAAACTCTACCACCTGGAAATAAAATTGACTTATTTCATGATGCTATATTCCAAGAAATGTACACAATTGAGCCAACAAAACATAAAAAACAATCTAACAATGGATGAAAAGGCAGCTTTAAAAAATCTACAACAGGATGACTCAATCGAAATAAAATCAGCAGACAAAGGAGGCAACATTATTATCATGAATAAAACAGATTATGTCATAGAAGCCTTAAGACAACTCATATATGAGAAGTGCTATAGCTGCCTCAAAATGAATCCCATGAAACAAATCAAGCAAATGATAACAGAAAAATTGAAAACTTGGGTGGAATCTAATTTGATAGACGAAGAAGAAGCAAAATACTTAACAACAGAACATCCAGTGATGGCGACAATTTATTTTCTACCCAAGATACATAAGGATAAAAAACATCTGCTGGGAAGGCCTATAGTATCAGCAAAAGGATCTATTTTTGAATCAATTTCCAATTACATTGATTACTTCTTGGCCCCCTTGGTAAAAGACCTAAACTCATACTTGAGAGACAGATCGGATCTTCTAAAAGATTTGGATGGAATTCCAAGGCAATCATCGTACAAACTGATAACGATGGGTGTATTATCCCTTATACAAGCATTGAACACCACGTAGGCTTGAAAGCTTGCCAACACTTTTTAGGCAAAAGAAATATTCAGTTCTTCGAGCACAATAAAATTGTATTGGGAATGATTTCCATGTGTTTGAATATTAACATCTCCTTGTTCAACAAAACAATTTACAAAGAAGAACGTGGAACTGCCATGGGTTTTTCCTTTTTACCCAATTACGCGAATCTGGTAATGGGGTGGTGGAAATAAACATTTGCGTGGGCTGCAAGTCATGACAAATACACTGAAAAAATAATATTGTGGATGTGTTTCATCGATAATCTCTTGATAATCTGGGATGGAACAGAACAAGAGTTTGCAGTCTATTTCAACATACTAAATAACTCGGAAAATCTCAAATTAACCTATGAAATCAGCAACAATAAAGTGTATGTTTAGATACTGAGATGTTTATATGTAACAACACTGTGCAGTCAACTTTGCCTTGAAGAGAAACAGCTACGAATGCCATTCTGCATGCAGAGAGTTTTCATCAAGAAAATTTGAAGTGGAACATCCCCTATGGGGAATTTCTAAGAATTCACAGAAATTGTTCCATGGATGAAGACTTTATAGAACAGAGTCAACAAGCACAGAGTAGATTCAGAAAGAGAGGATATTCATCAAAAATATTCCAAAAGAGTCTGGAAAAGTGAAAACAATCAGAAATACTTTCCAATACGGAAAAAGAAAGAGTCAACCAACATCATCAGACTTATAACAACCTTTTCTGCTGAATCAAAACGACTTCAGAAAATCCTACAAAAAAACTGGGGTATTCTACAACTTGATCCCACAGCTGCCGAAATAATGGGAAGTCATCCCCCAATCACGTACAGAAGAGCACCAAATTTGAGGGACAAATTTACATATAGTCATTTTATAATGAATCAAAAAACATGGTTACACACAGAACGGTTTTGGAGCTGTAACAACTGCAAAGCATGTAAAATAGCCACGAACAAGAAACAAATAAAGATGGTCAATCGCTCCATTTGGCAAATCAAAAAACACAAACTGCAAATTTGTCATCTATGTAATTGAATGCCTGTGCAGAAAAAATATGCGGGGAGTAAAACATGTGAATTAAAAAAACGACTTCTGGAACATATCAGGGCCATGTGCAATAAATATCAGAGCAGTGCAGTGGCCAAACATATGGAGGAACAACATGAAAGCAATTGGTAAAAGCTGAAATACTTTGCAATTAAACAAATCCCTACACTGGAGAGAGGGGGTGATCGAGAGAAATTGCTAAGACAAAAAGAATTGAAACACATTTTGGCATTAAGAACTTTAAATTCGATGAGTATGAACCAAAATGAAGAGCTTTATGTGCACCTGAAAGGTTAGAGAATACAACTATCATAAAGAAAAATGTGTGAATAACAAACAATCAGAAAATTGGATGGTGAAGATCAATGAATCAGACCATATAAAACAAAAACTTTGAGAAGCATAGCAAGACTCATGAAGGCAAACTCACTGGTGGAAATAATGTACACAAACAATCACATAAGGAAAATGAAAAGTAAATGAAAATGCATCAACAAAACTTTATGCTTTTTAACATTTATGACAACCATGGACTGGATATATACATTGAAACAAATAATACAAAAAACTGACTAGTTTGTTTCAAAAGCGGATGAGCCTGAACTGATGAAATGTGTCCACTAGAGGGCATGAATAAACATGCTCTGATTCAAAATACAAATAACATTGATCAAAACAATGAAAATTGTTAGAAAGAAATGTTTGAAATACAATGATATTTATTCCTCCCACTTTTAATGAATTTTGCACTTTTTACATTACATTATAAGCAGTTTTTGCATGGAGTCACAACAATAGGCACTTTATAATTGCATGATTTGCACATCAGCACAAATTGCACTTTTTGCTCTAAAAAGTTTTAATTCAAAGTAGACTACAATAACCAGAAGACTTTGCGGCAAAAGGTAATGAGCAAAAATGGGTGGTGACAGGAAATAAATGCACTGACAGTGATGGTGGAAGAACAACCCGTGATCAAGGTCTGATGGCAGACCGATACGTGATGGGTCGCATAATTGTACTCACATTCTGAAATATATATATATTTTTTTAAATGTGAAGAAACTTGCCTGAAAGTGCGTTCATTCTGTGCCGTTCAGCCAGAAAAAGTGAAGGATATATATATATATATATTCACTGAAAAAACCATAGGTTTCAGGGACGTTATAGTTAGTTGGACATTCCACTCATACAAAACCATAGAAATTCCCCATTATAGTTAGTTGAGCTAACTATAACTCGCGCCCCTGCAATGCACTGCTGATGACGTCACATATTACATCATTCATGACATGGTCAGTGACATCACTGATGACATCTCAAATGACATCTCTGATGACATCATCCAGTGAATGTGTGTTTTTCTGAAAATTGAATATGTTTTATATATGTATATCTCAAGGTCGATGGAAGAATAAATGGGTATATAAGTGTCTAAATGGATGATTTGTTATTGAAAAATTGATTGTATAACTGACTGATTAAGTGTATCTTAGTGAATTACGCGCTAGCTAAGGAGCAGATTGCCACGGGGGTTATCACTGGCTGTTAGGGCTGGTAACTCGCTGCTAATTCTTTTAATTCTTTTTTGCTGCTAATATTACTGACCAGATCTTTGGTCTTTTTACTGTGTTTATATTGTCATTTTATCCGCATACCCTCATTTAAAAAAAAAAACATTTACTCACCTGCTGTTTAGAGCGGGGCCTCATCCCTCATTGTTTAGCTGCAAGCGCCATCTTGGATCAGTCTGGGTCTAACAGCTGAGTGCCATTTTGGTGTGCGCGCTAGCGTTCCTAGACGGGGGACAATAAAAAAAAACCAGACTGATGCAAGCGCGCAGCTGATCTCTGACATTACGCGCTAGTAAGGAGCAGATTGCCACGGGGGTTATCACTGGCTGTTAGGGCTGGTAACTCGCTGCTAATTCTTATAATTCTTTTTTGCTGCTAATATCACTGACCAGATCTTTGGTCTTTTTACTGTGTCTATATTGTCATTTTATCCGCATACCAGCATTTAAAAAAAAACATTTACTCACCTGCTGTTTAGAGCGGGGCCTCATCCCTCATTGTTTAGCTGCAAGCGCCATCTTGGATCAGTCTGGGTCTAACAGCTGAGCGCCATTTTGGTGTGCGCGCTAGCGTTCCTAGACGGGGGACAATAAAAAAAAACAGACTGATGCAAGCGCGCAGCTGATCTCTGACATTACGCGCTAGCTAAGGAGCAGATTGCCACGGGGGTTATCACTGGCTGTTAGGGCTGGTAACTCGCTGCTAATTCTTTTAATTCTTTTTTGCTGCTAATATCACTGACCAAATCTTTGGTCTTTTTACTGTGTTTATATTGTCATTTTATCCGCATACCCTCATTTTAAAAAAAACATTTACTCACCTGCTGTTTAGAGCGGGGCCTCATCCCTCATTGTTTAGCTGCAAGCACCATCTTGGATCAGTCTGGGTCTAACAGCTGAGCGTCATTTTGGTGTGCGTGCTAGCGTTCCTAGACTGGGGACAATAAAAAAACAGACTGAAGCACGCGCAGCTGTCTCGCCGGAGGCGCGCCAGAGGCAAGCCCGCCTGCGCCCGTCCGTGTCCCGGACGCTGAACGATGAGTGAGACTCCAACAAGGTATGCCATGTTTATTCTAAAAAACAGCTGATGGAGATCGGCAGGAGATCAGGCAGTGGTATCGATGCTGTCAACGAGCTCCATGGCTGGGCTGCTGACTTGGAGTCAAGCGCATGAAATGTGCGCGCTAACATGCCTGGTTACCTTAACTGTGGGCTGATCAACAGCAGGTCACTAGTGAAGCATTATTCTGAAATAGCGCTTTTGATTGAAGATTTGAAGCTAGACGCCCTGTTTCTTACAGAGACCTGGATTAGAGCGGATTCAGTTGTGGAGATTGGTCTTGCTTGCCCGGAGGGATTTAAAATTATACACAAACCTAGGGTGGAGGGCATGGGAGGAGGGGTAGGGTTGATTTTTAGGGAGGAATTCAATTTCACTCTGATACACGTGGATAAGCTAGAGGGAATTGAACTGATGGGCTTTTCGCTTCAGGAAGCCAGAGGTAATCTACTTTCAGGCTTGCTGTGTTATCGCCCCCGGGGAGTAATATTTCACAGCAACCCCTTCTGAATACTATTATTAACCTATCCCTATCACACTCCAATATGGTCATCCTGGGAGACTTTAATTGGTGGGAGAATGCTAGCATGAAAAACCAACTGAGAGATCTGAAGTATACATGTCAAAATCTTGGTCTCCAACAACTAGTCGCCTCCCCGACTCACCAGGGAGGACATATACTTGATCTCCTATTCGCAAATGAGTCAGAGGTGGAACTTTTAAACATCTCCCCTCAAATTTGTACGGATCACTACTAGCTACATTTCACAATACGGTTAGCTGTCTCTCCTGTCCAAGTTAACACCGCCGTGCTGTATCGGAAAGGGAGAAACTGGACTAAACTAGCAAGGACGGGCGCCCTTCTAACACCACCTACGGTGAGCCCTTTCCAGAGTTCCAGCACAGTGGAGGATAATTATAATACCTACCAGGAGTATATTACGGCTGCATTAGATAATTTGATCCCGATGAAAAAACTGAAAATTAAAAAGAAAATCTCAGCGCCCTGGTACACTGAAGATCTGGGACAATTAAGATCACAATGCAAGAAGGCGGAAAGGACATGGAGGAAGGGGTTTTTGGACAGGGATAAGGCTACTCTGAAGATAGTATTAAGCAGGTACAAGTCGCTTATTCTGGAAAGGAAGGCGCACTTTTATGCTCAATCTATCTTGCAAGCCCCAAATGGGATTACGGAGCTTTTAAGAATTGCAAGAACTATCTCAGCTCCATCTTGCCTGGAGAATAAAGTAGAAGCCTCACAAAAGCTGTGCGACGAGATCGCCACTCATTTTACAGATAAAGTGGCCAAAATTGTTGACCTTTTTAAGGACAGCGAAGTAACTGCCCAGAATCCTGGTAAAGGGACAATTATTGGGACCCCGGACCAGCAATATTCTCTGGTCGCCTTCCCCACCATGTCGGCCCTCACCTTCGATTCTATGGCCAGCAGTATCTCTTCCGGCTCACCCCTTGACCCCCTGCTCCAGAAAGTGTGGAAGTCATATGGTCACTTAACCTTCCCCTGGCTGTGCCAGATCTGTAACCAATCTCTTGAAGAAGGATTGGTTCCGGAAAGATGGAAGCAGTCTGTGGTATCCCCCCTCATTAAAAAGCCTTCCCTGGACCCCACCAACATGGCTAACTTTCGGCCTATCTCCCTCCTTCCTTTTCCTATTAAGATCCTGGAAAAGGTTGTGAGTAGAGCTCTCTCGGAATTCCTGGAAGAGCATC
The DNA here is from genome assembly GCF_964204655.1 of Triturus cristatus. NCBI lineage: Eukaryota > Metazoa > Chordata > Amphibia > Caudata > Salamandridae > Triturus > Triturus cristatus. The sequence goes on along the minus strand of NC_140595.1, from coordinate 399,952,953 downwards.
ACCTGTTAGACATGGACCAGTACGGCTTCCGTCCCGGTCATGAGACGGAGTCGGCTCTGGTCACTATGTTGGACAACATGCGAATGCGGGCTGACACCGGGAGCACCGCTGTTTTGGTGCTCCTGGATATGTCAGCCGCATTTGACACAGTAAGTCTTCCTATCCTCTTAGAGCGACTGGAGGAAATAGGGGTAAAGGGCCGAGCACTGCAGTGGCTCCGCTCTTATTTGGCAGGGAGACAGCAGGTGGTAACGCTGGGGCCGTTTTCCTCAGGAAAATCCCCCGTAGCCTGCGGGGTACCACAGGGCTTCAGCATCAGCCCCATTCTTTTTAACATATATCTACAACCATTATTTGCGATCATTAAGGCGTTTGGGGTTGAGCTGGTAAACTATGCGGATGACACACAATTAGTATTTTCGCTAGAAGGAAAACAGGCGGTGTCCCTAGAGCAGTTTCAAAACTGCATGAGTCTGACCACAGACTGGCTGCGGAGTAACTCCCTGCAGTTTAATGGAGAAAAAACTGAGGTGCTGTTTTACTCGCCGCTAAGGCAGATTCATCATCTGCCGGTGGGCCGGTGGAGTTTAGGCTTGCTCCGGATGAGGCTCCACTGGTTCCAGCAAACACCATCTGCAACCTCGGCTTCTTATTCGATAGCAATCTCCAACTGGATTCGCTAGCAAATAAGACAGCCAGTGTGTGCTTCGGGCTACTACGAGTGCTCCGCCGGATTCTCCCGTTTCTGCCAGGCGATATGCGTGCCCTGATTGTAAGGAGCACAGTTCTCAGCAGAATGGACTACTGTAACTCCCTGTAATTAGGGGCCCCCCAAAACATCCTGCTGGGACTACAGAGAGTTCAATCAGCCACAGCAAAGCTGGCTCTAAACCGCAGACGCGACTCCTCCTCCACTCAGGCGTTGCGAGAGCCCCATTGGCTACGAGTCAGAGAAAGGATCCTTTTTAAATCCCTCTGTCTGAACCATAAAGCAACTCATGGGGTGGGCCCGATCCCTCTGCAGAAAAGATTCTTACGCTATTCTCCTCCGAGACAGCTGCGCTCCTCCAACGCTAATCTGCTGGCACAACCCAGATTCAAACGTGCCAGGATGGGCGGGAGGGCTTTCAGTGTGGTAGGTGTTCGGATGTGGAATGAGCTCCCTCTGAGGATCAGACAGCTAGATTCCTTATTGGAATTTAGAAAGAGCCTTAAGACCTGGCTTTTCCCAGTAGCCTGATTGCCGCCTGATTGCCGCCGTTGCTGCTTACTCCTCTAACTAACAACTAACTGTTTTGTCAGAGCGCCAGGATACCCGTAGGGTGACAGTGCGCTATACAAATGTTTATACAATACAATACAATACAATACAATACATGGCTTAGTGAGTAATGTTTCAATATGTAAATATCTGTATCAGTCTCTTACTTTGTGTATAAGTGGCTGTATGGGTTGGTCAGTAGCTACATGAGTGTCTATATAGGTTATTAGTTGGTTTTTTGAGTATCAGTATGAGTGTCTGAGTGTCTGTATGGTTCGGTGGGGGTATTACGTAGTGCATAGGTGCATGAATGAGTGACTCACTGTTTGTATGTGTTGAAGACAGCATGTGTGCAGGACTGTATGGGTGGATGAGTATGTGCATGGGTGTGTTAGTGAGTGAATGACTGTCTCAATAGTGTCTTTATGAGTAACTACATATGTTTTAAACTAGTATATGTGACTATTGGTGTATCTAAGTGAGTATATGTGAGAGTGAGAGAATGGAAGAGACTGAGTATGTGTAAGTTTCTGTAGAAGTAAGTGTGGTGGTGTGTGTATAACTGTATATACAAGTAAATGGATGTTTGATTCTTGATTGGCATGAGTGACTGTGTGTGAGTAACTCTATGGATGAGTGGCGTTGTGTAACAGGATGTATAGGTGTATGAGTACATATGATGAGTGAGTACATGTATGAGCGACTGTATAGGACTGTTGGTGAATGAGTGGATGTGGATCTTAGAATTACTGAATAGGTTGTTGTAACTGGTATTGTTATGTCCATTGTTTTGAAAATTTTAGTTTCTATTTTTGAATGTGTGTATCAAAGGTTATATTAGGGTGAGAGGAGGTCTGCCACTCTATCACAAGGATGATGTCATCAGTGATGTCATTTGAGATGTCATCAGTGATGTCATGAGTGATGTCACTGACCATGTCATGAGTGATGTAATATGGGATATCATCAGTAGTGCATTGCAGGCGCGGGAGTTATAGTTAGCTGAACTAACTATAACGGGGGAATTTCAATGGTTTTGTATGAGTGAAAAGTCCAGCTAACTATAACGCCCCTGAAACCTATGGTTTTTTCAGTGAATTTCTAAGGTATTTTAAATGCTAATTCCTAACTATAACGTGCCTGAAACCTATGGTTTTTTCAGTGAATTTCAAAGGTTTTTTAAATGCTAATTTCTAACTATGTCTGCAGAGATAGGACATGTGAAGAAAGAAGAAAAAACGCACAGAAAGAAAAAAAAGAAATGCAGAAAGAAGCAACAGAAGTCCTCAAAGACGAAGAAAAGTGCAGGAAGAAGGATAACGTGCAGAAAGAGCAAACAGAAGAGCAGAAAGAAGCCTTGTTGCAAAATCATCCTGTACCCTCAACTTTTTCAGATGGATACTGGTGGTAACTGAGTCTGACTAACCAGTCCTAGAGCCAGTGCTATGTTAAAAGACACTCAGAATACAGTGAAAACACCTACATACACTAGGGAACACTATGCGTTGGGGTCCCCCTGTGATTAGCATGACCTCCTCTGTAAGCCCCTAGTATACAATAGGGCAGGGGGATTAAAATTACCTCTTAAAACACACCACAGGGCGTGTTTGCACACGTCACCTCAGGCCCCGTCCCCTCCCTTCCCCACTGTGTAAACACGCCCTGCGGCCGTTTTAAGTTCGGAGATTAAGTCCCCTTGAATCCTGAGGGTCCCTAGGGTCCAACTAGCCCACTAGGTACCTCCAGTAACCGCCACAGCGATACGTTGCAGAGAGGTGTAAAAAGTGGCACGTCCTGGACCACCTCTCTGCAACGCAGCTCAGTGGCGCTTACTGGAAGAACCAGGTGGGCTAGTTAGCGCCCAGGGGCCCTCAGGATTGAAGGGGAATTATTTCCCCAACTTAAAATGCACCATAGGGCGTGTTTGCACACGTCACCTCAGGCCCCGTCCCCTCCCTTCCCCACTGTGTAAACACGCCCTGTGGACGTTTTAAGTTGGGAGATTAAGTCCCCTTGAATCCTGAGGGTCCCTAGGGGCAAAGTAGCCCACTAGGTACGTCCAGTAAGCGCCATTGCAGAGAGGTGTAAAAAGGGGCACGGCTTGCACCACCTCTCTCCAAAGCAGAGCAGTGGAGCTTACTGGAAGCACCTGGTGAGCTAGTTGGCCCCCAGGGTCCCTCAGGATTGAAAGGGAATTATTTCCCTAACTTAAAACGTGCCTCAGGGCGTGTTTGCACACGTCACCTCAGGCCACGTCCCCTCCCTTCACCACTGTGTAAACGCGCCCTGTGGCCGTTCTAAGTTGAGAGATTAAGTCCCCTTGAATCCTAAGGGTCCCTAGGGTCAAACTAGCCCACTAGGTACCTCCAGTAGGCGACACAGAGCAGTGTTGCAGAGAGGTGTATAAAGGGGCGTGGCCTCAGAACACCTGTCTGCAACGAAGCTCCCTGGCGCATACTGGAGATACCTGTTGGGCTAGATGGCCCTGAGGGACCCTCAGTATTGAAGGGGAATTAATTCCCCAACTTGCAACTGGCCAGGGGGCGCATTTGCAGAGTGCTGCAAGGAAGGGGCGTGGCCTCCGATGCGATGCCGGTCTTTTTTTTTTTTTTTTTTTTAAGGAGGGATGTGTGGCCCCCCCTTCTTTTTCTAATTTATTGGCCCTGGGGACCCCATCCCCCAGGGCCTGCCCCCTAACTTTTTTTTTTTCATAAAAAAATTTGGAAGGGATCAGCGTGGCCCCCATCCCAAGGCCTTTATCGGCCCCGGGGACCCCAACCCCCGGGGCATGGCCTTTTTTTTGTAAAAAAAAATCTTTAGGCGGAGGCTGCATTGCCCCCCTCCTCAGGCCACTTATGGCCCCGTGGACCCCATCCCCCGGGGCTGCCGTTTGTTTTTTATTAATATTTTTTTTAATATGTTTATAGAAACACCTAGGACATGCTGGATAAACCGTATGTACCTATCACCGTGGCGATTTGCGTGATATTCATTGAAAGGCGACTATGCATACAATAAATCCATGTGGAATGTATTTACACCGCTAGTGAAGCTCTGACGTGTCTGACGCCCTACCGTGCCTAATCCCGGCGCCCCCGCCGATGGGTACTCTCCAAGTAGTCACCCTTGTCGTTTATTTATACAAACATGGGTAGCTATTGACTGGCACATTTAATACACACACACACCAAGCTATTCAAAGGGGATTTGACAAAAATTTGACCAAAACTATGCAAGAAACCCCCCTCACGGTTGATAAAACACACATCCACCGCCGTATGTGTAATACTTTTTATTTTACTCTCTGGAAAGCACATGAACCTCACTTGAGAGTCACAGCGCGCTCCTGGCTGAGCCCAATGCTGTTTTACACCCACCAGTGCCCGCCGAGTGCCACACACCTCTGTGTTGTATTCCACCAGCTAGTGCGTATTCCATGACACTCTATAGCCCATGTGCACTGTAACACCACCCCGTGAATATGTCATGCCACACTTGCCTTCGCACGGTTTATATTGCCCCATCTAACGTGCCTTCCTCGATGCCTATGTTATAACGCACAGCGCTATGCCATACATATTACAATCTGGGATCCATATCTTTGTCACAGTGCATATGCAACGTTACACTCCCCAGCACATATTTTACATTACAACTTTAGAGACTAGTTAGGTTACACAACACTGCCCTGTGCATATTACACTCCAAGGCGCATATCGCATAGCACGCGCTAGTGTCTGTGCTATCTTGCGCTCTCCAATGAATCTGTCATTGGGCACAATGTATTGCATGTTATATTTCACGCCCCGGTTCATCTTATATCACACTTTTTGGTGCATAGTTTATACCATACACTATATCTAGTTTTCATTTTCAATCGTGCTCTCAGGACTATGTTCTATATAACACTGCGTTCACCTACCCTTTTCACGGGCATTACATTTTGCGATGGGGGTGGAGGGTCAGGGGGTGTTTCTGCCAAGTGAGCCCGGAGTCACAGTCACAAACGTCCTCTTCTTCCTGAATAAAAGTGAGATTATGCTGCATACTTGTTCATATTTTAAGTAGTTCGCACAGACACACATTTTAAAAACAAAGTTCCTAATACCCACCTTCTCTGAACAGTTAGCTTGCTGCCCCATCCACCTTCTCCCTATCCTCTGTTGTCTGAATCCACGGACTAGCCTCCTCCCTCCTGCCATGCATGGTCTGATGTGCTGCCACTGCCCTCCATTTAGCATAATGTACCAGTCCACTCCTCCTGCCCTCCATTGCCTAATTCTATGGACCATCATTGACCTCCTGCTTAGCCTCTGTGCTTAGCTTGCTGCCCCTATTCTCCTTCCCCCTGCCCTCCGATGTCTTTGTGCATGCCCCTGCTCCATCCTTTTTGCCCACCATGTTCCATGGACCTGCCACTCATATCTACTCTGAGGGTTCTGTTGAGTTGCCACTCCCCTCCCACCTGCCTAGCATTGTCAGATGACTGTAACTTGTCCCTGCCACCTCCACCCTGCCTGTCCACATGCCATGCCCCTATCTCCTTCCTCCTGTCCTCCATGGTCCATTTTACTGCCACACCCTTCTGCCCTTCCTGGTCTGTTGTGCTGCAACTGCTCCTCCTGCCTGCCCCGTGCGGTCTGTTGTGAGGCCCCTTCCCCTGAACTCTCTTGTCTGTGCCCAGGTCCTGACCCTCCCTTCTATCCTCCATGGTCCTTTGTGCATGCCCCTGCACCCTCCTTCTTGCCCATCATAGCCATTGTGCTGCCACTAACCCTCCTGCTTGCCATGCATGGTCTTCTGTGCTGCCACAGCCCCTCCCACCTTCCCTGTGTGGTCAGCTAGCTGCCCCTGACCCCCTCCCACCTTCCCTCCATGGTCTGTGTGTATGCCATCATAGTCTCACTGTTGCTCTCCATGGTGTGTCTTGCTTCTTGTGCCCATCCTGCCTGACCTCCACATGGTCATCTTGCTGCTCCTGCCCTTCCCCCTTGCCCCCAGACCTCTGTTTCCATGTGCAGACCCCCATTCCCTCCCTCCTGGCTTGTCTGTCCCATTGTAATGCCCCTGATCCGTCCCTCCTGCCCTTCATGGTCTGTTATGCTGCAGATTTCTCTCCTGTCTGTCCATTACGGTCATCTAGCTACCATTGCCTCTTTCCCCTCGGTTCTCTGTTGTCCATGTGCATGGTCCTGTCCCCTCCCTATTGCTTTCTATGGATTGTTGTGCTGCACTCCCATCCTGCATGCCCTGTGTGTTTTATTGTGCTGCTGCAAACCCTGATGCCTGCCCTGTAGGGTCAGTTTGGTGCACCTCTCCATGTCCCTCCTGTCCTCTGTCCTCTGTTATCCGAGTCCATGTCCCTACCCCAATTACTCCTGCCTTCCATGATCCAATGTACCATAATTGCGAACATTTTGAACTTGGTAAGAGGGTGATTTTGAAAAAAAACTGCGGTATTGATTTTCCCCTTTGAGTTACATTGAAAAAGAGGAGATTGTAGACAGGAGACAGATCAAATAAAGCCCATTTGAGCTTAAAAACATTGGACGTTTCCTGGCTGAATCGGGTCTGTTGGCATGTATGGTTGTCCTACCACTGCCTCTTCCTTCTGCCCACAATGGTCTATTATATTGCCACAGCCTCTCTTGCCAGTCCTGTATTGTTGATTTGTTACCCCTGCCCCCCTTTCCACTGCCCTCCATAGTCTGTTGTGCTGCCACTGCCCTTCCTGCCTGCCCAGTGTGGTCAAATTGTTCCCTCTGCACCCTCCTACCTGCCTTCAATTTTCAGAGACGGGCCCCTGGCCTCTGCCTCTCAACAGTATCCTAATGAACAACTAGATTGCTAACAGTCTATATTTATTACAAAAGTGTGGAACGTCTGACATCATCTTGATGTAATCAAAACTGTAATACCTAGAGCATTTCCTTTAGAAATTACATATATGAGAGGGTCTTGTTTGCATCAAAATTATGGTTAGTGCTCTAAAAATCTAAAATGAGGACATATTTTCTGAGTTTTCAAATAGCGATAAAGCACTTTTACATTATTTGTTATCTTTATGTTTTTTTATCCAGTTGACCACTTGATTAAATGTTGCACATAGGGGAGAGGATGTGGTGTTACTTCCCGCATATCACTAAAATAGCCCTGGGGAGGAGGCAGTCCCCCGGGCTGTGGGGGCCCCCGTGGACCCCTGCAATTATAAACTATAATTTGGGCAATGCCCCCGCGACCTGGCCCACCTGGAGGCCTCAGTTAAATAAAGCGCGGGAGACCACCGAAATTATTTTTTAAAAAATTGTAAACTTTTCTATGGAAATTAACATGGAGAAAAAACTTTTTGGGACCTCCCTTTTTTCTCAGTCCTCGCTTGACGAATCACCCCCAAACTTTCAGGATAGGAGCTGACCTGGATAGACCCCCAGGGCCAAAAAAAGCATTTATTTTTTTTAAACAGCAGAATTATGTTGGGGTCGCGAATTCCGCCGAAAACTTTAAGAAAAATGAAGCACGGGCTCCAGCACAACATTTTAATGAGGCCCCCGGGTGGGCCAAGTCCCGGGGGCACTGCCAAAAACAAATAGCTGGGCCCACGGGGGCCCCACAGCCCTGGGGACCGCCATATCCACGGGCTTTGTTTAAAATGAATGCATGGGGTGTCCCAACCCCCACCACGCTGCCCCGGGGACCGCCACCTCCCCAGGGCTCTGTTTTTAAACAAAAGATGTGTGGGGGCAAGAGCCCCCCTCACACCCCGGGGATCACCACCTCCCCGGGCACAGACTTATTTGAATGCGGGGGTCCGTAGCAGACCCCCGGGGACCACCACCTCCCCGGGGCTATGTAAATTAAGGGAGGGGGCCACGTGGCCCCCCTCTAGGAGCCCTTGATGGCCCTGCAGACCGCCACCCCCCAGGGCCAGCTCCTGCAATGTCCGGGACATTGCTGTTTGCTATGGCAAGGTGGGAGCATGGCTCCCGCCCTGCCATAGCAAACTCTGCTTTGCTTCATTGAAGTGAGAGCAGGAAATCCTGCTCTCGCTTCAATGAAGCAAAGTGTTAGATGTGCCTGCTTCGAGTGAATTGCGTTAGCTGGATGCCTAACTCTCAGCTAGATGCTAGCGGCACTCAGAGCTACATTTCCCAGGATTCTGGCGCGCATGTCACGTTGCCGAGACTTCCATATAGGCAGAAGTAATTGTCGGCAACGCGTCGGAAATTCTCGTGCGACCTTCCTGAGTGGATTCGTTGCTCCGTGTTCCAGGGAGGTCCGGTAAGGGTGCTCTGCACCGCGGTTCCTTCCGCATATTGGTAATCTGTTTCTTCCCTCAATCCGTTGGTGAGCACGGATGGTGCTCGTGCGGATGAGGGACTGTCTTGAAGGCTTTTGTTTTGTTTTGATTCCTTGAAGCTGCGCAGGCCAGTTCCCGATATTGACTGCTTACCTGTCTTACATTTGCCCCAGCACTTTTTAACACTTATGACATTGGTTTCACGGCTATGGCACTGTTTCTGGCTCAGTGGCTTTGACAATCTCACAGGATCGGAACCATTATTGTGCCCTGAATACAACAGTAGTGGTTCAAATAATCTATGACATAAATTCATCTGGGGATTTTAGAACTTGGCCTATTACTGTTGTCATATATATATCTAATATATATATATATTACCTACTGGCGGTCGCCAGTAGGTAGTTATAGTTAGGACCACGTTTCCATAGGAAAACCTCAACATTCTATTTTGAATAACTTTGGCGCCGGTCGACGAATCCTCGCGAATTTCTCAAAATAGGTGGGGCGCTACGCTCCGCTCCTACCCTGAGAGTCTCGGGGGGATCCGTCAAGCGGGGGCTGAGATAAAAGGGGGGTCCCAAAACGCGTTTTTCCCATGCATTTTTCCATAGGACCTTTAGAACGAGCTACAGCCCGAACGGCTGAACAGAATTACTCAAAATTTGGCAGAGAGGTAGTCCCTAGGTCAAGGAAGTGCCTTTTGTAGGTTTGGTGTAAATCTGTTCAGTAGATTCTGAGAAAATAGCCTTTAAATCAATATATATATCTGAGCCCGCTTACGGTACGCTTACCGTACGCTTACGGTAAGCGTACGGTGGCGTGCGCGAGCGCGATTCTGATTGGCTCTTAGATCTTAGTAAACATTCGAATCGGTCGAAACCAGGAAGCGGCGGCCGCCATTTTGTGTATTTCACTCTGAAAAAAAAGAGTGAAAACAAGGAAAGGGGGCAATGAGGAGAGTTACAGACCCCCTAACATTTGTAAGGGGGTCAAAGAAGGACAGAAAAGTACAAAAAAAACATTTATTGATTTTAAAAAAAATCACGGGGTACGCGTACGGTAAGCTTACGGTAAGCGTACGGTAAAAAAAATAAAAATAAATAAATGAAAAGCAGATTTAAGAGTTTAGATATTAGGGAGCTCTAAAAAGAGCTGTTGTGTTTATGAAGTCATTTTTTTAGTGGTACCTACAAGTAAGTACCGATGCAGAGTCTAAGGTTCAAGAGGAAGACTCTGTTCCCTTCATCATTGAAGTGCACACCATCTCCTCTATAAATGTCTTGCATGTCATAACGCAAGTTGTTGTGGTAAATGGCACCCATACCATAGTCACGGAGGAAAGCAGAAACAGATTTGTTGACGTGCTTTCTTGCTTTGTCATCGCACCGCGTGCCCACCATGCGTGCACGGCACTAACTGCGTAAAGTGGGCGCGCGGTGCGCGAAGCGCACCGCGTGCTCACTGTGCGCGCACGGTGCGCGAAGCGCACCGCGTGCTCACTGTGCGCGCACGGTGCGCGAAGCGCACCGTCCGCGCACGGAACGAACTGCGTTAAGTGGGCGCGCACGCCACGAATGGCGTAAAGTAACTTAGCATTTAAAAAACCGTACAAATTCACTGAAAAAACCATAGGTTTCACACACGTTATAGTTAGGAATTAGCATTTAAAAAACCTTGCAAATTCACTGAAAAAACCATAGGTTTCACACATGTTATAGTTAGCGGAAATTTTACTGATAAAAAACCAATGAAATTCCCCCGTTATAGTTAGTGCAGGCAACTATAACTCACGCGACCGCAATCTTCTGCTGATGACATATGTGTCTTTATGAAAAAAAAATATTTGTAATATATGTATAGCTAAAAATGTATGGAAGAAGACATGGGCAAATAAGTGTCTAAATACAGTATTAGCATCAGCAGAGGATTGCGGTCGCGTGAGTTATAGTTGCCTGCACTAACTATAACGGGGGAATTTCATTGGTTTTTTATCAGTAAAATTTCCGCTAACTATAACATGTGTGAAACCTATGGTTTTTTCAGTGAATCTAATATATATATATATATATATATATATATATATATATATAGATATATATATATATAACCTACTGGCGGTCGTTAGGACCACGTTTCCATAGGAAATCCGCAACATTCTATTTTGAATAACTTTGGCGCCGGTCGACGAATCCTCGCGAATTTTTCAAAATAGGTGGGGCGCTACGCTCCTACCCTGAAAGTCTCGGAGGGATTCGTCAAGCGGGGGCTGAGATAAAAGGGGGGTCCCAAAACGCGTTTTTCCCATGCATTTTTCCATAGGACCTTTAGACACAGCTACAGCCCGAACGGCTGAACAGAATTACTTGAAATTTGGCAGAGAGGTAGTCCTCAGGTCAAGGAAGTGCCTTTTGTAGGTTTGGTGTAAATCTGTTCAGTAGATTCTGAGAAAATAGCCTTTAAATCAATATATATATCTGAGCCAGCGTACGGTGCGCTTACGGTGCGCTTACCGTATGCGTACGGTGGCGTGCGCGAGCGCGATTCTGATTGGCCCTTAGATCTTAGTAAACATTCGAATCGGTCGAAACCAGGAAGCGGCGGCCGCCATTTTCTCTCTCGCACTCTGACAGGGGGTTGAAAAACAAAGTGCAAATCATGTAAAGGGGCTGTTTACACAGCTCCCAAGCACCTAGCCATGTCGAGGGAGTCCCCCAAGTGAAAAAAGGCAATTTTAATTTTTTCGAAAATTTCGCCGATTACGCTTACCGTACGCGTACGGTAAGAAATAATAAAAAATATCCACATTCTCCCCACCCCGTGTGCAAAAGGTGCCCGAAGGGCACCTTTTGTGCATGGCTCATCAGAGATAAACAAAACCTATATTTTACCTGTCACAACGATGCTCATCATATGACCTCCATGTGCGCACGGTGCGCGAACCGCATCGTGCGTTCATGGCCCATCTAGCGTAACGCGGGCACGCGGTGCGCGAAGCGCACCGCGTGCTCTGCGCACGGAACGAACTGCGTTAAGTGGGCGCGCACGCCACAAATGGCGTAAAGTAACTTAGCATTTAAAAAACCGTACAAATTCACTGAAAAAACCATAGGTTTCACACACGTTATAGTTAGGAATTAGCATTTAAAAAACCTTGCAAATTCACTGAAAAAACCATAGGTTTCACACATGTTATAGTTAGCTGGACATTTTACTGATAAAAAACCAATGAAATTCCCCCGTTATAGTTACTGTAGGCAACTATAACTCACGCGACCGTAATCCTCTGCTGATGACATATGTGTCTTTATGAAAAAAAAATATTTGTAATATATGTATAGCTAAAATTTAATGGAAGAAGACATGGGCAAATAAGTGTCTAAATACAGTATTAGCATCAGCAGAGGATTACGGTCGCGTGAGTTATAGTTGCCTACAGTAACTATAACGGGGGAATTTCATGGGTTTTTTATCAGTAAAATGTCCAGCTAACTATAACATGTGTGAAACCTATGGTTTTTTCAGTGAATATATATATATATATATATATATATATATTTTTATATATATATATATATATTACCTACTGGCGGTCGCCAGTAGGTAGTTATAGTTAGGACCACATTTCCATAGGAAATCCGCAACATTCTATTTTGAATAACTTTGGCGCCGGTTGACGAACCCTCGCGAATTTTTCAAAATAGGTGGGGCGCTACGCTCCGCTCCTACCCTGAAAGTCTCGGAGGGATTCGTCAAGCGGGGGCTGAGATAAAAGGGGGGTCCCAAAACGCGTTTTTCCCATGCATTTTTCCATAGGACCTTTAGACACAGCTACAGCCCGAACGGCTGAACAGAATTACTTGAAATTTGGCAGAGAGGTAGTCCTCAGGTCAAGGAAGTGCCTTTTGTAGGTTTGGTGTAAATCTGTTCAGTAGATTCTGAGAAAATAGCCTTTAAATCAATATATATATCTGAGCCAGCGTACGGTGCGCTTACGGTGCGCTTACCGTATGCGTACGGTGGCGTGCGCGAGCGCGATTCTGATTTGCCCTTAGATCTTAGTAAACATTCGAATCGGTCGAAACCAGGAAGCGGCGGCCGCCATTTTCTCTCTCGCACTCTGACAGGGGGTTGAAAAACAAAGTGCAAATCATGTAAAGGGGCTGTTTACACAGCTCCCAAGCACCTAGCCATGTCGAGGGAGTCCCCCAAGTGAAAAAAGGCAATTTTAATTTTTTCGAAAATTTCGCCGATTACGCTTACCGTACGCGTACGGTAAGAAATAATAAAAAATATCCACATTCTCCCCACCCCGTGTGCAAAAGGTGCCCGAAGGGCACCTTTTGTGCATGGCTCATCAGAGATAAACAAAACCTATATTTTACCTGTCACAACGATGCTCATCATATGACCTCCATGTGCGCACGGTGCGCGAAGCGCATCGTGCGTTCATGGCCCATCTAGCGTAACGCGGGCACGCGGTGCACGAAGCGCACCGCGTGCTCACTGTGCGCGCACGGTGCGTGAAGCGCACCGTGCGCGCACGGAACGAACTGCGTTAAGTGGGCGCGCACGCCACAAATGGCGTAAAGTAACTTAGCATTTAAAAAACCGTACAAATTCACTGAAAAAACCATAGGTTTCACACACGTTATAGTTAGGAATTAGCATTTAAAAAACCTTGCAAATTCACTGAAAAAACCATAGGTTTCACACATGTTATAGTTAGCTGGACATTTTACTGATAAAAAACCAATGAAATTCCCCCGTTATAGTTACTGTAGGCAACTATAACTCACGCGACCGTAATCCTCTGCTGATGACATATGTGTCTTTATGAAAAAAAAATATTTGTAATATATGTATAGCTAAAATTTAATGGAAGAAGACATGGGCAAATAAGTGTCTAAATACAGTATTAGCATCAGCAGAGGATTACGGTCGCGTGAGTTATAGTTGCCTACAGTAACTATAACGGGGGAATTTCATGGGTTTTTTATCAGTAAAATGTCCAGCTAACTATAACATGTGTGAAACCTATGGTTTTTTCAGTGAATATATATATATATATATATATATATATATATTTTTATATATATATATATATTACCTACTGGCGGTCGCCAGTAGGTAGTTATAGTTAGGACCACATTTCCATAGGAAATCCGCAACATTCTATTTTGAATAACTTTGGCGCCGGTTGACGAATCCTCGCGAATTTTTCAAAATAGGTGGGGCGCTACGCTCCGCTCATACCCTGAAAGTCTCGGAGGGATTCGTCAAGCGGGGGCTGAGATAAAAGGGGGGTCCCAAAACGCGTTTTTCCCATGCATTTTTCCATAGGACCTTTAGACACAGCTACAGCCCGAACGGCTGAACAGAATTACTTGAAATTTGGCAGAGAGGTAGTCCTCAGGTCAAGGAAGTGCCTTTTGTAGGTTTGGTGTAAATCTGTTCAGTAGATTCTGAGAAAATAGCCTTTAAATCAATATATATATCTGAGCCAGCGTACGGTGCGCTTACGGTGCGCTTACCGTATGCGTACGGTGGCGTGCGCGAGCGCGATTCTGATTGGCCCTTAGATCTTAGTAAACATTCGAATCGGTCGAAACCAGGAAGCGGCGGCCGCCATTTTCTCTCTCGCACTCTGACAGGGGGTTGAAAAACAAAGTGCAAATCATGTAAAGGGGCTGTTTACACAGCTCCCAAGCACCTAGCCATGTCGAGGGAGTCCCCCAAGTGAAAAAAGGCAATTTTAATTTTTTCGAAAATTTCGCCGATTACGCTTACCGTACGCGTACGGTAAGAAATAATAAAAAATATCCACATTCTCCCCACCCCGTGTGCAAAAGGTGCCCGAAGGGCACCTTTTGTGCATGGCTCATCAGAGATAAACAAAACCTATATTTTACCTGTCACAACGATGCTCATCATATGACCTCCATGTGCGCACGGTGCGCGAAGCGCATCGTGCGTTCATGGCCCATCTAGCGTAACGCGGGCACGCAGTGCACGAAGCGCACCGCGTGCTCACTGTGCGCGCACGGTGCGCGAAGCGCACCGTGCGCGCACGGAACGAACTGCGTTAAGTGGGCGCGCACGCCACAAATGGCGTAAAGTAACTTAGCATTTAAAAAACCGTACAAATTCACTGAAAAAACCATAGGTTTCACACACGTTATAGTTAGGAATTAGCATTTAAAAAACCTTGCAAATTCACTGAAAAAACCATAGGTTTCACACATGTTATAGTTAGCTGGACATTTTACTGATAAAAAACCAATGAAATTCCCCCGTTATAGTTACTGTAGGCAACTATAACTCACGCGACCGTAATCCTCTGCTGATGACATATGTGTCTTTATGAAAAAAAAATATTTGTAATATATGTATAGCTAAAATTTAATGGAAGAAGACATGGGCAAATAAGTGTCTAAATACAGTATTAGCATCAGCAGAGGATTACGGTCGCGTGAGTTATAGTTGCCTACAGTAACTATAACGGGGGAATTTCATTGGTTTTTTATCAGTAAAATGTCCAGCTAACTATAACATGTGTGAAACCTATGGTTTTTTCAGTGAATATATATATATATATATATATATATATATTCAGTGAAAAAACCATAGGTTTCACACACGTTATAGTTAGGAATTAGCATTTAAAAAACCTTGCAAATTCAGTGAAAAAACCATAGGTTTCACACACGTTATAGTTAGCTGGACATTTCATTCATAAAAAACCAATGAAATTTCCCCGTTATAGTTAGTTAAGCTAACTATAACTCGCGCGCCCGCAATGCACTGCTGATGACGTCACATATTACATCACTCATGACATGGTCAGTGACATCACTCATGACATCACTGATGACATCTCAAATGACATCACTGATGACATCACTGATGACATCATCCAGTGAATGTGTGTTTTTCTGAAAATTAAATATGTTTTATATATCTCAAGGTCGATGGAAGAATAAATGAGTATATAAGTGTCTAAATGGATGATTTGTTTTTGAAAAATTGATTGTATTACTGACTGATTAAGTGTATCTTATTGAATACATGGCTAAGTGAGTAATGTTTAAATGTGTAAATACCTGTATCAGTCTCTCACTTTGTGTATAAGTGGCTGCATGGGTTGGTGAGCAGCAACATGAGTGTCTATATAGGTTATTAGTTGTTTTTTTGAGTATCAGTATGAGTGTCTGAGTGTCTGTATGGTTCAGTGGGGGGTATTACGTAGTGCATAAGTGCATGAATGAGTAACTCACTGTTTGTATGTGTTGAAGACAGCATATGTGCAGGACTGTATGGGTGGAAGAGTGTGTGTATGGGTGTGTTAGTGAGTGAATGGCTGTCTCAATAGTGTCTCTATGAGTAACTACATATGTTTTAAACTAGTATATGTGACTATTGGTGTATATAAGTGAGTGTATGTGAGAGTGAGAGATTGAAAGAGTTCCTGTATGAATAAGTATGCGTTTCAATAAGTGATTGTTTAAAAGACTAAGTATGTGTAAGTTTCCGTAGAAGTAAGTGTGGTGGTGTGTGTATAACTGTATATGCAAGTAAATGGATGTTTGATTCTTTATTAGCATGAGTAACTATGTGTGTGAGTAACTCTATGGATGAGTGGCATTGTGTTACAGGATGTTTAGGTGTATGAGTACATATGATGTGTGAGTACACGAATGAGTGACTGTACAGGACTGTTGGTGAATAAGTGGATGTTTATGTGGATCTTAGAATTATTGAAGAGGTTGTTGTAATTGGTATTGGTATGTACATTTTTTTGAAAATTTCAGTCTCTATTTTTGAATGTGTGTATCAAAGGTTATATTAGGGTGAGAGGAGGTCTGCCACTCTATCACATGGATGATGTCATCAGTGATGTCATCAGTGATGTCATTTGAGATGTCATCAGTGATGTCATGAGTGATGTCACTGACCATGTCATGAGTGATGTAATATGTGACGTCATCAGCAGTGCATTGCGGGCACGCGAGTTATAGTTAGCTTAACTAACTATAACGGGGAAATTTCATTGGTTTTTTACGAGTGAAATGTCCAGCTAACTAGAACGTGTGTGAAACCTATGGTTTTTTCACTGAATTTGCAAGGTTTTTTAAATGCTAATTCCTAACTATAACGTGTGTGAAACCTATGGTTTTTTCACTGAATTTGCAAGGTTTTTTAAATGCTAATACCTAACTATAACATGTGTGAAACCTATGGTTTTTTCAGTGAATTTGCAAGGTTTTTTAAATGCTAATTTCTAACTATAACGTGTGTGAAACCCATGGTTTTTTCAGTGAATTTGTATGGTTTTTTAAATGCTAATTCTTAGCTATAACATATGTGATTCCCATATTTTTTTTATTGATTTTTTATGATTTTTTTTATAAATTCTTATATTAAATGTGTTTGTTTTAAAAAAAAAAAAGTTTTTTTTAACTTTTTATTCTCTTAAAACACTATGTTTTTTTTCTAAAAAATCTGCAATATTTCAAGTTTTCTCTTTTTTTTTTTACCAAACAGGTAAGATATATTAGTATAACTTTGAAAAGATATATTTTTTTTTTTTTAGTGCGCGTACGGTAAGCTTACGGTAAGCGTACGGTTTACGCAATGTCCGTAATTTATCTACGCTGTTTGCGTATAGTTACGCAATTTGCGTAGCCGCGCGTACTGCGCGTGGGGCGCGTACGCGTGTACGCTACACGCGCACGTTACGCGGAAGTGTTGGGGAGTGACTGTTATGCGCATGCGCGCGAGCGCGTGTCTTTTTTACGCGCATGCGTACTTTTGCCGTAAGCGTACCGTAAGCGCACCGTAAGCGTACGGTGGGTCATGTGATCATGAAACACAACTTTTGATTGGTTGAAACTACTTTCAGTTCTAGAACTCTCCTACACCACACCCATTCCCCTCATTTCTGCTTGTGATCCCTTAGGAGAAGGAGCTGGGTTGTCTTTGTGATACGATGGCAGAACAGCAGAGCTCTTCTGAGAATGAGGCTAGCAGCACTACCTTGAGGCAGAGAAGGAGGAAAGAAAAGACCTCTTTCATATGGGAGTATTTTACTTTTCCAGAGGGCAAGAAAAAGGTAAATGCACCCTTAGTGACTTGTAAGCTGTGTGGCCGTGTACTTTCAAGAGGGAATCCCAACAAGAAGTATTCCTTCGGGAATCACACCATGTTGAGACACCTTAAAGATGTACACAGAAGGACACATGCTCGACATACTGAAGGTAACCCTTCAGTAAGTCAACCAAGCACATCCACAGCAGCTCAGCCTGGTCCATCATCTGCAGGGCCGAGTCCTTCTTCTGCAGGTCAGGTGAGCCCTTCATCTGTGGTGGGAGCATCTCCTTTTTCTTCTCCTCTGGAAACAAACCATCGTTTTTTGAGGGTTGAAATACGGTGCGCCACTTCTCATGATTTAATTTGTCATAGGGAGACCAGTGTTTTCCTAGTGAACAATAAAATAGATCAGCACATTTGTCGTACCGACTAATATTCCCATTCTTTCTTTCCTCTGTCCCTGCATGAACACAACGGCTCTTGTAAGAGCCAACCTTACCTTTCATCTATTTTTTATATATGTTTTTAAAACTTTTTTTTGATTTTTTTTTTACCGTACGCGTACGGTACGCGTAATTATTATTATTTTTTTTTAAAAAACACTAAAAATCAACTATCACATTACAAGGTCCTTGAGAGACTACAATAAAAAACTGAAAATGTGATTGTGGAGAAGTGGAAAAAAGGGACCATGAAATTTTTGACTTACCATACCCACTCAAAAAATTATTTTTTAATTTAAATTTAATTTTAATTGCTTTAAAAATGGTTCTAGTTGTCGAAAATTTTCTATCTCAATCTGAAAAAAAAGAAAAAAGTATTAATATTTAATAAAACATTTTATAATACAGTACACATATTTACATATTTTTCAAAAAAAAAATTTGCCTTTTTTTTGCTCTTTTCAGAATATATTGCATTTCACTATAAATTGTGAAAGCAATTGCATTCATCATTTAACAGCGGGCAAAAAAAAAATTAACAATCTCAAAGATTGTTTTAAAAAAGCCCACAATCTCTTTTTGCATAAACATAACTTTATAGAAATGATTAATATTCTTAAAAAATATCATCTAATATCAATACTTATTTCTTTAAAATACCGTCTGACATTTTTGTTTCAGAAGTATAATCACAAAAATATATCTCAAATAACTCCACAATACATCTGATTCCATTTCCTTTAGGCCAAATAGTAATTTTAAAATTCTTTTTTGATTAAATTTCCAATGGTAATCCAATAAAAATCTAAAGTTTAAATTGTACAGATCTCACCGATTGTCTGTAACATTTTGGTTTCCGAAAGATGAATTAATAATTAAATAAGTCCACAATAGAATTGTTTACCTTTCCGCATGGCCAAATAGTAATTTTAAAAATCTTTTTGGAATAAATTTCCAATGGCAATCCAATAACATTCCAAAATTTAAATTGTGCAGATGTTACCAATTTTTTCTAAATTTTTGGTTTTCCAAAGTTTCATTAAAAATTGAAAAAGTCCACATTACAATTGGTTACCTTTCCATTAGGCCAACTGATAATTTGTAAAATCATTTTTTTTGAAAATTCCAATGGTAATCCAATAAAATGGTAAATTTGTTTTGTACAGATCTTGCCAAGTCTCTCTAAAATTTTGGTTTCAGGAAGATTAGATAGGAATTTGCTAAATCAAAAGGCAAACGTTGCTTAAAAATCAATTGGGAATCATTACACAGTGTCCAGCCTTTTTCACATTTAAGATAAACTGTGTAATGACCAGAAGTTACAGTAGGTCCATCATGGAAAATTATTGCAACTGTTACAAAAGTTTTTCCTGAAATTGATAATTGCTGTCCTGTAAACTTCTTTATTAAAGTATCTAATTTTGAACCATCAGCTTTACAGCGTTGCATCATTAAAATTACATACTGTCCGTATTCTTCTAAAATTAACGTTGAAAACATGTCAGATTGACACTCACTGCATTCCATGCTATGATTAGCATCTTTAACTAATTTAGCAAAAGTGACTGTTTTACTTTCTGGCAATGTTAAATAAATAAACCTTTCAGAATCAACATTAGAGCCACATATATTATAACAGTTTTCACAACTATGTTCCCATTTATAAGAGAGACCAAATAAATTTTCAATGGGAACCCCTTCTTCTTCCAGTACCTGAAGAAAAAACATCAAGAATTCCTGTGCGACTTACTGTACATTTTGAGAAAACTGTGTTCGTCCTGAACATACATCTAAAGGTTTTCTAATTTCAGTAGCACTTTCTATTTGAGTTTTATCATTACTCAGCTTTTGAAAAAGGAGACTCAACTCAGAACAGAATCTTTTTCCCTGATTTACTATTATCTGCTCTTGCACACTTTCCAGATAAAATGCAACATTCAGCACTACATTAGCGTAGCAGTTGACACCAGAGCTATTTTCAAAATGACATCCTACAACCTGTTCTTCATTTTCCTTTTTCTTTTTGCTTGCAATTACATCACTCCTCTTTTTTTTCCTCCTCTCTACATCTTCATTACAGATATTCTCATTTCTCCTTTTACGAGAAACTACACGTTTCTCCAACACAGGATACTGACCTAAATGAGGAGCATAGCTTCTTCTTAATCTATTATACTCCTTTACACAATTTGTATCAGCACTAACTTTTGAGTCATCAAAGTCTATCATGAATAAACCTGATAATGTTTTCACTCGTGACAAAGCAACATATGCCATACCTTCTTTGAACACAGTTGAACCAATGTTCACAAATGCACAATCTACAGTCAATCCTTGAGACTTGTGAATAGTTACAGCATATGCTAGAGAAAACGGAAACTGCTTCCTACGTACATATAAGTCTTTCACAAGCATGAAACGAACTGAACAACGACAAATATCTTTAACTTCTTCTATCTGATCAAATTTTATTTTTAAACATTCAATTCCATCTTTGTTCTGATAATTAATAAAACCCACAACTCTTCCCATAGCTCCATTAACTAAACCTTTTTCAACATCCAAATTTCTCCTTAAAAATACTCTACAGTTCATGCAAACATATAGATTTTTTTCTAATCCAGCTGTTTTGGAAATGTTCTTCTCTAGTGAATCCAATTTATTTTTCAGTGTGCTTGTTAATGTGATAGTAATTCTTCCATCCTCAATTTTGTCCACTGCTTCCAATTTCCTGATATCTTCCTTTTCCAATTTCAAAAGCTCCTCATTGAATATTGAGAATTCACGTAGAGTTGGCATTAAGCAGATGACACTTTTCTTTTCTGCAATGTTCTTGTATATCTTCTCTGCAACTATTTCTTCCTTTGGAAATAAATTATGTAGCAACCGACTCTGTAATGCTTTTGTGCCAGCTTCAGTGAGTAGTCCAATTCTGATATCTTTCAGAATACTTCCATATTCTTCATCGTTTGCTTGTCTCATATTGGTAGTGAGTTCCTAATACTCAAAGAAGGACCAAATATTTGCATTACCGATGCTTCCCAATGACTTCTTTGTGTCTTCATGTGTCACAGTATTAAACACTGGTTGTCCTTTAACTGGAGTAAGCTGTAGAAGATCCCCAAAAACTATGACATGTTTTCCACCAAATAACACGTCATAGTCTGTCCTTAGAATTTGCTGCATTCTTAAATGCACAAAGGCAAGCATTAAGTTTGATACCATGCTCACCTCATCAATAATGAGAACTTGCATCTTCTTCAATACTCTTGAAACTTCCAAGCATGCTTCTCCAGTTAGCTTGTTGTATTGTATTTTGTTCTCATGCTCCACTGGTAACATTAGCAAACGATGTAAGGTGATTCCTTTTATGTTATATGCTGCTAACCCAGTTGGAGCAGTAACCACACAAGACAAAGTAGAATCCGTTTTTTGCTGTAGGTAGCTTCTGATGACTTTTATTAAGAAACTTTTTCCAGTTCCAGCTTGTCCACTTACATACATCCTGATTGGATGAAATGATGTGCATGAGCACTCTTTTTTTTCATGTAGAAATCCGTGATCAATTTTGTTTCTGATCTCTTCATAAATTTGTTGCTGCTCTTCGTTCAGTTGTCTTTCCAAATTTTGTAAGTCTATAAATTCTTCTTGAGCTTGATTCATACCCGTTTCCACTTCATTCATGGCTATTGATGCTTCATTTTCAACGATTGGTTGTCCTAGGGGATCTTGACTGAGTGTTCCTGAACTTTGGCTGTCCTGAGAACTGTCTCTAGCTACTTCTGCTGCAATTGTAGTTTCCTGTTCAATTTCTTCATTTAACATTTGCAGATAAGTTGAGAATGTACTGCATTGTATGCTGTCTTTGCAAGCATTAAAAGAATCTTCATAGCTTTGAAATTCTCCCAGTAGTTCATCCTCTGTACGCCATGGTTTAAACAGCTGTAAAAGAGCCAAGTAGTAAAATTCCTTTTTGTCAGTACTGTCGCAACTCAGCTTCCTGTGATTTATCAAACTTCCTTTTGTTTGCTTCACCAAACATCCTTCCTCACCAATGACTTTATATTTTCCATTGTTGATGTCTTCTGCGGCTTTCCGTGAATAAATGTAGTTCTGCAGCACTTCATAAAGACACATGTTCTCCAGATGATGACTTCTCTTTGGGTAATATGTGTCCAACATGTTTGATTTCAAAATATCTGTACTTTCTGGGTCATTCTCGGCCAAATATTCAATTTCTCCAACAGATTTCAGTACCCGATTTCTCATTGCTGCAAGGCCTAAACTTGCCCAAATTCTTCTTCTTGATTTCGAGTAGAGACTTGCAGAAGATAACCTATCTGAACATTCGTAGGATCCAATTTCTCGATGCGATAACATCTTTAAACTGAAACTGTACAGCTTCTTACTGACAGTCTTCTTGTGAGAAATCTCTTCCCACATTTCCTTCAATTCTGTTTTTTCTGATTTCGTAATGTAAGACGTTACATATCGAGCAACAGCAATGGAATTGTCAGCTACATACTGTATATCCATGTTAGCATTCCACATGGATAAAATGACTGGGTTGTAGTCATTTATATTTTTTGATTCTTCTTTTCTTTTAAGGTTGTAGGTATTCTTAGGTGATTTTCTTGTGATAGTATGTCTCACAGATGACATAAAACTGTTTACTCTTCCATTTGAAAGAACAGGTCTAGGAAATCCAAATCGACATTTAGTGTAGTATTTATCTTTGCTCTTGTATTTCCGTCGACAGTATTTTCCACACCGATGACTTTGGAAACGTAAAACTTGCTCCTTTAACTTTTTCTCTTCTGTGCTTTTTGGTATAGCACATGTTGCATATTCTTCAATGTAAGATAACACTGCTTCATCAGCATCTGTTCCAAACTTTGGGGCATCCTTGATCCACAACAGCATATGAATATGAGGAGCACCTCTTGCCTGGTACTCTTTTCTCCAAAAGAAATCCACTACTTCTCCTAGAGGTGGATTTTTTTTATTGCAGATGAAGGACATCATAGCCTCAAATCTATGATTGAAATATCTGCAAACATTAACCGGATCCAATGAGCACAGTTCTCCTGCTGTCTTGTATTCGATGTTTTTAATGTTTGAATTTGCCTCTCGTAGAAAATCCAGTAAATCATCCCAAGCGTACTCAGCACAGCTTAGGGTAACGAACCATGTTGGTGTTCCTAAATTCCGTAACATGCATTTTAATTCACCATGGCGTCGGTACCAATATTCATTAGTCCCACGCTGACAAGCCATCAGATTGATCAGTTGTGTTTCCAAATGATCATCTCGGTGCTGAACTTTCTCCATAAAATCCTTAGCAGACACATTTTGTAAATGTACTCCACTTTTTAAAATGTGATTTACTGCATATGATAATGCAGACAAGTCGCTTTCAAATAAAAGATGGAACAAATAAGGAATACTTTGTCGAAATCTTGGATCTTCTGCATATAGTCTTGTAGTCCGATACTCAGAAGCTGGAATCTGTTCTGGACGTTCATCGTATCGTCCTCCTTTTCCTTTAGGAAACAGCTGGGGAAAACATCGAGCTTCCAAGCTCTCCTCCCATACACTCACAGGAGTTCCTTTTGCTTTCTTCATCTGAAACAGATCAATATTGTCTCCCATAACTTCTTTTGAATGAAGAGGATGTATGCTAAAATGTTCATAAATTTCTTCTTCCTTTGACTTGTCCACTTTTTCAATTTGTCCAGTTGGTGTTTCTGTGTCTTCTTGTAAATCTTCTTCTTCTTCTATATAAATTGATTCATACCATTTGTTATTCCTTTTCAAATACAAATTTGCTCTTTGTACTTTCCGTACATCTACCAGCTCCTGCCAAATCTTCTTATTCTTTGTAGGTACACCATTAACCAGAATAACTAATGGTTCAGTTTCCAAAGTATCTGCATCAATAGTTTCCATATTTTTTTTCAAATCCAAGGGCAAATATACCACTCTACCTTTTAAACCTCTCAGTAAATCTGAAGGAGGTAATTTACCAGTTTTGGGCTCCATACGTACTATGGTCTGGAACGGATGAACACATTGAATAAGTATAGACTCATAAGTATTTAATTCAGAAAGTTCGGCAGGAATAACATCCAATTCTAAATTATTATGTACAGCTCTGGTCGGCATTCTATTTTCTTCTAATTTGTTGTAACAGTATTTACAAATACGCTGAACTTCACCCAATTCAAAACAATTTTCAAGAAATATATATGTGGCAAAATCCTTCCACTTATAATTATCTTCATTTTCACTTTTTCTATAGAGATCAACATACCTGGTTTGTTTTCTATAATGAGTTCTGCGGCAACAAATACAAGTAATATTTGGTCTTTCATTAGAGATTTTTTCAAATTTTGTTATGTGATCATTAAATGTCTTACTTACAAATGGTTGTACATTCTCTTCCACTTCTTCCTCATTTACTGTGTCCTTTTCTGCACTGTTTTGTTCAGGACCAAAGTAACAAAACTGAATTTCATCAACAACCTTCTCTACATCTGATACTGACCCACGGAACAGAGCCCTATTCAATTCATCTAACTTTATTGCTGGACTTTTAGCAAAATACAACCATCTCACAAACTTTCTCATTTCAGTATGATGAACAGCCAGCATTCTAAAATGATGGAAAACACTAATACACACTTTTCTAGATAGACAAGCCAGAGAATGACCCTGCAAACCAGTATTCTCTCTCACTCTGCATGGATCTAGACTTTGAAGCACCTTAATCTTCTGTTTTACACTTTTTTTACTATATTCTCTTAGAAACTCACGAAATGTATCAATAGATTCCTGACGCACAGTGCAAATACTACTACAATTCCAAGTGTACACTGGGGCTTTAGGACGTCTCCCCATAGCCTCATCCGCCATCCCTTGTACCTCATCTCTTGGAACCATTATCTCCTTCTCCATTATGCAACCATTTTTCACTCCATAAGCACGACCTCTGGTGTCAACTGCATGCAGCAAACTATTACTTTGAAAATAGCTCTCTTCATTAAAAAAAGGTTCACTACTTGAACTATGCATCCATTTTCCTAAAAACACTTTACAAAAGTTTGTTCTGTTCACTACTCTTTTCCTTTTGCTTTGTGATTTCAGTACATTAACCATTTTATCTAATGTACGCATCCTATTCAAAATTAAAATGAATAGTTTCCTTTTTAATTCTAATGCCTTTGCTGCAATGGCTTCAATTTCTTTTTTTCTCTTGTAAAATTTAGCCTTTTGCTTATATTTCTTCACATCCTTTATCAAATTGGACATAACTCTTCTCTGAAACATTTTTCTACGTATCTCTTTAAACGCTGTTTTTCTGTTTAAGTTAATCTTTTTAGTGGCAGAAGGTATATTTGCATTAACTAAATTCTCAATTTTTTCCTCTCCTTTTCTATTGAAAACATTCTTTCCAGTACAGACATTTTGTACATTTTTCCTTTTTTTGAATATGTTCTTTAAAAAATCTTTTGTTTGCTTACCAGAAGATTTTTTCTTTTTCCCAACATGAGCATCTCCAACTAACTTAGGTCCTCCAGTTGTCTTCAAATATAGGTTTTTTTTGTGGTCTTTCTTTACTCTGGATTTTGTAGGCATCTTAAATTTTGTTCACTGCTCTTCAGCAATACCTGAAAAAAACTAAAAAAAAATTCCTTTATTTTATTTAAATATATTACTACATTTTTTATGTTCTTTAGAAATCTTAAAATACTATAAACCCCTTTCCTATAAATGAAAATCACAATAACACCTTCACAAATTAAATTTCTAAAAATAATTCCTGTGTGCACACAAAGCCATGCTTTGAAATTAGACAGAAAACAAAATTTCTTTGCCAATTGCAAAGCATACTTTCTACTACTTTTTAGGCAAGTGAAAAGTACTTTTACAGACTGACACATTATGAATCCACTTTTCAGATTCTTAAAAAAGCACATGTCCTAACTGCTTTTTCAGACCAGCACCATGTGTAACCTGGGTGACTGACTACACTCCAGCAAGGGCAACCAGCCTTAGTGATGCTGAATGTTTTTGCATTACTGACTGAAACCTCAAACCCCACTCGCTTGTGAATACTGTGCATGATTCCACAGGGTAAGCAGCTGGGTGTGTGCTAAGAGTCTGCTTCTGCACCAAAAAATGGCTCCCCCTTTCCATCTAATGCAACTGTGAAATCACCAGAGCAATACGCAATAAATCTCTGCCTGTAATTCCTCTTTGCACACAGAGTCCTGTTTTCATATTAGTCACAAAACGAAATTTCTTTGCCAATTTGAAAGCACACTTACTACTCTTTTTTTTGGCAAGTGATAAACACTTTTACAGACTGACACATTTTAAACCAACTTTTCAGATTCTTAAAAAAGCACATGTCCAAACTGCTTTTTCAGACCAGCACCATGTGTAACCTGGGTGACTGACTACACTCCAGCAAGGGCAACCAGCCTTAGTGATGCTGAATGTATTTGCATTACTGACTGAAACCTCAAACCCCACTCGCTTGTGAATACTGTGCATGATTCCACAGGGTAAGCAGCTGGGTGTGTGCTAAGAGTCTGCTTCTGCACCAAAAAATGGCTCCCCCTTTCCATCTAATGCAACTGTGAAATCACCAAAGCAATACGCAATAAATCTCTGCCTGTAATTCCTTTTTGCACAAAGAGTCATGTTTTCATATTAGTCACAAAACGAAATTTCTTTGCCAATTTGAAAGCACACTTACTACTCTTTTTTTTGGCAAGTGATAAACACTTTTACAGACTGACACATTTTAAACCAACTTTTTAGATTCTTAAAAAAGCACATGTCCAAACTGCTTTTTCAGACCAGCACCCTGTGTAACCTGGGTGACTGACTACACTCCAGCAAGGGCAACCAGCCTTAGTGATGCTGAATGTATTTGCATTACTGACTGAAACCTCAAACCCCACTCGCTTGTGAATACTGTGCATGATTCCACAGGGTAAGCAGCTAGGTGTGTGCTAAGAGTCTGCTTCTGCACCAAAAAATGGCTCCCCCTTTCCATCTAATGCAACTTTGAAATCACCAGAGCAATACGCAATAAATCTCTGCCTGTAATTCCTTTTTGCACACAGTCATGTTTTCATATTAGTCACAAAACGAAATTTTTTTGCAAATTTAAAAGCACACTTACTACTCTTTTTTTTGGCAAGTGATAAACACTTTTACAGACTGACACATTTTGAATCCACTTTTCAGATTCTTAAAAAAGCACATGTCCAAACTGCTTTTTCAGACCAGCACCATGTGTAACCTGGGTGACTGACTACACTCCAGCAAGGGCAACCAGCCTTAGTGATGCTGAATGTATTTGCATTACTGACTGAAACCTCAAACCCCACTCGCTTGTGAATACTGTGCATGATTCCACAGGGTAAGCAGCTAGGTGTGTGCTAAGAGTCTGCTTCTGCACCAAAAAATGGCTCCCCCTTTCCATCTAATGCAACTTTGAAATCACCAGAGCAATACGCAATAAATCTCTGCCTGTAATTCCTTTTTGCACACAGAGTCATGTTTTCATATTAGTCACAAAACGAAATTTCTTTGCCAATTTGAAAGCACACTTACTACTCTTTTTTTTGGCAAGTGATAAACACTTTTACAGACTGACAAATTTTGAATCCACTTTTCAGATTCTTAAAAAAGCACATGTCCAAACTGCTTTTTCAGACCAGCACCATGTGTAACCTGGGTGACTGACTACACTCCAGCAAGGGCAACCAGCCTTAGTGATGCTGAATGTATTTGCATTACTGACTGAAACCTCAAACCCCACTCGCTTGTGAATACTGTGCATGATTCCACAGGGTAAGCAGCTGGGTGTGTGCTAAGAGTCTGCTTCTGCACCAAAAAATGGCTCCCCCTTTCCATCTAATGCAACTGTGAAATCACCAGAGCAATACGCAATAAATCTCTGCCTGTAATTCCTTTTTGCACACAGAGTCATGTTTTCATATTAGTCACAAAACGAAATTTCTTTGCCAATTTGAAAGCACACTTACTACTCTTTTTTTTGGCAAGTGATAAACACTTTTACAGACTGACACATTTTGAATCCACTTTTTAGATTCTTAAAAAAGCACATGTCCAAACTGCTTTTTCAGACCAGCACCATGTGTAACCTGGGTGACTGACTACACTCCAGCAAGGGCAACCAGCCTTAGTGATGCTGAATGTATTTGCATTACTGACTGAAACCTCAAACCCCACTTGCTTGTGAATACTGTGCATGATTCCACAGGGTAAGCAGCTGGGTGTGTGCTAAGAGTCTGCTTCTGCACCAAAAAATGGCTCCCCCTTTCCATCTAATGCAACTGTGAAATCACCAGAGCAATACGCAATAAATCTCTGCCTGTAATTCCTTTTTGCACACAGAGTCATGTTTTCATATTAGTCACAAAACGAAATTTCTTTGCCAATTTGAAAGCACACTTACTACTCTTTTTTTTGGCAAGTGATAAACACTTTTACAGACTGACACATTTTAAACCAAATTTTTAGATTCTTAAAAAAGCACATGTCCAAACTGCTTTTTCAGACCAACACCATGTGTAACCTGGGTGACTGACTACACTCCAGCAAGGGCAACCAGCCTTAGTGATGCTGAATGTATTTGCATTACTGACTGAAACCTCAAACCCCACTCGGTTGTGAATACTGTGCATGATTCCACAGGGTAAGCAGCTGGCTGTGTGCTAAGAGTCTGCTTCTGCATAAAAAAATACCTCCCCCTTTCCATCTAATGCAAATGTAAAATCACCAGAGCAATACCAAACAGCTTTCTGAGACCAACAACATGTGTAACCTGGGTGACTGACTGCACTCCAGCAAGGGCAACCAGCCTTAGTAATGCTGAATGTATTTGCATTACTGAGTGCAACCTCAAACCCTAAAAGTATTCCTTATTTATACCAGTACACCTTAATTTATCGTGAAAACATAGTCCATATTATTTTACATGTTCCTCACATTTAAATTTCTCTCAAAACAGAAAATGATAAACACAACTTCAACAAAAGGAATTCCATTTCTATTATTCATTTCTTAATTTACCATATACATCCCCTCTCAAACTCTAAACTCACCTTTAAAATTAGTTAGTTGTGAAAGAAATGTGGCACTCAAACAGCAGATTATCAGAGCCAGAATCTCTGTTCTTTACACGTCTCTCCTCTCAGCAGAACCAGATAATGGCAAACTTTCCCTCTCTTTTTCCACACATATACATGTTAATTTCAAATCTCAGTGCTTCCCCCTTTTTTTCAAATGTAATCACACATTTCTATTGGTTGAAAACCAACCCTTTTCCAAAAGTACCCTTCCCCCAACTTGACTTCTGCCTAGTACCCTTCCCCCAACTTGACTTCTGCCTGCTACCATAGCAACAGCTCATGGAACACTGCTGTGTGGAGTTAGGTCAGAAGTTCACCAAACAATGTTTCAATTCCACAGAGCAAGAGTGCTTGACTTTTCAAACCTAACAGCAAATCCATAGTACTGTTCTTTGGTAACACATTTTTCTGTACCAATACAAAACATGCTTCTATTAATTTACACATACAGCCTAGTTTTTATTGTAGAATGGTATGAAACAGCCAATCAGTTCTTTTTTTTATAAAAAAAATATGTATGCCCCCATTTCCAAACTGTCTTTCATTTCTTTTTACCATTCTACTGAATTACACCTCCTGAGTGCATCCAGTTCTCCTTTGAAGATGTTCACAGTGTGGATTGTAGGGCACAGCTATGTCTTCTGGAGTGAAAAGTATGCAGAGAAAACAGATATGGTGAGAGACCTTGCTTTGCCAAATGTAGACATTAAATGGATTGATCAGAGAGGGTTAAAGTGGCACCAATTGATGCCATTGGTGAAATCCTTCATGAAAATCCAACACCCTGACCTCATAATAGTGCACTGTGGTGGCAATGACCTAGGCACTTTGACTGGGGTAGGTCTGGAAATGCTTATGAAGGACACCTTTGCACAACTGTTTTCACTTTTCCCTAAAACTGCCTTTGTGTTTTCTAACATATGCCAAAGGCAAAAATGTAACTGGTCCAATCATTTCTGTCCACAGATTGACAAAGCAAGAAAGCACGTCAACAAATCTGTTTCTGCTTTCCTCCGTGACTATGGTATGGGTTCCATTTACCACAACAACTTGCGTTAGGACATGCAAGACATTTATAGAGGAGATGGTGTGCACTTCACTGATGAAGGGAACAGAGTCTTCCTCTTGAACCTTAGACTCTGCATCGGTACTTACTTGTAGGTACCACTAAAAAATCACTTCATAAACACAACGGCTCTTTTTAGAGCCCCCTAATATCTAAACTCTTAAATCTGCATTTCATTTCTTTTATTTTATTTTTTTTCTACCGTACGCGTACGTTAAGCTTACCGTACGCGTACCCCGTGATTTTTTTTAAAATCAATAAATGTTTTCTTTGTACTTTTCTGTCCTTCTTTGACCCCCTTACAAATGTTAGGGGGTCTGTAACTCTCTCCCTTGCCCCCTTTTCAAGATATCACTCTTTTTTTTCTGAGTGAAACACACGAAATGGCGGCCGCCGCTTCCTGGTTTCGACCGATTCGAATGTTTACTAAGATCTAACAACCAATCAGAATCGCGCTCGCTCACGCCACCGTACGCGTACGGTAAGCGCACCGTACGCTGGCTCAGATATATATATTGATTTAAAGGCTATTTTCTCAGAATCTACTGAACAGATTTACACCAAACCTACAAAAGGCACTTCCTTGACCTGAGGACTACCTCTCTGCCAAATTTCAAGTAATTCTGTTCAGCCGTTCGGGCTGTAGCTGTGTCTAAAGGTCCTATGGAAAAATGCATGGGAAAAACGCGTTTTGGGCCCCCCCTTTTATCTCAGCCCCCGCTTGACGAATCCCCCCGAGACTTTCAGGGTAGGAGCGGAGCGTAGCGCCCCACCTATTTTGAAAAATTCGCGAGGATTCGTCAACCGGCGCCAAAGTTATTCAAAATAGAATGTTGCGGATTTCCTATGGAAACGTGGTCCTAACTATAACTACCTACTGGCGACCGCCAGTAGGTAATATATATATATATTACCTACTGGCGGTCGCCAGTAGGTAGTTATAGTTAGGACCCTGTTTCCATAGGAAATCCGCAACATTCTATTTTGAATAACTTTGGCGCCGGTCGACGAATCCTCTCGAATATTTCAAAAAAGGGGGGGCGCTACGCTCCACTCCTACCCTGAAAGTCTCGGGGGGATTCCTCAAGCGGGGGCTGAGATAAAAGGGGGGTCCCAAAACGCGTTTTTCCCATGCATTTTTCCATAGGACCTTTAGACACAGCTACAGCCCGAACGGCTGAGCAGAATTACTAGAAATTTGGCAGAGAGGTAGTTCTCAGGTCAAGGAAGTGCCTTTTGTAGGTTTGGTGTAAATCTGTTCAGTAGATTCTGAAAAATAGCCTTTAAATCAATATATATATCTGAGCCAGCTTACGGTGCGCTTACCGTACGCGTACGGTGGCGTGCGCGAGCGCGATTCTGATTGGCTCTTAGATCTTAGTAAACATTCAAATCGGTCGAAACCAGGAAGCGGCGGCCGCCATTTCGTGTGTTTCACTCAGAAAAAAAAGAGTGATATCTTGAAAAGGGGGCAAGGAGGAGAGTTACAGACCCCCTAACATGTGTAAGGGGGTCAGAGAAGGACAGGAAAGTACAAAGAAAACATTTATTGATTTTAAAAAAAATCGTGGGGTACGCGTACGGTAAGCTCAACGTACGCGTACGGTAGAAAAAAAATAAAATAAAAGAAATGAAATGCAGATTTAAGAGTTTAGATATTAGGGGGCTCTAAAAAGAGCCGTTGTGTTTATGAAGTGATTTTTTAGTGGTACCTACAAGTAAGTACCGATGCAGAGTCTAAGGTTCAAGAGGAAGACTCTGTTCCCTTCATCATTGAAGTGCACACCATCTCCTCTATAAATGTCTTGCATGTCGTAACGCAAGTTGTTGTGGTAAATGGAACCCATACCATAGTCACGGAGGAAAGCAGAAACAGATTTGTTGACGTGCTTTCTTGCTTTGTCAATCTGCGGACAGAAATGATTGGACCAGTTCCATTTTTGCCTTTGGCATATGTTAGAAAACACAAAGGCAGTTTTAGGGAAAAGTGAAAACAGTTGTGCAAAGGTGTCCTTCATAAGCATTTCCAGACCTACCCCAGTCAAAGTGCCTAGGTCATTGCCACCACAGTGCACTATTATGAGGTCAGGGTGTTGGATTTGCATGAAGGATTTCACCAATGGCATCAATTGGTGCCACTTTAACCCTCTCTGACCAATCCATTTAATGTCTACATTTGGCAAAGCAAGGTCTCTCACCATATCTGTTTTCTCTGCATACTTTTCACTCCAGAAGACATAGCTGTGCCCTACAATCCACACTGTGAACATCTTCAAAGGAGAACTGGATGCACTCAGGAGGTGTAATTCAGTAGAATGGTAAAAAGAAATGAAAGACAGTTTGGAAATGGAGGCATACATATTTTTTCATAAAAAAAAAAACTGATTGGCTGTTTCATACCATTCTAGAATAAAAACTAGGCTGTATGTGTAAATTAATAGAAGCATGTTTTGTATTGGTACAGAAAAATGTGTTACCAAAGAACAGTACTATGGATTTGCTGTTAGGTTTGAAAAGTCAAGCACTCTTGCTCTGTGGAATTGAAACATTGTTTGGTGAACTTCTGACCTAACTCCACACAGCAGTGTTCCATGAGCTGTTGCTATGGTAGCAGGCAGAAGTCAAGTTGGGGGAAGGGTACTAGGCAGAAGTCAAGTTGGGGGAAGGGTACTTTTGGAAAAGGGTTGGTTTTCAACCAATAGAAATGTGTGATTACATTTGAAAAAAAGGGGGAAGCACTGAGATTTGAAATTAACATGTATATGTGTGGAAAAAGAGAGGGAAAGTTTGCCATTATCTGGTTCTGCTGAGAGGAGAGAGGTGTAAAGAACAGAGATCCTGGCTCTGATAATCTGCTGTTTGAGTGCCACATTTCTTTCACAGCTAACTAATTTTAAAGGTGAGTTTAGAGTTTGAGAGGGGATGTATATGGTAAATTAAGAAATGAATAATAGAAATGGAATTCCTTTTGTTGAAGTTGTGTTTATTATTTTCTGTTTTGGGCGAAATTTAAATGTGAGGAACATGTAAAATAATATGGACTATGTTTTCACGATAAATTAAGGTGTACTGGTAAAAATAAAGAATACTTTAAGGGTTTGAGGTTGGACTCAGTAATGCAAATACATACAGCATCAGTAAGGCTGGTTGCCCTTGCTGGAGTGTAGGCAGTCACCCAGGTTACACATGGTGCTGGTCTGAAAAAGCAGTTTGGACATGTGCTTTTTTAAGAATCTGAAAAGTGGATTCATAATGTGTCAGTCTGTAAAAGTGTTTATCACTTGCCAAAAAAAAGAGTAGTAAGTGTGCTTTCAAATTGGCAAAGAAATTTTGTTTTGTGACTAATGTGAAAACATGACTCTGTGTGCAAATAGGAATTACAGGCAGAGATTTATTGCGTATTGCTCTGGTGATTTCACAGTTGCATTAGATGGAAAGGGGGAGCCATTTTTTGGTGCAGAAGCAGACTCTTAGCACACACCCAGCTGCTTACCCTGTGGAATCATGCACAGTATTCACAAGCGAGTGGGGTTTGAGATTTCAGTCAGTAATGCAAATACATTCAGCATCACTAAGGCTGGTTGCCCTTGCTGGAGTGTAGTCAGTCACCCAGGTTACACATGGTGCTGGTCTGAAAAAGCAGTTTGGACATGTGCTTTTTTAAGAATCTAAAAAGTTGGTTTAAAATGTGTCAGTTTGTAAAAGTGTTTATCACTTGCCAAAAAAAAGAGTAGTAAGTGTGCTTTCAAAATGGCAAAGAAATTTCGTTTTGTGACTAATGTGAAAACATGACTCTGTGTGCATATAGGAATTACAGGCAGAGATTTATTGCGTATTGCTCTGGTGATTTCACAGTTGCATTAGATGGAAAGGGGGAGCCATTTTTTGGTGCAGAAGCAGACTCTTAGCACACACCCAGCTGCTTACCCTGTGGAATCATGCACAGTATTCACAAGCGAGTGGGGTTTGAGGTTTCAGTCAGTAATGCAAATACATTCAGCATCACTAAGGCTGGTTGCCCTTGCTGGAGTGTAGTCAGTTACCCAGGTTACACATGGTGCTGGTCTGAAAAAGCAGTTTGGACATGTGCTTTTTTAAGAATCTGAAAAGTGGATTCAAAATGTGACAGACTGTAAAAGTGTTTATCACTTGCCAAAAAAAAGAGTAGTAAGTGTGCTTTCAAAATGGCAAAGAAATTTCGTTTTGTGACTAATGTGAAAACATGACTCTGTGTGCATATAGGAATTACAGGCAGAGATTTATTGCGTATTGCTCTGGTGATTTCACAGTTGCATTAGATGGAAAGGGGGAGCCATTTTTTGGTTCAGAAGCAGACTCTTAGCACACACCCAGCTGCTTACCCTGTGGAATCATGCACAGTATTCACAAGCGAGTGGGGTTTGAGGTTTCAGTCAGTAATGCAAATACATTCAGCATCACTAAGGCTGGTTGCCCTTGCTGGAGTGTAGTCAGTTACCCAGGTTACACATGGTGCTGGTCTGAAAAAGCAGTTTGGACATGTGCTTTTTTAAGAATATGAAAAGTGGATTCAAAATGTGACAGACTGTAAAAGTGTTTATCACTTGCCAAAAAAAAGAGTAGTAAGTGTGCTTTCAAAATGGCATAGAAATTTCGTTTTGTGACTAATGTGAAAACATGACTCTGTGTGCAAATAGGAATTACAGGCAGAGATTTATTGCGTATTGCTCTGGTGATTTCACAGTTGCATTAGATGGAAAGGGGGAGCCATTTTTTGGTGCAGAAGCAGACTCTTAGCACACACCCAGCTGCTTACCCTGTGGAATCATGCACAGTATTCACAAGTGAGTGGGGTTTGAGGTTTCAGTCAGTAATGCAAATACATTCAGCATCACTAAGGCTGGTTGCCCTTGCTGGAGTGTAGTCAGTCACCCAGGTTACACATGGTGCTGGTCTGAAAAAGCAGTTTGGACATGTGCTTTTTTAAGAATCTGAAAAGTGGATTCAAAATGTGACAGACTGTAAAAGTGTTTATCACTTGCCAAAAAAAAGAGTAGTAAGTGTGCTTTCAAAATGGCAAAGAAATTTCGTTTTGTGACTAATGTGAAAACATGACTCTGTGTGCATATAGGAATTACAGGCAGAGATTTATTGCGTATTGCTCTGGTGATTTCACAGTTGCATTAGATGGAAAGGGGGAGCCATTTTTTGGTGCAGAAGCAGACTATTCACAAGCGAGTGGGGTTTGAGGTTTCAGTCAGTAATGCAAATACAATCAGCATCACTAAGGCTGGTTGCCCTTGCTGGAGTGTAGTCAGTTACCCAGGTTACACATGGTGCTGGTCTGAAAAAGCAGTTTGGACATGTGCTTTTTTAAGAATCTAAAAAGTGGATTCATAATGTGTCAGTCTGTAAAAGTGTTTATCACTTGCCAAAAAAAAGAGTAGTAAGTGTGCTTTCAAATTGGCAAAGAAATTTCGTTTTGTGACTAATATGAAAACATGACTCTGTGTGCATATAGGAATTACAGGCAGAGATTTATTGCGTATTGCTCTGGTGATTTCACAGTTGCATTAGATGGAAAGGGGGAGCCATTTTTTTGTGCAGAAGCAGACTCTTAGCACACACCCAGCTGCTTACCCTGTGGAATCATGCACAGTATTCACAAGCGAGTGGGGTTTGAGGTTTCAGTCAGTAATGCAAATACATTCAGCATCACTAAGGCTGGTTGCCCTTTCTGGAGTGTAGTCAGTCACCCAGGTTACACATGGTGCTGGTCTGAAAAAGCAGTTTGGACATGTGCTTTTTTAAGAATCTAAAAAGTGGATTCAAAATATGTCAGACTGTAAAAGTGTTTATCACTTGCCAAAAAAAAGAGTAGTAAGTGTGCTTTCAAATTGGCAAAGAAATTTCGTTTTGTGACTAATATGAAAACATGACTCTGTGTGCAAATAGGAATTACAGGCAGAGATTTATTGCGTATTGCTCTGGTGATTTTACATTTGCATTAGATGGAAAGGGGGAGCCATTTTTTGGTGCAGAAGCAGACTCTTAGCACACACCCAGCTGCTTACCCTGTGGAATCATGCACAGTATTCACAAGCGAGTGGGGTTTGAGGTTTCAGTCAGTAATGGAAATACATTCAGCATCACTAAGGCTGGTTGCCCTTGCTGGAGTGTAGTCAGTCACCCAGGTTACACATGGTGCTGGTCTGAAAAAGCTGTTTGGACATGTGCTTTTATCAGAATCTGAAAAGTGGATTCATAATTTGTCAGTCTGTAAAAGTACTTTTCACTTGCCTAAAAAGTAGTAGAAAGTATGCTTTGCAATTGGCAAAGAAATTTCGTTTTCTGCCTAATTTCAAAGCATGACTTTGTGTGCACACAGGAATTATTTTTAGAAATTTAATTTGTGAAGGTGTTATTGTGATTTTCATTTATAGGAAAGGGGTTTATAGTATTTTAAGATTTCTAAAGAACATAAAAAATGTAGTAATATATTTAAATAAAATAAAGGAATTTTTTTTAGTTTTTTTCAGGTATTGCTGAAGAGCAGTGAACAAAATTTAAGATGCCTACAAAATCCAGAGTAAAGAAAGACCACAAAAAAAACCTATATTTGAAGACAACTGGAGGACCTAAGTTAGTTGGAGATGCTCATGTTGGGAAAAAGAAAAAATCTTCTGGTAAGCAAACAAAAGATTTTTTAAAGAACATATTCAAAAAAAGGAAATATGTACAAAATGTCTGTACTGGAAAGAATGTTTTCAATAGAAAAGGAGAGGAAAAAATTGAGCATTTAGTTAATGCAAATATACCTTCTGCAACTAAAAAGATTAACTTAAACAGAAAAACAGCGTTTAAAGAGATACGTAGAAAAATGTTTCAGAGAAGAGTTATGTCCAATTTGATAAAGGATGTGAAGAAATATAAGCAAAAGGCTAAATTTTACAAGAGAAAAAAAGAAATTGAAGCCATTGCAGCAAAGGCATTAGAATTAAAAAGGAAACTATTCATTTTAATTTTGAATAGGATGCGTACATTAGATAAAATGGTTAATGTACTGAAATCACAAAGCAAAAGGAAAAGAGTAGTGAACAGAACAAACTTTTGTAAAGTGTTTTTAGGAAAATGGATGCATAGTTCAAGTAGTGAACCTTTTTTTAATGAAGAGAGCTATTTTCAAAGTAATAGTTTGCTGCATGCAGTTGACACCAGAGGTCGTGCTTACGAAGTGAAAAATGGTTGCATAATGGAGAAGGAAATAATGGTTCCAAGAGATGAGGTACAAGTGATGGCGGATGTGGCTATGGGGAGACGTCCTAAAGCCCCAGTGTACACTTGGAATTCTAGTAGTATTTGCACTGTGCGTCAGGAATCTATTGATAAATTTCGTGAGTTTCTAAGAGAATATAGTAAAAAAAAGTGTAAAACAGAAGATTAAGGTGCTTCAAAGTCTAGATCCATGCAGAGTGAGAGAGAATACTGGTTTGCAGGGTCATTCTCTGGCTTGTCTATCTAGAAAAGTGTGTATTAGTGTTTTCCATCATTTTAGAATGCTGGCTGTTCATCATACTGAAATGAGAAAGTTTTTGAGACGGTTGTATTTTGCTAAAAGTCCAGCAATAAAGCTAGATGAATTGAATAGGGCTCTGTTCCGTGGGTCAGTATCAGATGTAGAGAAGGTTGCTGATGAAATTCAGTTTTGTTACTTTGGTCCTGAACAAAACAGTGCAGAAAAGGACACAGTAAATGAGGAAGAAGTGGAAGAGAATGTACAACCATTTGTAAGTAAGACATTTAATGATCACATAACAAAATTTGAAAAAATCTCTAATGAAAGACCAAATATTACTTGTATTTGTTGCCGCAGAACTCATTATAGAAAACAAACCAGGTATGTTGATCTCTATAGAAAAAGTGAAAATGAAGATAATTATAAGTGGAAGGATTTTGCCACATATATATTTCTTGAAAATTGTTTTGAATTGGGTGAAGTTCAGCGTATTTGTAAATACTGTTATAATAAGTTAGAAGAAAATAGAATGCCGACCAGAGCTGTACATAATAATTTAGAATTGGATGCTTTTCCTGCTGAACTTTCTGAATTAAATACATATGAGTCTATACTCATTCAATGTGTTCATCCGTTCCAGACCATAGTACGTATGGAGCCCAAAACTGGTAAATTACCTCCTTCAGATTTACTGAGAGGTTTAAAAGGTAGAGTGGTGTATTTGCCCTTGGATTTGAAAAAAAATATGGAAACTATTGATGCGGATACTTTGGAAACTGAACCATTAATTATTCTGGTTAATGGTGTACCTACAAAGAATAAGAAGATTTGGCAGGAGCTGGTAGATGTACGGAAAGTACAAAGAGCAAATTTGTATTTGAAAAGGAATAACAAATGGTATGAATCAATTTATATAGAAGAAGAAGATTTACAAGAAGACACAGAAACACCAACTGGACAAATTGAAAAAGTGGACAAGTCAAAGGAAGAAGAAATTTATGAACATTTTAGCATACATCCTCTCCATTCAAAAGAAGTTATGGGAGACAATATTGATCTGTTTCAGATGAAGAAAGCAAAAGGAACTCCCGTGAGTGTATGGGAGGAGAGCTTGGAAGCTCGATGTTTTCCCCAGCTGTTTCCTAAAGGAAAAGGAGGACGATACGATGAACGTCCGGAACAGATTCCAGCTTCTGAGTATCGGACTACAAGACTATATGCTGAAGATCCCAGATTTCGACAAAGTATTCCTTATTTGTTCCATCTTTTATTTGAAAGCGACTTGTCTGCACTGTCTTATGCAGTAAATCACATTTTAAAAAGTGGAGTACATTTACAAAATGTGTCTGCTAAGGATTTTATGGAGAAAGTGCAGCACCGAGATGATCATTTGGAAACACAACTGATCAATCTGATGGCTTGTCAGCGTGGGACAAATGAATATTGGTACAGACGCCATGGTGAATTAAAATGCATGTTACGGAATTTAGGAACACCAACATGGTTCGTTACCCTAAGCTGTGCTGAGTACGCTTGGGATGATTTACTGGATTTTCTACGAGAGGCAAATTCAAACATTAAAAACATCGAATACAAGACAGCAGGAGAACTGTGCTCATTGGATCCGGTTAATGTTTGCAGATATTTCAATCATAGATTTGAGGCTATGATGTCGTTCATCTGCAATAAAAAAAATCCACCTCTAGGAGAAGTAGTGGATTTCTTTTGGAGAAAAGAGTACCAGGCAAGTGGTGCTCCTCATATTCATATGCTGTTGTGGATCAAGGATGCCCCAAAGTTTGGAACAGATGCTGATGAAGCAGTGTTATCTTACATTGAAGAATATGCAACATGTGCTATACCAAAAAACACAGAAGAGAAAAAGTTAAAGGAGCAAGTTTTACGTTTCCAAAGTCATCGGTGTGGAAAATACTGTCGACGGAAATACAAGAGCAAAGATAAATACTACACTAAATGTCGATTTGGATTTCCTAGACCTGTTCTTTCAAATGGAAGAGTAAACAGTTTTATGTCATCTGTGAGACATACTATCACAAGAAAATCACCTAAGAATACCTACAACCTTAAAAGAAAAGAAGAATCAAAAAATATAAATGACTACAACCCAGTCATTTTATCCATGTGGAATGCTAACATGGATATACAGTATGTAGCTGACAATTCCATTGCTGTTGCTCGATATGTAACGTCTTACATTACGAAATCAGAAAAAACAGAATTGAAGGAAATGTGGGAAGAGATTTCTCACGAGAAGACTGTCAGTAAGAAGCTGTACAGTTTCAGTTTGAAGATGTTATCGCATCGAGAAATTGGATCCTACGAATGTTCAGATAGGTTATCTTCTGCAAGTCTCTACTCGAAATCAAGAAGAATAATTTGGGCAAGTTTAGGCCTTGCAGCAATGAGAAATCGGGAACTGAAATCTGTTGGAGAAATTGAATATTTGGCCGAGAATGACCCAGAAAGTACAGATATTTTGAAATCAAACATGTTGGACACATATTATCCCAAGAGAAGTCATCATCTGGAGAACATGTGTCTCTATGAAGTGCTGCAGAACTACATTTATTCACGGAAAGCCACAGAAGACATCAACAATGGAAAATATAAAGTCATTGGTGAGGAAGGATGTTTGGTGAAGCAAACAAAAGGAAGTTTGATAAATCACAGGAAGCTGAGTTGCGACACTACTGACAAAAAGGAATTTTACTACTTGGCTCTTTTACAGCTGTTTAAACCATGGCGTACAGAGGATGAACTACTGGGAGAATTTCAAAGCTATGAAGATTCTTTTAATGCTTGCAAAGACAGCATACAATGCAGTACATTCTCAACTTATCTGCAAATGTTAAATGAAGAAATTGAACAGGAAACTACAATTGCAGCAGAAATAGCTAGAGACAGTTCTCAGGACAGCCAAAGTTCAGGAACACTCAGTCAAGATCCCGTAGGACAACCAATCGTTGAAAATGAAGCATCAATAGCCATGAATGAAGTGGAAACGGCTATGAATCAAGCTCAAGAAGAATTTATAGACTTACAAAATTTGGAAAGACAACTGAACGAAGAGCAGCAACAAATTTATGAAGAGATCAGAAACAAAATTGATCACGGATTTCTACATGAAAAAAAAGAGTGCTCATGCACATCATTTCATCCAATCAGGATGTATGTAAGCGGACAAGCTGGAACTGGAAAACGTTTCCTTATAAAAGTCATCAGAAGCTACCTACAGCAAAAAACGGATTCTACTTTGTCTTGTGTGGTTACTGCTCCAACTGGGTTAGCAGCATATAACATAAAAGGAATCACTTTACATCGTTTGCTAATGTTACCAGTGGAGCATGAGAACAAAATACAATACAACAAGCTAACTGGAGAAGCATGCTTGGAAGTTTCAAGAGTATTGAAGAAGATGCAAGTTCTCATTATTGATGAGGTGAGCATGGTATCAAACTTAATGCTTGCCTTTGTGCATTTAAGAATGCAGCAAATTCTGAAGACAGACTATGACGTGTTATTTGGAGGAAAACACGTCATAGTTTTTGGGGATCTTTTGCAACTTACTCCAGTTAAAGGACAACCAGTGTTTAATACTGTGACACATGAAGACACAAAGAAGTCATTGGGAAGCATCGGTAATGCAAATATTTGGTCCTTCTTTGAGTACAAGGAACTTACTACTAATATGAGGCAAGCAAACGATAAGGAATATGGAAGTATTCTGAAAGATATCAGAATTGGACTACTCACTGAAGCTGGCACGAAAGCATTACAGAGTCGGCTGCTACATAATTTATTTCCAAAGGAAGAAATAGTTGCAGAGAACATATACAAGAACATTGCAGAAAAGAAAAGTGTCATCTGCTTAATGCCAACTCTACGTGAATGCTCAATATTCAATGAGGAGCTTTTGAAATTGGAAAAGGAAGATATCAGGAAATTGGAAGCAGTGGACAAAATTGAGGATGGAAGAATTACTGTCACATTAACAGGCACACTGAAAAATAAATTGGATTCACTAGAGAAGAACATTTCCAAAACAGCTGGATTAGAAAAAAATTCTATATGTTTGCATGAACTGTAGAGTATTTTTAAGGAGAAATTTGGATGTTGAAAAAGGTTTAGTTAATGGAGCTATGGGAAGAGTTGTGGGTTTTATTAATTATCAGAAAAAAGATGGAATTGAATGTTTAAAAATAAAATTTGATCAGATAGAAGAAGTTAAAGACATTTGTCGTTGTTCAGTTCGTTTCATGCTTGTGAAAGACTTATATGTACGTAGGAAGCAGTTTCCGTTTTCTCTAGCATATGCTGTAACTATTCACAAGTCTCAAGGATTGACTGTAGATTGTGCATTTGTGAACATTGGTTCAACTGTGTTCAAAGAAGGTATGGCATATGTTGCTTTGTCACGAGTGAAAACATTATCAGGTTTATTCATGATAGACTTTGATGACTCAAAAGTTAGTGCTGATGCAAATTGTGTAAAGGAGTATAATAGATTAAGAAGAAGCTATGCTCCTCATTTAGGTCAGTATCCTGTGTTGGAGAAACGTGTAGTTTCTCGTAAAAGGAGAAATGAGAATATCTGTAATGAAGATGTAGAGAGGAGGGAAAAAAAGAGGAGTGATGTAATTGCAAGCAAAAAGAAAAAGGAAAATGAAGAACAGGTTGTAGGATGTCATTTCGAAAATAGCTCTGGTGTCAACTGCTACGCTAATGTAGTGCTGAATGTTGCATTTTATCTGGAAAGTGTGCAAGAGCAGATAATAGTAAATCAGGGAAAAAGATTCTGTTCTGAGTTGAGTCTCCTTTTTCAAAAGCTGAGTAATGATAAAACTCAAATAGAAAGTGCTACTGAAATTAGGAAACTTTTAGATGTATGTTCAGGACGAACACAGTTTTCTCAAAATGTACAGCAAGACGCACAGGAATTCTTGATGTTTTTTCTTCAGGTACTGGAAGAAGAAGGGGTTCCCATTGAAAATGTATTTGGTCTCTCTTATAAATGGGAACATAGTTGTGAAAACTGTTATAATATATGTGGCTCTAATGTTGATTCTGAAAGGTTTATTTATTTAACATTGCCAGAAAGTAAAACAGTCACTTTTGCTAAATTAGTTAAAGATGCTAATCATAGCATGGAATGCAGTGAGTGTCAATCTGACATGTTTTCAACGTTAATTTTAAAGGAATACGGACAGTATGTAATTTTAATGATGCAACGCTGTAAAGCTGATGGTTCAAAATTAGATACTTTAATAAAGAAGTTTACAGGACAGCAATTATCAATTTCAGGAAAAACTTTTGTAACAGTTGCAATAATTTTCCATGATGGACCTACTGTAACTTCTGGTCATTACACAGTTTATCTTAAATGTGAAAAAGGCTGGACACTGTGTAATGATTCCCAATTGATTTTTAAGCAACGTTTGCCTTTTGATTTAGCAAATTCCTATCTAATCTTCCTGAAACCTAAATTTTAGAGAGATTTGGCAACATCTGGACAAAACAATTTTACCATTTTATTGGATTACCATTGGAATTTTCAAAAAAAATGATTTTACAAATTACCATTTGGCCTAATGGAAAGGTAACCAATTGTAATGTGGACTTTTTCAATTTTTAATGAAACTTTGGAAAACCAAAAATTTAGAAAAAAATCGGTAACATCTGCATAATTTAAATTTTGGAATGTTATTGGATTGCCATTGGAAATTTATTCAAAAAAGATTTTTAAAATTACTATTTGGCCATGCGGAAAGGTAAACAATTCTATTGTGGACTTATTTAATTATTAATAAATCTTTCGGAAACCAAAATGTTACAGAGAATTGGTGAGATCTGTACAATTTAAACTTTAGATTTTTATTGGATTACCATTGGAAATTTAATCAAAAAAGAATTTTAAAATTACTATTTGGCCTAAAGGAAATGGAACCAGATGTATTGTGGAGTTATTTGAGATATATTTTTGTGATTATACTTCTGAAACAAAAATATCAGACGGTATTTTAAAGAAATAAGTATTGATATTAGATGATATTTTTTAAGAATATTATGCATTTCTATAAAGTTATGTTTATGCAAAAAGAGATTGTGGGCTTTTTTAAAACAATCTTTGAGATTGTTAATTTTTTTTTTGCCCGCTGTTAAATGATGAATGCAATTGCTTTCACAATTTATAGTGAAATGCAATATATTCTGAAAACAGCAAAAAAAAGGCAATTTTTTTTTTTGAAAAATATGTAAATATGTGTACTGTATTATAAAATGTTTTATTAAATATTAATACTTTTTTCTTTTTTTTCAGATTGAGATAGAAAATTTTCTAAAACTAGAACCATTTTTAAAGCAATTAAAAAAAATTTAAATGAATAAATATTTTTTTGAGTGGGTATG
The DNA here is from genome assembly GCF_964204655.1 of Triturus cristatus. Taxonomy (NCBI): domain Eukaryota; kingdom Metazoa; phylum Chordata; class Amphibia; order Caudata; family Salamandridae; genus Triturus; species Triturus cristatus. The sequence continues at coordinate 399,908,701 of NC_140595.1, read as the reverse complement.
GTAAGTCAAAAATATCATGGTCCCTTTTTTCCACTTCTCCACAATCACATTTTCAGTTTTTCATTGTAGTCTCTCAAGGACCTTGTAATGTGATAATTGATTTTTAGTGTTTTTTAAAAAAAAAAATAATAATTACGCGTACCGTACGCGTACGGTAAAAAAAAAATCAAAAAAAAGTTTTAAAAACATATAAAAAATAGATGAAAGGTAAGGTTGGCTCTTAAAAGAGCCGTTGTGTTCATGCAGGGACAGAGGAAAGAAAGAATGGGAATATTAGACGGTACGACAAATGTGCTGATCTATTTTATTGTTCACTAGGGAAATACTGGTCTCCCTATAACAAATTAGATCATGACAAGTGGCGCACCGTATTTCAACCCTCAGAAACCGAGGGTTAATTTCCTGAGGAGAAGAAAAACAAGATGCTCCCACCACAGATGAAGGGCTCACCTGACCTGCAGAAGAAGGACTCGGCCCTGCAGATGATGGTCCAGTCTGAGCTGCTGTGGATGTGCTTGGTTGACTTACTGAAGGGTTACCTTCAGTATGTCGAGCATGTGTCCTTCTGTGTACATCCTTAAGGTGTCTCAACATGGTGTGATTCCCGAAGGAATACTTCTTGTTGGGATTCCCTCTTGAAAGTACACGCTTACACAGCTTACAAGTCACTAAGGGTGCATTTACCTTTTGCTGGCCCTCTGGAAAAGAAAAATACTCCCATATGAAAGAGGTCTTTTGTTTCCTCGTTCTCTGCCTCAAGGTAGTGCTGCTAGCCTCACTCTCAGAAGGGCTCTGCTGTTCTGCCATCGTATCACAAAGACAACCCAGCTCCTTCTCCTAAGGGATCACAAGCAGAAATGAGGGGAATGGGTGTGGTGTAGGAGAGTTCTAGAACTGAAAGTAGTTTCAACCAATCAAAAGTTGTGTTTCATGATCACATGACCCACCGTACGCTTACGGTGCGCTTACGGTGCGCTTACGGCAAAAGTACGCATGCGCATAAAAAAGACACGCGCACGCGCGCATGCGCAAAACAGGCACGCCCCTTCACTTCCGCGTAACGTGCGCGTGCAGCGTACGCGTTACGCGCTGTGCGCGCGTGACGTGCGTCTACGCAAATTGCGTAAATGAACGCAAACAGCGTAGAAATCTAACGTAATTAAAGCAACACGTGCGCTTACCGAACGCGCACGGTAAAAAAAAAAAAAAAAAAAAAAAAGAAAAGGAAAAAAAAAATATGTAATACTAATAAATTTTACCTGTTTATTTTAAAAAAATGGTAAAATAAAAACATATTGTAGAATTTTTAAAATTTAACCATAGTCTTTAAAAAAGGATAGACAATTAAAATAAAAATATGTAAAAAAAAAAGAAAAAAAAATAAAAATTAGCATTTAAAAAACCTTGCAAATTCACTGAAAAAACCATGGGTTTCACTCACGTTATAGTTAGGAATTAGCATTTAAAAAACCTTGCAAATTCACTGAAAAAACCATGGGTTTCACACACGTTATAGTTAGGAATTAGCATTTAAAAAACCTTAGAAATTCAATGAAAAAACCAAAGGTTTCACACATGTTATAGTTAGCTGGACATTTCACTCGTAAAAAACCATTGAAATTCCCCCGTTATAGTTAGTTCAGCTAACTATAACTCGCGCGCCCGCAATGCACTACTGATGACGTCACATATTACATCACTCATGACATGGTCACTGACATCACTCATGACATCACTGATGACATCTCAAATGACATCACTGATGACATCATCCTTGTGATAGAGTGGCAGACCTCCTCTTCCCCTAATATAACCATTGAAACACACATTCAAAAATAGAAACTAAAATGTTCAAAATAATGAACATATCAATATCAGTTACAACAACCTAATCAGTAATTCTAAGAACCACATACACATACAGTCATTCACCAACAGTCCTCTACAGTCACTCATACATGTACTCACTCATCATATGTATTCATACACCTATACATCCTGTTACACAACGCCACTCATCCATAGAGTTACTCACACACATAGTCACTCATGCTAATAAAGAATCAAACATCCATTTACTTGCATATACAGTTATACACACACCACCACACTTACTTCTACAGAAACTTACATATACTTACTCTTTTAAACAATAACTTATAGAAACACATACTTATTCATACAGGAACTCTTCCAATCTCTCACTCTCACATATACTCACTTATATACACCAATAGTCACATATACTAGTTTAAAACATATGTAGTTACTCATAAAGACACTATAGAGACAGTCATTTACTCACTAACACACCCATGCACACACTCATCCACCCATACAGTCCTGCACACATGCTGTATTCAACACATACAAACAGTGAGTCACTCATTCATGCACCTATGCACTAAGTAATACCCCCCACCGAACCATACAGAAACTCAGACACTCATACTGATAAAAAACCAACTAATAACCTATATAGACACTCATGTAGCTACTCACCAACCCATGCAGCCACTTATACACAAAGTAAGAAACTGATACAGATATTTTCATATTTAAAGATTACTCAGTAAGCCATGTATTCACTATGATACACTTAATCAGTCAGTTACACAATTTTTTTTTTTTTAAAAAAGCATCCATTTAGACACTTATATACCCATTTATTCTTCCATTGACCTTGAGATATACATAAATATAAAACATATTTAATTTTCAGAAAAACACACAATCACTGGATGATGTCATCAGTGATGTCATTTGAGATGTCATCAGTGATGTCATGAGTGATGTCAGTGACCATGTCATGAGTGATGTAATATGTGACGTCATCAGTAGTGCATTGCGAGCGCGCGAGTTATAGTTAGCTGAACTAACTATAACGGGGGGATTTCATGGTTTTTTACGAGTGAAATGTCCAGCTAACTATAACATGTGTGAAACCTTTGGTTTTTTCATTGAATTTCTAAGGTTTTTTAAATGCTAATTCCTAACTATAACGTGTGTGAAACCCATGGTTTTTTCAGTGAATATATATATATATACACCTATCTTGATTCAAGGTGATTTAACCTCGTTATACTGTCAAGGTTACTTTGGCCTTCGCCTGTTTGGATTTCATATTATTCCTTGAGAGTAAAGATTATCTGTTTTTTGTGTTCTTATGGCTCTATTTCAACAGGGGTATGCTGGAGTGGTATAGGACTACGCTCTATCCCTGTGAGGCATAGTGGAGTCTAATAAGGCCAAAACACAGAAAGGAATACTTTCCACAGTCTTGGAAGGTGGTAGACGTGTTTTGATCTACAGGTGTAGTTATTTTATTGTACAGGTACAGAGATTGTACTAGGTTATCATTGTCTCTACAGTTCTAAGATTAGTGGTAGTGAACAAGCGTGCTTATATTGTTCTTTTGGTTTCAGGTCTCCCTCCCTGCTGTTCCCATCCTTTCCTTACCCCGCTTGATCCTCCCACTGACCTGTACCATTACTGTTATTAAGGCTTGGGTATATCAGGAGGTTGACCCCTTATTATCAACAACCCGATCCCGAGGACTGAAGAGCGTGACACAAAGCAGGATTGCTTTTGAGCAAGGGGTGCTGCATGTCAGCAGCTCCCTTTGCTCAAAAGCAATGCCGGCTCCTGCAGGAGGAGGGGAGTCAGCGGGACCGTGGGGGCATTGAGGCTCCCCCCATGGTTCCCTATGCAAAGGGCCGGCCCTGGGGATGGGGTCCCCAGGGCCAGGAGTTGCCCGGGAGGGGGGCCACACTGCCCCCCCCCACACCCCATGTTAATTTTTTTTAAAAAGGACTGGCCCCAGGGGATGGGGTCCCCGGGGACAGAAATGGCCCAGGGGAGGTGGGCCACATGGCCCCCCTCCCCAGAAATAAAAAAAAAGAAACCGGCATCTCACCGGAGGCCCCGCCCCCTCGCTGCAGTACTCTGCAAACGTGCCCACTGGCACTCACTGGAGGGGCCTGGTGGGCTAGTTGGCACCCAGGGACCCTCAGGATTGAAGGGGACTTAATCCCCCAATTTACAATGCGCCATGGGGCGTGTTTGCACACTTGTTATATAAGGCCCCTCCCTGCACCACTGCACAAATGCGCCCCATGGTGCGTTGTAAGTTGGGGGATTAAGTCCCCTTGAATACTGATGGTCCCTGGGGCCGACTAGCCCACCTGGTACCTTCAGTAAGCGCCACAGAGCTGCATTGCAGAGAGGTGGTCTGTGGCCATGCCCCTTTTTACACCTATCTGCAACGCAGCCCTGTGGCACTTACTGGAGGTACCTGGTGGGCTAGTTGGCCACCTGGGACCCTCAGAATTGAAGGGGACGTAATCCCCCAACTTGCAATGCGCCAGGGGGCGCGTTTGCACAGTGGTGCAGGGAGGGGGCGGGGCCTGACATAACAAGTGTTTACACACACATCCACTCATTCCCCCTATAAATTAACTCATACATGTAGTCGCTCATCAATACAGCACTATCATATGCACTCATACACCTATACATACACTCACACACCACCACTCATCCATAGACTTACTCACACACCTCCTCAGTCATGCAAAGAATCAATCACACCCATTTACTCACCTATACAGTTATACACAGGCCACCTCACTTATTTATACAAATACTAACACATATTTACTCTCTCATACAATCACTCATACAAGCAGACACTCACTCTCACATATAGTCATTGATATACCCCAACACTCACATATACTGCCTTTCACATATGAGGTTACTCACACATATACCACTGGGACATCCATTCACTCACCAACACACCCATACACACAATCACCCAGCCATACAGCCCTTCACAGATGCACTCTTGAACCCATACACCCAGTGAATCACCCACTCACACATTTATACACAGTCACCCACCACCTGCCCACTCAGGCACCCATAAAGATACTCAGACAACCAATCAATAACCCATATTGACAGTCATGTAGCTACTCACCAACCCATGCAGCCGCTTACACAACAACTGACAGACTGATACAGACGTTTACACAGTTTACACACTAACCCATGCCTTCAGTAAGATATGCTTAAACAGTCGCTTATACAATCAGCCACATACCCACTAAATCATCCATTCAGGCACTTATACACCCACTATTTCTTCAATACACCTTGGTGTGTGTGTGTGTATATATATATATATATATATATATATATGCTCATTCCATGCTGCCTTACTGCAAATCCTTGCTTCCTTCGAAATGCCAGATTCAGTCAGAGTTGGCAGGAAGAGTAAATACCCCTCCTCTCCCTTTCTCTTTTCCTCGTGGACAAATGCCTTGGAAATCCATTCAGGGTCACACAAGGGCGAGCGGGACATGCTCCTCAATTCAAATCCACAGCACAAACTCTCCAAATGACAGGAGCCCCCGTCCCTGCAGGGCGGCTTCAAAACGGGAATGGAGAATCCCGCAAACGGCTTCGCGCCGACAACAGCAAAAAATAATGAAGCCACAACTCAATGACTTTCTGGCATTTATTTCCAAATGGGTTGGCAGCATGTCAGTCCTTACGCGTTTCAGCAAAAATAGCCTTGTTCACAGGTGAGCAATATTGTAGTGCTTGATTACTCTGTGCTTTATACCAAGTGGTAAGGACTGACATGCTGCCAACCCATTTGGAAATAAATGCCAGAAAGTCATTGAGTTGTGGCTTCATTATTTTTTGCTGTTGTCGGCGCGAAGCCGTTTGCGGGATTCTCCATTCCCGTTTTGAAGCCGCCCTGCAGGGACGGGGGCTCCTGTCATTTGGAGAGTTTGTGCTGTGGATTTGAATTGAGGAGCATGTCCCGCTCGCCCTTGTGTGACCCTGAATGGATTTCCAAGGCATTTGTCCACGAGGAAAAGAGAAAGGGAGAGGAGGGGTATTTACTCTTCCTGCCAACTCTGACTGAATCTGGCATTTCGAAGGAAGCAAGGATTTGCAGTAAGGCAGCATGGAATGAGCAAAGCTGGTAAATATGCAATGAAGATGTGACTTTTATTTTTCTGCAACGTGCACTTTATTTCAAAGACATTGAGACTGTGTTAAAAAACGCTATTGAGCAGAATGAACATTTCACACAGTTCGGATGTTATTTTAACAATTCTAGTGCATGTTGGGCATAGTAGTTTCTTACCCGAGTCACATGACCACTTGGTATAAAGCACAGAGTAATCAAGCACTACAATATTGCTCACCTGTGAACAAGGCTATTTTTGCTGAAACGCGTAAGGACTGACATGCTGCCAACCCATTTGGAAATAAATGCCAGAAAGTCATTGAGTTGTGGCTTCATTATTTTTTGCTGTTGTCGGCGCGAAGCCGTTTGCGGGATTCTCCATTCACGTTTTGAAGCCGCCCTGCAGGGACGGGGGCTCCTGTCATTTGGAGAGTTTGTGCTGTGGATTTGAATTGAGGAGCATGTCCCGCTCGCCCTTGTGTGACCCTGAATGGATTTCCAAGGCATTTGTCCACGAGGAAAAGAGAAAGGGAGAGGAGGGGTATTTACTCTTCCTGCCAACTCTGACTGAATCTGGCATTTCGAAGGAAGCAAGGATTTGCAGTAAGGCAGCATGGAATGAGCAAAGCTGGTAAATATGCAATGAAGATGTGACTTTTATTTTTCTGCAACGTGCACTTTATTTCAAAGACATTGAGACTGTGTTAAAAAACGCTATTGAGCAGAATGAACATTTCACACAGTTCGGATGTTATTTTAACAATTCTAGTGCATGTTGGGCATAGTAGTTTCTTACCCGAGTCACATGACCACTTGGTATAAAGCACAGAGTAATCAAGCACTACAATATTGCTCACCTGTGAACAAGGCTATTTTTGCTGAAACGCGTAAGGACTGACATGCTGCCAACCCATTTGGAAATAAATGCCAGAAAGTCATTGAGTTGTGGCTTCATTATTTTTTGCTGTTGTCGGCGCGAAGCCGTTTGCGGGATTCTCCATTCCCGTTTTGAAGCCGCCCTGCAGGGACGGGGGCTCCTGTCATTTGGAGAGTTTGTGCTGTGGATTTGAATTGAGGAGCATGTCCCGCTCGCCCTTGTGTGACCCTGAATGGATTTCCAAGGCATTTGTCCACGAGGAAAAGAGAAAGGGAGAGGAGGGGTATTTACTCTTCCTGCCAACTCTGACTGAATCTGGCATTTCGAAGGAAGCAAGGATTTGCAGTAAGGCAGCATGGAATGAGCAAAGCTGGTAAATATGCAATGAAGATGTGACTTTTATTTTTCTGCAACGTGCACTTTATTTCAAAGACATTGAGACTGTGTTAAAAAACGCTATTGAGCAGAATGAACATTTCACACAGTTCGGATGTTATTTTAACAATTCTAGTGCATGTTGGGCATAGTAGTTTCTTACCCGAGTCACATGACCACTTGGTATAAAGCACAGAGTAATCAAGCACTACAATATTGCTCACCTGTGAACAAGGCTATTTTTGCTGAAACGCGTAAGGACTGACATGCTGCCAACCCATTTGGAAATAAATGCCAGAAAGTCATTGAGTTGTGGCTTCATTATTTTTTGCTGTTGTCGGCGCGAAGCCGTTTGCGGGATTCTCCATTCCCGTTTTGAAGCCGCCCTGCAGGGACGGGGGCTCCTGTCATTTGGAGAGTTTGTGCTGTGGATATATATATATATATATATATATATATATTCACTGAAAAAACCATGGGTTTCACACACGTTATAGTTAGGAATTAGCATTTAAAAAACCTTAGAAATTCAATTAAAAAACCAAAGGTTTCACACATGTTATAGTTAGCTGGACATTTCACTCGTAAAAAACAAATGAAATTCCCCCGTTATAGTTAGTTCAGCTAACTATAACTCGCGCGCCCGCAATGCACTACTGATGACGTCACATATTACATCACTCATGACATGGTCAGTGACATCACTCATGACATCACTGATGACATCTCAAATGACATCACTGATGACATCATCCAGTGAATGTGTGTTTTTCTGAAAATTAAATATGTTTTATATATGTATATCTCAAGGTCGATGGAAGAATAAATGAGTATATAAGTGTCTAAATTGATGATTTGTTTCTGAAAAATTGATTGTATAACTGACTGATTAAGTGTATCTTTTTGAATACATGGCTTAGTGAGTAATGTTTAAATGTGTAAATACCTGTATCAGTCTCTCACTTTGTATATAAGTGGCTGCATGGGTTGGTGAGTAGCTACATGAGTGTCTATATAGGTTAATAGTTGGTTTTTTGAGTATCAGTATGAGTGTCTGAGTGTCTTCATGGTGGGGTGGGGGGTATTACGTAGTGCATAGATGCATGAATGAGTGACTCACTGTTTGTATGTGTTGAAGACAGCATGTGTGCAGGACTGTATGGGTGGATGAGTGTGTGCATGGGTGTGTTAGTGAGTGAATGACTGTCTCAATAGTGTCTTCATAAGTAACTACATATGTTTTAAACTAGTATATGTGACTATTGGTGTTTATAAGTGAGTATATGTGAGAATGAGAGATTGGAAGAGTTCCTGTATGAATAAGTATGTGTTTCTATAAGTGATTGTTAAAAAGACTAAGTATGTGTAAGTTTCTGTAAAAGTAAGTGTGCTGGTGTGTATATAACTGTATATGCAAGTAAATGGATGTTTGATTCTTTATTAGCATGAGTGACTATGTGTGTCAGTAACTCTATGGATGAGTGGGATTGTGTTACAGGATGTTTAGGTGTATGAGTACATATGATGTGTGAGTACATGTATGAGTGACTGTATAGGATTGTTGGTGGATGAGTGGATGTGTATGTGGATCTTAGAATTACTGAATAGGTTGTTGTAACTGTTATTGGTATGTCCATTGTTTTGAAAATTTTAGTCTCTATTTTTGAATGTTTGTATCAAAGGTTATATTAGGGTGAGAGGAGGTCTACCACTCTGTCACAAGGATAATGTCATCAGTGATGTCATTTGAGATGTCATCAGTGATGTCATGAGTGATGTCACTGACCATGTCATGAGTGATGTAATATGTGACGTCATCAGTAGTGCATTGCGGGCGCGCGAGTTATAGTTAGCTGAACTAACTATAAAGGGGGAATTTCATTGGTTTTTTACGAGTGAAATGTCCAGCTAACTATAACATGTCTGAAACCTTTGGTTTTTTCATTGAATTTCTAAGGTTTTTAAATACTAATTTCTAACTATAACGTGTGTGAAACCCATGGTTTTTTCAGTGAATTTCAAAGGTTTTTTAAATGCTAATTCCTAACTATAACGTGTGTGAAACCCATGGTTTTTTCAGTGAATTTGCAAGGTTTTTTAAATGCTAATTTTTTTTTTTTTCTTCTTTTTTTTTTTTACATATTTTTATTTTAATTTTCTATCCTTTTTTAAAGACTATGGTTAAATTTTTAAAATTCTACAATATGTTTTTTTTTAACATATTTTATAAAATAAACAGGTAAAATTTATTAGCAATACATTTTTTCCTTTTTTTTTAATTTTTTTTTTAGTACGCGTACCGTAAGCTTACGGTAAGCGTACGGTTTACGCAATGTCCGTAATTTATCTACGCTGTTTGCGTATAGTTACACAATTTGCGTAGCCGCACGTACTCCGCGTGGGGCGCGTACGCGTGTACGCTACACGCGCACGTTACGCGGAAGTGTCGGGGAGTGACTGTTATGCGCATGCGCGCAAGCGCGTGTCTTTTTTACGCGCATGCGTACTTTTGCCGTAAGCGTACCGTAAGCGTACGGTAGGTCATGTGATCATGAAACACAACTTTTGATTGGTTGAAACTACTTTCAGTTCTAGAACTCTCCTACACCACACCCATTCCCCTCATTTCTGCTTGTGATCCCTTAGGAGAAGGAGCTGGGTTGTCTTTGTGATACGATGGCAGAACAGCAGAGCTCTTCTGAGAGTGAGGCTAGCAGCACTACCTTGAGGCAGAGAGCGAGGAAACAAAAGACCTCTTACGTATGGGATTATTTTACTTTTCCAGAAGGCCAGCAAAAGGTAAATGCACCCTTAGTGACTTGCAAGCTGTGTAAGCGTGTACTTTCAAGAGGGAATCCCAACAAGAAGTATTCCTTCGGGAATCACACCATGTTGAGACACCTTAAGGATGTACACAGAAGGACACATGCTCGACATACTGAAGGTAACCCTTCAGTAAGTCAACCAAGCACATCCACAGCAGCTCAGCCTGGACCATCATCTGCAGGGCCGAGTCCTTCTTCTGCAGGTCAGGTGAGCCCTTCATCTGTGGTGGGAGCATCTCCTTTTTCTTCTCCTCAGGAAATTAACCCTCGGTTTCTGAGGGTTGAAATACGGTGCGCCACTTGTCATGATCTAATTTGTTATAGGGAGACCAGTATTTCCCTAGTGAACAATAAAATAGATCAGCACATTTGTCGTACCGTCTAATATTCTTTCTTTCCTCTGTCCCTGCATGAACACAACGGCTCTTTTAAGAGCCAACCTTACCTTTCATCTATTTTTTATATATGTTTTTAAAACTTTTTTTTGATTTTTTTTTTACCGTACGCGTACGGTACGCGTTATTTTTTTTTTTTTTTTTTTTAAAACACTAAAAATCAATTATCATATTACAAGGTCCTTGAGAGACTACAATTAAAAACTGCAAATGTGATTGTAGAGAAGTGGAAAAAAGGGACCATGACATTATTGACTTACCATACCCACTCAAAAAAATATTTATTCATTTAAATTTTTTTTTAATTGCTTTAAAAATGGTTCTAGTTTTCGAAAATTTTCTATCTCAATCTGAAAAAAAAGAAAAAAGTATTAATATTTAATAAAACATTTAATAATACAGTACACGTATTTACATATTTTTCAAAAAATATTTTTGCCTTTTTTTTGCTGTTTTCAGAAAATATTGCATTTCACTATAAATTGTGAAATCAATTGCATTCATCATTTAACAGCAGGCAAAAAAAAATTAACAATCTCAAAGATTGTTTTTAAAAAAGCCCACAATCTCTTTTTCCATAAACATAACTTTAAAGAAATGCATAATATTCTTAAAAAATATCATCTAATATCAATACCTATTTCTTTAAAATACCGTCTGATATTTTTGTTTCAGAAGTATAATCACAATAATATATGTCAAATAACTCCACAATACATCTGGTTCCATTTCCTTTAGGCCAAATAGTAATTTTAAAATTCTTTTTTGTTTAATTTCCAATGGTAATCCAATAAAAAACAAAAGTTTAAATTGTACAGATGTCACCGATTCTCTGTAACATTTTGGTTTCCGAAAGATTAATTAATAATTAAATAAGTCCACAATAGAATTGTTTACTTTTCCGCATGGCCAAATAGTAATTTTAAAAATCTTTTTTGAAAAAATTTCCAATGGCAATCCAATAACATTCCAAAATTTAAATTGTGCAGATGTTACCGATTTTTTCTAAATTTTTGGTTTTCCAAAGTTTCCTTAAAAAATGGAAAAATTCCACATTACAATTGGTTACCTTTCCATTAGGCCAAATGATAATTTGTTAAATCTTTTTATTTGTAAATTCCAAATGGTAATCCAATAAAATGGTAAAATTGTTTTCTCCAGATGTTGTCAAATCTCTCTAAAATTTAGGTTTCAGGAAGATTAGATAGGAATTTGCTAAATCAAAAGGCAAACGTTGCTTAAAAATCAATTGGGAATCATTACACAGTGTCCAGCCTTTTTCACATTTAAGATAAACTGTGTAATGACCAGAAGTTACAGTAGGTCCATCATGGAAAATTATTGCAACTGTTACAAAAGTTTTTCCTGAAATTGATAATTGCTGTCCTGTAAACTTCTTTATTAAAGTATCCAATTTTGAACCATCAGCTCTACATCGTTGCATCATTAAAATTACATACTGTCTGTATTCCTTTAAAATTAATGTTGAAAACATGTCAGATTTACCCTCACCGCATTGCATGCTATGATTAGCATCTTTAACTAATTTAGCAAAAGTGACTGTTTTACTCTCTGGCAATGTTAAATAAATAAACCTTTCAGAATCAACATTAGAGCCACATATATTATAACAGTTTTCACAACTATGTTCCCATTTATAAGAGAGACCAAATAAATTTTCAATGTTAACCCCTTCTTCCTCCAGTACCTGAAGAAAATAAATCAAGAATTCCTGTGCGTCTTGCTGTACATTTTGAGAAAACTGTGTTCGTCCTGAACATACATCTAAAACTTTTCTAATTTCAGTAGCACTTTCTATTTGAGTTTTATCATTACTCAGCTTTTCAAAAAGGAGACTCAGCACAGTACAGAATCTTTTTCCCTGATTTACTATTATCTGCTCTTGCAAACTTTCCAGATAAAATGCAACATTCAGCACTACATTAGCGTAGCAGTTGACACCAGAGCTATTTTCAAAATAACATCCTACAACCTGTTCTTCATTTTCCTTATTCTTTTTGCTTGCAATTACATCACTCCTCTTTTTTTTCCTCCTCTCTACATCTTCATTACAGATATTCTCATTTCTCCTTTTACGAGAAACTACACGTTTCTCCAACACAGGATACTGACCTAAATGAGGAGCATAGCTTCTTCTTAATCTATTATACTCCTTTACACAATTTGTATCAGCACTAACTTTTGAATCATCAAAGTCTATCATGAATAAACCTGATAATGTTTTCACTCGTGACAAAGCAACATATGCCATACCTTCTTTGAACACAGTTGAACCAATGTTCACAAATGCACAATCTACAGTCAATCCTTGAGACTTGTGAATAGTTACAGCATATGCTAGAGAAAACGGAAACTGCTTCCTACGTACATATAAGTCTTTCACAAGCATGAAACGAACTGTACAACGACAAATATCTTTAACTTCTTCTATCTGATCAAATTTTATTTTTAAACATTCAATTCCATCTTTTTTCTGATAATTAATAAAACCCACAACTCTTCCCATAGCTCCATTAACTAAACCTTTTTCAACATCCAAATTTCTCCTTAAAAATACTCTACAGTTCATGCAAACATATAGATTTTTTTCTAATCCAGCTATTTTGGAAATCTTCTTCTCTAGTGAATCCAATTTATTTTTCAGTGTGCCTGTTAATGTGACAGTAATTCTTCCATCCTCAATTTTGTCCACTGCTTCCAATTTCCTGATATCTTCCTTTTCCAATTTCAAAAGCTCCTCATTGAATATTGAGCATTCACGTAGAGTTGGCATTAAGCAGATGACACTTTTGTTTTCTGCAATGTTCTTGTATATCTTCTCTGCAACTATTTCTTCCTTTGGAAATAAATTATGTAGTAGCCGAGTCTGTAATGCTTTTTTGCCAGCTTCTGTGAGTAGTCCAATCCTGATATCTTTCAGAATACTTCCATATTCTTCATCGTTTGCTTGCCTCATATTAGTTGTAAGTTCCTTGTACTCAAAGAAGGACCAAATATTTGTATTACCGATGCTTCCCAATGACTTCTTCGTGTCTTCATGTGTCACAGTATTAAACACTGGTTGTCCTTTAACTGGAGTAAGTTGCAAAAGATCTCCAAAAACTATGACGTGTTTTCCTCCAAATAACACGTCATAGTCTGATTTCAGAATTTGCTGCATTCTTAAATGCACAAAGGCAAGCATTAAGTTCGATACCATGCTCACCTCATCAATAATGAGAACTTGCATCTTCTTCAATACTCTTGAAACTTCCAAGCATGCTTCTCCAGTTAGCTTGTTGTATTGTATTTTGTTCTCATGCTCCACTGGTAACATTAGCAAACGATGTAAAGTGATTCCTTTTATGTTATATGCTGCTAACCCAGTTGGAGCAGTAACCACACAAGACAAAGTAGAATCCGTTTTTTGCTGTAGGTAGCTTCTGATGACTTTTATAAGGAAACTTTTTCCAGTTCCAGCTTGTCCGCTTACATACATCCTGATTGGATGAAATGATGTGCATGAGCACTCTTTTTTTTCATGTAGAAATCCGTGATCAATTTTGTTTCTGATCTCTTCATAAATTTGTTGCTGCTCTTCGTTCAGTTGTCTTTCCAAATTTTGTAAGTCTATAAATTCTCCTTGAGCTTGATTCATAGCCGTTTCCACTTCATTCATGGCTATTGATGCTTCATTTTCAACGATTGGTTGTCCTAGGGGATCTTGACTGAGTGTTCCTGAACTTTGGCTGTCCTGAGAACTGTCTCTAGCTATTTCTGCTGCAATTGTAGTTTCCTGTTCAATTTCTTCATTTAACATTTGCAGATAAGCTGTGAATGTATTGCATTGTATGCTGTCTTTGCAAGCATTAAAAGAATCTTCATAGCTTTGAAATTCTCCCAGTAGTTCATCCTCTGTACGCCATGGTTTAAACAGCTGTAAAAGAGCCAAGTAGTAAAATTCCTTTTTGTCAGTAGTGTCGCAACTCAGCTTCCGGTGATTTATCAAACTTCCTTTTGTTTGCTTCACCAAACATCCTTCCTCACCAATGACTTTATATTTTCCATTGTTGATGTCTTCTGCGGCTTTCCGTGAATAAATGTAGTTCTGCAGCACTTCATAGAGACACATGTTCTCCAGATGATGACTTCTCTTTGGGTAATATGTATCCAACATGTTTGATTTCAAAATATCTGTACTTTCTGGGTCATTCTCGGCCAAATATTCAATTTCTCCAACAGATTTCAGTACCCGATTTCTCATTGCTGCAAGGCCTAAACTTGCCCAAATTATTCTTCTTGATTTCGAGTAGAGACTTGCAGAAGATAACCTATCTGAACATTCGTAGGATCCAATTTCTCGATGCGATAACATCTTCAAACTTAAACTGTACAACTTCTTACTGACAGTTTTCTCGTGAGAAATCTCTTCCCACATTTCCTTCAATTCTGTTTTTTCTGATTTCGTAATGTAAGACGTTACATATCGAGCAACAGCAATGGAATTGTCAGCTACATACTGTATATCCATGTTAGCGTTCCACATGGATAAAATCACTGGGTTGTAGTCATTTATATTTTTTGATTCTTCTTTGCTTTTAAGGTTGTAGGTATTCTTAGGTGATTTTCTTGTGATAGTATGTCTCACAGATGACATAAAACTGTTAACTCTTCCATTTGAAAGAACAGGTCTAGGAAATCCAAATCGACATTTAGTGTAGTATTTATCTTTGCTCTTGTATTTCCGTCGACAGTATTTTCCACACCGATGACTTTGGAAACGTAAAACTTGCTCCTTTAACTTTTTTTCTTCTGTGCTTTTTGGTATAGCACATGTTGCATATTCTTCAATGTAAGATAACACTGCTTCATCAGTATCTGTTCCAAACTTTGGGGCATCCTTGATCCACAACAGCATATGAATATGAGGAGCACCTCTTGCCTGGTACTCTTTTCTCCAAAAGAAATCCACTACTTCTCCTAGAGGTGGATTTTTTTTATTGCAGATGAAGGACATCATAGCCTCAAATCTATGATTGAAATATCTGCAAACATTAACCGGATCCAATGAGCACAGTTCTCCTGCTGTCTTGTATTCGATGTTTTTAATGTTTGAATTTGCCTCTCGTAGAAAATCCAGTAAATCATCCCAAGCGTACTCGGCACAGCTTATGGTAAGGAACCATGTTGGAGTTCCTAAATTCCATAACATGCATTTTAATTCACCATGGCGTCGGTACCAATATTCATTTGTCCCACGCTGACAAGCCATCAGATTGATCAGTTGTGTTTCCAAATGATCATCTCGGTGCTGCACTTTCTCCATAAAATCCTTAGCAGACACATTTTGTAAATGTACTCCACTTTTTAAAATGTGATTTACTGCATAAGACAGTGCAGACAAGTCGCTTTCAAATAAAAGATGGAACAAATAAGGAATACTTTGTCGAAATCTGGGATCTTCAGCATATAGTCTTGTAGTCCGATACTCAGAAGCTGGAATCTGTTCCAGACGTTCATCGTATCGTCCTCCTTTTCCTTTAGGAAACAGCTGGGGAAAACATCGAGCTTCCAAGCTCTCCTCCCATACACTCACGGGAGTTCCTTTTGCTTTCTTCATCTGAAATAGATCAATATTGTCTCCCATAACTTCTTTTGAATGAAGAGGATGTATGCTAAAATGTTCATAAATTTCTTCTTCCTTTGACTTGTCCACTTTTTCAATTTGTCCAGTTGGTGTTTCTGTGTCTTCTTGTAAATCTTCTTCTTCTTCTTCTTCTATATAAATTGATTCATACCATTTGTTATTCAATGCCTAAAAGTAACCTCAAGAGTGCTTCTTCTGTTTTAGCGCCTGGACGCCTCAGGGCAGCTGCAGCGCTTTACAAGTCACATTTTCATTTCATTTCATTTCATTCATTATTCCTTTTCAAATACAAATTTGCTCTTTGTACTTTCCGTACATCTACCAGCTCCTGCCAAATCTTCTTATTCTTTGTAGGTACACCATTAACCAGAATAATTAATGGTTCAGTTTCCAAAGTATCCGCATCAATAGTTTCCATATTTTTTTTCAAATCCAAGGGCAAATACACCACTCTACCTTTTAAACCTCTCAGTAAATCTGAAGGAGGTAATTTACCAGTTTTGGGCTCCATACGTACTATGGTCTGGAACGGATGAACACATTGAATGAGTATAGACTCATATGTATTTAATTCAGAAAGTTCAGCAGGAATAGCATCCAATTCTAAATTATTATGTACAGCTCTGGTCGGCATTCTATTTTCCTCTAACTTGTTGTAACAGTATTTACAAATACGCTGAACTTCACCCAATTCAAAACAATTTTCAAGAAATATATAGGTGGCAAAATCCTTCCACTTATAATTATCTTCATTTTCACTCTTTCTGTAGAGATCAACATACCTGGTTTGTTTTCTATAATGAGTTCTGCGGCAACAAATACAAGTAATATTTGGTCTTTCATTAGAGATTATTGCAAATTTTGTTATGTGATCATTAAATGTCTTACTTACAGAGGGTTCTACATTTTCTTCCACTTCTTCCTCATTTACTGTGTCCTTCTCTGCACTGTTTTGTTCAGGACCAAAGTAACAAAACTGAATTTCATCAACAACCTTCTCTACATCTGATACCGTTCCACGGAACAGAGCCCTATTCAATTCATCTAACTTTATTGCTGGACTTTTAGCAAAATACAACCGTCTCACAAACTTTCTCATTTCAGTATGATGAACAGCCAGCATCCTAAAATGATGGAAAACACTATTACACACTTTTCTAGATAGACAAGCCAGAGAATGACCCTGCAAACCAGTATTCTCTCTCACTCTGCATGGATCTAGACTTTGAAGCACCTTAATCTTCTGTTTCACCCCTTTTTTGCTATATTCTCTTAGAAACTCACGAAATTTATCAATAGATTCCTGACGCACAGTGCAAATACTACTACAATTCCAAGTGTACACTGGGGCTTTAGGACGTCTCCCCATAGCCTCATCCGCCATCACTTGTACCTCATCTCTTGGAACCATTATCTCCTTCTCCATTATGCAACCATTTTTCACTTCATAAGCACGACCTCTGGTGTCAACTGCATGCAGCAAACTATTACTTTGAAAATAACTCTCTTCATTAAAAAAAGGTTCACTACTTGAACTATGCATCCATTTTCCTAAAAACACTTTACAAAAGTTTGTTCTGTTCACTACTCTTTTCCTTTTGCTATGTGATTTCAGTACATTAACCATTTTGTCTAATGTACGCATCCTATTCAAAATTAAAATGAATAGTTTCCTTTTTAATTCTAATGCCTTTGCTGCAATGGCTTCAATTTCTTTTTTTCTCTTATAAAACTTTGCCTTTTGCTTATATTTCTTCACATCCTTTATCAAATTTGACATAACTCTCCTCTGAAACATTTTTCTACGTATCTCTTTAAACGCTCTTTTTCTGTTTAAGTTAATCTTTTTAGTTGCAGAAGGTATATTTGCATTAACTAAATTCTCAATTTTTTCCTGTCCTTTTCGATTGAAATCATTCTTTCCAGTACAGACATTTTGTACATTTTTCCTTTTTTTGAATATGTTCCTTAGAAAATCTTTTGTTTGCTTACCAGAAGATTTTTTCTTCTTCCCAACATGAGCATCTTCAACTAACTTAGGTCCTCCAGTTGTCTTCAAATATAGGTTTTTTTTGTGCTCTTTTTTTACTCTGGATTTTGTAGGCATCTTAAATTTTGTTCACTGCTCTTCAGCAATACCTGAAAAAAACTAAAAAAAAATTCCTTTATTTTATTTAAATATATTACTACATTTGTTTTCACATTAGTCACAAAACGAAATTTCTTTGCCAATTTGAAAGCACACTTACTGCTCTTTTTTTTGGCAAGTGATAAACACTTTTACAGACTGACACATTATGAATCCACTTTTCAGATTTTTTAAAAAGCACATGTCCAAACTGCTTTTTCAGACCATCACCATTTGTAACCTGGGTGACTGCCTACACTCCAGCAAGGGCAACCAGCCTTAGTGATGCTGAATGTATTTGCATTACTGACTGAAACCTCAAACCCCACTCGCTTGTGAATACTGTGCATGATTCCACATGGTAAGTAGCTGGCTGTGTGCTAAGAGTCTGCTTCTGCACCAAAAAAAGGCTCCCCCTTTCCTTCTAATCCAACTGTGAAATCACCAGAGCAATACGCAATAAATCTATGCCTGTAATTCCTATTTACACACAGAGTCATGTTTTCACATTAGTCACAAAACGAAATTTCTTTGCCAATTTGAAAGCACACTTACTACTCTTTTTTTTGGCAAGTGATAAATACTTTTACAGACTGACACATTATGAATCCACTTTTCAGATTCTGAAAACAGCACATGTCCAAACAGCTTTTTGAGACCAGCAACATGTGTAACCTGGGTGACTGACTACACTCCAGCAAGGGCAACCAGCCTTAGTGATGCTGAATGTATTTGCATTACTGACTGAAACCTCAAACCCCACTCGCTTGTGAATACTGTGCATGATTCCACATGGTAAGTAGCTGGCTGTGTGCTAAGAGTCTGCTTCTGCACCAAAAAATGGCTCCCCCTTTCCTTCTAATGCAACTGTGAAATCACCAGAGCAATACGCAATAAATCTCTGCCTGTAATTCCTATTTGCACACAGAGTCATGTTTTCACATTAGTCACAAAACGTAATTTCTTTGCCAATTTGAAAGCACACTTACTGCTCTTTTTTTGGGAAGTGATAAACACTTTTACAGACTGACACATTATGAATCCACTTTTCAGATTTTTTAAAAAGCACATGTCCAAACTGCTTTTTCAGACCAGCACCATTTGTAACCTGGGTGTCTGCCTACACTCCAGCAAGGGCAACCAGCCTTAGTGATGCTGAATGTGTTTGCATTACTGACTGAAACCTCAAACCCCACTCGCTTGTGAATACTGTGCATGATTCCACATGGTAAGTAGCTGGCTGTGTGCTAAGAGTCTGCTTCTGCACCAAAAAATGGCTCCCCCTTTCCATCTAATGCAACTGTGAAATCACCAGAGCAATACGCAATAAATCTCTGCCTGTAATTCCTATTTGCACACAGAGTCATGTTTTCACATTAGTCACAAAACGAAATTTCTTTGCCAATTTGAAAGCACACTTACTGCTCTTTTTTTTGGCAAGTGATAAACACTTTTACAGACTGACACATTATGAATCCACTTTTCAGATTTTTTAAAAAGCACATGTCCAAACTGCTTTTTCAGACCAGCACCATTTGTAACCTGGGTGTCTGCCTACACTCCAGCAAGGGCAACCAGCCTTAGTGATGCTGAATGTATTTGCATTACTGACTGAAACCTCAAACCCCACTCGCTTGTGAATACTGTGCATGATTCCACAGGGTAAGTAGCTGGCTGTGTGCTAAGAGTCAGCTTCTGCACCAAAAAATGGCTCCCCCTTTCCATCTAATGCAACTGTGAAATCACCAGAGCAATACGCAATAAATCTCTGCCTGTAATTCCTATTTGCACACAGAGTCATGTTTTCACATTAGTCACAAAACGAAATTTCTTTGCCAATTTGAAAGCACACTTACTGCTCTTTTTTTTGGCAAGTGATAAACACTTTTACAGACTGACACATTATGAATCCACTTTTCAGATTTTTTAAAAAGCACATGTCCAAACTGCTTTTTCAGACCAGCACCATTTTTAACCTGGGTGTCTGCCTACACTCCAGCAAGGGCAACCAGCCTTAGTGATGCTGAATGTATTTGCATTACTGACTGAAACCTCAAACCCCACTTGCTTGTGAATACTGTGCATGATTCCACATGGTAAGTAGCTGGCTGTGTGCTAAGAGTCTGCTTCTGCACCAAAAAATGGCTCCCCCTTTCCATCTAATGCAACTGTGAAATCACCAGAGCAATACGCAATAAATCTCTGCCTGTAATTCCTATTTGCACACAGAGTCATGTTTTCACATTAGTCACAAAACGAAATTTCTTTGCCAATTTGAAAGCACACTTACTGCTCTTTTTTTTTGGCAAGTGATAAACACTTTTACAGACTGACACATTATGAATCCACTTTTCAGATTTTTTAAAAAGCACATGTCCAAACTGCTTTTTCAGACCAGCACCATTTGTAACCTGGGTGTCTGCCTACACTCCAGCAAGGGCAACCAGCCTTAGTGATGCTGAATGTATTTGCATTACTGACTGAAACCTCAAACCCCACTCGCTTGTGAATACTGTGCATGATTCCACATGGTAAGTAGCTGGCTGTGTGCTAAGAGTCAGCTTCTGCACCAAAAAAAGGCTCCCCCTTTCCTTCTAATGCAACTGTGAAATCACCAGAGCAATACGCAATAAATCTCTGCCTGTAATTCCTATTTGCACACAGAGTCATGTTTTCACATTAGTCACAAAACGAAATTTCTTTGCCAATTTGAAAGCACACTTACTGCTCTTTTTTTTGGCAAGTGATAAACACTTTTACAGACTGACACATTATGAATCCACTTTTCAGATTTTTTAAAAAGCACATGTCCAAACTGCTTTTTCAGACCAGCATCATTTGTAACCTGGGTGTCTGCCTACACTCCAGCAAGGGCAACCAGCCTTAGTGATGCTGAATGTATTTGCATTACTGACTGAAACCTCAAACCCCACTCGCTTGTGAATACTGTGCATGATTCCACATGGTAAGCAGCTACCTGTGTGCTAAGAGTCTGCTTCTGCACCAAAAAATGGCTCCCCCTTTCCATCTAATGCAATTGTGAAATCACCAGAGCAATACGCAATACATCTCTGCCTGTAATTTCTATTTGCACACAGAGTCATGTTTTCACATTAGTCACAAAACGAAATTTCTTTGCCAATTTGAAAGCACACTTACTGCTCTTTTTTTTGGCAAGTAATAAACACTTTTACAGACTGACACATTATGAATCCACTTTTCAGATTTTTTAAAAAGCACATGTCCAAACTGCTTTTTCAGACCAGCATCATTTGTAACCTGGGTGTCTGCCTACACTCCAGCAAGGGCAACCAGCCTTAGTGATGCTGAATGTATTTGCATTACTGACTGAAACCTCAAACCCCACTCGCTTGTGAATACTGTGCATGATTACACATGGTAAGCAGCTACCTGTGTGCTAAGAGTCTGCTTCTGCACCAAAAAATGGCTCCCCCTTTCCATCTAATGCAACTGTGAAATCACCAGAGCAATACGCAATAAATCTCTGCCTGTAATTCCTATTTGCACACAGAGTCATGTTTTCACATTAGTCACAAAACAAAATTTCTTTGCCAATTTGAAAGCACACTTACTGCTCTTTTTTTGGCAAGTGATAAACACTTTTACAGACTGACACATTATGAATCCACTTTTCAGATTTTTTAAAAAGCACATGTCCAAACTGCTTTTTCAGACCAGCATCATTTGTAACCTGGGTGTCTGCCTACACTCCAGCAAGGGCAACCAGCCTTAGTGATGCTGAATGTATTTGCATTACTGAGTCCAACCTCAAACCCTTAAACTATTCTTTTATTATACCAGTACACCTTAATTTATTGTGAAAACATAGTCCATATTATTTTACTTGTTCCTCACATTTAAATTTCTCCCAAAACAGAAAATAATAAACACAACTTCAACAAAAAGAATTGCATTTCTATTATTCATTTCTTAATTTACCATATACATCCCCTCTCAAACTCTAAACTCACCTTTAAAATTAGTTAGTTGTGAAAGAAATGTGGCACTCAAACAGCAGATTATCAGAGCCAGGATCTCTGTTCTTTACACCTCTCTCCTCTCAGCAGAACCAGATAATGGCAAACTTTCCCTCTCTTTTTCCACACATATACATGTTAGTTTCAAATCTCAGTGCTTGCCCCTTTTTTTCAAATGTAATCACACATTTCTATTGGTTGAAAACCAACCCTTTTCCAAAAGTACCCTTCCCCCAACTTGACTTCTGCCTAGTACCCTTCCCCCAACTTGACTTCTGCCTGCTACCATAGCAACAGCTCATGGAACACTGCTGTGTGGAGTCAGGTCAGAAGTTCGCCAAACAATGTTTCAATTCCACAGAGCAAAAGTGCTTGACTTTTCAAACCTAACAGCAAATCCATAGTACTGTTCTTTGGTAACACATTTTTCTGTACCAATACAAAACATGCTTCTATTAATTTACACATACAGCCTAGTTTTTATTCTAGAAAGGTATGAAACAGCCAATCAGTTCTTTTTTTTATGAAAAAAATATGTATGCCGCCATTTCCAAACTGTCTTTCTTTTCATATTGCCATTCTACTGAATTACACCTCCTGAGTGCATCCAGTTCTCCTTTGAAGATGTTCACAGTGTGGATTGTAGGGCACAGCTATGTCTTCTGGAGTGAAAAGTTTGCAGAGAAAACAGGTATGGTGAGAGACCTTGCTTTGCCAAATGTAGACATTAAATGGATTGGTCAGAGAGGGTTAAAGTGGCACCAATTGATGCCATTGGTGAAATCCTTCATGCACATCCAACACCCTGACCTCATAATAGTGCACTGTGGTGGCAATGACCTAGGCACTTTGACTGGGGTAGGTCTGGAAATGCTTATGAAGGACACCTTTGCACAACTGTTTTCACTTTTCCCTAAAACTGCCTTTGTGTTTTCTAACATATGCCAAAGGCAAAAATGGAACTGGTCCAATCATTTCTGTCCGCAGATTGACAAAGCAAGAAAGCACGTCAACAAATCTGTTTCTGCTTTCCTCCGTGACTATGGTATGGGTTCCATTTACCACAACAACTTGCGTTATGACATGCAAGACATTTATAGAGGAGATGGTGTGCACTTCAATGATGAAGGGAACAGAGTCTTCCTCTTGAACCTTAGACTCTGCATCGGTACTTACTTGTAGGTACCACAAAAAAATCACTTCATAAACACAACGGCTCTTTTTAGAGCCCCCTAATATCTAAACACTTAAATCTGATTTTCATTTCTTTTTTTCTTTTTTTTTTTACCGTACGCTTACCGTACGCGTACCCCGTGATTTTTTTTAAAATCAATAAATGTTTTCTTTGTACTTTTCTGTCCTTCTTTGACCCCCTTACAAATGTTAGGGGGTCTGTAACTCTCCTCCTTGCCCCCTTTTCTTGTTATCACTCTTTTTTTCTGAGTGAAACACACGAAATGGCGGCCGCCGCTTCCTGGTTTCGACCGATTCGAATGTTTACTAAGATCTAAGAGCCAATCAGAATCGCGCTCGCGCACGCCACCGTACGCGTACGGTAAGCGTACCGTAAGCGCACCGTAAGCTGGCTCAGATATATATATTGATTTAAAGGCTATTTTCTCAGAATCTACTGAACAGATTTACACCAAACCTACAAAAGGCACTTCCTTGACCTGAGGACTACCTCTCTGCAAAATTTCTAGTAATTCTGTTCAGCCGTTCGGGCTGTAGCCCTGTCTAAAGGTCCTATGGAAAAATGCATGGGAAAAACGCGTTTTGGGACCCCCCTTTTATCTCAGCCCCCGCTTGACGAATCCCCCCGAGACTTTCAGGGAAGGAGCGGAGCGTAGCACCCCACCTATTTTGAAAAATTCGCGAGGATTCGTCGACCGGCGCCAAAGTTATTCAAAATAGAATGTTGCGGATTTCCTATGGAAACGTGGTCCTAACTATAACTACCTACTGGCGACCGCCAGTAGGTAATATATATATCTCCCACAACAGATTGCCTCGCAACTTGAACCGGAACCTTGAAGGGCGGCCAGTGTGGCTGGTGCGGGGCTTCCAGCAATAAATACCACCAAACCCTCCTTGTACAACAAAGAGGCACACCGACTCTGGCTGAATTACTGCATTTCATTTATTCATGGAAAAGCACGAAGGCAATAGGCATCCTTTTCCCCGCGCAGGGGGAAAAATTACTTGATGCTTTAAATGAAGCGCTATGATATGCGTGTAAACCTTCATCTTTACTGGTCAATCCCCCAGCGCTAAAATACAGTCAGCCATAATGCACAGTTCGTTTTTTCATGTTTCCACTTACTAGAAACACAGCATCAGCTCACAGCCTCAGGGATTTCTTCCTTTAGCTCCCAACTCGCCACACACTAGAAGCATTTTCACAGAGGGCAAGCAGGTCTGGTTCTAACTTAAATTATCCCACAACAGATTGCCTCGCAACTTGAACCGGAACCTTGAAGGGCGGCCAGTGTGGCTGGTGCGAGGCTTCCAGCAATAAATACCACCAAACCCTCCTTGTACAACAAAGAGGCACACCGACTCTGGCTGAATTACTGCATTTCATTTATTCATGGAAAAGCACGAAGGCAATAGGCATCCTTTTCCCCGCGCAGGGGGAAAAATTACTTGATGCTTTAAATGAAGCGCTATGATATGCGTGTAAACCTTCATCTTTACTTGTCAATCCCCCAGCGCTAAAATACAGTCAGCCATAATGCACAGTTCGTTTTTTCATGTTTCCACTTACTAGAAACACAGCATCAGCTCACAGCCTCAGGGATTTCTTCCTTTAGCTCCCAACTCGCCACACACTGGAAGCGTTTTCACAGAGGGCAAGCAGGTCCGGTTCTAACTTAAATTGTCCCACAACAGATTGCCTCGCAACTTGAACCGGAACCTTGAAGGGCGGCCAGTGTGGCTGGTGCGGGGCTTCCAGCAATAAATACCACCAAAACCCTCCTTGTACAACAAAGAGGCACACCGACTCTGGCTGAATTACTGCATTTCATTTATTCATGGAAAAGCACGAAGGCAATAGGCATCCTTTTCCCCACGCAGGGGGAAAAATTACTTGATGCTTTAAATGAAGCGCTTTGATATGCGTGTAAACCTTCATCTTTACTTCTCAATCCCCCAGCGCTAAAATACAGTCAGCCATAATGCACAGTTCATTTTTTCATGTTTCCACTTACTAGAAACACAGCATCAGCATTCACTGAAAAAAACATAGGTTTCAGGGGCGTTATAGTTAGCTGGACATTTCCCTCGTACAAAACCCTAGAAATTCCCCTGTTATAGTTAGTTCAGCTAACTATAACTGGCGCCCACGCAATGCACTGCTGATTACATTGTTAAATGGTAGCGGCAGTTTCAGTCGATAACCTTTCAAGTATTGCCCGGCGGTAATCGCCTCTCATACCACTCGATAATTTACCAATGAAAGAGGCAGGCGCCGGAGACTGGAAGGCAGGAAACAAGGTTTTATTCCGTCGGAGCAGAACACATCAGATCAGACAGCAAGGTATCGTCACGAGGTGCTCTAACTGCATCTCTGAGACCTGGTCTCTTATACACTGGTTTATTGCTTTATTACATATAGTACATTCTTGAGATTCCCTTGATGCCTGAAAGAACATCCCCTGAAGCCCCGGCTCAGATCCGATCCCACACATAGATACAGTAGAAGTTCCCACCCTACCCGCAGTGGGAGATGGCTATCGCGCAGCAGGGAATTCCGCTAATTCCCGGGGGTGTGTGCAACTGGCCGGGTCTCAGGGGGTAGGGGCTTTGATCTACTGTAATCCCTTTGATGTGGGGTGTTTCCCTTACAGTAGGGGCAGTAAACTGCATCCGCAGGGCTAGGTGATGGCCTGGGACCAGTTCAGACAATGGGGCGCAGAGGAAGGGGGTTATCAAAGGAGAGGCATGACCATGTATGGGTTGTCGGTTGGAAGTGGTTCCGTAGCAGGGTCGCGCAGAAGGAGAGGGTTTATGGCCTGTATGAGAGAGCGGGGGTGGCCGGCGCGCGGGGGATGCTTGCAGCGCCAAGGGAAAATGCTGGCGGTCGAGAGTGAGCGGGGAGAGAGCGGGGTGCCTAAAATGGCGGCCGTGCATTCGTTGTGCGTGGCGCTGGGGAGAGGCAAGATGGCGCAGATAATGTTCAGTTTGCACGCTAAATTTCCACAGTCCTCCCTTTTAACATGTCTCGCCAGCTTGCCTAGTTTGGATCTATCCCCATAATACCCCGTACCTCCACCTCGTTCAGAGCTTTCATCCGCTCAGTTTCAAAGTCCAAAGTCTTAGGGCAGATGCAGTTCATAAAAAGCGAACATAAAGGTGGCAGACACTGAATCCCCAAGCAACATCCACATAGTAACACAATCGGTATCAGGATAAATGAAAACAGCCTCCATCCCCAACCTTTAATAGTGTCCCAAAACCAACTCCCCAGTGACCATTCTTCTTGTTCTTGATGAACCTCTGCGGACAGTCTGTGGAGATGTTCAATTGCTTTGTAGACTGAGGGTGAGTTATCCGGTACGTAGGTACAACAGCTGGACCCAATGATGCGGCATGCTCCTCCACGATCTGCCAGAACCACGTCTAGAACAAGGCGGTTCTGGAGAGCCACCAGGCGGACGGCCTGAAGCTCAGCGGTGTTGTTGGCGAGGGCGCCAGCTGTAATGTTCATTGCCGTTTCGACTGCCTGGGTTAAGTGGCGGATGGCACGGCTGTTTGCCATCGGACCCCAGAGTGGAACAAGGCCTTTGACTGCGTCCATGAACTGTGCTCCGGTGGAGTCGGCCTGCACAATGTCTTTGGCCCGTTTCTGTCGGTGATGGTTTGCTGGAGCCACATACGTCGGAGGAAGGACAAAGGCGATGTAGCAGGTGCCTCCCCAACCTTTCGGAAGCCAGGTGTAGGCCTTAGTACCACAGACGAAGTACATATTCGGGGAGGCAACAAAGGAGGGTGGGTCAACTGAGTCCAATGTTCGGGTGATGAGGCAGGAGCTGTGGCCCACCAGCTGTGCCCCCAGGCCTTCGAGGCATACAGACCCAGTGGTGTTGATGACGGACAGGGCCACTGTTAGGGTGGCGGCCGTCCGTTTCCGGAGGTAAGAGAAGGTGGGTCTGGCTGGATTGTTGAACACTTGCATTTCAACTCGTTCTTTGGCAGGGATGTCCATGTGAAAGGAAGTGTTCGATCTCAGAGGGCAGAAGAGGGCAGAAGTTCTTCCAGTTTTGTTCAGCCAGAACCCATGGTAAAAGTGTGACATGGTTCTGCCGGAAGTGGCATTGTCCTTGTAGCTTTCTTGCAGGAGGATTAGCCAGGCGAGGCAGGAACCATGGACAGAAAAAGGTGAAGGGATGAAAGGGATAGAGTGTCCAGTGGCATGTGGTAGCAGTCCACAGATCCAGCAATTAGTGGCGTTGGTAGCAAGATTGTGTTGGTGGAGCAACTGCACAAAAGAGTTATTCCAGAACTCCTTACGCCTTTCTCGGAGTTGGGGTGAAAGCGAGATCAGATGATGTTCTTTCGTGGTGGTAGGTTGAACGGTGGTCAGTAATGTCTTATGAGCGGGTGTGCTCTCCTCCATGATCCAGAAGGTGACCACGAGGAGAAGGCAAAAGAGAAGGGTAATGAAAAGTGCAATAGTCTTTAAGCTGTGCATTCGGTCAGTCTTTGGGTTTCTGTAGTGGATCTTCGGACGTCCGGTTGCTTCCATCATCTTCATGTCGGGCGCTTCCATCACCTTCAAGAGACTCGGTAGCGGGCAGAACCACAGACTTTGTTTTAGTTTCTCTCCTGGTGGCCTTTTAGGTGACTAGGCTACCGTTCTGAGATTTCCACTTAGCCTGTGGTCTGCTTAGCCGAAGTTCTCTCCTTTCGTCGCAAGTTATACCCTTCTTTGGATGGCACAGTGGGATCGGGATATTCAATCAACTCAAGTGTCTCTGTATCCGGGCAGCGGTTCAGGGATGGTCGGTCTTTGTCCAGTAGTTTCTCTTGGGTGGTGATGTTGTCCGTGGTTGTCAGGGTCGGTGATACCTTCTTGCAGTGGTGTGCATGCAGCCAATTGCGTTTCCCCTCCACTCGAAGAGCTGTTCGGGTGGTGATCAGGACTTGCAGGGGGCCCGTCCACCGGGGCTCCAGACTCTTGGTGCGCTGGAAGTTACGCACTAAGACGAAGTCACCGGGTTGGATGTCGTGTCCCGGGCCCCTGGAAACATCGGGAATGGCGTGCAGCACCTGCTGGTGGATAACAGACAACGTCTTAGTTAGGTTATACAAATAGTCAGACATGAGGACGTCCGGGACGTCGTGGATGGATGATGGTTTTGGTGCAGTCCAAAGGTTCATGGGCCGCCCAAAGACGACCTCGTAGGGGGTTAAGTGGTGTTTGGTGGGGGTGGAACGCATTGATAGCAATGCTAGTGGGAGAGCGTCTGGCCATCTTAGTCCTGTGGTGGCGACTATTTTTGCTATCTTAAGCTTCAATGTGGCATTGTGTCGCTCAACCAGGCCTGCCGATTGGGGATGGAAGACCGCATGGAACTTCTGTTTTACACCCAACCCTTTTAAGATGAGTTGGATAACTTCGGCTACGAAGTGGGGGCCATTGTCGCTCCACAAACTTCGACAAAGGCCGTATCGGGGGAAGAATTCCTTCAGTAGTACTTTTGCGGTAGTCATAGCGGTGTTATCATGGGTCGGGTAGGCTTCCACCCACTTGCTGAAGGCACATACAACGACAAGCACATACTTTAAACCTTGGCACCTTTCTAGCTGGACGTAGTCCATTTGTAGGACTTCAAAGGGGTGATTGGGGACCCCAAACCCTCCCCGGGGTACAGCAGTTCCTTTCCCAGGGTTGTGTTGGAGGCATACTAGGCATTGTTGGACCAGACGTTTGGCTGAGTCTGGTATTCTGTCGTTGTGCCAGACTTTGGAGATGAGTTCGATCATGGGGGCAGACCCTATGTGTGCGGGGGAGAGTGCCATGGTCAGCATGGGGATCAAGTATGAGTCGGGTAGCAGCCATTTGTTCGAGTCTTTAGTTCGCCAACAACCGTCATCGTCCTTCAATCCTACCCGGGCCCATTCAGTTAATTCGTGTGGTGTGCTGGCTAGTTGGATATCCCTAATCGTTTCCCTAGCATCCTTCCATTTCTCAGTTTGTGACCTGGTCACGTACATACGGGTCGTGGACCTATTCTCGGCTGTGGTTCGGGCAGTAATGTCAGCTAGTGCATTTCCCTGACCTATAATGTCTGTCACCTTCTTGTGTGCCTGGCATTTGATCACAGCTAACCGTGTGGGGAGGAGGACTGCTTCGGTCAGGGCAGAGACTAGGTCTCCATGCAGGATGGGTGTGCCATGAGAAGTCAAGAATCCCCTCTCTTTCCATAAGAGCCCGAAGTGGTGAACTACCCCAAAGGCATACTGACTGTCTGTGTAAATGTTTGCGGTTGTCCCTGCTGCCAGGATGCAGGCTCGTGTGAGCGCAATTAGTTCAGCCGCCTGTGCGGATCGCTGTGTGATGCGGGCTGTCTCAACAACTGTTCGAGCTGTGGTGACTGCATAGGCAGCTGAGGTGGTGCCATCAGGGAGCTTGATGCATGAGCCATCCACCCACAGTTCTCCTTCAGGGTCCGGGAAGGCAGTATCCCGGAGGTCAACCCTACTCTTGGTTTGTTCGTCGGTGAGGGTCACGCAGTCATGTATAGGGGATGCATTGGGGTCAGCGTCAGGGAGAGGTTGTAGAGTAGCTGGATTCAGAGTGGTGCATCGTTTCAATGTGATATGGGGTGCAAGCAGAGTCAGTTCATACCCAGTCAGTCGTGCGCTAGTCAGGTGTTGAGTCTTGGTTTGGTTCAGGAGGGTATCAACAGCATGGGGTACCAATACTGTGAGGGGGTTCGAGAGCACGATCCCCTCACTTTGTCGGATAGAGACAGCAGCGGCGGCTACTGCTCGAAGGCAGGCGGGCAAGGCTCTGGCTACGGGGTCGAGAGTGGCAGAGAAGTAGG
Organism: Triturus cristatus; assembly: GCF_964204655.1. Lineage (NCBI taxonomy): Eukaryota > Metazoa > Chordata > Amphibia > Caudata > Salamandridae > Triturus > Triturus cristatus. The sequence goes on along the minus strand of NC_140595.1, from coordinate 399,878,413 downwards.
CACAAGGGCGTTGCTTAGGGCCTATGGACTGGGTTAGGACAGACAACGCACATCCCTCCCTTTCGTGGGTGTAGAGGGAGAAAGGTTTAGTGTAGTCTGGGGTTCCTAGGACTGGGGCCGAGCAGAGGGCGTCTCGTAATTCTTTGAAGGAGGATTGGCATTCGGGTGTCCAGGGGAGGGGGAAGGGGACATCCTTAGCCAGCAGGGAAAGCAGAGGCTTTATGGTGAGACTGAAGTTTGGCAACCACTGTCGACAAAAGGAAGTGAGGCCCACTAGGGATCGTACTTGCTTCTGAGTTTTGGGAACAGGGGTTTCTAGGATGGTTTGAATTCGGTCAGGGGTAAGTTTCCTCCCGTCTTTGGATAGTAGGTGGCCTAGATAAGTTACCTGGGGCTGGCAGAATTGCAATTTCTTTCTGGAGACCTTGTGACCGTTCTCCGCAAGGAAGCGGAGGAGGTGAATGGTGGCTGTGACGGCAAGAGGAGTGGTATCGGCCGCCAAAAGAATGTCATCGACGTACTGTATCAATACCACTCCATCGGGCAGTTGGACTGCATCCAGTTGCCTCTTGAGGGCTTGGCTGTAAATACTGGGACTCTCAGTGTAGCCCTGGGGTGCCCTGCAGAATCTGTACGAACGGGCTTTTAAAGTGAAGCCGAACAGGTAGCGGCTGTCTGGGTGGATGGGGATGGAAAAGAATGCGTTCTTGAGGTCAATAACAGTAAAGATGGTGGCGGTGGATGGAATCAGGGTGAGGATGGTGGTGATGTCTGAGACTACGGGGTACTGGGGTATGACTACTTTGTTAACCTCTCGCAAGTCAACAATGAAACGGTAGGCTTTCTCATCCCCCTCGCCTTGCTTCTTTACAATGGGTAGGATAGGGCTGTTGCAAACATTACTCACTACTTCTTCTACCACTCCTGCCTCGACCAGGGACTCGATGATTTCCACCAATGCCCTCTCGCCTTCGGGTGATATCCGATACTGTGGAAGCTTTGGGAGCACTGCGTCCGGTCGGACGGTTATGTGTACCGGGTCGATCACCATGCGCCCTACATCTGAGTCGGTTTTAGCCCATAGATGTGAAGGTAATGTGTCGAGTAGGGACATATCAGCATCGGTTATAGAGAGCATACGCCGAGTGTGACAGGGTCTGGACAGATCTGGGTTATCGTGTAGGATGACTCGAACTCCGTCTGGGGAGCATCTGATAGTGGCTCGAAAATGTTTTAGCAAATCAAGTCCCATAATAGCATCGGGGGTGTTGGAGGAGAGCAGAAAGGTCGTGTCAGTGGTGTTATCTTCTAAGTCAAAGGAGATTGGTGCTGATAAGGGGTTAGTGGAGGGCGTTCCGTCAAAGCCTATTGAGGTTACGTGTGAGCCAGACAAGGGTGCCCTAGGAATCAGTCGTTTAGATAACGCACTACGTGTCGCCCCAGTATCTACCAGGAATGGAGATTTTGTGCCCAAGACCTTAGCGGTGACGTAAGGACCTTGCTGGTCAACACGGAGTTCGACTGGATCCCTCCCTTGCCCCTGGCGGTCCTATGCGAAGTCATGAGTGCTCTCATAGTCGGACTGCTGACACTGGTTTTGGCGGGGGCGATCAAAGGTGTTTGGTCTGCCTGGCCTGTCGTTGATGGTGTTGTTCGTGTGCCCTCGTCCCTGTCCTCTATTTCTGTGGTCGTATGCTGCGTCTCTGGGGTCCCTATTCTTGTTTATTTCCAGAAGGACCGGGCACTGGGATTTCCAGTGTCCGAACCCTCTACAGAACGCACATTGATTTCCATCTAAGTCTCTCCGTCCGTTGTAGGGTGTAGGTGTATGGTCTCTAGGGGGTAGCTTTCTAGGGGCGGTTGGTTGGTAATTCTCTTTTGGGGGTTCCCTTCCTATGGTCACCCCTTGCAACTGTGCTATCATCACCCTCTCCTTTAATTCCTTTTTCTTCTTCTCTGACGCCCTATCGTTCTCGTTCTTCTGATTTTCGTAGTATTGGGCCATCTGGAGAATTGCTGCGGGTTTGGAGGCTGCCCAGCTACTCTCGCTGGTCTGTAGCTTCTGGGAGACTTCTTGAGACAGACCCTTTACATAATTCTGGACAAAGAGGTGGTGTCCGGTTGCGGTGGTCATGTCTTGGCCACTGTAATCGGAAAACACAGTCTCGAATCGGGAGAAGTATTCAGACACATCCTCCTGGGGTTTCTGGCGGCAAGCCGTCACTATCGACCAGTCTACCTTTCTTTCTGGGATTAGAGTCTTCAGCTTTTGTACAATCTTGTCTGGGAGCTCTAAGATGGCTTTCGGGGGTTTTTGTCCTGGTTCTCGCTGTTTATCTACGGTATCGAGTTGTACCCAGGTATATCCGAACGGCTCAGCGTGGTCAACTTTCCGGATTTGTTTCCACACATCAGCCGGCAGACATAGCCCAAAGAACAAGTCGATATCTGCTAACGTCATTATCGTTGAGCCTAAGGCTGTGCCTAATTCAGTGTAGAAGGCAGTCGGGTTCTTTCTCAAGTCGGGTAGGGTCTTTCTAAAGGTCAAAATATCTTGCCGGTCCCACGGCTGGTAGACCCAGTTATATACAACCCTTCCCTTCGCATCTTGGTGGTTGATGTCGTCGTGCGTTCCCTGACCCCGTGGGGGGACCCAATAGGGGGCAGCTTCTTTAATGGGCATCATGGCATCGGCCCTTCCTCCCTGAGGCTTAGTTGCTATGGGGGTTTCTGTTTTGGTTGTCTGTCCATGTTCTTTAAGGTGTCGGTAGACCTCGAGTGTACGAGTGAAGAGGTTCGTTACATCGCCCTCTCTTTCTTCCCCAATGTCTACCTTCCTATATAGGGCCGCTAGGCCTTCGGGACCTTTATCGTGGTACCTATCCTCATATGTATTCAGGGTGTGATAACAGAGCCGTACGACGAAGTGTCGTCTGCGGCCGTCGGCATACGATTTATACACGTCCGTTATATACTCCTCACTTTCTTTTCGCTCCACCAGCGTCCCTACTATCTTGTCAATTCCTGCTCGTTCATCTTTAGTTAACCGATTCATTCTGGTGGACTCTTTCTTTCCTATCTCATGGTCGTCTAGCGTTGTAGTCGACGTTAGGTTCAGTACAAGAGGCTCAGCCGGCGCGGAGGCCGTGAGGGCCGAGGCCCCTGTACTGCTTTCGTTCGTGTTCGGGGGTTGTGGGTGTTGCACTACCGATTGGGAGGGTGCATACGGAGGGGGCATGTAAATGGTCGGGGGACCTAACAGTAATTCGTCATTCGTTTGCTGCTTGGAGGACAATACAGGGTAGAGCAAAGAAGGGGTCCTAACAGCGTACTGGCCTGAGGTTTCGGGCTCCTGTCTTAGTTTAGTTTCCCTTCTCTCCTTTATGTCTTCTTCTAACTTTTTAGCGGCTAGGTGAGCTGCCTTTCGTAATTCCTTTTCTGCTTTTACTTCTTCCCTCTTTTTCCGTTGCGTCGCTTCTTTGCGCCACATGCCAATACTGTCAAGCATAGTAGGCGTCGTCTTATTGCTACACAGAGCTACTTCTAGCGCTTCTATCTTGCGGTCGTTGAAGGATCCCATCAGTGGCCACTGACTTTCGGGGTCCTTCTTGGTATATTTATGCCACAGCTTGCTATAAGCTACGGCGACTAGTCCATATTTAGTGAACATGTCCTTATTAGGGGTGCCTTCCAGTGGAGCCGGGTGGTTCACCTCTAATAAGCGGTCCGGGCAGAACCAACTACCAATCAGTGGGGAGAAGATAGGCATGACGGGTTTCAACGGGGACAAAAGTCAGCACTACCTATCTTTTCACTGCTTGCAAAGACTAGACAGAATATCTCTATTCTTCGTTATTTGTAAGCAGAGAATACCTCCAAAGAACCAATATCGAACAACTAGTGTTCGGACAATCAATCAATCAATCAATGGGGAGATAAAGATAGGCACGACGGGTTTCAACGGGGACAAAAGTCTGCGTTACCTACCCTTCACTATTTGCAAAGACTAGACAGAATATTCCTATTCTACGTTATTTGCAAACAGAGAATATCTCAAAAGCATTATTCTTCAAAACAATCAATGTTCGGACAATCAATCAATGGGGAGATAAAGATAGGCACGACGGGTTTCAACGGGGACAAAAGTCTGCGTTACCTACCCTTCACCATCTGCAAAGGGAGAGAGAGAGAGTATTTCTACTCCTCCCCGTTTGTAGACAGCGAATATCTCAAAGAGAACAATCAATGAGCACAATCAATGAGCAATACTAGTATTCAAACAATCAATCAATTATTTCGCACTTTTGTCGTATTTCACGACCTTACCCGGACCGCGTGGACAGTTTCTCGTCTTCCGCCTCCAGCGCCCGATCGTCCTCTATTCTCCGTATTTGCCGCGGCACTCCTGATGGTTCCCAGTCAGGACCGTAGATCACTCGAGAGAGGTCTGCTCGGAACCAGTGAAGTTCGGATGATCGGCTGCCAGACGAGGGTCTATTGGGCAGGAGCTCTCCCGATCGTTGCAGTCGTTCACTCTGTCGTCGGGACCTCTCCCACTGGATCCACGTGTCGCTGATGGGCCCCACGTTTGGGACGCCAATTGTTAAATGGTAGCGGCAGTTTCAGTCGATAACCTTTCAAGTATTGCCCGGCGGTAATCGCCTCTCATACCACTCGATAATTTACCAATGAAAGAGGCAGGCGCCGGAGACTGGAAGGCAGGAAACAAGGTTTTATTCCGTCGGAGCAGAACACATCAGATCAGACAGCAAGGTATCGTCACGAGGTGCTCTAACTGCATCTCTGAGACCTGGTCTCTTATACACTGGTTTATTGCTTTATTACATATAGTACATTCTTGAGATTCCCTTGATGCCTGAAAGAACATCCCCTGAAGCCCCGGCTCAGATCCGATCCCACACATAGATACAGTAGAAGTTCCCACCCTACCCGCAGTGGGAGATGGCTATCGCGCAGCAGGGAATTCCGCTAATTCCCGGGGGTGTGTGCAACTGGCCGGGTCTCAGGGGGTAGGGGCTTTGATCTACTGTAATCCCTTTGATGTGGGGTGTTTCCCTTACAGTAGGGGCAGTAAACTGCATCCGCAGGGCTAGGTGATGGCCTGGGACCAGTTCAGACAATGGGGCGCAGAGGAAGGGGGTTATCAAAGGAGAGGCATGACCATGTATGGGTTGTCGGTTGGAAGTGGTTCCGTAGCAGGGTCGCGCAGAAGGAGAGGGTTTATGGCCTGTATGAGAGAGCGGGGGTGGCCGGCGCGCGGGGGATGCTTGCAGCGCCAAGGGAAAACGCTGGCGGTCGAGAGTGAGCGGGGAGAGAGCGGGGTGCCTAAAATGGCGGCCGTGCATTCGTTGTGCGTGGCGCTGGGGAGAGGCAAGATGGCGCAGATAATGTTCAGTTTGCACGCTAAATTTCCACAACATCACTCATGACATGGTCAGTGACATCACTGATGACATCACTGATGACATCTCAAATGACATCACTGATGACATCATCCAGTGACTGTGTGTTTCTGTAAATTTTAAATATGTTTTATATATTTATAGTGAAAGGCCTGTGGAAGAATGAGTGGCTGTACAAGTGTGTGAATGGATGATTTTCTAGGTGCGTAACTGACTCTATAAGTGAGTCATTAAATGTATCTTACTGCAGACTAGTGACTAAACTGTGTGAATGTCTGTATGTTTCTGTCTGTTGGTGTATAAGTGGCTGCATGGTTTTGTGAATAGCTATATGAGTGTCTATATGGGTTATCGATTGGTTGTCTGAGTATCTGTATGGGTGCCTGAGTGTTTGTGTGGGTAGGCTGTGTGTGACTCTGTGCATAGATGTGTGAGTGGGTGATTCTATGGGTGCATGGTTTTAAGAGTGCATCTGTGATGAACTGTATGGTTGAGTGAGTGTATGTATGGGTGTGTTAGGGATTGAATGTATATCTCAGTGGTACATTGCTGACTAACTACATATGTGAAAGGCAGTATATATGTGTGTAAGAGTATATAAGTGGGTATATGTGAGAGTGTGTGATTGCGAGAGTGTCTGTATGGATGAGTGTGTGCTTGTATCAATGATTGTATAAGAGCGTAAGAATGTGGTACCATTTTTATGAGTAAGTGAACTTGAGTGTGTATAACTGCATAGGTGAGTAAATGGGAGTGTGATTAATTATCTGCGTGACTGACTAGGTGTGACAGTACCTCTATGGATGATTCGTGGTGTGTGAGTGTCTATGTAGGTGTATAAATGCATATGATAGTCTTGTACGGAGTGACTAAGTATGAGTGACTGTACATGTGAATGAGTGGAGGTGTATGTAGACCTAAGAGTTAATAAGTGGGTATGTAGTTATTGGTATTGGAGTATCTATGGTTTTGAGAATGGACGTCTGAAATTTTGAGTTTGTGTATCAACGGTTAAATTAGGGTGTGAGAAGATGCAGTAATTTATCACATGGATGATGTCATCAGTGATGTCATCAGTGATGTCATTTGAGATGTCATCAGTGATGTCACTGACCATGTCATGAGTGATGTAATATGTGACGTCATCAGCAGTGCATTGCGGGGGCGCGAGTTATAGTTAGCTGAACTAACAATAACAGGGGAATTTCTAGGGGTTTGTACGAGGGAAATGTCCAGCTAACTATAACGCCCCTGAAACCTATCGTTTTTTCAGTGAATTTCTAAGGTTTTTTAAATGCCAATTCCTAACTATAACATGCCTGAAACCTATGTTTTTTTCAGTGAATTTCAAAGGTTTTTTAAATGCCAATTCCTAACTATAACGTGCATGAAACCTATGTTTTTTTCAGTGAATATATATATATATATATATATATATATATATATATATACACACCTATCTGGAATCAAGGTGATTTAACCTCGTTATACTGTCAAGGTTACTTAGGTCTTCGCCTGTTTGGATTTCATAATATTCCTTGAAAGTAAAGATTATCTGTTTTTTGTGTTCTTATGGCTCTATTTCAACAGGGGTACGCTGGAGTGGTATAGGACTACGCTCTATCCCTGTGAGGCATAGTGGAGTCAAATAATGTCAAAACACAGAAAGGAATACTTTCCACTCTCCTGGCAGGTGGTAGACGTGTCTTGATCTACAGGTGTCGTTATTTTGTTTTACAGGTACAGAGATTGTATTAGGTTATCATTGTCTCTACAGTTCTAAGGTTAGTGGTAGTGAACGAGCGTGCTTATATTGTTCTTTTCGTTTCAGGTCTCCCTCCCTGCTGTTCCCATCCTTTCCTTTCCCCCGCTTGATCCTCCCACTGACCTGTACCATTACGGTTATTAAGGCTTGGGTATATCAGGAGGTGGACCCCTTATTAGCAACAAACCGATCCCGAGGACTGAAGACCGTGACAGAATTTCCGACCCACGAATTGAGTCCTCCTGGTCAGTTTGTGAGGGATGGCCACTCTTGATGATGTTTTAGCGGTTCCAGCCAATGTACAGGCGGAACTAGCTTCCTCACGTCAGGAAACGGCCGATCTCAAGGCTAGGGTACAGGGAATGCAACAAAACCCTTTTAACACAGGGGGTTCGGCGGCAGCACCCACCAATGCTGTGGTAGTTGAGCTCCCTGTATCTATACCATTAGCAACACCAGAAAGGTTTCATGGGGAGTCAAGCAAGGTACAAGTGTTTTTAACACAGGTTATGCTTCACTTCTCTTGTAAACAGAAATCATTTCCCACCAATCAAGCCAGAGTAGCATTTCTGATCTCGTATTTAGCAGGTGATGCGGCACAATGGGCTGTGCCGTTGGTCACTCGAGACGATCCCCTTCTTTACGATTGGGACGAATTTCGTACAGAATTTTTGAAAGTCTTCGACAGGAGATCTGAGTCCTATACTGCTGATAGAGAATTATTAGAGTTGAGGCAGGGCAATAAGGATTTGGTTACATATCTGAACGCTTTCAGAAGATTAGTGGCAGAAACAAACTGGCCAGATGTTAAACAAGCCGCGCTATGCCACCAGGGCCATGGAGGAGTTTAAGGATATCATTGCACAAATTTATCCTCAACCTGTTACATGCGAAGACCTGATTAGTCTTGTGCTATGCTTAGATCATCGACTAAGTGAGAGTAAAGGCGATCATAAGAGGAAAGAAGGAAACAGACCCCCGTTCGAATGACAAAGAAACACTGACACCCAAGGCGCTCAAGCTACAGAGCCTATGGATATTGGCATCATATGCGCAGCGTTAACACAGGCAGAAAAAGATGTCAGACGCAAACAGGGTCTGTGTCTATATTCTGGTCAAAAAAGGCCACTATGTGAAGGAGTGTCCTGTTAAGCCTAAGGGCAATAGATTTAGGAACAGATCGGCGACGGCAGTCATAGATACTGTGTCTGAAAACTAATTGACTCAAGAAAAGACAAAGGGGTTTCTTGGGGACAGTTCTATCTCCCTTCTTTACATAATGGTAACCCCTCGGAGCAGGGACATTTGTTTATCACCTTGCTGCTCTTTGTGCAAACGGATAGGATACGAGCTGCAGCCATGATCGACTCCGGGGCCACCGGCATCTTCATGGACATGGGGGAAGCAAGACGCAGAGGTATTCCTTTGGTGCCTAAAGACAGCCCTGAGGACATCTATGCTGTAGATGGAAGAAACCTTGACACCGGACCTATAGGATATGACTCTGAAGAAGTACACGTCCGATATGAAGCCTCCCACCGGGAAGGTTTAACCTTTAACATAATTCAAGCTCCCCAGTATGGGATCATATTGGGGTTACCATAGTTGAGAGAACACAACACTGAAATTGATTGGAAAACCAGAACTGTGCTAATGAACTCACCGTATTGTATGGAACACTGTCACGGCAAACCGGATGGACCTGCAGCAGCACTAGCGTCAGGTTTGACTATAGCAACAGCGGCTGAAAAAGATACCCACCTGCCAGCAGTGTATCAGGCCTACACGGAGGTGTTCAATGACGTCCAGGCAGAAGAACTACCACCACACAGACAATATGATTGTCAAATAGATCTTGCTCCGGGAGCGTTAGTGCTTAGCGGGAGAATCTACGCCTTGACGGAACCCGAGAATCTCCATCTCCGGAAATACCTAGATAAGTATTTGGGACTGGGGTTCATCCGTACTTCCAAGTCTCCTGCTGCTTCTCCGCTTTTCTTCATACCTAAGGCTAATGGTGAGCTACGTGCCTGTATCGACTTCAGGGCATTGAATACTATCACTGTGAAGAATAGATACCCATTGCCCCTGATCTCGGTGTTGCTTGAACAAGTAAAGAGGGCTAAGATCTACACCAAGTTAGACCTCAAGGGCACCTATCAACTGGTACGCATGAGGAGTGGAGATGAATGGAAGACAGCGTTTAAGACCCGCTAAGGACTGTACGAATACATTGTGATGCCTTTCGGGTTATGCAACGCCCTGGCGGCGTTCCAGTATTTCTTGAACAATGTCTTACGTGAGATCTTGGACCACTATGTAGTGGTTTACATCGACGATATCCTCATCTATTCTGAAGATGAAAACACACACATTGGACATGTGAAAACCGTGCTACATATTCTGCAAAAACACCACTTGTTCTGTAAACTGAGCAAGTGTGAGTTCCACGTGAGTACTGTGGAATTCCTTGGCGTCATGCTCACTTCGCATGGACAAGAAATGGTTGAATGAAAAGTTGCAGCAGTAAAAGAGGGGCCTTCTCCTCTAAATGTGCAGGATGTGCAATGCTTCATTGGGTTTGCGAACTTCTACCGTCGTTTCATAAATCAGTTTTCCAAGTTGGTAGCCACCACAACACAACTGCTGAGAAAAACACAGAAGTTTGCATGGAAAGAAGAGGCCCAAGAAGCATTTATAGCTCTGAAAACAGCTTTTGTCACCGCTCCTGTTCTGACTCATCCTGATCCTGAAAAGCCATATCTCGTGGAGGCGGATGCTTCTGATGTGGCATTAGGGGCGGTGTTATCCCAAAGGCATTCTTCCACCGGACAGCTGCATCGTGTTGCATTCATGTCGAAAAAGCTGAATGATGCGGAAAGGAATTACAATATTTCTGAAAAAGAACTCTTGGCAATAAAGAATGCGTTTCTGAAGTGGAGGCACCTTCTGATGGGGGCACAGCACGTGGTCACGGTTTATACTGACCACAGAAATCTACAGTTCATGACTGCGGCTCGACATCTCACCCCTCGCCAGCTCCGATGGATGCTGTTTTTCTCCGAATAAAATTGTATTATTACCTACAGACCAGGGTAGGAAAACAGAAAAGCAAATGCACTCACTAGACAGTCATCTTTCAAAGACATGGATATAGAGCAGGAGCATTCCATCATCAACCCCACAAAGGTTCTGTGTGTGATACAGTCGGATGTCTTCCTCAGGGACTTACTCAATCAATCAAGAAATTTGTAAAGTGCACTACTTACCCTTGAGGGTCTCAAGGCGTTGAGGGGGGTGGCCCTACTGCTCGAAGAGCCATGTCTTGAGGAGTCTTCTGAAGGTGAGCAGGTCCTGGGTCTGCCGTAGGTGGGTGGGGAGGATGTTCCAGGTCTTGGCGGCGAGGTAGGAGAAAGATCTGCCGCCGGTGGTCTTTCGTTGGATGCGGGGGATAGCAGCGAGGGCGAGGTTTGCTGAGCGGAGATGGCGGGTTGGGGTGTAGAAGTGGAGTCTGTCATTCAGGTAGGCTGGTCTGGCATTGTGGAGTGCTTTGTGTGCGTGGATGAGGAGTTTGAAGGTGATCCTCTTGTTGATGGGGAGCCAGTGCAGGTCTTTCAGGTGGGGGGTGATGTGGCTGCGGCGGGGTAGGTCGAGGATCAGTCGTGAGGAGGCGTTTTGGATGCGCTGAAGTCGATGCAGTGGCTTGGCTGGGATTCCTGCATAGAGTGCGTTGCCGTAGTCCAGCCTGCTGCTAACGAGGGCCTGTGTAACAGTTCTCAGTTATACTGAGGGGAGTGAAAACGTATACCTGGAGGACGTGGCTAAAAAGTCATACAGAATGGCAAGTCAAGAATGGTTTCCCAATGAACCACTGCCGCTTGTTGGTACCTACTGAAAGACTTAGGAAACAAGTCTTCCTTTGGTGTCATACATCACCCATTGCAGGACATTATGGGGTAGAAAAGACCTTGGACCTTATCAACAGACAGTTTTGGTGGCCATCTATCAGGGTAGACGTTGGAAGTTGGATAAAGACTTGTTAAACAGGTGCCAGGATGAAATCAGACCATCGAAGCCCTCATGGATTGCTGCAACCTCTTCCTACTCCCAGTAGTCCATGGGAGAACATATCTTTAGATTTCATCGTGGGGTTGCCAGTAGATAAAGGATGCACAGTCATAATGGTTGTGGTGGATTACTTAACAAAGATGGGACACTTTGTGGCATGCAAGACTATCCCTACAGCGGGTCAGTTAGCCCATCTGTTGCTGAGACATGTGGTACGCTTACATGGATTACCCAGAATCATCGTATCAGACAGGGGTTCTCAGTTCACAGCCCAATTTTGGAAAATGTGGTGTTCTTCGCTCCATATAACCACTGCTCTGTCTATGAGCTACCATCCACAAACAGATGGACAAACGGAATGCCTCAACCAAACACTCAAACAGTACTTGCGTTGTTATGTGGACAAGTGTACCGAAGAGTGGGTGGATCATCTGTGGCTAGCTGAAATAGCCTACAATAATGCCACACACAGCTCCAGTCAGGTTTCCCCATTTTATTGTACCTATGGACGACATCCTCGATTCCTTCCCTTCATCCATCCTACTGAGAACACCAACTTACCCGAAGCGTCAAAAAGGGTGGCTCATATTCGAGATATTCTGGTCAATCCACAAAGGTACCTGAAGGCCACAAAATGCAGGTATAAAGCCACGGCAGACAAACACAGAAGACCTAGGCCGTTATACCAAAGAGGGGATACTGTATGGCTGTCAACCCGAAACATTTGTTTCAAGAAACACAGCGTGTTTAGCCCCAGATATATTGGCCCCTAAAAAATTGAGAAATGCATCAGCCCAGTGGCTATGAAGCTGATACTGCCATCTCATCTGCGTATCCATCCCGTTTTTCATGCATCTCTATTGAAACCTGCCTACAATCCGCCTAGCACACGGCCTCCTCCTCTGTTGGTCAATGACATTCCTGAATATGAGGTGAGGGGTATCCTGGATTCCAAGATCCACGGCCGCAAACTCTGGTACTTGGTGGCATGGAAAGGGTACAGTTCTGAAGAAGATTCTTGGGAAAAGGCATCTGCTGGCCATGCGGCCCGACTGGTGGCTTCCTTTCACAAAAGAAACCCTCAGAAACCTGGCCCCCTCGCGCACTCTTGTTACAGGAGGGATGTACTGTTACATGTGCCTGCTTCGAGTGCGCTGCGTTAGCTGGATGCCTAACTCTCAGCTAGACGCTAGCGGCACTCAGAACTACATTTTCCAGGATTCTGGCATGCACATCACGTTGCCGAGACTTCCATATAGGCGGAAGTAATTGCAGGCAACGCGTCGGAAATTCTCGTGCGTCCTTCCTGAGTGGATTCGTTGCTCCGTGTTCCAGGGAGGTCCGGTAAGGGTTCCTTCTGCATATTGGTAATCTGTTTCTTCCCTCAATCCATTGGTGAGCACGGACGGTGCTCGTGCGGATGAGGGACTGTCTTTAAGGCTTTTGTTTTGTTTCGATTCCTTGAAGATTCGCGGGCCAGTTCCCGATATTGACTGCTTACCTGTCTTACGTTTGCCCCAGCACTTTTTAATACTTATGACATTGGTTTCACGGCTATGGCACTATTTCTGGCTCAGTGGCTTTCACAATCTCACAGGATCGGAACCATTATTGTGCCCTGAATAAAACAGTAGTGGTTCAAATAATCTATGACATAAATTCATCTGGGGATTTTAGAACTTGGTCTATTACTGTTGTCATATGTATATCTAGTATATATATACATATATATATATATTACCTACTGGCGGTCGCCAGTAGGTAGTTATAGTTAGGACCCTGTTTACATAGGAAATCCGCATCATTCTGTTTTGAATAACTTTGGCGCCGGTCGACGAATCCTCGCGAATATTTCAAAATAGGTGGGGCGCTACGCTCCGCTCCTACCCTGAAAGTCTCGGGGGGATTCGTCAAGTGGGGGCTGAGATAAAAGGGGGGTCCCAAAACGCGTTTTTCCCATGCATTTTTCCATAGGACCTTTAGACACAGCTACAGCCCGAACAGCTGAACAGAATTACTAGAAATTTGGCAGAGAGGTAGTCCTCAGGTCAAGGAAGTGCCTTTTGTAGGTTTGGTGTAAATCTGTTCAGTAGATTCTGAGAAAATAGCCTTTAAATCAATATATATATATCTGAGCCAGCTTACGGTGCGCTTACGGTGCGCTTACCGTACGCGTACGGTGGCGTGCGCGAGCGCGATTCTGATTGGCTCTTAGATCTTAGTAAACATTCGAATCGGTCGAAACCAGGAAGCGGCGGCCGCCATTTCGTGTGTTTCACTCAGAAAAAAAAGAGTGATATCTTGAAAAGGGGGCAAGGAGGAGAGTTACAGACCCCCTAACATTTGTAAGGGGGTCAAAGAAGGACAGAAAAGTACAAAGAAAACATTTATTGATTTTAAAAAAAATCGCGGGGTACGCGTACGGTAAGCTCATCGTACGCGTACGGTAGAAAAAAAATAAAATAAAAGAAACGAAATGCAGATTTAAGAGTTTAGATATTAGGGGGCTCTAAAAAGAGCCGTTGTGTTTATGAAGTGATTTTTTAGTGGTACCTACAAGTAAGTACCGATGCAGAGTCTAAGGTTCAAGAGGAAGACTCTGTTCCCTTCATCATTGAAGTGCACACCATCTCCTCTATAAATGTCTTGCATGTCGTAACGCAAGTTGTTGTGGTAAATGGAACCCATACCATAGTCACTGAGGAAAGCAGAAACAGATTTGTTGACGTGCTTTCTTGCTTTGTCAATCTGCGGACAGAAATGATTGGACCAGTTCCATTTTTGCCTTTGGCATATGTTAGAAAACACAAAGGCAGTTTTAGGGAAAAGTGAAAACAGTTGTGCAAAGGTGTCCTTCATAAGCATTTCCAGACCTACCCCAGTCAAAGTGCCTAGGTCATTGCCACCACAGTGCACTATTATGAGGTCAGGGTGTTGGATTTGCATGAAGGATTTCACCAATGGCATCAATTGGTGCCACTTTAACCCTCTCTGACCAATCCATTTAATGTCTACATTTGGCAAAGCAAGGTCTCTCACCATATCTGTTTTCTCTGCATACTTTTCACTCCAGAAGACATAGCTGTGCCCTACAATCCACACTGTGAACATCTTCAAAGGAGAACTGGATGCACTCAGGAGGTGTAATTCAGTAGAATGGTAAAAAGAAATGAAAGACAGTTTGGAAATGGAGGCATACATATTTTTTTCATAAAAAAAAGAACTGATTGGCTGTTTCATACCATTCTAGAATAAAAACTAGGCTGTATGTGTAAATTAATAGAAGCATGTTTTGTATTGGTACAGAAAAATGTGTTACCAAAGAACAGTACTATGGATTTGCTGTTAGGTTTGAAAAGTCAAGCACTCTTGCTCTGTGGAATTGAAACATTGTTTGGTGAACTTCTGACCTAACTCCACACAGCAGTGTTCCATGAGCTGTTGCTATGGTAGCAGGCATAAGTCAAGTTGGGGGAAGGGTACTAGGCAGAAGTCAAGTTGGGGGAAGGGTACTTTTGGAAAAGGGTTGGTTTTCAACCAATAGAAATGTGTGATTACATTTGAAAAAAAGGGGGAAGCACTGAGATTTGAAATTAACATGTATATGTGTGGAAAAAGAGAGGGAAAGTTTGCCATTATCTGGTTCTGCTGAGAGGAGAGAGGTGTAAAGAACAGAGATCCTGGCTCTGATAATCTGCTGTTTGAGTGCCACATTTCTTTCACAGCTAACTAATTTTAAAGGTGAGTTTAGAGTTTGAGAGGGGATGTATATGGTAAATTAAGAAATGAATAATAGAAATGGAATTCCTTTTGTTGAAGTTGTGTTTATTATTTTCTGTTTTGGGAGAAATTTAAATGTGAGGAACATGTAAAATAATATGGACTATGTTTTCACGATAAATTAAGGTGTACTGGTAAAAATAAAGAATACTTTAAGGGTTTGAGGTTGGACTCAGTAATGCAAATACATACAGCATCAGTAAGGCTGGTTGCCCTTGCTGGAGTGTAGGCAGTCACCCAGGTTACACATGGTGCTGGTCTGAAAAAGCAGTTTGGACATGTGCTTTTTTAAGAATCTGAAAAGTGGATTCATAATGTGTCAGTCTGTAAAAGTGTTTATCACTTGCCAAAAAAAAGAGTAGTAAGTGTGCTTTCAAATTGGCAAAGAAATTTCGTTTTGTGACTAATGTGAAAACATGACTCTGTGTGCAAATAGGAATTACAGGCAGAGATTTATTGCGTATTGCTCTGGTGATTTCACAGTTGCATTAGATGGAAAGGGCGAGCCATTTTTTGGTGCAGAAGCAGACTCTTAGCACACACCCAGCTGCTTACCCTGTGGAATCATGCACAGTATTCACAAGCGAGTGGGGTTTGAGGTTTCAGTCAGTAATGCAAATACATTCAGCATCACTAAGGCTGGTTGCCCTTGCTGGAGTGTAGTCAGTTACCCAGGTTACACATGGTGCTGGTCTGAAAAAGCAGTTTGGACATGTGCTTTTTTAAGAATCTGAAAAGTGGATTCAAAATGTGACAGACTGTAAAAGTGTTTATCACTTGCCAAAAAAAAGAGTAGTAAGTGTGCTTTCAAAATGGCAAAGAAATTTCGTTTTGTGACTAATGTGAAAACATGACTCTGTGTGCATATAGGAATTACAGGCAGAGATTTATTGCGTATTGCTCTGGTGATTTCACAGTTGCATTAGATGGAAAGGGGGAGCCATTTTTTGGTGCAGAAGCAGACTCTTAGCACACACCCAGCTGCTTACCCTGTGGAATCATGCACAGTATTCACAAGCGAGTGGGGTTTGAGGTTTCAGTCAGTAATGCAAATACATTCAGCATCACTAAGGCTGGTTGCCCTTGCTGGAGTGTAGTCAGTTACCCAGGTTACACATGGTGCTGGTCTGAAAAAGCAGTTTGGACATGTGCTTTTTTAAGAATCTGAAAAGTGGATTCAAAATGTGACAGACTGTAAAAGTGTTTATCACTTGCCAAAAAAAAGAGTAGTAAGTGTGCTTTCAAAATGGCAAAGAAATTTCGTTTTGTGACTAATGTGAAAACATGACTCTGTGTGCAAATAGGAATTACAGGCAGAGATTTATTGCGTATTGCTCTGGTGATTTCACAGTTGCATTAGATGGAAAGGGGGAGCCATTTTTTGGTGCAGAAGCAGACTCTTAGCACACACCCAGCTGCTTACCCTGTGGAATCATGCACAGTATTCACAAGCGAGTGGGGTTTGAGGTTTCAGTCAGTAATGCAAATACATTCAGCATCACTAAGGCTGGTTGCCCTTGCTGGAGTGTAGTCAGTTACCCAGGTTACACATGGTGCTGGTCTGAAAAAGCAGTTTGGACATGTGCTTTTTTAAGAATCTGAAAAGTGGATTCAAAATGTGACAGACTGTAAAAGTGTTTATCACTTGCCAAAAAAAAGAGTAGTAAGTGTGCTTTCAAAATGGCAAAGAAATTTCGTTTTGTGACAAATGTGAAAACATGACTCTGTGTGCAAATAGGAATTACAGGCAGAGATTTATTGCGTATTGCTCTGGTGATTTCACAGTTGCATTAGATGGAAAGGGGGAGCCATTTTTTGGTGCAGAAGCAGACTCTTAGCACACACCCAGCTGCTTACCCTGTGGAATCATGCACAGTATTCACAAGTGAGTGGGGTTTGAGGTTTCAGTCAGTAATGCAAATACATTCAGCATCACTAAGGCTGGTTGCCCTTGCTGGAGTGTAGTCAGTCACCCAGGTTACACATGGTGCTGGTCTGAAAAAGCAGTTTGGACATGTGCTTTTTTAAGAATCTGAAAAGTGGATTCAAAATGTGACAGACTGTAAAAGTGTTTATCACTTGCCAAAAAAAGAGTAGTAAGTGTGCTTTCAAAATGGCAAAGAAATTTCGTTTTGTGACTAATGTGAAAACATGACTCTGTGTGCATATAGGAATTACAGGCAGAGATTTATTGCGTATTGCTCTGGTGATTTCACAGTTGCATTAGATGGAAAGGGGGAGCCATTTTTTGGTGCAGAAGCAGACTCTTAGCACACACCCAGCTGCTTACCCTGTGGAATCATGCACAGTATTCACAAGCGAGTGGGGTTTGAGGTTTCAGTCAGTAATGCAAATACATTCAGCATCACTAAGGCTGGTTGCCCTTGCTGGAGTGTAGTCAGTTACCCAGGTTACACATGGTGCTGGTCTGAAAAAGCAGTTTGGACATGTGCTTTTTTAAGAATCTAAAAAGTGGATTCATAATGTGTCAGTCTGTAAAAGTGTTTATCACTTGCCAAAAAAAAGAGTAGTAAGTGTGCTTTCAAAATGGCAAAGAAATTTCGTTTTGTGACTAATGTGAAAACATGACTCTGTGTGCATATAGGAATTACAGGCAGAGATTTATTGCGTATTGCTCTGGTGATTTCACAGTTGCATTAGATGGAAAGGGGGAGCCATTTTTTGGTGCAGTAGCAGACTCTTAGCACACACCCAGCTGCTTACCCTGTGGAATCATGCACAGTATTCACAAGCGAGTGGGGTTTGAGGTTTCAGTCAGTAATGCAAATACATTCAGCATCACTAAGGCTGGTTGCCCTCGCTGGAGTGTAGTCAGTTACCCAGGTTACACATGGTGCTGGTCTGAAAAAGCAGTTTGGACATGTGCTTTTTTAAGAATCTGAAAAGTGGATTCAAAATGTGACAGACTGTAAAAGTGTTTATCACTTGCCAAAAAAAAGAGTAGTAAGTGTGCTTTCAAAATGGCAAAGAAATTTCGTTTTGTGACTAATGTGAAAACATGACTCTGTGTGCAAATAGGAATTACAGGCAGAGATTTATTGCGTATTGCTCTGGTGATTTCACAGTTGCATTAGATGGAAAGGGGGAGCCATTTTTTGGTGCAGAAGCAGACACTTAGCACACACCCAGCTGCTTACCCTGTGGAATCATGCACAGTATTCACAAGTGAGTGGGGTTTGAGGTTTCAGTCAGTAATGCAAATACATTCAGCATCACTAAGGCTGGTTGCCCTTGCTGGAGTGTAGTCAGTCACCCAGGTTACACATGGTGCTGGTCTGAAAAAGCAGTTTGGACATGTGCTTTTTTAAGAATCTGAAAAGTGGATTCAAAATGTGACAGACTGTAAAAGTGTTTATCACTTGCCAAAAAAAAGAGTAGTAAGTGTGCTTTCAAAATGGCAAAGAAATGTCGTTTTGTGACTAATGTGAAAACATGACTCTGTGTGCATATAGGAATTACAGGCAGAGATTTATTGCTTATTGCTCTGGTGATTTCACAGTTGCATTAGATGGAAAGGGGGAGCCATTTTTTGGTGCAGAAGCAGACTCTTAGCACACACCCAGCTGCTTACCCTGTGGAATCATGCACAGTATTCACAAGCGAGTGGGGTTTGAGGTTTCAGTCAGTAATGCAAATACATTCAGCATCACTAAGGCTGGTTGCCCTTGCTGGAGTGTAGTCAGTTACCCAGGTTACACATGGTGCTGGTCTGAAAAAGCAGTTTGGACATGTGCTTTTTTAAGAATCTAAAAAGTGGATTCATAATGTGTCAGTCTGTAAAAGTGTTTATCACTTGCCAAAAAAAAGAGTAGTAAGTGTGCTTTCAAATTGGCAAAGAAATTTCGTTTTGTGACTAATATGAAAACATGACTCTGTGTGCATATAGGAATTACAGGCAGAGATTTATTGCGTATTGCTCTGGTGATTTCACAGTTGCATTAGATGGAAAGGGGGAGCCATTTTTTTGTGCAGAAGCAGACTCTTAGCACACACCCAGCTGCTTACCCTGTGGAATCATGCACAGTATTCACAAGCGAGTGGGGTTTGAGGTTTCAGTCAGTAATGCAAATACATTCAGCATCACTAAGGCTGGTTGCCCTTGCTGGAGTGTAGTCAGTCACCCAGGTTACACATGGTGCTGGTCTGAAAAAGCTGTTTGGACATGTGCTTTTATCAGAATCTGAAAAGTGGATTCATAATGTGTCAGTCTGTAAAAGTACTTTTCACTTGCCTAAAAAGTAGTAGAAAGTATGCTTTGCAATTGGCAAAGAAATTTCGTTTTCTGCCTAATTTCAAAGCATGACTTTGTGTGCACACAGGAATTATTTTTAGAAATTTAATTTGTGAAGGTGTTATTGTGATTTTCATTTATAGGAAAGGGGTTTATAGTATTTTAAGATTTCTAAAGAACATAAAAAATGTAGTAATATATTTAAATAAAATAAAGGAATTTTTTTTTAGTTTTTTTCAGGTATTGCTGAAGAGCAGTGAACAAAATTTAAGATGCCTACAAAATCCAGAGTAAAGAAAGACCACAAAAAAAACCTATATTTGAAGACAACTGGAGGACCTAAGTTAGTTGGAGATGCTCATGTTGGGAAAAAGAAAAAATCTTCTGGTAAGCAAACAAAAGATTTTTTAAAGAACATATTCAAAAAAAGGAAAAATGTACAAAATGTCTGTACTGGAAAGAATGTTTTCAATAGAAAAGGAGAGGAAAAAATTGAGCATTTAGTTAATGCACATATACCTTCTGTAACTAAAAAGATTAACTTAAACAGAAAAACAGCGTTTAAAGAGATACGTAGAAAAATGTTTCAGAGAAGAGTTATGTCCAATTTGATAAAGGATGTGAAGAAATATAAGCAAAAGGCTAAGTTTTATAAGAGAAAAAAAGAAATTGAAGCCATTGCAGCAAAGGCATTAGAATTAAAAAGGAAACTATTCATTTTAATTTTGAATAGGATGCGTACATTAGATAAAATGGTTAATGTACTGAAATCACAAAGCAAAAGGAAAAGAGTAGTGAACAGAACAAACTTTTGTAAAGTGTTTTTAGGAAAATGGATGCATAGTTCAAGTAGTGAACCTTTTTTTAATGAAGAGAGCTATTTTCAAAGTAATAGTTTGCTGCATGCAGTTGACACCAGAGGTCGTGCTTACGAAGTGAAAAATGGTTGCATAATGGAGAAGGAGATAATGGTTCCAAGAGATGAGGTACAAGTGATGGCGGATGAGGCTATGGGGAGACGTCCTAAAGCCCCAGTGTACACTTGGAATTGTAGTAGTATTTGCACTGTGCGTCAGGAATCTATTGATAAATTTCGTGAGTTTCTAAGAGAATATAGTAAAAAAAGTGTAAAACAGAAGATTAAGGTGCTTCAAAGTCTAGATCCATGCAGAGTGAGAGAGAATACTGGTTTGCAGGGTCATTCTCTGGCTTGTCTATCTAGAAAAGTGTGTATTAGTGTTTTCCATCATTTTAGAATGCTGGCTGTTCATCATACTGAAATGAGAAAGTTTGTGAGACGGTTGTATTTTGCTAAGAGTCCAGCAATAAAGTTAGATGAATTGAATAGGGCTCTGTTCCGTGGGTCAGTATCAGATGTAGAGAAGGTTGTTGATGAAATTCAGTTTTGTTACTTTGGTCCTGAACAAAACAGTGCAGAAAAGGACACAGTAAATGAGGAAGAAGTGGAAGAGAATGTACAACCATTTGTAAGTAAGAATTTAATGATCACATAACAAAATTTGAAAAAATCTCTAATGAAAGACCAAATATTACTTGTATTTGTTGCCGCAGAACTCATTATAGAAAACAAACCAGGTATGTTGATCTCTATAGAAAAAGTGAAAATGAAGATAATTATAAGTGGAAGGATTTTGCCACATATATATTTCTTGAAAATTGTTTTGAATTGGGTGAAGTTCAGCGTATTTGTAAATACTGTTATAATAAGTTAGAAGAAAATAGAATGCCGACCAGAGCTGTACATAATAATTTAGAATTGGATGCTATTCCTGCTGAACTTTCTGAATTAAATACATATGAGTCTATACTCATTCAATGTGTTCATCCGTTCCAGACCATAGTACGTATGGAGCCCAAAACTGGTAAATTACCTCCTTCAGATTTACTGAGAGGTTTAAAAGGTAGAGTGGTGTATTTGCCCTTGGATTTGAAAAAAAATATGGAAACTATTGATGCGGATACTTTGGAAACTGAACCATTAATTATTCTGGTTAATGGTGTACCTACAAAGAATAAGAAGATTTGGCAGGAGCTGGTAGATGTACGGAAAGTACAAAGAGCAAATTTGTATTTGAAAAGGAATAACAAATGGTATGAATCAATTTATATAGAAGAAGAAGAAGAAGAAGATTTACAAGAAGACACAGAAACACCAACTGGACAAATTGAAAAAGTGGACAAGTCAAAGGAAGAAGAAATTTATGAACATTTTAGCATACATCCTCTTCATTCAAAAGAAGTTATGGGAGACAATATTGATCTGTTTCAGATGAAGAAAGCAAAAGGAACTCCCGTGAGTGTATGGGAGGAGAGCTTGGAAGCTCGATGTTTTCCCCAGCTGTTTCCTAAAGGAAAAGGAGGACGATACGATGAACGTCCGGAACAGATTCCAGCTTCTGAGTATCTGACTACAAGACTATATGCTGAAGATCCCAGATTTCGACAAAGTATTCCTTATTTGTTCCATCTTTTATATGAAAGCGACTTGTCTGCACTGTCTTATGCAGTAAATCACATTTTAAAAAGTGGAGTACATTTACAAAATGTGTCTGCTAAGGATTTTATGGAGAAAGTGCAGCACCGAGATGATCATTTGGAAACACAACTGATCAATCTGATGGCTTGTCAGCGTGGGACAAATGAATATTGGTACAGACGCCATGGTGAATTAAAATGCATGTTACGGAATTTAGGAACACCAACATGGTTCGTTACCCTATGCTGTGCTGAGTACGCTTGGGATGATTTACTGGATTTTCTACGAGAGGCAAATTCAAACATTAAAAACATCGAATACAAGACAGCAGGAGAACTGTGCTCATTGGATCCGGTTAATGTTTGCAGATATTTCAATCATAGATTTGAGGCTATGATGTCGTTCATCTGCAATAAAAAAAATCCACCTCTAGGAGAAGTAGTGGATTTCTTTTGGAGAAAAGAGTACCAGGCAAGAGGTGCTCCTCATATTCATATGCTGTTGTGGATCAAGGATGCCCCAAAGTTTGGAACAGATGCTGATGAAGCAGTGTTATCTTACATTGAAGAATATGCAACATGTGCTATACCAAAAAACACAGAAGAGAAAAAGTTAAAGGAGCAAGTTTTACGTTTCCAAAGTCATCGGTGTGGAAAATACTGTCGACGGAAATACAAGAGCAAAGATAAATACTACACTAAATGTCGATTTGGATTTCCTAGACCTGTTCTTTCAAATGGAAGAGTAAACAGTTTTATGTCATCTGTGAGACATACTATCACAAGAAAATCACCTAAGAATACCTACAACCTTAAAAGAAAAGAAGAATCAAAAAATATAAATGACTACAACCCAGTCATTTTATCCATGTGGAATGCTAACATGGATATACAGTATGTAGCTGACAATTCCATTGCTGTTGCTCGATATGTAACGTCTTACATTACGAAATCAGAAAAAACAGAATTGAAGGAAATGTGGGAAGAGATTTCTCACGAGAAGACTGTCAGTAAGAAGCTGTACAGTTTCAGTTTGAAGATGTTATCGCATCGAGAAATTGGATCCTACGAATGTTCAGATAGGTTATCTTCTGCAAGTCTCTACTCGAAATCAAGAAGAATAATTTGGGCAAGTTTAGGCCTTGCAGCAATGAGAAATCGGGTACTGAAATCTGTTGGAGAAATTGAATATTTGGCCGAGAATGACCCAGAAAGTACAGATATTTTGAAATCAAACATGTTGGACACATATTATCCCAAGAGAAGTCATCATCTGGAGAACATGTGTCTCTATGAAGTGCTGCAGAACTACATTTATTCACGGAAAGCCACAGAAGACATCAACAATGGAAAATATAAAGTCATTGGTGAGGAAGGATGTTTGGTGAAGCAAACAAAAGGAAGTTTGATAAATCCCAGGAAGCTGAGTTGCGACACTACTGACAAAAAGGAATTTTACTACTTGGCTCTTTTACAGCTGTTTAAACCATGGCATACAGAGGATGAACTACTGGGAGAATTTCAAAGCTATGAAGATTCTTCTAATGCTTGCAAAGACAGCATACAATGCAGTACATTCTCAACTTATCTGCAAATGTTAAATGAAGAAATTGAACAGGAAACTACAATTGCAGCAGAAATAGCTAGAGACAGTTCTCAGGACAGCCAAAGTTCAGGAACACTCAGTCAAGATCCCCTAGGACAATCAATCGTTGAAAATGAAGCATCAATAGCCATGAATGAAGTGGAAACGGCTATGAATCAAGCTCAAGAAGAATTTATAGACTTACAAAATTTGGAAAGACAACTGAACGAAGAGCAGCAACAAATTTATGAAGAGATCAGAAACAAAATTGATCACGGATTTCTACATGAAAAAAAAGAGTGCTCATGCACATCATTTCATCCAATCAGGATGTATGTAAGCGGACAAGCTGGAACTGGAAAAAGTTTCCTTATAAAAGTCATCAGAAGCTACCTACAGCAAAAACGGATTCTACTTTGTCTTGTGTGGTTACTGCTCCAACTGGGTTAGCAGCATATAACATAAAAGGAATCACTTTACATCGTTTGCTAATGTTACCAGTGGAGCATGAGAACAAAATACAATACAACAAGCTAACTGGAGAAGCATGCTTGGAAGTTTCAAGAGTATTGAAGAAGATGCAAGTTCTCATTATTGATGAGGTGAGCATGGTATCAAACTTAATGCTTGCCTTTGTGCATTTAAGAATGCAGCAAATTCTGAAGACAGACTATGACGTGTTATTTGGAGGAAAACACGTCATAGTTTTTGGGGATCTTTTGCAACTTACTCCAGTTAAAGGACAACCAGTGTTTAATACTGTGACACATGAAGACACAAAGAAGTGATTGGGAAGCATCGGTAATGCAAATATTTGGTCCTTCTTTGAGTACAAGGAACTTACTACTAATATGAGGCAAGCAAACGATGAAGAATATGGAAGTATTCTGAAAGATATCAGAATTGGACTACTCACTGAAGCTGGCACGAAAGCATTACAGAGTCGGCTGCTACATAATTTATTTCCAAAGGAAGAAATAGTTGCAGAGAACATATACAAGAACATTGCAGAAAAGAAAAGTGTCATCTGCTTAATGCCAACTCTACGTGAATGCTCAATATTCAATGAGGAGCTTTTGAAATTGGAAAAGGAAGATATCAGGAAATTGGAAGCAGTGGACAAAATTGAGGATGGAAGAATTACTGTCACATTAACAGGCACACTGAAAAATAAATTGGATTCACTAGAGAAGAACATTTCCAAAACAGCTGGATTAGAAAAAAATCTATATGTTTGCATGAACTGTAGAGTATTTTTAAGGAGAAATTTGGATGTTGAAAAAGGTTTAGTTAATGGAGCTATGGGAAGAGTTGTGGGTTTTATTAATTATCAGAAAAAAATGGAATTGAATGTTTAAAAATAAAATTTGATCAGATAGAAGAAGTTAAAGACATTTGCCGTTGTTCAGTTCGTTTCATGCTTGTGAAAGACTTATATGTACGTAGGAAGCAGTTTCCGTTTTCTCTAGCATATGCTGTAACTATTCACAAGTCTCAAGGATTGACTGTAGATTGTGCATTTGTGAACATTGGTTCAACTGTGTTCAAAGAAGGTATGGCATATGTTGCTTTGTCACGAGTGAAAACATTATCAGGTTTATTCATGATAGACTTTGATGACTCAAAAGTTAGTGCTGATGCAAATTGTGTAAAGGAGTATAATAGATTAAGAAGAAGCTATGCTCCTCATTTAGGTCAGTATCCTGTGTTGGAGAAACGTGTAGTTTCTCGTAAAAGGAGAAATGAGAATATCTGTAATGAAGATGTAGAGAGGAGGATAAAAAAGAGGAGTGATGTAATTGCAAGCAAAAAGAAAAAGGAAAATGAAGAACAGGTTGTAGGATGTCATTTTGAAAATAGCTCTGGTGTCAACTGCTACGCTAATGTAGTGCTGAATGTTGCATTTTATCTGGAAAGTGTGCAAGAGCAGATAATAGTAAATCAGGGAAAAAGATTCTGTTCTGAGTTGAGTCTCCTTTTTCAAAAGCTGAGTAATGATAAAACTCAAATAGAAAGTGCTACTGAAATTAGAAAACTTTTAGATGTATGTTCAGGACGAACACAGTTTTCTCAAAATGTACAGCAAGACGCACAGGAATTCTTGATGTTTTTTCTTCAGGTACTGGAAGAAGAAGGGGTTCCCATTGAAAATGTATTTGGTCTCTCTTATAAATGGGAACATAGTTGTGAAAACTGTTATAATATATGTGGCTCTAATGTTGATTCTGAAAGGTTTATTTATTTAACATTGCCAGAAAGTAAAACAGTCACTTTTGCTAAATTAGTTAAAGATGCTAATCATAGCATGGAATGCAGTGAGTGTCAATCTGACATGTTTTCAACGTTAATTTTAAAGGAATACGGACAGTATGTAATTTTAATGATGCAACGCTGTAAAGCTGATGGTTCAAAATTAGATACTTTAATAAAGAAGTTTACAGGACAGCAATTATCAATTTCAGGAAAAACTTTTGTAACAGTTGCAATAATTTTCCATGATGGACCTACTGTAACTTCTGGTCATTACACAGTTTATCTTAAATGTGAAAAAGGCTGGACACTGTGTAATGATTCCCAATTGATTTTTAAGCAACGTTTGCCTTTTGATTTAGCAAATTCCTATCTAATCTTCCTGAAACCTAAATTTTAGAGAGATTTGGCAACATCTGGACAAAACAATTTTACCATTTTATTGGATTACCATTGGAATTTTCAAAAAATATGATTTTACAAATTACCATTTGGCCTAATGGAAAGGTAACCAATTGTAATGTGGACTTTTTCAATTTTTAATGAAACTTTGGAAAACCAAAAATTTAGAAAAAATCGGTAACATCTGCATAATTTAAATTTTGGAATGTTATTGGATTGCCATTGGAAATTTATTCAAAAAAGATTTTTAAAATTACTATTTGGCCATGCGGAAAGGTAAACAATTCTATTGTGGACTTATTTAATTATTAATAAATCTTTCGGAAACCAAAATGTTACAGAGAATCGGTGAGATCTGTACAATTTAAACTTTAGATTTTTATTGGATTACCATTGGAAATTTAATCAAAAAAGAATTTTAAAATTACTATTTGGCCTAAAGGAAATGTAACCAGATGTATTGTGGAGTTATTTGAGATATATTTTTGTGATTATACTTCTGAAACAAAAATATCAGACGGTATTTTAAAGAAATAAGTATTGATATTAGATGATATTTTTTAAGAATATTATGCATTTCTATAAAGTTATGTTTATGCAAAAAGAGATTGTGGGCTTTTTTAAAACAATCTTCGAGATTGTTAATTTTTTTTTTGCCCGCTGTTAAATGATGAATGCAATTGCTTTCACAATTTATAGTGAAATGCAATATATTCTGAAAACAGCAAAAAAAAGGCAAACATTTTTTGGGAAAAATATGTAAATATGTGTACTGTATTATAAAATGTTTTATTAAATATTAATACTTTTTTCTTTTTTTTCAGATTGAGATAGAAAATTTTCGAAAACTAGAACCATTTTTAAAGCAATTAAAAAAAATTTAAATGAATAAATATTTTTTTGAGTGGGTATGGTAAGTCAAAAATATCATGGTCCCTTTTTTCCACTTCTCCACAATCACATTTTCAGTTTTTCATTGTAGTCTCTCAAGGACCTTGTAATGTGATAATTGATTTTTAGTGTTTTTTTAAAAAAAAAAATAATAATTACGCGTACCGTACGCGTACGGTAAAAAAAAAATCAAAAAAAAGTTTTAAAAACATATATAAAAAATAGATGAAAGGTAAGGTTGGCTCTTAAAAGAGCCGTTGTGTTCATGCAGGGACAGAGGAAAGAAAGAATATTAGACGGTACGACAAATGTGCTGATCTATTTTATTGTTCACTAGGGAAATACTGGTCTCCCTATAACAAATTAGATCATGACAAGTGGCGCACCGTATTTCAACCCTCAGAAACCGAGGGTTAATTTCCTGAGGAGAAGAAAAAGGAGATGCTCCCACCACAGATGAAGGGCTCACCTGACCTGCAGAAGAAGGACTCGGCCCTGCAGATGATGGTCCAGGCTGAGCTGCTGTGGATGTGCTTGGTTGACTTACTGAAGGGTTACCTTCAGTATGTCGAGCATGTGCCTTCTGTGTACATCCTTAAGGTGTCTCAACATGGTGTGATTCCCGAAGGAATACTTCTTGTTGGGATTCCCTCTTGAAAGTACACGCTTACACAGCTTACAAGTCACTAAGGGTGCATTTACCTTTTGCTGGCCCTCTGGAAAAGAAAAATACTCCCATATGAAAGGTCTTTTGTTTCCTCGTTCTCTGCCTCAAGGTAGTGCTGCTAGCCTCACTCTCAGAAGGGCTCTGCTGTTCTGCCATCGTATCACAAAGACAACCCAGCTCCTTCTCCTAAGGGATCACAAGCAGAAATGAGGGGAATGGGTGTGGTGTAGGAGAGTTCTAGAACTGAAAGTAGTTTCAACCAATCAAAAGTTGTGTTTCATGATCACATGACCCACCGTACGCTTACGGTGCGCTTACGGTGCGCTTACGGCAAAAGTACGCATGCGCGTAAAAAAGACACGCGCACGCGCGCATGCGCAAAACAGGCACGCCCCTTCACTTCCGCGTAACGTGCGCGTGCAGTGTACGCGTTACGCGCTGTGCGCGCGTGACGTGCGTCTACGCAAATTGCGTAAATGAACGCAAACAGCGTAGAAATCTAACGTAATTAAAGCAAGACGTGCGCTTACCGTTCGCGCACGGTAAAAAAAAAAAAAAAAAAAAGGAAAAAAAAAAAATATGTAATACTAATACATTTTACCTGTTTATTTTAAAAAAATGGTAAAATAAAAACATATTGTAGAATTTTTAAAATTTAACCATAGTCTTTAAAAAAGGATAGAAAATTAAAACAAAATATGTAAAAAAAAAAAGAAAAAAAAAAAAAATTAGCATTTAAAAAACCTTGCAAATTCACTGAAAAAACCATGGGTTTCACTCACGTTATAGTTAGGAATTAGCATTTAAAAAACCTTGCAAATTCACTGAAAAAACCATGGGTTTCACACACGTTATAGTTAGGAATTAGCATTTAAAAAACCTTAGAAATTCAATGAAAAAACCAAAGGTTTCACACGTGTTATAGTTAGCTGGACATTTCACTCGTAAAAAACCATTGAAATTCCCCCATTATAGTTAGTTCAGCTAACTATAACTCGCGCGCCCGCAATGCACTACTGATGATGTCACATATTACATCACTCATGACATGGTCACTGACATCACTCATGACATCACTGATGACATCTCAAATGACATCACTGATGACATCACTGATGACATCATCCTTGTGATAGAGTGGCAGACCTCCTCTTCCCCTAATATAACCATTGAAACACACATTCAAAAATAGAAACTAAAATGTTCAAAATAATGAACATATCAATATCAGTTACAACAACCTAATCAGTAATTCTAAGAACCACATACACATACAGTCATTCACCAACAGTCCTCTACAGTCACTCATACATGTACTCACTCATCATATGTATTCATACACCTATACATCCTGTTACACAACACCACTCATCCATAGAGTTACTCACACACATAGTCACTCATGCTAATAAAGAATCAAACATCCATTTACTTGCATATACAGTTATACACACACCACCACACTTACTTCTACAGAAACGTACATATACTTACTCTTTTAAACAATAACTTATAGAAACACATACTTATTCATACAGGAACTCTTCCAATCTCTCACTCTCACATATACTCACTTATATACACCAATAGTCACATATACTAGTTTAAAACATATGTAGTTACTCATAAAGACACTATAGAGACAGTCATTCACTCACTAACACACCCATGCACACACTCATCCACCCATACAGTCCTGCACACATGCTGTATTCAACACATACAAACAGTGAGTCACTCATTCATGCACCTATGCACTAAGTAATACCCCCCACCGAACCATACAGAAACTCAGACACTCATACTGATAAAAAACCAACTAATAACCTATATAGACACTCATGTAGCTACTCACCAACCCATGCAGCCACTTATACACAAAGTAAGAAACTGATACAGATATTTTCATATTTAAAGATTACTCAGTAAGCCATGTATTCACTATGATACACTTAATCAGTCAGTTACACAAAAAAAATTTAAAAAAAAAAGAATCCATTTAGACACTTATATACCCATTTATTCTTCCATTGACCTTGAGATATACATAAATATAAAACATATTTAATTTTCAGAAAAACACACAATCACTGGATGATGTCATCAGTGATGTCATTTGAGATGTCATCAGTGATGTCATGAGTGATGTCAGTGACCATGTCATGAGTGATGTAATATGTGACGTCATCAGTAGTGCATTGCGGGCGCGCGAGTTATAGTTAGCTGAACTAACTATAACGGGGGAATTTCAATGGTTTTTTACGAGTGAAATGTCCAGCTAACTATAACATGTGTGAAACCTTTGGTTTTTTCATTGAATTTCTAAGGTTTTTTAAATGCTAATTCCTAACTATAACGTGTGTGAAACCCATGTTTTTTTCAGTGAATATATATATATATACACCTATCATGATTCAAGGTGATTTAACCTCGTTATACTGTCAAGGTTACTTTGGCCTTCGCCTGTTTGGATTTCATATTATTCCTTGAGAGTAAAGATTATCTGTTTTTTGTGTTCTTATGGCTCTATTTCAACAGGGGTATGCTGGAGTGGTATAGGACTACGCTCTATCCCTGTGAGGCATAGTGGAGTCTAATAAGGCCAAAACACAGAAAGGAATACTTTCCACAGTTTTGGAAGGTGGTAGACGTGTCTTGATCTACAGGTGTAGTTATTTTATTGTACAGGTACAGAGATTGTACTAGGTTATCATTGTCTCTACAGTTCTAAGATTAGTGGTAGTGAACAAGCGTGCTTATATTGTTCTTTTGGTTTCAGGTCTCCCTCCCTGCTGTTCCCATCCTTTCCTTACCCCGCTTGATCCTCCCACTGACCTGTACCATTACTGTTATTAAGGCCTGGGTATATCAGGAGGTTGACCCCTTATTATCAACAACCCGATCCCGAGGACTGAAGAGCGTGACACAAAGCAGGATTGCTTTTGAGCAAGGGGTGCTGCATGTCAGCAGCTCCCTTTGCTCAAAAGCAATGCCGGCTCCTGCAGGAGGAGGGGAGTCAGCGGGACTGTGGGGGCATTGAGGCTCCCCCCATGGTCCCCTATGCAAAGGGCCGGCCCTTGGGATGGGGTCCCCAGGGCCAGGAGTTGCCCGGGAGGGGGGCCACGCTGCCCCCCCACACCCCATGTTAATTTTTTTTAAAAAGGACTGGCCCCAGGGGATGGGGTCCCCGGGGACAGAAATGGCCCAGGGGAGGTGGGCCACATGGCCCTCCTCCCCAGAAATAAAAAAAAAGAAACCGGCATCTCACCGGAGGCCCCGCCCCCTCCCTGCAGTACTCTGCAAACGTGCCCACTGGCACTCACTGGAGGGACCTGGTGGGCTAGTTGGCACCCAGGGACCCTCAGGATTGAAGGGGACTTAATCCCCCAATTTACAATGCGCCATGGGGCGTGTTTGCACACTTGTTATATAAGGCCCCTCCCTGCACCACTGCACAAATGCGCCCCCTGGTGCATTGTAAGTTAGGGGATTAAGTCCCCTTGAATACTGATGGTCCCTGGGGCCGACTAGCCCACCTGGTACCTTCAGTAAGCGCCACAGAGCTGCATTGCAGAGAGGTGGTCTGTGGCCACGCCCCTTTTTACACCTATCTGCAACGCAGCCCTGTGGCACTTACTGGAGGTACCTGGTGGGCTAGTTGGCCGCCAGGGACCCTCAGAATTGAAGGGGACGTAATCCCCCAACTTACAATGCGCCAGGGGGCGCGTTTGCACAGTGGTGCAGGGAGGGGTCGGGGCCTGACATAACAAGTGTTTACACACACATCCACTCATTCCCCCTATAAATTAACTCATACATGTAGTCGCTCATCAATACAGCACTATCATATGCACTCATACACCTATACATACACTCATCCATAGACTTACTCACACACCTCCTCAGTCATGCAAAGAATCAATCACACCCATTTACTCACCTATACAGTTATACACAGGCCACCTCACTTATTTATACAAATACTAACATATATTTACTCTCTCATACAATCACTCATACAAGCAGACACTCACTCTCACATATAGTCATTGATATACCCCAACACTCGCATATACTGCCTTTCACATATGAGGTTACTCACACATATACCACTGGGACATCCATTCACTCACCAACACACCCATACACACAATCACCCAGCCATACAGCCCTTCACAGATGCACTCTTGAACCCATACACCCAGTGAATCACCCACTCACACATTTATACACAGTCACCCACCACCTGCCCACTCAGGCACCCATAAAGATACTCAGACAACCAATCAATAACCCATATTGACAGTCATGTAGCTACTCACCAACCCATGCAGCCGCTTACACAACAACTGACAGACTGATACAGACGTTTACACAGTTTACACACTAACCCATGCATTCAGTAAGATATGCTTAAACAGTCGCTTATACAATCAGTCACATACCCACTAAATCATCCATTCAGGCACTTATACACCCACTATTTCTTCAATACACCTTGGTGTGTGTGTGTGTATATATATATATATATATATATATATATATATATATATATATATATATATATATATATCTCCCACAACATATTGCCTCGCAACTTGAACCGGAACCTTGAAGGGCGGCCAGTGTGGCTGGTGCGGGGCTTCCAGCAATAAATACCACCAAACCCTCCTTGTACAACAAAGAGGCACACCGACTCTGGCTGAATTACTGCATTTCATTTATTCATGGAAAAGCACGAAGGCAATAGGCATCCTTTTCCCCGCGCAGGGGGAAAAATTACTTGATGCTTTAAATGAAGCGCTATGATATGCGTGTAAACCTTCATCTTTACTTGTCAATCCCCCAGCGCTAAAATACAGTCAGCCAGAATGCACAGTTCGTTTTTTCATGTTTCCACTTACTAGAAACACAGCATCAGCTCACAGCCTCAGGGATTTCTTCCTTTAGCTCCCAACTCGCCACACACTGGAAGCGTTTTCAAAGAGGGCAAGCAGGTCCGGTTCTAACTTAAATTGTCCCACAACAGATTGCCTCGCAACTTGAACCGGAACCTTGAAGGGCAGCCAGTGTGGCTGGTGCGGGGCTTCCAGCAATAAATACCACCAAAACCCTCCTTGTACAACAAAGAGGCACACCGACTCTGGCTGAATTACTGCATTTCATTTATTCATGGAAAAGCACGAAGGCAATAGGCATCCTTTTCCCCACGCAGGGGGAAAAATTACTTGATGCTTTAAATGAAGCGCTTTGATATGCGTGTAAACCTTCATCTTTACTTCTCAATCCCCCAGCGCTAAAATACAGTCAGCCATAATGCACAGTTCATTTTTTCATGTTTCCACTTACTAGAAACACAGCATCAGCATTCACTGAAAAAACCATAGGTTTCAGGGGCGTTATAGTTAGCTGGACATTTCCCTCGTACAAAACCCTAGAAATTCCCCTGTTATAGTTAGTTCAGCTAACTATAACTGGCGCCCACGCAATGCACTGCTGATGACGTCATATATTACATCACTCATGACATGATCAGTGACATCACTGATGACATCACTGATGACATCTCAAATGACATCACTGATGACATCATCCAGTGACTGTGTGTTTCTGTAAATTTTAAATATGTTTTATATATTTATAGTGAAAGGCCTGTGGAAGAATGAGTGGCTGTACAAGTGTGTGAATGGATGATTTTCTAGGTGCGTAACTGACTCTATAAGTGAGTCATTAAATGTATCTTACTGCAGACTAGTGACTAAACTGTGTGAATGTCTGTATGTTTCTGTCTGTTGGTGTATAAGTGGCTGCATGGTTTTGTGAATAGCTATATGAGTGTCTATATGGGTTATCGATTGGTTGTCTGAGTATCTGTATGGGTGCCTGAGTGTTTGTGTGGGTAGGCTGTGTGTGACTCTGTGCATAGATGTGTGAGTGGGTGATTCTATGGGTGCATGGTTTTAAGAGTGCATCTGTGATGAACTGTATGGTTGAGTGAGTGTATGTATGGGTGTGTTAGGGATTGAATGTATATCTCAGTGGTACATTGCTGACTAACTACATATGTGAAAGGCAGTATATATGTGTGTAAGAGTATATAAGTGGGTATATGTGAGAGTGTGTGATTGCGAGAGTGGCTGTATGGATGAGTGTGTGCTTGTATCAATGATTGTATAAGAGCGTAAGAATGTGGTACCATTTTTATGAGTAAGTGAACTTGAGTGTGTATAACTGCATAGGTGAGTAAATGGGAGTGTGATTAATTATCTGCATGACTGACTAGGTGTGACAGTACCTCTATGGATGATTCGTGGTGTGTGAGTGTCTATGTAGGTGTATAAATGCATATGATAGTCTTGTACGGAGTGACTAAGTATGAGTCACTGTACATGTGAATGAGT
Organism: Triturus cristatus; assembly: GCF_964204655.1. Classification (NCBI taxonomy): domain Eukaryota; kingdom Metazoa; phylum Chordata; class Amphibia; order Caudata; family Salamandridae; genus Triturus; species Triturus cristatus. Next base: position 399,844,433 of record NC_140595.1, on the reverse strand, counting down.
GGAGGTGTATGTAGACCTAAGAGTTAATAAGTGGGTATGTAGTTATTGGTATTGGAGTATCTATGGTTTTGAGAATGGACGTCTGAAATTTTGAGTTTGTGTATCAACGGTTAAATTAGGGTGTGAGAAGATGCAGTAATTTATCACATGGATGATGTCATCAGTGATGTCATCAGTGATGTCATTTGAGATGTCATCAGTGATGTCACTGACCATGTCATGAGTGATGTAATATGTGACGTCATCAGCAGTGCATTGCGGGGGCGCGAGTTATAGTTAGCTGAACTAACAATAACAGGGGAATTTCTAGGGGTTTGTACGAGGGAAATGTCCAGCTAACTATAACGCCCCTGAAACCTATCTTTTTTCAGTGAATTTCTAAGGTTTTTTAAATGCCAATTCCTAACTATAACATGCCTGAAACCTATGTTTTTTTCAGTGAATTTCAAAGGTTTTTTAAATGCCAATTCCTAACTATAACGTGCATGAAACCTATGGTTTTTTCAGTGAATTTCAAAGGTTTTTTAAATGCTAATTCCTATCTATAACTTATCTCTGAAGATATCATGTTTAATGATTTTGATTGGATTTCTATATTTTTCAAATTCAGTGTGTCATTTAATTAATTACATTTTTTTTAAATACTTTGTTATCACCATTTTTAAATGTATTTTTTTCAAATAATTCTTTTAAAAATTAAAAAATACTATTTGAACTTAATGGGTTTTTCAAACATATTTTTTTATATTTTTCAAAATATTTTTTTAACTATATGTGCAAAACTTTATTCTATATATTTTTTTGCCATGTTTTTGGATCTGCGCACCCTAAGCGCACCGTTCTTGATCCCTACGCGATAGCATTCACGCATGGTATGCGTTGGGTACGTGGTAAGTGCGTGATTCCAATGCGACCGGTACGCGACTCCCAGCCTATACGCGGCACGTTTGATGTACGTAACGCGACGTTTACGCGGTTCCGCGATGCGTCATCTGCGTCTATGACGCGGTGGGTGCACGGATCCCGCAAAGTATTTAACATTTAAAAAAACATATTTATGTATTTCATGTGAATATTAATTGAAGACAAACTCTAAACTAGTCTTAAAAGTAATATATTTTGACATCTAATCCTATATTTCTTTTTAATTCAATTTCGCGGATGCGTGCTGGGTGTGTGCTGCGTAAGCGAAGGGTGCGCGGATCCCATGTGACCTGCAAAAAAAGAGATTTGATTGGTTCATTACACTTCCTGTTCTAACTACTGAAAGACCCCACCCATTTCAATCATTCTTTGAGCTTCTTTGGAGAAGCACCTCTTTGGAGAGAAGAAGATTTTTTAGACTAAGTTTACACTTCGCTCTAACTTTTTTCAACCAAAAATGGCTTCAGGGCAGCAGGCATCACCTGCATCACCTCATACTTCTGAGGATGAATTTTTGCCGGAGTTACCACGCAAAGAACGTTTCTCTTCAGTGGTGTGGAAATTTTTTACTTTTCCCGAGGGGCAGAATAAGACCAATGCCACCTTGGTCACATGCAAGATTTGCAAAAGAGTCCTATCGAGAGGGGATCCTAACAAGAAATACTCTTGCGGCACGGCAAGTATGATGAAGCACATGAGGACCCTTCATCCAAACAATCTTGCACGAGAAGAGTGCCGACGAATGAGAAACACTCCTGCTCCTGCGCCATCCACCTCATCGCAGCCGAGCACATCAAGAGTGCATCCATCAGACCAAACCTTGGACATCCGTCCTCAATTTCAATTTTTAAAAGTGCTTTGCACTAAGTGCAATAAGACTTTGTGCTATGGCGAGCAGTCGATCGATCTGATCTGCCGCCGCCAAGAAAGTCATATTTGCTAGTTGTCTTTTTTTTATTGTTCCCTGAAGTTCATTGTTTGGTTTCTCCTGTTTTGTTTTGTTTTTGTTTTTTCAGAAAAATCACAAAATTGTTAGAAAAAAACAAAAAAAAATATAAAAGAAGAAAGAAGAAAAAAAAAAGTTCTTGTAAGAACTAACTTTCCTGGTTTAAAAAAAGAGCCACATTTCTTTGTTAGTGTGTGAAAGTTTAGATGAATGTATATGTAGTACGTAATTGACTGAATGAATGCATTAGTAGCGTATGGTGAATGTATAAGTGCAGAACTATAAGAAAGTGCTGCAGCATCACACAGTAACCTCTTTAACTGCAGTGTGCTGTAGTACTTCCGAAGCACAGGGATGCAACATATGTACATAAATATGTTGCAAATCTATGCTTCTGTCTGCACGGCTGCTTAAACTGCAGCCATGTGGTGACACAGGCACCCTTGCACCATAGTGCAAGGATATCTGTGTCATGTGCTGTTTGTTTTTCGCCAGGAAGACAAACCTTCCTGCACAAAAACAATGAGAAAATGCATTTTTCTCGTTCAATGTATGCTGAACATTTCAGCATGCATTGAAGATATAAAAATGTGGAGAAATGAAAACAATTCTCTTTGTTGTGCTTTCCTACACCAATTGTAGAATGGTGCACCATTCACACACATATCGAGATTTATGATTTCGAGACATGTGTCTTGTTCTATGAGTATTAAGTGCAATCATGCAAAACAACACTTAATAGAACACCCTTTCAACACAAAGTGGTCTAAATGATGAGGTTGTATTTACATGGAGTATAAAAAGTGCACAGAGTGCCTTTTCCTCTCTTTGTAAATATAAAAGAGTATCTTACACAATAACTATGTTACAAAAAGTGAAATATTTCCGTTTTTAAATTTCCTTGCGAATGATAGAAGGTAAGCACAGAGTTTTGTCTGCAAAGATGTTCAAAGAGGAATGATTGAAATGATTGCGGTCCTTCAACAGCTAAAACGGTGAAATATTATGAACCCCTCAAATCTCTTATTTTGCAGGTCACATGATATCAGATTATGGTCAGATTTCAAAACTACATAAACAGAGTATTCTTAGACACGTGTTTCAACTTTGTAGCTTCTTGCAGGCCTCTTCATTCTGCATATTGAGACTTAGTTAAACTTACCTTCACAGTAATAGGAATAAAAAATGGTATTCATTTTTTGCTATTTTTCATTCAAATATAAATTCTTAAAAATTGCTTATTTTAAAATTTGGATCTGTGAAAGAAAAGAAAAAATAAATTATAACATATAATAATACATTTTTTACAAAACAACATAATTTCCAGAAAGTAATTTGTTTGCCTTTTTTGCAGTTCTCAGAATATGTTGAATTTCACTCGAAATAGGGATTTCAATGGTACTCATCACTTAACAGCGGGCAAAAAAAAAACAATCAGAAAGATTGTTAAAAAAAAAACCAACATACTATTCTCAGTAAAATACCAGAAAATACAAATCATACATATATGAAATGCTTACAGATTACAAAATTTTATAACTTTAACTTAAAAACTATAAATGATGCCGCATTAAAATAATCACCAAATAAATGACCACCAAAAAGTCCATAATTCAAAAATATACCTTTCCTTGAGGCCACATGGTATTTTTGCACTTCTTCTTTATGTAAATTGTCCAATGGTAGTCCTATTAAATTATAATAATAAATTCCTCAGAGAGTGAATTATCTTCCTAAAACTTTGGCTTTAAAAATATTAGGTAGGAATTTTGTAATTCCCTAGGCAAACGTTGTTTGAAAACCAACTGGGCATCATTACAAAGTGTCCAGCCTTTGTAACATTTTAGATAGGCAGTGTAATGTCCAGATGTGGTGGAAGGACCATCATGGAAAATTATTGCAATTGCTACAAAAGTCCTTCCTGATATTGATAGTTGAGCTGCTACAAATTGTTTTATTAAAGTATCCAATTTTGTTCCGTCAGCTGTACAAAGTTGCATCATTAAAATTATGTATTTGACATATTTTGTTAAGAATAATGTGGATAACATTTCTGATTTACATTGGCTACACTCCATGTTTTGAATTGCACCTTTCACTAATTTATTGAAAGACACTGATTTACAGTCTGGTAATGTTAAATAGAGAAATCTCTCAGTGTCTACATTGGTGCTACATGTATACATGCAATTTTCACAATAATGTTCCCATTTGTAAGAAAGGCCAAAAATATTTTCTATTTCTAAACCTTCATTTTCAAAAATTGTAAGCATATACATTAAAAATTCCTGAGCATCTTGTTGGATATTTTGTGTAAATTGTGTAGAACCAGAACACACATCCAAAAGATTACGAACATCTGAAACAGATTGTATTTTACTTCTATCTGTTGTCAATTTTTCATAAACAGAATGCAACAGAGAACAAAATCTTTTTTCCCCGATTCTGCATAATTTGTGCTTGCAAACCTTCCAGATATAAAACAACATTGACCACTACATTAGCATAGCAGTTGACACCAGAACTATTTTCAAACTGATAACCAACAATCTCTTCAACAGTGTCCAATTTCTTTTTACCTGCAATCGCAACATTATCTTGTTCTTTTCCCTTCTTGACATCTTCAGTACAGATATTCTCTAACCTTCTTTTTCGACCAACCATACGCTTTTCAAATACAGGATATTGACCTAAATTTGGAGCATACACCCTTCTTAACCTATTATACTCTTTTACACAGTTTGCATCTGCAGTAACCTTTGTCTCATCAAAATCAATCAAAAACAAACCAGATAATGTTCTGACTTGCGACAAAGCAACATATGCCATACCCTCTTTAAATACAGTAGAACCAATGTTCACCAATGCACTGTCTACACTTAATCCTTGAGATTTATGAATAGTCACTGCATATGCCAGAGAAAATGGAAATTGTTTCCTACGGACATATAAATCTTTAACAAGCAAAAAACAAACTGAACAACGACCAATTTCTTTAACTTCATCAATCTGATCAAATTTAATTTTTAAAAATTCAATTCCTTCTTTTTTCTGATAATTCACAAAATCCACCACTTTACCCATTGCACCATTAACTAAACCTATATCTACATCCAAATTACGCCTTAAAATTACCCGACAGTTTACACACACATACAGTGTCTTTTCCAAACCAGCAGTTTTAGATATTTTTTTTTTCTAAACAATCTAGTTTTGATCTCAACTTACCCGTCAAAATAATAGTGATTCCTTCATGTAGTATTTTATCGATGACTTCCATTTTAACAATTTCTTCATTTTCCAATTTTAATAATTCTTTGTTGAATATTGAACACTCATGCAGTGTCGGCATTAAGCAAATCACTGACTTATTTTTAGCAATTTCCACGTACACTTTTGCAGCAACTGCATTTTCATTTGGAAAGACAGTGCAAAGTAATCGACTCTCCAAAGCTTCTTTCCCTTTTTTTGAAAGAATTCCAATTCTTATATCTTGAAGAATACTTCCATATTCAGCATCATTTGCCTGTCGCATATTTGTTGTCAGTTCTTTGTATTCAAAATTACTCCAAATGTTCACATTACCAACACTGCCAAGAGACTTTCTGGTATCTTCATGGGCAAGTGTTTTAAATACCGGTTGTCCTTTTACCGGTGTCAGTTGCAGTAGATCTCCAAAAACTATGACGTATTTTCCTCCAAATAACACGTCATACTCTGTTTTAAGAATTGGCTGCATTCTTAAATGCACAAAGGCAAGCATCAAGTTTGAAACCATGCTCACCTCATCAATAATGAGAAGTTTCATTTTCTTCAGCACTCTTGAAACTTCACAATAAGCTTCTCCAGATAGCTTGTGGTATTCCAATTTGTTCTCATGCTCTACTGGCAGCATTAGTAAACGATGTAAAGTAATTACTTTAATGTTATGTGCTGCCAACCCAGTTGGAGCTGTGACAACACAAGACAAAGTTGTTTTTTGCAGATATTTTGTAATTACTTTAATTAAGAAACTCTTTCCTGTTCCAGCTTGACCACTCCCATACATTCGGATAGGTTGAAATGATGTACATGAGCACACTCTCTTTTCATGAAGTAATCCATGGTCAATCTGCTCTTTCACTTGGTGATATATTTGTTTCTGTTCAACATTTAGGTGCTCTTCCAAGTTTCCTAACTGTATTGCATCTTCTTGTGCTTGATACATTGCTGTTTCCACCTCATTCATCGCAATCGCTGCTTCATTTTCAACAATTGGTTGCCCTAGTGGATCTTGACTCAGTGCAGCAGAACTTTGACTGTCTTGAGAACTGTCTCTAGCAATCTCAGCTGCAATTGTAGCTTCTTGATCAATTTCATCATTCAACATTTTCACGTAATTTGCGAAAGCACTGCATTGTATGCTTTCTTTACAAGCATTAAATGAATCTTCATAGCTGGGAAAATCTCCAAGTAATTCCAGTTCAGAACGCCATGGTTTGAACATTTGCAAAAGGGCTAAATAGTAAAATTCCCTTTTGTCAGCAGTGTCGCAACTCAGTTTTCTGTGATTAATTAAATTTCCTTTCCTTTGTTTCACCAGACATCCTTCAGAACCAATCACTCCATATTTTCCATCGTTGATGTTCTCTGTAATATTCCGTTTAAAAGTGTAGTTTTGCAGCACTTCATAGAAACACATGTTCTCAAGATGATGACTTCTCTTTGGATAGTATGTGTCCAACATATTGGTTTTCAAAATATCTGTACTTTCAGGGTCATTTTCTGCTAAATATTCAATTTCTTGAACAGATTTCAGTACCCGATTTCGCATTCCTGCAAGACCTAGACTCACCCAAATGATTCTTCTACTTTTGGAATATAGACTTGCAGATGATAACCGATCTGAACATTCATATGCTCCAATTTCACGATGCGATAACATCTTCAAACTGAAACTGTATAATTTCTTACTTAGAGTCTTCTCGTGAGAAATCTCTTCCCACATTTCTTTCAATTCAGTCTTTTCTGATTTAGTAATGTAAGACGTTACATATCGAGCAACAGCAATGGAATTGTCCGCAACATACTGAATGTCCATGTTAGCGTTCCACATGGATAAAATAACTGGATTGTAGTCATTTATGTATTTTGATTCTTCGCTTCTTCTTAAGTTGTAGGTGTTTTTCGGAGACTTTCTTGTGATGGTATGTCGTACAGCTGACATAACACTGTTCACTCTTCCTTTGGCTAATACAGGACGTGGAAATCCAAAACGACATGTGGTATAGGACTTATCCTTTGACTTGTACTTTCGTCGACAGTATTTTCCACACCTATGGCTTTGAAATCGTAAGACTTGTTGTTTTAAGTTTTTCTCTTCTCTTCTATTTGGAAGAGCACATGTAGCATAATCTTCAATGAAAGACAAAACAGTTTCATCTGAATCTGTTCCAAATTTGGGGGCGTCCTTGACCCATAACAACATATGTATGTGAGGAGCACCTCTTGCTTGATACTCCTTTCTCCAAAAGAAATCCACAACTTCTCCAAGAAGAGGATTCTTTTTATTGCAGATGAAAGACATCATAGCTTCAAATCTATGATTGAAATATCTGCATACATTGACAGGATCCAAAGAGCACAATTCTCCAGGTGTCTTGTATTCAATATTTTTTATATTGGAATTTGCCTCTCGAAGAAATTCAAGTAAATCATCCCAAGCATACTCAGCACAACTTAGTGTAACAAACCATGTAGGAGTTCCCAAGTTCCGTAGAATGCATTTCAGTTCTCCATGTCGACGGTACCAATATTCATTAGTCCCACGCTGACATGCCATCAGATTAATCAACTGAGATTCTAAATGATCATCTCTCTGATGCACTTTATCCATAAAATCCTTTGCAGTTACATTTTGAAGATGCATTCCCGTTTTTAAAATGTGATTTACTGCATATGAAAGTCCAGACAAGTCACTTTCAAACAGAAGATGAAACATATAAGGGATACATTGTCGAAATCTTGGATCTTCTGCATATAATCTTGTTGTCCGATATTCAGATGCAGGAATCTGCACAGGACGTTCATCATATCGTCCACCTTTTCCTGTTGGAAACAACTGCGAGAAACAACGAGCTTCCAAGCTCTCTTCCCATACACTCATGGGACTTCCTGTTGCTTTTTTCATTTGAAACAACTAAATTGTATTCCCCATCACCTCTTTGGAATGAAGTGGATGTACACTGTAATGTTTATAGATCTCTTCACATCTGGACATGTCCACTTTTTCAATTTGTCCACTTAATGTTTCACCTTCTTCTGCTAAATCTATTTCTTCTTCTCCAACAAAGACATTTCTATAGTACTCATTATTTTTTAACAGATACAATGATGCCTTTTGCACTTTTCTAACATTCACTAACTCTTTCCAGATTTTCGTATTCTTAGTAGGAACACCATTAACTAGAATGACTAGTGACTCATTTTCTGCATGATCTACACCAATAGTTTCAACATTTTTCATTAAATCTAATGGTAAATACACAACTCTTCCTTTCAATCCTCTTTGCAACTCTGATGGAGGTAATTTACCTGTTTTGGGCTCCATATGAATAATAGCCTGAAACGGGTGAACACATTGTATCAGAATAGACTCATACGTATTTAAATCAATCAGCTCTGGAGGAATAGCAACCAACTCTAGATTATTATGAACAGCTCTAGCAGGCATTTTATTCTCATCTAATTTATTATAACAATATTTGCAAATACGCTGCTCACATCCCAAATCAAAACAATCCTTTACCAACAAATAAGTTGCAAATTCCATCCACTTATCATTATCTTCTATTTCACTTTTAAAATACAGATTGACACCCCTAGTCCGATTTTTATAGTGACTTCGCCGACAACAAATACAAGAAACATTTGGTCTTTCACCTGAAATTACCTTAAACTTTGTGATTTCATCCTCAAATTTTTCGGTAATTACAGGTTCTACATTGTCTTCAACATTTTGTTCTACTAATGTGTCAGTTTCTTCACTCTCTTGCTGAGGCCCAAAGTAACAAAACTCAATATCCTCACAGACCTGCTTCACATCTGAAACTGACCCACGTAAAAGAGCACTGTTCAACTCACTTAACTTTAGTGCTGGACTTTTTGCATAATACAACCTTCTCACTAACTTCCGCATTTGAGTATGATGTACTGACAGCATTCTGAAATGGTGAAAAACACTTTCACAAACTTTCCTAGAAAGACAAGCCAGAGAATGACCTGGCAAACCAGTATGTTTTCTCACTCTGCAAGGGTCTAGTCCTTGCAACAGCTTAATCTTTTGTTTTACACTTTTTTTTAGTATAGACTCGTAAAAAACTACATAATTTTTTAATAGATTCCTGTCGTACACTACAAACACTACTGCAATCCAAAGTGTACACAGGGTTTTTAGCACGTCTCCCTAAAACTTCATCAGCTATCACTTCTTCTGCATTTCTTTCAACCATTTTCTCTTTCTCCATTGGATAACCATCACTAACCTCATAACCTCTACCACTGGTGTCAACTGCATACAATAATTTTTCACTTAGTGAATAACACTCTTCATTAAAAAAAGGCTCTGAACTAGAACTGTGTTTCCATTCTCCCAAAAAAACATCACAACATTTTGTTTTATTAATAACTCTTTTCCTCCTACTTTTGGCCTTCATTACATATATTGATTTATCTAGTGATTGAATTCTGTTTAACAGTAAAATAACAGTTTCCTTTTTACTTCAAAAGCCTTTTCCACAATGCTTTCAATATGCTTCTTCTTTTTATAAAATAAAGCTCTCTTTTTATATTTCTTCACATCTTTCAGCAAATTATGCACTACTCTCTTGTAAAATATTTTTTTGCGTAATTCCTTATACTGATTTTGTCTTCTTTTACCATACTTTATCTCCTTTGACTGAACATTTGCTTTTTTACTTTTCCTCTTATTTAGATTTTTTTCTTACTTACAAACATTTCTGAAGTTGCAGCATTCGCTACATTCTGTTTGCTCCTACAAACATTTTTAATATATTGCTTCGTGATCTTACCAGAATTTGTTTTCCTTTTAGCCACATTATCTTGTTCATTCAATACTTGTGGTTGATGTTTCTTCAAATAATCCTCCTGTTTCTCTTCTTTTCTTTTTCTTTTTTTTTCTGGCATAATTTCTCGATTTTAACGTTGAAAAACAGTATCTGCAAAAAAGAATCAGAAATAAATGTATATTAATAACTTTCAAATTTACAGTATTCCATTACTGTACAAACACATTTTATATAAAAACAGACTAAGAAACTATAGCCCTTAACCACAAGTGTGACGATGATTAAAACACTACATACATAGTGCATACTACTTTGAAGCAGTTCATGCCCTAAAGCCTACCTCACTAAAAGACTACATGCTAAGTGGCTGAATGATTACAGTACTAAAAGGAGACACACTGGGTGAGTAACAGGGTGTTTGCTAGAAGTATTTGAATACTAACTGGGGAATTGAAGGTGCGAAAGACAACTGTGTAGCTGATTAGAGGGCTGAATGCATACTGGATAGGCATTTAAAGCAGTCCATATGCTAAGGCCCAGCTCACTGCATGAGTCCTTGGGTACTGACTGAATGATTAGACTACAGTAAGGAGACTGCCTGGATGAATTTATAAGTGGTAGGCTTTTCGCACAGGGAATGGATTAGTACTTGGTACTGAATGGGTCACTAGAAGAGTGCAAAGGGAGTGACAGGATGTTTGCTGGACTATATGGATACTGACTAGGGAATTGAAAGTGTAAAAGAAAAGTCTGTAGGTGGTTAGAAGACTGCATGCATAGTGCATAGGGGTTTGAAGCAGTCCATGTGCTAAGGCCTGGCTCAGTGCAGGAATACTTAGGCAGTGACTGAATCATTAGAGTACTGTAAAGAGAGCGTCTTAGTGAATTTATAAGTGTTTGGGTTTTGGCACAGTGAATGGATTACTACATGGTGCTGAATGGGTCACTAGAAGACTGCAAAGGGACTGACAGGGTGTTTCCTAGAAGTGTATGGATACTGACTAGGGAACTGAAGGTGTGAAAACAACTGTGTAGGTGGTTAGAGAACTACATGCATACTGTATAGACATTTGAAGCAGTCTATTTGGTAATGAATGGTTCACAACATAAGTACTTAGAAACTGACTAAATCATCAGACTACTTCTAGGACAGTGCCTGGGTAAACATTTTAAATTTACAGTTCTGGTGCAGTGAAGACAATACTACATGGTACTGCACTTTAGTGTCAAAGCATGGCTCATTTTATCAATGCATAAGCAAAGACTGGCTTCTAATGCTACTAAAACTTGACAAAATGACAGGTTCTAAAAGAGTAATCTGTCAGAAAATACACAATGTTACCAAATGCTTCTCTCACATTGGTTCCCAAATGCACACAGACTCACAGTGTGATTCTTGACCATCAACACTATCCCTAGCAGATTACCAAAACTCATTCACTACAGTGGAAGTGGTAAGGGAACTGCACACAATCTACATATTTCACGACTGCACTTTAGTGTCAATGCCTGACTCATTTAATCAACGCATAAACAAAGACTAGCTTCTAATGCTACTAAAACTTGACAACATGAAAGGTTTTAAAACAGTTATCTGTCAGCAAATACATAATTTTACCAAACGCTTCTCTCACAGTAGTTCCCAAATGCACACAGACTCACAGCGTGATTCTAGACAAGCACCACTATCCCTAGGAGTTTACCAAAACTCATTCACTACACTGGAAGTGGTAAGGGAACTAAACACAATCTACATATTTCACGACTACACTTTACTGTCAATACCCAACTCATTTAATGGAAGCATAAGCCATAACTGTCTTCTAATGCTACTAAAACTTGAGAACATGACATGTTTTAAAACAGTTATCTGTCAGCAAATACACGATATTACCAAACGCTTCTCTTAAAGTGGTTCCCAAATGTACACAGACTCACAGTGTGATTCTAGACAAGCACCACTATCCCTAGGAGTTTACCAAAACTCATTCACTACAGTGGAAGAGGTAAGGGAACTGCACACAATCTACATATTTCACGACTGCACTTTAGTGTCAATGCCTGATTCTTTTAATCAACTCATAAGCAACGTCTCAACTCATAAGCAACGTCTAGCTTCTAATGCTATTAAAACTTGACAACATGACAGGTTTTAAAACCGTTATCTGTCAGCAAATACACGATGTTACCAAACGCTTCTCTCACAGTGGTTCCCAAACGCACACAGACTCACAGTGTGATTCTACACAAGCACCACTATCCCTAGGAGTTTACCAAAACTCATTCACTACAGTGCAAGTGGTAAGGGAACTGCACACAATCTACATATTTCACGACTGCACTTTAGTGTCAATGCCTGACTCATTTAATCAACGCATAAGCAATGACTGTCTTCTAATGCTACTAAAACGTGACAACATGACAGAATTTAAAATAGTTATCAGTCAGCAAATAAACAATGTTACCATATGCTTCTCTCACATTGGTTCCCAAATGCACACAGACTCACAGTGTGATTCTAGACAACAACCACTATCCCTACGAGTTTACCAAACCTTACTTACTACTATGGAAGTGGTAAGAGAACTGCACACAATGTGCATATTTCAAAAGTGCACTTTTGTATCATTGCCTGACTCATTTAATCAACGCATAAGCAAAGACTGGCTTCTAATGCTACTAAAACTTGACAACATGACAGGTTTTAAAAGAGTTACCTGTCAGCAAATACAAGATATTACTAAATGCTTCTCTCACAGTGGTTCCCAAATGCACACAGGCTCTGTGTGATTCTAGACAAACAACACTATCCCTTGCACTATACCAACACACATTGCTTCATCTACAAGGAGTACTACATTTTACTGCAGAAACATAACTCATTTCACAAATTCATAAACAATGACTGGTTTCTAATTCTACCAAAATATAAAAACTGCACAGTTATCTGTCTACAAACACATGAAAAAAACAAATCCTTATCACAAAATGGTTTCTACATGCACACACACTGTCAATAAGATTGTGGAGAAAAAAAAGTACTCCTTACACTTTAGCAGAAGAAATACATTAGTCTGATTAAAATAAAAATAGTCTACATACACCCCCTCACAATTAAATAACTCACCTTTCAAGATGTTTTGTAGATTAAGAAGTATATCAGTCACACACCAGATATCAGTCACACACCAGATTTTCTTATACAGAATCTCTGCACTGGGCACCTGTCATCAGAACCAAAAAATGGCAAAGTTTCCCTCTAATTTTCCACACATATACATGTAAACATCAAATCACATTCCTTCCCACATAAATTCAAAAGAAAACACACATTTCTATTGGTTAAACATTTCAACCCTTTCCAAATGACATAAACTTCAACCCTTCCCCCAATCTGCCTTCTGCCCATTACCATAGAAACAGGTCATGGAACACTGTACTGAGGACACAGGTCACAAGTTCAGCACACACAATGTTGCTAATCAAAACAGCAAGTGTGCTTGACTTCTCAACATATCAGCTAATCATATATAATGTTCCTTACAATCAGTTTTTGTTAACCAATAAGAATCATGCGTTTAAAAAACTGAAAAATGCACCCTACCTTTCAGTGTAGAAGGTTGTTAAACAACCAATGATTTCTTGTCTTTTTTCAAAATTGCATCTTAGCCACAATTTTAGAAACATCTTACTTTCCAAACCGCCATTTCATTTACAGAGACCATCTGAGTGCATCCAGACCTCCTTACAAGATGCTTACAGTGTGGATTGTGGGACACAGCTACATTTTCTGGATCCAAAGGTATGCAGAAAACAAAGGCATTCACAAAGACCTAGGTTTGCCAAATGTAAACATTAAATGGATTGGACAGAGAGGGTTAAGTGGCACCAATTGATGCCATTGGTGAAATCCTTCATGCAAATCCAACACCCTGACCTCATAATAGTGCACTGTGGTGGCAATGACCTAGGCACTTTGACTGGGGTAGTTCTGGAAATGCTTATGAAGGACACCTTTGCAGAACTGATTTCAAAATTGCATCTTAGCCACCATTTTAGAAACATCTTACTTTCCAAACTGCCATTTCATTTACAGAGACCATCTGAGTGCATCCAGACCTCCTTACAAGATGCTTACAGTGTGGATTGTGGGACACAGCTACATTTTCTGGATCCAAAGGTATGCAGAAAACAAAGGCATTCACAAAGACCTAGGTTTGCCAAATGTAAACATTAAATGGATTGGACAGAGAGGGTTAAGTGGCACCAATTGATGCCATTGGTGAAATCCTTCATGCAAATCCAACACCCTGACCTCATAATAGTGCACTGTGGTGGCAATGACCTAGACACTTTGACTGGGGTAGTTCTGGAAATGCTTATGAAGGACACCTTTGCAGAACTGATTTCACTTTTCCCTAAATCTGCCTTTGAGTACTCTAACATATGCCAAAGTCAGAAATGGAACTGGTCCGATCATTTTTGTCCACAGATTGAAAAAGCTAGGAAACATGTGAATAAATCTGTTTCTGCTTTTTTCCGAGACTACAGAATGGGGTCCATTTACAATAACAATCTGCGCTTTCATATGCAAGAGATGTATAGGAGAGATGGAGTACACTTTACTGATGAAGGAAACAGAGTCTTCCTCAACAACTTTAGACTCTGTATAGGTACTTACTTATAAGTACCAAAAACTCTCAATGAACACAACGGCTCTTTTTAGAGCCACTCAAGAACAAAACACTTAAGCTTAATCTTTATCTCCCAACAATTTCATTTTTTTTCCCTTGGATCCGCGAACCCACCGCGAAAGGATCCGTGCATTCAACACGATAGGATGCGCGCACCATGCGCGCATTTCGCAGTTTTTTTTTTTTTAAAAGGGGGGCCCCAGGAGGTCCTTCTGGGACCCCCTAAGCACCTCTAGAGGGTCAGAGTATTTCCACTCTGCCCCCTTTATATGTTTTACACACTTATTCCCCTTGCTTATTCAGCCTCGCTTCTACCGAGGCAGAAAATGGCCGCCAACAGTTCCTGGTTTTGAATGTAGAGAGACACTCGACAGCCAATTAGCATTCAGCGTGCGATCGGGAGGGTGCGCGCTCGGTTCGGGGAGGGTGCGTGTACGGTGCGGGTAGGGTCCGCGGATCCTCCCCGGCCATAGATATCACTAACTTTTTTACCCTAATTTTCTCAGGAACTACTGAACGTATTCACACCATTTATGCAAAAGGCACGAGTCCGAACTGAGGACTACCTCTTTGCCAAATTTGGTGTCATTCCGTTCAGCGGTTCGGGCTGTAGCTGCGACAACAGATCCTATGGGAAATTATATGGGGAAAACGTGTTTTGGGACCCCCCCTTTTTTCTCGACCCTCGCTTCACGGATCACCGCAAAACTTTCAGGGTAGGAGCAGAGCGGACCTGGCCAAAAGTTTGGAAAATTTTGCGAGGATTCTTCAACCGGCGCCAACGTTATTCCAAATAGAATGTTGCGGATTTCCTATGGAAAATAGGTCCTAACTATAACTATCTACTGGCGACCGCCAGTAGATAATATATATATATATATATAAAATATATTTAAACTTTACAGAAACACACATTCACTGGATGACGTCATCAGTGATGTCATCAGTGATGTCATTTAAGTTGTCATCAGTGATGTCACTGACCATGTCATGAGTGATGTAATATGTGCCTTCATCAACAGTGCATTGCAGGGGTGCGAGTTTTAGTTAGTTCTACTAATTATAACGGCTGAATTTCTCTGGTTTTGTACGAGTGAAATATCCAACTAATTATAACGTCCCTGAAACCTATGGTTTTTCAGTGACAAAAAAATAAATATATATATATATATATATTCACTGAAAAAAACAAAGGTTACATGGGCATTATAGTTAGTTGGAGTGGGAGGTATGTTTAAAGGGTCCTTTTGAAGTGCAGGGTGATCGAATAATATGGTTCCTGTGTTGATAAACCTTCACTGTGTGTCAACTTATAAAAGCAATGAAGGTCCTAAGAACAAGCGAAAATCTAACATGGACCATGAGTTGACTTACAAATTGCAATACTACACATGCAATATACATGATCACATGTCCATGCAAGCTAAGATACATTGGCGTGACTTGCCACAAAGTGAAATTGTGGATTGGTGAACACAGTAGCAATATCAGATGCAAAAAAGCAACCACAAGTATGAGCAATCACTTCCTGACTTTACAACACCACTAACAAACTTACTTGGGTGATCCTGGAAACACTGAATGTAACAGGCAATGATGCAGAACACATTCTTTTCCAGAAAGAGTACAGCTGGGTGTACCAGCTCAAGACCTTTGACAAGGGTTTGAACTGTAACAACCCATGGCTCTCGCTCAGCCAGTAGTATCTTTACCACTGATATAAGTTTAATGTATGATAGGACTCATGCTAAAAACCTAACTCAAGAACAACGGACGAATATGACCATACCCTTAGGTAAGCATCCTTCACCTATCAGAGCTGCGTTCACCCTCATGATCCATTTGGTTTTCATTATTCTAATTACAAAAACAATAACAAAGCGAGTATGCCCTTATCTTTACTCAGAACATTTGTATTAGTGTTATAATAATATCACGCATCAGACCAGTTTCTTAGCATCATAAATTTGAAGATATCTATGTATGCCATGATACAGTGCACACAAAATAATGCCCTGATACATGCACTATGAGAATCTCCAGAATACCTATAGGCTGCCTACACTATCACTGGGATATGACTAGCACAATCTGAGACAACTTTATCACATGGTACTCTATCTCCTGGCATTACCATAGACGATTATTCATAGAACACCATATTTGAAAGGCTATATGTACTAGCCAACAATACCTTTTTTTTCTTAATGCAAGTACCTGACACTGGTCATCAACACAGTGACCACATTGTTTGATAACCTCCAGAATGATAATCTCTAGAATACCCATTAACCACCTAAACTATCATAGAGATATGACTAGCACATTGCTAGATGCCGTTAGGACACGGTACACTGTCTACCGGTATTACCACTAAAGAATCTTCAGAGTACACCTTCTTTATTTTAAAGGCTATACGTACTAGATAGTACAACCTTTTTTCTTAATACAACTACCTGACACTTTATCAACACACTAACCATATTATTCGATCACCTTGCGCATCGGAAGGACTGTTTAAAAAGACCTCACTGGTGCACTGCTGTAGCTATCGGACCATAGAACAGAGGTGGCTCCCCACCCCCCTTGCTCTGTGAGCAGTTCAAAAAGGAAAAATAAAATGATTACGCAATGTTATTATCATTTTATTTTTCTGTCCTGGCTCAGCTGGTTTACATTATAGGTGTTGGGCAGGGCTGGGCTGTCACAGGAGCATGGGGTGGAGTGTTGGGCCCTCTCTTAATTGCACATGATGGTTTGGCAGGCTGTCTTGGGCTGGACAAACAGTCATGCACACTTAGAATGGTCTCCACCTGACTGTATTGTACTGCCTGAGTAGAGAACATGCAGAGGCTTCCAGTCCCTGCCTGAGCACCACACCACTGTGCTCAGACCAATCACGATGCTGCTTTCATGCTGGTGACAGCAGCGTTGTGATTGACTAGGGGAGTCTGGGAGCCTGTGAGCTTTCTGCTTCTGTAATGGGCCGAAAAGGGCTGAGAGGCGACAGCCTGCCAGCAGATAAGTGATTTTTTATTTTATTTTTATTTTATTTTTCATCCGTCTCGCCAATCCCGTTAAGTGGCACTTACACTTCTCTTAACAACATTTCTGGGGTAAATGTCCACACCGATGCTTTCAATTGACTTCGTTTTATTTGGGTCGACCAATGTTGTGGGATAATAAATGCACATTTACCGGCCTTACAATTTCTCCACATTTCCCAAAAACTATTTTTCATTATCAGTATAATTTAGGAAGAGTATATATTTTTTGTTTTTTTTAGCATACCGTTTAACACAGTAGGGAATGTGACAGCCAATGCCGGACTTTTACTTTCTACGCCATTATGCGTACTTCCAAGATGTAAATTATGTCTAGTACAAGTAGGAGGCCCTCACCTGGAAATGCAAACTTTTAACACCACTGAAAACCATTTTAGACTAGTTATTTTCAATTAAGGTCACCAGGGGAGTATAAAAGCACACTCAACCCAGAATCTCTCTAAGAATCAGGAGAGACGGACATGCATCAATTCTGCGCTGGACGTTTTCAATGGAGGTAAATACCTGCAATAGCTATTGAGTCACTGTGCACCTAACATATTGTTTTCTAGGCATATTTTATCCTTTTCTTTCATTTAATTAGGCTTGGGGGCGAGGCAAGATAGGAGGGGGAGTGGTGAGCACTGCCTTCAGTGCGCATGTGGGTTTGGCTGGTTTTCTCGGGCCACATGAGCACTGAGCTCTCTCCAACCCAGCTGCATTGCTGGGTTGGAGAGGGAGCAGGCAGAGACTCTCAGTCTCCCAGGGAGCGCAAAACCTTGGCACTCTAGCCAATCTTGACTCTGCTTAATGCATGAGAGCAATGTCAGGATTGGCTGGGAGCCTCTGCCTGCAGCGAGCAAGAAGCAGAAGAGCTGCGTTTTGCTGGGCGTGATGCTGCAGGTAAGTTCTTTTTTTTGTTGCTTTTTTCTGGGTTTTTTGCCCCGTTTTTCCCCCGCCCAGCCATTCCGACTGCACACCAGCTGCTACAGCCAGTTTGCATGCTTCCACAATGTCATTTACATGTAGGAGACGTTCACTTGGAAATATAAACTTTTAACACTGCTGCAAAAAACACTTTAGACTAATTATCTCCAATTAGGATCACGATCACCAGGGAAGTTTAAAAGCACACTCTGTCCAGAACCTCTCTGAGATTCAGAGAGAGGGACATGCAGCAATTCTGTGATGGACATTTTCAACTGAGGTAAGTGCCTGCAATCGCTGTTCAGTCACCGACACCTAAAATATTGTTTCTCTAGCCATATTTGATCCCTTTTCACCTTCGGACTAAAGTTTTCCATCCTAGTCCCCTCGTATCTCATGGAGTAATAAGATCTCTTTTGAAAGGTAACTTTCTCTTTCATATTTGTTCAGAAATACTTTTCTAAACACACAGATGTTTTCAAAGAGTCTATAAATTATTGATTGGTGCACCTGTGATTCTAGATTAATTTCTTTGGAGTAATGCACATCACTTCCCTGCTGTTCATAACTTTTAAATAAAACACCTTTGAATGTGCACACATTTTCCATCAGTTTTTGAAATATTGCATTAGAGCACTAGTATCCAGATAATGTAATCTAATAGCACACACCTCACCAAAATCATTGCGGATACAGTCCAGTATTAGCAGGTTACATTATGTTTTCTCCACTTAGGCACACACTGCTTAGAATCTTCCAGATACCGCTTAGTATTAGAGGGGCAGCCTAATGTTACCCTGCTAAGGGCAAAAGTTTCACTTTTCTACATCTTCGTTACTATGTTACATATGCTGATTATTATGCACTTATCACTACTTGTGATATCTTATAGTTATTGTTCCATTAGTGTCTCACTGGGTGAATTGGGAATGAGCTCATTCTTAGTATGACACTGTGTGTATACTTATGATTAATTGTTTTGATTTTCTTACAGTTATGGGTCAAAGTCTGTGCTTATAACACAGACCAGTCATGAGCAGAATGTTCTCATTGACAAAGATTGGTAAGTAAATATTCTTACCCACACTGCGTGTGGAGTGCTAACATCTTCAGACTCTCCACTTCCTTGGCCTGACGAAGGGCAACACACCCAGAGGGGCAATTTCAGGCCGAAACATGTCGACCTTATGGACCATTTACTTATCCACTGAACCTTATTTTTAGCCTTATCTCTATCCTGATTCTTTCTGTTCAATAAAATTTGTCTGGATAGGATAGGCGATAATTTTAACTTTTCACTACTGTCAACATCCAGACTGTCTCCCTCCTGGTGGGGGACAGCGGACACTTGGAGAATGGAACAATCAAGTGACAGGCCTATTGATGACACTATTATCCACCATACCAGAGAAGCTAATGATAATATACACTGCAAACCTTGAATGTGTGGTTAAGGGTCTCCGAGATGACTTTCCCTGAGACTCTGGTATATCGAGACAAGTGGTTCATTACCCCATTTCCCTTTTTCTGATTAACAAACTTCGTTTCCCGAAAGCTGAATGAACCTCTGCTTCTTTCATCCCCCAATCTTATCTGAGTTTCCAGTTTTGTGTCTGAATCCAGTCACTGAGGCAAGTCAAAGGTTACATCAATTACAAGTGGTAAAAGAAATTAAGATATATTTATACTGATCTGCTGAAGACTGAGACTCTTAAGGTTCATTTTTTTATTTCGATACCTCAAAAATGGGATACAAGTCAATTAAAGCCACTTCAACTCACTGGTTTAAGTCTGTGATTTCTTTAGCCTATCAAAGATCAGAAAATGTCGTTCTGGATTTAGTTCAAGCAAGGTCAACTAGAAGAATGGCAGATTCAGAGGCAGAGAGGGCTTGTGTGCACATTATGCACAATTGCTAAGCGGCCATTTGGGTTTTGCATTCACTTTTATTTCCGATTAAAGACTGAATTTAGCTAAAGAAAATGAGCTATCTATTTGGTTCAAATATCCTTTCAAAAGAAGTTGTCACATGAAAGAGTTGCAGGTTAACTAAATCAGTCACTTGACATATTTTCTTTCTTAGGGCTGTTTTTAATAAAGCTAGTATTTTGCAGCAGCCCTTCTGTTTTGTGTGTTGAGTGTTCTTCTATTATTCTTTGTCCTGCTAAAGGCATATCCTTTTGGCATTACCTCATGGACCTCAAGGACCTTGATGAGGAAAGAGATCAGGATGTAATGTGTGGATTACTTACTCGTAACCTTCATTACTCTGATTCTCCTACCATTTCTCAGTACGTGCTTTACCCCCTCACTCCCAACTGGCCGTTCAGGCTCTATCTGTCTGTTGGGTTAAAAAAGAACAGAAAGTGTGAGAGACAGTAGCCCATTTTACAAGGTAAAGGGTGTAATGTCATGGATGGAAATAAGAAAAGAAAGAGGCTTGGACAGGGAGTGCTGAGAACTGAAGGTGGTTCTTTCAACTCATTTAAGTAAGTACAGTGATATGGTAGAAATAATCAGAGTAATGAAGATTACTGGTGAGTAATCCATACGTTACTACCTCACCGATCTTCCTTGTCCTCAACCTGCAATCCACTTGTCATCTAAACAACATTCTCCATATAAACACCTTATTTTAGGACTGACTTGACAGCACGGCTGTCTAGAGCCATATTGTTACCTCTCTTTAAAATACAGAGAGTTTATTTTGAATCCACCGATTGCACTCTTGCCACATGCTATAAGCTGTGTTGTGTCTCATTACCTCTTCTATAGGATGTTTCCACTGCAATAATTGAGGGTCTATTTTACCGGCAAAAATCAAATCTCATACAAGCAATGAATAAAAAAGTAATGTTTGAAAGTTTTTCCTTGCAATATGATTTTTTAAAGTCGGTGCCGGTATTTGAGTGCTAGCCTGAAATTTAAATAGCAATCTAATTGCTTGCATTTTTTTCACACAGGTCTGCTTCTTTGATCATTACTCCCACTATTTCTACTACCACCATTTCTAACACAACCCCCATTTCCACCTCCACCTCTACCATAACCACTATTGAAATAATCATAACTACCACCATTACAACCATTGCCATCACCACCATTACTGTCACTACCAACAGAATTACCACCATTACTACTAACATTACTGTTACCATCACAATCACCATTACTGTCTCTACCATTGCCACACCTTCATTATCACCAACACCACAAGTACTCCCTCCTTTACCACTAGCATCATTATTTCACCCCTATTAAGGTCATTATTATCAACCAGCCACCACCACAAATACTTGAACCACCATTATTACCACTAAAACTATTATCACCACCATTACCATTACTGTCACCACCACTAACTTTACCAAACAATATCAAATGTGGAAGAAGCTGAAACAAGTCCTTAGAGATAGATTGGAATCCAAGGACTTTGATATAAATATTTGGACTTGAGTAATGAATGGCACTGTGTGACAGGGAAGAGAACGCTACCACGGCAGACACGAGCCCATGGAAACCATGCTCACAAGTCGAACATGTACCACCTTCTCTTCCTCTACAGCAACCAGCAGTACCATACACAACAGACGGGTGGTACCCATATCCTTCACAGGACTGGTCACAAGAGGAGGAACGTGGCTCCTTTAATTTGGCCTTCCAGTCCGTCGAAATCCCGCCCCCTGATGACGTCGCGGCGGGGTGTGGAATAAAGACAGCGGTATCCCGGAAGTTGACGGACGGCGTTTCCCTGGAGGCAGAAGGAGAGTTGGAGTGGAGGAGTACTAGGAGTCGGGAGGAAGAGCGAAGAAGAGGAGAGAGCGACGAACCGAGAGCCGAGCCGAGCAGAGATGACCACTACAAGCCAGGAGGCCAACGACCCCTCGAGCCGCCCCGCCACGTTCCCACGGGAGGAGCGTGGCTCGAACAGGTACGGGGGAAAGTAGCGGGCTGGGTGGGAAGAAAGGCACCGCCTACGCTCTGAGCACCCATCTCGCTTTAGAATTATACAGTACGTACGGTCCGGCGAACCCCCCTACCCTCACTACGCACCAGATCCATTTGCACGTACTGGAGAGATCAGAGCACTTGAGCACTCGGTTTCCTTCACTCCCGGCCCCTGTTGTAAGCAGAACAGGACGCTTGTCCTAATACTTGGTTTCTTGTTTTCTTTCTTCCTCGGTAACAATCACTCCGGAACCCCTACCCGAGGGTTAGAACCGTCAAAGGGGATTTTCAGCGAGGACTCGGCCATCACCTCCCCTCAGTCTGGAGTTACCAAGAAAGAACAAGCCGGACTCCCCCTCGTCTACAGCATCGCGACGGGCAGCACGACAAAAGAAAACATTGTCCAAAATAAAACCCTCTTTATACCATCCTGGCCTGGTTGTCGACTCTGTCACTGCTACCCCGCCACACACTGTAAGTATATAAGACCGCTACTCATTTGTTAACTAGCTTCCAATCCTATTTAGTATTGCATAGCAAGACTTCCTCAATCCCTCAAAAATAATACCTTAGCAACTTAGTGTAGGGATGAAGAGGAGAGGGAATTGGCAAGCAAGAAGCATTCACCAGAGCTCAGAACAAGGAAATTAATTAGGTAAGAAAGAAATAAGAATTTAAAGTTGAAAGGTTTGCATATCTCACCTCAGTTTATTTGTGTTATGTTGAAGACAGAGAAGACTAATACGCCACAAAATGTAATAAAATATGATTATCCCAAATAACCCAAGGTCACATCTCATGGTGTGAGGAAAAACCTACACAGTAGGCAGAAAGAGCTACAACTAAATTAGAGTTAGAATGGCCTTTGATGACTTCAACATGAGACTGGTACTTTTTTGTAATTTGGTCCTCAATGAAGCCCTTTATGCATATAATCTGATATGATTAAATATGAAATATTTCTATTATGGGAATAGGAGAAATAATGTAGCTTGAATGATAACAAGGAGGAAACATAATATAGTGTCAAGACTCCATTTACAAGTGAACAAATGCTCTGTGGAATGAACTAGGAGCAATGACAAATAACAAAGAGTGTTTCCAAGTGATAGAACCCACTGATAGAGCTGCAATCATTAATTCATAAGGTATTGCATAGCCTGAAATAAATGTTCATGTTGTATTGTGTCCAGTATGACTGGTAAGTTCCATGCATGCATATGACTTTTCCATTCATTAATTGAAAGTCTCTGATTGCAGTCTGACACGAAGTTCAGAGAAGCAACATAAAGTGGTACATTTCATAACCTTATAGGATCACTAGGGCCTGCAGGTCAGCATAAAATACAGAAGAGTTGTTGTTAAACTGGCAGATCAAATAATATATTCTAAGCTTCCCAACTAAGATTTCTAAATATAGGTGAATGTGAATATAGTGAGAAAGGGATCACAAGAAAATGCCTGATGTGCGCTATATAAGTACCCAGACATATGCATATTTTGAAATCGCAGAGTACCTGCATTCGCAACTTGTCAATTCAAAATGCATCATGCATTAACAATGGTAACTGTGCCACTACCATAATATCACCATAGCACTGATGATATTACCTGTCAATTATAAGGTGGCAGGATATTTGACATAATGGTGATATTCCTGTTGCACCTGGAGGAACACAGTGCTGGTGGACACCACTTCCAGGAAGTCAGCTTGTCTCTGGGCTATAGGTGATCTTTGGATTCCCCACACACTGTTGTGCACACAGGTATACATGGAGTGGAAATCCCAGCTCATGGTATAACAGCAAGAAAATTGCCTGGACTCCCCTATTAGCAGTTAGTGGTGACACACCTCTCCCCTAGGGTAGGAAATTCAATGGGTTACTGAAATACCCAAAAATATAGGGGTTGAAGGGATCAATGTTATCCTAAATTCGGTTTAGGGGTGTATGGAGTTTCTCCTACCCTGCCTGACCATCTTGAATGGCAGTCCAGATAGAAGCCCTGGAGACCCCTTGATTCCAGGGGCGAGGGACAAGCAGAGCTACCAACAGTTAAGAGCTGGTGGACCTCACCTTATTTCACTGGTAGCACGCCTTGCCACCGGCACTTATTGTATTTGCGTGTCAAGTACTATCAACTTTATTACAACAAGGTGGGAGAGTAGCAAGTAGCTGGTTAAGGCAAACCCATAGAATTTGCCACCTTAGTTACAGAATTCCTGCCATAACCCATTTCTGTAAATAGCAGCCGGAATGGTCTACTACCTCTTTAGGGAATGGGGGAGCAGCACAGACCACTGACACCGGATTTGTGTGAAAACTTTTGCTTTTATTGAAACAAGTACCCATTACATATATAAACCCTGGGCCTATTTACCTTAAAAAACTAAAATCTCACTATACAAATATGTTATCTATATTGAACTATCCCCACCCCTAAATGTTTCTCCCACCGACAAATCTTAAACCTGCAAGTCTCTACCTCCTCCTGGGCTGATCTTAAGCAATTGAGACCTGTAACCTCCCATACAGTTTTACTAGTAACCTCTAACTTATTTTCCTAATGAATCTCAAACTTCCTGCCTCATTCAGGCGTGAGCTTGTCTACAGGTTTCCTTTCAGCCTGGATTGCCACTGTCAACAACAATAAACTTGGCTAACCCATGCCAACTTCTCAGCCAACTGCCAGCCAGAAAAAGGCACAGACATGACTTTTTCTGCATCCCCACCCCTTTGATGGTCACTAATGGACATTCAACACTTTGGCAACTACATCCGGTACCTTCAACAAATATGACTCAATACCGTAGTACAAACGATGAAAACTTCCAAGGCATCGAACCTCAAGTCTGCATGCTCAATTCTACTGATAATTCTTTACCTGTCAAAGGTCCTCATTTCTCCATTCATCTTCCTTGTCGCCTTCTCTATAGTTGCCGGCTTGGTGGCCTCACATCATACTCTCCTAGGTATGAACTCTGTTCACATTGATGTGGAAACCTGACCACTGCTTTTGTATCTCCAGTAAATTGTCTATCATCGCTCTCATCAATGCCACCCCTTTCTCTACCATTAGGTAATTCTTGCATAAATGCACCAACACATCAGGGTACTTACCTCCTACCAGCAACCTATTTAAATGGGGTACAATTTCCTTCCATCACATGCCCCCTCTGCCATGCCAGGGCACTTAAAACCTGTTAGGGTCCAGACCCAAATTTGAGCTGTGGTTGCTCTGCCTCGCCTGTCTTTCGGCCCACTTAACAAACGAGTGCCCTACTGTCCATAACAATATCCCAATGACCGCTGGGCCTGGAGCCGAACCTGTAAAACAGCACAAACAATTAAGTAAATGGTATTTTTTTAAGAAATCCCCCTCCCCCGCATATAATGCTAAAAACACTCAGAGGCCCATCAACCCAACCGATCATGTTCTCCCTGCTCCAACCCCTTCTACCTGTATTGGTTGCCCTCCCTATGTGGAACGAATGTGTCCCAAAACCCTTTACATTTATTCCCACCTGAGTTAGGCCTTTTTACAACATACCCAATAGCTGAAATGCCATCACCAGCCTGCTACCAATGTGCTGAAAAAAGTACCAACCCCAACTAAAGACCGCGCACAGGAAGTGGCCCATTTCACTGGTCAAAACTGACCACTGGGCACCTATGCAGCAGGACGTATCTACCCTGACCCTTCTGATCTGCTTACGACTTGTGTAGCAAAAATTGTAGTCTTGCCTCGCATGGGCGTACCTTCTCCCAAAGGACCCCCCCCCCCGACTACCCCTACCCCCACCCCCAAGAGTTCTGACAACCCAAGAACCCCAAAAAGCATCCAGGTCATCAATGCCGTGAACAAAACTTGTTCATCCTCATTTGTGCATATCCTAGGTAGACTCTTGATTGCTTCACAAAATAAGCCCCAAGTCAATGGCCACCTCTTCGGCCCTCTGCTCCAGGCCTACTTGGTGCACCCCTTCAAAATCCTTTTGCCCAGCTCCCCTGCAGATTGAGAGTAGCCATATTGCAGTTTTCCCATAAATGAAATACCTCCTAGTTTCCCTGCGATGGTAACTCTGGACTGCCCTATCTCAATCAAAGTCAACATTAACTGAACTACATCGTCTGTCCAGGAGCAAGCATCCCCCCTCCTCTGCACCCCACTATCTAAGAACTCTTCCCAAACCTGACTATAAGCTTGGCGTCAGGACAAGGCCAGCGGCTTTACCACCAGCCGGAGTACTTCAACACAAAAACCTGCAGCAATTTGAACACTTGAGTATCCCTTTCCCATTGCCGGTTTACTACTGCACCACTGCCATGTTGTTAACACATAATAGAACCTTCTTGTGCGCCAACTGTTCTTCCCTCAATGTCACAGACACTACAAGGGGAAAAAATTCTAGAACAGTTATACGCCACCCACCATGCATTCATTCGTGTGGCCATTCCTCCGCACACCATTTACCCTGCCAGTATAACCCGAAGACGATCCCACAGACGATGCACTTGATGTCAGAGTAAACCTGTGCATCCCGCTCAACCTCTGTCAGTGCTACCAGTGGAACTCTATTAAGAGATTCTAGAAATAAGGGCCACATTCTCACATCCTCCCTAGTCCCTTCTTTTTTTTTTCTTTTTTTTTTAGCAGAGTTTTATATAGAGCGAACTTGATCCGAATCCAATCAGGTATCAGAGCGCTTTACATAGCACCAGTTACATTACATGAGGACACACATTCATTTTTTTTTTCTGACAATCTTACATTATGATGTGGCATAGGCAAGCCAGACAATGCAATCCCCAACCGCCTACAAAATCTCCTTCCTGCTCTCACCACCCTAGAGGCAAAACTTAAATGCCCCAACACCCCCTGCACATCTTTACCTGTGACTTTTGCTTTTTGCCAGCATTGCATCCAACAGCAATTGCATTTTCAATTTGTTCTCTTCTGGTAGATGGGCTTCCATTGCCCCAGAGTCCATTTCAATACCCAAGAAGGACAGCACTGTACTGGGTCCGACTGTCTTCTCCGGTGCCAACCGCACTCCCAGGTCCCCCATGAGGTCCTGAAATCTGATGAGCATCCACTGGCAGTCCATGGAACTGGGTTTCCTCACAAAAAAGAAGTAATCAAGACTGTGTGTTATGTGTGTGCAACCCATGCACCATGAAAACACTCATTGGAGGAAGGTATTAAATCGTTCAAATAGCGCGCATGAGATTGAACACCCCATTGAGAGCTCTTTGTCAACATACCATTGCCCTTCAAACTGAATGCCCAACAGCTTAAAGTCATCGGGGTAGACTAGTAGCAAGCAGAAAGCTGACTTGATATCAGTCTTGGCCATTTGCACCCCTCGACCTACTTCCTCTATTATGGACAAAGCGGCGTACACTGAAGAATATTTGACCAATGCCTGATCCTCGAGGATGAAATCATGAACAGTGGTGCCCTCTGGCCATGACAGGTGTTGAGTTAGCCTAAACTGCGCCAATCGGGCCGGCCATACTCTGTTCCCGTATCTCTTTCACCATTTTCTTTTACCATGTGTTTGAAAGCACTAACTGATTAAGATTGTTTTTCTGCCTGCCTACTTTCGGGCCTTGGTACCCATTGAGAACCCACAAGTGTACCCTTCCCTCAACAACCTGACATCGTTCGTCTGATCTTAGAGTGCCAGCAAAAAACTCAGACGATGTAGCTTAATGGGCATACAAGCTCTTGCCCCCAGGTCCTTACATCCCTCCTAAACCCAGAAGCATGGCTGTACTGCTGATTGCCGGCAGGTCCCTGTTGCTGCTGCCACTGCCATGATGAATTACTAGATTACCCTCTCGCCCAAAGCAATTGACAAGGGGATGTCTGGCGGCACATTTTTAACATTGTGCCTGAACACGCAATACTCCTTGGTGCATAAGCCTTTGTTAAAATCCCAGCAGGCACCTGCCTGCCCATCCTGTCCTTTCCCAGTCTCACCCACCCCTCCCTAGTTGGGATGCCCTTGAAAGGGCCCATACATAACAGGTAATCCGCTGGCCATAAAGACTGTCTTGCCAGACTTGGCAGGGCCCATAACATGGTGCCAAAGGTCTGAATCTGCCTTCCTCTATTGCTCGTCAGGATCCAACGCCATACGTGTCCGAAATTCATCATCATGTTGGGCCCAGGTATAACCATAAAATAAATCTGCACCTTTTGTATGGTGTTCATATATTTAAAGAGTGCTACACACCTCTCAGGGTGTTTTTCACAAAAGACACTTACATAAATTAGAAAGGCCGTCGCTCAACTCTATTGTCAAGGAGACCTTAGGATGCTTGACTAGCTCATATTCTTCCTCCTTGGAGCCCCCCTTAGCTTTTAAATCCCTATGTAACAATTTCAACATTTCAACATATTTCCCATTCCAGATTTTCCCCTTGGTCGCTAGCCTAAGGTGTGCTCCCAAAGGCATCTTCTTTATCTTCAACTCTTTGCTCTCTAGGCCCTCAGGTTTCTCCACTGTTTTCTCCCTCCCACAGCCCCTCTACACTCTTCTCTGCCACCTTAGCCCGTGACTCTGGTGTCCCCGCATCCTTACCTTCGGAACCCTCAACTGCCTCTGGGACCTTGGTCTCTTTACACCATGCGAAGGAGTTATGTTGGCTGCCCCAACGGAGCTTTGCTCCTCCGTGCCTTCCCCCATGTCTGTCATATAAAAACCTTACTGCAAATGGATTGTGCTACCTTCCTGCAACTCCACCACATCCACACTAACTGAAACCATTGCAGCAGCCAAGTTCTCACCTCTGTGATCCTTACTTGGCGCCAAGGTCGGTGCTCATTCTGGAGCCCGTTGATTCGCCACCTGTCCCCTCCTTTAAGGCACTCCAAGGCCTCCGTGCTGCTGCCGCCCATCGCCTGAACTCTGAAAGACACTATCCACATATTGATGAGTGTCCAACCCTGCATCCCCATCCCATGTTGTTCCTCTTGATGTACCTCATCGTCCACCAATTCCCCCTCCTCTACGCTCTCTTCATCATAATCCAAAAATGTCTCGCTTAATGTGTCAAACGTCACAGCACCTGTGACAGCATTGGCTGCATGCCACTGCTGCATGACCACCTGTCATACACCTGTACTCTGATCCATTCTATATTGAGGGGCCGTATCCTGCCCTCCCCAGCTCTCGACTGATGCAGCATGCCGTGTCCTGTGCTGACGTCACCAGAGGTAGTCCTGTACCCTCCTGCTAGTTGCACCCCCAAAGTCATCCTGGACCTTCTTTGGGCAGTGATCTTGCCACCAACTCACAAAAGAACCCACGGGTGCCAAGGTATGTGAAAAAACTTGAATGTGATATACAAAACTCACACCAGGAAGGAAACCGACTGATCAAGGGAAAGTATCCCTTTTAATGACGGCTCCCCTCACACACCATTTTTTTTAAAAATATATTTTTATTGATTTTTCACCTCAAACAAACATCAACCTCTTATAACCCATCATTATCAAGGAGCACATTTCTTGATACATGTATATTGTTACACTTCAATTGTCCAGTCAATATTATACACCTTGATATGCATTACTCTGTTGCCTTAGTGCAAACTTTTATCAGACAGTGCCTTCATTGTGTAGTTTTAGTGTAACAGTCTTTCGGTCCACCCCACGAGCCATCAAATCAATCAAGCTGTGTGAGCGCCCAATTATTTGTTGTTCCCTCCCCTTTTCCTTTTTTCCTTTCACTTGTTGCAGTAGCTGTTTTTTCTTTGGATCCAGACGAAGGCCTGACCTGAGAGGTCACTAATGACCGAAACATGTTGATCCCTTTGATGTAGCTGTCTTGAATCTTGACAGTCTCATCATTCAGCTTATTGTTGTTTTTAATCCTGTCAAAGGGTAGCTAAACAAAGCTTCGCTGGCTAGCTCTATAGGCAGTTTTATCTCACATTCACGTTAGCACTGCACTTTCCATTCATCCACACGCCATGCTAACATAGGGTTTTTAGTACAACCCATGTGCTCAAATTGAAAAACATCCTGAGCTCCTCCCTTGTAGAGAAGGGGTTGTAGCCCGCGTTAGGACTAGGTTCCTAACGTGAGGAGGCACCCCTATGATGAAGCATGACACCAATGGTGTGTGAGAGGAGCCATATGTAAAAGGAATACTTTCCCCTGATCAGTCGGTTTCCTTCCTGGTGTGAGTTTTGTGTATCACATTTGAGTATTTTCACATACCTTGGACCCGTGGGTTCTTTTGTGAGTTGATTGTTTGAGTGGGGAGTGCACCCACACTGGTCCTTAAACCTCCTCTTAGCCCTCTGTGTGTGTTGCAGTGATCTTGCCATCCAAAGCCACCGTTGAGCTGGCCGTACCGGACCAAGCCTTTTCTTTCAGTCGGGGCAACAAAGCCGCACCAAGCTCCCCCAAATCTGCCATGTTGCAGTCTTGTTTGCCCTGTAAAAAAAAGGTTAGAGGTCTGATGTGCTAGTAACTACTTCTTGTGGAACCTGTTTTGCCACTCTGCCTGGCCACTTAGCACTGCCTGTGTGTCTTGCATGGCAGCTTTCCCTGTAAATCACATTGCACTCCTGACGTATCTTCCTGCAACTCACCTCACGCCCGTGCTGTGCTATGTCACCTCGCCCCCAGGGCCAGCCTTCCTGTCTCCAGGTCGGCCCTAGTATAAACTTTCATTGGCTTCCTAGCCTCACTCACGTCTCCAGGTCTGCCCCACCCAAGCTGCTCATCACCAGAGTCCCCCGTTGTTCTTTCCTCCACCCAGTCACTACATTCTAGCAGTGCTGCCAATCTTGTTGATGCCAGGGCCCCTATGGTACCCCTGTGAGGTGGCATGTAAACTCTCCATTCCTGTGCCCCCCTGCTGTCATCTTCCCAGTGCCCTTTGGCTGTGGTGCCCTGTTCATCCAACACTTTTTATGTTAATTGTGTCCTTGCCGCCTCCGGTATGCGCTCCAAGCAGCTCCTTCACTCTAGCAAAACTGGGGTCCATCTGCCACTCACCCCACCCTGCCAGTCTCCCTCTGCTCTCCCCTGCCTACATGTGCCTGAATGACTAATCTCTTTGGGTCTGCTCTCCCCCATGGATCACTGTGTGCCCTCTAGGCTGCTCTCCTCACTCTAGAGTGGCACCTTCCTCTCACTTCAGTAACTTGAAATGCTGGAGTCTGGCACAGCGGTGAACACGCGATCACTGACTCCTTGACCCCTACTGGATCTTGCTGTATTGGGGCGGCCTCCACTTGTCGTGCCTGCCACCAATAAATCAAGACACCCATCTACTCCAGAAGCTGGAAAGCTTGTGCCACTTTTGCATCAGCCAACATTCTCTCAGGTAAATGCAATTCAATAAAATGCCTATCACAACCCTAATAACTCTGATAATTACCTCAATTGAAAAAAAGCCCTGAGACCTACTACCAGCCACTGTGTCACCATTATAAAACAATGACTGGTAGCATCCAATGGCTGGTTTTTAATCCCTGGGCTACCATATAGACCAAACAAGCCCAAACTACAGATGCTCCTGTCCCCAAATTCTCCCAAGGGGTAGACATCGCTGTGGTCGGGGGCCCTCTATGACCCCATTCTGTAAATGTCTAAATAGGAGCTTCTTTGTCTTAAGGTAACAAATGTGGTACTATCGTAGCCCCCATATCTTGACATTCTTCCCATGATCTAACAAGGATGCCGATCCACATCCTGCTGGTAGGGACGTGAATAATACAACCACATGTGATTGTATAAACATCATAGTTACAATCTGAGGAAATTTACTCAAAAACTTTCTTCTTCTTCATGTGTCAGGTGAATGGATATGGAACAATGGCTATACCAATAGTAACTTGCTTCCAATAAAGAAGAAAAAAAAGAATCTTAATGCAAGCTGGGGATGAGATTTCA
Organism: Triturus cristatus; assembly: GCF_964204655.1. NCBI lineage: Eukaryota > Metazoa > Chordata > Amphibia > Caudata > Salamandridae > Triturus > Triturus cristatus. The sequence continues at coordinate 399,811,966 of NC_140595.1, read as the reverse complement.
CACCACCCAGACTGAAGACCCCACAGATTTAAACTGGTTGAATGAGGAAAATCTTAGCTCACCTTCAGTAGCTTCATTTGGACAGCAAGGCAGAGCCAGGGAAAATGTATGTGATGATTTATAGAACAAACCAACAACGCAACAATACAAGTAAATAAATATAGAATTTCATGGTTCAGACCAACATTAATGATGAAGAAAACTATTTAATAGTGACAATAAAGCAAAATAAAATATGGTAAAGGTGATCAACATTTATGCTTTAAAGTGACAGGTTCGTGGACTCCCCTTGCAAGGCCTGTCAATCTGAGAAGAGTTAAAGAGGAGACGTGTGGCTTGCTAATATCAAATCGCTATGTAGATATTTACCTTCCTCATAAGGTCCCTCATACATTCACACATGATGAACATACCATAGGAGGCAGCCACATTTACCCATCCAAATAAGATGACATTTGCTTTAGCTGGTCAAACGCAAAAAAAACCTAATTGTTAGAAACTAAGCAACTCCCACAGGCTTGTAACAAACCTTCTGATTGTGCTAGAGTTGAAAACCTCAGCATTTTTTTACTTAGAGGATAAATATAACACCCTCAGGACCACAAATGTTTTCCAGTTGGACTTCTGAATCAACAAAAACGTGTCAGGAAACTCCCTTCTTACTAAATCATTGAAGAGACTCAGCACAAGCTGCCAAAATAAATCCTGGCACCACCAGATGGCCCCCTTAGAATTTGCTCATCTTAAGCAGTGGCATAGCGTAAAATGATGGGCACCCCTTTAGAATGTGATGAAGGGCCCCTGAGTGTCCCATATGTCACAGATAATCATTGACGTTGGGCTGAATGAGGCCACTTTAAAGCGTTAGGGGCTGCCTGGAGGGTTGGGCCCTCGGCTGCAAGGGCCTGCGTCACGCCCTGATCTTGAGGGCCATCCTCTTAGACCTCGGTATTAAAGTAGGACTCACATCTCTCTAAGTATGGCACGTCTCTAATGAAATAACATGCTTAGAGTGTAGTAACAATCAGTACCAAGGATTAGGGACAAACTAATTTTTTGTAAACTGACATATCAGTAGATTTACTAAGTATGGTGCAAAACTGAAGAGAATGCAATCAAGCCATTGAATTGTGCAGAAATTGGATTCACACTGTGTGCCACAGACCAGCAAAATAAATATCTGCTGCATCACTGTGCCTGCACTTGGCAAAATGTACCAGCAACAAAATCCCTACCCAAAAACCAAACTAAAAGTGAATCAATTCAAAATTAGGGTAATTTAAAGAATAAAAGGCATATGTGGGTAAACTTAAGCCAATGGCCAATCATAAGCTAAAACCTGCCATGGTAGACATCCTAAGACTGGCTTATATATGAAACAAAGAAATGTAATAAATAGCCTTGAGGATATGTATCATTACGTAGGAAGTATTACGATTATTTTAGGGTTTCATTACCTAGTTATCTATGAGTACATTCACTCTACATTATAAATGTGGTTCAACAATACAGTTTATAACAAAATAGATTTCAAATTGGTTTACAGCAGATACATTTTACATTTGAAACTGAAGTGCTCTGCAACCACACACAAACATTTGTTTAAAATATTTTTGATTGACGATATAAATCTTTTGAATCTTCCCTATAACAGCCAATATGAGGCATTCTTCAGGGCTTAAATGCAGAAGGGAACATTACTGGTTTTACGACTTAACAGGATATTGTCCACAAAGATGGACATGTTTTCTGTCACACAACCAAAATCTAGCCCTCTTTTTCCTGGTGATTATCTTAAACCAGTGCTAATGGTTTTATCACTATTGCAAATATTAGGAGTGACTTCGGCCACCCTTCCCTGATGCCCCTTTTATTTGAAAACTAAATGAAAAGATTGAATTGATCATAATTATGGCATTCAGTTCTGCATATGAAGCAAAGACTTTTGATTCAGTTTCCCCTAACACAAATTCTTTCTTCATGCTTTTTTTTAAAAAGGATCAACTTATCCAGTCAAAGGCCCTTTCAGCATCTAGTGCCCATAGTGCTAAAGGCATTTTTTTATTAGATTTTTCAACCCGTTATCCTTATGTTATCAAATGTTATCAAATGTTTGTCTGCTAACTATAACTGGTGAATTTCTGTTTTCTTTAGTTCAAAACGTTAATGTTGTCACTGACATATTCACCCAACTATTGCGTTACTTTAACCTTAGTTTTTTTCAGTGAATTTCCGTTTTTTCAATGTAAAATATTATTTTATTACCATACGTAAAACCAAACCTCCACTGTGCGGGTGATTGGTCACAGGGCTTTTGTTTTTTAAAGGGGAGGGAGGCCCCATGTCCCATCCTCAAGCGTTATTAGGCCCTGGGGACCCCATCTCCCTGGGCCTTTTTTTATTGGAGGGGAACTGCGTGGCCCCCTCTCCAAGACTATTTTTGGCTCCGAGGGTGGGATCCCTGGGCCTTTAGAGGCTTGGAGGGCACGTGGCCCCCTCCCCATATAGATTCATTTTGGCACTGGGGTGGGCTACATGAGTCATGTCATGGCTAGGGCAGAGGGGCATGGCCCCCTCACCCTTTTGTTATGTATGTGCTGTCCTAGGGATGGAGTCCCCAGGTCCAAAAGGGGCCTGGGATGTGGGCCACAGGGCCCCCTCCCCTTTAAAATAATACTACAAGCCCTAGGGGATGGAGTCCCCAGAGGCTCACGGAGGGGGGTCATGGTCCCCTTCCCCTTTTACAAAAAAAGGCCCTTGGGGTGGGTTTCCCAGGGCCTAATAAGGATTGGGGAGGGGGATCCACTAGACCCTCTCCCCTTGAAAACAGATACGCCCTGGGGAATGGGGTACCCAGAGCCTGATAAGACCCAGGAAGAGGGGCTATGTGGTTCCCCTCCGCTTAAAAACAAAAGCTGCCTGGAGAAAGGGTCCCTAGGGCCTAATGAAACCCTTTTGAAATACATAGGACACTGAGGGACGGGATCCCTGGGTCCAAAAAGGCTCAGAGAGGGAGCTGTATGCCCCCTCCCCTGTTTAATTGTATGTGGCCCTGGGGGATATGGTCAACGGGCCCAAAGGCCAATCCTACGCCAAAGATCATCCTCCTCCATGCATGGCGCAAAGCCCTGCGTAGCGTGGGGTTGGCTACCTTTCAGGGAGGTTAGCCACAGGCCTTACAATTACATTTTACTATGCACTGATAATCTCATAAACGCCAATCTAGTTAAACTTTTGTAAAGTCTACATTTAAAAACATGTAATAGCTATTAATTACGCATCAAATAATTTTGAATGCTGTGTTTTTCAATGTCCTGACTGACAGTTTTGATAAAAGGAATAAACTATTTATGAAAGTTAAGTGAGAATTGACTTGTGACTACAACTGTGCCCGATTTACACATCCACACACATCAGACTATGCACATTCACCTCAAATATCTCAGAGCTATTAATTTTGGCAGTGCAAGTATTTTAGTGACCTGATTGCATACTATAACATTGTTGGCAAGTCCAGACTTCATCTAAATCACATGGATGCTTCAAAAGTTGTAATGTTGATGAAGATCACGGTAATCATATGAGTTGTGACGAAAACTACATTGTACCCGTAAACAAATTGTAAACTTTGAATTACAAGCTTGGTTGGTTTATAAATATAGCAATTACTGGATGCAAGTTGCTGTGTAGCTGCAAGATTGGAAGACTGAGTTAAATGGATGGGAATGGTTGGCTGGATAGAAGTACAGACAAATCAATTTTAGTTTGCCTTACAATTCCTAGGTATGTATCAAGCAGTTCAAGTGCCATGAGCAGTGAGTTAACACTAAATTTAAGCTCAATCTTGATAGCGGAATAGATAAGGATGTTATTTGCAATGCATAAACTTGGTGAAAACGTGCAACTCCGCAATGTCTACTAAGATGGACCTTTATCTCGAACTGAGGCTGATGTCACAAATTCAGTATCCTCTCTGTGACAGTGAAGCAAATTCTGCCCAGCAGTAATGCCAGAGAGGAGTAAGCCTGCAAACTATGAAGGTTTATTAGCAAATTAGTAAAGTTACAACCTCAAATCAAATCAATTAAGCATAAGTCAAGCATAAGTCAATATTTTCATCTGTGTAAAGCATGCATGACTGTAATCCAGTCCATTTAAATCGACAAATCCAAGTGTGTATTAAAGAAAGCATATACAAAATAAGAAAAAAATCCATCCTTGTAAATGGAAACTCCCTAATGCTAAACTAAGATAGTGGCTAAGTCAGAAAACTTCGGAAGCAACAGGCATCAGCAAATATCGTATTGAAAGAAGAACCAAATGAAGGTTCCAATTAGAATGTGAAGAAATGTACTTCCTCTCTAGGGTAACTCTATGAGTTGAAAAATTAGCACCGGGCTTCCAGAGCGAGAAAGCAACTTCCGCCCGCAAAAGTGGACAAAGGCAAATTCTAACTAACTAAATGCTTCACACAGTACTTAAAACATGAAAGTGACACATTCTACAGGTTACTACTGAGTAAGAACCAATCAAAAACCAGTGTTCCAGCTGTACTTGGTTGCGGCCTCCCTCTCACGAATAATACAGTGCCAACTTCTTCCATCGTCTCAGCCTTCAAGATATCACACCAAGGAGTATCCTCTACTTCCCATCTTGTGCAGGTGTTGAGTAAAATCTGTCAATTAATCAGTTGTAGCAAATATGACCTTCACACAATAAGCTAACAGAAAACAATTTTAAATAAGAACACAGTGGCACTGGTGCTTGGATTGAAGAAAGGAATTATGCACAACATGCAGAATGGACCTGGCAACCTTGGCATGGTTTTCCCCTAACTTGAATGAATAAATGAATGAATGAGGAGCTTATAGAGTGTTGCTTCAATATTAATTTACCTAGAAAAAATGAAAGATAAGAGGCGTTTGGCAAAACAGGAACAGTTGGTTTAATTAAATGCAGTGGCCGGGAGAACAGGCAACAGAGTCAGGGTCTGGAGACTCTCTCAAAGCAGATTGGTTTCAGCCGTCTTTTAATACATTACATGATGCATCGTAGAGCAATTTATAGATTACTTTAAAGACAAAAATCTGGGAGTCGTCATGGGGCAATAGATCTGGTCATTTGAAGTGGTGTAGGTGGGTCTCAATCTTACATGGACACAATGTGAGGCCAGTGGGTACGTGTCCAGATGTCCAGCATGGGGAGCGTGTGATCACTGAATGCAGTGTGAATGTTGTGTTCTGATTGGCTGTGTTCCTAACTTAGTGTGGCATCTGGCTTTTTGGTGTTTTGGGAACGCAAGCCCCTCTGGCCAAATGTGTTTTATTAGGGCCAATCTTCTAAGACCCTTGTGGTGTCACTACCTATCTGTGGGATCAATGTGGGTTTTCCTGTTTGTGTGTTGGTCTACTTGTCACCCCACCTGTGATCTGTCAATCAGTTGCTTTAGGCCTAGGTCACAGAGCATGCCTGACCACCTATTTCTGACTCGGGTTTGATGGGGAGGTCATATCAGATGGATTCGACAACAGCGATACAAGTTCATTGTTATACGTACATATATCATGGCATACATCGACATCGTATTTATCAATATTAACAAGTGCGCTGTCACTCACAAACAAGCACACTGGCGCGGAGCTTAGATCCCATATAAACCCAGAGTGGGGGTACTAGAAGGGAGAGTAGGAGATCAGATAGCAGGACTAGATTAAGAATTAACAGAGAGCGTCTGGGGCCATGAAGAGCAGGGTCTTCAGACTCTTCTTGAATATGTCTTCCATGACCATGAAGAGGAGAGAGCTAGGGAGTTGGTTCCAGGCTTTGGTGCCTAGTACCAAGAAGAACTTTCCATCCCGGGTCTTAAGTCTAAAAGAGCTTCAAAAGATTAGCTTCAGTCTTGGAGTGGCTGAAACGAACAGTGAGGTATTTGGGTCAGGTGGACTTGAAGATTCTGCAAACCAGTAAGAGGATCTTGAATAGGATCCTCTTGTGGGTTGGTAGCCAGTGTAGATTTATAAGCCCTGGGAAGGCTGATCTCCATTTGGAGAGTTTCAGTACTAGTCTAGCAGAGGCATGTTGTACCATCTGGAACTTATGGAATAGCTGCTTGGAGGATCATACGTAAAGACTTGGAATAGTCAAACCTTGAGGTGATTAGAGCGAAGGCAACCACTTTCCTGGAGGCCAATGAAAGGAGGCTGGCATTTATTTTATGGGATTTAATTAGATTGAAGCACGTTCCAGAGCTTGAACCCTAGGCTTTTTGCAACTTCTACTGTGGCAGGGGGTGGGGGCACAGAGTTGGGACACCATTGGATCGGGGAGAACAGGTTTGACTTGCCGAATACCAGGATTTCAATTTTATCCATGTTGCATTCAAGGTGATTATTTTGCATCCACAGGATGACGTTGGTGAAACAATTTTGAAAGTTTTGTTCAGAACCAAAGGAGCTATTGTCTAGGTATAGAATAAGCTGAGTATCCTTAGCACAGAATGTCGTAGCGATTCCAAATTAGGCTATTAGAGAAATAAGGGGAGCCATATAGACATTAAATAGTGCCGGGCCAAGGGATGAGCCCTGTGGGACTTCTAATGTCAGTGGTCTTTCTGCTGATGAAAATTGTCCAAGGGCTACTGTTTGTCTCCTGTCAGTCAGGAAAGATTTTATCCAGGACAAAGCCTTATGGGAGATTCCACTTGCTAGGATCCATTGAAGGAGTATAGAATTATATTGTATAAAATCGCATATCTCCGGTTCTACCAATTGGATGTTTGTTGTTTTGGTCTTCTTTTATTTATTAAAGAAAGTTCTATTTTTTAATTTGGTGTTGGATCCTTTAGGTGTAGTGTTTTCACTTTATAAATGCTTGACGTCTTGCACAAATACTATGTGTGTTACAAGTTAACTTTTCATTAAGATCAAATACATGATGATGACACCATGCCACAGTTTTGGGCTGGCTGCTGTCTTAAGTAATTGAAGAGCTCAGGCAGCACTAGTCTATCACCTTCGAAGAGGTAAATGAGTGCTTGTTTCATGCAAGTTCTGCATTTTACTGGACATGCAGCATTTGTTGGCCTACCTAAAGTAAACAAAACAAAATAATACAATAACCTACACAAAGCACCATAACTACATTTTTAAAACATAGCAGGGTACATAACAAAACTGTCAAAATAGAATTGCAGTACAATACAACAAAATTGCATTGCAATAATGCGGCACAAAAAAGCAGCGTAAAAAACAACAGAGCACATCACCACCACAACAAATGCCACTCAAGAAATTTGCACACAAGTTCTTGTCACGCATAACCACCTCCAGAATTAAGTTTCGGTAATGCGGTAGTTAAAACTATTTGGTGCAAACACTGCATTAACTTACTAATCAAGGACATGAACTAGCGCCAGTCAAAATGCTTTGGGATCCGGCGCCTGATGTCGTAATCGTAAGCGCCTTCCAATTTAAAAATTGTGCAAATATGAGAAGGAAACGGGTATTCATTTAACGCTCAAAGGTGGGTCTTAGATTTATCGGTTCGTTATAATATAAAATCAAATTTTCTAGTGGAAATGTTGACATACAACATATCATTTCACGGTGTTTCTACTTACTAAAGCACAGCCTGGAAAAATAACACTCAGGCGCGCAACACCCATTGGACTCAAAGGGCTTCAGCCCCCCCGTCGTGTGTGGCAGCCCGGGATGAGACACCTTCCCGGGCAAAAAAGCAGCCGCACCCGAGCACTTCACAGGTCTTTAAAAGACCATTTGCATGTTAATGAGGCCTTGCGGTTGTTTCACCCCTTCTAAGAGCCCCTGCAGCTCCACTCTGCCAATTGCTTAAAGTTCAGCCCCCCCCGAAATTTTTGCTCAGCCCCCCCCGAAATTTGACTCTAGTTGCGCCTCTGATAACACTGCACCTGGTCGGAACTGTCTGAGCGTTTTCGCTGTTTTTAGGCTTACGGTCCCAGAGAGGACTGCATTTAAAACTGAGCACATCTATAGTAGTGAATGAGGTAGGTGTGCTCAGGAGTTGACACTGACAATTAACCTTTACAAACAATGTTTGTAATCTCTCAGGTGGCATCCACTTCCTCTGTGCTATAGTCCCATTGGGGACCATCGGTTTTATAATGCACGTACTCACTGAAAACAAATCAAAATGCAGCTTGGGAAGCCGTGAACTACATTACACCTGTGACCTTCCCAAGGGGAAGCACGATTTTAGGCTGACAAACATCCGAAATTAAGAAACTAGTGCCATGTGTTAACAATGAGGTATCTTACATCAGATTTTGTCAAGATATATAACCACTGGCCAGCTTTACATTAAAACGATACATCTTTTCATTCTAGGGCCCAGTTTTACTAATGCCAAGTGCTGGTGCCAGCATAACACAAATTAGCGCATCTATTTACGAGCAAACACAAAAGGGATCTTGCGCAGGAACAGTGCAGAATTCACAGTTCAAAACCGCTTGGCATCAAGGTAGCATTACTGTGGTGAACACCCATTGGTTTTCACACAAATCCAAATCTACCAAATAAGCCAGATAAGTAAGTCTGTCTGTCTTTCTGTCTGTCTATCTATCTATAGAAATATATATATAGATATAGAGACCTACATAATGAACTGTGTTTCTAATTTTAACTGGTTGTCTTTTATAAAATGACAATCACCCAGGCTAATGGGAAACAAATTAACTGGGTTTGCCCTGCTTTTCAATTTATTGAGAGCAAATACTCTTTTGATAATGATATATGCTTTCATAAATGAAATTATGTAGATCAAATGTTTATTGTGTATTGTTGTGTATAAGTAGTATGTTAAAAAAAAAACTTTACGGTGAGGATGATGAAGAAGAAACAAGTGTAAGATGTGCCTCAGTAAAGGGCACCAGTTTGTGCAGGACCTGTGAAGAAAGGGTGCTATTTAGGGGGGAAGTTGTTTAGTTTTGGACAATGAAATGGGAAATTATTTGAAAATGTGTTACACACCATACTGAACTTGGATAGAAAAATGGGCTTGCGTAACTGTCCTTATGAATACCAGGCAGGAGATAGACTTAACTGGGGGGAACAAGGTGGAAGTTACCAACCTAGGACATTCTGGTGTATGTGAACATTGTCAAGTGCACTGAGATAAGTGCAGCTCCTGTTTGCTGTGGCTTGGATCGCGGCGGTCCCTCCAAGTCACTTTTACAGCGTTCTATGCCGCTCCCGTGTTAATGCAGTTGGTACCAACGTGCACCAATTGGGGATTGAGCACCAACGTTAGGTCCCAACAATGACATGCCCTTACAGCAGAAGTTGATGTGTTGGTTCTTGTTTTAGCATCTTTACTCAGTGCTCTAGTAGAGGCATAGATATGCATCTGTATGCTACTGCAGACTGTGCAATATCTGGTTTCTGAGAATGAGTAGGACAAGGGTTTTATTTCAACACCTCCTGCATTAATTAAGTTTTCATGCGAGAAATCAGTCTTCATAGAGAGTGCATTCATCCTAGGCATTCCTTCATGGCATGGTTACCGAAGTAGTTCTCTTTTACACGTCATTCCCTCATTGGGATCACATTCCTTCTTTAGATAGCTGTCCTTTTACAAACAAGGGGAGTGTTCTGAGTATTCAGAAAAGTCCTGGTACTTTCTTAGAACAGTTTCCCAGTCCCCTGAAATAAAGAAAGAGCAATCAGCCCTGCATCCTCCTAGGCGGTCAAATTCTCCCCAACGGAAGTGCTGAAGCTCTTTATGTAGGGGACGTTTCATGGTCCACCTCTTCTATGGCCTACCCCTCCCTTCTAATAGGGTTAAAAAGTTAACTTCCCTCCTTGTTTGGGAAATCTGATTGGTAAGACGGCGTGTTGAAGGCTGGGAAGCTGCATACTTCCATAGTACCAGGCTCCCTTCTGCTGGGGCCTGGGCAATAGTAGGTAAGAGAAAATGGCAGTATTGCCAGTGTAATGGACTTACACCACTTTTCCACTTACAGGATTTGGAGTAGGTGTGAGGCTGTATTCAGAGATCTCTTATGACAGTGGTGTGTATCGACAAAAGAAACAAGGTGCATCTCCTGAAAATACCCCTGTGCGTAGTGTGGGAGATCCACATACACTCCCCGCCTCCAAGACCCTGTTGTTGAGAGGGTGTACTAGGTGGCACACAAGAAAAATAGTTTACAGATGTCAACAAAGTTCATACCCCGTGGTCAGAAAAATGTAAATGGTTTCAAAGTTAGGAACCATCTAAAATTGCAATGGATGCAGTTGTGCAGATAATCATAGAAATGAGGCATTATCTGTGTGAATTATGAACAGACACACTTACAGTTAATTATGTAAATATTCTACTACCCATTCTAAAGCCAAACATTCTATCTCTACCATTACATAAAGCAATTCATCTGAGACCAATTTACGTCTGCTTACTAGGACGATGAAGTCAATGAGGGAACTGCAGTAACAATACTTCATCAAGATCTGTACCTGAAGCCTTTGTTTAAAGAATAAAAGGAAGTTAAACACTGGAACATCCAATAACAGACTCCCAAGACATGGCACTTTTTGACATTGTGAAAAGCCATATTCTGATCCTTAACCCCATGGGATTTTGGTTGGATTCTGTTTTCCTGAGAGAGATGTGAGAGGAGCAGCCCATTCAGAATATAAAAGTTAGATCATCTTTTAAACCCTAGAAATCTTTAGAAAGCCTTTAATTCTTGATTCTACAGCTATGAACCTCTAGGTTCTTGATGTGGAGTTATATTTCTCCCCTTCTAAATAATATCCCAGAATATCTAAATTATTGTACTGGATTAGCAATGAGTCCTGCTTGCTTGGGAGCATTCAGAATGATACTCGGATACCAGGGAGATGTCGTAAACATGTGGGGCTGAAGATGATGATGTTATCAAGGTAGGCAGATGCAAAGGTAGAATAAGTTCTTAATCTGATCCATCAGGCATTGCAAAGTTGCAGATGCTCCTTTCAAATGTACCAAGCAATTTGTTGAACATTTAAGTATTTGCACCACCATGTAGATTCAGCCAGGTAGGCTAGAGAATATGTTTTACAAATCCTGTATCAACACTGTCAAACTTTTTTTCAGATAGCTTCTAAATTGGCAATTTTGCACTAACTGTGTCCATGTTCCTGACGTTCATGCCAGAAGCATTAAGATCAATGTCATCTGAAAGAGCACCTTACCTTGAAATGTAATCTCTTAGTCAAGTCATCTAAGATTTTTCCCCATTCATCATATGGACCTGTATTAGCTGACATAAAGCATTGAAAAGGAGCTCGCATCAACAATACATTTCAGTGTGACTCTCAGTAAGGACCAGGAATCACTGACTATAGTTCCAATGGTTTCATTTTGGGTTCTCAATCAATCCAGTATACATGCAGACCAGACCAAGGACAGGTTCAATAAATGCCACAATAGAAAAGGTATGCTGAAATATCTCAGCAGGTTAAAACGCAAGAAAATATTATATTGAAACACAATTTTCACAATTGTATAATCATACATTAAAGCAAATAGGTGTTCCATAAAGAAACGCTGAAACAAAGTTGTTGACTCCTAGCATAGAATAAATATAAGGTCATGTAGTAGAGGTTTCTAAATTGGGAGCTTAGAACAAAAGGGGAGAAAGGTGTCAGAAGGATCAGACTTCAGTAGAAGTCTAAAAGAAAAGGAAATCAGTATTTAGCATAAAGCTTCAGCCTGCAAGAACAGGGCAACCAGAGAGTTCTGTACCTCTCAGAGTCTAAAGAAATATGCTCTACCTACAACTGCAAGAACACCAATTTAAAACTAACTGGCAATTCAGAATATTCTTATCCCTCTCACACCAACAGGGAGAAATCAACTCACTACTGGAATATACCTGCAACATCAGTTCAGGTTCACACCGTATCGAACTGCAGCTTCGGTTCTCAAACTTGAACATTTTGCCATCCTGGCACAGGATGAACAGAAGGCCTCTTTTAACCATTGTTTCTCCACATTTATTGCCAAATTTCCTCTGAGACATCTTTATCAGTCGTCACAGACAATGAGCCTTTCTCTGACTAACAAATATCATAATAATAAACCTACAAGTGAAAAAGAAAACCTGCTGGTGAAGCAAAATACATTTCAACTGAGACCTGTAGTCAGGCTGACTTTAGTTAAGCATTTTAACGTGCACTCCAAATACACTGTTATATATACACTCGTAACTTTAGGAATAAATGGAAAACGTGAGTAAATTAATTCATGTTTACATATGCAAATGTCACTTTAAAAATAAATGTAATATATCTTGAAACATAAGTGTAAAATGTAATTACATCTCTTCATCATTAAACTGAACATTAGTGCGCACAAATATAAATCTCTAGCCTCTACAGTGAATATATTTCAGTAATGCGTTTAGATGTTTCACACAGGTTAGCAAAGTTAAGGCACACAATGAATATAATGTCAAGTGCACATATATAGTTTGTACCATTGTGATATATGAGGGTGGAGTCTAAATTACGCTGTTCCACATTCGACGATTTAACTATCATGCATTATTTATTGTCTTGCTGTTGGAAATTCGTTTTTTTACCTCCTCAAGCAACAACCACGATCCCGGTCAGGGTGCACCACAACAATCAATAAATTAAACTTTTCTTAACCCTCTGGTAGCTTGTTCAAAAGCATATATGCTTACTTTAGAGGCAATGTGCAAAGAATGTATGAAGCACTCAAACAGTAATAAAGTGAAAACACAACACAAGAAAAATCACACGCCAATTTAGAAAAATAGAGAACATTTGAAGAAAATGAGACCACAACAAATTAAATCCAATCAGTAGAACCAGAGTTAAAAATAGTTTTGAGTCAATACGAGCTCCTAAAAGAGCCAAGCATCAACCATGGACATTTAATTGCATGAGACCAGGGAGATGTCAAAAGTTATGGCTGACCACGATACAGCACAGTTTGAACACACAAGGTATATTTGGCCCAGTCTCGGCTTACCTTCAGATTTAGAAGAAATCTCTAGGAAAAATGCCTGAGAAGGTAAACATTAAAGAGGGAAATTTGCCGGTAGTGTCAGAGTAGGAGGTGTCATTATCGCGGGAGCTACTAGATGAAGTCGACATGAAGATTCCTACCTTCGGACCTTATTCACTTTTTTGGAAGTTGATATTCTCCAGTGGGATGAAGCTGCAGGCTAGAGCTGGCGAGGGCTTCATGAGGCCGGCTAGCCTTCTGAAGAGGAGCTGCTAAACAGGATTTGCTGCTGCAAAAAAGAACATAGCAGGAGCTACTGCAAAGTCAGGCTGACCAGCGATGCACCTTGGGCAGATCAGCAAGAAAGTAGGTCCTGGTCTCCTGTCAGTTCTCAGTCCACTTTTCAGTGGATCAATTTTTTTAAGTCCCAACTTTTGGTTGTTGGCTGTTTGGGCACCTTTAACACTGCTTCCAAGGGTCCACGACTGGGTGGCCCCCACTTGGAGGGTAGGACTCACTTCAGGCCGAGTCCAGCTGCAGGGTTCAAGTTGTTGGAGCTTTTTGTGTCTCTGTAGTGAAGATCAGGAAGCCAGCCAAATAGCCCTTGGAGCCACTCTGGTAGATTGGTGATCAAGCAATATGAAAGGCCTCAAGTAGCAGGGCAGTCCTCTGGAGTACAAACCAGGCCCAAGCATTAGGGCAGTCCCCTGAAGTGCAAGGCAGAGTTTATGGGAGTCCTCTACAGGACCAGAAGTGAACTTATATGTGATTTAGAAGGTTCAATATTTATAGCTGGTGCCACCCTTGAAGTGTGGGAAATGTCTAGTCAACACCCACATCTGGTTCTGGAAAGTTCCTTTCTTCCCTGCTAAAGCACCTTGAGGTCTAGGGTGATGAAAGGCTAGTGACAGGTTCCTTTGCTAGTGTTGTGGAAGCAGTCCTTTGACTGCCCCTTCCATCCTGGCAGAATGGCCCTCTCCGAGCTACACCCAGGTCCTACTGTTCACTTTCTGGGCACAATACATACTCCTGATGGGGGAGCAATTTACAGGCCCAGGCAACTGGAAACTCCTACAAGGCCTCAGAAAGGTTATGGCAGGAAAATACCAACTTTCTAAAAGTAGCATTTTCAAATTCGTGTAATTTAAAATCCAATTTAACCAATAAAGATTAATTTAAATTATAATCCATTTGAGTCCAAACATGATATTTGTACCTGCTCCCAATCAAAGGTTAGCACTTTTTAATTGTAATAAGTTATCACAATGATATACTAAGGGAGAGGTAGGCTTCATTGTATTGAAAAAAGAATTTGGGGAGTTTTTTATTAGCAGGACATATAAAATTTAAAACCGCATTTCCTATCCTTTTAATACAATGGACCCTGCCCTACGTGCTGTTTAGGGCCCACTATGGGGATGGCTTATCTGTATTAAAAAGGAAGGTTGGAAGGTTGAATCCTGGCAAAAGGCGCATTTTGCTAGATCACATTGTCAGTTTAAAAGAGCAGTACAGGCTGCAATGGCAGGTCTGAAAAATGTTTATAAAGGCTATTTTCAGTGGGTGGCAAAATGAGTGCTGTTGCCCACTAGTAGCATTTAATTTACTTGTCCTGGGTACCTGTGGTAGCATATACAAGGGACTTACAAGTGAATTAAATGTACCAATCAGATGTAGGCCAGTTTCACCATGTTTTCAAAGGAGAGCACATGCATTTTTCCACTGATCAGCAGGAATAAGGTGATGAGTCCAAAAAGTCAGCAAAAATGAGTTCAGCAAAGGAAGGCATAAATCTAGGGTGACCCTGCAGAAAAGGCCAGGATCAACACAGGGCCTGAAATTAGTCCCTTGATCAGTGAGTAATTTTGTTGGGAGCCACACTCTAGCAAAGAAGGGATTAGAACACCCTCTATGTGGACAGCGGTGGTGGCACATAAAGTGAAAGCTTCTGTCTAACAAGTGACACATATACCTGGGACCAATATATGTGTGTGACCTCCGTTTGATAGTTCTACAGGACCAATGAAGTCCATCCCTGTTCTTTAAAATGAGACCTTCATGACGGGCATCTTACACAAATGAACTTTTTTTTAAATTTAGCCAGGTTTTTCAATTGGCAGATGGAACATTGCTGGCAATAGCAAGCAGTTTTGACATAGATAACAACTCAAAAAAACTCAGGAGTATCGCTTGTTGTGTTTTTACAGGTCCTTGATATCCTCCCATCAAACATCAATGAGTGAGCTGTAAAATTGCTTTTGTAAACTGTTGTGGTAGCAACAATTGTTTTTGCCTTGTCTGGAATACTATCTGATATACCAAACCTCTTTCTATTTGAGAATATGGACTTGGGGTGATTCAGAGCAAACATTCTTATTCTGAGCTCTCACAATATCAAAGTGCAGGGCAAAAACTTGTTTTTATGCTTCTCAAAAAGTAGTGCAGTAACTCAATCTCCAATCCACCATAGGATTCTGTGCCCAATTGCGAACCTCATTTGTCATTCTCTTTATTTGTTCTTTTTTTATTAGGAGTCTCCCATATTGTTTTGTGAGAGATCAGGGATTTGTTTTGTTCAGACAAAAAGGCAACTGGTGGTAACCAGGTGGAAGAACCTGAGTCAGCAAAAAACATTTGTTGAAAGTTGGTCTATCACGACTCAAAACCACAGGACTTTAGAATAAGGTTGAATCAAAATCCCAATCCACAAGTTCAATTCTTTTCTCTGGTTTTCCAGCGATATCTGTGTGGTAGAATAAATCTTAACATCACCATGGATATATGTGATGGATTTCCTTCTCAATATATTTTTCTGCACATAATTCAGAACTAATGGCCATTTACATGCAGCCACTGTCCACTAGAATCTGTGCACTTCGTCTGCCATAAGTTCATAGCTAAATGGATTATATATTGTTCCTGCTTCCATATAACTAATGTCTAGTATTCTGCTATTCATGGGCTCAGATTTGTTTCTTTGTGAACAATTATGAACTACATGCCCCCACTTAACACATTCATAGCATTAGGGACCCGGCTGAGATAGGATGCATCATGCCAGATTGTATACAGACATCATTTCTCTTGGTTGACTTAAACTCTGGCCTAGTCCTTCTTCTCCCATGATTCTGAGCTTATGTACCCCAACATAGTAGACAGATTCACTTTTCTTAGAGGGTAGAGTGGAGGTGGTGTTCCCAAATAGGTCCTATGATAGGAAGTGGAGATGACCATCACTTCAGAGAGTATAACATAAAGGTGTTGCCAGACTCATTTCTTCATCCCAGTGGTCTAGGATCTTGTCTCTTATATTGTAACTGGTAGCAGTAGTGGTTTGTAACTACTGTGCCATGCTGTCTATAGCAGGAAATATAACTGTTGTGGAGTTTAGTTGTTCTGGCATTTGAAAGAAAAAAATTGTTGTCTCTAAGCTTCATTGTAGTCTACTCTTTTCAAAACTGCTTATTTCATGACATTATATGGAGTCGTTCCATCAAGATTCAAAGCACAAAAGACTTTCTAGATATTGCTTGTCAATAAAGAAGCAATGGTGTGAGCCCCTAACTCCTGAGGCCAGGAAGTGTTATGTACAAATCTGTTGAAGACAGACAAAATATTCTGGATTTTCACCATTTGTGTACTTCTGTAGGATATTTGAAGGGACATTAAAATTAACTTTGATTGCAGCTATTATGCCAGACAACTGCATAGAGGCTTCCTAATGTTCCTTGTGGCTGCCTCAACTGGGCTAGGCCTCTGAAAGCTCTGTCTGTCCTTTTGAGGCTGCTGTTGTTGGTACTGAAGTGCCCAACTTAGCTGTGGCTTTCCACCATTCAGTTTTTGCAACAGGCTCTTCGTAGCACGAATATGCCAGATACCCCACTTCCAACACCATTTATGAAATATCTCACTTCTGAAAATGAATAGGACAAGGATTTGCTGGTAATACATCTTGCATTTATTAACTACTTATGTGCCAAACCAGTATACATACAGTTTTCATTCATTCAATACATTCTTGCATGACTTAATTTACTCAAGCCGCTCTACTTACAAAGTCCTTTCCTCAATTGGTTCACAGCCTTTCTTTAAATAGTTGTCTATTTACAAACAAAGGGAGAGTTCTTAGTATCCCAAAAAATCTTGTACTTTTTCTAATGAAGTTTCTCATTCACCTGGAAAGAAAGAACAGGTCATTTGCACTGCATCCTCCTCTCAATCACTCAAGTTCTTTCCTTGTTTAGGGTGTTAAGAATTCTGATTGGTACGAAGGATTGTTGCAGGCTTGAAAGTTTCACCCTTTCTTAAAACAGATTCTTTTCCACTTGGAGCTGGACAGCAGTGACCCATCGTTAAGGGTGGAAGGGCCAGCCCATTTTCCTATGCAAGAAGAGCGTCTGTAAGACTGAGCAAGGGTAGCCTAGCAAATACTCTTTACTTTCGGAGCAGGCATCCAGGCGTGGTACATGCACTAAATGCACAAGTGCCTGGCTGCCTGAGCCTAAATTTTCTTGTCTAAAGATTTCACAGCCAGGTGGGCGTGATTTCATCAGCCCGGCAAAGTATTCTGTGAGTCTCCTTCTCACGACAAGGGGGATCCTCACTGATAGACTCGTACCTGGGTGATTTAGTTTTAAGCCCTAAAGTGCCCAAGGCCAAGTGCCCATCAGTGACGCAGATAAGAGTGGGGTGCAGGCTCACTAACCCATCTCAATCTGTGACGAGGTAAGGAAGGTCCTCAACTCATCAGCTGTCCATTGATAAGGTCAGACAATGAGAGGGGGCACAGGATCTTTCTTCCATCCTTTCCTTCAGAAAACAACAGAGGCATGCCTCCCACCACCCAAGATGCAGCCCGGTAATTATTTTTGTAATGTGTGCATGCGTGCATGTATATATGAATGTTTCTGTGTTTTTGCGAGCCGATTTGAATGGGTGTGTGCATGTGTATATGGTGGGTGTGAGTATATGAGTGAAAAAGATTGTATACAAGTAAAAAAGATTGTGTCCACCCCACCCATGCTGTACATTACAAGCTGCCACAGGACAAGGAGCAGAAAACATTGTTCTTGCAGGCGTAATGGTGGTTCCCTGGGTTTCAGATCCATGTTAGAGTTTAGTTGAAGACAAGAGTGAAACAGAGTATTTGCTGAAGAGTGTTTCCCATTCCCATAATCTGGAAACAATTGCTGGCCTTAAAATCAGACATGACTTAAACCTGTGGGCATATGTATATGTCTGTGCTTTTCATTTTGGTAGCTGATTCGTTGACCTTCAGTCATCCACAACATGCCATAACTGCATGGATTCATTCAAAGCTTTCATATGATGATGGAATTCATTTTGAGAAGATACAAGGTTCCTCTCCAAATTACATTGCTTATGGGAAGTGTGGAGAGACTAGAAACACTCCCCTAGTCAGCATCTTAGTTACAGGTTTTGCTCAACTATTCTTAGCCCCGTTTGATTGATGTGTACTTCAATATTCCAGCAAAACTCTAAAACAAGATGGCAGCAGCGTATTTGGAGCACAGAAATGAAAAATAAATGTGTTTTCACTCGCTTTCTAAACTGCAAAAACTTTAAAAGTAAATGTAAAAGTTGTTATTGTGTCCAAACCAGTGACATTTTAAGGCATGGTCAAAATGGGCAATTGACCCGGGCCTCCACCCTCCAAGGAGCCCACTGGGAAAGTGAACACTCTCTCTTTAACCTCTGCCCATTCTATTTCTCTGTCTGAAATTCGATCCCTATCTATACCTTCCACTCTGTCTCACTACACTGGGATATCTTAAAGGTTTTTGGGAAATCTTTACAACTGTTTTGTCCCTTACACGGGCCCCCAAAATACATCTTGTAGGAGGCCACCAAAATCCTTTACATGACACTGGTTCAAAACACTTCTGGCAACCCCTCAATCTCATAAGAGCTTAACCCAAGAGGTGAAATTTATTCCATATATCTTCCTAAGGGTTTTTAGTTTAGCAATTACCAAAACATGATGCCTTCCACAGGCTCTCTAGAAAGTCTTCCTACAACCACACCATCTCCAACACTGCATTGAAATTGCCAGGTTTTTTCAAAGGGTTTCAGACAACCCCTGAGTATAACACCAACACAGAAAGAAAGGCCTGAAAAAAAGAGATGGACATGATCTATAACCAGCAGGCCTAGAGCAAATCATTTTAAGAACTCAGGTTGAGAAGGTGAACAGCATTACTCTCATAGTGGATAGAAACCTGCAAAGAAAACAGAGGCTGGGTGCTGAGATGCAGAGACTGGAAGGAGAGCTACTGTTGCCATTGAAGGAAACAGTGGAGTCCCTCTGTTGATGAAGATTCTAGTAAAAATGAACATTGTTAATGTTAAAATAGAGAAGTATATTTAAACCATCAACACAATAACCAAATTATGTCTTGAAGAACATATTAATTGAATGACTACAGATCAAACTGGGCACCAGTATTAAACATCCAGGTTTTTTGCAGTGTACAACTGGAGCGAAGCACACTTTTCACTCCTGCCTCAGTCAACCTCCAGTGAATGGATTATGAGAATCCACATAAGTTTCTTTGTTGGCGGTCCCCAAGTAATCCCACCTCAGAAGCACAAAGACAGTGACTAAAATACACAGCTGCCTCAATCAACCTCCAGTGAATGGATAATGAGACTGCAGCAGCATGAAATTGGCTCTACTCTCATTATTATTGATTAGGCCACATATGATAATTATGGCTTATGTATTCATGAGATATAATGTAATCTGCAAGAGAAAAGTGCACTTAAAGCCTGATACGAAGTGAACGTGCTATGTATTCACAATATTTATAAATGTGTTTGTTCGCTAATGCTTTGTTTTCAGTAATAATGAGTTATAGTGTATATGCATCTATAAGTAGATGTCTGGTACGATGACCTAATAAATGGAAGGAAGGTTCCTTTGTGTGGAACAGATAGGAATGGGAGAAGAGAGTCAATGGTAAAGAAAATGGATCAAAGGGCAGGCTTACTGTTTGTGTGGAATGAAGTCATAAATTCAAGGTCGTCTTGAGATGTATTGCTTGAATGAAAAAGAGTTAACAACGTGTTTTCAAAACATACATCAAAGAAGAAGGAATTTGTGTCTTTCTAAAGAAAGTATTGTTTGAAGGTGGTCTTTAAATGGGTCCATGACACTAATTTAGTAGGGCCTTCGAGAGCATAACTAGGAAATGCTTCTGGCTTTGAACTCACACTACCCTGAGACTTCTTTAGGATAGGAGAGGTCTAGACCTCTGTGTCTTACATTTCTATTCTTTGTTCTCATTGTATGGCTTCATATGTGATACTTTATTTTGGAAACTTCTACTGAAGTTTCACACTGACACCTTTCTCTTTATCTTATGTATCTAATTGAAGCTTAGTTTAGCATTTATAGGGCAGTTTAATTGGGGATTTGGAAACCTTAGTGCATCATAGACAAGAGGATCAGACTTTTCAATCTTCTCATTCTGCTGTGTTTTTGTTATTTTCTACCATCACTACTGAAGTTCTCATTGTTTTTTTACTATTGAGAATTAATTTTGTACCCAGAGCTGGAAGTCCTTTGATAATTCTGTATTTCTATGTGGTGTATATGAGACTGATTTATATTACACAGGGTTTGAATGTGTAATATGTCCATGCTTAACCTGACTTCCCGACTTGGAGCTTTATTGTGTAGCCAAATGGGTTGCCCCATATTTTTGAATTTGAATTGAAATCTAATTCCTTTATTCCTCAAGCTCCCTAAAAAGATCAGAATCGGAGCGGACAAAGAGGGCCCAAATCCACTCCATTGAAGCAGAGTCCAGATAAGTTCCTTTGTTGGTTGTCCCCAAATATCTCCCCCACCCTCAGTAGCGCAATGGCAGTGCCCAAAATATCACAGCTCTACTGGTCGGACAAGCCATTATGCTGCACTTGCATTTCATGGAGGGCATCAATCTAGAGACTGCTGTCAGAGTAGATAGGCTGCCATCTCCTAACAATGACAGCCCCCACAGCCCCATTCCAGTTAAAGTCCCCAGCAGCATGTGGCCGGGCGATTTTCCGTATTACAGGTATTGAACTTGATCCGGGTAGTGGGCGTCATCTGGTGGGGGTGATTTAGCTAGGGTTGATTTTGGTTTCCAATCTGGGCCATCCTACTGTCTTCAGACCCCAAAAGTCATTTTATTAACAAAACAGAAGCAAACTAATAGAGGGCTTGCCCGGGCCTCCTCTGCAAGCAATAACATTTTCAACTCATATGCATTTCGTCGTCCATTCAACTTTGCCTGTTTCCCTTTTTCAACACTGGTGGTGTTTCCTTTACCTTCAACCCACACTTCTTTCACCTTTTCTAGCAGGTTTACCTGACAGAATGAATCGCGCTCTGACCCTTTCAGGAATTGTTTTAGACCCAAATGTAATGGTGTTTTTTTCACCCTCTAATACAAAATCCCTGCGGGCTGATTAGAAGTAAAAACTTGAGTGCCATGTCGTTTTTACACACAGACTACCAAAAAACTCATGTCCCCAAATGTTTAAATGACATAATTCTGAATTCCTTAAGGTTAGTTAAGACTCTTTGATGAGCTACCACCAATATGTGACTAATTTTAAGTACAAATAGCAAAATGCGGAGAGAATTAAATTGGAGAAACCATACCCGTCATTGTTTTTTTATCCGATGTAATAAGCTTTAAAAAGTTCTGTCAGTGTTTAGCTTAAAATGGAAGACAACAATATTGTTGGTTAGCTGTTGCCTATCTCTTTATACCCCTGTGTTCAGAATGTGGCCATTTTGACCAGCCTTCATTTCTTAAATATTAACTAGCACGGTCTTATATGTTTCGCTGGTTTGTAAAGCTGACTTGTGTGTTGTCTCTTTGGGTGTGCTCACTCCCTAGCTTGTTTGTTGTGCGCAGAATAGAAGAACCCATTTTCAGGATCCTGTGAGGTTTGGGTATAAGCTTACCAATTATCTGAGCAATTATCTAAAGAGAAATGCTCTAATTGCAGCCGTGTTGTTTTTATTCTCCAGAGTATTATTTCAGCCCTTTTTTCTTGCTGCTTATTTATATTTAGCCAAACACAAGACATAACGAGCTGCTGGGAGCTTTAAGTACGAGCAGCAAACAAATGTCGGACGCTGAGCAGTGCCATCTCGTAAATGACTTTTTTTATAGATAACACTAAAGCCACAGAGTTAAACACACTCTGATATATTATTGCAATTGGTTTAAATATGCATTAGCAGAAAGAACACAAATCAAGAGATATCCAACAAAGTGAATAAAGCAAAACATATTATGTAGCACATATTTTAGAGCAAAAGGCTTTAATGTACCAGCCTGGTCACTATTATTTTCTTGCTATTTGATTTTTAATAACAGAGCGCATGCAACTGGATCAAGTTAATCAGAGCAATTTCAGTAGTAAATGTTATGTGTAAGGGACAATTGCATTTCCGAATACTCTCTATTCATACAATTTGGTTGCTTTGTTTGATTTTGTCCATGTTGCAGGTTGCATGGCTGGCTGCGTCTTATCTAATGTAAGATGGAGATTGGGTGGGTAGTTGTCTTATTTGCTTTGGTTCAAGCAGAGTTGGCATCTACATTCGACAGTCAGTGGCTGAGATTTATTCAAGTATTCCACGCATCGTTTTTATTTGTTTTTCTACATGGGATGGCACAAGTGCAAGGGTTTTGTCCAAATGTGGGTCCCATGCTCACTGCGACATATAATTCAAGCTGCACCGCACTGATGATGCACTACAGGGAAAGAACCATTATAGGGATGCTTGTGTTAATGTACAGAGTGATGGTTGCCTGGCAGTTAGGGCTTGACTTTTGCTATATGAACTTGGCCAACTTTGATTTATAGCAAGTTGCTTCACGTTTATAGTGGACAAAAACGATGGAGTGAAACATGTTCAGACTAGGGCAAGACAATAGGTCCGGTACTAAAATAAAAGTGGCCCCATTGGTGAAATAGCTAAAAAAAACGTGTTACACTTTGGAAACAGCCCACTGTTTTCATTTTTAAAGATACATTTTATTTAGTAATGAAGCAGATACACTAAATTAAATATACAGGCAAACACAATTAGCATAACACCGTCATATGATATATAAAATATATCAAGATCTGTTGGAGATTTATTTGTTGAAAAATAAGTACAAAATAGGAAACTTAGATAATGAAGGGAAAAGGAGAGAACAACAGTCGTATACTATCTAGAATGCAAGAACTGTATAATAGCAATAATAAAAATTAAAGAAGTAAAGAATAACAATGACAATAAGCAAATAATAAAGATTATATTGAAGAAATTCGGGAGGCTTAGGCACTTCCTTAATTCGAGGGTTATGTAAACATGTATTATTAGCAGAAAAATCTAAAAACAAATTGTTACAGGTAACCAGAGAAGATCTCTTCTGATAGCTTGGGTGATCGGTTGGACATACACTCTGTCAAGCCTATGATTGTAACAGACTCCATACCACCAGGCCTGAACAGATATGGTAGTAGAGTCTTTCCATGCCTTGGTAATTTGTTGGAATACAACTGCAAGTGGTAAGTCAATTAAATAAATAGTATCAGAATAAAAAGACCAAGCATCGGAAGTACTACCAAGATAGATATTCATAAATGTAAGTGGAACTTGTGTGTGAAAAATATAATTTATCTGCTGCCAAACTTGTAACCAAAATTTGTGTACATCAGGACATTCAAATAACATATGTTTAAGGTCAGCTAAATTGTTAGTGCATGACCAACAACAGGCTGGAAGGATCGGGTTAATTTTATGTAGTGTATTGTTACTGATCAATAGCCTATTATAAATAAAAAAGAGAATCTGGATAGCATTAGCTTCTATAGATGATTTCCCTATTTTAATCCAAATTTTACTTCATAGGGGAATTTAAAAAGAAATTTATAGGTCAGATTCCCATTGGAGCTCAACCTCTGTTTTGCCTCGATCAACCGGGAAAGAAGTTAGATACAGTGGGGGCCGGCACTGATTGGAGGTGGCGGGTCCCGAGACGGCCAGCCAAACATTCATGCTCATGTAGGGAGTGAAAGACACTCCTCCCCTGCTCCTTCAGCAGATCAGCCCTGCTCCGCTTCCCAAAGCTGCCCTGCCCGCAACAAGAAAAAATAAAATGATAATAACATTAAGTTATTGGCATTTTATTTTTTCTTACACTGTTGAATGATAAATCCATAAGTCCTTTAGCATGCCAATCATTCCGAAAAATGTTTTTGTTTAGCTTAACATATTTATTTTATTTATTATGCCAAATTGAATGTAGAAATAAGTAAAGATTGGGGGATCTTACATGAGTTTTTAAAAACAGTGAGGGATAGTGATAGGGGTTTGTGTGGGAAATAAAACATCCTTTAAAAGAAAAGAGGGTGAAAAAAGGATTTTTCAAGATCAACCCATGAAGGGGAAATTAGAGAATCATCCTCAAGTAACAGATATTTACAGGAATATTAGAGCGATAAAAGAATACTTTGGAAACTAACATCATCTTTATAGTATCTAAGCAACCCCACTAAGACAGGAATAAAGGATTCCACTGAAATATAAGAGAAGTTAGTGTTGCTTCCATTGCTTTAATTTGAGGGATACGGATTATTTAAGGTAGGATTTAAACCAATATAAGATATTTGATTTTATTGGGATTCTAATGAAAAGAAGAAGTGAAATCTGGGTGAAAACATCATTTATTTAAAGACAGAATTTACATTTATCAGCATTTAATTTATAGCTTAAAATGGAAGCAAAATATTCCACTTCTGTTAGGATGGCTGGTAAAGAATTTTGTGGTTGCGAAATGAAAAGTAAAATAACATCAGCATTAACTGAGAGTTTTAATTCTTAGTCACCATATTGAAAACCTGCATTTGTGAATTTAAATGAATTTTTGATAAAAAGGCTTTAGGGCAAGAATGAACAAATGGGGAGAAAGAGGACAGCCTTGACTAACACACTCGATAAAGGGGAACAAATGGAGAGATAAGACCACTGACTAAGATTGAGGTTTTGGGAGAAGAGTAGAACAAGGAGATATAGTTACTAAATTTGGTACCAAAGCCAAACTAGGAAAGAGCGGAAAAAGTAAAAAATCAACAAACTCGATCAAATGCTTTTTCGGCATCCAGGGCAATAGCTACTAAAGAATGCTTGTCAAACTTGGATTTACATAGGACATTGAAAAATAATCTAGTATTGTCTGAAATATGTCTGCCTTTAATAAAACCACATTGTTACTTTCCAATCAACTGAGGTAGTAAAACAAAGTGCAAGTATTTTCGAAAAATGTTATAATCTAAATTGATAAGAGAAATGAGTCTATAACTTTTACATAGTGTTGGGTCTTGGTATTCCTTAGCGAGAAGACAATAAAGCATCTTGAAAAGAGCACCCCCCCCCCAATTTTGAGAAGATATAAAATAAAACAGTTGATGTAATTTAGGAATAAGAAGTTTAAACAAATGTGAATAAAATTCAATAGTAAAATCATCAGGGCCTAGAGCTTAACCATGTTTGATAGAATGAATATCAGTAAGAATGTCACAAGCATGAATGTCATTATCTAACTAAGAACAGTCTAAATTGGGAAGGAAGAGGGATAGAGGATACATATTGTAAAAGATCTTCTTGACTAGTATGGGATTCTGGAGTGTATAGAGTCTGAAAGATGTGAGTAAATTTCAAGACGATGTCTTTGTACTTAGAGGTCCATATTGAGTCAATTTTGGTACGCTCTTTTTTAATTTCAAGGTAATTAGCATGAGGTTTCCCAGCCTTATACCGGCCTCCATAGTGTTTGGCACTGGATTTAAGTAAATACGAATTAGCAATTTCTGTGGAAAATTTATTATATGGAAATTTAATTTTAATAAGTTCATCGAGACATGTTTGAGAATTAGTAAGGTAATAAGGATCTTCCAACTGTTTAATATGGGTCATAAAGGAGTTTAAGTTTTTTAAGGAAGATTTCTTTTTATGAGCAACAAAAGAAATAATGAAGCAGCTTTAAATCTGTCCCATACATTCTGAAGGAAAATATTCTAATTTTCATTTTCAAGAAAAAAGTTATTGAGAAAATGTTGAACATTTTTTGTAAAATTAGGATCTAAAAGAAAGGAGTTATTAAATCTCCATCTCTTAGTAATCTGAAAAGCTGAAAGAAGATGTAAATCTAGGGTGATGGGCTACATGTATGGGAGGCCACCGATCTGACCCAAACTGAGCGCACATGGGCCTCCCTGGGATTTATCCTTGCCTAGAGGAATATAGCTCAAATATAGGGGGACTGGGGATTTGCCCAGCTATCAGAAATGGTCTACTGACATGGATAATGCGATGATCGCAGAGAAAGATGTCTTCAAACACAGAGGTTGCCCTAAGAAATGGGATCACAAATGGGCTAAATGGAATGTGTCACGTGGCGATCTCTGTGTATCCCCAACTGAGGAATTACGTATGGCTGAGGTGGACACTGATCCTGATCCGACTTAAAGTTGTACAGGGATTGTGTATAATCTGTATCCAACATGTATTTGATATGTATTCAAATGTCATGTGGCATAACTACCTTCCACTGTACTATCACAACTGTTTAATAAAAACAATTTTCTTTTTAAATGAGAAAAGGTGGGTCTTAGATTTTCAGATAAATCATTATAACCAATTATACAGGGCATAAATGACAAAAGCAAAATAGTGGTAAACAGAATCCACCCCTGATTTTTGAGAACTAATTATGCACAAATCAGTTTGCCTACTGTATTAATGGTTAGATATAAGTAATACAGATTAGTGCATCCATGACACTCCTGGGGTTGTTGACAATAAATATGCTTGAAACTGCCATCAAGATTTGAATGAGTAATTTCAGTTATTGTTGATATCGATGGGCACGCAATAATTTATGAGTGTGTCAGGGATTTGGGATCAATGATAATTTTATCAAATGAAATAGTATGATTAATAATGAGTGAATGTTTCTTGCACTTTTTCCTTGTCTTAGATTTAGGGTCAGGATACAGAATAAAACTTGTCTGCTAACCAACTTTTAGCATGGTAGCTAATTATTGTAATATATCTTCAATTGACATGTTATAACTCATGATATTAGGATCATTGTTTAAAATATGAATTAATATGTTGTCTTGGTTTGCCAGAAGGAGGGAACATATTGCCAAAGAGTAGGTATCATATGTTGATTTGGATAAGAAGTAATTTTGAAAGAATGGTTTTAAATTTGTTTCTCTCGGTTTTCATTTTCTTTTCCTTTTTGCCTTCTTTTTCGTTATATTCTCCTTGTTTCTATATTCTCAAGCTAACGATTGTCACCACTTGTGTGAGCCCTGAAGAAGGGGCTGGATGCCGAGAAACATGTGTTTGCTCGACTGTTCAATGGTGATTGAAACAAGATCAGGCTATCTGATTGATCCAGAATGTCGATTGATACTACCCTGAAGCAACTGAGATGATATAAATAAAGTGGGATATAATGGATCATTGAGATATGTAAATCAAGGAAGAATGAAGATGTTTATAATTGCAACCCAGTGAGCAATGGCAGAGATTTATAAAAACATTCCATCTCATCACTGTTTTTGATGCCCTAAGTGTGGCAGCATGATCAGACATGGGTCCTGTGCTCACTATGCCACTAGAACCAAGCTGTAATTGGATGATAATCCGTAATAAGGGTGAAACCTGTCCTGGGCTGCTGGTGCTCGTGTTCAGGGAGGACCAGGCCTGGCTTTTCGGACTGAAGTGTTTCCATTGGAGCAGAGTCAACATTAATTTGCATATGGCTGGCTTCAAACTGAGGTGGCATGGTGCACAAAAAACAATGGTTTGGGATGCGGCCTGAGTGAGTGTCAGTGTCTGAGATTAATTTAAGCATTCCATCCATCACTTTGTCTGGATGCCCTATATTTAGATTGATTGCAATGGAAAACCAAATATAGAATGCCAGCGAATATATGTAGGTTGAAAATGTTTTCAATATATGTATTAACGTAAAGATCCAAAACATTGTTTTAACAAGGTTAATGATAAAAGTAGCGTTCTGTTTATATATGATGGATAAACTCACATATCATCCATGAAGTAGATTTGCATCTTTCCTGGAAACTTGGAACATTTGTACAAATAAATTGAAGGCAGTAAAAAAAAAAAAAAAAATGTAGGGTAGAAGTCTATTCGTATTTATAGTGTTATGCAGTCAGTGTTCTTGCTACAAACGTTCCCATGCACCATATACGTGTTATATCATCTTGCCTTTTTCCTGGCTATTTACTATTTTTGTTCATTCTATTTGCCCATGGTCTTTTTTACATCTATGCAGGTCCTCAGTAAAAAATTGTTCAGCAAGGGAAAATCATGAACTCAATTTTGCCATGTGCTTTCAAGCCTTAAACATAGGGGACATCAGTCACTGGACTGTGAAATGAAGTATGGATTCTCCTAAGTTTCTAAGATAAGCGACAGATAAAACACTGAAATTATCTCCAATTTGCCCTGATTACGGTTTTATGCATTATTAAATGCTAAATTCTCCACTGTTCCGTGGTTATTTGAAAACAGAAATATGGGCAACAGAGAATAGGATGGCACTAATACCCTGAGTACATTTGAGCTCTCTGATGTCATTCTGTTTCGAAACATCTAAACAAAGGGGGAATATTATATTCAGTTCTTATACTAAGTCTATATATATCCACAAAGACAAAGTTATTTCTTTTTTTATGCTCTTTATTCAAATTCTAAATGGTTTGTATTCCACAAAAAACTTCCCACAGATGCAAACCCCAAATTCAAGTATTACACTACGATGTCAACAGCTGCAGCCAATACCTGTTTCACCATTTCTAGTTTGTTCTGAAATCACCAGTTTCCTAAGAATAGTCCTAAAGTCCGTCCAAACCATTATAGTTGCTGCTATTTCTAAAATTATTAGGACATATTACATTGTCTGTGAAAAGTCAATACAGCCATTAGGAATTATTTAACATCTCTATAAGGATATCAGAGCATTGTTTAATGACTGTAATATGAAAACCCTGGCTTTCCGAGTTTCTCCATAAATTGATTAAAGATAGACAGTTCTTGTTTAAACCTCCAGTCAACCTTTTTTATCTTCCCAGGTTAATTCTAAGTTGAACTTACCTTAAAGTAACCGGGTTGGAACCGGGTTGGAATAGTCATATAGTCTCAATGTGTCGGGGCTAAAATGGTGAGTACCTTCAATGCCCAGGAAACCAAATATCCTCGGGAGCGAAGAGAGTGCCTCACCCCTTCAGAAAGGTATAGACACCCTGAGATAATTTCCCTCAGAAGGTCATCTAATACCCCTTAGAAGAGGAGAGACCAGAAAGGAACCACCAGGAAGTGAGGCTGGGCAGCAATTCAAAGGACGGGATGCTTCTGTATGGAGGGAACAAAAGGACACATAAGGGCATAAAGCATTAGAGAAAAACACTTCACTAAACCACTACTCGTATTAAATATATGCTTTCCCAATCTTACCACGATCACCGTCACTGACGCTTATTAGGGGACTTTAACAGCAGCCGTATTCAGGAAAACTGTGGAGTGAGTTTCCCCTAAAATAATAAGAAGATAGTCCTTTCAGAAGAGGCCAGTATGTAGCGCGTTCAAATGCCTCTAGATCTCTCCGTGAGAAAAATAAAAGAATGAAGACCAAACATGGGGAGGAGCCAACGGATCCGGGCAGTGCCTTGAAGGAGCTGCAGCGTTTCAAGTGAAAGTTCCGAACAACAGAGCAACTCAAAAGTGGTGTTTTGCCTTAACATCCAAGGCCATCGTGCAAGTCCTACACGCGCTGATACAACTCCGAAAGCAAGCCAAAATTACTTTGTGGCATCCCAGGTAAAGATATGTCACTCTCACCGAACGAAGCAATGCGGGCACAGTTCAAAGGCAAAGAAACGGGTTAACGCGTTAATTTGCTCACGCGTTTACTCAAAGAAAAGAATGAAAAATAAAAAAGGAAAAACAGTCTTTGATCTCAGCGTCTTACTTTGTCAAACGCGGAATCAAACTTGTTTCCAGTTCAGCAGGGTTCAGGAAATCGTCGGGGAGAGGCCAGCAGGATAAGCTACAACAGCTGCGACCGAATCCATGGAAGTGAAGCAATCCGTCGAGGTAGCAGAGTCCAAGGGTAACGAACAAGGGGCGTGGTTCAACAGGGAAAGAAAGCCAAGCACCCGAGACCAGGTGAGGGCGGGCTTTATACCATGGAGCAGTCAGCTGACCAGTAATCACCGCAAGATGGGAAAGCATACAGGGTGATAGCCATTACACAGCATTGTGGGAGTGGTAGTGTCTAGCAGTTTAGGTGAGTGGGAAAGGGTGCAGGAAGCCTGAAGGTTAACACAATGCAAGCTACATTAGGGCTGTTGACTCTTTGGGGATGGGAGCATAAAACATCGCTAGTGAATGTTGGCTTCTTGGTTTTCCTCATTAATTCTATAAACCACCATTATGCTAAATCTGTTTTGTATTTTACTATGGATATTGTACTTTTTGCCAATATAGCCACTCCCCTACTTTTTGCACTACCATTTGAAAAAAAAGAACTTGTTGCACTCATGAACAATCAGACAATGGATTTTTCACTGCTCGTGGAAGAGGGTCTCTTGTAACTGATACAAACTGACTTTTTTCTCTTCCACATATGCTACGGTGGCTTAGCCTTTTTGCTCATTATTTATTCCATTGCCTTTTAAGGAGAGAACCATCATTTTTCTGTGGTAGAAAGCGAGGCCATTATGTATCAAGACATTTCCCCATACTAACATTTCTACTCCCAATTAATTACATATTTTGAGAAAAGAAATGTTCATTAATCCTGTCTCATAATGATTCGCCAATTAGTCATTAGGTCAGCCAAAGGCATGGCTCTTGAATAGTTGACCACAAGAAAGGAGCGTCATGTAGTTCATGTAGAATTTGAAATGATCCTTTCCATAACACCTTTAAAGTGGCCAGAGCAACACTGGGCAGGGAAATTTTTTATACTCACCTTGGAGGATTATTATTTCTTTTCATTGTCATTTTGTAATGTACTACAAGTTAGGGAAGAGTACAAAAGAAAATCCAGAAGGCATAGTGAAGTGTCTTTACTTCCATGCTTGCTGGAAAGTATTTTTTCTTAATTAAGTAGTCTTGAAAAAATGGTAACGTTTCTTGGCATGCCTACATTTTTGTGTAGAGTGCTTCCTTTGCAATGTGCTCTAGCAAATGTTAAGAAGTGGGGGAGGGTTGATTTCTCTTCTTCTATTAAATGTTTTTTGAAGAAGTCTGGTGCCTAAGATATGATAGCCTTAGAACGAAAGAGATGATAACATTATCACCTCTTGGCCATTTCTGCGGCCCTTACATACATTCCAGGATCCCAACAATTCTAATATTTCCTCTTCTAGGACAGTTTTTAAAATCTTCACACTTTCGTTCAAAACCTTCAAATCATGTCTTGTGTTGATTCTTTTTGTACAGTGCCCTCTAGGCTGGCTTTACATTATTCTATTTTGCTTGCTATTTCAGCAAGACAATCAATCATCGCAGAAAGTTTGAGAAGTTTTTCATTCAAAATGACACAATATCGCTGTCAAGGTATTGTGTCAAAAATATTGTTTACCAGAATACAATGCTCATATACTTATAATGCTAAGTACAAAAATATTGAAAAAAGTTGACACTAATATCATTCAAAAACAGACAAATAGATTTTTTAAAATAAAGTTTAAACTCGTTAATGTTAAATATTTTAATATATAAATTTCATGTAATGTAAATTACATATATTCTAATAATATTTAATACTATATATAAACATATTCCTACATAAACACACAAACACATATGTATATGTCTTTGTATTTATATAAACATATCTATATAGTGTGACACAATTGACCCATTAAATGCAGGGCCTTCCGCCCCCATTCCACTCAGTGCTGAGCTGTTTTTGGCTATTTGGGGTAGTTCCTGCTTAGAGCTGCATAATCTTTGTTCCATATAAGTCATCCATGCCAAATGTCCGTCCTTTTTTCCCAACATCCTGGAGATTCTAGAAGTACTGAAGGTTTGTTAATTCCTCTGAAGGGGACCGATAAAATGGGCAAAATACAGTTAAATTTAGAGTTTTTAAGGATTTTTTTTTTTAAAGTGCTCTGGAGAAAAATGTCTGTTTTATTTCCTAAAAACACCATCAACAAACGGTTTGCTGTGCTAAAGTTGACATCTTTCCACCCTTTAGGAACATGCAGAGCTGAACAAAAAAACATAATTTTTTACCACAGTTTTGGCATTTTTCAAATAGGTAGTCTGTTTTTGTGCTCTCAATCCACTTCCAGTTTGTGGTAGAAACTTGAGCGAAATACATTGGTGATCCAGGAAAGCTATAGATTTCTAAAAAGTAGACAGAATTTTGAATTCAGCAGGGGGTTACATGTGTAGATTTCTCCAGGGTTTACCAAAGAACCTAACTGTTGAAATAAAGAAATATTGAAAATGAGTAGGAAGAAACGGCAATTTGGGACAATATTTTCATTTGTAACTTTTTGTAATAATGGGCGATTTACAAAAGCAGTATGCCATTATGTCCGCTAGACCCTTCTGGTTGTGGGGATATATAGGGTTTGTAGTTTCACCTAGAAATCAAGATGCTCAGACCAAACAGATGAGCTACACGGTACAATGGCATAGACTGATTCATATGGTGCAATATTTCTTTTTTTTTAGACTTTGTTTATTATTATTCAATCATATACAATAAGTGGTATATTGACAGTTGTTCCTGTTAACAGTTATATAAACAGTTCCATGCACAGGGTGCTATCATAAACCATGGCATTCAAAATTAAAAGAAGATCACCATATTACAATGTCTGATCATCACAAGTTGAATAGTCACATTGACACATTGACCCACAACCTGCAAACTCCCACTCTCCTTTGTGCATGGTGTCTCGCAAATAATAGAAACACCTGTGTAATCTATTCATCCCACGCCAGTCGGGACTATGCCAGTATGGGTTTGAGTGAGGGCACTTGGGTCCAGACTCTGTAAATATATCTTGAGCTGGCTCCAGATATCTTTTGGACGGGACTTGGGTGGAAGTAATGTGGTATACAATTCACAATTTGTGTTGCAAAATGTGAGGCTAGCAAGCCATGCACTCTTGGTAGGAGCTACTTTGCTGCCCCATCAAAGCGCTATTTCGCGTTCTGGAAGGCTCAAGTAATGTCTACTATTGAGGGAGATTCCTCTAGTTTGTGCACAGCAGAAGGCCCATTGGTTGTCCAGTATCGGATGTCCTAAGTCCGCCTACCAGGCAGCCCGGCATATGGTGCAATATATAGAATGAAAAATGGGTATCAAAGAAACCTATGCATTTCTGGAATGAGCACAAGGTATGGAGTTTAGGAGTGGCAGCTATTTGTACCTCTCTGAATTTGTGGGTACCCCTAAAAGCATATGACTTAGAGGGTGTTTTTCAAAATGTCTTCTTTCTCACACACGGGATTACATTTGGAAGGCATAAATGGAGTGAAAAAATTGGTAATAACAAATGGTCTACTATTCTATGCTTCCCACATGTCTTCAAATAAAATGGTACCTCAATTGTGTGGGTTGGCATAGTGCCCGCGGCAGGAAACAGCTAAAAAACTTAGCCTGGACACATCACATTTTCCCAATCAAAACTGACACTTTTTTTGCAAGGTTGGTAGGTGTGGATTTTGGGCCCTAGTTCAGCCTGCACCTAGGGAAACCTAACAAACCTTTGCAACTAGACACCTGCGTGAATTCAGGGTGGGGTGACTTGTGACGCTCCCACCAGTTTTTGCCCAGAATCCCTGGCAAACCTCAAACTGTGACAAAAAACAAGCACTTTTCCCTCACATTTATGTGATGGAAAGTCCTGGAATCTGTGGGGAGCTGCACACTTCCTTCCATACAGCATTCCCTCAAGTCTCCAAATAAAAATGGTACCTGACTTGTGTGGGTAGGCCTGGTGCCCGCGACAGGAAATGACCTAAAACGTAACATGGATATCACATTTTTTCACTCAAAACTGAACTTTTTGGGCAAGGTGGGCAGCTGTGGATTTTATAACCTAGCTCAGCCAGCACCAAAAAAAACGACTCACTTTACTTTCACTTTTAGGAGTAATTACATCAGTGCACCCTGTGCGCATATCATCATGACAAATTTTAAGGAAAACCACTCAGGCTGCTTAGAATGCTCCTCCCGAGCAGCCTGAATGAAATCCTCTGGTGCAAAGCCAATGGCTGACACACGCACTGGGGCAGAAGTCAGATGCATTTAAAGGGTTAATAAAAATATGTATTTTACATTATATATTTTTATATATTTTAATTGTATTACTATTAAATACATTATACATTATTAATAATAAAAATATTTATTTGACATTATATTAAAAATATTGCAGATTTATTAATATGAATATATATGTGTATATATATTTGTAGTAAAACATCTAAAATGTTATTAGAATTCATATAATGCAAAATAAATATTTGTGTAAATTATGTTATGTATGTAATTTTGGAGTAGGATCATAGGAATTGCGATTCAGTATTTATAATTGTTATCAATACCCGATTGTTGTGTGATTTTGATTGAGCACCGTAGTGCTATGAAAAGCAAACACATTTTGCAAGTATTGTATTGTGGCGAGGTCGTGTGAGATGATAGCCCATTGGGGATTTACCACTGGCTTTTGCTTTTAGAATCTTGTTCAATGATTTTAGTATATTATGTGTACAAGAACTATCATACGTTTACTGTAATAAAAAAAAATAGATTAACTTTTACATTTAATGTATTCCAAATATGGCATTAAAATATTGTATAATTAAAGAAATGTCTATTTTTACATTAAATTATATTCAATTATATTTTTACCTATTTAATTTTTTTTTATTTAACATGATTTTCTGTGGGGTTTTATTTTCACTCCATATTTCCATTATTTGCTATGGCAGGGTGCTGCAGTATCAGTTGATGGCCATGTGTGGTGCTGGGGTTAGTACCGTTGTTTTGGTAGTAATTACACTCAGATTTAGTGAATAAACAAAAAGTAGTGAACTTACTATAAATGTAAATGACTCAAAAGCGTAAGTTACCTTTGTGAATCAGGCCCTGTACATTCTTGAAACCAGAAGGATCTGATGGACAAAACAGGATATTAC
This sequence comes from Triturus cristatus, assembly GCF_964204655.1. NCBI lineage: Eukaryota > Metazoa > Chordata > Amphibia > Caudata > Salamandridae > Triturus > Triturus cristatus. The sequence continues at coordinate 399,776,688 of NC_140595.1, read as the reverse complement.
TTTATTCTTTGTGAAAAACAGGGGTGACATACATAAATGACCTCTTGGTGAATTTGCAATTTTGTCTACTTTAAAAAAATGTCTAGCTTTCCAGTTTCACCCATGGGTTTCACACCTCGTTCCACCACTGCGTAGTGCCATAAGGTTCCTACTAATTTATTAAGACTGCGTTTGGGCAAAATAAGAGTCAAAACTATGGGGGACTGGGTGCACTCAAACCATCAGAATATGTTGACCTAGTTCTGGCTAGCTCACAGTGCACTATCCGGACCTCTAAATCTTACAAGTTACCAGATGGTGTCTGCTACCTCAGAACATGATGACCCTGATTCCCCCAAATAAAATGTGGAGATCTACCCTTTTTTTGCTAACTCAGGCATGCCCAAAGGGAGGCACAAGAAATACACAAATTGGCATTTCAAAAAATTATTGAAGCAATTGGATTCTTGTGTAAAATACGTTTGCTGCAAATATGAGTAGAATAGCGCAGAGCATAGAAACCAGCATTGCGAGGAAGTGAAAAAGCAAAACAATTCAACCATGTGCATTTACATTGAATACATATATTTGTACTCCTACCTAGCGTTGCCTATCTTAAAAAGCATAGAGTGTGCGGGTCTGCCAGAACACCTCGGAATGGTCTGACGCCCCATTTATCTGTGTGTGTGGCTCATCTGTTAGCCAAGCATGTGTTAGTACCACCCTCTTAAAGGTGTAATACATGTAAATGATTGTGTTGGTCCCCGATGGTTGCTTGTGAGAGCAAGAGTCTATATACCATGCTTAGAATTTTTAAATATAGGCGATGGCATATAGTGATGGAATCAACACATAACTACATTGAAAATATCGCCATTACATTTGGAACACACAGTCAACATGATATGTTCCAATGAAAGTCAAACAGGATGATTTGTCTAGTGTATGAAATGAGGTTATAAAGTCATTAACCTTATAAGAAGCAAAATTATTTTAATCGGTCATTCATCCCTGAAGGCTGCATGGTTTCCATTTTTTTAATCCCCAAAAATTCAGTCCTTGTCAATTGTTTATGTGGATCCATATCTGGTCAAATACTTATTGCTTCCAAAATGGTGAAACGGAGATGTGCTATGCTGTGACCTGCTTGGAGCCAATGCGTTCCTATGGTGGAATTTTTGTTTTGGTTACGGATGTTACATTTGTGTTCAGTGATGCGTATTTTGATTTTTCGCTCGGTTTTACCAATGTATAATTTGCCACAAGGACACTTTAGAGCGTCTACAACGTTCTTAGTATCACAATTGCTTGAGTGTTGTAGTTTTATTTTATTACCTTTGGTGGGGTGAGTAAAGCAATTTCCTGTGCTCACATTATTGCAACTATATGTTTACCATATATTTTTGGCCTGAAGTAGCTCTCAAACCATGTGGGCTTTTGTTGGTTATCAATTTTGTTTTTGAACAACATTTGAAATTTCTCAAAGGCAGGGCCATGCATGCAAATTTCTTTCTTTCACGCCCTTAAATACCAATTTACATTCTCCATCCCAGCAGCACCATATCCCTTTTTATGTGCATTCTCAGTTGCATTCCTTTCTATGCCAAAACTCTCACAAATGTTACATAATATTAGGCCATACCCAAATGTTATTACAGTTCTTCCTTGTCATTTGGCTATGGGGCTTCATTTACAGCTTTTATCAAGTGGTGTTACTCACCCTCATGCTGCACATTTCTTTGAAACATAAGTGAATTTTCCATATGTGAACGCAATGCCTTGTAAACACACAAGGAGATGTGTTCTGGTGCAAGGCCTTTTAAATCCACCAATTTAAATATATTTTATTAAATCCATGTGAGTTCAAGATGTTTTCCCTTTCTTGGTCAAACAGTTATGACAACTTTACAAAAATACAAATTCTGAACTGATTAGTGATTTTCAGAAATAGGTTTATCTTTAATGTTTTCACACTCAATAATCAACTTTTTAGATTCATTTTGTTTAAGAATAATTTTTTCACCCCGAAAACATTATTCTGGTGTGGTTTGCACACATTTTACATCTACAGTCTCAATTAGGAGTGCCTCATTTAATTGCAACAAACAAGTAAACCCTTGTTAATACAGGAGGGGCAAATACCAGTGGGTTGGAGTTTTCCAGCTGCATGGATATTTCCACAGGTGATTGGCAAGTCAAACCGCTGATATTTACTGGATGGAAACATCAAAATCTACTTGTTATTCCCCTGTACAACGGAGGAAAACTTGTAATAGGTACTTTTAATTACAACTGTCCCTGGTCCCCATCTGACCCACTGCTGCCCCTCCGCACCCTAAACACTCAACTTCACACTACCCTCTGCTGGTGCACCATACTGCACAGCGCGAAGGGAGCTTTCACCTGCTCCCTCTGCCTCTACATTTGCACACTGCTCCTGCAACTCCAACATCCACTAAGAGGATACTCACTACACCCAACCCCACACACACTTAAACACCTAACAACAGACACATTTGCAGCCCTCACACACCTATCTTGTGCATGCTGCTCAACAGCACCTTCTCACTCCGCAAGCATACCATGGTGATCTGGGATCTGCTGGATAATGCCCCCCTGGACCTCCTTCCTCTTCCTCATGGCAACATGGCTGACCACAGGTTTAATGAAGGACATTGCTGCTGCCATCACCGCCAGATACAAGATCACGAGGAAAGAACGCCTAAACAGTCCCAGGGGAGGAATTGCCCCAGTTTACAAGGACACCTTAAAATGCACCAACTCCACAAAAGCCAGACCAAACTACACGGATGACCCGTGCTCGGCAAGACTTCTGGCCTCGGTGGCAGAGACGGTGAATGTGGAAGTCAACCACATTATTAACTTGTCCTTGCAGGAAGACAGGGTTCCTAGTGGTTGGAAGCAGGCCAAAATCCTCCCTCTACTGAAGAAACCTACTCTCGATCCCTTGACTCCGGGGAACTACAGACCTATTCTCTCCTCCCTAGCCTGTCTAAGGTTTGTGAGAAAATAGTGAATAGACAGCTGTCGGAGTTTGTCGAGAGTGCGGGATTTCTCCACCCAGCCCAATCTGGTTTACGCCCCTCCTTCAGCACGGAAGGTGCTCTCCTGGAAGTGTCGGAAGCAATTCGGGAGTGTCTTGACGCCGGCGGGAAGGCAGCCCTTGTGCTGCTCGACCTGTCGGCAGCCTTTGACACGGTCCCCCATTCACTGCTGCTTGACAGACTGACGGAGATTGGGGTGTCGGGCTCGGTATGGGGTTGGATTAAGTCCTTTTTGGATGGCCGGCTCCAGCAAGTCTGGATCCCCCCCGATGGTCTCGTCACCTCATCAAGTGGGCACGGGGGTTCCTCAGGGGTCTTCCCTTAGCCCCCTTTTGTTTAATATCTACCTTACTCCTCTGGTTGTTCTAGCGGGTTGGGGGCTAAGGTTATTGCCTATGCCGACGACACACAACTTCTGTGCACCTGGAGGGGACCTCGGTGGCCCTTGTGCAGAGGTGCTTGTCCTCGGTTTTTAAGTGGCTGGCGACAGCCCAATTAAAATGCAACAAGGATAAATCCGAGGTTTTGAGGTTCGGCGACTTCCCCCTAGGGTTCAGAGAGTCAATCTGGCCCCCTGAGTTCCCTCTGCCCGCTTCCAACAGTCAGACCGTGAAAAATTTGGGAGTTTATTTTGACTGTAATCTCGCCTTCTCCAGTCAAGTCAAACGTCTGACTGGTTGCTGTTTCGGTCTCCTAAGAATTTTGAGAAGAGTAATTCCGCTTCTCCCACAAGCGGCCAGGGAATGGGTGGTTCGGGCACTTATTCTGTCCCGCCTGGACTATGCCAACGCTCTTTATGCTGGGATCCCAGCTTATGCTCTCAATAAGTTACAAGTGACCCAGAATGCGGCTGCCCGCATGCTGGGTGGGCTGGTTCCCAGGCAGAGTGTACATGGCTACCGTCGCTCCCTTCACTGGCTACCGGTCAAGGCACGTGTGGCATTCAAATCTCTCACCATAGCCCATCGCGCTCTGAATGGGCAAGGCCCCGGGTATCTGCAGAAACGCTTCTCGTTTTATGTGCCTGGGAGATCCCTGCGGTCCTCATCCCTGAGGCTGATGAAGATTCCTGGCTTCCAGCGCCATCGGTTAGGGGGCGCTTCTCTGGTCGTGCATGCGGCCCGCGCTTGGAATGCCCTCCCCCTTTCACTCCGCACTGTCGAAGACATTGGTGTCTTTAAAAAACTGTTAAAAACGCACCTCTTCTCTTAAGGCTCGGTTATAAGTTGTCTGCTCTTGGGCCGCGCCGGGACACTCCTCGGAGTAGCTGCGCGCGTAATAAGTTCACATAATATGGAATACCTCAACTATAAAAAACAAATCACAGCTAGCTTCACCCTAGGTGGAACCCTGGTATTTTTTATTTTTTCCATTCTAAAGGTCGCTATGGCAAAAAAAGAATCCCTCGACATTATTCTACACTTTCTAAACATTGGCAATTTTTTTGAGCTAACATATTAAAGCTGACAAATATCTTTTTGCAATAAATTGGTAACTGCCTTTTGAAGTATTTAATTTTACATTTTAATTCTTCATGTGTGGGATCACGCTATTTCTTTTACATGAAAGAGCATGACACCAAGAACTTAGTGGTTTGCAGGTAGGGTGATGGTGTGATAAGGCATTATAACAAATAAAGCACCCTCTGTTGAGCATTTTAACAATACTGCAAGTAACCTTGGGTTCCATGACCAAAAAAATAAAGATACTTTATATCTTATATTACACTTCTGAAGAGAAAGAGACTGAGACTACTAGTTTTGAGTTACTAGTGGTAATCCTCAATAAGACAACATATATACTAAAAAAGATTGACTAATAAAAGTACACAGTTTAGATCTTGACAACATTTAGTAGACAAAAATGCCAATCTGAACAGCAACAATTTGTTAGACACCATCAGAAGGGATTTTGTGCCCTAGGAGTGACCGCCGTGAGAAGGGGCCAGGAGGAGGGCCCTAGCGCTATGTAGCACACCTGTTCTTCCCACCGAGCGGGACATCCTGAGAAGGGACTTTATGACCCAGGAGTGACTACTGAGAGAAGGCGCGAGGAGGAAGAGGGCTCAAGCGCTATATGAAACAGCTGTTCTTTTGGCTGCATGAGACAACATAAGAAAGGGGCATCTTGTCGAAGGAGTGACTGCTGTGAGGAGGGGCCAGGAGGAAGAGGGCCCAAGAGCTATATACTGCAGCTGTTCTTCCCGCAAGAAGCCATCAGAAGGAACTTTGTGTCCGAGGAGTGACAGCGGTGAGGAGGTGCTTAGAGGAGTGACAAAGCGCTTTATAGCACAGTTGTTCATTGTCTCATGGCAGACTCCATCAGATGTGTATTCGTGTCTCAGGAGTACCCCTGTGAGGAGGGGCCAGGAGGAGGAGGGCCCAAGCACTATATAGCACAGATTTTCTTTCTGCCGCATCGGACGCCATCATAAGTGACTCCGTGACCCAGGAGTGACCGCTATGAGGAGAGTCCAGGCCATGTCCTAGGAGTGACCGTTTTGACGAGGGGCCAGGAGGATAAGGGCCCAAGCACTATATAGCGCAGCTGTTCTTCCCACTGTGCGGGATGCCATCAGATGGAGATTTGTGTCCCAGGAGTGACCACTGTGAGGAAGGGCCAAGAGGAGGAGGTCCCAAGTGCTATATAGCACAGCTGTTCTTCCCATTTCACGGGATGCCTTCGAAATGGAATTCATATCTTAGGAGTGACATCTGTGATTAGAGGCTTGGAGGAGGAGGGCCCAAGCGCTATGTAGCACAGATGCTCTTCCCGCTGCGTGGGTACGTCATCAGAAGGGACTTTGTGTCCCAGGAATGGCCGCTGTGAGGAAGGGCCAGGCCATGTCCCAGGAGTGACGGTTGTGAGGAGGGGCCAGGAGGAGAAGGGTCCAAGCGCTATATTTCCTGCCATGCAGGTACGCCTTCAGAAGGGACTTTGTGTCCCAGGAGTGACCTCTGTGAAGAGGGGCTAGGATAAGGAGAGCCCAAGTGCTATGCTGCGGCGCTGTTCTTTCCACCACGTGGGATGCCATCATAAGGAACTTCAATTCCCAGGATTGACCACTGTGAGGAGGGGCCAGGCCAGTTCCTTGGAGTGACCGCTGTGGTGCCAAGAGGAGGAGGGGCCAAACACTACATAGTGCTGTTGTTTTGCCCACCACACTGGATGCCATCAGAAGGGACTTCGTGTCCCAGGAGTGACCGGTGTGAGGAGTGGTCAGGAGGAGGAGGGCCCAAGCGCTATATAACACAGCGGTTCTTCACGCTGTGCGGGATGCCATCATAAGGATCACTACAAACAAATGATGGACGGAATGCTGACAATGCAGACATTCTCCCCCAGTCAAGAGATCTGGGTTAAATCCATCGTTCTTTTGCCCACTACACCACCCCAGTTTAGACATGGCCATATGCAAATCAGTCTTGACCCTGTGCCTCATGGGAACAGTCCAGCCCGAACTGCCAAGCCATGTCTTCCCTGGACCGGAATCAAGCATCCTAGGACCGGTTTCTGGCTATCAGCCGTCATCAGCCAGGATCTTCATGTCCCAGGAGTGACTAGTGTGAGAAGGGGCCAGGAAGAGGAGGGCCCAAGTGCTATATAGCACAGCTGTTTTTCCCACCACGTGGAACGCTATCACAAAGTACTTCGTATACCAGGAGTGACTGCGGTGAAGAGGGGCCAGGAGGAGGAGGGCCTAAGTACTATATAGCGCAGCTGTTCTTTCCACTGCATGGGACACCATCAGAAGAGTCTTCGTGACTCAGAAGCGACTGCTGTGAGGAGGCACCAGGAGGAGGAGGGCCCAAGCTCTATTTAGCACAGCTGTTCTTCCAGCCGTATGACACAACATCAGAAGGGACTTCGCATCCCAGTAACCACTGTGAGGAGGGGTCAGAAGGAAGAGTGCCCAAGCGCTATATAGTGCAGATGTTCTACCCACGGGAAGCCATCAGAAGGAACTTTGTGTCCTAGTAGTGACTGCGGTGAGGAGAGGCTTAGAGTAGGAGGGTCCAAGCGCAATATAGCACAGCTGTTCTTCAAGCCAGGCAGGACGCCATCAGAAGGGTCTTTGTGTCCCAGGAGTGACCTCTGCGAGAAGGGAAAAGAAGAAGGAGGGCCCAAGCACTATATATAGCAGCTGATCTTCCTGTCGTGTAGGATACCATCAGAACAGACTTCGTGTCCCAGGAGTGTCCGCTGTGAGGAGGGGCCAGGGCATGTCCCAGGAATAAACTCTGTGAAGAGCGGGCAGAAGGAGGAGGGTTCAAGCACTATGTAGCGCAGTGGTTCTTCACGCTGAGCGGAACGCCATCGAAAGTGTCTTCGTGTCCCAGTAGTGGCTGCTGTGAGAAGGGGCAAGGAAGTGGAGAACCCAAGCGCTATATAGCACAGCTGTTATTCCCGCCACTTGGGACGCCATCAGCAGGGACTTCGTGTTCCAGGACTCACTGCTATGAGGAGGGGCCAGGAGGAGGAGGGAACAAGCGCTAAATAGTGCAGCTGGTGTTCCCACCATACAGACGCCATCAGAAGAGACTTTGTGTCCCAGAAGTGAAAGTTGTGAGGAGAGGCCAGGAGAGGAGCGCCCACTTACTAGATAGCAAAGCTGTTCTTCCCACCACGCAGGATGCCATCCAAAGGGTCTTTGTGTCCCAAGAATGACCGCTCTGAGAAGGGGCCAGAAGGAGGAGGGTCCAAGTTCTATAGCACAGCTATTCTTCCCTCCATACAGGATGCCATCAGAAGTGTCTTCGTGTCCCAGGAGTGATTGCTGTGAGAAAGAGACAGGAAGAGGCGGGCCCAAGCGCTATATAGCACAGCTGTTCTTCCAGCCGCATGGAAAGCCATCAGAAGGGACTTCGTGTCCCAGGAGTGGCCGCTGTGAGGAGGGGCCAGAGCATGTCCCAGGAGTGACAGCTGTGAGGAGAGGCCAGGAGGAGGTGGGCCAAGTATTATATAGTGCAGCTGTTCCTTCAAAAGCACGGGACGCTATCAAAAGTGTCTTCGGGTTCCAGGAGTGATTGCTGTGAGGAAGGGCCAGGAGGAGGAGGGCCCAGCACTATATAGCACAGCTGTTCTTCCCACTGTGTGGGACGCCATCACAAGGGACTTTGTGCTCCCAGAGAGACCGCTGTGTGGAGGGGCCAGGAGGAGGAGGGGCCAAGCGTTATATAGCGCAGCTGTTCTTTCCGCCACACAGGACACCATTAGAAGGGATTTTGTGTCCCGGGAGTCACCGCTGTGAGGAGGGGCCAGGAGGATAAGGGCCCAAGCGCTATGTAGCGCAGTGATTCTTCATGCCATGGAGGAGGCCATCAGAAGTATCTTCATGTCCCTGGAGTCACCGCTGTGAGAAAGAACCAGGAAGAGGAGGGCCCAAGCACTATATAGCACAGCTGTTCTTCCAGCCGCACGGAACGTCATCAGAAGGGACGTCGTGTCCCAGGAGTGGCCGTTGTGAGGAGGAGCCAGGCCATGTCCCAGGAGTGACAGCTGTGAGGAGAGGCCTGGAGGAGGTGGGCCTAGCCCCATATAGTGCACTTGTTCTTCTCACTCGGCAGGATGCCATCAGAGGGGTCTTTGTGTCCCAAGAGTGACCGCTGTGAGGAGGAGCCAGGAGGAGGAGGGCCCAAGTGCTATATAGCACTGCTGTTCTTCCCACAACACAGGACAACATTAAAAGGGACTTCATGTCTCAGGAGTGACTGCTGTGAGTAGGGACCAAGCAATGTCCTAGGAGTGACCACTCTGAGGAGGGTCCAAGAGGAGGGCATAAGCGCTATATAGCCCCGCTGTTCTTCCCACCACATGGATGCCATCAGAATGGACTTTGTGTCCCAGAAGTGAAATCTGTGCGGAGGGGGCAGTTGAAGGAGGGACCAAGCACTGTAAAGCACAGCTGTTCTCCCTGCCGAGCAGGACACCATCAGAAGTGACTTTGTGACCCAAGTGTGACCACTGTGAGAAGATGTCAGGAAGTGGAGGGCCCAAGCCCTGTATACCACAGCTGTTCTTCCCACCACGTGGGATGCCACCAGAAAGGACTTTGTGTCCTAGGAGTGACCGCTGTGAGGAGAGTCCAGGCCATGTCCCGGGAGTGACGGCCCTAAGGAAGGGCCAGAAGGAGGAGTGCCCAGGTGCCATATACCACAGCTGTTCTTCCCACCTCGCAGAATACCATTAGATGGGTATTTGTGTCCCAAGAGGGATCGCTGTTAGGAGGGACCAGGAGGAGGAGGACCCAAGCGCTAGATAGCGCATCTGTTCTTCCCACTGCGTGGGATACCATCAGAAGGTACTCCGAGTCCCAGGAGTGACCACTGTGAGGAGGGGCCAGAAGGAGGAGGGCCCAAGTGCTATATACCACAGCTGTTCTTCCCACCATGCAGAATACTATCAGAAGGGTCTTTGTGTCCCAAGAGTGACCACTGTGAGGAGGGGCCAGAAGGAGGTGGGCCCAAGTGCTATATACCACAGCTGTTCTTCTCACCATGCAGAATACTATCAGATGGGACTTCCTGTCCCAGGAGTGACTCCTGTGAGGAGGGGAGGAGCGATGTACCAGCAGTGACCGCTGTGAAAAGGGGCCAGCAGGAGGAGGGCCCAAGCACTCAATAGAGCAGCTGCTCCTCCCACTGAACAGGATGCCGTCATAAGGGACTTCGTGTCTCAAGAGTGACCGCTATGAGCAGGTGCCAGGCCATGTCCCGGGAATGACCACTGGGAGTAGTGGCCAGGAGTAGGAGGGCCCAAGCGCTATAGAGCGCAGCTGTTCTTCCCATGGCATGGGATGCTTTCAAAATGGAATTCATGTCCCAAGAGTGACATCCATGAAAAGGGGCTTGGAGGAGGAGGGCTCAAGCGCTATATAGCACACATGCTCTTCCAGCCGTTCGGGTACGCCGTCAGATGGGACTTCATGTCCCAGGAGTGGCCGCTGTGAGAAGGGGCCAGGCTATATCCTAGGAGAGACGGCTGTGAGGAGGGGCTAGGACGAGGAGGGTCTAAGAGCTATATAGTGCAGCTGTTCTTCCTGCCACGCAGCTACCCCATTAGGAGGGACTTTGTGTCCTAAGAGTGACCGCTGTAAGGAGGGGCCTGGAGCAGGAAGGGCCAAATGCTATTTAGTGAAGCTGTTCTGCCCATCATGTCGGATGCCATCATAAGGGACTATATGTCCCAGGAGTGACCACTGTGAGGAGGGCCAGGCCGTGTCCCTGGAGTGACCGCTGTGAGGAGGGGCCAGGGGGCCAGGAGGAGGAGTGGCCAAACGCTATATAGTGCAGCTGTTTTTCCCACCACACTGGATGCTATCAGAAAGGACTTCATGTCCCAGGAGCGGCCACTGTGATCAGCGGCCAGGAGTAGGAGGCCCCAAGCTCTATATAGCTCAGCGGCTCTTCACCCCATGCAAGACGCCATAAGAGGGGTCTCCGTGTCCCTGGAGCGACCGCTGTGACAAGGGACCAGGTAGAGGAGGGCCCAATCGTTATATAGCACAGCTGTTCTTCCCGCCATGCGGAATGCCATCAGAAGGGACTTTGTGTCCCAGGAGTGGCTGCTGTGAGGAGGGGCCAGGCCATGTCCCAGGATTGACATCTGTGAGGAGGGGCTTAGAGGAGGAGGCCCTAAGCGCTATATAGGACAGCTGTTCTTCAAGCCACGCAGGATGCCATCACAATGGTCTTTGTTTCCCAGGAGAGACCTCTGCGAGAAGGGAAAAGAAGGAGGAGGGCCCAAGCACTATATAACGCAGCTGTTCTTCCTGCCATGTAGGATACCATCAGAACGGACTTCGTGTCTTAGGAGTGACCGCAGTGAGGAGGGACCAGGTCATGTCCCGGGAGTAAACTCTGTGAGGAGCGGCCCGAAGGAGGAAGGTCCAAGCACTATGTAGCGCAGCGGTTCTTCACGCCATGCAGAACGCCATCGAAAGTGGCTTTGTGTCCCAGTAATGACCGCTGTGAGAAGGAGCAAGGAAGCGGAGGACCCAAGAGCTATATAGCACAGCTGTTCTTCCCCACACTTGGGACACCATCAGCAGCCACTTTGTGTTCCAGGAGTGACCGCTATGAGGAGGGGCCAGGAGGATAAGGGCCCAAGCGCTATATGGCGCGGTCATTCTTCATGCCATGGAGGATGCCATCAGAAGTATCTTCATGTCCCTGGAGTGACCGCTGTGAGAAAATACCAGGAAGAGGAGGGCCCAAGCACTATATAGCACAGCTGTTCTACCAGCTGCATGGAACGTCATCAGAAGGGGCACCGTGTCCCAGGAGTGGCCGTTGTGAGGAGGGGCCAGTCCATGTCCCAGGAGTGACAGCTGTGAGGAGAGGCCTGGAGGAGGTGGGCCTAGCTTCATATAGTGAACTTGTTCTTCTCACTCTGCAGGATGCCATCAGAGGGGTCTTTGTGTCCCAAGAGTGACCACTCAGGGGATGGGCCATGGGGAGGGCATAAACACTATATAGCCCAGTTGTTCTTCCAACCACATGGATGCCATCAGAAGGGACTTTGTGTCCCAGAAGTGAATTCTGTGAGGAGGGGCCAGTTGGAGGAGGGCACAAGTGCTTTATAGTGCAGCTGTTCTTCCCACCACCCGGGATGCCACCAGAAAGGACTTTGTGTCCTAGGAGTGACCGCTATGAGGAGAGAGCAGGCCATGTCCCAGGAGTGACGGCCCTAAGGAAGGGCCAGAAGGAGGAGGGCCCAAGTGCCATATACCACAGCTGTTCTTCCCACCACGCAGAATACCATCAGAAGGGTCTCTGTGTCCCAAGAGTGACCGCTGGTAAGAGGGGCCCGGAAGATGTGTATTCGTGTCTCAGGAGTACCCCTGTGAGGAGGGGCCAGGAGGAGGAGGGCCCAAGCACTATATAGCACAGATTTGTTTTCTGCCGCATAGGACGCCATCATAAGTGACTCCGTGTCCCAGGAGTGACCGCTATGAGGAGAGGCCAGGTCATGTCCTAGGAGTGACCGCTTTGACGAGGGGCCAGGAGGATAAGGGCCCAAGCACTATATAGTGCAGCTGTTCTTCCAGCAGTGCAAGACGCCATCAGAAGGGACTTTGTGTCCCAGGAGTGACCGCTGTGAGGAGAGGCCAGGCCATGTCCCAGGAGTAACTGTCCTAAGGAAGCGCCAAGAGGAGGACAGCCCAAATGCTGTATAGTGCAGCTGTTCTTCTCGCCACACAGGACACGATCAGAGGGGGCTTCATGTCCCAGTAGTGACCGCTGTGAGAAGGTGTTAGGAGGTGGAGGGCCCAAGCGATATATAGCGCAGCTGTTCTTTCCACCACAAAGGATGCCACCAGAAAGGACTTTGTGCCCTAGGAGTGACCACTGTGAGGAGAGGCCAGGAGGAGGACAGAGGCATTATATAGCACAGCTGTTCTTCCCGCTGCACAGGGTGTGCCCGGGTCAAGGGCAGGCCCACCTGTGCCTGTCAGAGCCCGGAAGAGGCTGGGCCACCTTTCTGGGATCTTGCTTTTTGTTGACCTGTTAAATGTTGTCGAAAAACAGCAAAGAACTAGTAAAACAATAGTATCTTTTTGAATCATGCTGTAGGGGAACTTACAGAAGAAATTTCCAGTGTGGAAGACCAGTTGACTCTAACACGCCTTGAGTCAGACTTGTCCAGGGAGTAAACGCAGGTATTGTCGAGGGACATTTTTGTACAAAATACAAATGATATATATGATACCCAGCGCTGCTCTACTATGCAGGATATGTTGGGCAGCGTTGATGGAGCGCGGGTCACCAGCTCTGGTCACTCATACACCTAATACTCGCCTGGGCCCAAACCACATTCACACAGTAAGCTAGTGAAACCCCGCTGGCATCAATTTTGAGTAATAATACCTGTAATTTTGTTATTCACTTTTACCATTGCATCTCAACCTATGTGAGTGTCTCCGTGATACAGTCTAGTCATAGGTGAAAGCATGCTGTCTGGAAATACAGGTCTATCGTCTAAGTAAACCCACACACCATCTTCAATCCTTTGTGTACAACCAATGTTCACCCACTCCTCTTTCTCTTTTGTTTCTGCTTCTTTCCATGTTTGTAACCCCGACATTAGCATAAGTTGGCAGCTGTTTTGACAATTTTCAATGTTTCTGTTTATTGCCATTCGGTATTTGGTACAATGTTGGGTGACCTGGTCAGCATACCGATTGCCTGCAATCACACGGTCATTTCCTGACTGGTGTGCGGCACATTTGACCACTGCCACTTCTCTTGGTAATTTTATTGCTTCTAGTAATTCTTTGACAAATTTTCCATTTTTAATGGAAGAGCCCGAAGAAGTCAGAAAGTCTTGCTGCATCCAAAGCTGGCCAAAGTCATACACAACCCCGTAACAATACTGACTGTCATAGTAAATGGTTACTCTCCAATTGTTCCCCTTTTTGCAGGTATTGATTAAAGAAATCAATTCGGCTAATTGTGCAGACCTGACTCCTGGTAAATAGGATGCTTCGACTATTTCAGCCAACGTACACACAGCATAAGCAGCGCTTAATCCTCCCTCCTCATGGCGCATGCATGAACCATCTACAAAGAATTCATGTTCAGCATCTTTTAGTGGCTCATCTTGTATGTCTGGACGTGGTTTTGTACTTAGTTCTGTTACATCAAGGCAGTCATGTTCTGGGTCATCTTTTACTTCCTCATTATATGGATCTGGTAACAGAGTAGCTGGATTAAGTACAGTACATCGAACAATGGTCACATTCTCTGCACCTAAAATGATTCTTTCATATTTAGTTAATCTGCTCGGGGGGAGGTATTGGGTACGTGTTCGTGTTAAAAGAATAACAACTGCATGGGGGCCCTTTACAGGGTGTCCTATCACAATTGTCTCCCTTTGCTCCAGACTCACGCATGTTGCTGCCACAGCTTTAAGGCATCCTGGCAAAGGGGATGCTACAGGATCTAAGGTAGCAGAAAAGTATGCCACTGGGCATCGCATCAGGCCATGAATCTGCGTTAGAACTGAGAGGGCACAATTATCTCTCTCACAACAGAATAAAGCGAAATCTTTTGAATAATCAGGCATACCTATGGCAGGGGCTTCACATAAACAATCTCGTAATTTCAGAATAGATTTCATACTCTCATCATCCCATTCTATCTGTTCTTTTGCTCGTTTCTTTGTCATTTGTTTCAAGGGTTTCACCAGCATGGAGAGCCCCATAATCCATTGTCTGCAATACCCCACTACCCCTAGGAACATTCTTATTTCCTTCTGGCTTTGCTGCAACTACTTTTGTTTTATTATTTTTATTCTTTCAGAGGTCACTCTCCTTTCTCCACGTTCTATCTGGTGTCCCAGATATTTCACCTCTTTTCTACAAAACTGTAGCTTTTCAGGGGACACTTTATGTCCACCTTTGGCTAAATGGTTCGACAAAGCTATAGAATCTGTCACACAGTCACTTTTTGTTTTTGAAGCGACTAAATGATCATCAATATACTGTACGAGAACACATTCTTTAGGCATTACTAAAGTCTCAAAACATTTTTTCAAAAAAAATTGATGGACTTTCTGTGTACACTTGAGGGACACGATTCCAAGCATAAACATGATCATCACATTTAAAATAAAATAAAAACTGGCTATCTGGATGCAATGGGATGGTATTTGGTACAGAATCACTGCAGGTTTGGGCAACACTGGACAACAGGGGACAACAATCTTATTAATCTTTCGTAAATCTTGAACTACCCTATATTTGCCAATTGGTTTCTTAATGCCAATTATAGGTGAGTTACAGGGACTACTTAAAATCTCTTTTAATATGCCTTTAATATGCCTTGTTCGACCATTCTGTTTATTTCTGCTGCAACACCCTCTTTGACTTCAGGACTTATTTTATATTGCCGGGTGTTTGGAAAAACCACACCTTCCTTTACGGTTACTTTTACAGGGTCTACATCTGTCATTAATCCTACTTCTTTTCCAGTGAAATCCCACACATCTGGATTTACAGTCATTTTTACTTCTTCTGGCAAGTCATCCTGAGTTATTATTGAATATAACTCATTTACTTCTGCTTCTTGCTTAGCTAACATGATTTTGTATATTCCGTCTTCATCTGGGGTTTGAATGGCAACACCATCCGTTGTGCAGAATATGGTGCAATTCATTTTGCACAACAAATCTCTTCCTAATAAATTCTCAGGACTGGAGTCACACACTACAAACTTGTGCATCTCTGAAGTTTCCAATGCATACTTCCATTGGCTTTGTACTAGGGGTCCTAATTTGTTTATTTGAAATGCCCACTACTTGGATCACTTCTCCCGAGAGGGGTAGGTTTGGAATGCCTGCTGTTCTCAAAGTAGAACAGGTAGCGCCAGTGTCCAACAAAAAGGTAATGTAATTTCCCTCTACCTTCCTGTCGATATACGGACCTGACTGATCTGCCGGTAAGGATGCGCCAAGTATGCAATCCTCATCCCCCCTCTCAGGCACCGTCATTGATCTTGGTTTTCGAAATATGAATCCTGCATGTTAGGTAATTTTTCTTACCACTCCCTTCTTGAAATCTGGTGTCCATACTGTACTTGGCTTGACTCACAAATTGTGGCATAGGGGCAGGTGGCAATTGATTCTGCAGGTTTACAACCTGTTGTGGTTGACTCATTATCACCTCATTCTGCGTCCGGGGATTTAACCTCTTCTGTGCCCTGGAGCACGGTCGCGCTGTGCCCATGACGAGACTATCTCGTCATGAAACCCACCCGCTTGGGAAACGCCGGGCACAGGAGGGGGAAAGGGCGTGGCACCGAAGGGGTTAAATTTTGATTTGGGCTATTATTATTTTGTATATTCTTACACTCGTTCTTCCAATGCCCCAATTTTCCACACCCATGACAAGGGAATTTCTTCTTCGCTTCTTCTCTACTTAATCGCTCTTTTGGTTTTGCCCCATTATTTTCTCCATTTCCCAGCCCTTTTCCTGATTTCCCTGCCATGTTATTTAACTGAATTTCCTGCTGTTCTGCCAATTTACCCTGAGCCCACATTACCTTTTCTTCTAAAATCTTTCGTCTATTGTCAATTTCATCTCCACAGTAATTTGCATATTTTAAAATTTCGTCTATGGGCTTTGCTTGGCAACACAAATTATGCTGCTTAATCATTTCAGAAATTTCTTTCTTTAATCCATTGTTTGAACACCTGTAGCAGGCGCTCATAGTACGCATGGACTGATTCATCTTTTTTCTGAGTGGTTCTATCTATTTTTACCCAATCTGTCTCCTTTGGGGGAATTTTCCCTTTCAAGAAAGCTATGACCTGATTATATTTCCTGGTTACTTCTTCAGCTGGGGCTCCTGTTTTCTTGTCCCTTGGATACTCATCATTTGGCCAATCAACCGTAATTTTACATTCAGCCCACAAATCAGCGTGTACCACTATGTCAAACAACCCATCCAAATCTTTCAACAGAACTTTTGAAACCTTCACAAGCCTTTCGACTTGTCTATACCATTCCACAGGCTTCTCCCTTAGCTTTGGGAAATAATTTGTAAATGACAATATATCCTGTCTAGTCCATGGGACATGTACATATCCTCCCCCTTCAACTTCTCTCATTGGGTACAACCCTTCGGCATTTTCTGTTTCTTTCATTAAATACTCTGATGTTACTCGAATGGCCTGTGCTTCTTCCTTTTTCTTTGTCCACCTTGCTTTCCATCTGTCTAGGTCTCCCCATTTTTGTAATATCGCCATTAATTCTTTAACTTGAAATTTTCTCCCAGACACGTTCATAGTTTCTAAATCTTTATCAAATTCTGCTCTATAGGGTTTCTGTAGAACCTTGGATCTTCCCACATCGATTCCCATTTGTAAAGCCAAATTAATTAATTTTTCATGAAACATTTTTGTATTTCGGGTTATACTTCTGCAAATGAACAGTAATTCTTCCTCATTAAAGGTATTCAACCTTTCTAACCCTACATTTCCCGCTATCATCTCTTCCAATTCTACTCTTAGCTTAAAAACATCTAGTATTTTTGGAGGTGGATCAGGTTTCTCAATGTCTCTTGTCCATCGGTCTAACTCCTCTGGTGTTATTAGTGTGACACTCTTTGTTCCTGCGGATGTCTCAAGTCTCACTTCTTTTGAACAACCTGGTGTGACTCTTCTAGCTGTGTCATTTATTTGCCCTCTTATCGGCAAATCCAGCAATGAAATTGCAGATTCACAATCACTAGCTTGGTCATCGACGATTATTTTTCCTTTTCTAGGTTCAATGATTGGTGGGGTCATGACAGGAGTTTGATTTATCTCCATAAAGCGGGACAACAGGACCTATAGTCACAGCTTCAGGATGTGTGTTTAGCTGAGTTATCTTTTGTATTAATTCTTCCCTATTTTTATTTATTGCCTCTCTTTCTTTTTCTTGGAGTACCCTTTCCATTGTTCTATCTAAGGGTGTCTCTAGAAGTGGAGCGCTTGGGGCAATTTTACTTGGCCCTTCCAGATATGGCGGAGGACTTTTCATTAATATCCCATCTGAATAATTTTCATCAGTCTCCTCCACCTGTCATTAAGTGTATTTTCTTTTCTGTGCATTTGCTTCCTGCCTGTTCATCAGCCATTAATACAGGATATAATCCTTCAGTTAACATGGCTTGTCTCCATTGTTTCATCTGTTTGTCTCGAGTTTCACATGGACATTTTGGGTAGAAATTACTCAGATTCCTGTTACACCTTGGTCTATCTCATTCAAATGCCTCAGTCTCCCATTCTTCTAATGCCTCATATACTGAGTCATCCTAGGTCTGGGTTCTAATTCATTCATTTTTGTACGTAAATTATGTAAAATTCTCCCATTAAATGTTCTGTATTCTGGGAAAACCAAAATTCCATCATCCTTTGTATATTCGATCCAATTTTCTAACCATAAACAAGTATGGTAACCTCTTTCTACCATCATGTATGATGCAGGAGTTTTGGGAGGAGGAATGAGAATTCCGTCTCTCGTTTTAATGGGCTTATCTTTTTTTAAGTAATTCTTTATTTTCTGCACCGTACATTTTTCGTGATCTTCCTCTCAAGTATTGCTGGTAAGCAAACCCTAAATAATTTCTATCTGGGCAACTCCCAGATAATGTGGGATCGTACATACACAATCCGTTGCCTATTATTATTCTTGGGACTTCTATGTTTATAGTTACTCAATCTTTTTCCTCCAATACTAGCGTGTCTCTTATTTTCGTATCCAATCAGAACTCAACTTACTCTGTGTGTTTAGCCAATGCCAGTGCGGCTTTAAATAACGTCAGTATCACTCCTTTCAACTGACCCCTCCTTTACAAAAAAAACTTGCGTAAGTCACACACCTGCTGTCCTACCAATCCCAGCGCTGCTCTTTGTGACGTCAGTTCAGCACCCGCAACTGACCCCTCCTTTACAAGGTAATGCGTAACTTAAATTTCTCAGTACTTTTCATAAGTCGACAACATAAAACGTTCACTACTGTCAGATTCTCTAAATTCCAAAGAATAGTCAGTTTTCTTTTACTGCAAGTAAACTTTTCCGCTTACCCTTCACACACTACGAGTAAAAACCTTTCTGCTTACTCTTCTCTCAAGCATCAGAGAACCTGCTACTTTTTCAGTATTACCCTTTCTGGGTGATATAAGACCAAAGTTTTGCCAATGACCTCTTTAGCTACCAATTACTCTTACTTACATACAGAAATAATCCCTAAAACAGTGCTTCTAGTTTTACCTAACTTTCCGCACGTTCTTGAATACTGACAAGTAACCTCACTGCAGTATGGTTTCCATTCACCATCCGCTATTCAATATTCCCGGGAACTTCAGACAACGTGAATAACGATGACAACAACAACAAATGTTAATACATATATCAATAATTTTAATTACAATATTCCCTACCTAACTAACTAGAACCTAACCATGCTTCTGCTACCAAGAAAAACTGATGGAGCGCGGGTCACCAGCTCTGGTCACTCATACACCTAATAGTCACCTGGGTCCAAACCACAATCACACAGTAAGCTTGTGAAATCCCGCTGACATCAATTTTGATTAATAATAACTGTAATTTTGTTATTCACTTTTACCAAGTCTTATCAATTCAATAAATTTCATTTCATTTCCTCGACGAATCAGGTTGCTAAGCTAGTTTAAGATAGAGGGACATTTACCTCTTTTCTCTGAATAACCACAGACGCTTTGAAAACCTTTATCTAAATGTTGTGAGTTAAGAATCATTTACAGTAACCGCCTTCAATTCAAGAGGCAAAATAAAAAAAATCAATCATAGCAGAGTTACAAAATGATCAATGAAGACGGTACCTGAAGAAGGAGGGAAAAGGAAAAGCAGGCATAAAGACAGATTTATGCTGATTATATTTACCTATTGGTCAAAGATGAACCCAACTCCGTAAATTGGGGGACCAGATAGAATCTCCAGGACAGGTTACAGATAGATGATCAAGCAGATTCAGATCTGGGAGGATAACTTCTTCTAAAGTACAACGCCAGCATTGCACCCCTCTCTGGCACTACTCTCCAAGGTGTCCCTTTTCCGCAATCCCTCTAGGCGAATAGATTTATCGATCAGTATCTCAAACTCTCAGACAGTGTTTCTGGCAGCAGCAGGGTCTGAGACAGTGTCTCGGACAAAAACTGGAGCAGCATACGTGTTGGGTCAGTGACGAGTCGGAATAACAGATCTGACAAGTCGGACAGAGTTTCTAGCTATCTTACCTCAATTATGCTGCTCTTGATTCGTGTACCACCCCCCCCCCCCCCCCCCCAAGTATCAATTCTTACGTTTTCCCTTATTCTGATTGGTTGGGATGAGGAGGTGAGTTCATCACACCACTTAAAAGTTTACATTTCTCTATGAACCATTGTCTATGTGCCCGCCCCTTAATTTTCTTTTCCTATAGCTGTATTCCCACATGCATTTCCCATTACTCAGTAAATTAAACATTTTATTCAACATTGTTGCATTCGTTGTGGTCATCAGCACGATGTTCCCAGACTTCTTCATTCAAGGTGTCCTTGGCCGAGTGACACAGGAGCCATCTTTGTTTCCGGCCAGTCTTTATGCGCATGCGTGCATTTCATACGGGTAGAGATTCCAGTCACCCTCCGAGGCCCAAATAAGAACTAATAATAAAGTCAGAAAAAGACACATTAGAACACAGAACAAATGATTTCACTGTATACCACTTATCTCTACTCTATCCCCATTTACTTATTTAAATCTTTTGCATTAGTGTTTAATACAACTTACGAGGTTTAGTTTATCAGCAGCAGATGCATTAGTGTGTGAGTGCAAAGCAGCCACTTTTAGTGCCATTACGCAGCTGCAAAAGTTTCCGACCAAAAGCGACAGAGTCATACTACGTTGATGCAGTAGACGCATGCGCAATAGAAATCCCGCGTTTTGTCGGCCATTTTAGGACATTCATGTTGCGGGTTAGTAATGCACATAGACAAGCTTCCCCTAGATAAAGTGTTTGTGGTATATTTGCGTTTTTAGTATTTTACAAACAGATTGATTACATTGTTACATGTTATTTGAGAGAATTGAATCCAAGCACGTTTCTTTTACGAATCCTTGCTCCATCAGCGTCATAAATAAACAGGGCCAGGGTTGTGCTGAGTCCCCAAAACTGTCTGGAGTTGATGGGGAAGGTGCCAGGCCCAAATGTAAAAAGGGGATGTTGCCATGTACACCCCAATCGGGCAAGAAAACGAGCTGGGGTAACAAAAGGGGAAGTCTGGCCAAAGCGCATGTAACATTTTCGGTGTATGGTAACAATCAGGATCTTTTTTCAAAACCAGAAACACAAATCTCAATTATTTTCGAAGCCCTTATTAAACACATTACTAAATTGAAGGAGGCAGAGGGTAAAACAGGAGAAACAAAAAAGTCAATTTTCTGCTATCGAAGAATATCTCAACCAATATGTCTTCTTCAAAAACCTTTTCCTTTCACATTTCCAACTCAGTTCTGGAGGATGGCCCCAACAGGCTTTTCCAGATTCAACCATCAAGCTCTGAAGGGGGTGTGGGGAGCTTTGGTAACTTAGAAATCAACTCCATGTGTATATCCCGAACACTGCCCAGTGTTCATTCAATACCAAAGGGAGCCACTTCAAGGTCTTTAGGAGGGAGAGCTTACACTCAACACTCCGGCCCACATACAGAAGAAGACCAGGATGGGCACTGCATATTTCAGGCAAGTCTCCACCCTCTCCCCAGTAGATACACCCTGTGATGTGGTCATTTAACTCCCTCCTGCTTTTACTCTCTATGTTATAGTACTAGTCAACCTCTCCCCCCCCCGGTACATAAAAAAATGAAAATTACTAGCAACTTAAAAACAAAGTTGTAAACTGGCTGTCTGAAAGGGTCAATTTTAATATTAGGCAGTATCTTTTTAAAGAGATCAGGAGAGTGGATTGGATAGGGAATCCTCTCAAAACTTGTCATGGAGACTGCATCGTCGTGAATTTTTGTAATGCTGGAAGGACAGGCTTTATACTGAACAATCTCACATCTAACACAGCTTCCATCAGCAGAATTATGGTGTTCCCCCGGGGGTTTTCCAAAAGCCTATGTACTTGGGAGCGACATGGCTGGAGGGGTGAATTATTGTATTAGGGGGTGACTTGACCACCAGAACGATCAGGTTCAGATATATAACCTCGCTTTGAGCAATTGTTTTGAACCATTGACTGGCCCCTGAGACTGATAATCTAGGTAACCCAAGAGTTCCTAGCTCACAAAGAGATCTGAAAGTGATAAGTTGGAATATTGCTGGTGTTCATGGCAAACTTTATGTTGAAGAATGGTATGGGTCAGATGATTAACTCCTATGATAACATTAGTCTTCAGGAGACTTTAGACACAGAGGGGGTCATACATCTAGGCAGGTATGCCACATTTACCTCCAAAGCTATATCCTCTACCCGTGGGAAAGCAAGAGGGGGATTAGCACTGTTAAAAGAATTGGATTTGAATTGTAAACTGGAGATGATTATATCCAATTCACCCTTTATACTTGGCATTCTCATGTCCTATGCAAATAAGTACAGGATCCTGTCTGTTATTGTTTACAGCTCAGTTTTGGGGAAGGTGAGACATGCTGTACTTATGGACCTCAGTAAGTTTTTTTTTTTTCTCTTGCACTTCGAAATATACAACGGTGATGCTGATAGGTGATATTAATCTGCATACCTGTCGGGATTGTTTCTTTTTTTTTATATATATATCTTTTTATAAATATAATATTCAGAATTCATTTTAAATCTATGAAACTGTCATTCAAAACGTTTCATACATTTATAATACGCAATTCAACAAAGAAAAAAAAAGAAAACTTAGAAACAATTAGGAAGAAAATACAAGATCAATTATGATTTAGAGCTGCAGGTACAATATACGAAACCTTTGGTCATGATATACTAAAAAGCTCAAGTCCAGTTCAATATAAGTAATTGTACTTACCAAACTCATAGATTGTGGTGAAAATGAAAATGAAATAAGGCATAATTAAAAGTGGTATTTATTCAACAACAAGAGCACCCATATACGGTCGGCCTGGGACCATGGGAATCATGTAATTATAAACAACAAGGGTCCCTAGGGGCAGGTAAGATAGGGAAGGGGATAAATAAGGACCCGATCAGTGCTTATTTTCATAGACTTGTCCAGCCGGACAGTGGTCATAGGTTTTTACTGATATAGTAATTAAGCGGCAGTATACAGAACAAATTCTCAAAGTTGGACACAAGCCTGTGACCCGTACATTTAAATAGGGAAAAAACATACATAACAAAAAAGGTTCAGGCAAAGAGTTGTTTGTTACAATTGGGCAAGAAATCGCGGATGAACTTTAACAAACAATACAAAAAACAACCTTATGTATAGAACATATTATCATTAGAGACATATAGGGTGTGTACTGGTGTCGACGGCGTTTCGATCCTATTAACGCAGTATAAGGATCATCATCAGGACAACATAAATAATGCCTGTACAATAAACCTGAGTAACGGGATAGGGCAAGAAGATGGTGCGGTGAACTTGATCCAAGTCACAGAGAGGTGAGGAGCTGAGGCATCACGGGCGGTTGGAATACATCGCGTAGTGAACAGGGTATTGCGTGGCAAGGCACGGGAATTTAGATAATTACTCCAGCTCGTAGTGAGGCAATTGACATGAGAGCGGATCCAGAGAGTCCTGGGGCTCACGGTGAACCGCGGCAATGCGCGTGCAAGAGTGAATGTCGAGGTCCGGCAGTGCGTGAAGCAAGTTCCGATAATACGGCTGCTGTCGTTGGGGTGATCACATGCACGTTCCACCCCAACGACAGCAGCCGTATTATCGGAACTTGCTTCACGCACTGCCGGACCTCGACATTCACTCTTGCACGCGCATTGCCGCGGTTCACCGTGAGCCCCAGGACTCTCTGGATCCGCTCTCATGTCAATTGCCTCACTACGAGCTGGAGTAATTATCTAAATTCCCGTGCCTTGCCACGCAATACCCTGTTCACTACGCGATGTATTCCAACCGCCCGTGATGCCTCAGCTCCTCACCTCTCTGTGACTTGGATCAAGTTCACCGCACCATCTTCTTGCCCTATCCCGTTACTCAGGTTTATTGTACAGGCATTATTTATGTTGTCCTGATGATGATCCTTATACTGCGTTAATAGGATCGAAACGCCGTCGACACCAGTACACACCCTATATGTCTCTAATGATAATATGTTCTATACATAAGGTTGTTTTTTGTATTGTTTGTTAAAGTTCATCCGCGATTTCTTGCCCAATTGTAACAAACAACTCTTTGCCTGAACCTTTTTTGTTATGTATGTTTTTTCCCTATTTAAATGTACGGGTCACAGGCTTGTGTCCAACTTTGAGAATTTGTTCTGTATACTGCCGCTTAATTACTATATCAGTAAAAACCTATGACCACTGTCCGGCTGGACAAGTCTATGAAAATAAGCACTGATCGGGTCCTTATTTATCCCCTTCCCTATCTTACCTGCCCCTAGGGACCCTTGTTGTTTATAATTATATAATTAAAAGTGGGCTACAAAATAATTCAATGCAGAAATCGCCAGATTCTATCACGTTTTGAAGAAGAGCCTACCCTTTTAGCATATAATGTTTCTCGTTTGAGACCTCTCTGCATTTTTATAAGCCATTAATGGATCGTCGGAACCACCTTGGATTTCCAGTTTGCCAGGAGAAGAGATCTCGCCATTAATGTTGCAATAAAACTAAATTGACGTTGACCTAAGGTCAAGTATTCGCTCATTTCCATTCTGCCAAAGAGTGCAGTTAAAGGGCTAGGAGGAAGATCGATTTCCAATTTTTTACCAATTTCAGGAAAGACATCTTGCCAAAAAGTTTTTAAGTGGCACCATGTATACGCAACGTGAAGCCAGTCCCCAGTTGTAAGACCACATCTAAAGCACCTAGGATCAACAGTGGGGAACATTTTGTGGAGCCGATAAGGAGTATAATAGAACATACATTTGCTAAACCATGCCATCCTCCTTAGGTTGGCAGCCCTGACTGTTTTGTAGCTCATTTTGTTATAATTCTGCTATTGTTGCAAGTTGAAAGTTCAACCAGTAGATGAGCTAATCTTCTCCAGGTGGTCGAGGATCACCTGCTTACTCTCCGCTGATTTCAGTACTTTGTGCCAGCTGCCTATCCCCTTAGTTATGGAAATAAAATGTGCCTTCCCAAGGAGAGCGCCTGGACAATCTTTTTTGAACGTTAGGCCTGCACAGAACTGTTTAACCTGTGCATATCTGAACATTATGAGACTGCATATATTACTCTTACAGTCTAGTACTTGCGGCCAGGAAATAAACCTTTCGTTTCTATAAGAATCTTGAAGAGTAACAAATCCCAATTTTTCCCACTGACCGCAATTTTGACGTGACCATTGTAGCCCCAAAGGAATGCATTCATTTAATTTCAACTGGGGATGGAGCCATAGAATATCATATATTTCTGATATTTTTTGAGAGAGCGAAGAAATCGCCCTTGGAGTCTTATAGCATGTTTTTTTGGGGAGTTTGGGTAACGTAAAAAGGGTGCAAGGTCGATCTCTGATTACTTAAGCATAGTTGTAGGAAAAAATTGGCATCCATCAAATCCTCCAGAATACTATAGTTTAGCCAGTTGAGAATTGAGGCATAATAATATAGCCGTACATCCGGCAAGGCTAGACCTCCATCCTCTGCTTCTAATTGAGGAATTTGTAGTTTTAATCTCAGTTTTTGTGCAGACCAGATAAAACGTCTAAATTCTGACTGAACAGAATCGAAAAAAGATTTTGGAATTTTGATCATTATATTGGGGGGGGGGGGAAATAACGGAAGAATGTTCATTTTAAAGAGGGCAACCCGCCCCATAATCAAGATGGGGAGATTTTCCCATTGTTTAAGCAGGTTGCATGTTTTATTTAAAGTGGAGATAAAATGTAATGGATATAAGTCCTCCAATCTGGTGGTCACAAAGATCCCTAAGTATCTTATTGGCTTGGTTGCTATATAATGTTCTCGCGTAGCGAGGGGCAAGATATTGATGGTGCTATTAAAATGAAGCATGTCTAATTTGGCATGATTTATTTTATATCCTCCAATGTTAGTAAACTCCCTAATTTTATCCAGGATTATCCCTATCAGCTGCTAAATAAAGTGCCATATCATCGTCAAATAATTTAGGTTTTGTCGAACCCGGTAGGGGAGTGGCTATAGCATAATCCAGCCAAATAGCACATGCCAGAGGCTCAAAAAACAGGGAAAATAGCACAGGAGAAAGGGGGCAGCCTTGGCGTGTTCCCCGACTGATAGAAATTGTGCCTGCGATATCCCCATTAATAACAATGGACGCTTTTGCATTGTGGTACAGATTTTGCACCACCTGGCAGAATACACTTAGGATCACAAATTTGTTTAAGATTGTGAATAAAACATGCCATTGTACTCTGTCAAATGCTTTTTCAGCATCACGCATTATTACAGCCGCCTTGGTTTTATTAGTATGGAAGTAATCAATTGACTGTACTAAATAATGAATGTTGGAAACCAAAATTCTGTTTTTAAGAAAGCCATTCTGATCATGATGGATAATTAAAGGGGCAACCTGAGCAAGTCTATTAGCAAGAATTTTGGAGAGAAAATATCTTATAGATCTTGGAGGGGATTCCATCTGGTCCACAGGCCTTGGCTGCCGGAGATGAATTTATCGCCAGTGTAACTTCCTCAAGAGAAATAACTGAGCTCAAGAGCTCTTGTGACTCAGGTGGTAATATAGGGATGTTTATTCTGTCAAGCCAAGCTAAAGCAACATCTGAGCTAGTGTTGTGCATTTCGGTATAGAGGTCTTTGTAGTGATTAAGAACCACCTCTGAGATTTCTGAGGGAAGAGACGAAGAACATAGAGTAGTTGGGTCTACTATTTTTTTTATGTGGTTGCTATTTGATCTCTTTTTAGTAGACCAGGCTAGAAATCTGCCTATGCGATCGCTCTCCTTGTATCTTTTCTGTAAAACAGAGTCATGATGTACAATTTCTTTAGCTACAAAGTATTCTTGTAAGTTGAACTTGGCACCAGCGAGTTTAGCTTTCCCTTCTGGAGATGGGGTAGCAAGATAGTCTGCTGTTGTGCTGCTTAGCGTTTTCTCAAGCTGGATTCTTTGAGTATCCTCTTTCTTCCTCTTAAAGGCCAAGTACGCGATCACCTCGCCTCGAAAGAAAGCTTTTAAGGCGTTCCAGACAATAAACGTAGAAGCGGTATTAATATTTAAATTTAAAAACTCCTCCAATGCCAAACGCATATGCGAGACCCATTATTCATCAACAAAAGAGATTTATCAAATACCCATCTGTGCCTAATTTTTTATTGAGTTTTAATTTCAAACTTCACAGTAATCAGTGCATGATCTGAGAAAGGATTTTCACAAATCTCAGACTCAGTCTTTATAAGAGTATGTGAAATAAAAAAAAAAGTCAATCCGAGAGGAGGAATGAAATCTTCCTGAATGGCATGTATATTATCTTTTATCTGGGTATTGGTCCCTCCAACAATCTACTAGTGCAAAGTCCCTTATAAAATATTGATACAGCTTTCTGGACTTAGGTTTAGTTTGTGTTTTATTGGCCCTGGAGCAATCAATAGCTGGATTTATCAATAGATTAAAATCGCCCCCTAGCACAAGATACCCAGACTGATTGGTTGCAAAATCATACAGGGACTGCAGAGATGTTGGTGAGTCCTCAATAGGGCCATAGTAGCTCACAAAGTTAAAAAAGTGGTCTGAAATCTTCATCTGCACCCAGAGCCACCTTGCACTATGATCTTTATGAACCATAAGGATCTCACATTGGAGTTTCTTAGTTACTAATATATCAACCCCTCAAACAGCTGCATTGGAGGAGGTGTAGAATTCATGCTGAATGTAACCAGGGGGTTTATCTAAGGGAAAGCCCTCCTTATAGTGTGTCTGCTGTATGAGCATTATATCGGCTTGTAAAGATCTAAACCAAGCCATCATAGATCGTCTTTTGACTTTGTTATTAAAGTCATTCACGTTACAGGACACTACCTACAGCATTTTAGTAAACATTTTTTTTCTCTCTTTTTTTTCCCCACAATAAACTCTGCCTGATAGCAAAACAAGAAGAAACAGAGTGTGACCCCCAACACAACCAACCCACAGGCCCCCTTGACCTTGGAACCCTTACCCGTCTAGGGATCCCTGGGTGCCCCCCCTTCACAAGTGACCCCCTCCCACCCCCTTCGTGACCCTACCCTCCCCCCCTTCTCCCTGTGTTGGGGTGCAATGACATGGCGCCCAAGGCGATGCGCAGGCGGCTAACGCTATTCACTGAAAGAATGAAGAGAAAGAAAAAGAGAAAGGAAAAAAAACCTACATAATTGAATCCACTACTATATATAGCCATCCATAGTTTGGAAAACAAAAACAAAAACCAAAGAAACAGGAAACACTAGCCCTTTCTCCCATCCCCTGCATGCTGTAGGGAATGTACGAACTCCTGAGCTGTTTCAACAGAGTGGAAAATCTTGGCATGAACTTTATGTAGAACTTTCAGTTTAGATTGCTGAATAATAGCCACCGGGGCCCCTAGCTGCTGAAAGGAATTAATCATGCCTCTAAACTCTTTTCTCCTCCATGCTGAGAAGGCAGGCATATCTGAAAAGACTTTAAATGTAAAGTTATCAGAGGTCTGAAATCCTTTGTCTTAGATGGCACGCGCCAGAATCTTATCCTTAATTCTAAAGTCGCCAAAGTTAGCTATAATAGTTCTTGGATATTTGGAATTGGGATACTGGACAGCTGGGACACAATGGGCTCTAGTAAGAGTGAAATCAGTTCCCTGAGATGCAATTTCAGGACAAATATATTTAGAGATAAGGTCAGAAACAACTTCCACTACAGTTCGGACATTCTCGCTGCCCTCTGGAACTTCTAAAAAGTGAAGATTACATCTTCGTGATCGATTTTCTGCATCGTCCACTTTAATTTGTAGGCTGATGAGCTCAGATTGCAATTTTGAGATATGACCTGTCTGAACAGGCATTTTGTCTTCAAGATCTCACACCCGTTGTTCTGTGTCCGTAATCCGTGATGCAAGTTGCTGAATATCGGAGTGTATTGAACCCAGCTGAGATTCCATTTTTTTGTGTGCTTCCACCTGTGAAAGCTGCATATTTTGAAGTTCTGTCAATATCTGCTGAAGTAAAGCATGTGACATAGCCTCTGATGTTTCCGGAGTTTCCATAGTCTTAGATTGAACAAACACTGGACTAAAGGGAGTCTCCATGGATGGGGTTTCACCCGGAACTTTGATAGCAGTAGTGAATATGGAAGTGCCGGGTCGCTCGACTGTCTACTCTTCCCCTGTGGTGCCTATCTCGTGGTTGACAAGATTAAGGCCTTGCTTCGATACTGTAGGGTTGGCTGCTTTAGGATGGGTTTTCGTGCCAATACCTGCGAATAATGAATAGGTTCCCTGTTGCATCTTTTCTGGGAGCAATTTCGTTGAAGGTGTTACATCCGGTACCAATGCACTAGCTTCTAGATTCGAGAGAGAGACCTGGTTTGCTGCACGTGGAGTGTTACCTGTAGAATCGAGGAAGCCTTTAGCGGATATTAAACTCCAAGGCACGGCTGGTTTGCGAGCTTCCTGCTCAGTGGATTTCTTAAAGAACAAATCCTCTTTAGGAGAAGCACCTTTAGATCTCCCACTTGGCAGCCCGGAATCCATCTCTTTTGTAGATAAAATCCTATTACGGTTTTTTGCAGCCCGTGAGGAATTGGCTACTAATCGGGGTTTAACAGTGCTGTCCCGGGAGATTCTTTTCATGACTTTTTACGGAAAAAAAGAAAAACTGAATGAGGACAGCCTAAAAGGAGGGTACTCTCTTGGAGGCGGTGGTCTGGTCTAAAAAGTCTTGAAAGTCTTTTGAAAAAGAGAAGAGGGAACCAGAAACCAGGAAGTATGATCAAAGCAGCGCACGCAAAAAAATACAAAGTCTCTAGCCTGGTGATAAATAAGTAGTGGGCTCACATACCTGAGGAGCATGAAGAATCCTCCAGAATCTCCTAACTTGAGGCAAAAATGTTGCCTTGAGAGAGGAGCTCCAGACGAAGCAGGTAAGACTGGTAGAACAGAGCTATGAATGAGGCAGCTATTCATTGGTCAGTTGTCATCCGGCTCTACCTCCTGCCGCTCTGTCTGCAGGGTTCTTTTTGATATCTCTTTAATATGGCACATTCAAAGCCGAGACCTCAATCCTCGCTGGCCCTGACCAGGGAGAGGAAAGGAGAGAAAGAAAAGCATTGTCAATGTCCTTTCCCAAGGCTGTGAAAAAAACCAATCACCAGCCGTGGATCAGCTGTAAGCTTCAGTCTGTAATTAAAGCGCCACCGCTTGACATCCAGCGCCACAGGGAGAAAGGAATAAGACCTGCCTTTTTCTCTTTGCTCACAGTTGGAGTGCTACACATCGGAGTACCATCGGTAAACCTGCCGTGCACCACCTTCGGTAATTGGGACACCGCAGGGAGAGAGTCGAACCAGCTTTTCCTCTCGGCGTTACCAAGAACAAAGTGCCGTCAGCCGCCCAGCCCGCCTCACCTTCACTCGCAGAGCATGACGGGAGTCTCTGCCAGGGTTCTCCTCCTTCCTGGATTGCTTCTTCTATGGCGTGACCAATAATGAGAGTGTAGTCAGTGATCAAGAGTACACCTCAAGCACACTGAACAGGGGGCTTTGTTAAACTATGTGACTTTAGATCATTATTTAGTTAACTTCCTTATAAAGGGACAAGCTAATCCGTAAGAAAGAATGCCTACCTTTAAAGGTGCACGGCCAGGTCCATAATCAACTATATTTTTGTTTCAGCTGGTCTATTTTCTCCAGTGATAAATTTTAATCTGGAATGGGATATTCACAGTAATCACAATCCGCTTTTGGCCACTTTCAGTGGGGTATGAAGCAGGTGTATATAGGCTGTTTGTTTAAAGAACCTGTCATCCTCAAAGGTCAGGGGCAAACAGCAAAATGGGCCCCTGGGGTTTTCAACTCAAAATTGTTTGTCTATTTGTTAATCTGAATTCCAGATCTGTTTGGATGATGATGTCTCTGGTGTTTGTGTCTTGAGAGCGTTGGAGTCCCTGTGCTGACATATCATGTCTGCCCTCCCTAAGTCGGGGTGGCTCCACCAACACCTCTCCACAGGTGGTTCGACTAAAATTGTTCAAGGGCTCATAAAGAGCTGCTTGTTGCTTTAAAAAAAGAAGCCCCATGATAGAAACGAGGTGGAAAAGGCCTGGACTTCATACCATTTGGCAGTGAGGAACAGAAAGAGTATTCTTAAAAAGGAGATGAGGGAGAACCTACAGACGGCTAGCGTATTGTGGAACAGCACTGCCTTTTGGAGGGTTGTTAATCACTCTCTGTTTAGTTCAGAACAGGTTTCAGATCAGATCTTAACAGTCCTGACTAAGGTTTGGATTGATCACTTCTCAGCCCTATATCACTTTGAAGATGTCAAACATCCTATTTCGAGTGTCCAGACGGATGCAAGGATAATGATACAGTAGGAAGAAGACAGGAAAGCAATTCTGTCTTTGTCCACAGTTAAGGCACCTGGACCTGATGGTATTCCCTGTGATCTGTTTAAGTCTTTAGTTGATCTCTGGGCATCTATCTTGACTCAACACATAAATGCAGCCATTCGTGGCTCTTTACCCTCTTGGTGGCATCACTCTACCATGGTGCCAGTATTTAAAAAGGGGGACGGATCGGACCCTCCTTGTTTTAGACCGATGTCTTTAGTGGACTCGGAGGTTAAGATCATAGGTCGGGTGATCTTAGAACGACTCAGTCTTTGGGCAAATAAGCATGGTATCCTATCCTTCATTTAGAATGGGTTTAGACCAGGTCGGGCATGGTGGAGCAAAACCTTAATCTGTATTTGTTAATATCTAAATATACAAGAGCAAAGGGGGGCTTTAAGCACCTGGTCTTCATGGACCTCAGCCTGGTGCTTGACTGGGTAAATAGAGCTGAGCTCTGAGCCGAGTCGCAGTCCATGGGGGTTGATTCCGCTCCTGTTGGCCTCTTACAAGACTTATACAATGACCTTACGGCATCTGTAAGGTATATTCCCAAGGGGGAATGTACACAGCATTTTAATCTGAAGAGAGGAGTGTGCCAAGGCTGTATCCTGGCCCCATTTTCTTTTTATTCTGTACACTAATCACCTTGAGCAGGTTCTATCTGAGCAGGGGCTGGATGTCCAGAGGATGGGAGGTAGACCACTCCCCGCCCTCTTATAGGCAGATAATGCCTTCTTAGTTTCACGTACAACAAGAGGTCTCCAGCGCCTGTAAAAATGTTTTATCAATTTTATGGGCAGACTTGATCTGTCAACTAATTTTTTTTAATCCCATGTCATGGTGGGAGCCCCAAAAACACTAAAATGCAAGCATTTGTGGGAAAAGGCCAACAGATAATCAGAGTGGTAAATTTTTCTTACCATGGAATTTTACTTAGTTTGAGTCTTAGCTCGCAGCCTCTGGTAATGAATAACATTAAGAGGGGCATTTTCACCTTAAGAATTTTTTGGGCACGGCTGGGACATAACCCAATCAAGATACTGCTAGACATCTCAAAGCCAAATGCATTGCTATAGCTAGCTTTGGTTGTGAAATGCGGGGCTATGTTTTCACCGCACTGATCCAGGTAGCAGAAAACATGCTCATGGGGGTCTTTTAAGTGTTATAATGGAAGTCAGCGCACTACTTGTATAATCATCTGAGACAATGTTAATCAATGCAATTTCTCCTCTAGAACTTGAACTGCGTGCAAACCGGAAAAAGGTAGCCACCCTACTGAAACATGAGAAATCAGATGCTATGCATCTGTATACCGGTTGCACAGCTTTAAATGTTGCTTCTACCTGTATTCCACTAATTCAATGCTTTAGTTCATTTATTAAAAAAATATTCTGCTGCATAATCATACATTTTGCATTTTACTCATTGAAATCATGAGCTTGTTGCTCCTATTGAAAACACAAACTGTTTGTTATAACCTACTAATAAATGATCAGTTATTTAACAAAAAATACATGAACTTGTCGATGTTGCTAGTAACTATTCCAAAAAGCAATTTTTATATTCCAGAATGACGATCGAAGATGATGTAGCCCAATGCATTTCGGGACTTTCAGTAATCCCTTCTTCAGGGGCCTGTATATGAAAGACAAATAAAAACACAGAAACATGTTCATGTCAATTAACCGACACGTTATACTATCGTAAACATGTGAGCATTGACGGATGCACCGTCTGAATGACCAGAATGGTGTTACACCTTGTACTTGTCCAACACGCATGGAAAAATATAGAGAGACCAAGTGCCAAAATCGTGTATTGCTGTGCTACTCATTAATAGTGAAAAGCCTAATACCGCGAACGTGTATAAATGTGCTAATAATAGAAGGAGAAATGAGACCCGAATCCCAAGCAAAAACCTGGTGTGCTCTTGTGCTGGTTGATTTTGAGAACAAGTGTTTAAAGATATCACGCAAAGTGAATGAAAATGATAATAATGAAAATAAACTAAGAGGCTTACATAAAAAACGTCGTCTGTGTAAGAATTGCTGAAAATCAATGATATCCTGACCGGGAAAGCTCAATTGCGGTATGGAAAACTCGCAAGCTCTGTTATCTCTTTCAACATCTGGGGAGTAGTGAATACGAACTCTCGCTTAGAATCAAACACACTGGCCAGGCGCCTGTATAGATAGATGGAAAATACGTTCCATCACTGTGCTGTTCCATGAGAGACTATTATCTGCCAATCTCTATGAGCAAACTAAATCATACCTCTATCTTGAAGTGATTGAGTCCGTGTGTAAAAAACAATTCAGTAATTACAGATGCACGCCACCTTGTATCCTCGTTCAATGTACAGAAAAACTCTGCACCTGCCGTGATAGAACAACAAACCCAACCACTGATTACTACTTCAGATAAAACCAAAACTCTAACTTTCTATACTGTTACTTTCCCACTACAACCAATATTCCTTACCTAGATGTATAAACTTCCTTTATCCGCTGCTGCTCCCGGTCTAACAGACGAACGCCGTCACCACGAGGATGCGCGGTTGCTGGCGATCTTACAAATCAACTGTGGCATGTGTGCTTTTTACGCTGCCGTACATGTGCTATAATACTGGAGGAAGGACTGAGAATACAGCCCTCCCGTGCCTGTTCCAAAATGGCGCTCCCTGCACCCTCCGATAACTGAACATTAACTGGTATTCTACCACCCTCACTCGAAGCTGCTAAATATAGATAATAGTGCCTCCTAAAAACAATCCCGACTCGCTGAAAACTGATAACCTCGGGAATCACTGAATAAACAGGTCTGCCAAGATGGCGCGCCTTGCGCCCTCCAGAAACCAAACATCACTGATGTGATACCGCTATTCCATGGGATTACTTAGATATGAACAGCTTAGTATTCTAAGTAAAATCTAATATATTGAAAACTGTGCAGCTTACACTGTCACTTAATAGACAGATCTCATGTGATGTCCTAATCCTTAGACCGGTGGTTAAGGCAAAAATAATGAAATTTGTATGTGCAAAGATGACTGAATAAAAAAAGGTAAAAAAAGGTGAAAGACCAATAACGCTACATATCTCGGAGAATGTGATCATTGTAAACTCTGTGAAGAACTGAAAGTTAGAAAAAGTGTAATGACCCATAAAGGAATGGTGCGGACAGTACTTACAATCTAAATATTTTTACAAAAAGCAGGCAAATTCTATTTTGTCATTTAAACCTCCAGGTACTAGTGTGTGTAAAAATTTCACCCACCAAACCTCTCTTTGTGACAATAATCTGGAAGAATCAAGATCCACTTTCACTGGTACTACTTCAAGTATAGTGAATTTTAATTGAGCTATGGTATGTTGGTGTTCAATCCAATGTGTTGCTAAATGAGACTTCTGGTTTTTGGTCCTAATTGAACTTTTATGTTCCGAAATCCGGATTTTGACTTTCCGTGAGGTTTTACCCACATATAAAAGTCCACAAGGACACTTGATGGTGTAAGTCACGTTCACGCTGTTACAATCTCCGGTGTACTTCAGTTTAATAACCTTCCCTGTGTGCGGGTGATTAATCACATTCCCTGAAATTACATTGTTGCAATTAACGCAATTGAAACATCTACGCATGCCTGTAAATGGTGTTTGGATTGCTGTTTGTGGTCTTTTAAGTAATTCTTTTATGTTCCTGCTACGTTTATATGCAAACAAGGGCTGCTCTTGAAATAAACCATTAAAGTCAGATTCATGTTGGAGTATTTCCCACCTATTTTTGATAATTCTGCTAATAGATGGTGATGTGGTGGAGTATTTGGATACAAATAGTTGCCTGTTATGACTGCTCCTAGGTTGTGACCTAAGTAACTCACTGCGTTCTTTCACACTAGTTTTGCTCAATGCTGTCTTGAGAATTTGTTCCGGGTAGCCACGTTCAATGAACTTCCTACTCTGGTGAAGTAATGCTTCCTCTAGTTGGTTTGGATCTGATCGTCCAAAAATGACAATGATTCTACACTAATGTTGTGGGTGAATTTGATGCGGCTATTCTTGTTGTTCAGTTCTTTGATGTTTGATTCTAGTTTAGCTTGTGTGTTAGTCCAAATCAAAAAAATGTCGTCAATGAACCGCACGTAAAATGCTAAGTTCATGCTCCAATCAGTGTTGTTAAAAATGTGATCTTGTTCAAATTTAGACATTAAAGTATTGGCGTATACTGGCGCCCCAGAAAAACCCATGCTAGTGCTGCTAATCTGGAGATAATACTCTTCATGCCATTGAAAGTAACTATGTTGAAGACAGAATGTTAATAATTCTAAAATGAACACCTTATTGACCGCCAAATCAGGCAACTGCAAAAGAGCCCATTCACATGCATCTATACCGTCTGATAAAGGTATTGACGTATAGAGAGATGTTACGTCTATAGTGCACAGAAGCCAAGATGGAGAAAAGTTCTCTGTGATATTATTCAAAAGGTTCAAAAAGTGTGTTGTATCCTTGACATAGCTTCTCCATGATTGAACGAATCTTTGGAGGAAATGGTCAATAAGTTGACCCGCTGGTGTGAACAAGGACTCACAACCTGAGACAATGGGCCGGAAAGGAGGATCTTGTAGATTCTTGTGGACCTTGGGCAACATGTATATTGTTGGTCTTCTAGGCTGTGTAACTGTCAAGAAACTACGTGTTCTTTGAGAGATCCACGCCATTTCCTCTGCATGATCTAAAATCTGAGACAAAATGTCCATTATCTTTGCTGTGGGATCTTGGTCTAATTTCAGATATGTATTAATGTCTTGGAGATGCTGTTCTACTTTCCTGACATAGAATGTTCTGTCCATAATGACTAGTGCTCCTCCTTTGTCTGCTATTTGAAATTCGAGTCTTTCATCTTTGGCTAAATGCCGAATTATAGCAGCCTCATGTTTCTTAAAATTGGTGACTGATGGTATTTGAAATTTAAGTAGAGACATGTCCTTCCGAATAAGTGTCTCGAAAGTGTCTAATGTTTTGTGTGATATAGGTGGCATAAACACACTCTTAGGTCTAAACTTGCTAAGTTCTAGTTCTGAATCATCTTGTATAAGGCTCTGGTCTGATGAGCTGGGAACTATGTTGGTGAAGAAATGTTTAAGTCATAAATTCCTCATGAATTTGAATATAGCTACCTGTAGTTCAAAGGCATTAGTTTGGTAAATGGGTACAAAAGATGTACCTTTATTTAGGACCTGCAATTGACTCGATGTTCATTCTACAGAGGAAATGTTGATTACAAGATTTTCCCTCTGCTTCTCGTGTTCCTGATGTCTCCTTCTTTTAGCCCTCCTTGTTTTTTTAAATCTGGTGGGCGACCGGTTGACTGGCCGCTCGCTAAAAAAGGAGAAGTAGATTGTGCTTGGGATGTTGATGGTTGAGGTACTGATGTTGTTGCTTGATCCCCTGAGCTAGTTGATTCTAATTGAATGTTGACAGGGGCCCTAGCAGGATCTAATTCATGATCTGACACAACTGATTCTTGAGAAGAAGTGTGTGGTTTCTGGTAAGGTTGTCTGCGAGCATACACTTCTGCCCATGTATATACCTCATTTAATTTATAATCAATTGTGTCACGTCGAAATTTGCGCAGTTTCCTCTCTTGGATTTCTTTACCATAGGTATCTAGCTTGTTGTTAAGATCATCTAGTGTAAGTTTCCAATAATCTGCATCGCATCGGACCGAAAGATCTGTTTTTATGACATTCATTTCCTCTTCTAGTTCTCTAATGGTACGTGATAATTCTTCTGTCAGTAAAAGAATTAAATCAAGAGAACACTTATTAAGAATTGCTTGCCATTTCTCCATAAAGGTCTTATTGTATTGGAATTTGTAAAGGAGAGGCTCAATAGGTAAACGTAAACCCCGCGGGATTCGTTGAACCTTATGATATTGTATTAGTGTAGAAGCATGTAATCTTTGGCTTAATGCTCTTCGTGCTATAAATTCCAATTGTCGGATCTGTTGCGAAATGGACCCACTCTGGACGTTGAAAGACGGTGTGTCCTGTATTAATGCATAAATGTCCTTTACTTCTGCTGCTGAGAATGTCAATGTTTCTGCTCTATTGACAGTTAAATTTTAAATGCTGTCAAAAGACATGGTGTTTGACGTGTTGAGTGTGCTGCTGGCTAATGTTGGCTAGAAATACTTAAGCAATATAATGGAAGTCAGCGCACTACTTGTATAATCATCTGAGACAATGTTAATCAATGCAATTTCTCCTCTAGAACTTGAACTGCGTGCAAACCGGAAAAAGGTAGCCACCCTACTGAAACATGAGAAATCAGATGCTATGCATCTGTATACCGGTTGCACAGCTGTAAATGTTGCTTCTACCTGTATTCCACTAATTCAATGCTTTAGTTCATTTATTAAAAAAATATTCTGCTGCATAATCATACATTTTGCATTTTAGTCATTGAAATCATGAGCTTGTTGCTCCTATTGAAAACACAAACTGTTTGTTATAACCTACTAATAAATGATCAGTTATTTAACAAAAAATACATGAACTTGTCGATGTTGCTAGTAACTATTCCAAAAAGTAATTTTTATATTCCAGAATGACGATCGAAGATGATGTAGCCCAATGCATTTCGGGATTTTCAGTAATCCCTTCTTCAGGGGCCTGTATATGAAAGACAAATAAAAACACAGAAACATGTTCATGTCAATTAACCGACACGTTATACTATCGTAAACATGTGAGCATTGACGGATGCACCGTCTGAATGACCAGAATGGTGTTACACCTTGTACTTGTCCAACACGCATGGAAAAATATAGAGAGACCAAGTGCCAAAATCGTGTATTGCTGTGCTACTCATTAATAGTGAAAAGCCTAATACCGCGAACGTCTATAAATGTGCTAATAATAGAAGGAGAAATGAGACCCGAATCCCAAGCAAAAACCTGGTGTGCTCTTGTGCTGGTTGATTTTGAGAACAAGTGTTTAAAGATATCGCGCAAAGTGAATGAAAATGAAAATGAAAATAATGAAAATAAACTAAGAGGCTTACATAAAAAAACGTCGTCTGTGTAAGAATTGCTGAAAATCAATGATATCCTGACCGGGAAAGCTCAATTGCAGTATGGAAAACTCGCAAGCTCTGGTATCTCTTTCAACATCTGGGGAGTAGTGAATACGAACTCTTGCTTAGAATCAAACACACTGGCCAGGCGCCTGTATAGATAGATGGAAAATAAGTTCCATCACTGTGCTGTTCCATGAGAGACTATTATCTGCCAATCTCTATGAGCAAACTAAATCATACCTCTATCTTGAAGTGATTGAGTCCGTGTGTAAAAAACAATTCAGTAATTACAGATGCACGCCACCTTGTATCCTCGTTCAATGTACAGAAAAACTCCGCACCTGCCGTGATAGAACAACAAACCCAACCACTGATTACTACTTCAGATAAAACCAAAACTCTAACTTTCTATACTGTTACTTTCCCACTACAACCAATATTCCTTACCTAGATGTATAAACTTCCTTTATCCACTGCTGCTCCTGGTCTAACAGACGAACGCCGTCACCACGAGGATGCGCGGTTGCTGGCGATCTTACAAATCAACTGTGGCATGTTTGCTTTTTACGCTGCCGTACGCGTGCTATTATACTGGAGGAAGGACTGAGAATACAGCCCTCCCGTGCCTGTTCCAAAATGGCGCTCCCTGCACCCTCCGATAACTTAACATTAACTGGTATTCTACCACCCTCACTCGAAGCTGCTAAATATAGATAATAGTGCCTCCTAAAAACAATCCCGACTCGCTGAAAACTGATAACCTCGGGAATCACTGAATAAACAGGTCTGCCAAGATGGCGCGCCTTGCGCCCTCCAGAAACCAAACATCACTGATGTGATACCGCTATTCCATCTTTTAAGTGTAACACAAGGCATCCCTTCTGAGATTGTACATGAAGAGTTGGGGATTGGGTATATATGAGACCTAATACGCCTTTATCCCCTCTTACTTTGGCTCTTAGTCTGGTCGAAGGAGGAGCTAAATCTAAATAAGCTAATTATTCATGACTGTATGGGTCTGGACAACATACTACATTTTCCATGGCTGTATTACATCATGTCCAACCTAAAAGAATTGGGGAGACCAGAGCTCTTCTTTGATCCTGGTCAAATTGTCAAAGAAGAGTTTGCTTGGTTGAAGCAGGACTTTTCTCACAGGGTGGTAACAGGGCGTGAGTCTACTGCCTTAACCAAGTGGTCCATGCATCAGTATATCTTGGTGAAGTCGGTAAGTGAGATGGAATCTTTACCTACACATGGCGATGCCTAGTTACCACCGTCGGTTGCTGGACTACTTTAGGCCTGGCATGTTTAGCCAGATGATGTTCCCAAATGGAAGTTGATTTAAAAAATCTAATCTAACTGCTGGCGTGTCATACAATATTTCAATTTTTGAACTTTGCACATTGTTTGTATTTGCCCTAGACTTAATACGCCCCGCTACAAATACATAAGGCCCCTCTTGCTGTCTATGAATTTCAGAAAGGTGAGACCAGCGCTCTTATTTTTGCAGCTTTTATCAACACCTAAAATATGCTTTTATGTGACATGATTTTCATCAGGAGTGTCGAGTTTGCGTTAATAAGACTCTTGTTGGCATGTGGTCCTTTGACACACTGCACATAAATAATCACATCTGCTATACCGTATTCTCTGATGGAGAGCCTTTACTATCATGTGTTTTCAGACTTTGTAACAGGGGATGCCTTCTTGCCTATGTACCGAATGCATTTTCTTCCTGAAGGATGTTTTCTTCTTATGAAATTCTCCATGAATGTACTTGATATGCTGCTATTCTCATTTGTGTTTTTTTTTACATAATCGTATTTATTGTATGTTCATTTGAATTTAAGTTGTACTTCTTAATAAAGTATTTTTTCTGTTTTTATTTTAAAAAAACTCGAATACATTGTATACGATGATGAGACAGAATGGAGAATGAGATGTCTGATTGTTTTATGAGATGAACGCGTCGCAATTTGGTAGCTTCCGGTCTTTTTGCTACATTACAAACATCCATATTTGTAAAACGCACACATTTGCATCTATGTGTATTTCTCTGTGCAGATGTGTAATGGTTGTCACTGTAGGTATGAGTCATGTGACGTTGGCGTACGGCCTTTGGAGCTACTGATAACACCTTCCAGTGAGGAGACAGCAATGCATTCTTTTGTCAGCCAGTAAATTATATGCCGCGGTAGTACTGCGATTTATATTTCTTCAATATATGTGACACCTCTGTACTTACAATAAAAGCTAGCGGCAAGGACGTAAAGGTGAGACATCGCCACAGTCCCCCAGGCCTCCAGCAGGCAGCAACAGCTGTGCAAAGAACTGCAACCCGATATCTGAAAGCAGCCTAGCCTGAATCCACCCTCTCCTCCCCCACAGAGCAGCTCTTCACAAATCGAAACAAAAAGCGGGAACGTGGCTTGAGCCAGCACTCCCACGCCATACCACAGAGCATCTACGTGACAAACGGAGAATTCGAAAAACACAAAAAATTAAATTGGACGATAGACACTACCAGCCTTAACATCGATTTACGTACTATGAAGTTTTATGCATTTCTTACACGCATTGCGTTACTTTGTAAAAGTTACATATCTGTTTTGTATTTTAAAAGAATTGTAAAACGATTGGTAGGTTGCTTTATTGAACGTAAACAGATGTTAGCAGAGAGTGTGTTAAAATGAGGTTTTAATGATCGCTGGTACAGTGCATCTCCTACAGGCCAAATTTCAGCAGAAGGTTGTGGAAGGGAACATGTGAATGATGCTTACGTCGTCTGACCTATTTAGTAACGTATTGCATTGCTTGTGAAAAAGTGCTTCCATTCCACCCAGCTGCGATTATTGTGTTTTTTTATCCAGCTGCTTCAGCTTGAAAAGTCAGGGGCGCTCACCTTTGTCACGCTGTTCAAGTGTTTTACATAATTTACAATGTTTTCTTCTGGCAGCAGCACGGGTGGGAGGAGGGTAGTTATAAGGAATGTATTGCAGTCCCAGCACTCTCCCATTCGATCACTACCATTAAAGTGATTTTAACTTAACGTGTATTTGTAAAGTGCACGTTCACCCGTAGGTATCTTGGCGCTGAATAACAGGTGTTTCTTGTTACCCAACTCAATGGTACGTATTTTATCGACCTCAAATGGATGAAAAGCTGAGTGGAACCACCGGGATTTGAACCTGTGACCATGAGGCCGAACACAGGCCCCTTCAGTGGATGCATTAGTCCACTGAGCCACCAGACCCGGGTAAAACTAGTTTAATAATTAACAAGACAATAACACTGGTTATAATAAGATGGGCAGGATTAACGAACAAGCCTCAATGAAAATAATTTGTTTAGAATGCATAAAACTGTAATGTTATTCTAGTTACGCGTACTAGGCCTCAAATGGCTAAAACATTGCTGCTTGACAAACAAGCTTGAATAGATAATGATAAATACGCATAAAATGTTTGATTTTTGACCTCTCTATGAACATGTTTTTTTCATAATATTAAGTTATAAATATAGTTTAAAGTATTTCCACAAAATGTTTCTATATACACAGACCACTGTTGACACATGATTAATTTTTTTTGTTTAATGGGATAATGAAGAATTCATACATTGAAAAGCAGAGTCTAAAATGCGAACTCGACTTTCTAACCTACTTGTTTTTCTCAATCAATAGTTATTCTACAAAATGTTTTCTTTTTTCATTAATACAGATGTTTCGACTTCTACATAGACTATTGTTTAGAGATTTGATACAAGAAGGTTTAAGATGTAGTGAATATGTGGGAAACTAGGCCTGAATAAGGCAAACCCCACGTGAGCACATAATCGCAATAATTTAGTTACAAACGTAACATTGCTGTCTGTGGACTATTGTATTCATGTGACAAGACGAAGAGTGATCCAGTTCCCAGGAGAGCATCAGGCGCTGATTGGCTAACGTGAGACGAGAAGAGCAACATGTTGTAAAGCTTTGTGAAATGTGATGTCTATAATAGTGCGTGTTCCTAGAGTAGGTTACCCTTTCTTGCCATTGAGAATTTGCCCGCTTTTCAGACCTTTTTCCATGCCTTTATATTCAGACGTAGACTATATGTTACACTGCTTGAAGACTCCGCTGAGTTTCTTGAATCTCTCTTTATGGGAAGTTCTGTTTTGACATTTTGATCTTTTTTAGCACATTCAAATGCTAAAGTGTTATACTGTTCTGTTACTCTCTCGGACTAGAATTCTTTATGGGTTCTGACTAACTCAATTTTCACCCGATTCTTAGAATAGGGGCTCTTTCCTTTATGGAACGCTCTTTAATGCATTTCTTCTATGATTTGATTACCCAATACTGATTTTATATTTCTCTTATATATTGACTATTGAGATTAATCTGAATTTACCTTGCGATTTGCAATAAAGATGA
The DNA here is from genome assembly GCF_964204655.1 of Triturus cristatus. Lineage (NCBI taxonomy): Eukaryota > Metazoa > Chordata > Amphibia > Caudata > Salamandridae > Triturus > Triturus cristatus. The sequence continues at coordinate 399,733,950 of NC_140595.1, read as the reverse complement.
TCTACTAAAAGATTTTGCTTAATAAACCCTGTAAACTTATACCAAGTTTCTTTATTCACTAAAATTAGACTAATGATTGTGATGCTAATTTTTCTGCTGTATTGTTTTCTACTTCTGCAAAACAACGGCAAAGATCCTTACGACCAGAGGCAAACAAACAGAGTGGGAATTAGCCTGTTTAATGGTAAACCAAGATACTTTATATTTTAGAACTGATTCCTACCCCAACAAATTTGGTAGCAGGAGGATGGTTTACATTATGAAAAAAAGAGCTATAAATATTTGCCCTGAGTTAGAGTAATGACTGAGTCCCATAGCCCAAAGCCCAAAATCTGAAGACCGACAAGGTGCAGTTTCTAAGGCAGTTGCTGTATTGGAGGTGTGAATATTAACAGAGTTACGCGATTGCAATTGTAATTGTTGATGATATGGTTGCGTGCTGCAATTAGAAGAATTATTGATGTTTATGTGCTTATTGTGAGGAAGATGGTGAGGTTATCGGGCTAGACGTAGTCTAAGATCACAGGATATTGAGATAAGTGTAAAATACACTTTATATGGTTTTCTTGTCTGCTAGAGAATGTGGTGTGGGTCATGAGGAACAGTTGAGTACACAATTGACATAGTAGTAGTAGATTAGCTTTATTCGATTTTTGTTACATAAAATCATAAAAGCAACAATTCATATATATACATATCAATACAAATCATTACAATAAATAACATTTAATTAAAACAGTATTAAATCAATTCAGACGAGTTCGCTAATCTCCAAGTTCCGTTTTCTAAGAACACTTTTTAAAAAACCGGACATAACCATAGTACAGGTAGCATTTCCCAATTGCTGCAGACTAAGGAACGCAGGACGGCATTGACGACAAGCACCTTGCTTCAAGTACTGTTTGATCCACCTATTACGCTCACTCCCATATAATTTACAAAACAATACTACATTGAAGATGGATTGTGCAGAAATACTATCACAAGGGCAAGGAGCCAGGGCTCTAGACCAGTCATTTTTGGTTGGATATGTAACTAACCTATGAAATAGGTTAAACCTAAATCTTGTCAAAATGAATCGGTCGAAGCCCAGATTACACATGGTTAGATATGGCTGGATTGTGTAGGTGGTCAGTGACAATTGATGTTCACTCACTGTTTTCTTTGTTATTTCTCCTACACACCTGAGAAGTTCAAAATGGGCCATACATAACCTCTTTAATTCTGGTTTTGAAATATTCAAAATTGAAGCTGGGATGCTGAAAAACTCCGGCCTTTGGATATCAGTAAATATTTTCCTGATATACTCAAGCCAGGGTATACTCTTGGCGTTATCTAGGCCCATGACATCTTTTATTATTTCCTGATTTAAACCAAGGGCCACTGAGACCCATACTCTGCGCCAGAGTAGGACAGGTTGCAGTTTAATCAGGTCGGATATATAATCCATCCCCAATTCCTGGTGGCAATTAAAGACTGAGGTACCTTTCGGTAGAGCTAATAAGTATCTGAAAAAATTATTTTCTTCAACTTGTATCGCCGATGTATCCTGGTACCCCCAGATCCCTGCCCCATATAGCGCAACACTTCTGCATTTAGATTTATAAATCTTTAGCATGATCTCAGGGGGTCTTTTGCCAAGCTTAGCGACGAAGTTCTTTAATGCTCCTATGGTGCGTTTAAAGGATAGGGTCCTATTCTTGACCTCAGGCCCCCAGGAGCCGGAACCCTCAATTATAATCCCGAGGTATGGAAAAGTTTTAGTATGCTCTATTACAAGCCCCGACGCTCTAAGATTTTTACAGCTTGGACGAGCCTTACCACACTGCATCACATATGATTTTTTGGCATTTATCATAAGGCCCCTTTCTTCAATAAATTCAAGATATTTTGTAAGGGCTTTCTTTGCTCCGACCTTCGTTCTCGCCATTAGTACCGCGTCGTCCGCGTACAGAAGCGATACAATTGTCTTGTTGCCGTACTTTGGGGAGTCTATTTTACAAGCGCCCAATTCCTCCTCAAGTTTATTCGTGTAAAGGGTAAAAAGAAAGGGGGCCAATACACACCCTTGTCTTACCCCTTTTTCTATCCTGAAGGGGCCAGTGCACTCCCCTCTCAGCCCAAATCTAACTTTGGCCGTTGCCCCTAAATAAAGTTGCCTTAGAAAGAGTATAATGGCAGGATCGACTTCCATTTCCTAAAGAATTTGCCACATCTTGGCATGTATCACGCAATCAAAGGCGGCAGAGAGGTCAACAAAAATGGTGTATAATTGTCCTTCCTTAGCCCGAGTGTATTTGGCTTGTAACAAAACAAAATTTAGGACCTGCTCTACCGTGCCCATCCCTTCACGAAAGCCATACTGTACAGGGCTCAAAATATCATGTTCCTCGGCCCACAGTTGCAATTTATTTAAGACCACCCTCCCTGCCATTTTCATGAGAGAGTCTAATAAAGAAATAGGTCTATAATTAGATGGGCAGTCCCTGTCCCTCTTTTTGTATATCGGTATTATGACCGATTCCGACCAGGTACCGATAAAACCTATGGCACAACAAGCCTCTAGGACCCGGGTACAAAGTGGGGCCCACAAATCTATATTTAATTTATAAATATCATTAGGGATCCCATTCGGTCCCGGGGCTTTGTTACTTTTACTAGCTTGTAGTGCCAGCTCTACTTCCTGTAGGGTAATCCCCATGTTAATGGGGTAAAAATCACTCCCTCTCAATGAACACCCTATCAATTTGTCCTCTTTCATGAGAGACCCCTCGGCATTTTTATATACCTTTGAGAAGAAATCAATCCAAGTTTTTTCATCAATAGCGATGTCCAACCTTTCTGCCTCCTTCTTGGTAAAAAAGGGTGCGTTGACTGCCTCCCAGAAAGCCCTGGCGTCTTTGCTCTGTGAGGCAGTCAGCAAGTTCTGCCATGCTACTTCTTTGATTTCCTTTTTCCGCAGGCACCTTGCCTGGGTATACGCCTTCCTACAGTATCTAATTGCCTTGAGGTCCCTTGGTTTAAAGCTTAAGGCAGCCTTAAGGGCAGTATACGCCTTGGTACACCTGGAGTCAAACCAGCCCACCCCTTTATTGAGTTTGTTCCTCTGTACCCTGGTTAGATTATCCTGGATCACCCTAGTAATTCTACCAAAGGCCTCCAAGGTTTGTTCTTCTGAGGTACTCTCATCCAAACATGACAATATATCTGTTAGAGCCCGAGTGATTATTTCTTTAAATTTATTGACCGAATCTACGGTGCTCCACTTAAGTGTCATCCCATTATAGCGAGCTATGGCGATATTTTGTGTCCAAGTGAGTGACTCGATAGTAGTAATACTACTTAGCTCTCCTGTGGTTATGGTCATGCTAAGAGGGAGGTGGTCACTTAGGCCAATTGCTGGAATCACAAAGTTTTCTACACAATGTGAAAAACTATTTGACACAATCACAAAATCAATAACGGAGTGACACCCTCTAGCTAGAAATGTGGCACTAAATTCCACCTTAGGTGTACACATTAGGTTTGCAAAGCCAAGGTCCAAATTGGCCATAATGTTATTTAGTACCTCTCTTTTTACTGAATGCGTAAAGTGACACCTGCTCACATTTTCCCCCCTGCCATATTCCTGAAAACCACAGATTTCTTGGTCACAAATGTTCAAATTAAAATCCCCTACCCATACCAACATTTTGTTATCCCCCCTCAACAAATTCTGAGTATTTAATTCACCTTGCAGGCTACCTAGAACCTCTGCAAAAACCCCATTTTTTATGTTATCATAGAAGTTAACTATTAAAAGCTCAACCCGCTGGTTTAAGATAACTGAGACCATCTGGTAGTAATGTGTATTACTTCTTCTTACGATTTTGGCAACTTTTAGCAGATTAGAGACAAATACAAATCCCTCCTTTATGTCTTCCAGACAGGGAACGAACTGCTGGAGTATGAAAAGTTTTAAAACCAGGAAGATGTATCTCATTAATAAGCCAGGTTTCTTGTACACATAGGATGTCAATGTTTTGGACAAAATCTCCCCAGATAGTATCGAGCACTTTACTCTCTAACCCACATACATTCCAGGAGACAATCCTCACTAGACCACCCTGCTCCCTGAATTTATTCTGTTTTGGCAACAATTTCTCCTTGTCGGTGTTACGCGATTGCAATTGTAATTGTTGATGATATGGTTGCGTGCTGCAATTAGAAGAATTATTGATGTTTATGTGCTTATTGTGAGGAAGATGGTGAGGTTATCGGGCTCGACATAGTCTAAGATCCCAGGATATTGAGATAAGTGTAAAATACACTTGATATGGTTTTCTTGTCTGCTAGAGAATGTGGTGTGGGTCATGAGGAACTGTTGAGTACACAATTGACATAGAAATTATAACAAACTGTTCTGAATGTACTAATATTGACTGGGTTTGGCAGAACCAAATTTAGCAAAAGGTGAAGCTACATTGATTAGGGTGATTTCCTGCTGGTCGATCTTTCATTTGTGTGTGTCAAATTCTTTTTTGTGTGAAAAGTAGGAGGGTGTAAAATCCTTAATATTCCGATGGTTGAATTACTTTTTGTTTTCTTTAGTGGAGCAGACAAAATTTTTTATTTGTGTTCGCTAAAAATTGTAGAACTTGTGTGTACAAGAGAAATTGTAAAGGAGGGTGAACCATTTGAAGGAGTGAGATCATACTTCATAGTGTGCCATGCTGTGATTGGTTAGTTGGTGTACTGTCACTCTGCTATTGGTTGATGATGACACAGAGTGCCCTGCTGCTATAGGTCAATTTTTGTGTAAGTGCTGCATTGAGATTGGTTAACAAGCCCTCAAGTATGAATGCTTATATGGGATTGGAGAAACAAATTCTGACGTTTACGAAATAGAACCAAAACTATTGTGAAGTTGAATTATGTTGTTTGTGAGCTGTTGAATAATCAGAGAGCATGAAATGTTTTGAGAGGATATGTAACAATTCTGGTACTGGAAGGTGAAGAGGTGCCTCTAGAACGTACACCAGCACATTATATGACAACAAATGTGGGATTACATACATGTTTGGTGCTTCGTCAATGGTACAAGATCACTGAAAAAGAAGGTCCTTTGAGCTTTCCAAGAAATGGTACATTTGAACTATGAGTAATTGAAAGGTTGAGAGAAACGTTATTTGAGAGGAAGCCACCACCTAGACTCACACAATATAAAACATTAAACATTTGGGAGAAAACTGCATATTTTAAAGAGAAAGAGAAACACAAGAATAAAATTACAAGAGCAGTGCGTAATTATGCAGATGCTCAATGGGATGAGGAACAACAGAGATGGAGCAAAGTTATTGTCGAAGCGATTAGATATGCCCAGATATTGCTACTGACAAGCCTGAGAAACCAAAAAAGAATGAGACACAAGGAAAAGATGATGAGGGAGCTGCAAAGAAATCATATTCTGAGAGTGATTCAGAGGATGACATTTTGAATGCATTGTTAGCCGCTTGTCCACCACCTTATGTGGCTTCTTTAACAAATGCTGAGGGTACTTTGACATCTAATGTAACAATGGCTACAGCCTCTGTTGACCTGAATATAATTCAAATTGAAAGACCATTACAGATGACATAGTCTGTTGTACAACCTGTTATATCAAATGATGTACCTGCACAAATTGAGAATTCTACTACAATGATGACTCCCAGTGTTACTGCTTCAATTGTAGCTGTTCTAGCATTTGTTACTAGGGTTGAGACAGTACACCCATTAGAGATTCGCACTACTGCTCCGATAAATATTGTTACAAATACAGTAGCTCAAGGAGCTTTTGGAGAAGCATCTGTGGCAGGGTTTATCCCAACGTCACCGAATTCACAGATTGTTGCTAGGACACTACCGCACACAGTTCAGTCATTGAGAGAAGGGAGAAGGATTGTCTTTACGACACTAACAAAACAGGGTGAGACTACACTATTTGAGGTTGGAATTCTTGCTCTATTTTTTGAAGAAATGGCAGAGAATAAAAAGACCAAGAATGAGGTTCCCATTACAAAGCAGACAGAAAAGGAGAGAACATTAAATGTCCCCAGATTAAAAATATAATTAGAAGAAATTATCAGATGATGTTTAGATCTTAAGCATGTGAATCAATACCAAGAAAAGCAGCTTATATATTTGTTTAAATAAATTGCCAGACTCTGTAAAAATTGGTTAATTTGAAGAAAATCATCAGTTTGTTGCCTGTGATTCTAGTCCTGTAAACCTGTTAGGAAGAGATTTATTGTGCAAGTTAAGTTGCACCATTTAATGTACACCGGATGGTGTTGAGTTTCAAACACATAATGACGATGTACAGTTCAAAATGGCCCGAAAAGAAACAGCTATAGGATTGTATTCAGTTAAGACAATTGAAGAATTGCCTCCATATTCGAAAGAGACCGTGAACCCAGAAGTGTGGGATTTTACAGGAAAAGATATCAGACTGATTAAAAGTGTAGAAGCTGTCCGAGTTACAGTTAAACCTAATGGCATGTATCCTAGAACACCACCATGCAACTTGAGCCCAGAAACAATTGCAGGAATAACACCAGTATTAAAAGACATGCTGAGGAAAGGGGTTTTAAGAGAAATTGTTGGAAGCCTTTGCAACTCTCTGATCATGGGTTTACAGAAGCCCAATGGTAATTATCGGCTTTTGGACCTCCGAAAGATTAACAGCATTGTTGTTCCATGTTGTCCCTTGGTACCAAATCCAGCTACCATACGTTTCCAAATTCTGTGCACCACAGAATAGTTCACTGTTGTGGACTTGTGTCAGGCTTTCTTTTCTGTTCCACAGCATGAGGACAACCAGTTCTTGTTCTCCTTCATGTTCAGAGAGAGAGAGAGTCTTGACATGGTGCAGTGTTCCACAGGGGTGTACAGAGAGCACTTCCATTTTCAATCAGATCTTGATTTTTTTTTTTTATCTCTTCGGATGCCCTACAGTTCAGTTCTTGCGCAATATATTGCTGAGCTGCTTATGGCATCAGATACAAGAGGAGCTTGTAAACATGACACTATTGCACTTTTGAATCACCTGGCTGAGAACAGACACAAGGTGTCTCCAGGTAAGAAGCAATACTGCTAGAAAGAGGTCCTGTACTTGGGAAATATCATTGAGAAATGAGCAAGAAAAGTGTCACCTGAGAGAGTTGAGACCTTCTTACAAATGAACCTGGCCAGAACACAGAGAGAAGTCAGAATGTTTTTGGAAATGGTTGCCTACTGTAGACAGTGGATACCGAACTTTTTCCTAATGGCTAAGCCTTTACTAAGGCTGCCACACAAAGATGTGCCTGATCTGCTTCCATAGGACAACAAGTGCCTAAAAGCTTTCCTAGAGCTGAGAGAAAGTCTCTGTTGTGCCCAGCATTAGGAATGCCTGATTACAGTAAGATGTTTACATTGTTTTGTAGTGAGAGGGAGGGCTCCTCTCTCACATTGCTTACTTGATGCATGGAGATGCAAGAAGACCTATGGCTTATTTTTCGACTACTCTTGACTACCTGGCTCCCTTAAATTGGTAGCAGCATTTGGAGTTAGTATCAAGAAAATGAGAACATAGTGATGGGATACTCTTTAACTGTTATGGTCCCTCACTCTGTTGACATTTTGCTCACCAGAACCATAGTACAATACATGACTCACAGTAGGCTTACTAAATACGAATAATAGATATTGGCAGCGGAAAATGCCACATTCAATTGTTTGCCAAATTCTAAATTCATAAACCCTACTGCCTGTGAATAATGATTGCAATGGAGATGTAGTTGAGCATGATTGTCTAAATGGCATGGACTTATGCACCAAGCGAAGGATAGATATAAAAGATTAACCTTTGAATGAGCCTGATTATGCAATGTTTATTGATGGCTTGTGTCTGAGAAACAATGAAGGTACCTTGAGAGCAGGTTACGCTGTCTTAATAATTTGAGAAGTTGTAGAAGCTTCCTGGTTTCGAGATGTGAGTTCAGCGCAGGTTGCAGAACTAATTGTCCTTACAAGAGCTTGCAGTTTAACAGCCCAATTCAGAGTGACTATATTTACAGATAGTCAATATGGTTTTGGTGTTGTTCATGATTTTGGACAGTTATAGTCACACAGAGGTTTCTTGACTTCATCTGGAACCCCCAAAACGAAATTGAGAACATTTAGGAACATTTTTCGGAGCATTGAAGAAACTAGCAGAAATTGCAGTTCTCAAATGTGCAGCTCATACGAGTGACTATGGATATATCAATGTTGGAAACAATTTGCTGACAAAGTTGCACTGTATTGTGCCCTTGTGGCTTGCACATTTAATGGGGCTTACTCAAATGACTCTGAAGAGGACACTGTTTTCTCAATGTTGATGTTAGTGGCTGATACATGGGAATAGCTTGAGATTGCAGGAAGATGTCTCAGAAGCAGAACAGCAGGATTGGATCAAAGCAGGATGTGAGGAAAGTGAAAATGACATTTGGATGTCAGCTGATGGAAGACCAAGAATGCCAGTTTGTTCTTTACAATGACACAATACTTCCACGGTTCAACACATTTAGGAAGAGATGCAATGGTAAGCATATTCAGACAGAATTGGTTTAATCCAAAATGTAGGATGCTTGCAGAAGAATTGTGCCATCAATGTGTGACATGTCAATAGATGAATGTAGGGAAAAGAACATCAGTAACTCTAAGTCACATAGGGATATCAGGGGGACCCTTCAATAGGATGGAAATGGACTTTATCGAGATGCCTGTTTATAACTGTTTGAGATACCTCCTGGTTATAGTGTGAATTTTCTCTCGATCGGTGAAAGCCTACCCAGAACGGAGAAATGACCGTCTCACTGTAGCTAAACTTTTGTTGAGATAGATGATACCAAGGTATGGTTTACTGGTTTTTCTGGGGTCAAGTCATGGAACACATTTTGTTAATGAGGTCCTCAGAATGATTTGTGCAGAATCACAGATTGAGCAGAGATTACACTGTAGTTATCAAACTGACGCTTCTGGAATTTGGTGTTGATGGGTCTCTGAAATATTCCTGACAAGAAGACTGGGTTGTCCCCTCATAAACTTTCTATGGAGCATGCAATGAGACTGCCTGCTGTATCTTCAAATGCACTTTTGAATATCACAGATGATATGATACTCGACTACTGCAAAGAACTGGCTGATGTGGTGCATTTTGTCTCCCACCAGGTTGAAGCTGTCACCTTAAATGTGCATCGAAACAGTGCCACGACCTAAGTCGCGGCAACTGGGTGTTGGTCAAGAAACATGTTCGGAAGTCTCTCTGGAACTGAGGTAGAAAGGCCTCTACCAGCTGATCCTCATCATGAATACTGCTGTTGAGTGTGTCGTAATACAAAACTGGGTGCATGCGCTGCATACCCAGAAAGTGAGAAATCCATATGAAGAAATAGTGTTTTATAAGCCAGAACGAAGAGCACTAGTGACAGAACCGTCACAGGTTGGACAACTGCAAGAGGCACAACAGCAAGAGAGAAAGGGGTAAAGAAGGACAAACAATTGCACCAATCCAGGTTCCTGTGATTTCTTCAAGTGCCATTTAAGTATCTGAAGAAGAAGAAGAAGAGACAAGATCGCAACCTGAGAGAACAGTTGAGATAGCACTGATACAAGCGGACGATCTGGGTGAAGGAACAAGTACTCAAACTAGAAGAGACACCAGCACTGCTGAATGGCCACAGTATTATGGTCAAAGGAAATTATGATCAAGTGTGTCAGATGATCGCATACTGCCAAAAATTGCGGAAGAAACAGAGTTTAGCGGTATAAATGACAAAGAATAAAACCAGAAAAACCTAAGACGGTCGAAAAGAGAAAGAGTGCATTGTCGGCGGTATTCTGCACTTGAATGGACATATTACACTAATCAAGTGTTAATTGAACCAGAGGCAAACGTGCGTCCTGTGAGACCAGAACAGTTTGAACCCCATGACATCATATTGAAAACAAATTTGGGAAAAAAAGTAATTTGAAAAGATTTCTAAAAGACTTTGTTAACTGAGAAAGTGCAAAAGACTGAAATATTTTTTATTTTAAAGAAGATTCCCTAGGGCAGCTGAAGAAGAGTAGGGATAACATATTTAGAAGAAGATTGAGTAAGGGTTATTAATAACCATACCAAGATCATTGTATATAGACTGAAATAACTGATTGCTTTAAGAAAAGAGACTGTTTAAAGAAACTAACTGCACAAGAAAAAAATTCTTTCAAGAAACTGCTTTGATACAATCTGAAAACAACTGTGAAATATTGCTGCTATATTTTGCTTAATGATCTGATTGCAGACAAATATGTGTTTACTAAATAGGGCTAGATACAAGATCATTATGGGTATTACATTTTTTGTAACAGTAATTGTTACAACATTAATCGAGTTTTATTTGACAACTGAGGCAAAGAAGCCTATGTCTACACCTGAAACTACAACATTGACACACAAAGTAGATGAGAGAAAATGAAAGGCTTCATTCGTGAGTTACAAACAAGAAGATTACTCTACTAATGTTTATTATAGATTAGTGAAATAATATATACAGGCACTAAATGCAAAGGATTGCTACATCTTTGGCAACTTAGCATCATCAGCTGCAGAGAAGGCGAGTTATCACCATATACTTTTGTCATATGCAATACCATGTAGTATTTTGCTTTCATTAGTATATAGGCGAGAGCACTATAGATACTTTTACGCTAATTATGATTTGGTTGTTTCCAGAGTTCCATTCGTGATGAAAATAAATTAACACTCACAAGCAAAAGAAATGTACAGAGCCTGGTATTACTTTAGACCATCCATGCCTATAGATCGTGTTAAGACATACAAAATCAATTTGACTTGCTTAATGAGACCCTTTGTAAAAGTAAAAACAACAATTGATGGACAGAATGCAGAACAATGTCATACATTCACCCCAGTACAGAGATCTGGGCCTAAATCCATCGTTTTTTTGCTCACCATGCCATTCCAGTTTGAACCCAGCCATATGCAAATCAGTCTTGACCCTGTGCCCCATGGGAACAGTCCAGCCCGAACTGCCAAGCCAGGTCCTCCCTGGACTGGAAACAAGCATCCTAGGACCGGTTTCGGGCTTTCAGCCCTCATCAGCCAGGATAGCTTGATTCCAGTGGCATGGAGAGCAAGGGACTCACGTCTGAGCATACCCTTCCCACTCGGGGTGACAAATGCAAAAACAACAATTGATGGACAGAATGCAGAACAATGTCATACATTCACCCCAGTACAGAGATCTGGGCCTAAATCCATCGTTTTTTTGCTCACCATGCCATTCCAGTTTGAACCCAGCCATATGCAAATCAGTCTTGACCCTGTGCCCCATGGGAACAGTCCAGCCCGAACTGCCAAGCCAGGTCCTCCCTGGACTGGAAACAAGCATCCTAGGACCGGTTTCGGGCTTTCAGCCCTCATCAGCCAGGATAGCTTGATTCCAGTGGCATGGAGAGCAAGGGACTCACGTCTGAGCATACCCTTCCCACTCGGGGTGACAAATGCAAAAACAACAATTGATGGACAGAATGCAGAACAATGTCATACATTCACCCCAGTACAGAGATCTGGGCCTAAATCCATCGTTTGTAAAAGTATTCATCATGACATTAGAGGGAAGAAACACAAACATTTCACACAGTAAAAACAGTGAGGAAGATATTTAAAAAAATGTTTGAAAGAAAGAAGAAAATGAATTAAAAAAGAAAATCTTCTATCCAAAATTGAAATTAGACACAAGATAAAAATGGAAAATATGTGTTTACAAAAGAAGAACCGGAAGTAAATATGTAGGAATTAGTAGCTGTGAACACAAATGTGAAATTATGGGAGGTACATGGCAAGAAGAAACAGTAATTCCTGAAGTTTATTTTGTTTGTGGACAAGATGCTTATTTTCATTTGCCGGCTTATTGAGGGAGTATTTGCTACTTAGCTTTGCTCTTTCCTGAAATGTATCAGGTATATAGTATAGACGCATTAACTATTGCACCATCACTTAGACAGACATATAGTATAGGTGATGGAACACAACTGGTTGGAGACATTGTTGGAATAATCATACCACAAGTAGGAGTAGTTTTAACTGATGAGAAAATGTGAAATCTTTCAACAGTTGTTAACAAATTGGCAACCAGTACATCTGGAGCTTTATTGGTTGTATATACAGAATTCTTGCAGAGAAAGGTGGTATCTACAAGATGCTTAAAGGTCAGCATTGCTGCTCATACATTCCTGATGAAAGTTAAAAAAAATGCAGAATTCATAAAGAACATTTCTGACCTGAAACCTGAATTAGAACCATTGGAGACAACTAGTGTTTAAGAAAATGTAATCAAAAGTTTTTCTGTTACTGAAGAACAAGTTACTTACCTTCGGTAACGATGTATCTGTAAGAAATATTAGTTAGTTAGATTCCTCACCTTAGAATATCCCCAGGCGTCAGGCTGGATCTGGAAAGATTTTTCGTCAGCAATACCCCTTGCTCGTCGCTAGGCGTCGTCTGCGGCTCCGCGTCCGTCGTTGGCGTCGTGCGCCGGAATGACGTCGTCGGAGTACTTAGACGCCGCCCTCGCGCGCTGACGTCAGTTCTGGTACATAGCTTTCCGCGCCAGGGACGCTGAGCCATGCAAGAGACCAACACTGGTGCCAAAAAATCTAGGGCCCTGAAAGGGAGAACCTTAACCCTAGATGTCGGTTCGCAGAACGGGGAGGCTGGGTGGGTCGGTGAGAAATGTAACTAACTAATGTTTCTTACAGATACATCGTTACCGAAGGTAAGTAACTTGTTCATCTGAAAGAAACACGTTAGTTAGATTCCTCACCTTAGAATAGATACCCCAGCAATACCAACCCCGGTGGTGGGTCTGCGAACCAAGATCACACCAGAAAGTCCTGGAGAACAGAACGGCCAAAGTGGCCCTCCCTCCGGACTTGGCTGTCCAGGCAGTAATGTCTCGCAAACGTGTGCAGCGAAGCCCACCTCGCCGCCTGACAGATGTCTTGCAAGGGGACTCCCCGTCCCAGTGCAGTCGTGGCCGCCGTGGCCCGAGTAGAATGGGCCAGTAGCCCAACAGGAGGAACCTTTTTCGCCAAAGAATAGCAGGTCTTAATACACAACACGACCCACTGAGAGATGGTCTGCTTGTGTACAGCTTTACCCTTCTTAGCCCCAACGTACCCAACAAAAAGTTGGTCGTCCACCCGGAACTGTCTTGTGCGGTCCAAATAAAAGGATAGCGCATGTTTTGGGTCCAGACGGTGGAGCCTCTCTTCATCTTTTGAAGGATGCGGAGGCGGAAAGAAGGTGGGCAGCGTGACAGATTGCCCGATGTGAAAGGGAGTCACGACTTTAGGCAGGAAAGAAGGACGTGTCCGGAGGACAACTTTGTCCGGATGAACTGAAAGGAAGGGATGCTTGGATGACAAAGCCTGGAGCTCACCCACCCGCCTAGCGGAGGTGATTGCTACCAAGAAAGCAGTTTTCAAAGTCAAAAGACGGATGGGACAGTTATGAAGGGGCTCAAAGGGAGCGCACATCAGTAAAGTGAGAACAAGGTTCAAGTCCCACTGAGGCATTACGAAAGGAATAGGAGGGTACATATGAGTAATGCCCTTGAGAAAGCGTGAAACAACAGGGGACTTGAAAAGAGAAGGCTGATCAGGAAGCCGAAGGAAGGCAGAGATAGCAGCAAGATAACCTTTCAAGGTGCCCAGAGCAGAGCCCTGCTGGGCTGAAGAAAGAGGAGAACCTCAGAAAGAGGGGCAGAGAGGGGATCCACAGCCTTTGCTGTGCACCATGCCACAAATTTGTTCCACCGGCAGGCGTATACCGTCTTTGTGGAGGGACGCCTGGCTGCCAGAATGACATCACAAACTTCAGGAGGCAAGTCAAATGTCATCAACTGCCGCCGCTTAATCTCCACGCATGCAGGTGGAGGCTGGACAGGTTCGGGTGGAGGACCGTCCCCCGCTGCTGCGACAGAAGATCCTCCTGAAGAGGCAGGCGTATCGGGGGATCGATGGACATACTGAGTAGCTCGGGATACCAGTACCTTCGTGCCTAATCCGGAGCCACCAAGATGACTTGGGCCCGGTCGCGCCTGATCTTCTTCAGCACTCTGGGCAGAAGTGGTAAAGGCGGAAAGGCGTACAACAGACCGCAACTCCACTCGCGACGAAAAGCGTCGCCGAGCGAGTGCCGCCTTGGAAACTCCAACGCGCAGAACTGCTGACATTGCGCGTTCTCTTCGGTGGCAAATAGATCTAACCAAGGCTCTCCCCACTGCAGAAAGAGACCTTGCGCCACGTCCAAGTTCAGACGCCATTCGTGATCCATCATGCATCGGCGGCTGAGTTTGTCCGCTCTGGCGTTTAGAGAGCCCGCCAGATGTTGAACCACTAGGGTGATGCCCTGGTGTTCCAGACATGTCCAGAGGCGCAGGGCCTCCTGACAAAGGGTCCACGACCCCACCCCGCCCTGTTTGTTGCAATACCACATGGCGGTGGTGTTGTCTGTGAACACCTGCACGACACTTCCCCGGACAGAGGGAAGGAAGGCTTTCAGTGCAAGTCGGATCGCCCTCAGCTCCAAAAGATTGATATGGAGCCGAGTCTCCGCCGGAGACCAGAGTCCTCTGATCTCCGCCTCTCCCATATGGCCCCCCCATCCCAGGAGGGACGCATCCGTCACTACCACGTGCTCCGGTTGGGGAAGGGAGAGGGATCTGTCGCTGACCCAATCGTGATTCGTGAGCCACCACTGCAGCTGTTTCGCAGTGCCCTCCGAGATCAAGACGTGGTCGGACAGGTTGCCTCGATGCTGGGCCCACTGAAACTTCAGGTCCCACTGCAGAGCCCGCATCCGCCATCTGGCGTGAGGTACTAACAGGATGCAGGAGGCCATCAGCCCCAGAAGCCGCAGCACCAACCTGACCGAAATCCAGGACAGAGGCCGGAAGATGGGAATCAGGGCTCGAATGTCCAGGACCCGCTGTTCCGGCGGATAGACCCGGAACTGCGCCGAATCGAGAACCGCCCCAATGAAAAGGAGCTTTTGGGAGGGACTCAGGTGCGACTTCGGCACATTGATGGAGAACCCCAGCGTATGCAGGAGGTCTGCCGTAGTCTGGAGGTCAATCAATCAATCAATGACATTTATAGAGCGCGCTACATACCCGTAGGGTCTCAAGGCGCTGGGGGGGGGGGGTGCCGCTACTGCTCGAACAGCCAGGTCTTCAGCTTCTTCCTGAAGGAGAGGTGGTCTTGGGTCAGGCGCAGGTTGGTCGGGAGGGAGTTCCAGGTCTTGGCGGCCAGGTAGGAGAAGGACCTTCCTCCTGTAGTCGCTCTTCGGATGCGGGGGACGTCGGCGAGGGCGTGGTTGGTTGATCGGAGGTGGCGTTTGGGAGCGTAGAAGTTGACTCGGCTGTTGAGGTAGCTCGGGCCTTGGTCGTGTAGGGCTTTGTGTGCATGGGTGAGGAGGCGGAAGGTGATTCTTTTGTTGACGGGGAGCCAGTGAAGGTCTCTCAGATGTCCGGAGATGTGGCTGGTTCGTGGGATGTCGAGGATGAGTCTGGCTGAGGCGTTCTGGATCCACTGGAGTCTCTTCTGGAGCTTGGCGGTGGTACCGGCGTAGAGGGCGTTGCCGTAGTCCAGTCGGCTGGTGACGAGGGCCTGGGTGACGGTCTTCCTGGTCTCGGTGGGGATCCACCAGAAGATCTTCCGTAGCATGCGAAGGATGTTGAAGCATGCCGATGAGACGTTGTTGACTTGCCTGGTCATGGAGAGGGAGGAGTCCAGGATGAAGCCCAGGTTGCGTGCATGGTCTGTCGGTTTGGGTGCGGTGCCCAGGGCGGGAGGCCACCAGGAGTCGTCCCAGGCGGAGGGTGAGGAGCCCAGGATGAGGACCTCCGTCTTGTCCGAGTTCAGTTTCAGGCGGCTGGTCGTCATTCATTCGGCTACCTCTTTCATCCCTTCGTGCAGGTTGGCTCTGGCGGCGGCGGGGTCGTTGGTCAGGGAGAGGATCAGCTGGGTGTCGTCGGCGTAGGAGATTATGTTGAGGTTGTGCTGGCGTGCGATGGCCGCGAGGGGGCTCATGTAGACGTTGAAGAGGGTGGGGCTCAGAGAGGATCCTTGAGGGACGCCGCAGATGACTTCGGTGGCCTCTGACTTGTACGGTGATAGACGGACTCTCTGTGTTCTTCCGTCGAGGAAGGAGATGATCCATTCCAGCGCCTTGTCCTGGATTCCGACGTTGCTGAGGCGTTGTACTAGGGTGCGGTGGCAGACAGTGTCGAATGCCGCGGAGAGGTCTAGGAGGATGAGGGCCGCTGTTTCTCCGTTGTCCATCAGGGCTCGGATGTCATCGGTGGCGGCGATGAGGGCGGTCTCGGTGCTGTGATTGGCTCGGAAGCCGGACTGTGAGGGGTCAAGGGATCCATTCGTCTCGAGGTGGGAGACGACTTCCTGGGGCGAGCCCGCCTTCAACAGCCAGTCGTCGAGATAGGGGAAGACTGGGACCCCTGATCTGCGCAGATGAGCTGCGACCACCGCCATCACTTTCGTGAACACCCGAGGGGCACTGGTGAGGCCGAAGGGGAGCACGGTGAACTGAAAGTGCTCCTGACCCACCGTGAACCGCAGGTAACGCTGGTGGGCCGGCAGGACGGGGATGTGGAAATAAGCGTCCTGCAAGTCCAACGCTACCATCCAGTCTCCAGGGTCTAGGGCAGCAAGAACCTGAGCCAAAGTGAGCATCTTGAACCGTTCCTTCCGGAGGAAGGCGTTCACGCTTCTGAGATCCAAGATCGGGCGTAGGCCCCCTTTGCCCTTCTTGGGAACCAGAAAGTAGTGGGAATAGCAACCACAACCTACTTCTGGACCAGGAACGCGCTCGACGGCCTCTTTGGCCAAGAGGGCCGAAACCTCTTCCCGGAGAAGATGCAAATGATCCCCCGACATACGGTGGTTCTGCGGTGGCATGGCTGGAGGGGTCTTCTCGAAGGGGAGGGAGTAGCCCCTTCGGACGATTTGCAGCACCCACCTGTCCGAAGTGATGGAGCGCCAGTGGAGCAGGTGATGGCGAACTCTGCCCCCCACTGGCGTTGAATGGGCCTGAAAGCTCGGACTAGGAGGGCTTTGAGGCGGATGCTGCCGGGGTGGATGTGGACTGACCGGCACGTTGTCCTCCAGAACCGCCTAGGCGGAAACCACGTCCGCGACCACGTGCAGGTTGGTTCTGCGGCCGGTGGCTGGGCGGACGTGAGGAGGCGCCCCTTCCTTAGCCACGAAAGGGGCGAAAGGCGGAAGTTTGCGGCCGCGGGCCGAAAGACCCAAGGACTTGGCCGTGGCCCGGGAGTCCTTGAACCGGGCCAGCGCACTGTCCGCCTTCTCGCCCAAAAGGCGAGTGCCATCGAAGGGCATGTCCATGAGGGAGCTTTGGACATCCCCTGAAAACGACGTGGACCTCAGCCAGGCGTGACGCCGAAGCGCCACCGTGGTGGAAATTGCCCGACCCAGCGAGTCCGTGGTGTCTAGTCCACATCTAATGGCGTGCCGCGCTGCATCTCGCCCGTTAGCAAGTGCTTGGGTGAGTCGCTCCCGGGCCTCCTCCGGGCACAAGGGCAGCACGTCCTCCACCGCATCCCACAGCAATTAGGAGTAACGGTCCAAAAGGCAAGCGGTATTTAAAGACCGCAGTCCCAAACTCAGGGACGAGAACAGTTTCTTGCCAAACTGCTCCAACCTCTTGGATTCCCTATCCGGAGGAGCGGACGGGAAGGAGGATTGGGAGGTTGAGGCCTGGATAACCAGGCTCTCGGGGGTGGGGTGGTGGGAGAGGAATGTGGGGTCGCCCGGAGCAGGGCGGTGGCGCCGGGCAACGTTCCTGTCCACAGGAGGGACTGTGGAGGGCTTGGACCAAGTGCCCTGAAGAACGTCAATGAGGGCCTCATTAAACTGCAGCAGAGGCTCAGTGGAGCTGGCTGTCGGTCGAAGGACCTCGGTGAGGACGTTAGTCCTCACAGCCACAGCAGGCAACTCGAGCCCCAGGGCTTTGGCCGCCTTGCGCAGCACCACAGAAAAGGCTGCACCTTCCTCTGAGGCCACAGTCGGAGGAGAGATGAATCCAGCGTCTGGAGAGGTATCCAAACCGCTGGCGTCCCCCAATTCCTCTGCCCAGTCCTGAGACAATTGGGCCTGTTCGGCCAGAGGGTCCTGCGACCCCTCCCAGTCACCCTCATCATCCGATTCCTGGTAGACAGGAGGAATGATTGGAGCCGGACGGTGGATGAAGCGGTCACCCATCGGCGCCGGGAACGGCGTCGGACGGCGCCGTACCGGCGACGGGTCCGGAATAGGGCTAAACTGAGGCTCGACGCCGTGCGGGGACGGCGTCGGGGGCGGAACCGGTGTCGGCGGAGGAGGCGTCGTGAGGTCGACCGGCACCGGCAGAGATCCAGGCCTGGATCCCTCGGGGACCTGCGGCGTCACCCAGTCAACCCTGCGGGGCCGGCAGGCGTCGACCGCGGAGCCAGATTCCTCATGGCCGAGAGGAAGGCACTGACCTCCGCCGGAGTCGCGTTTGTTCCAGGGACCGGAGGGTATGGGGACAAGCGCGGCTCCTGCGGCTCCGATGGAGCCGCGGGGGTGGAACCACCCGGACCCTAGGCCGGGTCGAGCGACCGGCGAGGGGAGTCCTAAGAGCGAGGACGCCGCTTGGACTTCTTGGAATGTTTGGAGTGACGGGACTTACCCGAAGATCCCGACGAGCGATAACGATGGCTGCGTCTCCGCGAACGGTCCTTGGATCTCCTCCTGGACCGGGACCGAGAGCGACGCGGAGCCGAGTGTCGAAGCTCGAGTAGCTTATGGGACCGCTCCCGCCTAGCTTTCGACGTCAAGGCCTGACAGTCGGGGCACGACTCCGCGTCATGGTCGGCCCCCAGGCAGTACAGGCACCGGCGATGGTGATCCGTTATCGACATCAGTCGGTGACAGGCATCACAATGCTTGAATCCAGGCATCCTACCGGCACCAGATGTCGAGTCGAGTAACCAAAAGAGGTCAAAAAGTTAGTCAAAAAGTGACTAGTGGTAAGCTCTTACCGGATCGGTGCTTACTGGCGCGGAAAAAAGAATAACTGACGTCAGCGCGCGAGGGCGGCGTCTAAGTACTCCGACGACGTCATTCCGGTGCACGACGCCAACGACGGACGCGGAGCCGCAGACGACGCCTAGCGACGCGCAAGGGGTATTACTGACGAAAAATATTTCCGGATCCAGCCTGACGCCTGGGGATATTCTAAGGTTAGGAATCTAACTAACTTGTTTCTTTCAGATATTGGTTCACAACAGCTGGAAAGGGGATTATTGGGGCAACCTTCATGCCAATATTATTTGTAAAGATGTGCATAATGACCTTGTTTGCAATTTACAAATTTTGTAGATTTTGTTTCAAAAGAAGAAAGATCAGAGAAAGAGACAGCCGAATGGAAAGGGATTTAGCATTAAATGATTGTATTTGTGATGAATACAGAAAGACTAAATAATAGGAACACTTGAAAGGCAAGAGAAAAGACTTAACTGAGAATGAGAGAACTTTATATATTCATTTATGATCAGAATGTGATGGTTAAAATAGCCATCAGATAAGGGATTGATTAAGAGATTTTAAAAAATGACAAGAAAATAACACTGGTTATAACAAACTGTACAAGCTTTGTTGAAAGTAATGTATTCAGAATGTATAAAACTGTAAGTTATCCTATTTACTCGTACTTGGCCTCAAATGGCTAAAGTAACAATGCTTGAAAAACAAGCTTGAATAGAAAATGCTAAATAGGCATAAAACATTTGATTCTTGACTTACCTATGAACATGCAGTTTCATAATAATTAATAAGTTAGTTATATAGTTTCTAGTATTTCCGTAAAATGTTTCTATATACACAAAGATCAATGTGGACACATGATTAATTTTTGCCATTTAAAGAGGTATGGAACATACTCCAATGCATTTCTTATATATATGATTTGATTAACCAATATTAATTTTATATTTCTGTCATATATCAACTATTGAGATTAATCTGAATTACTTGTGATTTGCAATAGATGATCTACTAAAAGTATTTGATTAATAAAACCCTATAAACGCATACCAACTCTCTTTATTGACTACATTTATACAAATGATTCCGATGATAATTTATCTTATGCATTGCTTTTTTCTTCTCTAAAACAACAGCAAAGATCCATATGACCAGAGGCAGACAAACAAAGCAGGAATTTTACCTTTTTATGGTAAAGCAAGATACTTTACATTTGTGAACTGATCCCTGCTCTAACACTGTTCTAGTGTCTTAGATGTTTTACAATGTTTTTCTCTGGCAGCAGCATAGGTGGGATGAGGGCTGTCATTAGGAATGTATTGCAGTCCCAGCACCCTCCCCTTCGATCATTACCTTCAGACTTCAGAGTGCAATTGTGTGTTTGAGAGAGCAGGGATACACTAATCTACATGAATTTATAGATCTAGCTTTGCAGTGCAATTGTTGCCCGACATTACATGATTAATAAAAAAGAGTTTTCATAGTACTACTGAGAGAGAGGCTTCCACCCACGTTAGTTTCTCTGAGTACAAGAATTGATTGGGCTGAATTTGTGTGCACTTTTTGGCTTGTGGCACAGCTTATATTCGAAACAGCACGACTGAGTTGGTTATTGTGGCAAGCTAATGATCATGGCTAAAGGCCTGATCTGTTTATTTTATAATGTTATGATAAAGGCACTAGGCCTGACATATGTATTGTGAGAGGCATATGTTAAAGCCAATAGGCATTTAAGGGTGGATTGTTATTACTTTATTTGGAGACCTACAGGTAGGTATTTTGATGTTTAGAATCTCATAGATTAACTTAATGGGCGATGGTTTTGATATTTCTTCCAGTGAGGAACAAACTGTGGATATAAAACATTTGCTCTGTGAGAGTTCTTGTTTGCCCCTCTTAGGGCAGATAGCATTTTGCTTAGCCAACTGTAATTTTGTATACTTTTCTAGTGTTAGGACTGTTTTTCTGATGGTTGCCTTGTAGAAATGCTTACACTCAAAACTGTAGGCCTAATTTGGTTCTGGTGACAAGCAATAGGCCTGATTTGTGCACTCGGAAACAATTTGTTCATTGCCATAGGTCTAGTCAGTTTATTAGGAAATTTTATGACCGAGGCAGTTGGTCTAGCTTAACTTTGAAAACATTTGTTAAAGCCAGTAAGCTTTTAATTATTGGTTGCTACCAAAATGTTTTACAGGCTATAGACAAATATATTTTATATTTCATTTTATTGATTACCATAGTAGGCATGGGTTTTGGCTTTCCATTTTTGACAAACCCTTAGGTTTTTCAATGTGATGATTTTTTATAGGTGTTGTTGAGAGGGGTTGCATAATGTTTTGCATGCTGTAATTTTCTATATATTTGTAATATCAGAACTATAGGCATAATGGTTGCTAGTTTATGCACACTTGAATACACTGGTATTGGGTAAGGTGTAAAGCAAAAGGTAAAGGGCAACAACTTCATTGACTCATTGGGAAAAGTCATACCAGATTTTATAGGTTTGATCAGTTCATTGTGAAACGTTATAACAAAACCAATAGGCCTGACCTCCTTATTGCAAAAAGCATGTGTAAGGCTTTTAAGGATGGATTGCTATTACACTGTGCAATACCTCGAATGCAGATATTTTGTTACACTGAATGTCACAGATGACCATAATAGGCAAGGGTGTTGATGTTTGTTATCCACCGGAACAAACCGTGAGGATGGAAGATATGCACTACAATAATCCTTGTTAGGCTCTCTTATGAGAGATAGTATTTTGCTTTACCAACTGTAATTCTGTATACATTGGAATTGTATTAATGTATGCCATATGGCTGTTTTTGGAAAGCAAATGCTCAGTACAGTAGTGTTAGACCTGTCAGCCTTAGGGTGGACTTCCCCCAAACTTTTTGCTTATTCCTATCCTATTTTTGCAGAATTTGCTTTTATTGGCCCTAGGACTCTGTGCACTTAACCACTGCTAACCAGTGCTAGAGCGCTTATACAGACTCCCTAAAATAGGGTTAAATTGGCTTACACCTGAATGCTATATTTAATTTACTTTTAAGTCCGTAGCAAGTTGGTATACCATATACCGAGGGCTGGTAAACTAAATGCTACTAGTGGGCCTGCAGCACTTGTGCCACCCTCTTAAGTAGCTCCTTATGAAGTTTTAAACTTTCAAATCGACTTGGCTAAATAAACCTTTTGCCAAGCCTAAAAATAAATTTTTAATACCATTATGTCACCCCTAGGGTAGGCCCTAAACAGCCCATAGGGCAGGATGCATTGTATTTAGAAAGCTTTCAAATTGTACATGTCCTGGTAGTGAAAAACTCACATTCATTTTTGATTACTGTGAGGTATACCCCACCCATAGGATAACATTGGGTTACCTCATTACATTTAATAAGTGATAACCATTGTTTGGGAGCAGTAAGAAATGTCAAAGTAGATGTTTAAGAAATTATTAATTATAATCTTTTTTAATGGTAAAGTTGGTTTTTAGGTCACAATTCTGAATCTGCCACTTGTAGAATCTTTTTAATAAAGAGAAACAGGGGTTGGGCCAATACCACGGCAGCAAGACTAAGCCACTAACAATAGAACAACAATTGAATTGCCAACACTGATGATCCCTTAATACATTCACTTGTTACGTGGGCGCGCCAATTTAATTACTGCGTTCACCATTTATTTTTTTGTATTCTGAAATATTCATAAATCATTTTGTGCATCAAATACTCATAGTCAGTTGAACAGCATACATGAAAAACAGCACCAGCATAATTGTTTAGCTTATCACACTTATTATCACAGCTGAATGTACTTCGTTTCTAACAGAGCTTGGAAAGTTGCACAAAGAAAATCTACTCAACAAAGGAGAATCAAATGACGAATGTCTGCTTTCATGAATGGTTTATTTCTTAAAGGAATAATTCATAAGTGTGCAAAAAGTGAAGAGAAAAATCCTGTAAATCGACTCTCCCTGTAAGATGCAGCCCATTACTGTCAAGTTGGCTGTGCACTAGCCCATTTAAAAATTATTGGGACATTCACAAAGAAGGAAGATTGGGAGGACCATACTTTCAGTTCTGCAGTACAATTAAGTATCCAGTTGTTTTCCTTCCTGTGAACCCTCAATTTATTTAGGATTCGTAACACGTCAACATTATTGCACACCAGAGAGTGTGTTTCAAAGACATTATTGGCATACAGGGAACATGATTAGGTTGAAATGATGTAAAGAATATATCCCTGGCACAATTCATTGAATTCAACTTATTTTTGACACACTTCTGGTTTTGCCCAACTGATAGGAGCTAGGTGAATGATTAAATTACTGTGGCTCTCAGTGGGATATTTAATTCAGAACCAGGATACAAGGTTAGGTAGATGTACACAGAGATGTGAATCTGTTGTTGATTTTGCACATTTGCAAGTTAGGATTTTCATCAATTGTGTTGTGAGTTACTAATGTGATGAAGGGAATAAATACACTGGTATTGTTTTTCATGTATGTTGGTCAACTGTCTATGGGTTTTTGAAGTAAAAATGAATTATGAATATGAAAAACAAACATGGTGGTTGCAGTAATTAATTTAGCACCCACGAAACAAGTGAATGTATTAACGGATCGTCAGCATTGGCAATTCAATTTTAGAATTTTGGCATTCCTTGTCCTAGTCATTTGGTGCCTGCAGGCTGTTCTCTGGGTAACATGACAAGGTAATATGTTCCTTCCAATAAAGAGCCTTGGTGGTGGCAGGATGGGCCATCCAATGCAGGATGGGGAATGGAGCTGTGCAAAGCCTTACATGAACTTCAAAGACACTGTATCAGTTCACACACAAATAAATTTGCACTGGGATATTGTGCCTGCAGGCAGACTGGTACCAGGGTAGGAAGGCAGGAAATTCCAGACGCTTCTGTAGTGGGGAACACTCCATAAGTTTTTTCATTTTAAACTGGGCACCAGGTACAAAAATAGGGGCCCTCAGACCCACACTTCAATCTACTTTTGGACATGCAGAACGGAATGACACTCAGAGGACTGTCCTGCTGCCTGGGGCCTGCAGTGTACTTCAGAAGACGTCCCTGCTGCACGAAGAGGACAGACCGGCTCCCTGAAGCCCGCCCTGTGCCCTCAGAGGAATGCCCTGCTGGTTGGGACCTGCTTTCCTGCTTGAACCCCAGGCTTCCAGAGTGACACCAATAGTTACTTGGCTGGCCTTCTGATCAGAGCCTCCAGAACAGAAAAGGCTCCAACCAGATTGACCCCACACCTGGATCCAGCCTGAGTGAGCCCTGACTCTCCAAGTGGGTCCCCTTCAGTCCCAGACCCTTGGAAGTGGTGCAAAAGGTGCCCAGATAACCCTAATTCAAAACGTAGTGCTCTGAGAACCGAAAGGAGACTGGGACCTACCTGCTCGCCGATCCGCTCAAGGTGCATTGCTGGTTAGTCTGACTTTGTGGCAGTTCCCTCTACTTTATTCTCTGCAGCAGCAAATACTCATCAGCGGCTCCTCGTCAAAGGGGTATCCAGCCTCATGGAGCCCTTGTCTGCTGCAACCTGCAGCTTCCTCCTGCTGGAGATTTTCGACTTCCAAAAAAGAAACTAAATCGAAAGTAGAAATCTTCACTGTGACTTCGTCCAGTGGATCACCGACGACGACACCTTGTCCTCGGCACCTCCAGCTGCCTTTCCTCACTGAACTCAACCTTCTCAGACATTTTTCTTTAAAAATTCTTCTGTGTCCGAAGGTGAGCGGAGACCGGGCTCAATGCACTTGCATATCCGAACCGCACTTCATTGTGGTTAGCTATAACTTTCGACTCTGCTCCAGTCTTGTGTGACTAGATTTCTGCTGTTGGTGCTTTGATATTTTAGGCACTATTTTTCACTTTAACCTTTAAAAAAATCATAGTTCCAGTTCTACCGATTGGAATATTGTCATTTTGAAGTCAAATATTTTATGAAAATTTACTTTTATTGTCAGATTTGTTTTGTGTTTTCACTTTATTAACTGTTTAGGTACTGCATAAATACTTTACACATTATCTGTCTGCTTTTGGGCCAATCTACCAGAGGGTTTAGCACAGGTTAATTAAGTGACTTGTATATTGTTTTGCCAACAGCAATTTTGTATATATTTGTCATTTTATAAATGTATGCCGGATGGTTGCCAGATTAGGTGTATTTCAGTAGGCCTGTGTTGTATATAGTGTCAAGCCATCTGTAGAGGCTAGAGGCCTTATTAGTTCACTGGAAAAAGTTATGTTAGATTCCTTAGGTTTGACACATTTATAATTAAAAGTTATGAGAATGTGTTTAAGAGGAACTGTTCTATCAGTAAATAGGGTGATGATGCAAGGGAGAACTCATACATGAGTAGCTGATAGCCAAAGGCCTACATGAAAAGCGAGGTTTCCCAGAACCTGCTGAAGGTAAGGGTAGGGAAATGACTCTCTAGTCTTAACTTATCCAAGAGCATTATTTATCGAAATCAGAACCCTGCTTAACAATAAAGGGAATACATAAATCCATCAGGAATCAGAGATGGAAAACTCAATTGGTCATGTAGATATGTATTACAGTGTGAGTTATTGTGACAATGTAGTCACAGCTACATCAAATTCTTCATAGGAAAATAATTTTTTTAATCTTCAATACACTTTGGGCCATTTCACAAAATGACGGGGGGGGGTGGAGTTATATTGGGATCCTAAAAGTGCTCAACATGTTAATTGCGACGGAAAAAAACACTCACACTTCTGGCTAAAACCGTTTGGGACATTTTCAAGAAACTAAAAAGAGTTAAAGCTGCCTGCCCAGCTCATGATCATGAAAATCTCTTCACAGGTTTTTGCAACAAAGGTAAAAAAAGAAAAAACTAGAGCTCAAACGAGGTATAAAAAATTAGATATCTTGACATTTGGTAAAATAATTTTGCCAAGCAATTTCAGTCAATCTCTTTTGAATTTTTGGGAAATGTGATTAGCTGGTTAAGGTTTAAGTTTTTTTCTTCTAGGCATCTTAAAATAAAGATTTTGGGCAAAAATCATGATTTTGGTGTGGTGTAAATACACGTCTCTGGGACCAACAGGAGGCATGGTGGGTTTTAGTTAAGTTGAGGGACATGTAAGCAGTGCTTACAAGAGTTGACAAACCGCACTTTGCCTAGAAAAACAGAGACAGTCAGATGCAAAAACACTATTTAGCACATACTCAACAGGAAAGCATATTGAGGCTAGTGGTAGGATATCAGGTTGCACCAATATGTCAAATAGACTCAGAGTTAAAAAAACAAAAGGATGGGGTCAAAAAAGATTTGATTCGCTAACAAATTTGGAGCTGTTTGACTAATTAAAACAAAATTAGGCAGATGTTTAGCACATTCAGTTTAGTTTTATTATGTTACGTTCTGTGCCTTTCTGTCAAGGGAGATCAAAGTCAAAGCTCCATTACCCATGAAAGCAACTGTGCATTACTTTTGGTGGTGTGCAGCTGGTTTGGAAGCAACAGCAGCTCAGTGCAGGATGTGGCTGAAAAGAACACCATGACCCAGGCCTTTGGCGCATAACCCAGGCCTTTGGCACATGGCCCAAGCCTATGACCAGGCTCTGCACACAGAATCTGTTGTGCATGGCTAAGAGATGCGTGCTACCAAGATTAGAGAGAGGCAAAAAAAATATAAAAAAGGAAGTGGGGGAGGTGACTAAGTAAACAACAGTGAATCAGAGAGAAAAAGAGAGAGGAAAGCGAATATAGAAGCACAGAATATTTGGAACATGTTTAGATAAAAACACAAATTTGTTTTACAGCATACCATGTAGTGTACTTTCTTCCCTCATCTCAATGGGGGCACGTTTGCTCTAAAACTTTAATTCAATACCAATCACTTTGGGGAGCAGTTGGCCTAACGGCTAGGGTGGTCGACCTCGAATTTGGGGAACCGGGTTCGAGTCTCTGCAATGACGCAGAACATCCTGTGATTCTGGGCAAATCACTTAATCTCCCCGTGCCTAAAAAAAAAAATGAACGTGTCCTCATGTAACGCAACTGGTGCTATTGTAAAGCGCTCTGATACCCGATTCCTTCGGGTCAAGTTCGCGCTATATAAAACTTTGTAAAAAGAAAAATCACTGTTTTGAATGTGGAAGGTCACATTTCCGTTTTCCACCAATTTATAGGGACAGTCATGTAGGAATGTGGAATATTATGTGTTAAGGCTAACACATACAGTAGTTTCCAATAGGGAAGGCCAGTATAGGGACATATAGGCTTGCACTTATATGTCCTCACCTCAAATATAATACTCCCTGCCTTCTGGGCTGAGGTGGTCATGCTTAGGATGTGCCTTACATATATTAAAGGCAGTGTGTGTGACTGTGCCACACATGGTGAGAGCAGTTTGCGCTGCACCTACAGTCTGCAATGGCAGACTGCCTGTCAGTAGGTTGCATGGATTGCTCGAGCTGGTACAAACTTGTGGTGCAGCTCTGGGAATTCCTTTACCACCAACGTCCTGGGTACCCCTGATAATATGTACTAGGGACCCATAAGGGGGTAAAGCTTTTGCCAATTCGGAGTTACCAAGTTGAACAGTTTTAGGAGACAGCACAGGCACTGGGGTCTGGGCAGCAGAATCATAACCATCAGTATTTGGAGCAAAAAGTGGGGATGACCATACAAAAAAAGGGCACTTTCCTACAGTTCACATCATAGATGATGGCAGTATATAGTTTGACTAGCAATGAGTGTCTAAGTAAATGCAGTATGCAGAATGCAGGTGATTGGATAAGAAACAAAGAGAACTAAATACAGGGGCACGTATGATTACAAGGACCAGAAAAGACCTTGAGGGATCAAGAGTAACAGAGGGAGTTGGAGTTAAAGAGATATAAGCACGAGGAAGTGACTGAGGGAGTGTGAGAATTAGGTGAGTCAGAGATGTAGAAAAAAAGAGAAAATATACAGTAATATATTAACACATGAGTTATAGAGCTCTGGCGGAGCACCTGTGCTCTGGGAATGGTAGAGAAACCTGAGAAGACTGAGCAACATTGCCAGCACCTCCAAATTTAAGTTGTTACTCTCTTCTGAAGAAGGACAAATATCCTGAAACATGTGTCTAGAGATACACAGCATGGACTGCATCAACAATTGTGAATACTAATACCTTCAACTAAAGTGAGTGTCTTTTTTTTAACTCTGCAGTTACTCGTCTTCAATCCACCATTATGAGAGGGCCAGCAGGCTCAGAAATGCCAACAGCCTGGCGAGGGGGCAGTGAGAACAGGGAGGAGACCCGGAGCATCTATCGGTACCTGACGGAGGGCTGCATGCCGAAGAGGCGGCAACGGGGCCTTCTCTGCCATGCTGAGGAATGCGGGGGGAAGTCATCCCACCTCCTCCTGCGGTCGTGTGAGCTGGGTCGGCTGGATGGCCTCTGAGGAGGAGCCCAGCATGGGTATCAAGGCCAGTTGTGGCACCTGGAGCTGGCCTAATGTGACTACGGTGCTCTGGTGAAAGAGAGGGCCTCCCATGGGAGAAAGGCACTAATGGGCGCTGACCCAGAGGCTTCAGCTGGTAAATAGCACCTAGGAGGCACTGTAGAACCCTGAAGGAGACTCCCACGAGCTGGCTCCCTCTGCATGAGTTTTGGGAGCTGCAGGGGCAGTGGCGATCCTTGCCCCCAACTCCACACGCCACTTGGCGTAAAGGGGCTGAGGAGCAATCCAGGCAGCAAGTGAGTGCCCTCAGTTGCGGCACACAGAGGACCTTAGACAGAAATGACTGGGGGCTGGTGACTGACCCCCCCCCCTAAAAGGTTGGAATATTAAATAAGGGGTTGTCCGCCTGTTGCATATACTGAATCTTTAGCTCAGCTGTACAAGGTTAGTTTTCACACCACGGATGGCATGAGTGAACTTAGTCCAATGCACCAGTGCTGAATGTTAAAGACAGGCTATTATAGCCCCACATAACTCCACCCAGCATATAAATGGGGTGGTGTCAATGCTTTTGGGTTTGGAACAGAGAGCAGCGGTAATCCAATCCAAATAATCATTCATTAATGACTTGTACACTCAAGATCACTAGAAACAGAATATGTATTTCAACATAATTATTTTAAAATAGTTATTTTAAATTGCCAGGATCTAGTGAACACAATATTGGTAACATCGCAGAAGATAATAAAAAGCAGCTAAGCTTTTCAGCAACAGTGAAAACAGGGAAAACCCCCAACATCACAATTTAGAGCCGCCACACTCTCACTCTGCTTCTTTAAGAGCTATGCTAGTTCTAGCCGATGAATGAATAATATGCCTGAATTTTGGAGTTGGTGTGTATACCTGGACAACAGGGCTTTTTTCTGTTTGGGATAGCTTGTCAGCTATTTTGAGCACCAGGCCAAGAGCTAGGAGATTGTGTCTATGAGAGAATCTAATCCTGGCACCAGTACATGAAGACAGTATGGAATTCTTTACAGAGCTTCGAGAAGTCTTGCGTGGGGCTTCTTCGGTCGAGAGGGAATCTGGTGCCGTGCTCATCTGGATCTGGATGTTTGATCTGCGGCTGTGACCTTGGTGAATTGTCTCTCTTAACTAAGTGGTCAAGTAACAGAAATTGTATACTGAATTGTATTAGAGACTAGAATTTCTGACATAAGTTTAGGAACAACGTTGGGTGTTCCGTCTGGGCACACATGTGATGGGTCTGAATGATGACATACCATGGTCACAGCTGTCATAGTACCATGTCTCTCTCCTTTCTTCGCTATGTATGACCTACTAAATCAGAAGTGGCAACCCCATTCTGGTACAACTTTCAGAAATCCTGTCATCATAGAAACTACCATTTTGGATACTTGTACCATCATTTAAAACAATCCCTTTAAGCCTCCGTGCTAATCCTTGTCAGAATAACCCCTTTTTTCAGTCTTAGTATAGGATACGGTGGGCTGTAAATATTACTACCCGAGTGTCAGTCCTCAAGTATGACTTCCTTCACTGGGATATTTCTCCCTCCCTGTCATTATTGCCCGCTTTTACTCCCCATTATAGCACTGCTACCGTATCTCCTGATACGCGAGAGATGCCTCTCGTTCTCTCACTGTAATTTTAGCCCGCATTTTACCATCCGCCTACAAGGATTGCAGTCACCATACGCGAGAGATGCCTCTCGTTCTCTCACTGCAATTTTAGCCCGCATTTTACCATCCGCTTACAAGGATTGCAGTCACCGTACCCTCTTGTGAAGGCGGTATGCCAGTGACACCTCCAGTTTTTTTAAAACCTTTATTTCTAATATCTTGTAATAACGAGTGGTTATGTTTACATAGGAAATATCATTCCGAAGACTCACATCGGGTCCTCACTTCCGGTTGACAAATATCTCCTCACTCAATCAGGTCTAGTCTTCCGTCACTCCCTGAACCGGAAGCTTTTGTAGTACACCGGGTGCAGCGAGTTTTCCCGTAATTCGACAAGAGCTGGCTGTACTTAAACTGGGCACTGTAGGGGTTTCTCCACATATCGACGGAATCCCGGGATGGGTGCACATTGAGCGATTGGCTGTTTAAGGATACGTGAGTACGGCTTAGCCGCTTGAGGATACCGGTCTCGGCGTTTCTCAAGGAGTAGTCAGGAGATAACAGCCATTTCTCTTTTTCCATTCTTTTTTCAGCATTGAGGCTCCTTATTGTTTTTCCCACCCGCCCTAAGGTTCATGAGGCAACACCTCACGTACACTTAAGTATGTATTCTATACATCACTGGGTCTATCTCTGATTATGAGTATAGTCCACGTATTTTTTAGAGTGTGTGTTTTCTGTTATCTGTTCGTAGTGTCGTGTAAGTCTCTATTTCTTTACAGGTCACCGCACTTTCTTCTGCAACAATTAAGAATTATGGCTAAAACTATCACGTTTTTGTCACGTTTGTGGCACACTTCTTATGTTTGCAGGTATGATGATTATATTTCCTGGGCAACTAAACGAGTACTTTTTTCTTTATTTTTTCACTACAGAATAAATACGCATACCATTAGGTACTGTATATTTTCGCATTTCTTCACTTATGTTGATAGTATTCTCATAAGTACATAAATTTGCACATAGGAGGGATCTTAACCCTGTCCTGATGAAGATGCCCTGCATCGAAACATGTTGACAACATACTAGGAGTAAACCGCACATTGAGTAGGAAGTCTCCGCACCACCTTTTTACTAGTACCAGCCCCCTCTGACTTATTAAAGGTCTTTTGTCCTAGGGGCCAGGTCCTTTTTAATCTCACATTCACATCTACCCCAGACCCTCCCATTGCACTACACATAGCACTTTATTATCAGTGCTCCCACGTATTCGTAGGTCGTAGCACGCCCCGTCCCGCAGTGGGGCGGGAAGACCCCTATGATGAAGCATGACACCATGGGTCATTCTTGGTGTGTGAGGGGTATTTAAACAACTCTGTGTATGTCCAACCATTGTGGGACACCCACACTCATTTATCCCCGTTCCTTTGAAACCCAGGTTTTGAATTTCCTCTTTTTCCCTAAAGAGATGGATCTTTATGTTTAATAATTAAAATAAGTTTAGGAATGTCTGACGTAGATGCTGGGCATCAAGGTGTGTGGCCCAGACATTTCTTTGTGGACATATAAGGTTAGAGGATATCAATTCAGACTATACTATTCTGGCTATGGATGTTATGTGACTTCGAATAAGGTACCTGCCCCAGACTGATGTAGCACTGGGGGTTTTGTTGATGTCTATATTCAAATGACTTGACACTTTTACAGTTCTTGGAAAGATGGGCACAGACAACAGATAACAGAAGATAGAATGTGATGGATAAGATATGGTTTGTTAACCAAGGTTGGTATGTAGCAATATCAGGCCTTCCCCATGGGCACCCCATTGCACAAGCCAGCATATGTCCTTCTTCACCACTCTCCAGCCAGGTTTTACATATTCTGGTGGCCTTAGTGACTTTTCCTGACAGGGCGATGGATTCTTGAGGAGGACTTCAAGTTGGACTGGACCTCTAAGACAGCAGGCACCGACTAGCATGTATCCCCGCACAATTTATCGAGGCCACGGGCATGGAAGATGCATGGCAAGTTTTGCAACTATAGGAACTGGGCTAAACTTTCTACTCTGGAGCCCACAAAGTTGTCTCTCGACTTGACTACAAGCTTATCCCTGGGTGAGATTCCCACATGGTGCAAGACACCCATTTTTACCCTTGTGGTCTCTCAGATCATTCTCCCCTGGAATTGTGGATACATATCGGACTGCAGCACTCACAGCTGGGCTGGCATCTAAATGCCTGGTGGCTTCAAGACGCTGAGGCCAAGACTCACAACCGCACCACAGTTAAGAGATACATTGACATCAATATGGGTAAAGTAGAGTCCTCGGAGACCTGATTGGTCTTACGGCCACCTTCCGGGGCAACATTATTGACTATATCTCCTGGAGGCGCAAGAAGCGCAGACAAGAAATGCCTGACCTGGAGACCCACAAAGCCTAGCTGGGAGCGGCCCATGTGGCATACGGCACCCCTACCATCATGCAGGACTTCCCACACCAACAAGAAATACTTTGTCAACTGCTTATGGATAAGGTCAGAGGGGATTAGCTTACTACACAGAGCTGCATCTATCAATGGGGTGACAAAACCAGTAAGGCCCTGCACTGGCTATGTATCAACACTGCACACCTATTGCATACATAACGGACAATACAGGAGTCAGGCACAGGGGGACGCAGCTATTGCCCAATGCTTGGCTACTTACTACATGTTGCTCTACGGTCAACCACCTGAGAGAAATCTCGAGGCCCTCCGAGACTTTGTGAGACACTTGCCCATAGATCCCCGTGTGATCAAGACCGGAAATCTCTGGACAGAGACATCACTTGTGAAGGGCAGTTGAGGTCTTATGTTATGTTATGTTACATTATGTTATGTTATGTTAAAACTATTTATAAAGCGTGCGGCTACTCAACAGTGTCCCGACGCTGGCATAGGAAGGACAGACACCATCAGGGGACTATACGTTAAAAAGATGGGTTTTGAGTTTCTTCTTGAACAGTTCCAGACTGTATATCAGCCTCAGGTAAGGAGGAAGACTATTCCAAGTGCGGGGACCCAAATATGCAAAGGATCTCCCACCCATCTGGAGGCGGTTAATTCGAGGTACCCATGCCATATGAGTCGAAGAAGAGTGAAGAGTGCGGGCAGGATTATATATACTATTTCTCTCCTTGAGATAAGATGTCTGTCCCGTTCAAGGATTTATGCATAAGGACCATGGCTTTAAACGTCACCCTTTGTTTCGTAGGGAGCCAATGGAAGGCCTTTAAGTATGGAGTCATGTGGGATCTTGAGGGGAGAGAAAGCAGAAGTCTAGCTGCAGCATTCTGTACCACCTGGAATCTGTTGAAAATTTAGTCAGGAAGGCCCAGGTACAGAGCATTTCTGTAGTCCAGTCTAGATGTTATTAGAGCCTGTACCACTTTTCTACCTGCTGCCTCAGAAAGGGAGCAGTAGGAATTTTTTCAGCATGCGGGGCACACTGAACCTTGACCCAGTCAAGGCTTGGAACTGCTGGAGGAAAGATAGCGTGCTGTCAATTTTAATTTCTAGGTTCTTGACACAATTTTTCAAACATCCCGGATGTGGGCAGTTGCTTGGCTAGCAGTCTACCACAAAGTTGTGAGGGACAGCTCCAAAGGTCACAGTCTCCGTTTTGTCCGGGTTGCATCTAAGATGATGTGACTCCAGCCACTAAAAGACACCGGTGAAAGAGTTAGCGATCTCCTTCTCATCTAAGTCCATGTCTTTATCACGTGAAAACAACAGCTGAGTGTCGTCTGCATAGAAGATGACCTTAGCACCAAAAGACTCTGCCAACTTTGCAAGAGGGGTCAAATAAACGTTAAACAGCATAGGGCTAGGAGCTGATCCCTGTGGCACTCCCACCGACAGAGGCCTGGCATGAGTTGTAAAAGGAGGCAGCCAGATTTCCAGCGACCGTCTATCCAGAAATGATGCCAGCCAGTTATAAGCCCGGTGTCTGATTCCTATTTCATGTAGTCATTTCAGAAGCTTGAGGTGAGGTACCGTATCGAATGCTGCTGTGAGGTCGAGCAATATCAGCATTGCTTTTCCCCACCTGTCAAGGACGTTGCGAATGTGCTCCGTCACAGTGCCAGAAACCATTGCCTGACAGGAGATCATGAGTCTGCTGGGACTGAAACAAGAGGTTTTTGGACCTACCCATCTGGCTGGTCATACTCTTGATCAGGTTTTCTCCAATTTGAATTCAGTTACCCCTGTGTCTACTCCTCTCCTTTGGATAGATCACTACCTTATCACTTTTACATGCTGGCAGCTGTGCAGTAAGTCGCCCATAAGTAGTAGCAGCGGCCCCTCTACGTATCCGGCCTATCATAAATTACAACCAGAAGCTATTAATCAAGCCCTATCCTCTTCTGCCCTAGCTATGAGAGGGAACGTAGATTGCGAAACCGTCCTGCTGAATAATTGGATTGGAGGGACGGTGAACGCACAAGCACCTATAAAAAAAGTCCTTTCAATCAAGAGCGTGCCCAACGGCCCCTTGGTGTAGTACCAAGCTTAGTCTCATTAAGGGCCAGTGTAAGAAGCTGGAAAGAATATTGAGACGAGAATACCCCATTGATGATAAAATTGACTACAAAGCTGCTTTAAAGCTATACCTAATGAAACTGCACCTTACTAAAAAAGTATTTTTGACACTAGGGTCATGGAAGCTGACAATAAAGCAAAGGCTATTTTTGAAATAGTCGATTCCTTTTTGCGTCCTGTGGTCACCTCGAGAGCCTGCACCCCCTCTATGGACTGGTGCAAAGAGCTCAACCAATTCTTTCATGATAAAATCATATGCTCCCTCGGTACAGAATCAGGGGCTGAGATTAGTTCCCTCTCTACGCACGTATGCCACCTTAGAAGCCTTTATCCCTATCCCTGTGGCTCCGTCCTTAGCAGCATTAAAAAGTCTTAAATCTGGTCATTGCAGCTCCACTAATGGCAAAATCCTCTGGTTTCAATGGCCTACTGACAGAATTCTTTATGGTGTACAAGGGATTACTACTTGACCACCTGTGGAATATGGTGAAGCAGGCCTAAGAGACAGGCAAGCTTCCTCATGACCTCCTTCTAGCCGAAATAGTCATCATACGTAAAGAGGGACATCCTCCAGACAGCAGTTCATCGCACCGTCCTATTTCCCTGTTAAACACAGTGGTTAAAATCTGGGCAAAGGCCCTGGCCAACGGATAACCACTTTAGTCCACGGAGAGCATTCTTGCTTTATACCTAAGAGAGATACACAACACAATTTTGAATGGATACACAATGCACTGGCAATAGCCAACAGGCTACCAGGAGCCCACGTGTTCCTGTTTGTGGATTTAAATAAGGCATTTGACTTTGTACATTGAGACTATCAAAAAAGGTTCAAGGTTCAAAAAACACTTTATTCGGATAGCATTGTATCCATAAAAGCACAGCACAACAGCAAACAGATTTAAAAGAAAATACAAAGAGAGTCATGATAAAAAACATTAAAACCATTGGCTACAAACAATATAAATTAGACTTTAAATTCATAGAGATCATAAGAAGATAAAGCTCAAGGATTAGACATAATATGGCGTGCACCAACTGAAATTCTCAAGAAGGTGCCTGTGCGAAAGACCAGCTCTTCATCATCCAGAGTGAGTAGCCTCAAATAGGCGTTTTCCAGACTAATGGGCATATGCTTTTTAAAATACGGAGTTGAAAGCCACTTGATATACTTTAAATAATAATTGCAAAAGAACAAAAAAATGTAAAATAGATTGGCCACTCTGACCGTCACACGGACAGGGTATAGGATCAAGGTCAGAGTGGTGACCAAGAGGAAACATAATACAAATTTAATAGTGCCTGCCCTTAGACGAAACAAAAGGCTCCTCTCCCAATGGCTCATAGGCAGAGTAATGTAGTTAGCCAGCGGGTGTACAGAATTTTCAATATTTTCAATAGCCATGTAGCTGTGAACAAGTGATTTTTTAGATTCCCTTTCTATTCTTTCTGCTCTATATAACGAATAAAGCGCACTTCTAAGCTCATTTTGTTTCGTGGGCATTGCTGTGCTGGGATCCACAAAGATTCTTCCCTGGTTAACGCCACATAGGCTCTGATATACCCTGACAGCCATGGTATGTCCTTCCCTTTCACACATCCCATGCAATCGCTAATAATCTCTCTTGTTAGGGATGCGGCCGGGTTTCTCCAAACCGATTACCAAAAAAGGGCAGGGCGGGACCTGATAAAATCCTCAATAAAATGTAGGTTGAGTTCCCTATGGCAAGTATATTGTGGTGATGAGATTGGGACGCCTAACAACTTCCTGCAAAATCTGCTCTCTTTCTGTTGGAGGCAGGTACTCTTGGCAAAGCCCCAAACCTCAGCGCCATACGTGGCTGTTGGCACTGAGACTATCTAGTTAGCCTACTTCAGAAGCTCAACTTTGGGGCTAAATTAATCTCCTGAGTGTGGCTGCTATACACTGACCTCTTGGAGAGAGTGAGGGTGAGAGGCTCGATCTCCGGCCACTTCCCGTTGTACAGAGGGACAAGACAGGACTGTTCCCTTTCACCCCTGTTGTTCGCAATTGTGTTTGAGACCCTGGCAGCATGGGTGAGGGTAGATGCCTTGGGGAGGGGTCTAGATTGGGTGCCAGAAATCTCGGACAGGATCACACTAGACATCGATGACATCTTGATTTTTCTAGATAACCCCCCCTTAATTTGAGTCCTCAAACTCTACATATCCCGGGGATTTTTGGTGAGTACTCCGGGCTCTCCATGAACAAATCCAAATACTCTGTATTTCACAGCCTGTGACTTCGGGGCACTGAAATGGGTGACAGAGTTACAGATCCTCAGAAACGTTATCCAATACCTGGGTGTGGTCATGACCAGAAGCCCTGCACAAGACTAAGAATGGAACATCCAACCCAATCTTGATTGGGCCACCCAGGATCTGGATTATTGGGCCACACTGCCATTATCCATTATTGGATGCTCAGCAATATGTAAAATGGTTGTATTGCCTCATGTGCTATATCAGCTGGATAACTATCCCTTCCCACTCCCCCCTCAGTCTTTAAGAGACTAGAATCCCTGCTGAGGACTTTTCTGTAGAGGAACTGCAACCAGAGTATTGCTCCTTCCAAGTGCTACAAATCCACATATGATGGGGGAATTGTCACTCCGGATAGATTTTCATACTACAGGAGATCTCACCTTATTGTCACCAAAGAGTGAGCAGCGCTCCTTGGGTACATATAATGTGATTACCGATAGGCCTTAGGAACTGCTACCATGGGAGGGCACTAGTGTGGACCTGATGTTGTGGACACGAACAATACTGGTGCCAACCACTCTGAGTGGCTGACTATACTTGGCGGCGTTTTTGGGGAGGGAGTTTGATGGGTATAAAAGCAGATACTATAATATGCTGTTGACCTGACATCTCTATGAGATGTTCGCCATGATACTCTGAGTCACTGTACTGGTACGCCGCCCGGCCCCCGGGATGTGGGCTGAATGGCTGTGTGCATTTTTATAACGACGGATGTGCTTTGAGATGACATGCGTGTACAGGTTGACTTAATGGATGCCTTGTTTATAACTCTGCAATAAAAACATGTTTAACAAAAAAAAAAATTGTCACCAAAGAGTGGTGGTTCACAAGCGCGGATGGCCCTGCCTTCACCACCGAATGGAGAGTGATACAAGAGACCCTTTTCCTATATTTCTTGTATGGAGGAACTCCATTGGTGAAACCCCCAGCAGCCACACATGTGGCACTACAGGCATGGTGGGAATCTCACAGAACATTTGGCTGCAAGAGAGGATTCACAAAAGAAATCCCGTTATGACACGGTACTCGACTGTCACAAGTTGGGACCCTAGAGGATTTTATACCCTGGGAAGTTATCAGTATCACAAAGCTGGGAGAAGTCATGTCAGGGTCCAATATGAAATAATTTCAGGAATTACAGGTGGACTATAACCTACACCATTTACAAAACTGAGCACAAAGCCTCCCAGATGTAACAAACATTAGTGATTAATACCCTTGACACATTTGATTGGTTGAGAGAGGCTTGAGCGGGGTGCCTGGGGTAACTGACTTAGGACAACAGGAAGGAGAACTGCATCTTTCCCAGAAGGACAGTATTACCTCACTGTTATGCCTCATAACATCCTACATAGGGTTTCCTACACCCAGGAGAAATTGTGCAAAATGGGAACAGAAGACACACCAACCTGCCTGAGATGCCAGTTGCAAAGAAGGAGCTTCCTTCATATGACCTGGGCGTGAACTTGACTGGCCCCATTCTGGGAGGAAGTGCTGGCATGCCTGGGGAAAGTGCTGAGGTGGGTGCTGCCTCGGGACCCTAAATATGTTCTCCTCCACATGACAGAAGAACTAGAGGATGGCAGATATTGTACTGCTTGTTGGGATTGAGGCTGGTGATAGCAAAAAGGGACATATCTAGGGTCTGGAAGGACAGCGACCCCCCTTTAGAAAAGTGGAAACAGGGCAGGACTGCTGCATGAGCTTGGAATTTCCTATATATAAGGCCAGAGGCTGCCCCTTAAACACTATAAAATATGGGCATCATGGTGCGAGTATCAAGGCACTGCAATGCAGAGACCAAAGAAACCTGGTTGCTCTCTGGAGGAGGAGATTCAGTCATATCGGGGAGGGAGCTAAACTGACATTCCAAAGGACAGGGAAGAGGACAATAGGGTCAGGAAGTCTGCTGTTGAGATGGTTCAGGGAGAGGCGGACAATGTGCTTGTCTTTATACATACTCTCACTACCATGCAATGTTAATCAGGGGCTATTGTTATAAAACAAATCATGGTGAATTCTATTGACTTTCACTAAAGTGAATGTTATCTTGAATTGCATTTACAACAATGCACTTGAGAGAATTTTGTTTTGGTGCACCAGAAAGTGATCTCCCTCCCTTCTTTTGTGATTGGCTCCTTGTTGAGCAGACAAGCAGTGGAATGCTCCTGCACTCTGGCAGTGGTACAGAAACCTGGAAGACAATATATTTAAGTTGTTTCTCTCTACTGAAGGACAAATATCTAGAAAATGCTTTTAGAGATACACAGCACTGGCTGCACCAACAATGGTGAATGCTAAAGGTTTTCACCTAAAATGAGTGCACTGTTTTTACCACAATTCAGGGTGGTCTTTGCATCTTCAACTTACAATAAGCACGTTTTGGCACCCCTTACTTGCAGCTGGTGTTGTGGAGCACATCATAAATGGAGAATTTCTGTGTTTTGTTGTTCTTAATTGGTAACCATAACTGTACTTTAACTATGTTTTTTTAATTGAATTATGGTTTATAATTAATGCATATCACAACTTTACTTTAAATTTGATTTAAGGTGAACATATTTACATAACACATGATAGGATGTGGAAGCTGGAAAAGCACTCTTGAAAAAGTTACAGAGATGTTGGCGTAGGAACTATGATTTAGATGATAAAGTTGCTTTAAAGATGGCATTCTGTACACCACAGAAATATCAAAAAGACATGCAAAATGTATATTAGCAAGCAATTTTTCAGGTGGGCAATTCCTCTAAAGAATTGTTTAAAACCCTTAAGGAATTTACCCATTTCCCTGCCTGTACACAGCAACTTCTAGCTACGCAGGAATTATGCGATTCTCTTGCTGATTACTTTTAAGGTAAGATCAATTTATTTCTATAAAAAGTTCACAAGTAAAATCCCCCAATCCATTGCTGAGTTTAACAACAGCACCTTTCCTAATTCCAGAGACTAGATTGGATAATTTCCAAACATTTACACTAGAACAAATTCAGCATGCACTTGAAATAGCGAAATCCAGTTCCCCAACGGATCCTCGTCTGCCCAGGATTATAGCCCTATTGGCTTGCCAGATTGTTCCTGCAGTAAGATCGCTATTCAATTTATCAATAGAGACTGAAAAAATTCCTTTAGCATGGAAATCAGCATAGATTATACCTATTAAAAAAAGAACAACGTGTGTCCATCAATCCTTTCAAATTATAGACCCATCTGACTACTTGCACTTTAAGGCAATCTGCTGGAAGGTCCAATCAAAAAAACAACTGAAAGATTATCTTGAAGTGAATAAGATCAAGGAGCCTTCCCAATCAGGTTTTAAAGCTGAGCATAGCACCAAGTCGGCATTGGTGGCCGTGGCTGACATCATCAGGTGCTCGCTGATGCTGACACTGCAGCCATGCTCGTGCTCTTACACATATCCGCAGCATTCAATACGGTGTCCCATGCTAAATTACATCTAAGATTACAAGAGATTGGGATTGCTAGGTTTTCTCTGGTCTGGTTCCAGGACTTCCTGAAAGACAGAATGCAGAGAATTTCACTGGGAGCTTTCAAATCCAGGCCTAGGTGGGTCGACAAAGGGGTACCCCAAGATTCATGCTTGAGCCCTACATTATTGAAAATGTATGTGACACCCCTGGCAAAAGTCATCAGAGCATATGGTTTTGATATCTTGTAATATGTGGATGAAACAGCTGGTTATTTCCTTCAAGGAGGATTTTGACAATGTGAAGGACAGCCTCTTGGCCGAAATAAAGGCTATTGCAGGGTGGATACTGGACAACTTTCTCCAGCTGAATCCAGGGAAAACAGAGTTCATTCTGTTTGGGAAAGCCCAAGATCTGTTGACTTTGGATTGCTGTCTGCCGGAGCTAGGAAAGACCCTCACCCCAAGTAAGGTACTAAAAAAACCTTGAAGTCAAGGCAGACCAGGAGCTTAATACGAAAGAGCAAGTGTATCCACAACAGGAACCAGTTTTTACTTGTTACGTCGACTGAAGAAAGGCCTGCCGATCCTTCCTCTGTCAGCAAGGAAGACCATGGTACAGCCTCTTGTAAATCGTCTGGTTTATAGAAATGCATTACTGGCTACCGTCAACGAGTCACTACTGTCTAAATTACAGGTAGTGCAAAGCACGGCTGCACAGTTGATCTTTAACCGGCCTCCTTGAACGGCCTCTACTCCTCTTTTACAATCTCCACACTGGCTGCCAGTAAAGAAAATAATAGTTTTTAAAATATGCTGCTTAACCTATAATGCACTGCAAGGGAAAGGTTCTCAGCACCTTTGTCAGAGGCTTAAGCGCTATCACCCCACGAGGAATTTGCATTCCAGTGAAAAGCAGCTTCTGGTGGTCCCAAGCATTTGATGATCCAGGGTGGTGGAAGAGCCTTCTCTTACTCGTCGCCCACGTTCTGGAATAAATTGCCACTTTTTGTCTGAACCTGCCCTGACTACAGCAAATTTAAGAAAGATTTAAAAATAACACTGTTAGAAATGGGATTTCTGGCTAGCTGAGACTTGCGCCAAAGCGAGGCAGAAACCACCACTCTAGTCAGGATAAGGGAGTTACACATCTAAAATAACCTCTGCTCACCCCCTTGTTAGCTTGGCACGAGCAGCCAGGCTTATCTTAGAGGAAGTTTGTAAAGCATTTGCACAGAACCGACAGTAATACAGCGTACGCAGTTCAAAAGGACACCACACCAGTTTAGAAAAATATCCAATATTTTTATACAATTAAAATAAGACCAAAAACGATAAAAACTCCACAATACTATACTTAAAAGTTGACAGTTCAAAATCTACGTTGATTAAAAAGTGTTGCTTGGGTGGATAGCTCCATCCGGGCTTCCACGGCGTCGTGAGCACACAAATCCGAAAACAGTTCTGGCTGACCGCGGGGTCGCGGCCAACTACGGTGTCGGGAAGACCCGCAAACAGTACCTTTCAGAGATGCAGGGTGATGGGGCCCTTGAAATCATTCGCGTTGCAGGTCAAGCTCCTCTCTGATGGGATCAGGAGCGCTGGCGCCAATAGGCGTCGGGTGCTGCGGTGCGGCGTGCGGTGCCCCCAGGTCATGGTGCGAGCAGCAGGTCGGTGGCAGCGTCAGATGGCATCGTCGGTGAGACCAGGGTCAGAGTGCGAAATGGAGGCGGTGCTCCTCACGGTGCTAGCAGGTCACGGTGCAAGCAGCGGCGTTGTCGTTGCTGGAGCGCTGTCATCGGCTGATGAACTGGAGTCGATAACACCGGCGTTGGTGGGCCAAGGCTGCGGTGTGGGATGAGTGTGGTGCATCGTGTAACTTACGAGCGGTGCCCCCGAACCACGGTGCAAGTAGTGGCGCCGATTTTGGCGGGAGGTGGCGGCATCAGGAAGGCCACAGGTCGCGGTGCGAGTAGCGGCCCGGTGATGGCGTCAGCAGGCATCCTCGGTGAGACCAGGGTCGCGGTGCGGCGTGGCGGCGGTGCCCTCTCCGGTGCCAAATCTTCGGCGTGAAGCAAGGCAGTGCGGTGCCCACAGATCGCGGTGCGAGCAGCGGCTCGGTGAGGACATCAGCAGGCGTCCTCGGTGGGACCTGGGTTGCGGTGTGGCGTTGCGGCGGTGCCCTCTACGGTGCCTTCAGGGCACGGGTGCGGCAGGGTCGTCGTAGACATCATCGAGTGGCGTTTTTCGGGTTGCAGCACAAAACACACAGTCCCCAGTGCTGCGGGTCGAAGAACCCGAATTCTTTGCTGTTCCTGAGACTTCGTGAACTGGGGGCAAGCTCTACCTCAAGCCCTTGGAGAGTCTCACCAACTCGGTTGCAGAAAGTCCAGTCCAGGCCTTTCACTGCCCACGGCAGAAAGAGCCACTGCAGGTCAGCCCAGCAAAGCACGCAGCAAAGCGGTCGTTCCTCTTAGCAGTTTCTCCGGCGCTTTTCCTGTGCAGTCTTCTGGAACCAGGTGAGTTCTAATATTCAGGGGTCTGGGACCCAGCATTTGTACACAAAATCCTTTGATCTGCCAGGCAGAGGGCGTCGGTGTCCGGCCAGAACCAGTTGGGCCTTGTCTGGCGTGAATTCCTGGCAGGAGGTGGAGACGGCTTTGTCAGAGGCAGGCCAGGCCCTTTGAGGAGCAAGGAAGTTCCTCCCCCTTTCCCCATCGCAACCCAGGTCTAATCAGCCCTTCCTTGACCTATCCAGACCATCTGGAGCCCCTCCGGCCCCCCAGCCTTCTGTCCTCCAAAACCCAGACAGGCAATCCACATTCCAGCAGAGGCATACAGGATGACCGAGTAAAATAATACCCACTTTCTAAACGTGGCCTCTATGAACTCAGAATAAAAAGGGCACCCTCGCTAAAGGCTGCGTCTTTAGATGCTGAGTTCAGGCATACCAAACTTCATTCACTTATACCTTTTTCGGGCTATGTACGTGGGTGGCACAATCCGTGCTGCAGGCCCACGATGACTCACAAGCCCCGGCACCCGCAGTGCCCTTTACTGGGGATTGACAAGTATGTCTCACATCCAATCAGAACACAATTTACCACAGGAGCACCAGCGCTTTACCACCGATCAGCAGTGCGAAAAGCGCGCAGAAACGTTATACCAGTCAAAACCGGGAGGGCAGAAAGCAAAAACTCGAGGGGAAAATGGCAAAAGATGCCAAGTCTAACAAACACTGTTTTAGATTTTATTTTCAGTTTTTCTTGGTTGACTTTGCGCCAAGATACTATCAAGTGCCTGAGTTAGGCTCGGTAGGACTTAGTATCATTTTGCATACACATGAATCCTTTTTTCTAAAGTTGCCTTGTCTTTGCCACATTAACGTATGACACTGTCAGAGTTTGTCCGGGATTGTCTGGGACACAGTCAGGGACTTTGGCAAGGACTGGGAACTGGGTAGAAAACGTACACCGAAAGAGGAGTACAGCACTATCCAGGATCACAGAGGAGAAAAGGGATCTAAAGGGGAAGCCTGCACAAAGGAATAAGATGCCTAAGACTCAGAAAGGACAGGCACTCAAGAGGCAATTTACCATTCAGAATAACTACACCCAAAAGGACGTGCAAGACAGATATATGTACACACACACACACAACAATAACAATAAAGGGAATGTGGGGTAAAGCACTCTGGAGCTCCACATGGTAAGACTGAAGCTCAGTAAGTTCCTCACCCACAATTGCTGTTATAGATACTGACTGCAAATACCCACATATAGGATATGCATGCACAGTCAGGGTCTGTGGAGCTGATACCTATGGTGATGTTATAAATCTAACTCAAAGACAATACTCTCAGTGAACACGAAACACCACCTAGGTTGTCAGCTCTGCCCACAGATCCTGGTAATCAAACAGGAACACGCAAGGCAGCAACTGCAAAGGAGTAGAATTAAACA
Organism: Triturus cristatus; assembly: GCF_964204655.1. NCBI lineage: Eukaryota > Metazoa > Chordata > Amphibia > Caudata > Salamandridae > Triturus > Triturus cristatus. Next base: position 399,689,450 of record NC_140595.1, on the reverse strand, counting down.
CAAGCACAATAGACAAGGAGCTATCAAGGAGGAGTGCTTAACAGGAAAGAAGGTAGGCACAGGGCACACTTGGCAGACAGCAGGTAACAAGCATACAAGGTAATTGATGCAAGACAGCAGGATTAGAAAGACAGCAAACTAGGAACTGGAACCAAGGAAATGGGAATAAAGTCTTGGGCTGGAAAAGGATACACAAAAGGGGAGGCTACAAGGATATACCAGAATAGTGCTGTATCAGGAGTCAAGAAAACACAGTAGCACTGAAGGCTGTGCAGGAGCAGAAACGAGAATTGAGCAAAAGCTGAAGAGCCAAGGTAACACTGCAGGCAGTGCTAGTTGAGTAACAGGAAATTACTATAGCTCAGGAGTCAAGGTAGCACTGCAGACAGTGCTAGTTCAAGGAGACAGCTACAGCTCAGGAAACAAGGAGTCAATAGAACACTGCAGGCAGTGCTAAGTCAGGCACAAGGAATAGCTGTAGCTCAGGAATCAAGGAACAAGGATTAACTATAGATCAGGAATCAAGGAATATCAACAGCTCAAGAAACAAGGATCGGTCTCACCAGAGCACAGCTACAAAGACCAACCCTGGACTGAAGGGAGCAGGGGCTTAAAAGAGCTCACAGTAATCACATCCATCAGGTGTGAGCAGGCTATCAGCAGCCAGCCACAGGTTAGCTGAATTCCTCCACCCATCCTTGGCTTGCAGGGGTGGAGACGAAGCAGTGAGCAGGGAATTCTAGGTAATGGAGTTTCAGGCATAATCAGGCTGGCTTCCACAAAACCCGTCATGGATTGGGAATGGATGTCAATTCCCAAATAGTGTCCAAATGGCTGGAAGTAAGTATATGCATGAACGGGAGGGTCCAGTAGCTTATTATGACACTAGAGTCCCACAGTTCAGCCCCCTGGTGGTGACACGAGAACGCAGGTAGCAAGTCATGACAGACAAAATTTGCATTCGTGACCCTTGGATTGGTTTAGCAGAAACACCAACCTTGCTGCCACAGAACACTTCATGAGAATCCTATCACACTGCCTTGGCATTTGGTGTAAGGCCTGTCACATGCATAATACAAATGTGTTTTATTATTACATCCATATGGTGACACTGCTATCTGTAGAACACAAACAATGGTTGCCCACTTACACTCTCGACCCAAGGGAAGGTTGCCATTTTTTATATATAGCCTTTTGTTTTCATACATAATCAGAGGAGACACTTCTGCTGATCTTGAGGGGTCCCGGCATGCTGAAGCTTTCGCCCAGCAGCTGACTGACATCTCCATGAGTGGTTTCCAGTTCGTGACCAAGATGAGGATGTACACTCTTACCCACCAGGTAAAGGGGTTAGATCATCCAGAGGAGGTTTTTTTTGGCAGACCATACATACACACCCTAGACTCATAGGTTAGGGTGAGCATCGTAGGGGTACGCTTAATTGTTATACTATTTTATATGTATGCATATATAACTTGTCTTAACAAGATGGTGGAACTCTTCATTTTATTTTCTGTGTTGACACTCAATAAAACTTTTCTCTGCTTCTGTCTATTAATCCTAACAACCCATATATTCTATACAAGAATCACTCTGGTTCAAAAAATATTGAAAACACCCCTTTGTGTATTCTTTGTATATTGTTCTGAGCACGAGTGACTGAGAAAAAGTTTGAAGTCTGTCACCACAGTTTCTGAGGGAACAGAGTTGTCATGTTTAGTGGCTGCCAGAACTGTTCGCTCCCTGTTCAGGTTTAGGTGGGCTAACAGTGGCATTGTGAACTAGCAGGTCCAAGGCACAACAGGTCCAAGGGACAACATATCCTAAAGGGGAGCATGCCATCTGTTTGGAACCATCCTAAGTTTATGTTGTTCTGCAGATGTGCAGTTCCTACTGATTGTTGGAAACTACACGACATGGCGCTGCCAACGTGGGTTGATCTCTTATTCTGTATAGATCAACTGAGCAGCTAAATCGGGTTTCCTCAGAGACCCCTACACACCATTTAAAAGGGATTCATCCTTGGTGGTAGGGGACATCCTCCTCAGCTCAATAGGTATATCCAATGTCTAGACTGTTGGAAAATTCAAGCTTGAAAGGATATTGTTCCCATTGTGTTAGCAGAATTCTGTAAATGCCTTTTTTTTAATGAGGCACAGAACATTTCTGAGAACTGCAGACATACAGTCACTCAAAACTGTCTCCAACATACCCTCACGCTAGATGGGGGGATGTTACCTTCATGGTAGAGGCACACAAGGCATTTCGGACGGAGGTATTTTACTCACGGGTTAAATTACCTACTGTGGATGATGATACATGGGTGTTTCACAAATATGAAGTAGGTGAGGCACCAGATGCATACACTCCCTACAAGGAGGTAGAAATTCCTCTAACTTACCAAGAACATACCAATTGGTTTAAAGGTGCCCTTCCCCATAGTATACAAAATGTGAGACTGGGCCCACTCAGCAATGAGGGGGTGACAGACCAGTACTAGCTGGATACACACTGCATCGAATGTTGATTTTCTGACCGCAGGTCAGATATGGGGATTATACTATGATCTAGTAACAATATACAGGAGTGTCACACAATTTGTGATGCGAACATTTAACACTCACTCCTGCACAGACTTTTGAGCAGTAGTAACACAATTAGCTATACCAGGCATTAACCCTCAAACACTAAATTCAGTGATGGGAAAAATTCCCACCAAAAGGGAAGACATTTCGTTTTGGATTGCACAGAAAACAAATCACCTAGAACCAGTATTACCCTATAAGGGTCCGCAGGAAAAGCATCGGATGCTAACAATTTGCTTGCCAATGGGGGTGGCTCCTCCGGTAGAAGATTGTGTCACTTGGGGTACAATTTTTGCTGCAGTATATACCATACATGGTACCCCTTCACTGGCGGTGTTACCTGAAGTGTGTAAACAGGTACAGAATGAGCACGGGGCAGCACTGGCCCTGGACTTAAGAATTAAACTAATAGGCAATTTTGCTGCAGTATCTGCTATAATGTTGAGTAACATAAAAGGTGAAGCAGCAGTGTTAGCTATATGCCAATGCCTGAGGCATTTGTCTCATGCACAACAGGAGCACAATTGTCTAAATTATTGAAGAATCCTATGCAATGCTGGGTTGAGATAATTTGGGAGCCAGACCAGGAAACCTACAGATAAAGAGTAATTCTGAAACAGAAAACTCTGAGCAAGCACCTGATCCTTCGACAAAGAAAAAGTAGGACAACAAGAAAAATAAAGAAAAAACAAAATCGCTGGGTGGGTCTCCTACACAGAAATCTACCAAAAACATTACAACATACGTAACTGTAGTAATATTAAACTATCTAACAGGTATGAATGACCGAATGAGTGAGAAATTTATGAAGCACAAACTCCTGCCCGTGGACGTCTGGCGCTAAAGAGACAGATACGGCTACAAATTCAGTTAACCTTGAAAATATTCTCTTGAAGACAACAGCTCCTGTTCTTGAAGAAAAGCCAGGTTTTCAAGGTTTTTCTAAAAATAGATAGCGATTCAGCAGTTTTAAGTTCCAGGTGTAGGATATTCCAAAGCAGGGCTGTGGTCCTAAAAAAGCTTTTCACACCCCAAGTTGTTCTCCTAAAGGGAGTGACAGCAAGGTTCCTAGCTGACACTGACGGTAAGGTCCTTCCTCGAATGTCACATTTGACCTTATTCTTAAACCAAGATGGACCTAGTCCCTGGAATGATTTATAGGCCAGACAGAATGCCTTGAACCTGATATGCTGTTTAACTGGCAGCCAGTAAAGTTTCCTGATGGCTCTTCTAGCTGATTCAGGTTTAGGAATTTAGAAACGAAATCGAGCCGCTGCATTTTGCAGGGTCTGAAGCTTCTTCAAAGACCCCACTGATAGGTTGAGGTATAAGCTGTTACAGTAATCAAGCCTTGAAAGTACAAGCATAATGATAACTGTTTTCAGAAGATCTGACGGCAACAAATGTTCAATTGTTTTTACTAGCCTCAAAGAACAAAAGGATGCAGATGTAACTTTAATGACTTGATCTTTGAGCTTCAGCTCCTCATCAAGCAGAATTCCTACGTTTTTCACTTTGGTCACTGGTTCTGGGGGAGAGCTTTATTCAGGGGGCCACCATCCCTTCCGTTCAAAATGATGGATTATTGCCAAAAAGAATAAACTCAGTTTTTGCTGAGTTTAGCTTCAGGAAATTATTATCCATCCACTTACTAACATCGCTCCTACAGGTCCTAAAGGCGCGGCCCTCATAATTCTCGTGTTTCGCCAATGACATCACAATTTGTGTGTCATCTGCTTAACGAGCAAGGGAAAAGCCAGATGATTTAATACGTTTAGCCAGCAGCGTGACATATAGATTGAACAGCGTCTGGCTCAATGAAGAGCCCTGTGGGACTCCGCAAGGCAAGGAGAAGGATTTAGAGGTGAACTTACCTAGCGCCACTCTCTCGTCTGTTCACTAGGAAGGATTGTAGGAGATTAATTGCAGTGCCCTCTATCCTCATCTTCCGCATTCGGTCAACTAGAATGTCATGGTTGACCATATTAAACACTGCTGAGAGATCCAGCAGAACCAGAGCCGCAGTCCCTTCACTATCCAATGTTTCTCAAATTTCCTCTGTGCCTACCACCAGCACGGATTCTGTACTATGATTTTTCTTGAACCCGAAATGGATGTCATCCAACAGACGGTTCTCATCTATATATTTAGAAAGCAGCTCGTTCATTACTTTTTCCACCAGCGTAGTGGCGATAGGAAGCCTGGAAATTGGGCAATAGTTATTCAAGTCCAGGGTATTAAGATTAGCCTTTTTTAGTAGAGGCAGATTTCCAGTGAGTGGGAAAAACTCCCTCCGTAAACATTATATTAAAAATCTGCAACAGGTGCTGTGCCACCTGCACTGGAATCATATGCAATATCTTAGGTGGCATGAATCTTGAGGAGAGCCAGACTTTTCCAAGGGAACTTATCTCCTAAGCTGTTCTTCAGATGGAGCCTTGAAAGCTGAGAACTTGGTTTGATCTGCCACCACGTTTGGAATTTTAGCCTCCGACTGTATAGGTGTCCTGCCTGCAGAAAATGTGTTAAAATATTTGCTACGTTCTCTTGAAAAAAACAAGCAAGAGCGTCACAAAAATCTTGGCTAGTCACTACTAAATTAATATTGACTGGAACTGCAAGTTTTTTAATGACTTGGAATAGGGTTTTTCATAGCATCATAGCTAGTTTTATCTGCTCAGAATAATAAAGCCTTTTAGCAGCTATAATGCATTTTTTATGTTCAACTAATTTGAGTTTATAATGTATTATTTCTTGGGACTCATACATTTTTCTCGACTTCTGTTCTTGTCTTGAGATCTTAAGAGTCTCATTACCAGAGCTGGGAAACCTTCTTTGTCCTGGTTTTTAGTTTAACTGGGGCCAGAGTGTCTAACACGGAGCCTATTCAAATGGAAACGTTTTCAGCACTTTGTTCTAGATTGCAAGCCGTTTCCCAGGGTGAGGTTGTAAGTATTGCTTCCAACTCGGTCGGCTGCATTCTGTGCCAGGTTCTCCCTGGAGTTTGTTGTACTACAGATCTATGAGATGGTGTCTCCTGGAGTTTTAATTGCCATTTTACTGCTCAAAGGTCTGACCACGTTAGGAGAAGAGAGGGTAGAATGTTAATGAACGGATTGGTAGAAAAAAACCCAAATAACATATGTCCACTCCGATGCGTCGGTCCTCTAGATATTAAAGATAGTCCAAGACCATTCATAATATCAACAGTTTTGTAGAGTCCAGGTCAGTCTCCTTTTCCGAATGAAAACTAGAATACCCAGAACTGTAAAATTGGAATTAAGGATGGATTATTCAAGGGTCACGCTGAGCTTATCAGCAAAACCACATCTAGGTCCAGACGGGTGGTAGATTAACTTGCCCTTAAAGGCTTAAAGGACTGCATGTTGAACAGTTGCATGGAGAACACAAGGGCCTCAAAATCACTACCTGTAGATAGTGTTAAAGTAGCTTTAAAATACAGACACACTTTTCTCTCGTTCCTTTCAAGATATGTCCGACAGACACTCAGAGAGAGGAGGATGGAAGAGTACGTGAAACAAAGAAAGGACTCACAATGCTCATCTGAAACTGTAATTCAACAGTAAGAAAAATCCAAAATATCAAAACCTCAATTTTTGTTGTTAAAAAGGAAGCTGTATGAAGTCAGACTGCCCCGGATTTTGAGGACTCCACTTCTGAACGGGGAGTCGGCATTGACTATGTTGGACAGTGCAGCAGAAGTCACAATAGTCTACCCAATCCTGATGGATTGTCTGGTGGAAGTAGTGCTGAGTTAGTATATCATGGTGGAAATACCTGATACCAGGGTTATTGTCCCGCATCAGTTATACGAAGTCCAGCTATGCTTGGAAGGGGACATGCCCAGATTTATAATGTCCTCTTTTGGGAGGAACTCACTCAAGGGTATGACATCTTGTTGGCCGAAAAAGACTGACCACCTGACTTTGTGATGGATTGGCCAAAGGGGGAAATGGTAATCACCAGCCTTCTCCGACCTCGTTCTGGAATCAGTAAAACACTCACACGCCAGGGAGTGGGCTTTAGTGCTAGCACCTGCATTATACCACAACCATGTAGGGTGGGATGATGGTTCACCTTATCATGACATACCCTTGAGGACAACTCCACAACCTCAAAAGCAATACCCTTTAAGAAATTAAGCTAAACAACAAGTTAGGGAGATCCTAAAACAACTTGAATATCAAGGTGTGATTGAAAGTTGCACCTCTTCAATGAATAATCCTCTGTTTCTGGTAATGAAACCGATCAATCATATCACCTAGTATTAGGTTATAGACATTTGAACACAGCCACTCGCACATTTGCACTACAATATGCACATAGTGCCGTGTTAATGAATAACCATGCGGAAAAAATACAAAACAATGCTTGATATCTCGAATGGATTCTTCTGCCGAAATATAGTGTCTGAAGGCCGATATTTGGCTGCCTTCACAGTGCTAGACTCTCAGAAACAATTCTGTTGTTTACCCCAGGGGTATAAGAATAGTCTTGAGCTATTTTCTGCCAGAGTCACTGCAGTACTGGAAATGTTTGATGATCCGGCATTGTCATATATTGATGACATATACTTATTGAACGATGACCTGATGGAGCACTTGACCAGGGTGGATCACATAATATTGGGGCTTGCTCACATGGGCCACAGATTCAATTAAAAATAGCCCACATCAGTGTCCTATTTCTGGGATATGAGGTGTCAAGTGAGGGCAAGGGCCTGGCAATGCATTTTTTAGAAAAATGTGTGTTGTTCCAACCCCTGACCACTCTGAAAAGATTACCATCCATATTAGGATTTCTACATTTTGGCAGAATATACATCCCCGATTACGCAGAATGAGTAAAACCGTTCTACGATCTGATACCTCCATATTTTTTAAGTACACATTGGACACAAGAACACACAGAAATTTTACGTTCCATACAAACTGCTATGTTAGCTTCCAAACACTTACACACATGTGGTAAATACAAAAATATGGTGATCCATGTCATTGCAGGTACATAAGGATACACATACGTCACGTTCAATCAAGGTGAGACAGTATCGATTGCATATAAATCACATCTATATACAAATGCTGAAATGCGTTTTGCACCGACTTGAAAGACTCTGACAGCAGTTCAACTGCTGTAGTGAGAGAGCGTGACCTGGCTCAAGGGAAACAAATTATTGTCGTGACCCCAGTACTGACCTTGGAGTCGGTTACCAGAGCTAGTGTTTCAAATGCAAAAGCTCTACATCCACGATGGATACAATGGGCAAACTCTCTCACTTCAACTGACTTAGACTTCAGATTTGACTCTACATTACACACACAAGCATTCCTACAGTATGATCAAAAGTAATGAAATAATTCCTCTAGATCACTACGATTACATAATTTACACTGATGGTTCAACACAAAACAGCAATATTCAGCTGCATGCACAGTGGTGAAAGGCCACATGTACGATGGAACATTCCATCCCGAAAAATTCTACATGCAGTCACTAGGTGATTGCACAGTACAGTTGGTAGAACTTAAGGCTCTAGTACTGACACTACAGAATACGGTTGCTGGATTCCCCACACTCATTGTGTGTGATTTGTATTATTGTGTACAGTCATATAATGAATATCTTCATTATTGGAGTCAGAATGGATCCAGGGATTCGAAAGGCTGCACGGTGAAGCACAAGATGCTTTGGGAACAGGTAGCGAAGCTGAAAGTATGCCACAGGCTCTTGTTATACATACATTAAGTCATCAGCGTGTTGGCATGCACGTTGAAGGGAGTTCATTGGCTGATGAAGCTGCAAAAGCGAGGTTCAGACCACCACGGTTGCTGTAACAACTCGCTCAAGTAGGAGAATAGACAGAGTCATCATGGTGGCTGTCAATGCTGTCTGCAACGACACACACATGCCTAAAGGCTTTCCACTCAAATATCCCTAGAAATTAGATGCACAAAACATACCGTAAGCTCAGATTATAAAAGTGGGTAATAGAGTAACACCTAACAGTGATAGCAGACTAGGACTAATACTAGCTGCACATGAAGGTCTAGCTTCGGCACATGCAGAGATGGCTGCTACAATTTCATTATTGCAGCAACGTTATTGGTGGCTGGGTCTTTACAAACAGACCAAGGACTTTACCTTGAAATGTGACATCTGTCAGCAGATGAAAGGTTCCACAGTAGCGCGCCCGCCACAGACACCTCTGTTGATTTCAAACAAGCCTTTGGCTTTCTGTATTTCTGGACCACTACGGGCCGTTATCATCTGACGGGGCATGCAAGTACATCTTTGTGGCAGTAGATTCCTGCTCTTGATTTCTGTGGATATGGCCACAGCTACTGGTTTACGCCTAAACAGTTATAAAGGATTTGTGAGTCTTTATCGGGTCATACGCAGTTGTCACATTACATTCCGACCAGGGCCTGGAGTTTTGCTCTCGGGCTTACAAAGAGGCCATTGAAAGTTTGGGCACAACCCTGCGTTTCTGATTTCTGTACCATCCCGAAGGACACGCGGTTGTAGAGAGGGATAACCGAGACTTAAAGCAGTCTTTAACAGAGCAAGGGTACTATCCTCTGGTCATAGTTGGGCCCATCACCTATTTTGGGTCTCAAGGGCTTTGCATAACATGACAAGAAGTTCTCTGGGTGGTCGAACTCCTTATGAATTCCTGTTTGGGGTTAAGATGTGGATCCCAGACCTTGACAGTGCCAGCACAGTGTTGGTAGAAACACCATTTGAAATCAATGAACGTTTGGCTGTTTTACAGGAATTGAATGACTTCTGGGACAAACAAAGCAACGTTCAAGTAAAACGCACCGCCACTGGAAAAGTGAAGGTTGTTTCGGCAAGAACCGGCCGCATCCCAAAGATCGGGAATCTGGTCAGGAAAAATATTGTGGACAAACATTGTTTGGGCCTGTACCTGTCCTGGCTGTTGAAGGTACACAAACTATACTTCTTCCACCCCTTGCGGGATACAGAGACAAGAGGTTTATCACCATTGATCTGATCAAGCCCCACTGTGTGGCCAATTCTCAACAGTGAACCCCTTGGGATCCTAGGTAGCTACTGATCTCCTCTCGCTGCCATTCAGGAAGATCAGATATAAGCTTTAATTACAAACTAAGTCTGTTCTCTTCAACATGAGACAACTACAAACAATAATGAAGCATGCCTTCTACCTCTTCAAAAATAACTACTGTACGGAAACACAGATTTCAATTTGGAATCCAGAGATGAACAAGACCTATATCAACAGACCACAGATCGAGTCTTCTTCTAATTCGAACCTCAAGATGGACCGGACGGTGTCTAGATATTTCATTGACTTTTATGACTTCTCTGATGCATCGGAGGTTACACCGCCATGTCTTCTACCTTTGGCTAAAAAGAACATACCTTGTTTCTCCACGGTTATACCTTTGGATTACAATTGCATTTCTTTTCCTAGTACTTTGGATTGGTTTTGTGACTGTGTTCTTCCTGCTCTTAAATGGACAGAACGCTCTACCGTGAAGTTGGTTCTAAAGCCACGCGCATGATCACACCATGAACAAAGAGACTTGTCCTTGGTGAACATTTCAGCTGTTCCGGATGAGATTGTATAGGGACAATGTATCATTTGATGTGTATGGTCCTACTGAATTGTTACTAATTCAAAATGTGTTTAATAGTTCCTTAAATGATATCATCCCTAGCACCATTTCTGAAGATTGGGACATTAATACTGTATATGAAATGTTAGAAGATCTAGAAGATTCAATTGTGTTTCCTTCTGATTAGTTTTAAGATGGTACGGTTCATTTTGATGACATGTTCCGTTATCAACATTACATCATCATTTCCTGCAAAAAGCTAGTACACCTTGTGAAGTATTTAATTTTACACAGTGGGACTATTGCCCGACACCACCCAGGGGTAGTTCAAAATCATTTTCAGAGAAGTTTGAATATTTTTCTGGCTATGATGTCTCTGACTCAGCCTCTTTTTTATTTTAGGCTTGCACCATCATCTGCAAGGCAAAATATGTTCATTGATACTAAGCTGATATATTCTGCTTCCTTTCTCTCCCAGCTCTCTGTAAAAGGTTTCGACTTGTAGAGGGGCACAGTAGAAGTAAAATCTATTTGGGTACTAGAGATTGGCAGGTTCAGGGAACTGAGGCTTTATTTAGGGTTTGCTTAATAATACTGCAGATAATTTTCCAGAATAAAACACTGCAACAGACTACTTGTCTTGACCTTGCCAAGATAAAAGACTTGAACACACCACAGGTTCCTACTCTTATACGATTCGACAACTAGCAGCAAATAACACCATGAAATGAACACACTCTAGATACTATGCTGTGTAAGAGTAGACTTACCTCACCTGATCCCAATTGAAAGGGATGGTTAGTGTGGCCACTAGAGGCTAGCAAATATCAGGATAGATTCCTGGGCAACACCAAGTGATTTACAGCAAATATGCCTGACATGCGATACGTGCAGAGTGAACATTCAGGGGTGGTAACCACTTACAATATTGGGAAGTTGTACCTTGATTGGCTGAAAATCCCGACACGGTCTCAGGTAAAACAGCACTTGTCCCTTTTATCTGATGATCTGGATTTACAAGACCTTTTGGTGGGTCCTTGGAAACCACACCAAAAGTGCTTCCTTTACAGTGTCTATAACGAGATATGGAAAATGTATTAGAAAAAGCAGCTGAAAAGCTGTGTGAGACTGACAGGGCTAATTTAGAACAAGCTCTGGCAGTAGTGGACAATAGGATGATTACATTATCATCTAGCATTTATTCCCCGGGTAACATTGTCTCATCCACAATAGATGTGCTTCAAGCAAGACCTGTCTGCATTATATCATGGGCAGTCTCAGCTTAGGTTGAATCTACTGTTGAGCTGGACATTAGAAACATTATGTTCTAGCCATGTGCCATGGTGACACGTTAACATTGCAAATCTGTTTTCACCTTTCCATCTTTCAGAACAACAGATAACCATGGCACGGAAAGATGACAATGTTACTCATTGAGATACTAGACATATGACCTTTTACCGTTGCAAAGACATCCTCGTATTGGATAATCCATGGGTACATTACCCTGCAGATCTCCACTTTTCACTTTCAGTACTGTCTACAACACCACCAAGTGGGCAGATATGAAGCGTTAGGTGACGGGTTCATACATGAACAATGAAAACTTCCTTTCAATTTCCGGTGTAAGAAGAAGGACACTGAAGTTTTTCTCAGCGGTTTGGACAGCAAGAATGCTGTTAGTGGGTCCCTAGGATGCAAAGACGTTTCACTACAGGGGGCATGCAATGCATCAGTGGTGAATCTTTCTTGCTACTTAAGAGGGTCTCCAGCGACTGTGGTACGTCTGACTTTTAGGCAGCTCTTGAATGGGAATAACCTGATGTTGAGCGATCAGGGTTGTTGTGAAACGAAGTCAGGGGTTGCCTATGTGGTGACCGTTTCTTCCATTGTAACATGTTGCACACAAGCCCAGTTTCCTCCTACCCGTGTAGTTATGGAGGACATGCTGTGGCCTTTAATTAATCTTACTAACATGCGCTTTGATGCCCTGACCAAATTGAAACCTTATTGTTAGAAAAATATGTGGCCTTAACTGCGGCCAAGGAGATGTTTGATCTTCAGTTTGCATGTTCCTCTTCGGGAATACAGGCGTATTTCCAGACCAACTTCCCACAACATTTTGGTGAGCTGGTCAATTTTAAATGTAATATGTCTAATACAACTGGAATTGGAGGGTTTTTTAAGAGTACAGGCTCTGGCTTGGTCAGCACCTTCTTGACAATGTTCAGAATTTTTCCATCCTTCATCCACTCCATCCTAGGAACGATTTTTGAAGGTCTTCCTGATCTAGTTGCAGAGCTACTCATTTTATTATTTTTCTCTGAGATGGATATCCCAGTTCAGAAACAACTGGAGCTGGCACTGCCTCACCTCCTATTGTGCCATGAACGTGAGGTGCATTTCTTTGGCATACCTCTGCTTCAAGAACTAGATGAGCATTGGTTTCGATCTTTCCAGCATGTATGGCTTCATTGCGTGCAGCCTGTGTATCGCTTGTGCACTTAAGAGTGTGCCCTGGACCTGTGCTTGGGATCGCGGTTGGTTGAACCTGGAACACACACATGATGGTGGACCCACTCTAGGCCCATCTCTACAGCTGTCCCATGCAAATACCTCTATTCCTGACCGCGTTCTATGAGCTTCCCTGGGTTGCCTCCGCACCTAGTGGTTTGGATTTGAGCTCTGTTTCAATGGAACATCAGGTGGCTGTGTTTCCTCCTTCAGCGGTTGCTGTGGGAGCTGGATGGGAACATGTTTACTTTATCGATTTACTGAGAGGTTTGCCCCTGGGAATGTGGTCTGCGCAAGCTGGGAACTGCATTGTTTGATCTACCACATGGTGTATGTAAACATTTGACTTCCTGTGTGGTTGGAACTTTCTATTCAGCCTGTTTTTACTTCCAAATTTGTTTTTACCTTGCCTTCGTTTTTAAGTGCTTTTATATTCATTTGGCTTGCTTTATTCTTTGAGCTTTTAAATAGGATAAGTGCCTTTTTCTTCAAAATAATTTTTAAAATTATTTTTTCTATACACAGCATTTAGCATCTTCTTTTTATACTGACGTGTGATTAATTTGCTTTTAATACCTTTTCACCAACATATGTATGAGGAGTGGGTGCCATGTGCCGGAGGTAGCCCAATAGGACTTAGTATCATTTTGCATGCACACAAATCCTTTTTCCTAAAGTTGCCTTCTATTTGCCACATTACTGTATGATACAATTTGCATTTGTGATGCTTGGATTGGTTTCACAAAAACACTGACCTTGCTGACACAGAACACTCCATGAGAATTCTATCACACTGCCTTGGCATTTGGTGCAAGGCATCTCACATGTATAATTCAAATGTTTATTAGTATTTCATCCATATGGTGACACAGCTATTTGTAGAATACAAACAATGGTTGCCCAATTACACTCTCGACCCAAGGCAAGGATGACATTTTCTATATATAGCCCTTTGTTTCTTAACATAATCGGAGGAGACACTTCTGCTGATCTCGAGCGGTCCCAGCATGCTGATGCTTTTGCCCAGCAGCTGACTGACATCTCCATGAGGGACGTCCAGTTTGTGACCAAGACAGGGTTGTACACTCTTACCCACCAGGTAAAGCCATTGGGGTTTTCTTGGCACACCATACATCCACACCCTAGACACAGAGGTTAGGTTTAACATCATACGGGTACACTCAATTGTTATATTATTTTATATGTATGGATATATAACTTGACCCAACAAGATGGTGGAACTCTTCATTTAATTCTCTGTGTTGACACTCATTATAACTTTCTCTGCTTCTATTAATCATCACAGCCCATATTTACTATACAAGAATCACTCTGGTTCAATAAATATTGAAAACGCACCTTTGTGTATTCTTTGTACATTTCTCTGAGCACAAGAAAGCACGAGTGACTGAGCAAAAGTTTGAAGTCTGTCACCACGTATCCTGAGGGAACAGAGTTGTCATGTTAAGTGGATGCCAGAACTGTTCACTCCCTGTTCAAGTTTAGGAGGCTAACGGTAGCACTGCAAGCAAGCTGGTCCAAGGGACAAGGCATCCTACGAGGGTGCTGGGAATCAGTCTAGCACCATTCTAAATTTATGTTGTGTGAGGGAGCGCCCCAAAGTCCTACATGCAGTCTTGATCTGTTCCCCGTACCTCCGCCTGGGGTTCCTTCCTTCCGGGGTCCAGATGACGACATCAAGAACTAGAAAGGGAACCAGACAGTAAAAAAGGACTTTCGATCCTTCGCTCAGAATGAAACTATTGCCAAGGAACCTATCGACCCATGGAGAGGCAGACCCGTGTCGCTCGCGACCCAATCAGAGCCCAGAGGAGAAATGGAGGAGAACGATAAAAACAGGAGAGACAGCATCTGCTGGGTGCGACATCGTAAGCAGAGTTGCGGGAGAGTCAAGAAGGTGTTCCAGTTCCGGAGAAGGGGTGGTGAACGCCAGAGAAGACATCGTGCTGGGGAATGCCAGTGAAGACGACGCCAGAGACAAGGAGGCCCCAGAGGTGTGGTGCGAGGACTTGTGGACCCCAGAGAATGCACAAGGAGAGTTGCGGCAGTAATCGGTATGTGACTTGGTAATGGGGAAGGCTGGGCAAGGAGGGTGGTGGGTCACTGCTATACTCCCTGAGACCCCTCCGTGGGGGAACCCAAGTATAAACCATTTGGTTCTTTACTTTATTTGTGTATTTTCATTCACCTTCCCCCTCACGGTCCATCTAGCAATTCCTTCACAGTGGTGTGGTGGAAGCAAGTGGTGCTAGGCTGAGCGCATTTACTTACCGCTACCTTTTGTTCTCCTTCTTTCCCCTTTTTGATGAGGCAACCCTCGGGATTCCCACCAGGACTCCATAACCCCTAGAAGTCAACTGGACAAATGAAGAAGTGAGGAAACTTCTACATAGTCTGCTACCCTCCCAAACGAAAGAACAGGAACCCACAGATACGGTTTTGAAGAACTTTGCATACCAAGGACCAGGAATTATCATTTGCAATAACCAGATAAGAGAACACACTGACTGTAATAAAAACCCATTATTACATCTATACGGCCTCCTCGCTTCTGTTTCTGCCCGTCCCTCTGGCATGTTGCCCGCAAACAAGCAGTTCCTACTGATTGGTTGAAACTACACAACAATACACCAGTTGGGGTGATTCATGCACAATATCAAATTGTATTGTATTGTATTGTATGATAGAACCTCCATAAGTACGGTTAAAATAGACGTTCCACTGAACAAAATTTAGTTTTGCTAATAACTCAACTTAAAAAGTTCATCCACTTTGGGTTGTTTACTTAAATTTTTGTGTAGCTCAATCAATGGGTGTCTAAAAATGTTAACTCCCATAAGAGTCTTTCCTCCACAATATAGAAACACATGGCTCAACAGAACTACACCAAACTTGGCATGATAGTAAAACTTTAATCAAGGAAGATCCTTTTCTTGATTTGGTGTAAATATATTTAGTAGTTTTCGAGAAATTTGCATTTGAATAGATATCCCACCTAGGCAAATAGAGGTAACATTCTAGACATATCTAGACTATAAGTTTGTGGAGCTCTTCACGCCTGGGTTTGCAGACCTCTTATAAGATCAGATAAAAAAAATAGGACAATATGATTGGTAAAGAGGGATTTTTCTATAATCAGCCACAATAAAGAAATTACATTACAGGCTCACAATAAAGGAAAGAGCACCTACGTGGGTTGGGTGAGTGCATTTTGACAATGACCCAAACAGGGGGGCCTAAGCTATTCCCTACCCTATGCATGAAAAAAACATTGATTTTGCCATAGGGCTTGCAGATCATTGGACTGGTTTTGTGGACCCCAGCACAGCCACCAGAATTCTGTAAATCAAGACTAGGGTCAGCAAACCCTGGACAAGCTTGATGGGAAAGGTACCACAAACACACAGCAAGCTTCATGGACATATATGTTGGCTCAAAAGCAGGTATCACAATTTCCAGACTAGGTTTGTGGACCCCACAAAAGTTACACAAGCTGGAGATAGTTTGTGAATCCTGTGAAAAGACCTGTAAATAATATTTTCTTTAAAAAAGAGCTGTCAGGCGTTGGCCCCTGTGAGGCCCAGGTGCCCATGGCAGGTTGAGAAAAGAACTTGATTATAGACGAGGCACTGCAGCCAGCCTCCTCTGTGCACATCTAAAGGCTATGTGCAGAAGGATTGACAGGCTACTGTGGGTTGGGACATGCATTCTGACAAAAGGCCAGGCCCTTTGTACAAACCCATTTGCACATGGTTTCAGGACATGCTTGGGAGGTTGGGTGCCTGTGATGGATTGGGTGCCAACGGCAGGTTGGGCACAGGGCCTGACCCTACAGCCAGCTTCTGCTGCGCATGGCATCACCAGGTCCTGCAGTCAACCCCTCAATGCTCAGCGGAGGCAAGGTGCTGGTGCAGGATCTGCGTGTAGGCCAGGCCCTGATACCACCTTGCCTGTGCTATGGGGTCTGGCAGCCATGGTAGGTTGGGCACAGGGATGGACCGTTTGTCCAGTGACTGCTGCAAAATGGCCAGGTGGCCAAAGTCTGCTGTGCACAGCCAAAGGCCATATGCAGTTAGGCATGGCTGTAAATATGAGGTGGGTGTGGAATAAGCAGGGCCACTGGAATTATGCAATTTTGCAGCCACAGCATTTTTTACATAATTATGTGTTTGCTGTATTTGCCACACAATCCATCATCTGCTGCATAATCTGCATATTATAACAAAACAAATATTTTCTAGCTCAATCTGAACAAAAGTTACTAACGTGCAGATTAAAGCACAGTTATAGTTATTGTCTCGAAGGGTAAGACTCTTGAAAAATGTTGACTGGTCACCTTTCTGTTGCTTATTGCTGTATTTGAGTGTTAAACTGGTGTTAATGAGGTAAAAGCTTTGCCCAGATAGTGTGAGCATGTGTAAAAATGTAAAAATAATAAAGTAATACTATCATAAAATGTGTAACAATATGCCTCATTATTTGCCATTTCTTATTGCATATTTCAGTCAACCCTTTAACATAATTTGGTCCTCCATTGTCACATACTTCTAGTGGCTCTGGGTATATGATCACAAAACATCAGAAATTCAAAGAAAACTGCATTAGAAAGGTGTGGTTATGGTGACAAATCAAAACTGAAATCCCACTGAAATTGTTCAATTATGACTAGGTAAACTAACTGTAACTTATGCACCTGTCATGCACTGCTTATGACCTTACATATGCAATTATCTTACCTGTAGGAGGTAATGATCTTGAAATTGTTCCAAATTCACACCTTTATTTTGCTAATGAATGAAGATTTTTTCTGTTTGCATGCAATATATAGCAAACAGAAGGAGATGATGGACGGAGCGCTGAAACTTTTCAGACATTCACCCCCAGTCCTTGTGTTTGCTTTGCATGCAATATATCCCAGTACAAACGCTATTTTTTCACACATTGGCAAACACCAACTTGTTACCTCAACACAAAATAAATACAGTAATGGAGCATGTATGCCGAAACGTTAGCCATGTAATGGTTGTATATTATGGAGGATATGAATTTGGCATAATTTACAAGGATAGTTAAGATATGGCAATCCAGATCTGCTTCACAGAGATGATTTTTTATCTTGCAGAAGTTGAAGGTGCTGGCTTTTTACATATTTGCAAAGTTTGGTATTAAATATTATTTAATTGCCTCTACTACAAACTAAACCACACTGCTCTTTAAAGGGCTACCTTTTACTTTATATGTCAATGTGTTATTTGAGGAAATGCAGCTTATTATGTGGTGTGGTTCTGCGACCTTCCCATGTAAAAAAACTCACAGTCCTTTCTTGGGTCCAGCTAAGTTTGCCAAACCTATGCTCAACCCTGGGTAGATGTGGCTTTGCACAGTCAGGCTTTATCAAGGAACAAGTGAAACGCATTTAGAAGTACCAAAACAGTTGAATAAGAAAGAAACGTGACACAAAAGAAATCAGACACAAAGTTATAAAAATAGATCTAATTTTATGATTTTTTAGACACAAAAGCAAACAAAATGCACTGGAGGGTTCCATAGATATTTTTTTTAAACAAATCGTAACTAACTACTTTTCACTTACAATGTAAAAAAGCATTGGCAACTACACTGGTTAAGGGTTACTGTGGAAGCTTTTGAAAACTTTTTAAAGAGTTGTGTTCACAGACTTAAACCCACTTTGGGCAACCAACTCAGTAGGGAGCAAGTCAAGGGGACTAGTAAGGCTTAGCATGACAGTTACCTTGAAGTCCAGGTGAAGTCTAACCACAAATCCAAACAACTTAACTTTTGGCGCATTACTTTGCATTACCCTGATTCTACTGAGGGAATTTTATGTTTGTGCACTTTTCAGCGATACTCTTTTTCTGAGGTGTGTCATTTTAATATTATGATATTTTAATCTAGGGCATGCACATTTTTCTTTGGGGACTAGTACTCTCTGGTCTGCCATGGCATTGGTGATTGCACGGAGAGAATCATTAGGTCTGCCTCACTTCCTGTTGACACTCTTGCTGCCATTCTGGGGAGGTTAGCGGTTCAGGCACTCTGCTCTTTGCTGGGAGACACCTATATAGGACCAGTGAGGGCAGGGACGCACCAAAGGCAAGCCCGTCTGCAACCGTCCACACCCAATACACCCCTGCTCCTTTGGCCAGAGAGGCCATTACAGGGGTAAGACTATGTTATTCTATGCAGCACTCCACCATCTACATTCTAAACCCAGTAAACTTGGTCCTCAATTCACTCGCTGTTTGGGTCACTTCCTCCTCAATTATAAAGGACCTATATCTTGTTTGAGGTTGAAGGTTTTCCTGCCTGTCTAATTTTCCATTGTTAAGGGCTAAAGTGGGGGTTAGTTTACCTCCTACGGCGGTTTGCCCACGAGCTAACATTAATGGTTTAGCCCCCATGAAGGGTTCCAGTTCTAAAGCTTAGAAACATATTCCTGGCTCTGCTCTCCTGGCCTTACCTCATAGTTTTAATTGCCTGCACTGTAATATCAGGCCCTTGTCGCAACATTCAATTGAAATATGGGACTCCTTAACTTCCTTCTCTTCAGACCTGTGTTTTCTTAC
This sequence comes from Triturus cristatus, assembly GCF_964204655.1. Classification (NCBI taxonomy): domain Eukaryota; kingdom Metazoa; phylum Chordata; class Amphibia; order Caudata; family Salamandridae; genus Triturus; species Triturus cristatus. Next base: position 399,670,118 of record NC_140595.1, on the reverse strand, counting down.
AGAGACTTGGCAGAATACAGAAGCCTCTCCTTGCATCCCTTTCACCCTCCCAGAGAATTATCAACTGGTTAAGCTAGACAGAGTCCAGACCAGGGGGGAGATGTTGCTATTGCTTTTCCAGACACAGTCAAAATAGAACTTGTTGAGACTCTGTTGGCTAATAGGGTGGAATTGTGTGTTTTTAGAATTGAACTCTCGGCTACAGATTTCTGGCAAGGGGTTCTTATTTACAGACTGCCTGGAGCCAAGCAAGAGTTTAGCCATTTGCTAGCAAAACATATTGCACCTTGCATACTGGCATCAAACAATGTTTTGCTCCTGGATGGCTTTAATTTCCATGCTGAAGATGTCTTGAAAAACAGAGTTGGGCCAACTTTTGGCAGACATGGAAATGTTGGGTCTCAAACAGACAGTGGTTCTGTCAGTCACACCTTAGACTTGATCTTCACTAACTTACCAGAACTAACGATTGAATCCAGATTACCTCTCCTCTGGTCTGATCACTACCTAGTTAATTTTCAGATCCCTAAGGTGAACAAGTTCAAAAGATCTAATTGTGTTTTTAGGACAACTACTAGGAAATGGAAACTAGTCTCACCTGATTCCTTTTCCAGGGCTTATCTTCCATCAGAGCCTGCTAGTTAGCTCTGACTTCAATGTAGCTCTGGATAATTTCCATAGCTCCTTCTATTGGGTGCTTGATCAAATTGCCCCCCTTAAACTTGCACCAGCTATCTCCAGTAGATGCAATGCTTTTTGGTATTCAGCTGAATTAACACTGGAGAAAACCAAGTGCAAAAGGCTAAAAAGGAGAAAGCGGTACAAAAGGGGGTGGTGATGGACGGAGCATCAGAACCAATCAAACACTCACACCCAGTCAACAGATCTGGGTTTAATCCATCACCGATCTTTAGCCCACTCTGCCACCCCAGTTCAGGCATGGCCATATGCAAATCAGTCTGACCCTGTGCCTCATGGGAACAGTCCAGCCCGAACTGCCAAGCCATGCCTTCCCTGGACCGGAAACAAGCTTCCTAGGACCGGTTTCTGGCATTTCAGCCGTCTTCAGCCAGGCTTGCTTGAATCCAGTGGCAAAGTGAGCAAGGGACTCACGTCTGAGCATACCCTGCCAACTTATGGCGAACAAAGCGGTACAAAAAGGGGTGGTGATGGACGGAGCATCAGAACCAATCAAACACTCACACCCAGTCAACAGATCTGGGTTTAATCCATCAAGGAGAAAGTCCAAATCCTCTTCGGAGAAAGATTAACTTAAATTGATGCTCGAAGCTACCACAAGACAATTAAAAAGGCCCCGAGAGATTTCATACCAAATAAAATTGAGCAAGCAAGCATTTCCTCCAAAGTACTCTTTAAAGTACTCAATGATATTATCAAACATCGAGCCTGTACTCGTGCCAATTCGGCATCACAACAGTTATGTGATTTTCCAGCTAGCTTTTCTCCAGGGAAACTTTCCTGTTAGTAGGAGGCTGCTGAGGATCCAATTAATTTTAACCTGCCCTTTCCTAAGGCTTCCTTTTATCTGGAGAGATTTGAGCATTGCACCTTGGAGCAGATCCAGGGCCTGTTAGAATTAGCCAAATCAGACTCTCTCTCTGGAGTTGTGCCCCCCCAGCATTATGGATAGTAGATCTAGTTTTATTGCTCCATCCATCTTGTCCCTCTTCAACCTCTCCATGGATTTAGCATCAGTTCCTATTGCCCGTAAAGCTGTTAAAGTGTCTCCAATCTTTCAGAAACCTAACGCAGACCAAGGGAAACCCCTCAAACTATCGCCCAATCTCATCGCTCACTCTCTTAGTCAAAATCCTAGAGAATATTATGAACAAGCAGCTTTCTGCTTTCCTAGAGAGCACTGGCTCCCGGATCCTTCACAATTTGGATTCAGAGCATCCCATAGACTGAGACTGCATTAGTCACTTTCACGGACACCATCAGACAGTCCCTTGATGCTGGCACGCCGGCGATGCCTGTACTATTAGATTTGTCAGCAGCTTTCAACACAGTCTCCCATGATATCCTAATTCACAGTCTGTATGACATTGGTATCGATGGCAAAGAGCTTCAGTGGTTCGTTGACTTTCTGAAAGATGGTACTCAAATTATCTCTTTGGATTGTTTTACGTCCCGCACCATGCTTGTTGACAAGCCGGTTCCTCAGGGCTCCTCGTTGAGTCCCACTTTATTCAATATCTACTTGCCCCTTTGGCACAAATTTTCAAAGCATGGGGCTTCCAGATAATATCTCACAACAATGACACTTAATTAGTTACTCTTTCGGACAGGATTTTGATGGGGTAAAATCCTGTTTTTCTTTTTGCCCATTGTTTGCTTACAGAGAGGTGCAACAGCAAGGGTTCAGCTTTAACCCTTTTGAGTTACAGTTTTGCCACCCTATAAGAGGGCCATTGAGCTTGGTTAGAGAAGCTTGGGAGAAGCCTCTCCAGGAGCCAAAACAAGATGTACTGCATTATGTGCTGGCCTGTGGTCCTACATAGCAGAGTACATAACAAGAGCAAGGAGCAACCTGGAGGCCAGCCAAGAGCGTATTAACTGCTAGTATGACCAGAAGGCTACATTGCCTGAGTACCATCGGGGACAGTTGGTGTGGTTGCTGGAGCTTGTGACTCACAGGGCCCTCCAGGACAAATGGACTGGGGGCTACCCCATTCTGGAGAAACAGGGTGAGGTCACCTACTTTGTGGACCTTGGCACTCTTAGGAGTCTCCACCGAGTATTCTCCATGTCAACAAATGGAAACCCCACCAAGTCAGGGCAGATATGACCATGCTAATGGTCACAGATGAAGGTGGGAAGGAGGAGAGAGAGCCTCTACCAGATCTCCTCTCCATCAATGCCCAAGATGGGTCAGTAGAGGGAGCAGTGCTTTCTCCTAAGATGACAGACCACCAGCAGAAAGACTGCAGACAAGTGTTGGAGCAATTTGCTGGGCTGTTCTTCCCAACACTTGGACTCACCACTTGGTACATCATGACATTGACACTGGTGACAGCCCACCTGTCAAAAACAAGTTGTACAGGCTCTCTGACCAGGTCGCAGCCAGCATAAGGTTGGGGTAGCCAAGATGCTGAAATGTTGGGTTAACTGAACTCTATGGGTGTCCATCGGCCAGTCCAGTAGTACTGGTGCAAAAGCCTAATCCCAAGGGGGAAAGAAAGAAATAATTTAGGTTTTATGTGGACTACAGAGGTTTTAATGCAGTCACCAAGACTGATGCTCACCCCATACCTAGAGCTTATGAGCTCATTGATAGAGTTGGGGGCTCCAAAGTACCTTGATTTGAACTCAGAATACTGGCAGATTACCCTAAATTCAGGAGAGGTCAGTATTTTCCACCCCACAGAGCCACTTTCGGTTGAAAGTGATGCACTTTGTCTTGAAGAATGCTTCTGCCACCATCCAAAGGTTTGCAAACAGAATCCTAACTGGTTTGGAAACTTTCAATGCAGATTATCTGGATGATACAGCTGTATTCAGTTCTACCTCAGAACAGCACCTGGTTTGCCTGAGGGGAGTGATTTCGGCCCTGCAGCAGGTAGGCCTGACTATCAAGGCAAGCAGATGCTGAATAGGGCAAGGTTCAGTAGTGTACCTGGGTCATCTTCTAGGTGGAGGCCATGTACAACCTCTTCAGCCCAAGATCCAGACCACCCTGGATTAGAAGCTATTGGGTCCCATACACAGGTCAGGGCATTTCTTGGCTTGACTGGGTACTACATAGGGTTTGTGAGAAACTAGGGGGGCATTGTGGCTCCCTTGACAGAACTTACCTCAAAGAAGCAGCCCAAGAAGTTAATTCTGACCCCAGAGTATCACTCAGACCTTTGACACACTAAAGGAGGCTATGTGTTCAGCACCAGCTGTACTGTCTCCTGGCTACAATAAGGAGTTTATTGTTCAGACAGATGCTTTGGAGCAAGGGATTGGGGCAGTACTGGCACAAGTAAATTAAGAGCGCCAAGATCAACCAGTTCTCTTCATTAGCAGGTGAATACTCCCCAGAGAGCAAACATCGAGTGTCATTGAGAGGGAAGCCTTTGCTCTCTATGGTCCCTGAAGAAGCAGAGACCATACCTGTTTGTTACTCATTTCTGTGTTCAAACTGACCACAAACCTCTCAGATGGCTCATGCAGATGAGGGGGGGAACCCAAAATTATCGAGGTGGTCCATTTCCCTACAGGGAATAGACTTCACAGTGGAACATAGACCTGGCACTGCCCATGCCAATGCAGATAGAATTTCTAGGTTTTTCCACTTAGATGATGAGGTCTACCAGAGAGTAGGTTAGTTGCCCATCACCTTTTGTCGGGGGTGTAGGAAAGTCATACTTTATGCCCTGATCACCCCTATTTCTTGACTGTCTGATGCTGGTTGTTACGGACTCTAAAAGGGAGCTGGGCTTTGCTAACTAGGCCAAGGGCCCGTGCACTGTCTGCAAAAGGTACATGGTAATTGGTATACTTTTCATTGCCAAAGACAACCTACCTGTAAGTCCCTAGTATATGGTAGGGCATGTTGGTTTAGAGACCCCAGGGGACTTGATGCATTTAAGTATGCACTGCTGAGGTGTCTGGTGTCATTTTAAAGCCCGGCCTGCCTTGCAGACTGACTTTTAAAAAAAACACTATGTCCAGATTTGACTTTGGAAATAAAAGTACTTCCAAAGTTTAAAAATACCTTTTTATAACGTGTAAGTCACCCCAAAGGTACGCTCTAGGTACCCTCAGGGCAGGGTGTCTTCTTTTAAAAAGCAGGTACAATATGAAATATATTTCATATGCCCTGGTAAGGAAAAACTGCCAAAGTCGTTTGTCTCTATTGTAGTGAAGAAATTCCAAACCATCTCTGCTGGCTGCTTCTACTCCCTAGCCAAGTCTATATCTTCAGGGTCTCTCCTCGTTCGTTTCCCTAATAGGATTTGGAAAGATCTGGCAGAAGAATGTTTCCCGCTACTACATCAAATTTGTAACCAATCCCTGGATACTGGCACAGTCCCACAAATTTGGAAAACAGCTATTGCCTCCCCTATATTGGAAAAACCTTTTCTAGACCCAGCTATCCCTGGCAACTACAGGCCAATTTCTTTGCTGCCTTTTCCAATCAAATTACTGGAATGACATACTAGTAAAATTCTGTCTCACCATCTTGAACATAACATTCTACTCGAAATGGAAGAGTTCGGCTTTAGGACTGGACAAGGCACCAAATCAGGCCTCCTTACGGCCATGGATGAGCTTCGCATGCTAGTCGATGGTGGCAGATCAGCTATTTTGATCTTGTTAGTAATTTCTGCCACTTTCAACATGGCAAACCACAGTATCCTTCTAGAAAGACTCACCTCAGTCGGAATAAGAGGTATTGCACAGAATTGGATGTAATCCTATTCGTTGGAGCATTGCCAGGCCGTTGTTCTCCCTCCCTACAGGTCAGCCTTCAAGGATGTTAAAAATGGTGTCCCCCAGGGTTTGGCTCTTAGCCCCATTTTACTCAACATCTATATGAGACCCCTGGTGATCCTTATTAAAACCAATAAAAGCAGCGTAGTTTATTATGCTGATGACACCAAACTACTTTTTTTCGTTGGATAGCAATCTCTAGGCAGAGACCATGATCTTTAACAATTGTATAAAAGACATTGTTTATTGGCTAAACGCCAATTCTTAAAAAATTTTATGGAGACAAAACCGAGCTTTTACGCTGCTCAGCCAACATAATTCCTTTTAGTCTCCAAACCAATGTTTGGCCACTACCCACACAGGAAGAGCCCTACCAATCAGACTCTGTCTGCAATCTAGGTGTGACCTTTGACAGTAAACTATCCCTGGAAACCTGAAGTACTAAAGTAGCTGGGCTTGTTTTTCGGGGATTGCAAAAACTCCCCCCTTTACTACCTCCATCTGCCAAACCTCTGGTTGTACATAGTGTGATCCTGAGCAGGTTGGACTATTGCAACACCATCATTTTAGAAGTTCCTGACTTCTTATTGCAAAGACTACTTCAAGTCCAGGTTGTAGCAGCCAAGCTGCCTCTATATAGGCCTAGAAGATCATACTCTTCGGAAGCACTGAAGGAATTCCATTGGCTTCTGATTAGGCAAAGTATCGTTTTTAAAGCCCTTTGCACTGTGATTAAGGTCCTCCAGGGCCATGGTCCTATACGCTTCCAGAAAAATTTCCGAAAATATGCACGGGGAGATGTCTTCACTCGTCATCACCCAATCCTGTCTGTATTGCCAACTTTAAGAAGTCTAGACAGGGTGCACATGCCATCCTGGTGAATACTGCCCAGCTTTGGAATCAACTCCCTGCTTTTATTAGACACTCGACTGATCTCCTTTGCTTTAGAAGGACTTTTGAAACCTGGCTCTTTCCCCACTGATTATTTTACATTACTCTTCAGTGTTGCTATGTGATTTCCGGTTGTTTGGATTCAACGTCAGAATTCCTTTTAGGTGGCAGTTGCGCTCTACAAATTTCCTAAATAAATAAATAGTGCTGCTTAACCCATAGTCTAACATGGGAAGCCTTTACTAAAACTTAATAAAAGTCTTACTTTGATTGGAGCTAGCTAGACATATTATTCAAAAAATTAAAATAATGGTTACAATAAATCCAACAACTTGTCAAGGTCAGATTTATTATAATTATTACAGGAAAGTTGTTTTAGAACTTACTATCCTGAAGTTACCAAAAGCAGTTAACTACCACTACACACATTACCAGTCAACTACCTCTAAACACTCACCACAAGTCAACCGCAACTACACACACACTGCCAATAAACCACCTGTATGGGCACCGCCAGCCTGCCACAACCAGCACACACGCACCACCAACCAACTGCCACTCAGACATCACCATGAAGCTCCATGCCACTTTCATTTCTAAAACACTCCTAGAATCAACAGATTACACACAAAATAATAGATACAGAAAAAATTTAACATTCTACTAAAGACAGCGCATTAATGTCAGTTTAAATTTTTTTTTTTTTTTTTTAAATAAACCACCTATTGAGTGAAGATCAAAAACCAACTATGTTTGCATGCACAACAGGTATTATTAAACACATCAAACAATTGTAAACCCAGTGTCAATATATAGCCAGAAAATATATAGCAATACAGAGCATAGTGTCAGTTGCTCCCAATACTTGTGTTGTGTATGGTAACGTTTAAAACATATGAGCACACATAGACCTGGATTTGAAGGATATTTGGGGCAGTACATAGACTCTTCTTTCACTCTTCTCTTCAGACACAGACTCTAAATCTCTGAAAAGAAAAGTCTTTTTTTGGAATTGGAGGCATGTATTTAGGAGAGTGCCAATCCTTCAATCTAGCCACATCCTCAACTTCGATTCTGGAAACACTTGCTTACTCTGCTGCAAAAAGGTTGCCTATTATAGATTGCTGACACTAGACGAAAGCCATCTTGGATTCTCAAAAACGATCTAAAAAACAACAAATGTGAAGAAAGGATGCCAAATGAAACAATAAACAGCCTACTTCCTGTACTAGATGCATGACTTTCAAGCAGTGTTGTAAGGCTCCAACATTTGATCTACTCTATCTACGCTTCTCTTGTGTTTGTTTTAATCCACAACGCAACTGGTTTGCATACTTCTTCTACTGGACCCCAAACAGTTTCACATGAAGAGCTTTTATCATGAACAGTTGTGAGCACGTGCACATCTCTTCTGTCTGAAAATTTCACAGCAAGTAGGTAATTGCTATGCAAGGCACGGCTTTGTCCCCTTTGAAGTTATTTACACACAAGCTCTCTAGGGTAACCTTTATGGTTAGAGCGGATTGTAGCACATGCTACAGTGCCCACTGCGAACAATTCTTTAACTAAATGCACTCCTGGGTAGAACTTGTCTTTTTTAGCACATATTTTTTATTGACAAGTTTTCAGAAATGTATGACACAATATACATTGAGAATTCATGTGATAAACATATGATACTCCAATATCATTATTAAATGTTTGTATAGTTCTCATTCTCCCCATCGCCAGAATGGTTGTTCTTCCATGTCCTTGTCCCCTATTAGCACCTGCAGTGCTCTTAAGCCAAATGATGGGCCACCCCAGATCGTGTATATAACAAGAGGGAGGCAGGCCTGGTCAATGAGGCCTGATAATGCACAACGTGGGAACGAGGTGCAATAACCTTAGAGTGCAGCCGGGTTCTCTGAATGCAGTATCCTATTCTGGTGCACCCTTATGAAGATCAGGGACATGACAGTAATGCCAGTATGTTAAATCAAACACAGTAACACCCCCCCCCCCCAAAATGTAACTAAATCCTATTCTAACTTAAACTACTGTCCCGGGGAGTGTTGTAAAGTCTGTAAGAGAACGACAGGGGAGGTCTACCTGGAGGTGATTTCAGTCGGGCGGGAGGAGGGGTCCCTGCCACAGTCACAACAGCACGAGCCATCAGTGCCCAGTTGCTCAGAACTCCAAATCAGTCAGGGCAGTCCTAAATGAGACATTGTTAAACATCCTGTGTAGAAACTATCAATGTATAAATGGTGACCTTTATGAAAATGGGTTCTAGCAAGTATCCAAACAGTTTTTACACTGACTCCAAAAGTGCAAGACTATCAGGGTGGTCAATTGAAGAATACCTAACATTATGCACCCTGAAATTTATCACATATCCAGTGGTACTTTCATACAACATATGCAGCTTAATACCATAACATGCTGTCCTGCTGGGTATATAATGTCCGAAAACCAAATGGTCCTCGAACAGGAGCAGAGACTTGTTTACATCTTGATCTATAACATAGATATGTAAGCAAAAGTCAGCTAAATGCTCAAGGGCTATCCAAATCTTAGAGAGACAGTTGCAATCAGGGTGATAGAGAAAATTACACTTTCTTAGTAATCGAATCAAAAAGTTAAACTAAGAACTACCTAATTTCTGGCAGATTTGTGGCAGCACTAGAGTTGGTCTTATGTGTGGCACTGTTGTCCCTCAAAAACTGTTCAGCACAAATTGGTCAGCTCAACAATAACATCCAAAAGCACATCACCAATAAACATTTGGAAGAAATTGACTGTCAAAAGGTTCTCTGCAATAACATCCTGCAACACCACTAAGGACAAGCAAAACTGCACCATGCTAGGGACAACCCAGGGTTCAGCTGTTTCAATGGGAAGCCGTTCGAGATCCTGGCTCCAATCCAACTTGCTCATGCTGCACTACAGACAAATCAATGTCCTCCTCTAAATGAGGCACTTCATGACTGCTAAGAGTCGATTTATTAAAAGATTATTCCTCTTGGACAAAAAATTGACTGCCAGAGTCTTTCACTTGTTCCTCTTCCTCAGATGCAGAGTCAGCCTCAGAGCAATGTTCAGGGGCAGATTCAGAAAGCAAAGCAATGACCTGCTGGGTGGTCAGCCACCAGACAGCCATAATACTTACTAAGAAAACTATTACAAAAAACAGACATCAATAGACAAAACTGCATCAAATTAAAGCTCAACAAACTGTGGCTGTATCAAACACCACATATAACTATTGAAATATAAAGCTCTGGAAAGAAACTATCAGTACAAGCCAGGCAAGGAACATTTTACTACAAAAGACACCAAGATACATCTTGATTGCAACATGTAGCTAGACTGAGGAACAACCACAGCTATTCTGCACAGACACAGCAAGCACCAAAAATCCTACTAGAAAAAAACCCCAGAAAACACCATTACACACATGATAATGTATAATACATTAAACATTATGCACAAATCCAAACGTGAACATGAAAGGCAGTAAAACATAGGCTAAATAAGTTAACATTATTACATCAGTTAAAAAAAAACCATTCAAGCAGGGCAACAACTCATTTGACGTAAGCATTACAAAGAACGTTTCCTTACTAAACACATTCAACTACACAGACTGCAGAGTTACCAATGCCAAAACTGTAAACAGGATTAGCCAGTAAGGATACCAAAAGCTTTGCACAACAATAACAAGCATTTGCAATGCAATAGGTCTCGCATTATTAAAGTTTGAGCTATTGGTGTTGCATTATTTAACAATGCCGATAGCTCAAACTTTAATAATGCAAGACCTATTGCATTGCAAATGCTTGTTCTCTTTCTTTGTGTGCAAATCACACAAATCACAGGAATGCCCTGTACATTGTTAAGTACAGTGCATTCCTGTCCTTTCCCTGTCATGCAGCGCAGCAAGGTGACTTGCAGCGCTGCAAGACTATTTGTTAAATATGCCCCCATGTCTACATTCGAGCAACCAGAGAACTCCCGATCTAGACGCATCCGTCTGGACTCTACCTCTGGTGTGCTCAAAACTTCCATTGAATTTTACTCTTTGTTTTTGTTTTTTTACAGTCTACTTTCTGAAATGACCTATATGATATGTAGTGCTTTATAAAACTGATAAACAAATAAGTTACTAAGTTTCACTCTCCTAGCTAAATTATCTTTCTGATATATCTGTGCTGGGGGATTCGCATTGGAGCCTGAAAATCCCTTGATGCACATCAATCCCGCATCATCTCAGGAATTCTCAGTGGGTGCCCCTCAAGAAGATGACCCTTTTTAAAGCCCTCCTAATGCATCATAGCGCCTTTCACTCGCCTGCCTCTAGTATTTATCAGATAGGTGAATGTCTACTCTTCCATCTACAGAGGTACATTCATCGCATGCTCTGTTGGTTGTGGTCCTGAAGTTAAGGTGGTTGCTCCTTTTCCTTTCTGGCTGCGCGTGCTTGGAGGAAGCTGCCTCCGAACCTTTGAAGCGCTAGATAGCAATGAGCTGCAGTTTGGTAAACTGTTAAAAACTCTGCGGTTTGCTTCCTCATAATTTGTCTAAGGCTGCGCTTGCTGCGAGTACTTTCAGCGCCAAGACGCATCTGGAAGCAGCTGTGCGCTTTACAAAGCACTTTCATTCATTATCTGTCTTCGACATCGTATTTTATCTTCAGTCTTTCCTTGTCTCACTTTCAGCACCAGTACCATCCTGGCACCACAAGGGCATATAAAGGGTGTTGTTCTTGATGTGAAACCTGAGAGGGTAATTTATCGCCTGCCACTTCCTTTCCATCCTCGGTGACTGCACAGAGAAGCCTATCAGCCTCAAGCAGATCAGCAGCTGACAAATGTCCCGTTACATAATCCAATTTAACAAAACGCTGGCTGTTTATTTTCTCTCTGCGCTTACATAATTCTGCCCTAAAAGTGATTTGCTTACATGCTGTCAAAGACCTCTGCAGGCATGCTGGAATCAATTCCTATGAGGTCAGTTTTCTTTGGTATTCTTGGTTTGTTTAAGGCTGCAGTGGCAAGAAATACAATTTAAAAAAAACACGCCCGCGAGTGGTGCGCGCGGGTGCGCGCCACAGCGAACATGTGTTTTCAATTATCGCGCCTGTGTCTGGGCACGATAATTGAAACAACATGGCCTTTGGTGCGCGTAACATACACCAATAGTCCATGGGCGGAGCAATGCGCCCGCCTTTGGCCTATTGCGTGCTGACTTTCAGAAACACACGCACGCAAAGGCCAATCACGGAAGCCAAAAGGAAAAGCACACGCACGAGCATGTGTGATTCCAGGCTCCGTTTTGGAACCCCACACAAAAGGGCTCTCGCTGCGCGAGCCCTAAAAAGGAGTAATTTCACAGATGCACATGATGATGATATATAAACAGTTAACATAAAGCGCAATCAGGTCTGCCCAGGGGATGGAGGGGAGTCAATTGGCATCGAAACAGCAATCTGCCCCCAAGGGGGCCAAAAGCAGAGGCAAAAAGTTTGGCATACTAGAGGGAAGATACCTTTACCCCAGCAGCAGCTCTCCTACAAGCATATATTATAATACTCACTGGAGTAGAGTAGCCTAAAAAATGGCCAATCTGCCCCAAAAGCAAAGAAAATATGCAAGCCATTTAGGGGGAGCCACCCTTACCCAAGGTGCCACTCCTCCCACAGACATAAATATAAACCCCTGGTGTCTAATGGATTTCTGCCCCCAGGCACATTAGCCTAAAAAACAATATTCCCCTAGGTGAATGGGAAACAAGATAACAAATGCCTCCTTCATGGGAGTGACCTTTCTCAAGGGGCTGCTACCCTACTTATATGGCATAAAAATCACTGGCATTTAGTGGTTTTCTGCTTGCCCTAGGTGGCAGATCGGCCTAAAAAACAGCTGATCTACCCCGAGGGTTCAGAAACAAATGTGCAAATGCCCCCTTGAAGGGAGTGGCCCTTGCCCAAGGAGCTGCTCCTATGCATACGCAGCAAACAAAAAATCCTGGTTGCCAGTAGGGTTACAACCCCCCAGAGCCCAGATCAGCCTAAAAAACTGCTGATCTGACCCAGAGGGGGTAGAAAACAACATGTTTGGGACTAAATAGGGAAGTGACATTTGCCCAAAGGCCTGTTCCCTAATCGACAAAAAATCCCTGTTGGTCCAGTGGTTGCATTCATGCTGCACAATCACGGTTCCCTCTGCAATCCTGCAGCAGGAATGCATTCAAGAGATGCATGGAGGAAAAAAGAAACTCTTTTCTTTCTCCTGGTGTCTCTCTGCCCAACCAATCCCACCCTGAGCAGAGGATTTACCCAAATGATGTCCTCTCGCTGACCATGCTGGAAGGCATCGGAGAGTCATAAGGGTGTTGGCTCCCCATACACGTGCTGATGTCATCATGTTGGCATGGGAGGGGTCGGGGGCAGCGGAAGTGCTAAAAAAAACACCTGAGAAGCGGTGCCAAGGATAATGGATGAAAAACAGATGCCTACAACTAAACACCAACAAAACGTAAGTACTCATCATGGGCCCAAACCCCGACACCTAGAGCAACACCTGGTGGCCCCCAGCCCTAGGAAACCCACCAACACGCACGGACCACGCACGCAACCTGGGAATCATCCTGGACAGCTCAAAATGGACCGCCAGATCAACTAAGTCTCGTCTTCTTGCTTTCACACCCTCCGCCTCCTTCGTAAGACCTTCAAATGGATCCCTTTCGAACACAGAAAGACTATCACTCATGCCCTGGTCACCAGCAGACTTGACTACGGCAACGCATCCTACACCTGAAATAACAAAAATCTCACTGCAAGCTACAGAACATCCAGAACGCTGCCGCAAGACAGGTCCTCAACCTGCCAAAACACTGCCACATCTCCGAGCACCTGCGCACACTCCACTGGCTCCCCGTCGAGGCGAGAAACACCTTCAAGATACTCACCCAGGCACACAAGGCCCTCCACAGCACCAGACCAGCATACCGGAACAGTCGACTCAAATTCCACACACCCCAAAGGACCCTACGATCAGCCCAGCTCTCCTACGCCATGGTCTCCCGCACCAGAAAGACCAGATCAGGAGGCCGCTCCTTCTCCTTCCTCTCGGCCAATGCCTGGAACGCCCTTCCGCTCTACCTCAGACAGACAACATCGCTCAGCATCTTCGCAATTAACCTCAAAACCTGGCTCTTTGACAGACCCCCTCCTTAATCGAATGGAACCTGCACCCCCTACCCCTAGCGCCTTGAGACCCTCACACGTGAGTAGTTGCGCTTAAACTCCTGATTGATTGATTGTCCAGCACATCCTTAGCACCAAGCACCTGAGGCGTTAAAAGATCCGTCTTTAAAAGGACAGATGGCTAAAACATATATGGATAGCATTGCTCCCTCTAGCCGCTCCATCAAGGTGGTTACTAACCCTCCAACCAAAGATAGGTAAGACAGTATGTGATTACTTTGATGGAATTTTTGTAACTAAGCAACTGCAACAGCATTAGGCTAAACTGGAATATAAACCTGTTGTTCTGCTACTATAGAATCAGAATTCAAGGACTGATCCAAAATTATGTTTTAAGTATAACAGGGACAAATGTTGCAGTAAGAACCAGCTTTTCTTCTCCGCCTATCGAGTCACCTAGAGTGCATTCTAAAGATAGATCATAAGCAACTCATTAGGATAAAGCAAAGGAATATTTTCATTTACAAAAAAATGTCAGACATGGGTGCCTATTACAAGTTGCGGAAGGAATACAGAATAGTATTTCACAAAAAGACTGGAATTTTAATCATCAAGTAGAATATTCCACTATCTGCATTTGCAAACTTAGTTAATCATCTGCCATATTTCCATTTCTGTACATAAATCAAATGTGAAGTGCAAATAAAAATGTGTGCAATCCACTTAATTCCTTAGCAGAGCATCAGTTAGATTCTTTACTGGGCCAGATAATTTTATTATTTAGAATCACAGAGCATGAGAGGTATTACTCATTGAAAGAAATCCAACTGCAATTTGGCCTTCAGGTTTTGAGTATGAAAGAAAATGCATGGTAGATACTGAGGAGTACAATAAGAGAGAAAGAGAGAGTGTGAGTTTTTACGAGCTAAAGACACTCATCATACCGTGTCGTTCAAGATCATTCAGGAATCTTTTCAAAGCAGGAGATAAGCATTATATTATTATGACCTATTTGCAACCAGACCACATTCCTTAGTGAAATTTCCCAAAGAATACGAGTTTTTACTCGCAAATTGCGCTCAATGGCGAGTCGCAATTTGCAAGTCGCTAAATGCCATGTACAACAGTGTCTGAGACACTGTTTGTGATTCCTAATGGGGTCGCAAATTGAATGCCTCATGCATATTAATGAGGCACTCGCAATTTGCGACCCCATTAGGAATGGCTGGCCTTACCAGGTATAGTGACCTGCTGGGCTCAGCAGATCTCCATGTCTGGGACTGCTTCTAAATAAAGCAGTGTTTTAAAAAAAAATGTAACCCGTTTTCCTTAAAAGAAAACGGGATTTATTTAAAAAAAAAGAAAAATGAAACGTTTTCGTTTCATTTTTTAAGGGCAGTTAGTGGTCCCTGGGACCACTGCCTGCCCCTAAAAAATATTTTCCCCTGCATTTGCAAAGGGAAAGGGGTTCCCTGGGGACCCCTTCTCATTTGCGAGTGCTTTACCACCCTCTTGAAGAGGGTGGTAAATTGCAAGTGTTTTGGGACCGCAATTGCGGTCGCAAAACATTCTTACATAGGCCTCTGACTCGCTATTAGGGAGGGACGCCCTTGAAACGCCCCTTCCTAATAGCGACTCGCAATTCCTATTTAGCGAGTCGCAAAAAAATTGTGACTCGCTAAATAGGGATTGTACATGGCCCTATTAGACTTTGCATGTGCAAAAGGGTCGCAAACCCATTTGAGCATGCAAAATAGGGTCGTACATCTGGCTCTTAGTCTCTGACTGTTTAGCATGAGAGGTCCTGTCTGTTGAATATGCATCTGCTCCGGCAACATTCTATATTGTATTGCAGACTAAAAAGGAAAAAATATGTTCTGCAAATACACCATATACTCGTGTCTGTTTAACAACCCCCTTTTCCACCTTCTCCAGGCAGAACAATACTCATTACAAGTGACCTCTTAATTGCCATTGGGGCCATACCAGCAGAACTTGTCCCCTCATAATTACGAGATCTTCAGTGTTCCAGAGGATCTGTTTATTTTCGGTTCAGTTTTTATGCAAGATTTTGATCTCTGCCGAGGTACAAAAAAAATAAAAATTAATACAATCAATTATTTTTGACAGAACGCTTTATTTGTTGGAGAAATCAATCAAGTAATTTGTAAAGCGCACTACGTACCCGTGAGGGTTTTGAGGCGCTGGGGGGGTTCTACTGCTATTGGTCGAAGAGCCAGGTCTTGAGTTGTCTCCTGAAGGTCAGCAGGTCTTCGGTTTGTCGTAGGTAGAGGGGGAGGGTGTTCCAGGTCCTGGCGTCGCGGTGGGAGAAGGATCTGCCTCCGGAAGTGGTTCTACGGATGCGCGGGACCGTGGCCAGGGCGTGGTCAGCGGAGCCGAGTTTCCTGTTGGGTACGTAGAAGGAGAGTCGATTGTTGAGATATGCTGGTCCGGTCTTGTGGAGTGCCTTGTGTGCATGGATCAGGAGCTTGAAGGAGATTCTCCTGTCGACGGGGAGCCAGTGCAGGTTCCTCAGGTGGGGGGTGATGTGGTCGCGGCGCGGGATGTCGAGGATCAGGTGTGCAGAGGCGTTCTGGATTCTCTGCAGTCGGTTGATGAGCTTGGACGGGGCTCCGGCGTAGAGGGCATTTCCGTAGTCAAGTCTGCTGCTGACTAGGGCCTGGGTGACTGTTTTCCTTGTGTTTGTTGGGATCCATCTGTAGATCTTGTGGAGCATGCGGAGGGTGTTGAAGCAGGTGGAGGAGACTGCGTTGACTTGTTTGGTCATGGTGAGTTTTGAATTGAGGATGACTCCCAGGTTGAGTGCGTGGTCGGTGGGGGCCGGGGGGGTCCCCAGTGATGTGGGCCACCATGAGTCATCCCATGCTGAGGGGTTGGACCCGAGGATGAGGATCTCCGTCTTGTCTGTGTTCAGTTTAAGGTGGCTATCCTCCATCCAGTCGGCGACGGCCTTCATTCCCTGGTGGAGGTTGGATTTGGGGGTGAGAGGGTCCTTGGTGAGGGAGAGAATCAGCGGAGTGTCGTCGGCGTAGGAGATTATGTTGAGGTCGTGTTGTCGGGCGATGCGTGCTAGTGGTGCCATGTAGACGTTGAACAGCGTCGGGCTGAGGGAAGATCCTTGTGGGACGCCGTAGATGATCTCGGAGGTATCGGACCGGAACGGGGGGAGGCGGAATCTCTGGGTTCTGCCAGATAGAAAGGAGGTGGTCCAGTCCAAGGCTTTCTACCGGATCCTTGCGTTTTGGAGTCGGGTGCGTAGTGTGCGGTGGCAGACGGTGTCGAAGGCGGCGGAGAGATCCAGGAGGATGAGAGCCGCCGTCTCGCCATTGTCTAGAAGGATCCTGATGTCGTCTGTGTCGGCGATGAAGGCGGTCTCGGTGCTGTGGTTGCTGCGGAATCCTGATTGGAATGGGTCCAGGATGTTGTTGTCTTCGAGGTGACGGGTGAGCTGGGTGTTAACTATCTTCTTGATGACCTTTGCTGGAAACGGAAGCAGGGAGATGGGTCGGAAGTTCTTGAGGTCGCTCGGTCCACCTTGGGTTTATTCAGTAGGGCGTTGATCTCTGCGTGCTTCCAGTTCTCAGGGAAGGTGGCAGTCTCGAAGGAGAGGTTGATGATTTTGTGCAGGTGGGGTGCGATGGAGTTGCTGGCTTTGTTGAAGATTTGGGGCGGGAGAGGGTCGGACGGGGATCCTGAGTGGATTGTGCCCATGGTCTTGATTGTGTCCTCAATGCTCACGTTGGCCCAGGTTGTCAGGGTGTCATGGGCGGTGGGGTGCGGTGGGTCTGGTGCAGCGAGGTCTGCAGGGGTCGTCCGGGGTTTGAAGCTGTCGTGGATGTCGGTGATTTTCCGGTGAAAGAAGGTGGCGAGGGAGTCGCTCAGGGCTTGCGATGGTGGGATGTCGTTGCCACTGGAGCTGGGGTTGGAGAGTTCCTTCACGATGGTGAAGAGCTCCTTGCTGTTGTGTGCATTGTTGTCAAGGCGGTCTGTGAAGGAGGTCCTTTTGGCGGTCCTGATGAGATGGTGGTGGTTGCGGATGGCGTCTTTGTGGGCAGTGTGGCTGTCTGGCGTCTTGTCGCTGTGCCATATGTTCTCCAGTTTCCGGCAGGTGCGTTTTGAGTCGAGGAGTTCTGGGGTGAACCAGCTGAATCTTTTGCTGGTGTCTCTGCTGGTGGGTTTTTTCAGCGGGGCTACGGTGTTGGCGCAGTCGTTCATCCAGCGTTCGAGGGTGAGTGCACCCTCATCGGGGTTGGTGGGGTTAGTCGGAGGGTTAAGTGCGAGGCTTGTCTGTAGTTGTTCTTCAGTGACTTTGCCCCAGCAGCGGCGGGGTGGTCTGTAGTGTGCGGTGCAGACTTCGACCTTCTGCCGCCCTCATAACATTCCATTTTGAAAGCAGGGGTCTGAGAACCTGATGAGGGTAAATTATTATTGATGGGCATATAAATACTACATGATGAAAAACCAGTGGCGTCTGCCTTGGAACAAGGGTGGTGAGGCGGGGGGAGTGGATACAAAAATTAAATAAATAAACTTCCCTTCCCTTTGCCGGGTACCTCCCCTCCGTCCTCATTGTCTACACTGGCAGCACCGGAAGCAGACTACCCCAGCCAATCACAATGCTGTATGAGCAGCGTCGTGATTGGTCTGAGCGGCCTGTTTGGCCCCTCAGGCAGTGCCTGGTATCCTGGCATGTTTTCCATCAGGCTGTGCAACACAGCCAGGTTGAGGAAATGCTAAGTGCAAATTACTGTTTGTCTGGCCCAAGAGGGCCGGCCAAACAATCATGCGTACTTAGGGAGTGCAAACCACTCCTCACTCTGGTCTAGCGAACTCAGCGTCTCTCCGCCCCTACCTAGCTCTAGTCCCACACAGAAAAATAAAATGATAATAATGTCTTGTTCTTATCATTTTCTTTTTGTACTGCTCAAATAGCAGTGGGGTGACGCTTCTCCGGCCTTAACGGAGGAGCCGCCACTGTTAAAAACCTGTCTGTACACTATGATTATAAAGGTAACAAATTTGATCTTTCATCAATGACTTTGTCCAACTGGCGGTTAGAGATTTTATTGGAATAATATTGAAACCCAAGAACAACCAAAAACGGGCTTTACTGAAGCTATGGGATATGTGAAAGTTATCATTCCCGTTACTAGAGATCATTTTTTGCAAATAAGGGTACCTCCAATTTCTTTTTGCCTATGTACCAGCCATAGTTACCATATATTTGTTGTTTTTTTCCCCCTTAAAAATTAGGACTTTTGGACACATTCATTTTCAAAAAATGGGAGGCAATGAACTTCTGGAGAGATGACAGAAGTCTATTCAGACCCTTCGGTGTAAGATCAAAAATGACAATATCATCTGCATAAAGCAGTCACAACAGAGGATGCCCCACAATCCTCGGGTGATCTCTGTTACTATTTCCTAAATGAAAAGGTAAATCTAAACTATATACAGAAAATAAGATTGGAGTAAGCAAGTAGCCGTGTTTCAGGTCTTTTTGGTAGAAATTACGGATGACAGACCCTGATCTGCTTCTAAAAGACCCGTGCGCCAAGTTGAAGAGTGTAATGCTACAATTAGGTGTAAAATCTTTTCTGGCCTACCAAGTCTCTGAAGTTTATTTCATAAAGACGGACGATCAACCAGATTGAAAGCCCTAGAAAAATCTACGAATGTTGTATAGTCCTGAAGTCCCTCTGTGCTGATGTACTTTTCAGTAAATAATTAGAGCATTCCAATGTTTTCCATTGAGGAAAAAATCTTCCTAAACCCAGTTTGCTCTCTAGGGATAATCATTGCCTCTTCCACACAAGAATGCAAATGTTCCAGAATGGTTTTCATATAGATTTCACCAACTGAATCTAAAACAGCAATTTGTCAGTAGTTGTTGAGCAGATTATGGGAACCCATTTTTATAGAGGAACTAAAATTCTTCCAGCCAAAGACATGGGAAATACATGATATTGATAACAGTACTCAAATATAGGCACTAAAAAGCCTGATCAGAGCTTGAACTCCCCTTTTATTACTGAGATGGGGATTTCATCTGGTCCGATTGCTCCAGAGGATCTCTTCACTTGGATGTAACCCTCAATATGTTCCACCAAGGGAGGAACGTACTGGTACAATAAGGAAGAAAAAGATTCCACTTTCTGGTTCTCTGCATATCGCTCAGTAACAAATGTATACATTGCTCTGCCCTAATTGAGATGAAATGTGTTCTCACTCTGCTCCCCAAAACCTTCTACAATGTCTCCTAAAATTTCACATGTCTTTACTCATAGCTGCCTCTCTTAGGGCAAACCATGTACTGTCACATTTAGTATAGTTTTAAATCTTCCTCTTCTCCGGTTCAAAGTTCCATTTAGTTACCCTCGTTCAGCGGAGAAGGCAAAATATTGTCTTCTTATTAGATTATTTATCTCCTTAGTTAAGTAGGTGAGTGTTAGGAAAATTGGTCTACGTCTAGGAGCCCTAGAAGGAGGTTTGCCTTTTACTAGAAATGTCTTAATATAACAAGCACATTTAAATAGGGTATCAGAATGTACGTGATCCGTATCTGCAGAGTGTTCTAGAGGCTCTTTTTCCTTATAAATTATATCAAATCATATCATATATTTCTCTTGACTCTCAAAGCTGCCGGTGTGGGTTTGGGGTGCACACTGGTTTTCAGTGGGTTTCAGCAGGTGCGGTTGACTTTCCTCTACTCTCTATGTGGTTCATTGATAGCCCACTTTCCTCTCCTCGCTCGCTTGCTGCTTGCAACTGCTGCTACTGTGCAAAAACCTGGGGATGGGGGGAATGAGGAATAACCATGGGTAATCAGATCCTGAATGTTTTAGTACCTCAGTAATTCCTCATAAGGAGAGCTCTTGTAATGGCTTCGATTTTCCCCACCTCTGGAATACCAATAACATCAGGTATTGGTAACTCCACAAGTCGAGAGAATCCAGGCCATTTTCTGGGCCACATGTAATCAGGGTCCAAGTCTTCACCAGCCAGTCTTCTGCGTTAAAACACTACAATATATTATTTCAGGAAGTGACAGTATAAACGAGTAACCTGTTTGGCTATCCCACAGTCCAGTAAACAGAGTAATATAAGCTGGGGTTTGTGACACACTATTTATATTGTCTACATAGCTAACATATATATATAGGAAATATTAGCATGGATTGAAGACATAAGTGTAGTATCTGATTCCTTTTTTTGACTTGTTCTTCTTTAGACCCCTGTCCTCCCTCAATCTTACACACTATAATAGATACTGTAAATCCAGTTAAAAACAAAATAATTAATGCCTTCCTGTCATCAGTAAAAATCCCTATAGAATGGTAGCTTGCAGCAGTCAAACCACTACAAAAGAAACAACTTGCTGATCCCATCATCCTCACCAACCTCCGACCTATCTCCTTACTCCCATGTCTTAGCATGATCACTGACTAACTCCCAACTCACAACCTACCTGAAAGGAGCAAACATCCTACACCCTAGCCAATCTGGTATCAGACCCCAGCACTCTACAGAATCAGCTCTTCTTTATATGGCTGAATCTCTCAAAGCCACCCTTGATCAAGGAAAGAATGCGGTTCTTGTCTTATTAGATCTATCGGCCACATTCGGCACGGTCTCATGTGTCATTCTCCTGGACCGTCTCGAATCTTACGGCATTTCCCACATATATGCCTGGCATGGCTTAAAGGGTTCATGCAGAACCGCAGACAAGTCATCACCCTTGGGCAATACAAGTTAACAGAAAAATCCCTGCTTTCCGGAGTCCCTCAGGGGTCCATCCTCAACCCGCTGGTCTTTAAAGCCTACATAGCCCCATTGGTCAGTTTGATATCATCCTTTAACATCGAGACTATCTCATATGCGGACGATACACAGTTAATCCTGGTCCTAGATAATAACACCACACAGGCGGAAGAAAATCTCCGCTTATGTCTCACTGAAACTTTACAATGGATGAAAACTAACCATTTAAAGTGCAACTCAGAAAAGACGGAAATCCTACCATTAGGGAAAGGGAACGCTTTCTCTCCCAATTTATGGTGGCCATCTGATACTCCCCCCTTCCCCAAATACAGTAGAAGTAGCCAGAAATCTGGGAATTAAATTTGATACTGCACTATCCTTCAACCAGCAATTACTAGCAGTAGCCGGGACCTGCTTTCATATTATAAAATCACTCAAAAAGATTTTGATTTGCTCCCCATTACGGCCAGACAGGCAGTTGTTGTGGCCCGAATCACCTCAAGATTGGACTACTGCAACAGCCTTTATGCAGGTGTCGGTCCTTCATAAACTCCAAAGGGAGCACTATGATCCAGCACAACACATAATCATTATTGCATGGACTACACGATGGAAGGACCGCTCCAGTAACCTTTAAATAGATACAAATCCTAGCACCTAACAGGATAATTTGCATTGAGAGCATTATACAAATTCGAGGAATTAAAACGGTTGTATATATATCTGTCTCTAAAGGGGCGCTCACCACTAACTCCAGTATTGAGGGAACACACAGAAAAGACACTCTTATTATGTTTTTGCCCTGAAGAAGTCCGTAAGGATGAAACGCGTTGGCTAAGCCGATTTTAAAGAAGAAAATTAAATAAAGAAATTTGAAACCAGACCTGCTGATTGGACTAATATTCTTCGATATACAATATTGTATTACATATAATGATTATGTGGTGTGCTGGATCATAGTGCTTTGTTTATGATTTTTTAGGAGGTTTAGAGGTATTGAACCTCAGATCCTTAGCACCCTAAGAAAGTAACATAGACTTTGACCCCACTAAATAATAGGTGCAGTCACTATTGCCTCATACCTCATCGTTTTGTGCCTGGCCATAAACTCCAAATGGTTCAACACGCAGCAGCCCGCTTAGTGCTAAAATGGCCCAGGAGATCATCTGCATCGGCGGCCCTGGAAGCACTGCACTGGCTACCTATCCATAAAAGAGTTCTGTTTAAGATTCTGATAATCACCTTCCTAATCTTTCACTCTTTAGGTCCTCACTATCTCCGGTCCAGATTTGCGCGTTATGTACCTCTTCGGAGGCTTAGATCATCTAACGCCAATCTGTTAAAACCCCCAGTGTTTAGATATATCTCAAAAGGAGGAAAATCGCTCACAGTGATCGGCTCCAAAGCGTGGAACCAACTCCCCAACCACCTCCATCATATCCAATCAGAAACACTTCTCAGGAAGGCCCTAAACACTTGGATCTTTTCAGCCTCTGACGCTCTATGCAGAGCACTTCTCTAACTCTTTCTTTTCACCCTCAGTTACCCAGTTTTGTTCCAACCCAGCGATCCGCTTAGCGCCATGATGCTCCCCGTGACAGTTGCACTTTCCAAGTGTCCGCTAACATTAACATTAGTACAAATGAGAAAATGTAATTGTTTGAATTACGTCATATTCATTAGTGTACACAAATACATCAACAGCAAATGCGTGTTTCCTCCCTTATGTGAAAATTTCTTCTATAATATTTTCTATAGGAAGGTCTATTTCAGTCTCCCTAATTCATCGATATAATTGCCATTCAAGGTTGTCCTGGGAGGAACATCAGATGCACGGTAAGATTAATATTTGTTGTAATAATAACATGTTGATGCTTACTAAATGGTAGAAGGATTTATTGGCACAACCCTACTTAAAGTGGGGTATACATTTCTGAATGTATTGAATTGTACTCATATTTTTAGTGTTTTGGCAGTGTTATTGATATCCACACACACAGTCTCCATATGCTACGATTGACACAGATAAATACTTATCATGAACTCCACGTACAAAACACTATAACTAAGGGAAATAACAAAACTAAAATAGATGAAGTTTGATTACAGATACTGGGAATCCAAGTCAAAAGGTATTCAGTATTCAGTTTATTTTGAACCACATTTACCAAAACTGACTAGGGGGGCTGGCTGATGGTACAAGCGCTAGGCAGGTATCTAATAGGGTTTTACCTACAAATCACCCGGCCAAGCTATTTATAGATCAGGAAAAAACTTGGCAGAGTCACAGGGATACTCAACCAATGTCCCTCAGAATTTAGTGGTTATCAATCTGGGTGCTCCATCCCTTTGGTGTGTGAGCCCCCTCTTCTTGACTTCAAGGTTTTTTTGTACAGTCGTTGGGCTGGAGAGCTTGCTTTGGACGGACCGGTAGTCTTGAACGGCCTAAGAAAAAATATATATACAAAGTATATAATATTAGATGGACCCATTTAAAACCTTTGGGTTCACAGAGGAACAATTTAATAAAATTATTGGTACCTCTTCCAAAAATGGAATTAAAATCATGGTAGTTACAGGAAATAATGACCAATGGGGCAAGGTGTTAAACCTTAAGAAAAAATGGATTCGCACTGAACTACATGCGGAATTTCTTATTGAATACATCAAGGCAGGGGTAATCCCAATCGGCCTACAAGTCCGCAATGAACCAGGGTTGTTTGTGGAAAATATTTTTTTTTTAGAATTATGGACGCATATTGCAAATAGATGCAGTAGAGACTGGATTTTATTAATTATTGAGACTGCACAAGAGATGGTAATTATAGAGAAACAAGAAATAGAAGAAATAGAACTAGCATTAAAAGAGATGTCAGCTTTAGAGGATGCTAAAAAAAGATTGGATGAACTTAAGCAAGAAGTTAGTAGATACAGAGATTATTTAATAAATAAAAAAACATTAAATTAAAAAAAGATATAAATAAATTCAATTTAGAATTAGTCTATCCTTACACAACTAAAGATTATTTTCAACAATCTAGAGATCTAAGAACTGAAAGACCATATGAATCAAGACCTGTATACTCAAGAGGTGGAAGGAAAGGAGTTACATTCTCAGATACCTCTGGGTCCAGTAGTGGTGAGGAAGGCCAAGCAAATAATGAACAGGGCGGACCCTCACACAATAGTATGTATAATGGTTTTTTAGATCAACGCCCGAGGAGAGGGATAAGGACAAACCTAAATCCAAATCAGAATCAAGGCAGGGGCCAGTACCAACGGCCTCAACCTCAAGAATATCTCAATACAAGAAACAAGAAGTATTGGAGATAGATGACTGTAGAAGTGATAGATTTCCTATAATAAATCTGTCCACACACACACTGACTAAAATAGAGATTGAGGTTTTAGAAAAAGGGTTCACATTTGCACCTACTGCAAATGTGAACAAGTTTATGCTAGAAAAGGATTTGAAGGCTTTTTTTCCGGAAAATTAGGCTTACTAGATTTTTCCAAAATAATGAATATATGGGGCCAGAAAATATCTCTGGGTTGAAGGAGAAATCTACATTCACTCCGGCTATATCCCAGGTGAATAAAATTGTTGAGGTATTCGAACAAGTGGTAGAATCTAAAATAAAAAAGATCATTGGTGAAGCACATCCAGATACAAACAGTTTGTCCCGCGACCATAGAACAGCGATGTTGTCACTAAAAAATGATTTGAGTTTGACAATTAAACCTGCGGATAAGGGAGGCGGATTGGTCGTTTTATATACTGAAGATTATAATTGTAGAATGTTGACATTACTGGAAGTCAAAGATCACTATATCAAAGTTCCCCATTCAAGATTGGAAAAACTCGATAAAGATGTACAGATAGCTACCACTAGAGCATTAGAAGAGGGATGGATATGTAAAGATGAATATAAATTCTTAAATAATCTAAATGCCATCACTCCAGCGATATATGGCTTACCAAAGATACATAAGAATGACGGTAATCCACCCATGAGGCCCATAGTAAGCTGTATAAGATCTCGTCTGGAACCATTAAGCCAGTATGCTGACACCTTTCTAAAACCACTAGTACAAAAACAGATCTCGTATGTGAGAGATTCTGCTCATATCATTTTGATGATAGAGGGTGTTGCCTTTAATGATTGTAACCAAATGATGGTAACCCTCGACATAGAGGCGTTATATATGAATATACCTCAAGATGACACAATCAAAGTCATTCAAGATACCATTGGCGAAGAGGACTTGAGAGGCGTCAATAAAGAATTTATTATGGAATGTATTTCCTTGGTGCTCAAAAACAACATGTTCTTGTTCAGGGAAGATCTATATCTCCAGTGTAAAGGCACCAGCATGGAAGCTACATGTGCTCCAAGTCTGGCTTGTCTTTATGTAGGTGAGTTTGAAAACAGACATGTCTTCAATGAGGCGGCGCCATTCACTGAAAACATCTTGTTATGGCGCCGCTTCATTGATGACATATTTTTCATCTGGGAAGGTGAAGAATCTATGCTCGTAGAATTCTTAGAATGGCTTAATCTGGGCGACCCTAACCTTAAATTTACTGCAGCATATGCAAAGACATCAGTGAACTTTTTGGACATAACAATAAAAAATAGGGAAGGAATATTAGCAGTAGAACTCTACACAAAACCGACCGATAAAAATACATTGCTTCATTATCGGAGTTACCATCCACAGTCTCAGAGAGATAATATACCATTCGGACAGTTCCTACGGTTACGTAGGAACTGTTCAGACATTGAGGATTTTTATAAACACTCTGAATTGTTGAAAAATAAATTACATGATAGAGGATACCCTAGGAAACTCATTAAACGGTCTTTTAAGCGGGCCCGGTTTTACAATCGTGAGAGTATGTTGAATTCGGACCTGGTTGCAACACAGGAAAAGAAAGATATCACTAAAAGTAAATTAGTATTTATCAGCCAATTTTCGAATATTAGTAATAGGCTCAAAAATGTGATTAATTCTAATTGGAGCATTCTGAATGATGATGATGATGTAAAACGTCCTAAACCCTTGTTCGCTTTCAAACGTAATGATAATATTCGTAAGAATATTGTTCATACATACAGGGACAGTGTCCCTATGAGACAAAACACTCTAAATGGAGACAGAGTGATAGGTAATAACAAATGCAGTCATTGCTCAATCTGTAATAACTGTATTGTGGCTAAGTCACTAACCTACAATGGCTATACTATTAAATCAAGAAGCCTAAAGAACTGTAGGAGCAGCAATGTAGTTTATGTCTTACGCTGCCCTTGCGGTTTAGCGTATATAGGTGAAACTGGACGTGAACTGAGGGTCAGACTTTTGGAGCATAGGTCGGCCTTGAAGACAGGCAAACTTAATGCCCCCTTGGTAGACCATTACAAAAATATGAAGCATGGCCATACCAAATTTGAATGGTTTGTAGCTGAGAAAATTACCCTGCATAAAAGAGGAGGACATTTTGAAAGGAAAAGAAAGAATAGGGAACAATGGTATATTTCAACACTAGACACGATAGCGAGGGGTCTGAATACAAAGGAGGACTGGATGAGAATTGTGAGTTAAGAGATCAAGTAGTAGTTGATAATGTTGAACTACTCCTGTGCAGATAACTATCATCTTTAATTCTTACTCCAATAGGCAAGAACATATCAGAGAATAAAATAAATGTAGTGATTGTCCAAGTATGAATATGGATTAAATTAATAAAATATGGTGTTTATTCATAGAGTTATATGTAACATCAGGATAGGCACTTGAGGGGTCTTACCTCTAAGTTAACTATACTGGGTAATGAGTGAAGATCTTATGGTTTTTTTTTTTCAACACGTTAAGATACGGAATTCGGGTACGTATTATACAAAAAAACAAAAAAAGAATATCTAGTCAATCTATAATCCAGATCCGAGCAGCATTTATGTAAATATACCAATGCAGGACGACTTTGCATGTATAAACGACAGGAACCAATCCAAAATGGCGGCTGAGGGAGGATTGGTCTGTGGTTTAATATCAAATAATAGCGGACGGTAATGGAAGTTGGAGTAATAGTAGAGAGATATTAGTCTACATTCTTACACTGAGATAGCTTCAACATAATAAGAGTTATGAGTAAGTCCCTTAATACTATCTATGAGCAGAGATAAAGAAAACTAGTCCAAGATGGCGACTC
The DNA here is from genome assembly GCF_964204655.1 of Triturus cristatus. Lineage (NCBI taxonomy): Eukaryota > Metazoa > Chordata > Amphibia > Caudata > Salamandridae > Triturus > Triturus cristatus. The sequence continues at coordinate 399,642,603 of NC_140595.1, read as the reverse complement.
TGCTGATTACACTATTTCCGGCAAAACGCTAAATAAAGTTCATAAGGAAAAAAAAGCGTAACTCAATCGCCAATAGGTAGACGCTTTGTTTACCTCGATTGCTACACAAAATGGGTATAAAAACAGTCGCAATCATGCAGCTCACCATTCTACCCGCGGACTACAGACGCGGTGATAACTCTGGGCTAGACTGTTTCGTTGGATACACAAGTAAGGAAAAAGAAAGGGGAGGGGAACGTGATAACTTCGCTTTGTCCCTGCGTTAGATAGCTAATACGCTTTTTAAGCGCAGTTCGAGGACCATGTGGCACTTAGCTACCGCCTGTCATTAATTGTTATAAATATTTAGCCTTTCATAAATGTCATGAGCAATGTTGAAGTAAACATCATAGGTCTAAGTTTTGGACACATAATGAGGGAGGACGATCACCTTCTACCCTAGACTACGAGTAATTTTTTAAAAATTATTTTAAATTATAGCGCAGGCTTGGCTAAGCAGGTATTTCTATTTATATTTACCAGCCACGAGCAAGTGAGCCCATCGTATAGGACGCGGGGACTGATTGACATCCGACGCGTACGGTTACCACATGACCGAAGAACGAGCCTGATGCGAAATAAGTCCAAGTGTTGTTTTAGGTTCTGATAACGCACAGGTGAGGATATTGTAGTTTCTCACATTCTCGCGAAAACGATTACTTTGAATTAATAAATAAGTGCTAATTATGTGTAGCCAAATTGCTACGATAATTTTGGGTTTTTTCTTACAATGACAGTTTTGACGTGGAGGTCAAGAGCTCGGGGAAGTGCCCCGAATTGACACCGACTTGCTGGTATCTATATAAGGATTTAATCCATAAGGTACTAATTAAATGAATATATATAAGAGCTTCACTATTATACGGAAGTGATGACAAAGCTAACAGCTATTTCTTAATATTTTAGATACGACTATTTTTCTCGTGATCATTATATCTTGATATTGAGATTCGTAAGAACATACTCCAACTGAGTGCAGTTGAACCGGAGAGTGTTGAGATTGAATAGTCTATAAGATAAACATTAGGAAAAAGAGAGTATGAGTTATGTGAGTGTATGGTTTTTTCAAAATTATGGCATAAATAGATGACTGTTGCACTTATATTTCTAAATAAGCCTTTGGTTTGAATTATTTTTTATAATTATAAAAACTTTGGGCAAAAATATCATCAATGTTACATGTGAATTGTTGGATATGTGAAGGACTATTACGTTGAAAAAATGTCATATATGGTTTTTAATTTTTGTATTTTGACTATTTAGGTACATATAGGATTCGGCCTTTTAAAAGTTGAGGAAGGAAAAAAAGTATTGTCCTGAAGAAGGTGGTGTTTATTGGCATTATACCATCGAAACGCGTCGACGCTTACATATGGTGTTAAATTTGGCGAAGTCAGCAAATAGTTATAGACAGGGGAATCAGACCTTTGCTTGATGCTGCCTATATAAATGTCCAAATTAACGTTTTTTTTTTTTTTTTTTTTTTTTTTTTTAAAAAACCTTTATTCGGATATTTCAGAGACACAGCTATTCAGCCGACAACCCGGAGGTTCGGCAGCTCGTCAATCAACATATGTAGTCTTCTATAGCTGTCATGCAGGAGAGAAAAAAGGTTTCAATTTTTAAAGAAAAACATAACGAGCAAGGCAATATACATCATGTGTTCGCGTCAAATCCCACCGATGAGGCGGCCCCATATCCACCATCAGATCAGCCCTCAAGTGTGGAGGGAAGGGAGAGGCAGAGGCACTAACTTTCTATCAGATTTCATCCGCAAAACTCAAGTCGGAAGTGGGGCTAGGGGGAAAGGTGCTCCTCTGGTGGGTCAGTGGCAGGAGGCAGGCAGATGTACCCCCTATACTGGTTCCACCCCCCCCACACCTTGTGCCATTTCTTGGGCCTCCCCCGTGCACAATACACTGTTTTCTCCTGAAACATGCACCAGTCCATGTTGTTCTTCCATGCATCCAGGGTGGGCGGGCTAGGGGATCCCCACAATCGTGCAATATCCCGCTTGGCCACCATATTACCAAGGGTCACCCATTGAGTCTGCGCAGCATCGTAGTCTGTAGGGCCCCACACGTTCAAGAGACAGCGCCGCGCCTCTGAGTGCAACACAATACCCGTGACCTCCTGCATCACAACATGAATCTGCTTCCACAATTCCGCAATCACACCACACTCCCATATAATGTGCAGAAAGGTGCCCACCATCCCGCAGCCCCTCTTACACAGCCCGTCCTCGGAGAAACCCATGTGGACCAACCGGGGGCCAGTGACATAGACTCTGTGGAGTATCTTAAGCTGGACCAGCCGCAGCCTGGCGGGGATGGCAACCTCTTTCGGGGAGGAGACAGCGCACTGCCAGTCCTCATCGTCCAGCTCAAGACCGTCTCTAGTCCACTGGTCCCGCACCCCCAGGAGGAGATCGGTACGGACGTTCACCAGCTTCTTGTAGATGAGAGAGATTGTGCTCTCCGGCACATGGCCGTCCAAGATCCGGTCCTCCAACGGAGAGGATTCGGGCACCTTCTCCCCCTCAACGAGGACCGACCGCAGCGCATGACGTACCTGCGCGTACCGGAAGTATTCCGTGCCCTCTAGCGCATATTCCGTCTGCAGCTCTGTAAACGACTTAATCCGCCCCTTGGCCAGCATGTCCCCCACCCTGGAGATACCAATCAGGTCCCATTTGTCGAAACCCTTAGAGTTCCAGAGTTTCCCCAGCATGTCCGAGTCAAACAGCGGAGTGGCCAGTGTGAGTCTATCCTTCCACCCCAGGGAGTTCGTGACTGCCTTCCACACGTGCACCGCCACCCCGGTCGGCCCCGTGAGGGATCCAGCCGGGGCCCTTGAATAAAGTGCTCTATAGTAGCCACCACCCCGCAACAACCACCGGTCCATAGTGAAGCCGGGGCTAAGCGCAGGACCGTAGACTCCGTGGTTGACTGCGCTCAGTTGGGAGGCCCAATAGTATCTCCGGATGTCGGGAAGCGCGATACCCCCGTCATACCAAGGGAGAGTTAGTTTTGCTATCGCTATACGCGGGCGGCCGTCCCACAGCAGCGAACGCTGTAGACTCTCAATCTCCCGAAAGTAACTGGCCGGGACCGGCTCCTGGGTGTTCTGCAGGGCATAGAGAAAGCGGGGAAGCGACATCATTTTAAAGAGCGCCGCACGACCGAGGAGGGAAAGCGGCAGCCGCCTCCAGCCTGCCACGTCCCGCCGCAGGCGCGCCAACGGAGGGAGCAGGTTTCGCTCATACCGTACCGTGGGGTCGGCTGAAATATAGATCCCAAGATACTGAAAGCCCTCCCGGGCGATCTGGATCGGGCAATTCCGCGGGGGAACCGGAGCGTCTCCACACAGGGCGTACAGATATGACTTACCCCAGTTGATGGTGAGCCCCGAGTTCCTCCCGAAGGAAGTCAAGATGTCGCAGGCAACTATAAGGGACTTCCGGGGTGAGGTAAGATAGAGCAGAATGTCGTCGGCATAGAGGGAAATGCGGTCCTCGTGATCGGGGGACCAGCGAATCCCCCTCACGTCTGGGTGCCACCGTATCCATGCCGCTAGCGGCTCAAGGGCGAGAGCGAACAACAGCGGCGAGAGGGGACAACCCTGCCTGGTACCCCTTCCCAAGCCGAAGGGATTGGAGGCCCTCCCGTTAACCGCAACTTTGGCGAGAGGTCCTTCGTATAAGAGCCTCACCCAGCCCACAAATCCGGGCCCGAAGCCGAACTTCGCGAGCGCGGCCCACAAATATGCCCACTCAACCGTGTCGAACGCCATCGTTGCGTCGAGCGCCGCCACCACGGCCGGTTCCCGCATCGTCCCGACCCTTGCGATCACACCATGAATGCGCCTAAGATTCAACGCAGTATTCCGATGTGGGATGAATCCAGATTGGTCGGGGTGGATCAGGTCACCGATCACCCTGACTAGCCGGTTTGCGAGGATTTTAGCAAGGATCTTCGGCTCAGCGTTAAGGAGCGAGATCGGCCGGTATGAACTGCACCTGTCTCTAGGCTTGCCATCTTTATGGATGACCACGATCATTGCCAGGCGCTGGTCGAGCGGGAGGGAACCCGTCGCCCGCGCCTCCACAAACATGGCTCGTAAATGCGGAGCGATCTTGTCCGGCTGGAGTTTGTAGAGCTCAATGGGCAGACCATTCGGACCCGAGGCCTTGCCCGGACGCAAAGAACGGATCGCCCCCGCAATCTCATCGACCGTGATGTCGCCATCAAGGTCGTCCCTGTCCACGTCGGAGAGGCAAGGCAGGGCGAGATCGCGCAGGAGTGCACATGAGTCCTCCACAGGCCTGTCCGACACGGATGTATAGACCGTGCGGAAGTAATCCGCAAAGCACTGGACTATGTCCTCCGGCTCCGTGACCAGGACGCCAGCTTCCGTCACTAGGTCCGGGACCACTCGATTGACCCTCTCCTTCTTGTCCAGCCACGCGATCAATTTCCCGGCCTTGTCCCCGACGTCGTACAGACGGCCCCGCTGTTCCCTACTCAGAGCCTTGGCTGCGTCAGTCACGAGGGCCCTGTACTCCGATTGCTTAAGGCTCAATTCGTGCAGCGCCTCCTCCGTGACCTCACCCTCCAGGGCCAGCCCTAGGTCTGCGATCTCCGCCTCAAGCTGGGCGACCTCCGCGTCCCTCCGACGCTTGGCCGCTGTAATCAAGGAGAGGGCCTCACCCCGAATCACGGTTTTGAATGCTTCCCACAAGGACACCGCCGACGTGACCGAACCGAGGTTTTCTTGAAAATAACGGTCGATCGCCTTAAGTACCTCACTACGAGTCACAGGGTCTCTAAGATGCCACGGGTTAATTGGGGCCACCCTACCACCCACTCCTCTGGCAACATCCATACAGATCCACACCGGAGAATGGTCAGAAATACCTCGTGCCATGTGCCTGGCCTCAGAGACACTGGAAGCGTGTGCAGCCAGAGTAAGGACATAATCAATTCTGGAGAGACTGCCATGCGCACCTGAGTGGAAAGTGTACTGCCGTTGTGTGGGATGCAACATTCTCCAACAATCAACCAGCCCTAGGGTATCTATGAAATCAGGAAGCCACTTCTGAGCCCCCCCCGAAATCCTCTGCGGGTGCCTGTCAAGCAGGCCTGAGCCGACCGCATTAAAGTCACCACCCACCACCAACACGCCCTCTGGGAGATCCAGTAATGTCCTCTCTAAGTCCGCTAGGGTAGTGGGCTGCAATGCAGGGGGGACATAAACCGACACCAGGACCAGCGTCCTGCCCTCCCACCGTCCCGCTACTGCCGCGAAGCGCCCCCTATCGTCTACAGTAGTAGAGTCAACCTCAAATGGGAGAGAGGACCTGACTAGTATTCCCGCCCCTCTGGAACCCGAGGTGAACCCGGAATGCGCAACAAACTTATAGCCTTTACGATTGAGTGCATGGCACGTGTTGCCAATCAAGTGCGTCTCTTGCAAGAGGACAATATCAGGGGCACATCTCTTCAGAAATTGCAGTACAATCCCACGCTTAATACGATCCCCCAGGCCATTCACATTCCAACTGAGTATTTTGAGGCCCCTACCCCCCATCCCAGCATGTAAGGAGACCACCACCACCCACGCGGAACCCGACCCGAACCACAGGAGCTTGCATCATAACGCCTTGCAGAACCAAAAACAACAACAACCCCAACAACAAACCCCACCCACCCCCCACCCTGCACCCCTGCGTAAGCTCTAAAGTGCCCCCCAACTTGCAGTGTGCCTGTCGCCCCTTATAAAACTAGTCTACGGAAAGAACCCCAGAGGAGGAAAAGCTCCCCTACTGCCCCCGCCACCCCCCGGACTATCAACCTCCCGGAGGGATCGGAGTCGTGGTACTTAAGTCCCGGTTCAATGTTCGTCACCGGCACCATCTGCGCCACCAGAGCGTTCCATGCCAGGCCGCCCTTGGGGCAGAGTGTCCAACCAGTCTCCGACCATGTCGGGTGCCTCAAAAAAGAAAATTCGCTCTTCGAACACCACCCGCAACCTTGCAGGAAAGAGCATGGCATATTTTAGTCCCATCTCACGCAGTCTTCTCTTGACCGCCATGAAGCCTTGCCGCTGCTTTTGCACCATCTGAGTGAAGTCCGGATAAAAGCTTACAGTAGTGTTCTGGAATGGCAGCGGGCCGGCCATCCGCGATGCTTGTAGTATGGCATCTCGATCCCTGAAATTAAAGATCCGGGCGACAATCGGCCTTGGTGGGGCCCCCACCTTGGGCCTCCCGCCAGGAACTCTATGGGCCCGTTCGACGGTAAAGAACTTGCTAAGGCCTTTGGGTGCCAGATGGTTCACCACCAGGTCCTCCACGAACAGGTCCACCGACTGCTCCTCCGAATTTTCCGGGACCCCAATGATGCGGACGTTGTTGCGCCTAGCACGGCCTTCGAAGTCCTCCAACTGGCGGGCGAAGTGATCATTTGCTGCCCGGAGAGTACGGACTTCCTGCTGGAGGCCGGAGACATCGCCCAGGAGGCCGGCAGTCTTGAGGTCCAAGGACTGAACCCGCTCATTAGTTTTGCCGAGGTCGGCCCGAACCAGGTTGACATCTATCGATATGGCATCTACTTTTTGTGCCAGGGTCTCAAATTGCTGCCCAATCGAGGACTTCATCCCTTCGATGGCCCCCATGATGTCCTGCAGGGTTAATTCTGTGGAGGGGGACGCCGCATCCTTCGAGGCTTCCGACGTCGGGCCCGATTCGCCCGGGGACCCCCTCTGATGGGCATAGCGGTCCATGGTATTAGTCTGGGTGGAGGTGCCCCGCCTGGTGTTCTTGGGCTTCTGCTTTTCGGCGTCCGACCTGGTCGACATCTCAATCTGCCGTGTAGACAATCTCCTGGCCCGTACAGGGTAAATGGGCATGCAACCAGTGGCTGGCGCCGCGCACGCCCCGTCACGGGCGCCCTGGAGACTGGAAGGCGAAATCGAAAGCGAAAGTGAAATCCCCTCCACCTCCGACGACTCCTCCCCGACCAGGCCGCTGTTGTTCAATTAGGGCACGGGCACTGTGCCAACGCAAGTCCCGGGCACCGTGCGGGGATTAGGCCCCAAACTTCCAGGCAGTATAACTTCGGTCTCCGGTGGGCGATTTCGACCCGGACAACGGTTCCCGCCTCAGCAGCAGATCCTCTCCAATAGCCCGGGCATCAAGTACAGGATAATAGACAGGATAGATGCCGGAGGGAGCGAGGGTCTCGGGAGCTCTAGGCTCACGCGGCCATCTTGATCACGCGCTAAGCTCCTCAATCCAAATTAACGTTTTTAAAGACACAGTGCATTGTCTTTTTTTCTGTATCCTTCCCTTTTTTATTTGTTTTTTAATGATTTTGGAATGTATTTGTTTTAATTTGGTCAAATTTATTGTTGATTGTATATGAATTTTGATGAATTTTAATGTGATTGAATTTATATGTGCAGTTCATATGCATGTATTTGTAATATTGATTAAAAAGTCATTGATATCTTTATAAGGCTGCAGTTGATTTATAAGTGCCTCAATCATCAACACTGTGTGGGAGATGTGTGGTCTATAAGAAAGTTATATGTGAATGATAATTGTTGATTATTTGATTTACCCAAAGGGAAAACTTGTTTTAACGTATCAATCTTCCACCCCAATCCGCACCACTGGTAGTAATTTTGGGAAATGTCCCTCCACTTCCAGGAGGACATCACTCAACTTAAGAATAAGGTTACTCATTGGCTATTGAGCAATAACTCTGTGGGCCCAATGGTGGTACGCAATATCATCATGGTTCGCCGTGTGGGCTGGATAGGTAGCTCGAGGAAATCCAGAGAGGGTGATTGCATTATTGTGAATTTTAATAGTTCATTCCTTGTGGAGATAATCTTTCGGGATGTTTATCTTGAACGGACTCCCAGGGATTCCGATATTCTGATTCTGCCTCTGTTTTTTTCTACAAGGCTGACCACATAAGGCGCCACAATCTAAGTATGCCAAGTAATAGGTGGATTCAAAGACCTCTGGAGGCTTCAGGGGTTAGCCATTTTCAATCTTTGGGGGGGATGCCCCGTTCGGCTGGGCATTACCCTACCCCTCGGATAGAGTTATCGAATAGATTCTCAGCTCTTTCAAGGTTGGACGAATGTGATTGACTGCACAAGAACTTAGAGCCCATAGGAGGCTTACTCCATCAACAGGATCCCCCCTGTCCTCTCACTTGTAGTGTTGCGCCCGTAGTAAGGAGCTGTCTGGGATGCCTAGCCCTCAGCAGCAGGTGTCGTCACCAGTTGTACTTCAAGGGGCGATTACCAAATTAGAAGCCTATGATGTCCTGTCATGGAACATTGCAGGTATGGCGGGGAAATTTCAGGATCCTTCGTGGGTGCAGTTCGTCAGGCAATTCTCTTTGATTTGTTTCCAGGAGACTTGGCTGGTGAACTGTAACCTATTTTTGGAGGGATATAAAGCTTTCTTTGTCCCTGCGTCCCGTCAGTTTGTGGCAGAGCAAGGGGTGGTTTGGTTATATTTATAGCGTTGGCCGTGAACTGTAGGATTCAGCAACTCCCCACTGCCTATAGAGACCTTCAAGCTATCGTCCTAAGGAGAGGAAATGATAGCAGGGGTATCATTATTTTTTACAACGCAGTGAATGCACAGGGGAAGTGTAAGATTATCCAGTTGAGCTGCCAAATTAGGCAGTCTTGTGGTCCTGTTGCACATAGACTTATGGTGGCGGGGGACTTTAACGTCCACCCTTGTGGTGATCCCAAAACCACTTGTATGAGAGAGTTGGGATGTGCTAGGATGCGGGGCTTTCACTTTGAGCATTCGGTTCAGGGGGATGCACTTAATAACATGCTTAATGAATTTGACCTGATACCATCAAAGTCTTTTTCTGCCCCCTTAGTAAACAGTCCGTCCCGTCTTTTAAAGGACATAGTGACGGTTCTTTTATAGATTGCATTTTGATCTCAGCTTGGCTTCAGTCTAACCTCTGGGGGTTTACAATTGTGGATAGTGTATTCAGTGATCACATCCCCATTTGTGTGTACCTGGGAGGAGGTTAGTTGACAAGTCATGCCAGGGTGATAGTGCCAGGCACGCTGAGACCTACGGATAGAAGGTGCCGCCTAAAATGGTCCCAGGTAGCCCCGGACCTATTTTATGGCAAGGTACAAGTGTTATGCGCAGCTGAAATAGCATCCTGTGTGTCTCCTGGCTCCCTCCCTGGGGGTGTTCTCAAGGCTTTTGAGGGTATTACTTGTAAGATAGGGGCATTGTTAAGAGCCCCCTCTCATAGGACGGTGCCTTGTGACCCCAGATGGTTTGATCCTTAATGTTCCAAACCTGCTAAAGATTTAAAGGAAGCCTTAAAAGCTACCCCGAGAGACCGAACTCTGATTCGTGCCCTGCGTCTCAAGTAAAAACGGGCACTGGCCACCCGTAAGGGTGAACTAAAGAGAATTACTGGAGCCAAGTACATTAGGGAGTAGCTCTAGGTTCTGGGGTATTATTAATAAACCCTTATTTGAGAAGACTGCGGCAGGAGAAGTAGGCACTATTATAACAGAAGATGAATGGGTGCTACAGATCAACAACAAGCCCAAACCAGAGTTCATACTAATGTCTCAGTAAGATTTGTGCAGAAAGAGGTCGAGAAAGGCATTTCAGGGCTGTCATGTAACAAGGCTTCAGGTCCGGATGGCATCCCTGTGGATCTTTTTAAATCAAACCCACCTTTTTGGGCTCCGGTTCTGGTGGCCGTGCTTAACGCGGCAGCCAGGGCCGGATGTCTGGAGTCCTGGGGCACCTCAACGATTGTACCGGTTTTCAAGAAGGGCGATCGTAATAGCACTTTGTGTTACAGACCGGTCTCCTCCATTGACTCCGTGGTCAAGGTTGTGGGCGTGGTTTTATTGATCAGATTAGCCTCTTGGGCGGAAGAGAATAAGATTGTCTCTGATATACAATATGGGTTCTGACCAGGGCATTCTACTCTAGCCCAATGCCTTAACCTATGTATGATCCTGGGGAAGTATACGGATGCCCGTCAAGGTACGATCTACATGGCCTTCATGGATCTTTCCTCCGCCTTTCACTGCGTCAATCGTGGGAAACTGTGGCAATCCATGAGGGCCATGGGGGTGGAGGACGGCTTGGTCAACTTCCTGGGGGACCTGCATAGGGACACCAAGGCCAACATCAGATTCGCCCAGGATCTTCGGGTTTCTAGGGACAGTATGACAGGGATGTATTCTGGACCCATTTCTATTTAATTTATATATCAGCGAGCTGGATAAGACCTTGGTAGAAACAGGGGCTGATTTCCCTTATGTGGGGCGACGAGGATTGCCCGTCCTGCTATACGAGGACGACGCGGTCCTCATTGCCAGGACGGCAAGTGGTCCCCAGACCCTGCTCAATGCCTTTCGGAGCTTCATGGCCAATCGTGACCTAGCTATTACCAACTCTAAATCTTATATTATGCAGGTTGGGACACGACCAGTGAAGTGGTACCCCTTCAAAGTGGGTGGCGAGAAAGTGCCTTTGACCACAACATTTCTCATACCTGGGTGTTTTATTAGATGATCACTTGGACTGGGGGGGCCTTATCCAGAGAAAGAAGGGGGATGTTATAAGGGCGAACACAGCTATTTTTACCTTTGCTGCAAAGATGGGTAAGCGCCCTATTGCAGCAGTGTTAAAAATATACCAGGCCAAAAGTGTCGCTATCGTCAGCTATGGAAGTGAATTATGGGGCTATGCAGCAACAGATGTTTTAGAGGTGGTGGAGAACACCTTCTTGTGGTGCCAAAGGAACACCAAACTTGGTGGTACACGAAGAAACAGGGTTGTCATTCATTTGTGATATTTTGGCCATGCGCCCTGTGCTGTTTTGTCTCAACTGCTGGTTAAACAAAGACTTAGTTCTTAACCACCAGATTCTGAAAGAAGTTTTGAGCCTTGACCACATGTTACGCATTCCTTGGTTAAAATATATAAAGGGTGGTTTTGAGGAGCTGAGGCGACCAGATCTTTTTTTAAAGCCTGATCTTATTACTGCAGTGGATGTGGAATTTGTAAAGAAGACTTTTACTGAAAAAGCTTGGCAGAGATGGGGTAGAATTGTGTAACCCCAGCGTCCGCAAATTTGTGATGCTTAAATCGACTCCATCTATTGAGCCATATCTTTTGTGGCCCCTGTCGACCCATGAGAGATTTTTATTGATCAGGTTCTGTTTGAATTATTTTCACTTTTTACTTGCTGTACCAAAAGGGAGCTGTAGAGGCCAGGTGTTAGCATCCTGAGGCTGCGACGGAGTGTCTCCTCAGGACTTGCTGCACTTTATGTTTTTTGTAACTTCTATGAAGTACCTCGCAGATTATTTTTAATACCCCTTTTAAAAAAGATGTATTTTACTCCGGTCCGCTCAGCTCTTTTTTTTCCTACAAATGTTGAAACCAGAATGTATTCCATTTGTAGTAGGTTTTTTGAAATCTTCAATGAGATCAAGAAATTGTATGGAGAACTAACAAACCCCTAACGTCAGTTGGCATCCCACCAATTACCATCTATGAAGTCGTGTGCCCGGTTACTGGCTGTCCTCTTTTCCCCCATCTTTTTTATTATTGATCATGATGTATATATACTTCTCTGTTTTTATTGGATTGGTTAAAACGTCCTTTTTTGTCATGAAATGTATGATTTTAAATTTTTATATGGAGTGTGCAACTGTTATGGTTTTATTTTAAAACCGAATAAAGTATTTTGAAATTGAAATTGACATTTAATTTGATAGTGATATAAAATGTTCTTTAATTGACATATTGGGTCTGCACTCTACCATTGTAACTCTTTCTTGGAGGCTGATTACCAAGTCAGAAACTATGAGGATCATGTACTGTGCAGCAAGTTTGATACCATCATCAGGGTAGACAAGTCTATCCCACAACAAACATTTCTGTTTTAAAAGTAGTGTGTTTTTTAAAGCTTAAAAGCTTTATTTAGTAATATCGTAGTTATACAAAATTTAACAAGAAAGATATGAGAACATGCAGGTAAAACTGAAAATAATTAGGAGTAAAATACAATAATAAATAAGTCTGAATACATAAAGGGAAATCGAAAATAATAATTTGATTGAAAGAACCCTAACCTGTTTTTATTTATAAACGTAAGGGCTTCTTAACTATTTGTAGGGGGATGAGAGGGCAAATGTGGGAAGAGATCATTTTAATTAATATCCGTATTGACATCATAGACATGAAATTAACAAAGTGACATGGATTTTTGCCGACAACTTAAATGAGCTAATACAATCGAATGTTACCAATAAAACAAAACCAACAGGTCTAATAATACTAAAATTGACAGACAATCATTTCCTTCAAGGAGGCTTGAAGTTCCTCAAAAACGTATCATATTTACTTACATTTTTGTTACTAATGATATTCAAATACACTGTAATTGGCAACCATAACAATTTTCTAAGGGGAGGCATATGTGGAGAGGAAGAAAATACCCTATCTAATTATGATTAGCGCAAACTGTAAACCACCAATATATGAAAGAAATATTTGAGGTACATTTCCAGTTAACAGGTATTTGTTGGCAGATGGGAGCTAATAAAAGGTCAACTGATCTACTGCTGGAAAACACAGTAGAGTCATCAGCTAAACTACCCATTAAAGGGAATGAAAACTTGAAAAATTATATTCATTTGTCTCTAAACCTTATGCCAAAAATGAAGTGTATTAGGACAATGGCTCTTAACCTTTTGACTTCTACGGACACCCACTTTATCATTACTAGGGTCTGGGGACCCACATTGAATTATGATTGGAATCTGGGGACCCCCACTGATTCATTATTGGAAACTGAGAACCCTTTTGTAAGCAATTTCGATGATGACCCGTGAAACAATACATAAAAATACAGACACAAGCATTCATCAAACAAATACCCAAACAATTAAATATTCCATTTAATTCACAAACAAGTATGAAAAAAATAAAACATTTAATTTTAAGGGGGAATCTTAGAGCTTTTCTGAATTTACCTGAAGCCACTTCAAATCAAATCAAAACGAGCTTTATTCGATTTTAGGCATATAAAATCATAAAATCAAACAGTTTAAAACATTTCATCTTGCTTCTAAAAAATACATAGGTAAACAAGAATAAGTACAAAATGCACAAAAACTGTTCATTTAGCTATAACTATCTCTGATACATGAAAATACAGAATGTTCGACAGCTATACCAATAACATTCCCTCGAAGGTCTAAAAATGTAGGAATTTCCTTGCTCTCAATATACGTTTTAGGAAACCCACCATGGTACCAATGTAATAATTTTCTAACATCTGTAAATACATAAAAGCAGGGCAGCATTGTCTCCATCCTCCCTGTTTTAATAGGGGTACAATCCATCTTCGTCGTTCATTTGCATAGTACTTACAGAATGAAATTACATGAATAGTTGTTTGTAAAGAGATATCATCGCAAGGGCATGGGCATAATTCCCTTGACCAATTATTCGTAACCGGATTACTAGTCAGACGATGGAAGGTCCCAAATCTAAAGCGTGTTAACAGGTACCTGTCGTACCCCCCCAGACAACATAATAAGTACGGATGGATGTTGTACGTAATGGTGATCAATTGATGCTGGACCACCGTGGATATATTTAATTCCGAAAGCAGCCTATATTCTTCCAGAACGTCATCCAAACTTTTCCGGTGTATAGAATTTAATATTTCAGGCTGGGAAAAATATTCTGGATGCCCAATGTCATGCATGAATTTTTTTACATATTTTAACCACATGATCTTGCTGGCATGGTCTAGTTTCATTGCATCGGTTTCCTTGTTTAGACCTGTACTGGTAGAGGTCCAAATTCTGTGCCAGAGCAGCACTGGTTGTACCTTAATTAAATCTGAAATATATGGTACTCCTAGCTCGCTGTGGCAGTTAAAAATAGAGGAGCTAGCAGGAAGAGCCAAGATAAATCTTAAAAACTTGTTTTTGACATATTGGATTGGGGCACAATCCTGGAACCCCCATATTCCCGCCCCAAAGATTGCGATGCTCACGCATTTAGCCTGATAGATTTTCAATAGAATTTCGGGTGGTCTTTTGCCCAGTTTTTTAGTAAAATTTATCAGGGCTGCGGTAGACCTCATGAACAGGAGGCTCCTGGTCTTGATCTCCTGTGCCCAAGACCCACTGCAATTAAATAAAACACCCAGATATGTAAAGGTGTTAATAGGTTCTACCCTGCTCCCCCAGCATGAAAACTCCTATACCTTTGATTCCCTCTCCCGCAGTTCATTACAAAACTTTTCTTTGCATTAATTTTTAAACCCAAGTTGTCCATAAAACTAGTATAATAAGTAAGGGCCCTCTGTAATCCAATCTGGGTGCATGCCATAAGTACCGCATCGTCTGCGTAGAGAAGGGAGACAATCGGACGCCTGTTTACATGTGGCGGGTCCATCGCGTTTGACACCAACTCCTGTTCTAATGCGTTTGTATAGAGAGTGAACAGCAGTGGCTGTTGCACCTGAATATAGCGGTCTTAAAAACTGAATAAATGTTGGATCGACCTTAAGATCACTTAGGATGCTCCACAGTTTGCTGTGTATGACGCAGTCGAATGCGGCTGTAAGATCAACAAATGCCAAGTAAAATTTTCCTAATTTAGCCTGCGTATATTTTCCAAATAAAATATTAAGATTAAGAGCCTGCTCGTTGATTCCTAAACCAGATCTAAAACCGTACTACACATCATTTAAAATATTATTGTCATCTGACGATGTTTGCAGCCAATCTAAAACAATCCTTCCTGCTACCTTCATAAGGGAATCTAATAAAGATATCAGGCGGTAGCAGGCGGGATTTTCCCGATCCCCCTTCTTAAAAATTGGGACGATAATTGATTCAGACCATGTATCAATAAATCCCTTTGCGCAACATGCCTGTAAAACTCGTGTTAAAATTGGAGACCACAGATGCGGGTATGACTTGTATAAATCAATTGGTACCCCATCCGGGCCTGGGGCCTTACCACTCTTACTAGCTTTTATGGCCATAATGACGTCATTCAGAGTGATATGGAGATCAAAAGGCAGAAAATCCTGGCAGCCCCCCTTGGCCTCACGTCTAGGATTTGTTACCCTCTCTGTAGTATTTTGCAGGGTGTAAACATTTGAAAAGAAATCGACCCAGGTTTTTTCTTCTATTGCTACCTCTACGGAAGGTGCATCGGACTCCGTAATGATAAAAGGTGCATTGACGGCCCGCCAAAAAAGGGAGCTGTCTTTGCTTGTTGCAGCTTCTTTGAGGTTTTCCCAGGCCTTATCTTTCATTTCATTTTTTCTAGTTTTTCTAGCTTCGTTATACAACTTCCTGCATCTCCTAATTTCCTCCTTATCTCTTGCTGTCTTGTGTAGGGCTGCTTTTAAATTGGTGTAGGTTTTTGTGCAGTTATTATCAAACCAGCCCTTTCTACAATTACGAGTGCTTTTACTTTCTACTTGCAGCAGATTTTCAACAACCGTAACAAAGTGGGAAAAAGCGTTCAAAATGTTATCATGCGATGGGTTTTCACTTAAGCACATAGCAATAGAATCGGACGCCTTGATAACAATTTGCTTACTCATCAATAGTGGGTCCTGGCTAGACCTACCTATTGCTATGTTTTATACCCATGCCAATTGGTTGCAATGTTTCCTTACTGCTGTGGTTGGAATTGTTATGTTGACGCTTAAGGGCAAGTGATCGCTCATTACATTTTGATGGATATTGAAGCCAGAAACATAACTTGCATATCGGTTAGGCATGATTATATAATCAACAGTCGATTCTGCACTTCTGCCTATAAAATTGAGCCCGAAGTCCACCCTAGGTAGGCATAGACAATTTGCAAAGCCAAGGTCGGTAAGGAATAAGATCTCATTAAACATCTCCCCTTTATCTGAGTGGGAGAAATGAAATGCCGGGTCATCTTCCTCCGTTGTTAAACCGCATTTTTCTAACCCGGCTAGCGGGCATAAATCAACATTAAAATCCCCACCTCAGACAGGAATTATTTCGATTTTAATTTACTAATATCCTGGCTAAGCTTCTTTAATATGGTGCCCATGTGCCTTTTTTCAATGTTATTATAAAAATTGATTACAACCAATATGCATTTGACATCCATGTATATCAATACAATCTGATAATAAGTTTCAGAGCTAATCATTTCGATCTTTGAAGCCCCAATCAAATTTGAATCAAACACAAATTCCACCCTTTGATCTTCCGCTCGAAGAGCGAATAGCTGGAGTGTGCAGTGTTCTGTAACCGTACACACAGGATTTCAAAATTAATTATAAAGTCCTTCCAAGCCATGTCACTCGCTTTTTTCTTAAGGTCTGCTATGTTCCAAAAACGGACTCTAAATTTTTTTATTTTGGGCTGGGTTATTTCAGGGATGAGATCGCGCTGGATTATTGGTTCCGGCGCGATTTGCGGGAGTGGGTTATAAGCCCCTATAATGCCCATTTCAGTGGGCTCCATGATAGTGTGATCTAACCCAGATAATTCTACATCTTTAGGGTTTCTTTCTCCCCCATCAATTTGTTCAGCCCTAGTAGGGGAACTCAGGGATGGGTGAAAGAAAATTTCAATGTAGGAATTGTAGTCATTCCCTACTGAGTTTGGTGTAATGGGTAGTCAATAATTTTAGTAGTAATAAGTAGATAAAGACCCAAATCTATTTGATGTATCCAGATTGAAATGGGGGCTATCTATACAATGTCTAGGTGGGCGATAGTTATTTTGTCTGGTTGGATGCATAGGTTGATAGAAGAAACATGTGCCTTCATATGGCTAAGGTCAGAATCCTGTGTTATTGTTAATACTTCCCTTTCCATCTCATGGAGATCCTAATGAAAGAACAACACAGTCGCCTTGGAAGAATTTGTTGGTATTTCCCACCCAACCGATTCTCCTCACCATCTTAAATTCTCTAAAGAGGGCGCTGGTCAGGCCTGTCCTATTTCTGAGCCAGTGTATAGCTTTATTTCTTAGGGCAGAACAGGTTTCATTTTCAGCTGGTGCAAATGGAGGAACGTTAGCTAAGATGACAGTGTATGGGGTAGCAGCTGGCGGCAAATGTAGGGTATGAAGGGTACGTAAATACTTTGAGGTGTTACTATTTATGGGAGTCGTTCTGATAATTTTTTCGCCCACCCTTCCTTCACCTGCAGGGTTACCTGACCTTCCTATATCATTTTTCCTGAGTACGTCTCTTTCATTTATGATGGTATTTTTTGTGTTTACAGTTGTATCTGGATGAAAGCCTGGCCCCTTGCTCTTTTCAATACCCCCAGGTAGTCCCTTTACTGTAGAGGGAGATACTTTTGAATTTGTATTCACAAACTGAGTAATGGTACTATGAGACTTACTGTATTGCGTACTCCCATCTTGAACAGCCATTTTCTGAGTTGCGAGAACTTTCTCTATTTCTGCTTCTATTTTTTCCAGTCTACTGGTAAAAGTGGTGATAGACTGTGTAACAAACTCAGTTAAATCTTTTATCGCCGTAATCAGGTTAGCTGTCTCCCCTGGTGGGGTATTACATTTATTTTTCCCGCGTGATGCATTTAAAGAAAGTTTTTTCACCTGGGTCTTGTTTTTAGTGCCCTGAGACTTTCCCTGTAATTTGCTTATAAGCGTCTTAGTCGGTCTAGGGTTTTTTTGAGGAATATAGGTTCCTTTGGGTGGGGAATCCAGTATTTCTAAAGTTGAAGATTTACAGGATTTTTTAGAAGGGGGTAAATTGTCAGTGTCAATGTCATCAGTAGAAATATCGTCAGAAATGGTCTGGATACATCCTTTGTTTATCTGCTCAAAAGGTGTTTTACCTAGAGATAAAATTGCATCAACCCCTATATCTACGTGCGTAGTTGCTTTGTCCTTAGTTTTGGAGCCTAATGAAGAGGTAGGGTCCATGTTAAGTGTTTCTTCTACCAAAGTTATCTGCCTTTCGATATCTCCCACGCCCCTGTTAAGTAATTTAGCAAAGTCATATTCACTTTCCTTTCCGTTGATTGCTTGGTGATTTAGGTACATGGCTTGCTGTTTGCTTCCTTTTCCCATTGTTCAATGAATCAGAAATGCAGAACATACAACCCAAATTAACAAGGCCTCAAAGATTTTGTACACTAGTTTGCTTTCTAAAACAAAGTAAAAGATGCGAAATGCAACTATCTTGCAATTGTAGTAACAGGTCCCAAAAAAAGGGGTACAATGTACAGTCCCAAAAGTTGTCCAATAATCAGCGGGAAGAAAGAAAAGTTTAATATGCTATTCAGATACTTCCCTACTTGCAAAACAAAGTGCAATGTGCGGTATTAATAATAATGTGGACCCTAATGTGCAAAGGCGCAGAATTGTCCGACAAACCTTACATGGGCAGATAAAAGTACAGTGTGTATTTAGCAGAGAAAAGACAAACGGCAAAAAAACTTTAAAACAGGGTAATGGCAGTAAAGTGCAGCGTGCAGTATCCTGGTAACAAGTCTCAAAAAGGTCCAATCAATCCAAACTAAATATCAAATGTTTTTAGATTAATCCCAGTTGCTTTGGCCATAAAAGGTGCAAATTATGCAGATCAGGTGAAGTTCCACAGAAATTTAAATAGTGGGCAAAAGATGAGGCTCACAGTACCTTTCTGTCGGATCCTGATGCTGGGCCCTGGGGGTTAGGGGGTCGCCCAGACTCCGCGCGTCCTGTGCCGTGGGGGGGTGCGGCACTGCTTTCGAGCGCGATGGAGAGGGTCCCCCTCAGCTGCGGTAGCGGGAAGGCAGGAAGACACGCAAAGCACCCTGGGACTTGGAATCCCACCAGGGTGTCTGTCAGCCAGGCGAAATGGAGCGTTGCACGCTGGGACCATGGTTCCACCAGGGTGATGGACAGCGGGACAGCAGGACAAGATGACAAGATGGCCTCCAAGATGCCCCGGCAAGCCCCTTGCATGAACAGCGACCACTTATTATCCATATTATATGCTATTTTACAGAACATTAAAAAAAAATCAATTTTATGTTTGCTTCTTTATTTATATACACTTTATTAATCTGCATATATTAATTATTTTTCTGAGCAGTCATGGAACCCCTAAATAGACTTCAGGAACCTTCAGGGGTCTCACAGGTTAAGAACCACTGTATTAGGATATAGGAATATCCTGTGCATTAGGTCCCTATGAGTACAATCACGCAACTAGCATTTAATAGTGATGTGTTAGGAAGTCTTTGAAAGAGCATATGGCGATATATGAAGCCTGTTATAAATAAAAAATATTGTCTGATTGGTGTTAGCAGCTGGTAATATCTATGAATTGCTATGAATTTTTTGCAAATTTTATTTATTAAGGGGATGACCAAGAAGAATAATTTTCCCACAATATTTTAGCTCTAGATTTAATCCTTAGGATATTAGAATTAGATAAATATTTGTAAATCATTGACTTTTTAGAGATAGAAGACAAATTTGTATAACAAGAATACTATTAGGAGTGGGAACACTTATCTACTAACTTCATAAAAGAATCCAAAACAATATTCATAATAGAAATACATTTAGAGTCAAAAGAAAAGAGACAGTTACATTGTAACTGGAAATAACGGAACGATATAGGAGCTAAGTAATGAAACAGGTTGTGCACTTACATTCTGCCTCTTTCTCTCCAGGATCCCCAGAAAATTGATTGATTATTAAATGATGTTTTTGTTATACCATAAAGATGAGTGGAGCAACTGTTCTCGTTGGGTTTACCTGAAAGAAAATTAGGTGCAAGCAATTTAGAGGTACATTTTAACATTGGGAGGGATAAGGAAGAGTCTTGAGGAAAATAAAATGAACTCATGAAAGCAAAAGTGGTGTATAGTTATCCTCCCATTTTCAAATCACAAATGAATAAAAAGAGATACGTTTCTCAACAATCAGAAAAAGGCCTGTGTAAGCCAAAACGGTCTATGAAATCTTCAGAATTCAAGGAAATTGACTCCCCTTTCTTGTTTGATTTTTTTGTGCTTAGAGAGGGAAATCCTCAATTTCTGTTTCTTTCAGAAGAATCAACTAAGAGAGTCAATTTTCTTAAACTGTGAAGAAGGAATGTAAACTGAAATCATGGAAATAGTAGCTAGGTCGATGGGCTATAAAAGGCCCACTGCGATATGCACACTGGATAGGATTACATTTAGAAATTAGAGAATCAACCTTAAGCAGTATATCTTTAAGATTAATATTAATTAGCTTCTCGATGGAGTTGGTAAACCAAATACCAAGGTATTCAACATTCGGAGAATTCCAGGTAAACCTGAAGCTTTAAACATTTTTTAGTGCAACATTTAAGGAAAGATTTTCGTTTTGTCAAGGTATTCTTTGCAATCAGAAAGTAATGAAAATTCCAGATGGCTGGGAGAGACTGCTCTGTGCTATAAACAAAAAGTAGTATATTTCCGGCACATGCTGACAGCTTCAATTGTTTGTTCTAAAAATAGCTGCGAAATCATATTTTTCTGCATTGAAGAGTCAGTATACACAATAAATGGAATAACAGGCACCCTATTCTCACTCTTGTACTAAGGGAAAAATATTTGGAAGATTTGCCATTTACTAGGACAAAGGCACAACATTAGTGACATTATTCTAGATCCAAAGCCGTGCCATGTCAGGGAATTAAACAAACTTCCAATCAAATCTGTCAAATGTTTTTTCTGCATCAACAGTTACTGCAGCCCAAGGGTATTTAAGATTATGGGATTTACCTAAAATATTTAAAAAATAGTCTAGAAATAACAAATTACATTCAGACCTTTATAATGCTCATTTTTCATGTCATATTTTTAAAAGGGATCTAACCTTAAAGCCACATTTTGAGTGAAGCAGAGCTTACTTTAGCTGCAATGGGAACTTTGATAAGGCCCATGGACTCAAGGAAAAAGGTGATGACTCATCTGGGTTTGTGTGTGAAGGAACTTGAGATGAGTTTATGCCCAAGTCTAAGCACCCTTTGGATATTCAAAATCGTGCATGCTACTGCTGGAGCGAGAATCAGGTTTAAATTAACTTTTTGGTTCACCATCATCCGGGCTAGTTCACGCTCTGTGACGCTGAAGGATCTCGGCAGCTGTTTTGAGAAGAGAAGATCAAGCAAATTATCGTCACAATTATCAATTTTATTTCTTAGTTAATACACAGAGGTAGGAGAGCATTTTAAGGGTTTTATTAATTTGAAATCTTTTAGTAGATCATCTTTATTAGGTCATCAATAAATTAATCAAAAAAGTATTTTGTAGAATCTTATTAATATCAAATTTATATACAAAGTATTAATAAATGCATTAAGCATGTTCCATAAAGGAAAGAATCCCTGTACTAAGAATGGGGAGAAAGGAGTCAGTCAGAACCCATAGAAAATTCGATAAGGAGAGAGAGTTAGAGTAAGAATAAAGCTTCAGCAAATTTAGCTCAAAAGCCGAAAATCAAAGCTGAACACCCCATAAACGGAGGTTCAAGAAACTCAGTAGAGTCGTAGAGAAATGTGGCATAGGGTCGGGTCAAATGGGAAATTGCAATAGCCAGTGAAGTCTGGCCAAAGGTTTGGCAATAATGAGGTAACACACACTTATACAATAAACACACTTTATGAAACTCGGAAACTCTTTTAAGTCTTGTCTTCTTCCATTCAACCTGTGTCCGATGTTTTCCAGGGAACAGGATCACAGCGCATCATATCTCTTGGAGAACAATGGTCCTTCAAGTCACTAAGATAGTTTTGTATCGACTAATGTTGATTATGGTTCAGTTTCTCATTCACTATCACTTTCCCACGTATACATGTACACTTCCAATCTCTAAATATAAAGCTTACACAGTAGGCTATGTAAAGGTTCAAACATTTTTTAATGAAAGAAAACATTTTGCAGCAAACATTCAGTGAAAATTAAAAACAAGTTGGTTGAAAGGGGTCAAGGTCGAGTTTAAATGATATTCCTACCTTTATGGTTGCCTAGGTTTTTCATTTAAAAAGACTACATTAAATGGTTAGTGACAGTAAACTTTGTTTACATAGAAAAGAAAAAAATATCCAGTACCTGTATAGCGCACAAATCCCCCCCGAAGGGGTATCTCGGCGCTGGAGGCCGTTGGGAAGATTAAGCGAGCTATAGCCCGGAGTCGCATGGTGCTGGGCAGACCCCCGCCACCGGAGCCAGGGATCGAACCGTGATCCCCAGCGTCCAGCATCAGTTGCCCTGGCTGCGACGCCACACCTGCAGAAATATTCAGCAGAACTACGTAAACCTTTATAAAGACATTGAAATCATTATGAAAAGTATCTCTATGTAGAGCTCAAGAATTAAACAATTTTGCTATATCCACATTCGTATACAATTTCAGCTCCTGCTCAGGAAATAACATTTCATGTGTTCAAGCATTTCTAAACAAGTACTTTAGACATTTGAGGCCTAGTACGTGTAAATATGGTAGCTGTGTACATTTTTGTAAAATTTTAAAGACTTTCTTTAATTTAAGATTACACGTTAATACTACACATTCATTATAAACGATCTCATTTTGTGTTCACATTAAACGCTATCCCAATTCCCCCCTCCAATGGTTTTCTAACTATTGCAATTTCTTACACACAAGTCGTTTAGAGACTACTCTACTCATCTTCAGTTGAGTCCTTTCTCTTTCTTTTCAAACCCTCATATTGTTTGGCATTTCTGTATTCTTGATTCATACACTCATGTAATTCTAATTCCCTTTCTCTTCTTTTACTCATTTACCTTCTTTTCCCTCTGTTAGTGCAATGTCTACAGCCTTTGAAAAGAGCAAATAATAGGAACAAGCAACATCCTAATATTAGTATTGGCAGGCCTTCAGGGTTCCTCCACCAACAGTAGCAATCCAATTTGCAATTGTTGAGATTCCTTTTCCAAAACTGTTTGTTTCTAATGGTTCTAATTCAGGTTTCCGGTCAGAAATATTCTTTGAAAATTTAAGGATTTTCTTACTTTCATCTGGTATGTCGGAGCAGCAATGCTGAGATTCAGCATCTTGGAATCTCCACCGTTTTCTGCGATTACATTTTCTAACGCTAATCAATTTTGTAATACCATTGACCTAATTGCCAATAATTCTGCGCTTACTACTAATAAAGTTTCAGAAGTACAAGTTGCCAGCTTGTCTGCAACAGTTGAAAGTCTTCTGATTTTTTCTTCATATAAAACAACTCCTACTGGTGGAATTTTTGCTCCAAAATTTTCTACTACTGATTGATTTCCATTATGTGTACAATGTGTATGTCTGTGTACAGGTGTCATTGGTAAAGCATCTATGATATATATAGATAGATAGATAGATAGATAGATAGATAGATAGATAGATAGATAGATAGATAGATAGATAGATAGATAGATAGATAGATAGATATATGTTAGATTGTTGGGAAGAATATAGCTAAATTGTAGGAGGCTGGCTCTGTATATACTATACCAACATTAGGTTTAGTGTGCACAGAGTCCAGTGGAACCCCAAAGGTAGGCAGAGGTAAAAGTAGATAACACCTTACTCTCTATTTGTGGTTGTAGGGGCAACCAGTAAGGCTTTATCAGAGGGTAATGTTAAGCGTTTGTTGTACACACTCAATCAGCAAATGATGTCACACACTCAAAAGCTGAAATCAAACCAATTTTCTTTGCATAAAAATATTATTTTATTTTTAGAACCAAGACTGGCACAGGTATGTGAAATAAGTGCTTTGCAAAATAATATGCAGTGTTTACAAGTGAATGCAAGTCAAAATGCAGTTGTTTGAAATACAGGCAAGTCAAGGTATTGAAATTACTGTACAGATTACTTTTTAAGTTACTTTTTCTACTCCGTGTAATATGCCTAGATATCACACTCGGACATTTTCTAGAGAAAAGGAAAGTAAAATCAGTTTTCCACAAATGTTGTTTTTCAGGTTTCCATACAAATCAACTCCACACCTATGGGAAGAAATGAAATTATTGGTTACCAGGTAAGTACTTGGTCTTTGGGGTTGAGTTTCTGGAGTTGAAACAAGGGTTCCCCAGGATTGAGGATGGACTCTCAAAAAAGCCTCAGCGGCACTAGGGCGTCCGGGTGCAGAGTGCTGAGGCCCAATGTTATCCAATGGGGTAAATGGGGCCTCCGATTGGTGGCTGCTTGCGAGCAGTCCACTGGGTTGTGGAAGCAAAGCTCCTGGTTTTAAGCTCAGGGCAAAGGGGCATCTGGTTTAGCACGCAATATGCACCCGCAATGGCGCAGGGGCAACTGGGTGCAGGGTGCTGTTTTGGCGCTGTATGCCCTGTTGTTTTCAATGGGGATTTTTGGTTTTGGTTTTTAGCTGCAGGCTTGATCCAGGAAGATTCCAGGGAGAAACCAACAGCTGGGCAGGTAAGTTAGAGGGCTCAGACATAGGTGCACTTTGGGTTCTTTTCTCTAGGGCGCAGGGCTGCTGTATGCAGGGGTGTCTTTTGAGGTCGTATTTCACCTTATCGGGCCACTCGTGGTGGGGGGTCTCTGTGCAGAGGCTGCAAGCGACGTTGGAGAGTCCTGGAGGGGTAAACCCACGGTGTACTTGGGCTCTGGAGTGCTGGGGGGCCTCACTGGGACCAGTAGGCCACTCGATCTCAGGCCGTATGCGACGGGTGCAGTGGTGGTTCCAGGCGTCCAGTTTCTTTGTCCTCAGCATCCTCAGAGTCTGTCTTAGGAGTTTTCTTTGAACAGAGCTGCTGTTCACAGGAGAACAGGTCTTTGTTGAAGGCAGTCAGTCCTCTCAGGGTTCTGGAGGTCGCTGGCTGCCGGACAAGGTGACTTTTGGCACAGGATCTCTAGAAACTACAGGCAGGCTGGTATGGCTGGGGCCAAGGCAGTTCTTCTCTGCAGTCTCCTCTGGTAGGCATCATCTTTCGTCTTCCTCTTCTTAGGTTGCAGGAATATGTCTTCTTGGTTTATAGGGCTGCCCCCTAAATACTGTATTTAGGGGGTGTGTTAGGGGTCTCAAGGTCAGTAACCAATGGGCTACTGACCTTGGACCTGAAGGCTCCCACACCAGGGGTCTAGAACCATGTCTTGTGATGGCAGGCTGGTGTGTACCAGTCAGGGAACCCACCAGAGGCTGGTCATTTTTCAGAGAGCATCTCTAAGATTCCCTCTGAGTGCATTTTTCATTAAACCCCACACTGGCATTAGTGTGGGTTTAATGTGCTGAGGAGTTTGATACCAAACTTGCCAGTTTTTAGTAAAGCCATTATGGTGCTGTGGAGTTCATAATGACAAACTCCCAGCACCATATACTCTTAATGGCATTACTGCACCTACAATGTCTAAGAATTGGCTTAGACACTGTAGGGGTGCAGGGTTCATGCACCTCTACCCTCACCATGGGTATAGTGCACCCAGCTAGAGGGGTGGCTGACCTATGCCATGGCTGTGGGTTGTATGCATGGCACAAAGGGATGTGTGGAGCACAACCAAACGGGATGATGGTTGGAGTGTTGAACATTGCAAGCACTCACCCCCAGTCACCTGATCTGGGTTTAATACATCATCATTCTTTAGCTCACTCCGCTGCCCCAGTTCAGACAAAGCGATGTGTGCCATGTCGACTCTTCACTTTGTTCTGCACCAAAACACGCAGCCTGCAGTAGCAGTTATGTGTGTAAAGGTACAGGGCCTCTAAGGGTTGCACAATAAGTGCTGCAGCCCTCAGAGGCCTTCCCTGGCCACAGCGCCCTTGGTAGCTTTTACAAGGGACTGACATGTGGCCAGAGAGGTGCCAATTGGGGATACAAGGTAGAGTTTTGGGAAATAACACAGGCCCTGGGAACCTGATTGGCAGGGACCCAGGGCAATTCAAGTCAAAGTGCATCAGTAGTCTGGCAAAAAGTGGGGGGTTACGGCAACAGAAACCCAGGTTCGTACACAAATACCCTCCCAATTAGCAGGTATTTGAAACTAGGCATCTTGGCTCATGCGTACGTAACACTTTTTGCATTTCTTAACGTACTGAATTGCTATTTTGGGCCATTAAGAAGTGCAAGATTGCCTTTCACTATGGTGCTTTGCGTTACTCCAAGGGAGTTCACCTTCCCAAGGATTCCATTCCCAAACCTGGTTTCTTGTGCCTTAGGTACTGAGAAGGAGTCCTGCCCAAATATCTGGCCCATTTGGCAGCACATTCCTCTGTCAGAACCTCAAGCTCCCTCTCCAAGAACTTCACCTTGTGTTTCCTGCTGCTCCAAGAGTCCTCCCCCTCTTTTTCAGCCATGGTGTTGTTGTTTGATGCTTGTTTGTAGTACTGACAGCAGTGGTGCAGGGGGACTCCTTGCTCCTATAAGGTGTTTTAAGCCTCTGGCTGATGGTCCCACCCTGTAATTATCCTCCAAATGGTCTTTGGCAATCATCATCCTGCTTCCAGAAGCTCTGTTTCCAAAATTGCGATCTCCTAATACCGAACCCATAGGAATTGTCATTAGGAAATCGCAGGGCATGTATATTCCAGATTACGATTCCCAAACAGCAATAAACAATAATGGGGGGACGTGGGGGGCCTTTTCCACTCACTAGGGAGTGGGAGGTCAGCATAAACAAAGGCCCAAACAAACGTTTTACAAAAGGTAGGTTATGCCGTTCCTCTCAATTAAAAGAGTGCAGAGTCAGGATAGACAGGAATCCCAGGTGCCCCAAGAAATGGGGTCAGTGTGGGGAATCCATAATTTGGATAATAATGCCCTCACACACCCTTGCAGGTGTCATGGTTCATCATCTGGGCTGCTCCTCGTCGGGTCGGCGGTGCAATACCCAACGGGCTTCCTATAGTAGGGGCTCTTTATCGGAGATCTTGTTATCCAAATGCCGTATGGTGAAGTGTGGGTGTGGGGGCAGTGTTGTGTAGATGAAGTGAAGTGAGTTAAAATAGGGTTGGGAGTGCTGAAGTAAACAAGTATTTATTCTGGGGGTCTCCTACCCTAAGTAAAAGCAAAAAACAAGGCCCTAGCCCCAGTGTAATGTCTCATGTAGTGTGATTCCTTGTTTTACCAAGTGTGGGTCAACATGTTTCTCGCTACTGGATGAGTATCCTCGCGATTCTTCAGGACCTAAATGATAACTATCTACACCTAAGTTGCGTGGTATATTTTCTACTCACGGTAGTAGTGTCTATTAGTTCATGTACCTGGATCTACCTGTTTTGGGAGACAAAAACGTATAGATATCGTTCAGGTTGAAGTGGTACATTACAAGCATAGGCACGGTCTAACAGTGACTCTGACTTCTAATCTAAAACGAACGTGAAGTGAAATTAATTACGTTGGAGGACTAAAACAATTTAATTAAAAACAGGTGGTGGGTCTCCACAGTGAGCTAGTGTGACTAAGTCCCTATGGAATACCATGATGCAGCAGAAACAGTGTTAGGTACTCACCCTAATCAGTACAATCCCCAGGCATCAACAGTACCCGGTGGGATATGCATAACGCTTAGTTCCTATAATTGCAGGACTAAACAGAGAGACAATTCATACATGAAAGATGGAGGTAGCTGTAATTGAAAATCAAGTAAGTGGTCTCTATTATTCTGTTGGTCTTTGTAAACAGAGTTTTTCTTAATTCCCTACATAGGCCTAGGGGCTCGCTAGTCTGTTGGCTAAAAAAAGGGGGGGTTGGTGTTGGTTTGGGGCAGAAAAGGGAGTTTAGAGCATATAGCTTGCTCATGGATCAGTAGAACGCTGTTGGTATTCCCCGTACTCTGCGTCAGAGGATGTATAGCATTAGTGGGTAGGTCAATACTGAGACCGTGTTGAGGAGTCTGCCAAAGGGTGCCTAATCTAGAACGTAATGTGTTCAAACCGTTTAATTAATCTGACCGCTAGCGTCAGAAACAGGGAGGTATAAATATCTCTCAATCTACCCAAAATGGTGGGGTTTATTTCATGTTGGTGCGGTCCATAGTGAAACCGGTAGGGATGTTGAGGATAAAATAAAATGAAGAACAGTGGCAAGTGTCCAGAGTATCATCTGGTGGGGAAAATATGTATTAAGTCATAAAGCTACTCTGTTGTGTATTCGGCCAGAGTGTAGCTTGTGAACAGCTATGGGGCCCACTAACCGTGAGGGGTGAACCGTTGGCTGTACCCTTACGTGCCCCGTGGTCCACAGAATATTTCTTATGCACTAGCCAAGTCACAGCGGGTATTTTCCCTGGCGTTGGTGAACCGACCGATCTAGAGGATATACTAATAAATGTTATGTAGAGCGTTACTAGTCGTACATGAATAGTACAGCGGTATGCAGTGCCTCATTAAGTTACGGGTTGCCGAGTGTGGAAAAATGGTTATATAGCTATTCAGTGGCGACATGTTACGAATGATATGATAAAAAGCAAACAACACCAAAGAAAGCAACGAAGCCAGTAGCGGCGTAGCGTGCGTTCTTACTTACAGTTATTGCCCATTATGCTAAGTCGTAGACCTGCCCTGTCCAACGGGTCCGGGAGGTAAATGGTTCAATCCCTCCTCGGATTTTAATGGACAGCGTTGGTCACGTGTCTAGGGGTGTGGTTGGGACAAGGGGTTGTAGCTCGTCTACTGTTTGACTATCGTGGCGGCCATCTTGGAACGGTATACAAGTTACTCCATTAGAAGAAGAATCATTAATTTTATGGAACATGTTGAGTCTATCTACAATAACTAGCCGTTGACAATAAGTATATTATACAATCTTAACTAAAGGAGACGTATTATGGCTGGGGCTGTTCAATAGTACTAGCAGCGTTAATCGAAAGAATCGATGGAGTGTACTTCACTACGGTCCTCTCTATGTCGCATAGTGTGGAGGAAATGTGATGGACTAATAGAGAAAGCGTCTGTAATCAGTAGGTTAAATGTATAGTGTCAGGGATAGTCCTCTAGCGGTAGCCATCCAAGAGTGGTGTAAGATACAAGCAAAAAATCAGGTTCAAAGATGGGAGCTGTCATATAACGGCAGCCAATTAAAAGTGGTGTGAAATGCCACCCCTTAATCAGGTTCAAAAACAGGCAACAGTACTGTTAAAATGTTGGTTAAGCCACAAAAACCGTAGTCTTGTCAAGAAAAAGAAGTACTAACGTGTTGACACCATCCGTTAATATTTAAATTGGCGCTAGGAGACATATTGGGTTACAATGTTAAATCTCATATGGCCAACTAGATCTGAATAGAGCTCCAGGGGATATCGTCATTGAGTCCTCTATCCTGTGTGGATAAACGGTGTACCCATCTCTGTTCTTTGGTGAACAGGCTGGTTTTGGAAGAATTCTGTGTGGTTTCCAGAATTACCCATTTAAGGGAGTCCAGAGAGTGTGTCTTTTCCAGAAAGTGGGCGCACATTTTAGTGTTGTTTTTACGGCAGCGAAAGTTGCTGCGGTGTTCCGAAATTCGCAATCTGATGGGTTGAGTGGTCATGCCCACATAGTAAAGATCACAGGGGCAAGTGAGTAAATAAATACAGTTAGCCGTGTTGCAATTTGTGTGGCTTCTCATTTCCCAGATAAATGTACAACCCCTTGTCCCAACCACACCCCTAGACACGTGACCAACGCTGTCCATTAAAATCCGAGGAGGGACTGAACCATTTACCTCCCAGACCCGGTGGACAGGGCAGGTCTACGACTCAGTATAATGGGCAATAACTGTAAGTAAGATCGCACGCTACGCCGCACTGGCTTTGTTGCTGTCTTTGTTGTTGTTTGTTGTTTATCCTATAATTCGTAACATGACGCCACTGGACAGCTAGATAACCATTTTTCCACACTCGGCAATCCGTAACTTAATGAGACACTGCATACCGCCGTACTATTCATGTACGACTAGTAACGCCTACATAACTTTTATTAGTATATCCTCTAGATCGGTTGGTTCACCGACGCTAGGGGAAATACCTGCTGTGACTTGGCTAGTGCATAAGAAATATTCTGTAGACCATGGGGCACGTAAGGGTACAGCCAACGGTTCACCCCTTACGGTTAGTGGGCTCCATAGCTGTTCATAAGCTACGCTCTTGCCGAATACACAACAGAGTATCTTTATGACTTAATAAATATTTTCCCCACCAGATGATACACTGGACGCTTGCCACTGTTCTTCATTTTATTTTATCCTAAACATCCCTACCGGTTTCACTATGGACCGCACCAAAATGAAATAAACCCCACCATTTTGGGCAGATTGAGAGGTATTTGTACCTCCCTGTTTCTGACGCTATTGGTCAGATTAATTAAATGGTTTGACCGATGTAAATAAAGTTTTATTTATTAATCTATATAACTCAATGGATGCCGACAATAATCTGGACCTTTTAGAGCAGTTTCTTTTATCTTATAGTTCAAGGTCGAATTCCTTTGAGATCTTTTTGATGGGGGATCTAAATATCCACCCTTGCGATAAATTGTGTCGAGGTGACGATCATGAGGATCCGCAATTCTCGGCCGCCCCACATTTTGAACATTCTAAACAGGGGGAAAAATTAGAATATCTCCTCGCAGAATGAAATCTTTATGAATCAGCCTGTGGGGAGGGAGAAAATAGGATCCCAACCTTTAAAGGGAAAGACAAAGGTACAATCATCGATTATATTTTTTTGAGTTCTTTAATGCTAGTCCAAGTTGTACGTTATTTTACAGAGGTCTCTATTTTTAGTGATCACAACCCGGTGATTCTGGAGATAATCCCGGGTGGCCGAACATTAACGTTTAGGCATCCGTCACAAAACTTGGCGAAAGAAGTTGTCCTAAATGATCAGGGTAGGAAACTCCGGTGGACTAAAGTGGTTCCAACTACTTTTTTGTCCGAAGTTCGGTCTCAAACCGAAACGGAGTTTAATATTTGCCTAGATCCTCAGTCTCAAGGCCCAGAGGTTATAAATGCCTTTAACATTATTTGTAAACAAATAAATCAGAATCTATTGGTTAAAGGGAAGCAAAAACCTCAGTTGGAAAAAAGATGGTTTAACAAAAACTGTTCCCAATCCCACGCTGACCTTCTTAAAGCCTTGAAAAAAATCCCCAGAGATAGGGATCTTGTAATCTCGAAAAGGCTAGTATATAAACAGGCCTTAGCCCAAAGAAAACAGGAACTAAGGGAGGAAGCTTGGGCAAATCTTCTATCTACTGACACCCTGAAAGATAGTGGGAAATTTTGGGCAACTATAAATCAGCCCTTGTTCTCTAATGAGGATAAAAATCACGAATTTGATTGTAATATTCCTGACGAGGCATGGCTAACCCATTTCGAAAAAATATACAGCCTGCCTGTAGATGGTAATCATGCTTCATCAAGCTTGCCACAAAGCAATTCTTATTCCCTGGACTTTCAGGTTCCTGAAGTAGAAAGGGCCATAGAAGAAATGTCGCGAAACAAGGCCCCGGGACCTGATGGGGTCCCTGCGGATCTGTTTAGAGCTGATCCACATATTTGGGCAAACATTTTAACCAATGTATTCAATAGGACTGGGCTAAATAATAATAGTTTTCCTGCTACCTGGGCAACCTCAATCATTATTCCAATTTTTAAAAAAGGAGACCGACAGGACCCCTCCTGTTACAGACCAATCTCCTTGATAGATTCATCTGTCAAAATACTGGGTAGAGTGGTCTTGAACAGATTAAGCGAATGGTTGAAGGGGAGTGGGATCCTGTCGGATGCACAATACGGTTTTAGACCTAAACGGAGCACCATTGACCAGTGCTTAAACTTGCACCTTTTAATAAATAAATATACAGTGGCCAAGGAGGGGTTTTTGTACATGGGTTTTATGGATCTTTCCTCTGCGTTCGATCTTGTCAATAGATCTAAACTTTGGAATATCCTATTGACCATGGGCCTCCAACCTTCCCTTGTATATTTTTTGGCCGATCTTCACTCGGATTTATCAGCCAAAATTAGAGTCAACTCAAATGGGCGATGCACGAGGCACTTTAGGCCAGACAGAGGTGTCAGACAGGGATGTATCTTGGCCCCCTTGCTGTTCACCCTTTATATAAACGCTCTCGATTCCCAACTGGGAGAGGTATCTTTAGACATCCCGCGTATAGGAGACCAAGTTGTCCCGGTTCTCCTATATGCGGATGACGCAGTGCTTCTGGCTCGCACTGGAGTAGGGTTGCAAAAGTTGCTGGATGCCTTCGGAGATTTCATGCAAAATCTGGACCTTAAAATAAATGCGAAAAAATCTCAGGTCCTGATTGCGGGGAAGGGAAGGCAGAAATCCAGGGTTAAAACTTTCTTTTGTTGTGGGGATGTGGTAAACAGGGTCTCAACATTCCCTTATTTAGGGGTTGTTTTTGATGAAAAGGGCACTTGGAACCCACAAATCAATAGCCGGAGTGTGGCATTTGCTAGGACAGTTTCGGGAGTTAGAGGCTTTGTTAAAAGATTAGGGGCTAGACCAGTTGTAGCCCTACTAAAAGTTTACGAGGCAAAATGTTTAGCTGTTGCAATGTATGGTTGCCAGATATGGGGCTACACCATATATCACAAAATAAAAGAGGGGGGGCCAAGGAGCTATTCAAGGTCCAGTGTCCATGCTCCCAAAGTCTACATTCAATTTCACAAAGGGACACAGTTCCTATGGCAGGATGCAACAATGTCACCCATGCTCGAGGGTGCAAATAGTCACCCGTGCAACAAGAAAAAAAGGGGTGAAGAAGTAAAAAAGAAGAAGAAAAGGAACAAAAGACATCCTAGGTAAAAGTGACCCAATAGTCAAGTGGAACAACCATTGGTGTTTCCTCTGTTGCCCTCACACACCCCAAGAGGTGTCATGCTTCATCATCGGGCTGTTGCTCCTCGTGGGGCCGGCGCTGCAATTCCCCACGGGTCCCCCGAAGGGTCTCTTTTTCGGAGATCTTTTAAAGAACTGCCGGATGGTGCATGTGGGTGTGTGGGGTATGGGTCTAAAGAAGGGTAAACAAAGAGTGCGTGCAAGGTGATATAAAAATATATTAAATAAAGGGTAAACTTGAATCAAATGTATAATTTGTATACCCTTTGCAGATCAACTGCTACATAAAATCTTGTCCAAGAGGCACACTATGCCCAGGTGTCAAAAAGGTCATAGGTCAACATGTTTCGCGCCTGTGTCGCCATAAGGGTCGTTGGCGCTTCTTCAGGACCAGAACTAAAATGAATTAGGTGCACGTGAAAAAAGTTGTTACTAAACCCTTAAGATCAAACAGGGCAGGGCAGTAACCTGTATACCTAAAATGTGGCTACAGCTGCATGATGAAACAACGCTCCTGATGAAAACCCCGCTGTTTCGCGAAGGAACCTCCACTGGCTCTGCCAGTGGAGGTTCCTTCGCGAAACAGCGTGCACCTAATTCATTTTAGTTCTGGTCCTGAAGAAGCGCCAACGACCCTTATGGCGACACAGGCGCGAAACATGTTGACCTATGACCTTTTTGACACCTGGGCATAGTGTGCCTCTTGGACAAGATTTTATGTAGCAGTTGATCTGCAAAGGGTATACAAATTATACATTTGATTCAAGTTTACCCTTTATTTAATATATTTTTATATCACCTTGCACGCACTCTTTGTTTACCCTTCTTTAGACCCATACCCCACACACCCACATGCACCATCCGGCAGTTCTTTAAAAGATCTCCGAAAAAGAGACCCTTCGGGGGACCCGTGGGGAATTGCAGCGCCGGCCCCACGAGGAGCAACAGCCCGATGATGAAGCATGACACCTCTTGGGGTGTGTGAGGGCAACAGAGGAAACACCAATGGTTGTTCCACTTGACTATTGGGTCACTTTTACCTAGGATGTCTTTTGTTCCTTTTCTTCTTCTTTTTTACTTCTTCACCCCTTTTTTTCTTGTTGCACGGGTGTGAGAAGTTGGCCTGGTATATGCTGTTCACTAGTTCTAGTGACCACCTTGTACCATGCCAAGCAACCCTTATGGTGTGGTTGTAAGTCAACCTTTTTGGACTAGCTGCCCTAGTGGTAGCGTAGGCTAAGCAGTCTTTGAGGCTAAACTCGTGATGCGTGTTAAGCAAGCTGTTTTACCAATAGTAACCCCCTTTTATACCAATGAAAGGACACCACACAGATATATATTCAAAATATATATGTATTTATTTCTCAAAGTAACCCCTAGTCTCTTTATGAGCACAGGAGCACAAATCGTCAAACAAGATTATCACAGAATACACAGAAGTTGCACTTTATATGGATAGGCCCTGGTGGCCACTCCAACCATATACTAAAATAGTGGTATAAATACCACGAACAGAAAAGGGAAAAGGCCTAGGGCCTCTAGAATCGCTGGGCCTACAAGGAGCTAACGTCAGTTAGTGACCAGAAGGTCCACGGGTGGCGTGTGCAGAGCAAATAGTCACACGCGTGCTCCCATAGGTTTCAATGGGTGCGTAAAAAGTACAAAGTTACTGCAAAAGGAATCTTCCGGATGACCTAGGAACTTAAGATTTGGAACACAGGCACTAGAGATGTAATACTACACTTGGGCACAGGAGTGCCAGCTTTACCTCACCCACAGGAAGCGGGTGCATAGGCCTCGAAGTGCGTCGGGTTTCTTCTATCGGTTCCGTGGGGCCTGTAGACAAAAGTGCTGCAGGCGGTCGGTCGGGAAGAGATGCAGTGGATCCAAGAGTGGATCGGAGATGTTGAAGACCTGTAAGCAGAGGGGACAGTGTTCACAGTCACTAGCCAGTGACCAGCGTGGCACCAGGTGGGTACTAGGCGATGTCGGGTGCAAACAGGAAGGAAGGTGTAGCTTGACTCTGCAGCCACGTGGTCCCTGAAGGTCGACGACGTCCAGGAGTCAAGTCACGAGCTGTCCCACGCAGGCTCTCGCTGTCGGCGGTGTCGGCGACTTGATTGAAGCAAACAAGCCTTGGCAAAAGCAATTGTTGTAGGCAAGGAGTTTAAGCTGATGGTTCTGACCAGCAAGGTCAGAGGAACTGCTCCTTTGGAGGGGAGCAAGGGCCAGTCTGGAGCAACCAGACCAGCGGTGTTTGTTGTAGATTTCGTCGCCAAGATGGCCACTAGCCAGCGGGCCAGCAACCGGTTAGGCGCGTCGAGTGGCAAAATGCAGAAGGGCCCCACGCAGATCGTGGAGATGCTGGAGGGCTCACCTTTGGTGCAGATGCTGCTCGAGGGTTGGGCTTCTCAGGACCCAAAGCACAACTTGGAGGGAGCCTCGGTTGTTGCACTGGTCAGCTTGTCGTAGTCGTTTCAAGATGGCTGGCTCCACGTTTCTCGGTGCCTCCACGGGTCTCCTCTTTGCAGGGACTGTGGATCGGGCGGTGAGAGGTCTGGAGGTCCAGGTCTTGTCAGTCTCTGGGCTCGGGCTCCGGCGGGAGGCGGCGGCAAAGCAGACGTTGATTCGCTGGATGGTGCTTGCGTTAGCAAGGTGGTCACTCCCTGACCACAGGGGAGATTGGCTTCAGTCCTCTGTGCAGCAGAGCGTCGAAGTTCCCGTCTTCTTCTTAGTTTCAAGTTGATTCCAGGATGTCTGAAGTCTTAGGACACAGCTCCTACCTTTAAGCGGATTCTAGGGGCCGGACTACCTGCTAGGTCCCTCCCTATGGGTGGGACCAGGAAGGGGGGTGGTTACACCCCCAATCCTTTGTCCAGCTCGCCCCAGGCCCGGGACTGGTGTGCCCCAGGACCGGTTTGAACTGGCATATGCACCGAGGCTCCTTGTGAGCCACAGGCATGTCTGGTTTCTTTCAAGCCCTACCTGACCAATACACAAAATCCTGTCTGGGGTGGTGCACGCACCTCCCCTGGCAGGAAACCCTTTGTCCACACCTCCCAAGCTGGAAGGACTCCCAGCAGCAGGAGGGCAGACTTGTGTCTGTGGTGGCAGCATCCATTTTGTGGAGCTGAGGCTATGTCTGATTTTACCCGGGTTTCAGGTACTGTACATGTCGTGTCCCTCTAGAAGGGTGGAATGCTAACCCCGTCGCCAGAATTGGCGAGGGGTTAGTATTCCAATTCGTATGACACCTTACTCGACATGTTTTGATAAAGCCAAACCAAAGATAGCATTTAACCGCGAGGTTCATAATGCACTTAAGAGTATATGGTATGACGATATCTGGAAACAGTAGAAGGAAGTTGTTCCGACCACTGCAGACAGGCTCAGCTCATGCCAGAGCACCATCTCACATGGAACCAAGCACTCTGCCTTCAGGATTGTTAAGGCCTGCCATAGGAGTGACTTATAGGTTACCAGGTGTCCCATTTAAGGTTAGGTATAGGTATACTACACCTAAGTAAGAGGTGTTTACACCAACTTACCCCAGCTGAGTGATCAGCCAGTTGTGTCAAATTGTTAGGCCAAGCCTGGGGTGGCACAATACATGCTTCAGCCCTTGGCAGGCCTTGGGTACACCAATGCCCTGGGTACCTAGTGTACACTGGTACAGGGGCTGACAGGGTGATCCAACCAATTGGGTATGTACCTAGGGTACATGGAGTCCATTTTAAAGAGAGAACAGCCAGGCTGAGATCCTGAATAGCAGGATCTCAGGCCAACTAAGTCGAAAAACCAGCTAGACACTAGGCAAAAATTTGGGGGTAACCATAGTCAGATATCCACCTTCCTACACAACCCCCCCCCAAACGAAGGGAGATAAGGCTGACCTTGACCAGGTAAGCCTATATTGCCCAAGTGGCCATATAAGGAGGAACCAGCACTGGCATGGTTACCCCCTGTCTCATGGTCCACTAAGCAATCCCTCACCCTAAGGGTATCAGAGGGTCTCCACCATAGGGAATCTCTACCTTTGGTGTGTCTTGGCAAAGTAAAAGGCTGGTGTTGAGATGGAGTACTGAAGTGAGTGTCCTCAAAGTGAGGCCTCAGCTTCCTCCAATCCCCCTCCACCATGGATGCCTTTCTTTCCTTAACTGAGTTGCACTGTGCTCTCAGGGTCAGCCTCTGGCTACCCAAAGCTGGAGGCTGGGTCTCTTTTGTGGGCTTACTGGAGGGACAGGTCAGGTCTGGGGCCCTAAGGTCCCATGTTTGCCTGTACCCAACGGAATCCCTCTGGGGGAGGTCCCTAACTACCTGTAAAGGAGATCCCTCAGGAATGTGTTTACCCATCACCTGACTAGGGCTACTAGCCAGGCAATCCTCATTCTTTTGATGGGGGGGTTCTTGTGGACAGGGGCCCTCTTGGGGTCCACTGGCCTCCCTGACCTCTGCAGCCCTGGGCTGACTGAGGCAGGGTAGAGAGAGGCAGGCTACCTGCACCAGACTGGGTCCCACCTTGGAAGGGGCCACTGACATCAGAGGCTCTGCCAGGCCAGGCCTGGCTACCTCTGGGGCAGTTCCTTCACAAGGGGTGAGGTCAGCTCCCTGAGGAGGCTGACTTTTTCCTAATGTCTGGGGAGAGGGAGACTTTTCTTCCTCCCCACTACTCTCTGTTTGTGTGGAGTGATCCATAGTTTCAGGCTTCACTACACCTATGTCAGTCTGAGTATAGGCTGAGACCATTACAGCCTTGCCAACCTTTTCAGGGGGGCACTCAGTTTGTGTTTGAGCTGTGACTGTCACAGCTCTGCCAGTCTCTACAGGGAAGTCTGTCTGTGCCTGGGCTGTGGCTACCACTGCCCTTCCACCCTTTCCAGGGAGGAAATCTATTTGGACAGGGGTTGTGAATGGCACAACCCCACTACCCTTTTGTGAAAGGCCTACCATTTTAGAATGGGTGTCTTGTTCAACTCCAGCCCAAGCTGAGAGTTCTAAGTCATTCCCCAGTAAGCAGTCTACAGGCAAGGTTGGGGACACTGCCACCCTTTTAGGGCCAGTGACACCTCCCCAGCTGAGACATACCTCTGCCATGGGATGACTGTTCTGTTTGCCATCAATGTTGGTCACCTGGTAGGAGAAACCAGGCAAAAGCTGCTCAGAGGGAACTAGCCAATGGGCCACCATTGTGATGCTAGCTCCAGTGTCTCTGTAGGCCTCAGCTTTTGTACCATTGATGTAGGGCTCCTGTCTGTACCTACCCAAAGTGTTGGGACAGGCAGTGAAGTTGGCAAACCCCATGCCACCATCACAGACAAGAGTATCTGCTGCAGGGGAATTGGCTAAGCCAGGGTCCCCCTGTGTTCCCCAAGTAAACCCACCCAAATTTTTTG
The DNA here is from genome assembly GCF_964204655.1 of Triturus cristatus. NCBI lineage: Eukaryota > Metazoa > Chordata > Amphibia > Caudata > Salamandridae > Triturus > Triturus cristatus. The sequence goes on along the minus strand of NC_140595.1, from coordinate 399,604,312 downwards.
GGGCACTCCCACCACCTGGGGGATTACTGCTGACAGTAATAGGTGGTGTGGCAGGAGTAATTGGAGGAACAGTTTTGTTTGTAGCCCTTGGGCAACTGCTGTCAGTTTTCCAATGCCCAGGAGTTTTACACTCATGGCAGTAGGGCTTTTTACCTGTGGTAGAGGAGGGAGCTTGGGACCCACCACCCTGTGTGGAGTTTTGGGGCCCTGAGGAAGATTTCTCTTTTTCTTTATCCCCACCCTTCTCTTGAGGCTTGGTGGTATCTTTCTTTTGGTCACCACCCTGGTTTTTAGGCCTGATCCTGGTCCTGACCCATTTATCTGCCCTCTTTCCCAATTCTTGGGGAGAGGTCAAATCTGAGTCTACCAGGTGTTGATGGAGAAGCTGGTTTTGACAATTACTTAAAATCTGCTCTCTCATCATCAAATTGTACAATCCTGTATAATCAGACACCTTACTTCCCAGCAACCAACCCTCCAAAGCCTTAGTGGCACATTCCACATATTCAGACCAGTCCTGAGTCTGTGTCTTCTGGGTGTCTCTGAACATTAACCTGTACTGTTCAGTGGTTAAGCCTAACCCATCAACTAGGACACTCTTCAGGACTCTGTAATTTCTGACATCCTCTTCTCTAACAGTGAGGAGTCTATCTCTGCCTCTCCCCTCAAAGGAGAGCCATAAGATTGCTGCCCACTGGTCTTCAGGAACCTGCTGCACTTTGCAGGCTCTCTCAAGAGCAGTCATCCATTTGTGGATGTCATCCCCACTTTTGTAGGGGGGCACAATCTTGGACAGGTTCCTATTGTCAAAGACCCTATCTTTGTCCCTAGGGACATTGCTGCCACCAGTGGGTATAGACCCACTCTCTCTATGCTGCCTAGCCTTGCTCAGTTTCTCTTCCATCAGGGCTACTTCTAGTTCCTGCTTCCTGATCCTCAGCTGGGCTTCTTGCATTCTGGCCTCATGTTCCCTCCTCTGAGGGGTGGTCATCCTTCTCCTGGAGTGACCTTGAGAGCCTCTAGAGCCATGGGAAGCATTGGAGTCACCTGAGCGATTCCTTTGCCTTCCAAGCCCTGTGTTAAGTCCACTGGGGAGATCCAGTGGGGTGAACCCACTGTCAGTCCCCAATAGCCTTGGTTTAGCTGGGCCAAGTATAACACTTGGCACTGGGCTAGTTCTCCCTTCATCCTCACCACTGTCTGTATCCCCCTCACTTTCCTCCTCTGTAGTATGGTTTTCATCTAAGGGATGGCTATTGGAAAGGGGTACCTCAGTGGCATCTTCAGAAGGGGGGCCTCCTGTTCCTGTCCCTAAGGGGGCTAACTGGGAAGCTCTCTTGAGCTCTCTTTGATTCTCATCATCTTGCAAGAGTGCTCTGAGCACAGCAGAGGTAGGGTTCTTGGGCTGTTTAAGGCCTCTAAGAGTTGCCAACTGCCTGAGCTCATTCTGATTAAGGGTAGCAAAGATGGATGGTGCCCTCGGGGGGGTCACTCTCAACAGAGATGGGTACAGTGGACCCCTCTGCCCCAGCCATTGCTCTTAAGTGTGGGTGGATGTGTTGCAATCTACCTACACTTGGGTTTACCTACTAAACCTATCTAGTAGTTGTAGTCAGGGTGTGCTACTCCCTTTGCTCTACAACAACTAAGTTCAGTAGAACTTAAGTATATCTAATCTTGTTTTATATGTACCTACAGGTACCTATGTGATCTTTCAATTGGTAACCAAGAGATTACAATGGTAAAACACAGCAAGCTCAAATCCAACCGCTGCTCACCAATGTGAGAAGTTGGCCTGGTATATGCTGTTCACTAGTTCTAGTGACCACCTTGTACCATGCCAAGCAACCCTTATGGTGTGGTTGTAAGTCAACCTTTTTGGACTAGCTGCCCTAGTGGTAGCGTAGGCTAAGCAGTCTTTGAGGCTAAACTCGTGATGCGTGTTAAGCAAGCTGTTTTACCAATAGTAACCCCCTTTTATACCAATGAAAGGACACCACACAGATATATATTCAAAATATATATGTATTTATTTCTCAAAGTAACCCCTAGTCTCTTTATGAGCACAGGAGCACAAATCGTCAAACAAGATTATCACAGAATACACAGAAGTTGCACTTTATATGGATAGGCCCTGGTGGCCACTCCAACCATATACTAAAATAGTGGTATAAGTACCACGAACAGAAAAGGGAAAAGGCCTAGGGCCTCTAGAATCGCTGGGCCTACAAGGAGCTAACGTCAGTTAGTGACCAGGAGGTCCACGGGTGGCGTGTGCAGAGCAAATAGTCACACGCGTGCTCCCATAGGTTTCAATGGGTGCGTAAAAAGTACAAAGTTACTGCAAAAGGAATCTTCCGGATGACCTAGGAACTTAAGATTTGGAACACAGGCACTAGAGATGTAATACTACACTTGGGCACAGGAGTGCCAGCTTTACCTCACCCACAGGAAGCGGGTGCATAGGCCTCGAAGTGCGTCGGGTTTCTTCTATCGGTTCCGTGGGGCCTGTAGACAAAAGTGCTGCAGGCGGTCGGTCGGGAAGAGATGCAGTGGATCCAAGAGTGGATCGGAGATGTTGAAGACCTGTAAGCAGAGGGGACAGTGTTCACAGTCACTAGCCAGTGACCAGCGTGGCACCAGGTGGGTACCAGGCGATGTCGGGTGCAAACAGGAAGGAAGGTGTAGCTTGACTCTGCAGCCACGTGGTCCCTGAAGGTCGACGACGTCCAGGAGTCGAGTCACGAGCTGTCCCACGCAGGCTCTCGCTGTCGGCGGTGTCGGCGACTTGATTGAAGCAAACAAGCCTTGGCAAAAGCAATTGTTGTAGGCAAGGAGTTTAAGCTGATGGTTCTGACCAGCAAGGTCAGAGGAACTGCTCCTTTGGAGGGGAGCAAGGGCCAGTCTGGAGCAACCAGACCAGCGGTGTTTGTCGTAGATTTCGTCGCCAAGATGGCCACTAGCCAGCGGGCCAGCAACCGGTTAGGCGCGTCGAGTGGCAAAATGCAGAAGGGCCCCACGCAGATCGTGGAGATGCTGGAGGGCTCACCTTTGGTGCAGATGCTGCTCGAGGGTTGGGCTTCTCAGGACCCAAAGCACAACTTGGAGGGAGCCTCGGTTGTTGCACTGGTCAGCTTGTCGTAGTTGTTTCAAGATGGCTGGCTCCACGTGTCTCGGTGCCTCCACGGGTCTCCTCTTTGCAGGGACTGTGGATCGGGCGGTGAGAGGTCTGGAGGTCCAGGTCTTGTCAGTCTCTGGGCTCGGGCTCCGGCGGGAGGCGGCGGCAAAGCAGACGTTGATTCGCTGGATGGTGCTTGCGTTAGCAAGGTGGTCACTCCCTGACCACAGGGGAGATTGGCTTCAGTCCTCTGTGCAGCAGAGCGTCGAAGTTCCCGTCTTCTTCTTAGTTTCAAGTTGATTCCAGGATGTCTGAAGTCTTAGGACACAGCTCCTACCTTTAAGCGGATTCTAGGGGCCGGACTACCTGCTAGGTCCCTCCCTATGGGTGGGACCAGGAAGGGGGGTGGTTACACCCCCAATCCTTTGTCCAGCTCGCCCCAGGCCCGGGACTGGTGTGCCCCAGGACCGGTTTGAACTGGCATATGCACCGAGGCTCCTTGTGAGCCACAGGCATGTCTGGTTTCTTTCAAGCCCTACCTGACCAATACACAAAATCCTGTCTGGGGTGGTGCACGCACCTCCCCTGGCAGGAAACCCTTTGTCCACACCTCCCAAGCTGGAAGGACTCCCAGCAGCAGGAGGGCAGACTTGTGTCTGTGGTGGCAGCATCCATTTTGTGGAGCTGAGGCTATGTCTGATTTTACCCGGGTTTCAGGTACTGTACATGTCGTGTCCCTCTAGAAGGGTGGAATGCTAACCCCGTCGCCAGAATTGGCGAGGGGTTAGTATTCCAATTCGTATGACACCTTACTCGACATGTTTTGATAAAGCCAAACCAAAGATAGCATTTAACCGCGAGGTTCATAATGCACTTAAGAGTATATGGTATGACGATATCTGGAAACAGTAGAAGGAAGTTGTTCCGACCACTGCAGACAGGCTCAGCTCATGCCAGAGCACCATCTCACATGGAACCAAGCACTCTGCCTTCAGGATTGTTAAGGCCTGCCATAGGAGTGACTTATAGGTTACCAGGTGTCCCATTTAAGGTTAGGTATAGGTATACTACACCTAAGTAAGAGGTGTTTACACCAACTTACCCCAGCTGAGTGATCAGCCAGTTGTGTCAAATTGTTAGGCCAAGCCTGGGGTGGCACAATACATGCTTCAGCCCTTGGCAGGCCTTGGGTACACCAATGCCCTGGGTACCTAGTGTACACTGGTACAGGGGCTGACAGGGTGATCCAACCAATTGGGTATGTACCTAGGGTACATGGAGTCCATTTTAAAGAGAGAACAGCCAGGCTGAGATCCTGAATAGCAGGATCTCAGGCCAACTAAGTCGAAAAACCAGCTAGACACTAGGCAAAAATTTGGGGGTAACCATAGTCAGATATCCACCTTCCTACAACGGGTGACTATTTGCACCCTCGAGCATGGGTGACAAATGGGGCTACACCAACCATAATAAAATACAGCTTATTGAAAATAAGTTCCTACGAGAAACCCTTTCTGTTCCACAGTCCACTCCGACTTTCTCTACACACACGGAAGTGGGGATTGGTTTTGTGACAGACCTGATTAGAATCGCCCCTCTCCTTTATTGGCTCAAGATTTGGCTGAACAAAGAAATTACTTTAAACCATGTAATATTGAATAACTGCTTAAAACTGGATAATGTAAATAAAATATCATGGTTAGCATACATAAAATCTGGGTTCCAAAAGATAGGTCGCGAGGCCCTCTTCCGATCACCAGAAACTATCACGAAGAAGGATCTTGCAATGACCAAAACTGCCCTTGAGACCTTATTTTCCTTAGAACGTGAGGAGCTAGAAATGACAAAGCCAACAGTTAGAGCCAATTATGCCTTGATCAGTTCCCCTGGTCCTGAACCATATCTGATTGTTGTGAATGCCTCATACCACCGGTTCCTCCTAATCAGATTTAGGTTTAATTTGGTGCACTTTTCTCTGGGCTTTTTTAAAACCTGGTGCACCGTGGATCGTTCAGAACCCTGCAAATGTGACAATAGTTCAAGACAGGACACTCTACATTTTTTAATGTTCTGTAGTTTTTACAAGGATTGCAGGAGGAAGTTTTTGCTGCCGATATTGAGGGAGCTGGGTTTTTAGACAGGTTAGGCCAGCACTTATATATTTACTGCAACTAAGTACCCCACGAATTATGTTTCACGTCGCAAGCTTCCTGGTCGCAGCTATGCGTATTAGGAAAAAAATTGTTTTTCCATTGCAGGTTTTAAATTAGATCATTTTTTAACATTTTACGTACAAATTTTATAACTGTAGTTTTTACATTATTTATATCTGAATATGAAATAGGTCATATTATGATCGGGATTCATGGCATGAATTGTGTGTTTTATTCAATGTTTTTAATCGTGTTTGTTAGGATTGTATGTGTCTTTTATGATATTAATTTATCGAATAAAGGAATTTTGACTGACTGACTGACACTTTACATCCTAGTTGGGCACCCTTTGGCAGACTCGTCAACACGGTCTCAGTATTGACCGACCCACTATTGCTATACTTCCTCTGACGCAGAGTACGGGGAATACCAACAGCGTTCTACTGATACACGAGCAAGCTATATGCTCTAAACTCCCTTTTCCGCCCCAAACCAACACCAACCCCCCCTTTTTTTAGACAACAGACAAACGAGCCCCTAGGCCTATGTAGGGAATTAAGAAAGACTGTTTACAAAGACCAACAGAATAATAGAGACCACTTACTTGATTTTCAATTACAGCTACCTCCATCTTTCATGTATGAATTGTCTCTCTGTTTAGTCCTACAATTATAGGAACCAAGCGTTATGCATATCCCACCGGGTACTGTTGATGCCTGGGGATTGTACTGAGTTCCTAATACTGTTTCTGCTGCATCATGGTATTCCATAGGGACTTAGAGTCACACTAGCTCACTGTGGAGACCCACCACCTGTTTTTAATTAAATTGTTTTAGTCCTCCAACGTAATTAATTTCACTTCACGTGTGTTTTAGATTAGAAGTCAGAGACACTGTTAGAGCGTGCCTATGCTTGTAATGTACCACTTCAACCTGAACGATATCTATACGTTTTTGTCTCCCAAAACAGGTAGATCCAGGTACATTAACTAATAGACACTACTACCGTGAGTAGAAAATATACCACGCAACTTAGGTGTAGATAGTTATCATTTAGGTCCTGAAGAATCGCGAGGATACTCATCCAGTAGCGAGAAACATGTTGGCCCACACTTGGTAAAACAAGGAATCACACTACATGAGACATTACACTGGGGCTAGGGCCTTGTTTTTTGCTTTTACTTAGGGTAGGAGACCCCCAGAATAAATACTTGTTTACTTCGGCACTTCCAACCCTATTTTAACTTACTTCACTTCATCTACACGACATTGCCCCCACACCCGCACTTCACCATACGGCATTTGGATAAAAAGATCTCCGATAAAGAGCCCCTACTATAGGGAGCCCGTGTGGTATTGCACCGCCGACCCGACAAGGAGCAGCCCAGATGATGAAGCATGACACCTGCAAGGGTGTGTGAGGGCATTATTATCCAATTTATGGATTCCCCACACTGACCCCATTTCTTGGGGCTCCTGGGATTCCTGTCTATCCTGACTCTGCACTCTTTTACTTGAGAGGAACGGCATAACCTACCTTTTGAAAAACGTCCCAAATAGCAATCCCAAACATCAAATGTGTGTTCATTTTCTTCTTAAACTCATCTTCGTTCTTCCAAACATTTTTCAAAACATCCTCCTTTCTATTTTTTAATTGTTTGCACTTATTTCCCCAAACATCATGATAAATACTTTATCTCATTAACCATGTTAAATGGTTTATGTAAGCCTTAACACTCTATAGGTAAAGAAGGTCTACAATAATACCAAGCTGTGTCCATGTCTTTTGCTTGTAGATATAAATTCACACTTCTCTCTAATGGCACTCTTGAAAGAACTAGAGTTACATTGAGTTGGGTAACAATAAAAATCTGTTGTTCAGCGCCAAGAGACCTCGGGGTGAAAGTGCGCTTTACAAATACACGTTATGTTATGTTATAGATCATAGTTTTAGCAAAAGTATTCAAAGTGTTCAATCAATCAATCAAACCACTTGTATAGCGCGCTACTCACCCGGAAGGGTCTCAAGGCGCTTGGGGGAAGGGGTCCGCTACTGCTCGAACAGCCAGGTCTTGAGTTGTCTCCTGAAGGCGAGATGGTCCTGGGTCAGCCGAAGGTGGATGGGGAGGGAGTTCCATGTCTTGGCCGCCAGGTAGGAGAAGGATCTGCCTCCGGTGGTGGCTCTTCGGATGCGTGGTATGGCGGCGAGGGCGAGGCTAGTAGACTGTAGCTGGCGGGTGGGCGTGTAGAAGGTCAGGCGGTCGTTGAGGTACTTGGGGCCCAGGTCGTGGAGAGACTTGTGTGCGTGGGTGAGGAGCCTGAACGTGATCCTCTTGTTGACGGGGAGCCAGTGCAGGTCCCTCAGGTGACCGGAGATGTGGCTGAGTCGGGGGATGTCCAGGATGAGTTGGGCGGAGGCGTTCTGGATGCGTTGGAGTCTTTTCTGTAGCTTGGCTCTGGTTCCGGCGTAGAGGGTGTTTCCGTAGTCCAGTCGGCTGGTGACGAGGGCCTGGGTGACCGTCTTCCTGGTTTCGGTCGGGATCCATCGGAAGATCTTGCGAAGCATGCGAAGGGTGTGAAAGCATGATGAGGAGACGGCGTTGACTTGTCTGGTCATCGAGAGGGAGGAGTCCAGGATGAAGCCCAGGTTGCGTGTGTGGTCTGTTGGCTTGGGGGCGGTGCCCAGGGCTGGGGGCCACCAGGAGTCGTCCCAGGCGGAGGGTGATGGTCCCAGGATGAGGACTACCGTCTTGTCTGAGTTCAGTTTCAGGCGGCTGTTCTTCATCCACTCGGCGACGTCTTTCATCCCTTCATGTAGGCTGGTTCTGGCGGTGTCGGGGTCTCTGGTAAGGGAGAGGATCAGCTGGGTGTCGTCGGCGTAGGAGATGATGTTGAGGTTGTGTTGGCGTGCAATGGCAGCAAGAGGTCTCATGTAGACGTTGAAGAGGGTGGGGCTGAGTGATGATCCTTGCGGGACGCCGCAGATGACTTCGGTGGCCTCGGATCGAAACGGGGGGAGGCGGACTCTCTGTGTTCTTCCAGCGAGGAACGAGATGATCCACTCCAGTGCCTTCTCTTGGATGCCAGTGTTGCTGAGGCGTTGGACTAGGGTGCGGTGGCAGACAGTGTTGAACGCTGCGGAGAGGTCCACTGTTTCCCAGTTGTCGAGCAGGGCTCGAATGTCGTCGGTGGCTGCGATGAGGGCGGTCTCGGTGCTGTGGTTGGCTCTGAAACTGGACTGCGATGGGTCGAGGGATCCGTTCGTCTCGAGGAAGGCGGCAAGCTGTCTGTTGGCGATCTTCTCGATGACTTTGGCAGGAAAAGGGAGGAGCGAGATGGGTCGGAGGTTCTTGAGGTTGGTGGGGTCCGCTGTTGGTTTCTTCAGTAGGGCGCTGAGCTCAGCATGCTTCCAGCTCTCCAGGAAGGTGGCAGTGTTGAAGGAGGTGTTGATGACGTCCCGGAGTTGGGGTGCGATGGTGGAGTCGGCCTTGTTGAAGATGTGGTGGGGCAGGGGTCTGTTGGAGATCCGGAGTGGATGGTGTTCATCGTGCGGGCTGTGTCTTCGGTGGTCACCGTGGTCCAGGTGCGGAGGGTGGCGGTGGGGTGCATTGGTTCGACGGTTGGGTGCGTGGATGGTGTGCCGAAACTGTTATGGATGTCGGCAATCTTGCGGTGGAAGAATGAGGCGAGGGAGTCGCAGAGATCTTGTGAAGGGGTGAATTCGTTGTTGCCGGTGCTGGGGTTGGAGAACTCCTTGACGATGCTGAAGAGTTCCTTGCTGTCGTGGGCGTTGTTGTCCAGTCGCTCCTTCAGTGATTTCTTCTTGGTGGTGCGGATGAGCTGGCGATGCTTGCGGGTGGCGTGTTTGAGGGCGGTCATGTTGTCAGTGGTCTGGTCGAGGAGCCAGGCTTTCTCGAGGGTGCGGCAGGTCTTCTTGGAGTCCTTGAGTTCGTCGGTGAACCAGGGGGCCTTCTTGCTTCTGGGTCTGCTGGGAGGGTTCTTCAGTGGTGCGAGGTCGTCGGCGCAGGCGGTCAGCCACTGCGTGAAGTTGCGGGCTGCTTCGTTGAGGTCCGTTGTGCTGGCAGGTGGGTTCTGGCAGAGGGAGGTGGTGAGCTGGTCGGCGCGGATCTTGCTCCAGCTCCTGTGAGGAACCTGCTGCGGGTGGTGGTGGGTTGTGGTTTTTCTGAAGCTGAAGTGGACGCAGCTGTGGTCGGTCCAGTGGAGTCCGGTGGAGTGGCTGAAGGTGATGTGCTTGCTGGATGAGAAGACGGGATCAAGCGTGTGGCCGGCGTAGTGGGTGGGGGTGTTGACCAGTTGCTTGAGTCCGAGGTTGGCGAGGTTGTCCAGCAGGGTGACAGTGTTGCGGTCCTTGTTGTTCTCCAGGTGGAAGTTGAGGTCCCCTAGGAGGATGTAGTCGGCGGAGGGGAGGGCGTGTGGGCTGATGAAGTCCGTGATGTCTTTGCTGAATTGTGTGCGTGGTCCCGGGGGTCTGTAGATGAGGGTGCCTCTGAGGGTCGTCTTTGGGTCGGTGTGAATCTGGAAGTTGAGGTGCTCGGCGGCGGCGAAGGTGTCGTTGGAGTCGGTCGCGATGCGGATGGTGTTCTTGTGGACGATGGCGATGCCTCCTCCGGCGCACAATCGGCGTATCCGCTGCGCGTCCGCGCGGTCGCCATTTAAGGCTAAGTGGGAGGGAGGAGCAGCTGGGAGGCGGGAGCGGGGAGGACACAGAACAAAAGGGGGCGTGGCCGCGTGAACGGTGGCGGGGAGCGGGGCGGGCAAGGCACAGGGGGAAAACAACCACGTAGAAACAATAAGGCAGTCAGAATACAACAATACAGCAAATTATAACAAAAATACGGCGGAACTGCAGGGGCAAGGGACAGCGAGGCAGGCACCTAGGGCGGCAAGGCAGACGGCACAACGAGGCTGCGAGCAGCAGCGAGGGGCACACACACAGCTGGTGGCCGTGTGGCGCGGGGGTGTCCTGAGAACAGGTCACACTCACCTGCGCCGCGCGGTCGCCATTTAAGGACAAGTGGGAGGGAGGAGCAGCTGGGAGGCGGGAGCGGGGAGGACACAGAACAAAAGGGGGCATGGCCACGTGAACGGCGCGGGAAGCGGGGAGCGGGGTGGGCAAGGCACAGGGGGAAATCAACCACGTAGATACAATAAGGCAGTCAGAATACAACAATACAGCAAATTATAACAAAAATACGGCGGAACTGCAGGGGCAAGGAACAGCGAGGCAGGCAGCTAGGGCGGCAAGGCAGACGGCACAACGAGGCTGCGAGCAGCAGCGAGGGGCACACACACAGCTGGTGGCCGTGCGGTGCGGGGGTGTCCTGAGAACAGGTTACCTGTTCTCACCTGTATACTAATGTAAGCAAAATACTACATGATATTGTGTATGATAAAGGAGGGTGGTGGTAAGTCACCCCTTCTGAAGCTGTTGAAGGTAAATGAGTGCATTCATAGCAATCCTTTATGTCTATTGCTTGTGTGAATTCTGGAACTCATATATAATGAACATTTGTAGAATGATCTTCTGCTTTGTAATTCACAAATTATGCTTTTAACATTGCCTAATCTGTTTCTGTGTATAGCTGTCTCAGGAATATTTTTTGACCTAATCTCCAGATCTGATGTAAAATAATACCCTACTAATACTATTATGATCACTAATAATGTTACTAAAAATGTAGTAGCCATAATAATCTTGCATCTATTTCTATTTAGGCAACAGACGTTTGTCTGTAATCAGATCGTTAAGCAAACCACAGCAGCAATAATTCAACAATTCAGTTCAAATTATTTCAGATTATTTTGAGCACTTTCTTTTTTGTGGTTAGTTTTCAAAACAGTCTTTCTTAAGCAATTAGTTCTTTTATCTCTATAATTACAGCAATCTTTGTATATTCATTCTTAGACCTACTCCATCTTCTTCTAAATGTTATCTCTTCTCTTCTTCAGCAGCCTCCGACCTAGGGAAATTTTCATAAAAGACAAAAATATTTTTAGGTCAATCTTTTTGCAAATCTTACTCTTTAACAAAGTCTCTCAAACTTTTCAGAAATCTTTTTCAAACAACTTTTTTCCAATTGTCTTTTAGTGTGATGCCATGGGGGCTCATACAGTTCTGAACTCAGGACATCCAAATCTGATATGGGTGTGTTATGTTATGTTATATTGGGACTTCCCAGCGCTGGTAGCAGAGAGAGGAAGGTGAGGGAGGAAACTCATGGTCAGAGAAAGAGCCAGGCCTTCACCGCCCTTCTGAAGGACAGGTGGTTGGGGATGCTTATGATGGAAAGAGGCAAGGAATTCCAGAGGACTGGTGCAAGCACTTTAAATGAACGACCTTCCGCTCTGGATCTGTGAAACCGCGGAACTCGTGCCAGACAGAGATCAGCCGTGGCTAGAACACACCTCGAAATAAAGGGAAGGCATAGATCGCACAGAATCACTGGGCCCGAACCACAGAGAATCTTATGAGTGAAGCAAAGCACTTTAAATTGTATTCTCTGCTCTATAGGCAACCAGTGAAGTAGGCGTAGAAGGCCGGAGACTGAGCAGTGCCTGGGGAGGGCAAACAGCATATGGACTGCGGCGTTCTGGGGGCGTTGTAACCTTTGGGTCACAGACTTGTTGGAACCAAGGAGCAGTGCATTGCAGTAGTCCAGCCTGGCTAGGACAATATCTTGAACAATCAGCTGGCGAGTGTGGGGATCAAAGAAGCCTAGTATGGGTTTTAGGCCCGGAGCAAGGCGAAACAGGTTCCTGTAACAGATTGGCATGATCTTCCAAGGTGAGGGTGCTATCAACCTAGATGCCTAGATTTTTTCAACAGTTTTCAGCAGAAGGGGAGCGTCTAGCTCCAGGGGCCACCAACTACTACCCTAGAGATGGGAGTCTCTGTCTAGAAGGAGGATCTCAGATTTGGAAGAGTTCAGTTGAAGACAAGTGTCCTTCATCCAGGCAGAGATGGCGGTCAAGTCCTCTTCAAATTTAGCTGCATCTTGACTAGGGTCGTTGGTGAAAGAGAGCACCAACTGTGTGTCATCCGCGTATGACACCAGGGAAATGTTTTAGGCCCTGCCAGCAGAGCCAGCGGCCGGATGAACACATTGAACAGGGTAGGGCTCAATGCTGAACCCTGAGTGATGACACATTCTAGCGAATATATGAGGGAGTGGAAAGGCAAAGCGATGACTTGAAAGATCCTGTTAGTCAGAAAAGAAGTGAACCAGGTGAGGACTTTGTCAGTAATACCAATCTCCCACAGCCGAAAAAGCAGGATGTTATGGGAGACTGTATCGAAGGTGGCACTGAGATTGAGTAGAATCAGTACTGAGGTTCTGCCCTCATCCAGGGAGGCTCTGAGTTGCTCAGTGACCACCAGTAAAACTGACTCAATACCAATGGCGGGGTCTTAAGCCATTTTGGGAGGGGTCTAATATGGAGTAGGATTCCAGGTACTTAGTCAGGATGGTGTTCACATGGGATTCAGTGATTTTGGATAAGAAAGGGAGCAAAGAAATCAGGCAGTAATTCTCTGGTCTAGAGGCATCTAGAGACAGCTTTGTCAATAGGGGGAACACTTTTGCATGTTTCCAGGATTGCAGAGTCAGACAAGGATAGGAATAGATTAATAAGTTCCAGGCAGCTGGGTAGGAGACAGTCTAGGAACTTTATGAAGAGGTCGGGTTTTAAAGGGGTCTGGAGTTCCGGACTTTATCTTAGTAAGCAGAGCCTAAAGGCCATTGGTAGTAATCGAAGGAAGGGCTGGGAGGGAATATTTCTCAGTCCCAATAGGGCGGCCTTCCAAGTGGGCAAGGACTGTCCTCTTAGGGCAAAGACTGTTATAGATACCCTCAACCTTGCTCATAAAGTAGGTGGCCAATACCTCACATTGAGCATTTGACGTTATTGTGTTTTCAAGGGCCAGAGAGGGGATTTTCACAATATCCTTTAAGAGAGAAAAGATCATTTTATAGGGGTTGTTACTAGTATTGATTTTATTGGCAAAGGCTGGCAGTGCGGGACTCTCAAACTAAGTTATGGTAGGCTTTGATGGCAGTTCTATATTGAGCTTTAATAGTGGAATCATAATAGCGCCTCCAGGCATGTTCTAAAACCTTGCAATTGTTCCTGGCTGCTATGAGTGATTCGTCAAACCAAAGATTGCCCCTGTTTTCTTGGGATAAGTCCATTTGGCAGGAATGCATTTGTCCAGTGCCTGATTGACCCACCCCCTAAAGCAGTCATTGGCTATCTCAATGTTGGTGGGCAGTGCTGGTTTTAGAGTGCCAAGAGTATCTTGGAAGGTAGTGGGAACTAGTTTGTGCCATGGGCGTTTGTATAGAGTTGCAGTGAGGCTGTGTTTTAGAGCCTGCTAGGTGCATAGTGAAATGGACGAGAAAGTGATCCGGCATGCAATGGGTGACAGGGTCAGGACCTCTAAGAACTGAATGTTAGAGAAGACGGGGTCAAGGAGATGGCCACCCTTAAGCATAGGCCCTGGAACCCACTGTGACCATTGGCACGCTGCCAAATCGCCTAATAAATTGTGGATGTTTGGATCGTTTTGGGACACCAGGTGGAGATTCTAATCTCCAATGATGCAGCATTAACTACTGATTCTCTAAAGAATTTGGACGGACCTGGAAGGCAGTAAATAAGTAGTCCCGAAAACATAAATTGTCTGTTAGTGCACTTTTAAAGATAACACAATTTTACAGTCCAGAAGGGTTTCCTGAGTAAGACTACATGCGTAAGTGGCTTTATATATCACTGCAATGCCCCCGCCTCTCCCCCTTCCTCTATTCACATTCCTCATGGCATATCCTGAAAGCATGGCCAGGGCGGGGATAGTGGCAGATTCCTGAGAGAGCCATGTCTCGTTCAAGAATAAAATGTCAAGAGACTATTCGGCTAATAGGTCGAACACTTCTGCATGTTCAACACTTGATTCATGCAGTAAATCTAATCTGGTGCAGATTACCTTCTATAAAGCGATTGTGCTCTTTTTTGATCTCCTTAGTAGTTGTTGATCTTCTTCAGTATCTCTTACACCGCTTGAATCTGTCTCCTCAGCAATTGTTCACGGTCTACTGTCAACTAACACACTTGACCTCAGTTTTCTCCGGCTATAGTTTCTTGGCCATTCAGCACTGCGGGTGACTCTTCTTGTTCCAGCACTTGTTTCTTCACCTATATCATCTTCTTGTTCTGCTGCTAATTCTTCAGGTTAAGCTCTTGCCTATTCTTCTACTTTAAATATATTGATGCCACTTTTTGTGATCACAGGAACCTGTATTGGTGTGACCACTTGTTCTTCACCCCAGTCTTGCTGTATCCCTCATCGAGCGGGTACAGCTTGTGACAGTTCTGTCACTAGTGCACTCTGTTCTGGCTCATAGAATACTACTTCTTCACATGGATTCCTTACTCTCCTGGTGTGTGAGGTGTGCACCGAATTTGGTATCCAGCCACACTTGACAGCAGTGTTCATTGTTAAGATGATCTGATAGGGGCCATTCTATCTTGGTTCTAGACAAGACTTCTGGACTTGTTTCTTCACCACCACCCAGTCACCGGGTCAGAGGTTGTGGCACTGCTCCTGATGTGGATTTAAAGTGGCAGCCTCAACCTGATGAGAAACAGAATATACCACATTAGCCAATCCTTTCCAACAATCAAGTATATCATCTGTAATCTTCAAAAGTGCATTTGCAGGCACTGCAGGTAGTCTCATCACATGCTCCATGAGGATTTCATGTTGCGATAACATTGTCTTCCTATCAGGAATATTTCAGAGACTCAACAACACCAAAGGCAGAGCATCAGGCCATTTTGTTGAAGTGGATGCACAAACCTTTTCTAATTGGGTCTTTTCGGTTCCACTGCTATTCTACTATACCAGAAGCCTCTGTTCGATAGCTTCAGTGTAATCTCTGCTCAATCTGTAATGCTGCACATATTCTCAGGATCTCATTATTGAAATGAGTCCCCCGATCGGATTCCAGAGAAACTGGTAGCCTGTACTTAGGTATTGGCTCTCGCAACAACACTTGAGCTACAGTGACACTATCATTCCGCCATGTTGTGTAGGCTTCCACCCATTGAGAGAAAAGGCACACTATAACCAGGACATATTTCAACCTGTAACAAACAGGCATCTCAATAAAGTCAATTTTCATCCTGTTCAAGGAACCACCTGATCTCCCTACATGTGACGGTCATCGGCTGTAGCGGGCATGGGCCTGGCCGCACACACCCCCGCGAGTCCTCAGGCAGCTGTGGGAGACGAGGTAGGCAGTCCGAGAACCGAAAGGACTACAACTCCCAGGAGGCAATGGGGCAGGACTTACGTAAACTCAGCTCACGGGGGGGGGGAGAGGCCTACCCTATATAAGCACCGCCTCAGTGATGAGACGGTGCTTGACAATCCTTCATGGAAGCCGACGGCGAGGGATCACTTCCAGTCCCCCTCGCGTAATCTACAACTGAATATCCCGTCAAGCTGGAAACTCGCGGACGCTTGCCTTCCCGCTTGGAGTTTCCGTTCCTGCAATCAACCCGCCGGGCGCCGTAGCGCGCCCTTCCAGACCCCGAAGAACCCGAGACTACAAAGTGGAGCTCCGAGGGCGGACGCTTTCCTTCCCGCCTCGGAGTAAGTGTTCTGCTTTAAGGGCGGACGCTTTCCTACCCGCCGGGCGCCGTGGTGCGCCATTCCTGACTCCGCGGATCCCGAGACTACAAAGAGGAGCTCCGAGGGCGGACGCTTTCCTTCCCGCCTTGGAGTGAGTTTGGTGCCTTGAGGGCGGACGCTTTCCTACCCGCCTCAAGGTCGAAGATACGAGACCCCGTCGTGACAGGTAACAAGTATCTAGTCACCCTGAATTCATACTCTTATTTTCGTAGGGAAACATTTCCGAACCGCTGTCTGTGAAGTTAACAGCCAGGCGGATTACTTCCAGAACTACTATTGCTTATGACTTGTATCCTAAGGAGGGAGGGGTGAAAACAGTACCAAGGAAGGGACATCTACTCCTACCTAAACCTGTGAGTATCTGAAGAGTTTAGCGTAGGGGGGTACGCATTGTGTAATACCGCTAACACTGATAGTTGAACCGAACCCTGTCCTTTGTCATTTGTGCAGGACGTCGTTAGGAGGCGCCTATACAGCTGCGTTCCCCTGCCCGAGATCAAGACCCTCCGCACTACCACCTGAGTGCTTTCACTTCCCTGTTCTCGTGGGTGCTCTTTCCCAGAGTTGTGTCCTCTACGCTGTGGGGGAGAGTGTCCTGGAGAATAGGGGGGCCTTTCTGCTTGCTGTCGTCCCCGCTGGCTGCTGTGCAAGGTTAGTGGCTTGTTCTCTCTCTCTTGCGCCACTGACACTCTGACAGATTGTCAAGCCCAAGTTAGACGACTAGCCTGGACGATGGACACCAATGTGATTTTATCTTCCCTACTGGATAGCCTCACAGCTCTCCAGCAGGAGGTTCAGACCTCCCGATTTGAAAATCAGGATCTCAGAAGGGAAATGGGTACCCTGCGTAGAGAGGTGGCGGGATTGTCCCGCAAGGGTACAGGTGCGGGCTCATATATCAGAGAAGCCACTTTACCACCTCCGGGACACACGGCATCTCCCCCTGTTACAGCCAACCCTCCAGTGGGTGGGTTCTTTTCCGTCCCTCCTGACCCTGCCATGGCTTCTGACCCTACCCCTATGGTTCATGTCATTCAAAACACAGGTATCCCTCTGGCACCACCCGAGCGTTTCTACGGAGACCCGAAGAAATTCGAGACATTTCTAAACCAATGCAGACTCCATTTCTTATGCAAGCCCGTAGTCTTCCAGAACGATGCTGCGAAAACCGCATTTATGATGTCTTATATGGGGGGAAACGCGGCCAGTTGGACCATACCGCTGATGGAGAGAAATGACCCCATGCTGCATGCCTTGCCTGACTTTTGTACCGCCATGAGGAAATTGTTTGACCGAAAGTCGCATATGCTAACTCTGGACCGAGAACTACTAACCATTCGTCAGGGATCTCAAGACCTGCTGACATACATAACCACCTTTAACAGGTTAGTGGTAGAAACCGACTGGCCCCAGGAGAAAAGAACCTCATTGTTTTACCAAGGGTTGAGAGGGGAATTGAAAGACGTCCTCTCTCAAGTGGTGCAATTGCCGCAAACCTGTGAGGAATTGATAGATCTTACAGTGCAATTAGACCATCGCCTGTTGGACCGAAAGGGAGACAAGGGCAGAGGAGAAGCTCGAGGATGGTACCCCAAACCAAAACAAACCATAGACGAACACCCCAAGACAATGGATGGAACAGAGCCCATGCAACTCGGGGGTATCCGAGGTCCCCTCACCACTGAAGAAAAGGAAAAACGGCGTAAACTGAAGCTATGCCTATATTGCGGGAAAGGAGGGCATTTCATTAGGGAATGCAGAGCCAGAGCCCAACTCCCGGAACGTGGGGTCCCAACACGGACACAAGCAGTGGTGGGAACCCAAGAAGCGGTGGAAAACTGAGTAGCCCGAACCAGAAAGAGATCGATGGGTCGGGTGGTCAACATTCACAGGTCTCTAATGTCATCGCAAACACGCTACAACCGGCGGTGGCTCATTTATGTATAGGAGTGGAGTTGTGGGTAACTCAAAACAAACCCCTGGACACAGCAGCACTGTTGGATTCGGGTGCTATCGGGAATTATATGGACCTGGGGTATGCATCCACCATCGGTGTTCAGTATGAAACTAAGACAAAACCTGAGTATGTGAATGCTGTGGATGGATCAGCTTTAACCTCAGGACCTGTCACCTCACATACACTTCCGTTATTAATGAGAGTCAACACAGAGCACTATGAGTATATTCAATTCGATCTCATCGATGCACCACAATTCAGACTCATCCTTGGCATGCCATGGCTTACGCTCCACGATCCTGTTATTAGCTGGGCGACACGTACAGTGTCTTTGACCTCCGATTACTGTCAACAGACGTGCTATCAACAGACAGCACCTTCAATAATTCCCATGGACACGCAAGCCAGTCTCTTGGCGGTTGCATGTGCACAAGAAAACCGCAGCAGTAACAGCATCTTACCTGAGGAGTACGAAGAGTATAGACCTCTATTTGATAAGCAAAAAGCTACGCGACTACCTCCGCATCGTGAGTATGATTGTTGTATCGAATTAACACCTGGAGCCAACATCCCCTGCAGTAGGGTTTACGCTTTAACGGAAACCGAGACCTTGTACCTAAAGAATTATATTGAAGAAAACCTGGCTTCCGGATTTATCACTCCCTCCTCGTCACCGGCGTCGTCCCCTCTTTTCTTCATACCGAAGAAAGATTGTGACGAACTCAGACCCTGCATTGACTATATCATCTGGTACGGGTCAAAAGCGGGGATGAGTGGAAAACCGCATTCCGGACTAAATTCGGACTTTTTGAGTACCGAGTGATGCCCTTTGGGCTATGCAACGCCCCGGCGGCATTCCAATACTTCATGGATGAAGTACTAAGGGGGTTGCTTGACACTACCTGCGTAGTGTATATAGACGACATCCTCGTCTATTCTTCCTGTCCCCGAGAGCATGTCAAGCACGTTAAAGAGGTCCTAAGTAGACTCCAACAACATAATCTATATGCAAAACTGGAGAAGTGTCTCTTCAATGTCCAGGAGGTAGCATTTTTGGGATACGTAATCACCGCTCAGGGATTTCAGATGGAAACCGGAAAGATTGAGGCCATCACTCATTGGAAAACCCCGCAACATGTGAAATCCATCTAGAGTTTTTTAGGTTTCGCAAACTATTATAGGAGGTTTATCAAGGACTTTTCAAAGATAATACATCCCATCTCCTCTCTATTGAGAAAAGGCGTTCCGTTTGTATGGGGAGAAGAAGCCGAAAGTGCCTTCCAGTTGTTAAAATCCAAATTTACACGAGCTCCCATCCTTCGACACCCGGACACACACCTCCCTTTCATAGTGGAGACAGATGCCTCACAGTACGCTTTGGGAGGAGTACTGTCACAAAGACATCCAACAACAGGACAAATACACCCCGTGGCATACTTCTCCAAGAAACTTACACCCAGTGAAATAAATTACTCAGTAACTGATAAGGAACTGCTGGCCATAAAAAGGGCTTGCGAAGAATGGAGACACTATCTTATGGGAGCCCAACATACCGTTGAAATTTACACGGATCATCGCAATCTCCTATTTCTAAAGACTGCTAAGGCCCTTACACCTCGCCAATTACGATGGACCCTTTTCTTCGCAGAATACGACTTCGTAATAAAGTACCGCCCGGGACCCCAGAATGGGAAAGCTGATGCGCTCTCCCGCAGTCTGACCACAGAAGAGGAACCACCGACAGACAGTCCGTTTATTCTTGAAGAAACGGTGTTTCATGACAAATCCATAGCTCTCCTGACCTCACGAGACTTCGTGGCAGAAGTCAAGACAGCCACAGAAGGAATGGACGTGCAAACCTGGCTAGATGAGGGCCCTGACCATAGAACTTTGGAGAATGGTTTGTTATACCATTACCAAGCATTGTACGTGCCCCTCCCTGACCTGCAAGTACAAGTCCTGAGATGGGCCCACGATTCTTTCTTAGGAGGGCACTTGGGGGTTCACAAAACGACGGCCTGCGTCGAACGTTCGTTCTGGTGGCCATCAGTGAAAGAAGACGTCCGGAACTACGTGACAAGTTGTAGTGTATGTGCACAAGGGAAAGCTAAACACTCCAAACCCACTGGACTACTTCGGCCAATACCTATCCCTCCTAGACCTTGGCATACAGTGTCCATGGATTTTATAGTAGAGATGCCCCCCTATCAGGAATACACAACAATCCTGGTGATAGTGGATCACTTAACAAAAATGGGTCACTTTATACCAGTGAAAGGGCTTCCCTCATCCTCTGAACTAGCCCAGCTAGTCTTACAACACGTAGTGAGAGCCCACGGAATACCCAGTGTTTTTATTACGGACCGGGGAACACAGTTCACCTCCCACTTCTGGAAGGCCTTATGCAAGGCAATGGGGATCGACGCTCGCCTATCATCCAGCTATCACCCACAAACGGATGGAAAAACCGAAAGGCTGAACCAGACGTTGGAGCAGTACCTACGATGCTTTGCTATCCAAAACACCACGGATTGGGTCACGTTGTTGTGGATGGCAGAATTTGTCTATAATAACGCAGACCATGCTACCTTGGGATGCCCCCCCCTTCTATTGCCTAAACGGACACCATCCCAACATGCTCCCGTTTGAGTGGCCAGTAGTAACTAAACTTCCAAGCATACAGGAGCATCATGCTTATCTTAGGGCGGTCCTATTGGATGCAAAACAACACTTGCTGACAGCCCAGGCAGCACAAAAAAGGTGCGCTGATGAAAAAAGAACCAAAGAACCCGATTATCAGGTTGGAGACAAAGTTTGGTTAGCCACAAAACATTTACATCTCAAAGGGGCGGGAAAGTTGAAACCCAGGTACATAGGTCCGTACAGTATCGAGAGGATTATCAACCCCGTCACCATGAAACTGACCTTACCCCCGGCATGGCGCATACACCCTGTATTCCACGTATCCCTGCTCCAACCATGTCCAGCGTACATGAGATTACCTGATCGGCCCCTTCCCATAGATGTAGAAGGTCAGGAAGAATATGAGGTCCAGCAACTGTTAGATTCTAGACTGGTCAGGGGAAGGGTTCAGTACTTAGTTGAGTGGAAAGGGTATGGAGTGGAAGATAGAACCTGGGAACCATTGCAAAATCTCCACTGCCCAGACCTACTAGACCTCTGTCATAAGAACAATCCAGGGAAACCAGGCCAACCGCCGAGACGACGGTCCTTACGGGGGGGCTCTGTGACGGTCATCGGCTGTAGCGGGCATGGGCCTGGCCGCACACACCCCCGCGAGTCCTCAGGCAGCTGTGGGAGACGAGGTAGGCAGTCCGAGAACCGAAAGGACTACAACTCCCAGGAGGCAACGGGGCAGGACTTACGTAAACTCAGCTCACGGGGGGGGGGAGAGGCCTACCCTATATAAGCACCGCCTCAGTGATGAGACGGTGCTTGACAATCCTTCATGGAAGCCGACGGCGAGGGAACACTTCCAGTCCCCCTCGCGTAATCTACACCTGAATATCCCGTCAAGCTGGAAACTCGCGGACGCTTGCCTTCCCGCTTGGAGTTTCCGTTCCTGCAATCAACCCGCCGGGCGCCGTAGCGCGCCCTTCCAGACCCCGAAGAACCCGAGACTACAAAGTGGAGCTCCGAGGGCGGACGCTTTCCTTCCCGCCTCGGAGTAAGTGTTCTGCTTTAAGGGCGGACGCTTTCCTACCCGCCGGGCGCCGTGGTGCGCCATTCCTGACTCCGCGGATCCCGAGACTACAAAGAGGAGCTCCGAGGGCGGATGCTTTCCTTCCCGCCTTGGAGTGAGTTTGGTGCCTTGAGGGCGGACGCTTTCCTACCCGCATCAAGGTCGAAGATACGAGACCCCGTCGTGACAGGTAACAAGTATCTAGTCACCCTGAATTCATACTCTTATTTTCGTAGGGAAACATTTCCGAACCGCTGTCTGTGAAGTTAACAGCCAGGCGGATTACTTCCAGAACTACTATTGCTTATGACTTGTATCCTAAGGAGGGAGGGGTGAAAACAGTACCAAGGAAGGGACATCTACTCCTACCTAAACCTGTGAGTATCTGAAGAGTTTAGTGTAGGGGGGTTCGCATTGTGTAATACCACTAACACTGATAGTTGAACCGAACCCTGTCCTTTGTCATTTGTGCAGGACGTCGTTAGGAGGCGCCTATACAGCTGCATTCCCCTGCCCGAGTTCAAGACCCTCCACACTACCACCTGAGTGCTTTCACTTCCCTGTTCTCGTGGGTGCTCTTTCCCAGAGTTGTGTCCTCTACGCTGTGGGGGAGAGTGTCCTGGAGAATAGGGGGGCCTTTCTGCTTGCTGTCGTCCCCGCTGGCTGCTGTGCAAGGTTAGTGGCTTGTTCTCTCTCTCTTGCGCCACTGACACTCTGACACTACATGGCTCAGTGTCACAGGTCTTTTTCCCTCTGTTTATCTTCTATGTTACACATCTTTGGCACAGTTTCCCTGCAAACATTCTAAATGTGGCATTAAACTAATTCTGCCTTTACCGCCTCAACATTGCATACCTCCCTATGTGTGCTGCACCATGGCAATGTTGTGTAATGGGAAATAGTAAACTGTCTGCCAATATTGGTCTTCCATCTGCTGATATCCAGATGTCATATGCATTTTTCTCACATCCTGCTCCGATCCATCCCAATTGTTCACTTCTGAAACATTGTCCTGCAATTCTTTTAATTCTTCTTAGGTATCAGCTACTGACAACAACATTAATAAAGCAGTATCTCCTCCCGACTCATTTGTGTCTCATTATATTTTAATGCCACAAGTGCACAATATTGTGCAAATTCATAGCATATCTGTTTCCCACTGTGACAAATATATTGCCACTCTAGCGAGCTGCATATTTAACCACTGCCATTCTGCTAGCAGCTGTAGTGCTTCAAGCACATTTCTTACATGTACCTTGTTACTAATCAGGTTTCCCAGAGAAGTCATGAAACCTTTCTGGGACCATAAATGTCTCAAATCATCAACCAGACTAAAGCCACAATGATCCACTGCAAATATAGTTACTTTCAATTGGGCTGTTAGACTGCAGGCTGTTGTAAGGGCAATCAGTTCTGCAACTTAGGCGGAGGTAACATTTGAGAGCCATGACGCTTCTACAATTTCTTGAATTGTGCAGACAGCTTGAGCTGCTCTCAAGATACCTTCATTGTTTCTCAAACATGAGCCAGTGACAAACGTTACATAATCAGGCTCAATTAAGGGTTCATCTTTTATGTCGGCCCTTGGCTTGGTGCATAAGTCTGTGACATCAAGACAATCATGTTCAACATCATCATTGAAATTTACAGGCATTAGGGTTGAAGGATTGAGTAACCGTCCACATGTTACTACTATCTTTTCTTCAGAGAGCAACTGATGCTCATATCTAGTGAGGTTGGTATTTGTCATGTTTTGGGTTTTCAATCTGGTAAGCAAGACTTATACAGAGTGAGGGACCATAACAGTTAAAAGAAGTCCCTTAACTATGCTTTCATATCTCTCAAGACTGACCCCCACTGCTGTGGCCACCTTAGGGCAGGTAGGCAGTCCTGTGGCTACAGGGTCAAAGGTGGATGAAAAATAAGCCACAGGTCTTTGGTAATCTCCATGCATCTGAGTAAGTACTGAGAGAGCAAAGCCCTCCCTCTCACTACAGAACAATGTAACTATCTTACTATAATCAGGCATTCCTAGTTCCAGGCACAACAGAGACTCTCTCAGCTCTAGGGCACTAATTGTCCCATGCGGATTACACACATCTTTGTGTGTCAGCCTTAGTAAAGGCTTAGTCATTAGGGAAAATTTTGGAATCCCTTGTCTACTATAGCCTACTATAGCCAACTATTCCCAGGATCATTCTGGCTTCCCAGTGATTTAGAAAATGGCCTCCAGTCTCTCTGGTGATCCTTTGCCTGCTCCTTTCTCAATAATTTGTTACAAGTATTGGACTTTTTGAAATATTGCAGTTTATCTGGTGACACTCAATGTCGTTTTTCAACCAGGTGATTTAAAAGGGCAATGGTGTCCTGTACACAAGCTTCTTGTGTCCCTGATTCCACAAGTAAGTCATCAATGTACTGTACAAGAACTGATCTGTAGGGCATTCTCAGGGACTCCAGTTTCTTTTTCAATATCTAGTTGAAAATGGATGGGCTCTCTGTATACCCCTGTGGAATTTGGCACCATGCCAAAACTCTCTCTGTGCGGTGGTGTGGCATGGTGTGGTGGGCAAGAACCAATGGATTAAACCCATATCTGTTGACTGGGGGTGAATGTTTACATTGTTCAGCATTCCAACCATCATCTGTTCTTTTTGCGAACCTCTCTCTGAACCCAAAGGAGAACAGGTACTGGCTGTCCTCATGCAATGTAACAGAAAAGAAAGCCTGACACAGATTCACTACTGTGAACCACTCTGCAGTACATGGGATTTTGAAAAGTATGGTGACTGAATTCAGTACCATGGAACAACAATGGTTTTAATCTTTCAGATGCCAAGCACAATCCGATATTTACCATTGGCTTTCTACAATCCCATACTTGGGGATTTGCAAGGACTTCCCATGATCTCCCTAAAAATGCCTTTTCTCAACATGTTTTCAATTACCGGAGTTGTTCCTGCAATTGTTTCTGGAGTCAAATTGTATAGTGGTGCTCTCGGATGCACAGCATTAGGTCTCACTTTTATTCTAACAGGTTCCACTCCTTAATCAGTACAATATCTTTCCCCGTGAAATCCCATACTTCTGGATTTACTGTTTCTTTTAAATCAGAAGGCACTTCTTCCACTGTCCTCACTGGGTACAATCCTACCGTTGTTTCTTGGTGTGCTATTTTGAACTCTACATCTTCATCATGTTTCTGGAATTCAACACAATTTGGAGTACAGTAAATAGTGCAATTTAACTTGCACAATAAAGCTCTCCCTAACAGGCTTACAGGACAAGAATCACTACCTTTAAATGAACCTTTTTTTACAGGAACCTTTTCTTAGACTGGGTTAGTTACCTGTTTGTTCGAAATTCCTACAATTTGGATCTTCTTTCCTGAAAGTGGTAGGTTCTGCTTTTCTAACAGTGTATCTGGTAGCTTCTGTTTTGATCAAAAATTACACTTGGTGTTCATTTACTTCTTCTTCTACACATTACACATTTTCCCCTCAAGTCTACCTCCAAGACTGTGTTAAGCACACAATCTTCCTTCACCCTCAGGCACCATCATTGGGAACTGTCAAAGCCAAAACTATCATTATCTAACATCGGGAACTGTTGAAATGCGTTCTGATTCTGAAATTAATTTAGATTTACCTTGGGCATCTGATTCAGATTGAATCTGAGGGTTCCCATATTTTTTGGGACCATCTAAGCTTGTGAAACTTGAATTTTTGGGGCCGGGTTCTGCATTGGCATTTGCATCTTGCGAACAGTTACAATATGCATCTGCATCTGATTTTCTACTTGCAGCAGACCATTTCCATTCATTCTATCTGGATGAAGTCTACATTCCTCTGCCAATAGCAGATTGTGACAAGGGCTAATTTTCTTCAACATCGCAATGTCTACACCAGTATTAGGATCAACCAGAACAACTCTACCTCTACCCATGGAACAAAACCTCCTTGAGTACCTTGTACTCCAGCTTGTAAACAAACACTGGCATACCACCAGCATTTTCTGCAAATGACTGATTCTAAAAACCTTTGTGAGCAAGCTTCATCTGGGCTAGCATGATTTTCTTCTTAATCTTTTTCTGCTTCATCTCTTGTTCATCACTGTAATACTTTGCATATCAAAGGATTTTATCCAATGATTTTGTTTGCCAATGAATCACACGCAGTTGTATATGGGTACTGACCTCTGGTCTTCTTAACCTAAGAACAAACTGAGACAGGGAAACCCCATATCATTAGGTTCGGGATAATCTCTTTCTGATGGATACATCTGCCAGTGGATTCCTCACCTTGTGAATATCCCCTGCGCCAGCAACATTCGGAAACTTTTGTAGCTCTCCATGCCGACGAGGACGACGTCACAGCATTAGGCATTAGGTTATTTCTAGTGCTTTGATGTTTCTTCTCCGCACTGTGTGTGTTGATATGCATATTGTGTACTGTGTATACTGTTTATGTATATTGCTGTCAGTCCGTCCGTGTGCCTCGAAGGCACGGAAAAAAGGGGCGGAACTGACGTCATCACGCCGAGGAGGTCTTCTTATGGAGCCGGTGACGTCAGCGGAGTCGCGAGCAGAGCCGTGCCTCTGTGACGTCGTCTTCGACCTCATCGGCGTGGACTGCTACAAAAGTTTCCGAATGTTGCTGGCGCAGGGGATATTCACAAGGTGAGGAATCCACAGGCAGATACTGTATCCACCAGAAAAAGCGTTACCGAAGGTAAGTAACTTGTTCTTCACTGTGCTGTTGAAACATCTGAAGCAACCGCTCGTAGTAATCATGCACTGACTCTTGTGAAGTTCTGTTAATCTTTACCCAATCAATATCCTTAGGAGGAACTTTACCTTTCAGAAATGTAATTACTGCTTCATATTTTTCCATAACCTTAGGAGATGGTACATTAGCACGGGCATCTCTCGTTAGCTCTGCACTCAGCCATTCTACAGCAACTTTACATTCAGCCCACAAATCATTTGGTACTACAATTTTAAAGAATGTATTCAAATCAGTACCTTTGATATGTTAACAAATCTGTCAACTTGTGTGTACCACTGCACGGGCCTGTGACCTAATTTTGGAAAATTATTCATAAATGCTGCAAGATATCCTATGCTCCGAGCCGAAGCTTCTCCTTCATCCATGGAACCTGTGAGTTATTGCTTGCTTGATCTACCCCTGATTCCTTCCTTTTCTTTTCAGTCTTTTTTGCCCATGTGTTTTGTCCAAATTCTCAAAATCACTCCATCTACAAATGCATTTTAGTAATGCAAAGATGTGTAATCGCATTCCTGAAGAACACATTTCTGAAATGGAACACTTTTAGAAATATCAACATCATATTTTCTGGCCACATCTTCAATCTATCATGTGTGAGTGCTGCATGTCTAATAATTTCTTTGCCAAAAGTTCTTTCTCTTGGTACGGGTTCAATTGATTGAGTTGTAATCAACCTTTATTTTTAACCTTTGGATATTCAGTGGTTTCTCCTCCGTCTGTTGTGTAATGACAATCTGACTTTCTGTCTTTTTATCCCCTGCCATCTCTTCAAACTATGGAGGAAAAAATCCCATCCCAATAACGTTGATCTCATCCGGTTTAATTGGTGCTGTAAGGTCCATCCTTCTCCCATCTCATAATGACTCAACTGTTTGCGGTGGTGTCCAAGTAAAAATTTGTGAATTGTTTGAAGTCTGGATAAACCCGGTCACAGGTGCTCCTCCAACAGCTTCCTGAGCTACAGTATCTGTAATAACATTATTAGGAGCAGTGAGTGTGCAAATCGCTAATGGTTGTGCTGTTACAACCCTAGTCAAGTGTGCTGGCATAGTTCCGATATGAGCAGTAACACCTGGAGGCATCACTGTAGGAGCAGTCTCAATTTGTGCAGGCACATTACTTGTTCTAGCAGGTTGTACAAAGGGCTGTGTCTTTCGTAGTGGTCTTTCAATTGGAAACATGTTCCGGTCAACAGGGGCTGTAGTGACTGTCGAAGCTCCCTTAGCGTTATTTACAGGGGCCGCATATGGTGGTGGATACACAGATAGCAATGCATTAGAACTTTCATCCCCTGAATCACTCTCAGTATCTGATTTCATTGCAGCTTCCTCCTCATCTTTATTCTGTGTCGTATCCTTTTTCGGTTTCCCAGGTTTGTCAGTAGTAATGGCTGTATACAGCCTAGTCCCTTCGACTATAGGTTTCCTAAATCTCTGTTGTTGTTCATCCCATCGAGCATCTGCATAATTACGCACTGCCTTTTTAGTCGTATTCTAATATTTTTTTCTCTCTCTAGCATATGCTGTTTTCTCTCAAACATTTAATGCTTCATATTGTGTAGGCCTGGGGCTGGCTTCATTTCAAATAGCTTTCTCTCTCAATCACCTTCAGATTGAATGTCCTATAGTATGGACAACTCAAAGGACTCTTATTTTCAGATATTTTGCACCATTGACAAAGCCTAATCATGTGTGTAAACCCACATTCGTGGTCTTATAATGTGCAGGACTGCCTTCAGGAGGTGCTTCTTCACATTTCCGTACTGAAATGGTCACATCACCATTCACAAAATTCGAAACACTTTTTAAACAATTCTTAATTTCAGATTATTTAGCAAAATAGAAAACAACGAAATTCAACAGCCAAATGTCTTGATTCTTTTCCGTAAACATTAGATTTCTTTTCTCCAACCCTGTTAAAGGTTTAATAATTGAAGACTCACAAACCAATCTCAATGTAGCACTTACACAGCAATTGACTTATTACAGTGCAGTACTCTGTTTTGTCACTAATCAATACCAGCGCAACAGTACATCAACCATCCAATGGCATGGTGGCACACTATGAAGTATGATCTCACTCTTCACAGCAGTTAATCCTCCTTTACAGTTTCTCTCGCACACACAACAATCAAATGCAAAATAAACAAAACCTTTTATGCTCCACTAAAAATTTGAATACAATTCAACAATCAGAATATTAAGGTTTTAACACCCTCTGACTTTGTCACACAAAAAATATTTCCACAGACCTGAATGAAATCTCAAGCAGTGGGCAGTCACCCATATTAATGCAGCTTCACCTTTGCTCAGGTAAGTTCCACTAACATCAATCAATATTAGTACAGTCACAATAAATTGTTAAACTACCTATCTCAATTACGTAATCAAAAGTACCTCACGACCTACACCACAAATCTCTACCTGACAACAAAAACCGTACAGTGAATCCTACACTTCTCAATATCTGTTTTATCTATCCTGGGGTCTTAGGCAACATCAAGCCCGCTAACCTTTTCAGCTTGTTCACAATAAGCACATAAACCTCACCTTTTCATTCAACATTCACACATCAGTGTCTCACCAAGGTCTCATAAATAAACACAACAATTAACTATCATGACGCATAACGCTATTGATACTCACACCTCCAAAACAGCAATCACCTTCGAAAATAGCACCTTGTCAGTCTCCCGATGTTGGGCTTTCGGCAAAAACTACAGCCAACACATGTTTTGTCGAGTTGTAGCACACATATGACTTTTTCAGGGCTGTAAAGCCAAAGTATAAACAGTTACCATCACTGTTCTTACATAAAGGCAAATTACACCCAAACACCCGTGTGCATGCCAACAAGGTTTCCATAACTAAATGTCAGTGTGAAAAGTGAATCCACACAGTTTCAGCAGAACCATCAGTATTATCCAATAGAGAAGAGAAAAGGATAAGGTGTCGAATTCAGTATCCCTATATTCTACACCGAAAGTTGTGAGGAAAAAAATGTAGAGGAGCGAAGCTCAAGTCCCAACAATTGAGTGTAAGAGAAGCCATTAATATGAATAAGTATTAAGATAAGAAACCAAAGTCTATAAACCCTTAATGTTCAAGAGTTCATCATCTGATTCCGTTGCCAGCTAAATTCACAATCCAATCGGGATAATACGCCGTTATAGTGAAATAAAATCCTGTAATTACAAACACAACCCGTTATCTAGTCCTCAGATTTCTGGCATACATACTAGCTAATGGTATAAATTATAAAATAGTGTAATCACCTTATGGCTCGCTCTCCCGAGCCTAATAGGTAAATATTGAGTTCTTGTCAGTACAGAAATTATCTTCACGGATGCATAATCTTCTATAAACTATAATCAGGGAAAAAGAGACACCAACCTAAGGAACTAATTTAGAACAGGAGAAAATCCAAAGGCATCAATCATCATATTTAGTTATGTGCGACATCCTACTTCCAAACATACATATGCTCATCTAGAATGTATAATAAGGCAGCAAAAAGTACTTGTCCAGATGACGTATAAAGGTGAAGTATATTACCTATAATGCAGAAACTAATAGCCAAGTATAAGATGCATATTCAGCAGGTATATTAGTTACAACCCATTCCAGCCATAGCCTCAATACGGATAATTACCGTTATTGGTAGATAACTATATTATCCCTGCCAATAATAGGCAAGATGAATGAGTCCAGATACGTTAAATCAGACCCCATTGCGACCTACAGTAAGTGCTATCATGTGGAAGCATCGCTGTAGTTATCTAATGTGAAGTTATATTCGTTGGTGACATCATAACATATTCAATAATGTAACCTGAATTGTAGTTGCTATGTAAACATTTATCCATCCTCCAGTGCCTATATAAACGAAGTAAAAATAACAATTATAATTACATAAACATATAATTATGTATTGAATGTTCCAAATAAATAATTTCAAATATATGTAAATGTTCAAGTCAATCTCGATATTGATAATGTGATTTGTGTGCATGCAAACTGAAAATGTAAAACCCTTAATCCCAGTAACCAAATGTGGTAACAGAGACTTCGACTAGATAGAATTAAGTGAAGAAATTAAGTGAAAGGACCTCGTGAAAAATGTGACCATCAGAACTTAAAACATGTTGCATGCTGAAGTAGAATACACCAGAAAACACGAAAGAATCCGTGCTATAAGTCTGAAAAATTTCACACTTCAAAAGAATATTCTAGTACGAATTTCAATAGTCCGTGTTCAGTGTGGTCGATGCTGTAAACATAGAGGAGGGACTTCCATAGCAGTCCTGCCAAAATTATGTCCGCCATGTTTAAGAAGTATGATATAGCATAAAATAGGGGAATACGTCGTAGATATTATATGAGGTGGTAAGTTTCATTGACGTCCACCCAAAGAAAGTCTCAAGTGAACCATGATTATGTAGATGTGTGCAAGGTAATGTAGATGTGCGAACCACACAAATGTTGCCTGACTCCAAGATGGTGGCAGTGTATCAAGGGACCATATGGTGATGTGTCAAAATCATTGTTGAAGTGGTGCGTGGGAGGAGATAAATGGGGTGGGGAGGCCGAGCAAGATTAAGGACGGAGACAAATTGTAGAGCTCAGTACAAATCAAAACCAAACAAGCGCTGTGCATGCAAAACCATAAGAAAATAGTTTGCTAAAAGTGGATGGATACAGTACTTTGCCGATGGGAAACTGATAGGAGAAACAACAGGGGGAACATGCATTGGTAAATGCAGGAAAATGTGCTACAGTCAATAGAAATGGAGGAAATGTAAGCGGCAAGCCAGGAAAGAGAGGGGGTGGGATGTAAGTGCCTTTTAAGTTTATATAAAAAGCAATCGATTTCTCAAGCACAGTGCAAGTGCTTTGCGGGCAAAACCGAAAAAACAAAAGCCAAACTGGCAGCCGCTGCTGAGAGAGGGACCTAAGCAATGCAACAAGGGAGGAATTTCAAATAAATAAACCATTTGAGATTGCATTCATGCCCTAGGTTACCAACCCTTCAACTCCTCTTTTCCCTCCTCATGGAATTGCAAGGGATGGCTGAGAAATAGGTACTAGCCTAGCCGTCACACCATCAGAATTTCTGGATTTATATCCTATTTTTCATGAAAACTGCATTCAGCGACTTTCTCTCCCTCTGCAGCCCAGATTTTCCATCCAGCAAGCTGCTTCACAGTACACAATAAACATCTAACAATAAAAAAATAATTATGATTTACTTCTGAAATTAAAGCTCATTATCCTGGGTGTACATTCAAAATCACCGGTCCTAGAACTTGACAAATATAGCTAATAAACAAGGCATAGTGAAACCCACAATTACCAAAGAAGACATTACAACATGGCTGAGGTTGGCAGTGAGAAGTCGGGGGAAGTGCTTGCAAGAAAAGAATAGCCCTTTAGCACTTTTCCTGCAAATGAAAAAAGAAGTAACATGATCATTACATGATCTCTCTTAAGGTAGAAAGAACCTGCCTATACTGGAAGAATACCACGCTGACCTGTTAGTTGTATGGAAGGACAGAGAAGGCATTGATGGTTATGGGGTGCAAGAGTGTCACAAACTGGTTAACTTGCCCTGAAGTGCTCTGAATCTGAAAACACTTACTCAGAGGAGTTATTAAAAGGTAACAAACCATGCCACATATCTTTTGGCCTGTCTAAATCTTTTCACTGACCTAGCAAAGCCAATGAGCTAGAACTTGTTGGCCTCTGTGGGTAGCACTGTTGCAAAAGTCCATTAGGCAGATTTCTTACAAAAAACATGGAAGACTTTTGAAGCTGAGAAGAACATCAATTGCTCCTTCGAGCACTGCCATAAAGCACAATAAAGCATTAACTTTTATTGTGCACTCAGTGTCTTCTTTATTGGGCTTGTCTTAAACTATGTTCTAGCCAGCCAACACCTTTTTTTCATCTGGGAATCGCCAATGACTTCCTCAGACCTAGAAATCATATTTTACAATTAGTCCAAATGGTTATATGTCATTCCATTCGTGTTCATAAACAGTGCGAACAATTTTACTAATTCAGGTAAAGGACACACCACAATTTAAAAAAAAATTCTCAGAATCATAGTCTATGCTACAATGAGTGGTGTAACCCTCTGCACCTCGTGTGTCACAACATCAAGTTTCCAAATGTGAGTTCAAGAACATATATAGGGTGAGTAGAAGAAAAAGAGGTGCATCATTTGTGCTTGATAATAAGGTAGAACAGGAACCATAGGAGCCCAATAGTCAGGCATAGTATACAACAAAGCCAAGGATTTTCACATATTTGTTCTAAACAAGTACAACGACGCAGTTCTGAAATATTGTGTTTCTTGGCATGCTCCATGTGAGCCATTGGCATGTTTAAATCAAGGTGAATACATATTGAGAGCAGACTAATGCGTAAGGTCGTAGCCTACTCATGTATAAGGAGTCCGCCATCTTGATATGATAAAGACAATGTTATGTGTGGAATAATTCAAAATAATTGAATATAATCATGTCAGTATGTCGTTCGGCGATATAGCCACATCAAGTCATGGCTAACAGCATGTGAAACAGAGGAAGTAGGGGGGATGGTGTAGGGGATGAGGGAGGCAAGCGAATGACACTTACCATCAATATCATCTGCTGGACCGGCTCGCTGTGTTCTACAGGTTAGATTTAAGCATAGTAAATCTGCAGTCTGTATCTACTAATGAGAAGAGCAACTCAAGTTTCAGCATAATATATCCGACAAGTTGGTTTATCCTAAGTGGTGAGAATATTATGGTCCACATTATATGGAGTATCTTACCTAGAATTTAAATTATATTTTTATTTGATGCTGTCCCGTTTGTGCCCTTAGGTATACGTGCTTGATTTGAGCCAGTGGTTTCCAGTGCTCGACACCAGTGTAACGGTCTATTCTTTCACCCGAGGGAGACTCATAGCCTGGAAGGGCAATCACACAATGTAACACTCTCTGGCCACGCGTGGCCAGAGAGCTTAAATAAACGGGCGGAGGTCACACGGGACTTCCGGCCCAATCTATAACTAAAGAGTGTGTGTCGTCTGTCTATCGCTGCAAGCATTGTCCCACTGTGTGAGGCCTTTCTAAACTGGCGATGAGGGTGGGCGTTTTCCATACCTGCTCACTGCCGTGCTTCCGTAGTGTGCCCCTTGTACCAGCTATGCCCCTTCGTGGTGTTCGCTTATGACGCCGCAGCACCGAGGGCCGGCGCGCCCCAGTCAAGTCCTGCAGCCGCAAGTGCGCGACGAGATCCGGCTACCGCATCCATTGCGTGTGACCGCAAGGGGAGCTGTGGTGTCACCCTGCCGGCCTCCACGCATCTCCACCTGCCTGCAAACAGTGAGTCTGTGCCCTCACGCAACCCTGCCACCGCGCGCACGCGCACTCTTCTCTGCAGCATTCCCTGCTTGCCACAGCCCTCTGTTTCTCCGTTTTGCTTCACGAAATTGAGCCACACTACCTGCTGGTGAGAAGACGCTACTGCACGCCCCCAACGCGCTGAGGTTGCTGTGTTCAATCATTTGGCCCTGCACATACATGTTGCCTCTAGCTGTTGGGCACACGTGTCTGGCAGTGCTTTGGGGGAGGAAATACCACCCAGCAGAGAGTAGTTCCCATCGCCCTGGCATCCCGGGAGAAGGACGGAAGGCTGGTTCACGGTGACAAGGCAGATCCAGATAGCTCCTTCCTGGCTCAGTTGACCCCATAGCAAGTACCACGTTGCTGACGTCCCCTGAAGACCACCATGTCAAACCCGGGTGCCGCAGCCTCGCCTGCGGCCCAACAGAACACAGCCCCTGCTCAACAAGTGGCGCAGCCCACATCAGAGCACTCCCAGATTACAGCGTTGCTCCCGTTCAGCGAGCTGATCGATCCTGCCACGGCGTCACCCAGATGGACGGTGTGGCTTGGCAGACTCAACAATTACTTCACTGCGAGACGGATGGCGAAGTCAAAAGGTCGCTACTGCTCTATTTTGGTGGGGAAGAAATATACAAACTGTTCGCTCACCTCCCGAACACAGGCCCTCCCACCTTCTACGACGCAGCCGTCAGTGCGCTAAATGCCCATTTCGACCCACAACTCAACCCCGACTACGAGCGCTTCAAGGTCTGTCAGGCACGTCAGAGGGAAGGCGAAACAATGGACGCATTCCACGCTCGCCTGCATGAACTGGCCAGTACATGCACGGACGACGACCAGAATAAGGAGGTGAGAGGCCAAGCAATTCAAGGGTGCCACAACAAACATCTTCGGACCCTCATACTGCGACAGCCAGGAATCACCCTGGAAGACATTCTTATCCTAGCAAGATCGCACAAACTGTCTGATGCCAGAGCCACAGTCATGGACGCCGCGCTTGCCCAACAAGCAGGCAAAAAACGTAACAATCAAAATGGAGAGAGCAGATGCCTTACGCACCCCATCCAGAAGCACCCGAGGGCGATGGTCAACCAAAAGCTCGCGAGGGCCACGCTGTGGCTACTGTGGGAATGAAGAACACCCACCGGAGGAATGCCCCGCACAAGGTCGGACATGCTCCAAATGCGGTATCCCCAATCACTATGCAAGTGTCTGCTGGGGAGGAGCCCAAAGCAGAGGAGCGCGTGGAAGACGACCACTGTCCAAAGCAGTGCAACAGTTATTGCTCGATGAAGGGGAGAACCCCAAAGCGATTAAAGCAACAGCCAATCGGAAGCAGTATCTCGAAGACTCATCCACTGATGACGAGGCGGAAGCCTATCTGATATCATTCGTGAGTGACCTTAAGAGAAGATGGAGGCCTCAATCGACGTGTGCCATCGAGATCGCAGGAACATCAGTGACGGCCCTAATTGACACAGGGGCATCAGTGAATGTCATGGGCTGCCAACAGTACAAACAATTGAAGCCAAAGCCAGCGTTAACCCAATCAAATGTGAAGATCCTAACGTACGGAAGTCAGAAGCTGTTGCCTCTAAAAGTTAAGATGAAGGTACAGGTCAAGTCTGACACTCACGAAGTCACCACAACGTTCCACATCATAGAGGCAGAAATCTTAGTAAGCAGCCACACGGCTGAGGATCTAGGGCTGGTAGCGTTGGCCAACGCAGTCAAGACATTGCGGAACGATGACATCCTGGAGCTGTTCCCACAACTCCTTAAAGGCCTTGGGTGCATGAAGAGGCCTCCGGTGAAACTACACATTGATAAGGCCGTGAAACCAATTGCCTTACAACACCGTCGTATACCTTTTCACCTCCGGCCGCTCGTCGAGCAACAGTTGCAGAGTCTAGAACAGCAAGGAGTAATAGAAAAGGTCACCGGATCGACGTCATGGGTGTCGCCCATGGTCATTGCTGAGAAACCGAAGCAGCCCGGGAAGATACGCCTCTGTATCGACATGCGCATGCCGAATCAAGCAATCAAGCGTGAGCGCCATCTCACCCCAACGGTCGATGACATCCTAGTTGATCTCAACGGCTCCATGTGGTTTTCAAACCTCGACCTCAACACCGGCTTCCACCAGCTGAAGTTGGCAGAAGAAAGTAGGTACATCACAACTTTCTCAACTCATCTAGGACTACAATGCTACAAGAGGTTGAACTTTGGTATTTCTTCGGCAGTGGAGATATTCCAAAATGCAGTCAGAGAGATGTTATCAGGACTTCAAGGGGTCCTCAACGTCAGTGATGACATACTCATACATTCAGCAACGCTACAGGAACAGCACAATCGTTTCCAAGCCACCCTACGATGCCTAGTCGACCATGGAGTGACACTCCACCGGGACAAATGTCAATTCTTTCAAAAATCTATTGAGTTCTTTGGCTACGTATTCAGTCAAGACGGATTACAAGTATATCCCAAGAAATCGCCAACCATTCAGCAAGCACCGGCTCCTACCACAGTATCCGAAGTCCAGAGTTTCATGGGCATGGCCACATACTGTGGTCGGTTCATAACTAACCTTGCTACAATAGCTGAGCCTCTAAGAGCTCTCACCAAGAAAGATGCTGCATGGAAATGGGGAAAAGAGGAGGTCGAAGCGTTCCAGAAAGTAAAGTCGACCCTGTTGAGCAAAACCACCATGGTCTACTTCGACACTGCACGACGGACGGAAGTTATAGTGGACGCCAGGGAAGTGGGCACCACTAGCGTTTGCAAGCAAAGCGCTCACACCAACCGAAGCTCGTTACTCCCAAATCGAACAGGAAGCGCTCGCCATCAAGTGGGCTTGTAACCACTTTCATCTCTATATCAGCGGACACTCCTTCAAAATTGTAACCAACCACCAGCCACTGCTCCCTCTGTTCAGAGGCACCGCTCCGCATCCACCCCCCAGGATTGAAAGGTGGGCGATCCAATTACAGCATTACCAAATGGAGATAGATTACCGACCCGGAGCCAAGAATCCGGCCGACTTCCTGTCACGACACCCGCTGGGGGGGGTGCCCAGAAGACAATGAACAGGAACAATGTACCGAAGAATACGTGCACATGCTATCATAATGGGCCTGTCCACGAGTACTCACCATAGAGGAGATCAAAGCAGACACAGACAACGACGCAGTACTTCATAAAGTATTGGAAGCTCCACGCCGTGGATCATGGGAAGGATTCCTCCAGGGAATCACAGGATGGAACGAAGAAGACCGTACCGGGCTGGGGAAAATGTGTAGAGTCCATGACGAACTAAGCGCCACAGACAATAGCATGGTGCTACGAGGGTCACGGATTGTCATCCCAGTAGGCCTCCAGGAGCGAGCAACAGTTCTGGCACATGAAGGCCATCAAGGGACCATGAGTATGAAGCCATGCATGAGGGAAAAGGTGTGGTTCCCTGGTTTAAAAGCGGCCGTAGACACCGTTGTTAGAAAAAGCCGGGCCTGTCAACACACCAGCAGCCCCGAAGCGCCAGCGCCGGTGATAACAGAGGATCCAGTGCCCTCTCCCTGTTCATGGGTGAGTCTAGACTTCGGGAGCTTCCCTGACGGAAGAGTGACCGCTGTCTTAGTCAACAGTACCCTCTCGTGGAAGTCATACCATCTACATCCTTCAACTATCTGCAGCCCGTGCTGGAGAAGGCGTTCGCCCCGTTTGGTCTGCCTCAAGTAGTGAAAACCGACAACGGACCACCGTTCCAAGGAGGAGAGTTCAAGGAACTGTTAACACATCTAGGAGTCAAACACCACAGCATCACCCCGCAATGGCCGCAAGCAAATGGCGAGGCAGAACGCTTCATGCGAACACTCAACAAAATACTGCGAATAGCAGTAGCAGAACAGTCGGATCCTGAAGTGGCCCTTCACCGGTTTCTAAGAGTGTACCGAAGTACCCCACACTGCACCACACAACGGTCGCCGTGGGCACTGATGCTGGCCGGGCCCCGGCGACACACCATTCCAGTGGCAGAAGGCTGGGTGCCAGAACCGTACAATCCAGGGGAGACACAAACCCGACGAACTGTGACCAACGACAGAGCTAGCCGCCAAAGAAGAGCACGACCCCGAGTCATAGCACCAGGATGCACTGTCCTAGTGCGTCGACGCCACAGCGGAGGGAAATTCCGCACACTGTAAGAGCCAGGACTGTGGACAATATTGAACATTAATGGGACTGCCCTCACCGCGACGAAAGGAGGGGAGACCATCACCCAGAACATATCCTGGTTTAAGTAGGTACAACCAGACAATGTTGAGCTGTCGCATCCCAGTGGCTTAGGTGATGAAGACCTTACCAATGGCAGTCTGCCGTTGCGTACAGAAGATATTCCAAGCAGACATCACGAACCTGTCACTCTATCCGCAGAATGTGGACAAGACAACATCAGGGAAACTGCGTCAGCAGCCAGCCCGGTGAGAAGCCAACGTGACACGCAGCACCGATACAATTTGGGACCCAATGCCAGA
This sequence comes from Triturus cristatus, assembly GCF_964204655.1. Lineage (NCBI taxonomy): Eukaryota > Metazoa > Chordata > Amphibia > Caudata > Salamandridae > Triturus > Triturus cristatus. The sequence continues at coordinate 399,565,958 of NC_140595.1, read as the reverse complement.
CAGATTTTGCATCTTGACATTCTGGAAGAGCACTGACTTGGGATGGGATGTAACGGTCTAGTCTTTCACCCGAGGGGGACTCATAGCCCGGAAGGGCAATCACACAATGTAACACTCTCTGGCCAGGTGTGGCCAGAGCTTAAATAAACGGGCGGAGGTCGCAAAGGACATCTGGCCCAATCTATAACTAAAGAGTGTGTGATGTCTATCTATCGCTGCAAGCATTGTCCCACTGTGTGAGGCCTTTCTACAACCAGCACTTAATTGTCAGCACCGGCTCTAGTGAGAGACCACCACATGGTGGCGCTGTCTGCCTAATTTTGAGATGAGCAAAGCAAGAGTTTAGTAAAACAATATACATTAAAGAAGAACATTACCTGCCAGTTACACAATTATGACAGCTATGAATTGCCTAGAATAGGCTGATTTTTCACGTTTGTAGGAATGCCATGGTTAGTAGTTCGATTGGTACTGCTATTGGCAGTGCTGGCAAGGGTGGTGCAGGTTGCAGTGGTCCCTCTAAAACGGCCCTGGCACTTACATTTGTATTTTTAAGTAAGCACTGTAATAGCCACATTAAATAGTTGAGGTAATAAAAGTTGTAATTGGATGGAATGCAGACCATCAGTGACGTGCCATATAACACCTTTACAGTCGCTTGCTCATATATGTACAAAAATCACCAATCTTTTTTGTTGCCAGAAGATTTTCCCATTACTAAAGTATCACAGCAATGGCTGAAGTAAAATACACTAATTATTAATGTACTATTATCTGTTAAATTAGAATTAGTTAGAATCCATGGAATCCCTAATATCAGACTAGTCCAACAACAACCTTATCTTCAATTGAAACATTGTCATCAGATCACGTATAAAATCTATGATTACAATAAAATCGTGGTCTTTTCTGGAACCTTGCACGGCCTCTTGCTTCAATCTTGGTACATGCACCTCAGCACCAGGGATTACTCGGTTGTGCAATCTGTCGATCAAATCTGAAACCTGCCCACAATTGTGAAAAGAGGCTCAGATCCTTCCCATCCTAAAACAAAATCCTTCTGCTGACCCCCAGCAATCATTACATTACAGACCCATCTCTTGGTTACCTTTCCTAGCAAAAATCTTAGAGAGAGAAATCAACATACACCTAAAGTCACGTCTAGATATCAGTGACATACTCAGGCAAGTTTCAGGCCACTTCATTCCACTGCTTTGGTAACAGTTCTTGATTCTTGTGCTTGCATCTTGACAAGGACTGCAACACAGCAGTGGTATTGTTAGATCTCAGTGCTGCGTTTGACACTGTTGCACACCCTATTCTGGTCAATGGACTTAACTCAATTAGGGTCGGGGGTAGGGCGCTAGATTAATTTACATAATTTCTTCTAAACTGCACACTAACAGACATAATGTCCTCCTTTGCACTGAAAAATAGATTGCAGAGTTTTGGGGTTCCTAAGTGCTTCATTTTGAGCCCTACCTATTTAATATATACATCTCCCAATGGGCCAGATTGGTCTTGAAATTTGGACTATCATTAATGTCCATCGCTGATGACACTGAAATTATCATATCAATTGGAACAAAAAACAACAGTGACTTCAGATTTTCATAACTGCATGCACGCAGTGGCCCACTGGGTGCACAGACACTAAATGAGTGTAAAATGGACATCTTATGAGTTGGTGCTTTATCAGTCACCAAGATTTTGGGGAAAGACGAACACTATGGTTGACAGCAGAAAACTGGTTTTTATAGTAGATAATGAAACTGAGTTCACATAAACAAATTAACAAGGTCTCGATCTCCTGCCTTTTCAACCTAAGAAAAGTTGGACCTCTACTGCCGAAAAGAATACATTAGTCACTGGTCCCAGCCACAATTCTGTCTTGAATGGATTACTGTAACATATTTTCTTTGGGGCAGCCAGCCAATGCTATCCTGATACTGCAACAAGTCCAAAGTTGGGTAGCCGCTGTTTTAACTTGAATGAGTTGTTACAATGCAGTGTCAACAGTATTAAGATGTTTACATTGACTGAAGGTAAACTCAAGATTTATTTTTATGTGAAAGTATAAAACCTTTATTTTGACCATAAACAGTCATAAAAGTGCAGCAGATAAAATTACATTACAAATCAAGGGAAGAGTACACCGCATAGCAAGTAAAATATGCATCACAAAATTAAAAACTTTCATTGGCCTTGATTACATTAAAGAGCATGCATCATGGTCTCCCAGGCCAGAAAATATCATTCCTAAATAGAATATTGGGGTATTAGCATCAATTCATGTAAAAACAGGGGGTCACCCCATTTGATAGATGCCTGCCCGGATAGCCAGATAAAGTACAAGTGCCAATTCAATGTGGAATAAATAAGTAATGTCAAAACATTGCTATCTGTACTACCGAAAAAACATAAGAGCAAATTAAAACAACATGTAGTACCTCCTGTTAATAGCACATCTTAAAAAGGAGCATATTTTGACACAGTTTGTTGGGTACTCCAAGTTTGAAGATACTCCAGGGCTGCCAGGGAAGATTGAATGCCCCTCTTCCTAATAATGGGAAGTAAGCACATTTTGCTAAAATCCCGATAAAATCTACAAAAAACAAATGAAATGCATCAAACTTTGCAGTAAAACGTTATCATGTGGGCATATCATAATACTGGAGACATCATATTGCCCCAAATGGAAACTCAGGTGCCATCTCACAAAACCTAGGCGAAAACGTATAAGTAACGTTCTTTTCCAAGAGGAGTCTATACACTCCAGGTATGCTCTCCGAAAGAAATTTTAGAGGACTCATTCACTTCTCTGAGGTTATGTCTATTTGTTCTAATCAGTGATATTTTCCATGAGCCATATCTTTCCCAGACAAAATTTCAGGATGGTGGAAAAGCTGTGACTCCCCCAAATTCCATAACACAAACTTCACATAGTGACTACAAGGTATATTCAGCCCTCTATCACAGCGGTACAAAAGGGGGTGGCGATGGACAAGCAGTCTAGGACTATTTCCCTGTTGAAGGCAGCATGCAGATTAGTCCATATCGAGCACCACAACAGTGGGCCTACATTAATGGAGTCCTCCGTATATTCCTCCCCTAGCTCCTGGTGCAAAATGTAGGTGGACCAAGTTGGTGGGACACTCAGGAGTCTCCTCAATACTCTATTTTTTACACCCTGGAGTGACATAGGATTGCTATAACCCCATATGCCTGTGCCATACATTAAAATCAGAAGCCACTGTATATCTCCAGTAGGGGGGGACCACATTTTTTTTCCCCCAATGCATCTGGCTAGGTTGAAAACAAACTCGACTGATCCTGAAAATGTATGGTGTACTGCAGATAGGGTCCCAATTCCCCTTTGAATCGAAACTCCGCCCAGGTAGGAGAAATCCTGAGTAAGAGCCACTGGTTGACCTTACAACTTGATACCCCGCATCCTAGTTTGCTTAAAGTTACAGATCACTCTAAACGTTTCTAAGTGATTGTGGCTAAAACCATGGAACCCATAAAGGAAACAAATTCATGGAATAATATCTTTAGGCCATTGAGACTTCTAGACAGCAAAATGGCGAAATCTGTGTATAGTAATACAGGGACCTTTTGCCACCTATGGAGGGGGCATCGGAGACTTTAGTAGACATGGAAGCACCCAGGCCATTTATATATAACAGGAACAGCAGGGGTGCTAAAACACACCCCTAGTGTACCCCACATCCAATCTTAAATCCCTCTGTCCTCTCACCTGAGGGGTCAAACCAGAGAGAGGTAGAGAAGTCATAATCGAGGGCTCTCAGAAACAGGGCCAGCTCACCATCGATCTCAATATCAATCAGTATCTCTCTCATCACACCGTCGAAGGCGCTGGACAGATCTATGAAGGCCAGACAAACTGAGCCCTGCTTTGGGTCTGGGGCCTTCCTACATGGACTTTTGTTGATCGCCTCCCTTTTTTCTTCTACAGAGAATTCCAATGATAAGGGAAATTCTACCGCCTCCTTACCAGACCCAAAATTGCTTTAGGAGCCATAAAAGTTTTTAAAATGTGTGACCCAGGCTTCTTGGCTTATAGTGGTGGTGATCGTGTTTGATTTTACCCCCACTCACTTAGTGTTTCCTATTGCCGTCTAGAAAGCTCTGGTGTGTTTCAGTCTACAGGCCTTCACCAACTCTCCCCAGGACTCGTCTTGTAATTTCTTCTGCATAACCCTTTGTACATCCCTGTAAACCGGTCTGCATTGGCGTACTTTCATCGCATTCCTTGGTTTAACCTTTAGGGCCTCATGAAGACACTGAAGCCTGTCTGTCTACATTCCTGGATGAACCATTTAGATCCATCCGGCCTTGGTCTGCTGGGTTCCATCAGCAGACCACTCACCACTAAACCAAATTCTACAAAGTGGGTAGACACTGCATGAAAACATTCAGGTGATTTGAGACAGGCAAGTACCAAGGGGAGATGGTTGGAGCATATTTTTCTAGGAGGATGGCCATAACCACATTTCTACAAACCAAACACTGTCTTTGCATCTTGGTTTCTAGAGATTGTGAGGTCAGGAACATTTGCCTGCCCCCTCATCAGGTTACATAATTCCAGACACATGGGGTTATGGTCATTATGTGGTTTTTCATCAATTTTGGCCCCCGTGTACCAAGCACAAAGCACTGATTTGTAAAAAATGAGTATCACAGAGGAGCAGTCCCCCTCTCAAAAGTTACTTTGGTTGAGTACAGAGGATCATAAACCTCTGTGACATTCAGGAGATTAAACAGTTTAGTAAATGGTCTGATCACCCTTATCCCTGGGTAGTCTGTCACTCTAAATAGTAATGCTATCAAACATAGTTGTGCATTCTCCACTTGGGTGGGCCCTAATTCAACATTGAAATCATCCCCTATTATAATATTAAAGCCATTGCGCAAAGATGTTAACAGTTCCTCAAGACCTAATATAAAGTTTGACACATCTTTAAGGATAGCAATATGGTTTAAGTCAAAATAGCCAATATGGAAATTAATTAGCATTCCAGTGTGACCTTGAACCAAGATGTTAAGCCTTCCCTGCAAAAAGCGAGCTGCAGGGACCTAATACGAATGGTAACCATTCAAAACAATTTACTCAGTAGTCCAAGTCTCTTGGAATCAGTTAATGTCATGCCTATGTATATAGAGCCACCACTCTTCAGAGACCAATTTGCTGGCCAAGCCCGCAACATTCCAAAAAAGGATGCTCATACATTCTTTGGGATCTCATCACGTGTTTGGGTGAGCTCATTAGATGGCATGATACCCTCTTGATTCTTGTTGATGTTGATACGATCCTAGGTAAGTGGGGAGGTAGAAAAAGCCCTGTGCTCCTTGGTGGGGAAAGGCTTTAGCACGCTGAGGGGGCTAAGTCAATCATTTTAAAACAGGTCACCCAGAGAGGGGGAAACGATTAAAAATAGGTATGGCAAAATGAGGAATCTGTGGGGGAATAAGATATGGCCTTCTAGCCAGGTCCCTATAAAACAAAACTCAGGGGCAGGATCCTGGTCTGACTTGGGTGGGGGATAGCTTGCCCAGGGTGCTCAATTAAGTGCCTGGGCATCATATAATTTCTGAAAGTGATAACACAATCTTCCTCAATATCCTTTCACATTTTACCCAACCCACCCTTCTGGCAATAAATAATGCAGACAATAAACAGCTTTGGAGCCTAGAGTTCTCCTTAATTCAGCGGGCAGCTTTATTAATTCAAAAGTGGACTTGCTTGCTTTAGGGTGTAGTTTGGGGACATCAGCTAATATGCCCACACAGGGAGAGGTGGCCGGAGGGAAGATTACATCTGGAGGAACTATCATGGGATAACCCTACTACCTCGACTGGGTTGGAAGGGCTCCCTGCTGAGTGTTAACCCGGCGCCGATGTATTCTGTGCTGGTGTATTTAATGGTTCAGCTTCCCTTAATCTCAGTGAGAGAGAAGCAGTTTAGTCAGACTGGGAAGCCTTACTGAACACACTTGCCGGAAACTGACCCCTCTCCTCAGGCAGGGATCATGCTGCCTGCAATTCTTGAGCGTAACTGAGGGGAGCAGAACTAAGGGCGCAACAGTATTCACAGATCCACCCCTCCCATTCAGGCAGGGATCATGCTGCCTGCAATTCTTGAGCGTAACTGGGGGGAGCAGAACTAAGGGCGCAACAATATTCACCGATCCACCCCTCCCGTTCCCTTCATCCGTGCTACCATCCCATCTTTAGTCCATGGCAGGTAATTTGGCCTCAATTCACTCTAGGTAGTCGAGCACCCCAGACATTTTACAACAAATGACATCTGTGATTTCTTTGTCCAGTTTCCGAAGCATGTCCTCAACAGATGGGTGCTAGGTTTTATCAGGTCCAGAGAAGCAGGCGTAGTGGTTTTAGGGACCTTAGAGTCTTGAGGGACTTTTTGGGGGCAGGATCTTTTTTCTGCTTCGCCAATGGAGACGAGAGTTGAGCGGCTGGATGTACAAAGGCGGGGCAAGACAAGTTTAGAGCAGGAGATCTATCCTCGCAATCCGGCCCCATGGAGCAAACATGTGCGTCTGGGTCGGATTGCGACAAAATGGTTGAGAAATGCTTCTCCCCAAGGAGGATTCCCTTATCAAGTACACCCACCGCCTTTTCAATATATCCATTGAATGTGCCGGTTATCTTGGCTATGGCCTCTTCCAAGTTCAAGCCTAACTTGCACTTTACCATCGTTGGCCGCCTATTGCGCCAAACAACGGACCACTCAGTAAACAACAGATAACAACAATAAGGTCTTACTAAGAGGGACGGCTACAGTATGACCGAGGAGATGGGAGTCAGGGGCGCAACCAAATGGTGAGCTTAATACGAACTTCAAAGTACCTCAGAATGCAGAACCAAGGGGAGTGGCCTAATCCAGCCCAGACCAGTCTCCTCCAGATGTGGTCAGGCCTGCCCTTTGCCCGGGCTTTGCCCGCACACATCCCACACAGCGGGAGCCCGCAATGCACCTTATTGTGCTTGATGAGGGTATGTAGGCACCTTCTCCTGGCCTCACGTTGGCCCCTCCAGGCTCAGCGCTCCCTGGGACTGTGAGTCCCTTAGCAGCAGGGCAACAGGTCCAAAATTGGGGCTGCGCTGAAGAGCAGGAGCGCACAATGCACTTTATTGTGCTCGATGGGGTATGTAGGCCCCTCCCCTGGCCTCGCATTGGTGTCTACAGATGCAGGGCTCCCTGGTACTGTGAGTCCCTTAGCAGCAGGGCAACAAGTCCAAAATTGGGTGGCCAGGCTTTTAACTGGAAATGTTACAATGCAGTGTTTACAGTCTTAAAATCCTTACAGTGGCTGAAGGTAAACAAGATATTTATGTTTAAACCAGCCTGTTTAGCCCATGTGGCCTTCTACGATGAGGGATCTAAGGTTTTAGCTGAGAAACTTCTAGCTTATAAGCTTTGTTGATCCTTGAGCTCAGACAAAGCATACATTCTCTGCATGCCTCATATACAATTTGCACATAAAGGAGGAAGAGCTTTGTCATTCCTGTCTTTAAAATTTGGAATAGTCTCTCCCTTTGTATAGTTGGCTGACTCTAACCCTCTGTTTTTGAAAAGGACCTTAAAACATGTCTATTTGAACAATCTGTGAAGTCATCTCAGTAAAGACAGGGCAGAAGACTTTTGGATTTAACTAATAGCGCCAGGACACCCTTTTAGGGTAATAGATGCACTTTTAGGGGAGTTAGGGATGTGGTAGCTAGTAGCCAACGGGCAGCTAGTCCATACATCTGGTCCACCCTTAAGGTGACCACATGCGGGAGCTCTTTATTCTGCCACTTCTAAAGATGCCAGAATTCTAATTTTAGTGTACATCTGGGCCACGTGAACTAATACAGCTCATGAGTTCTTGTGTCCTAGCCTGCTTGGTCATTTCCTTCTTATCAGTCAATTTTTACTTGGCTTTGTATAGTAAAGAACTTGTGGTGGCAGAACTACAGTCACAATACAGTACATAGTATTAGAAATAGTATGCAGTACTGAACCAGCACTGCTTCAGGTTGCCGACAAGTCCTAGACTAATCAGCTTCTGCCTCTATATTCTCCTTTACTTGTCATCAGCTTTTGATACAGTAAATCACCATAGGTTTCTAGATACACTACAACATCGGATGGTCATTAACGGGGAGATCTTAACATGGCTTTAATCCTTCCTTATGGGCAGACCACAGAGGATAAAAAATGACAACTGTCTATTTTTACCAACAGCTGTTGACCAAGGAGTACCACAGGGTTCTAGCCTTGCACCACCCTGTTAAACCTTGATATCGAACCTCCGGTAGTCCTACTAAGAAAGGCTGTGATCCGATACAATCAGTATGCAGACAACACCCTTCTCTACCTAATGGTCTCTTCCACAAATGTCACCTCCAATCTTCCCTACACCTTAAACTCCATTCAGACTGTGTGACCTCTCACAACCTTAAACAGAACCAATACAAAACTGAATTCCTCCTCATCTCCTCTTTGAATATCGCCAAAGCCGGTACAATCCTGGATGAACACATTAAACAGCACACTTGCATCGTTGAGAAGGGCAAATCTCTAGAAGTCAATCTAGATAAAAGGCTCAATCTTCAAACCCAAATCAGCATTATAGCTAGGAATGTGTGATATCCACTACACCTTCTTTGGGAAATCCACCTCTACATCTATGAACAAGGCCTGACATCTCTTGCTCAATCTCTAGTTTTCTACATAATTGATTACTGTAAACCTCTTTTGACATCACCCCTCTGAAATAAGTTTTACTCTCAGCAGCATGCTTCATCTATGGGGAGAAAAGAAATAACCATATCTGACCAATGCTTGTCAGCATTCACTGGCTCCCTATTGAAGGTAGGGCGATTTACAAGACTACCTGTATCACCCACAAGGACTTTTATTCACCCACTCCTCTCTACACAGTGAGCAAACTGAAGCATTCAGGAGGCACCAGACAATCACAAAATGCAAAAGTGTTGTTGTTGGTGCCCAACCATTGCAAAGGAATGACTCATGGTACAATCCTTCTTTGGTAGTAAAACTAGAATATGAAACCCCAAAACTATGCACCACCTCCTCATTGCTGATCTTCAAATAGGACGTGGAAGCCCTTTTCCAACAACGTTATTTTAGGCCATCTGATCCCTAAGCCAACCTCCCCCAAGATAATGTACCCAAGACTGAATCCAAATGTAGTTCTCCTGCCTCACCTCACTGCTACTGCCGTCACCAACTACCTCCTCCTATAATCTTTACATTATACTTGCTTTTTAACAACTAAAACTAGCAAATATCCCTTTGTTTTCTACCTGCCCACTTGCGTCTTTTGTAATTACTGTAACTTGAACCTATTTGTATCTATTGTACGGAATGCTGTTTTATTGTGTAGCGCTCCAACACCTTTGTGTAATGCTGTACTATAAAAAAACAAAAAAAACTGTTTTTGCAAGGGCGGCAGGGTGCCAGTCCGGGTGGGTGATCCTATATGCCCTCCCCCTCCAGGAAGGCAACTGGTACAGTAGTGCCTTAGTAAATTGTGAGCAATGGCCCGGGCCTCCTGCCATGGGCCCCAAATCTTGTTGTGTTTTCACGGACAGCTATGGACCTTGTAGACCACCTCCTCTGCACACATGCACCATTCCATGTTGTGGGACCATTCTTCGCCTAACGGCAGGGTAACTGAACCCCGTCATTTCACAATGTTCCTCTTAGCCACAACAATGGCCGAATGACAGAATAGCAACAGCTATTTTGGTATTGATTTTTCACTCCAATAATACGACCCGGGGATCCAATTTTATCTCTATCTTCAAAAGAGTTCCCAGTTTATGTTGTATAGTGTCTCAAAAGGGTGTGAGACATGGGCATGCACAAACAGTATTAAACAGTCTTCCTGGGAGATTGTATTACCCTACGCACCTGTCATTATTTGTTTTCCACATTTTTCATAGTCTGGTTCTAGTATAGTATGTTCTGTGTAGGATTTTTAGATGCACCGACCAAAACCCCCATCTATTAGCGGCCTTCTTTGGGTATATTCACAGATGTCTGCCCTCTTGTTATCGTCCATATGTCCCAAATCATGTTCCTATCATTGCCTGAGTTTCATTAGAGACAACTCGTAATTGTTGAAGACCTGCATTTTCGCATAACAATGTAGCGAGGGGCATCCACACCCTGTATTCAGAGAACTCCTCAGCTTATTTACTCGGCTTTAGCTTGGTAGCCAGTCAATGCATGTTTCAGCTATATGTGTTTAAAATATTGGGAGTCAACCAAGTCATATTGGGACTTAATATTCGAAAAATACAGAAGGCCTTCTTGGTCCCATACGTCCTCCTATTTGGAGATGCCAATCTTATCCCACCCTTGAAAGCCTGCTAGTCTACCCACCATGCGGATGTTGCACAAAAGCATTTCTAGTGTGACTTTGCACCACCAACCCAAAGGTTTGTAGGCGAATCCCTCTAGGTCTTGTTGCGACCACTGTATAATGCCTTAGCATAACCACTTGGTGCATAAGTTCTCCTGTCTTGCATTACTGATGGCTCTTGTTGGGAGGTGATAGCTCAATCATTTATTATGATCAACTGTGATGCCCCGTAGCTACAGATCTGGTAGTGCAATACCCCCTTGTAGGGACTACAGGTAAGCGTTTTGAGTGCAATGTTAGGTGGTACTCTATCCCAAAGGAGTGTACTGGTGGTTGCACCCACCCCTGAGAAGAAGCTGTCCTGTACCGCGAATGGTGTGTTCTGTAACAAGTATAGAAAAAAGAGTGATCATTTGTAGAGTGCAGCCCACCCATGTATCTACAAAGGAAGTTTCCTCCAGTACTCGACATCCGACCGGTATTTATTGAGAATTCTGAACAAGTTCTGTTACATGAATTCTGTCCTGTCACCAGTGACATACATTACAAGGTAATGGAACTCGGTGCGTGTCCACTGTATCGGACATTCTCAGACCTCGGGTGGCCTTCAGTCTTTAAGGGGAAATCCCACTGATTTCTGCCAATTTATGCACATCCTTGAGTAGGTCCTGAATATTCGTAGCAAAAATTCTAGGAATAGATCATGTGGGAACTGCTTATGGATCAATGTTGAGTTATTGTTTAGTATAATGGCCTTGTCACTACCTGGTTCTAATGTTTTCCATCTATAGTCTCTGGCCTGAAATCTAGATTTCATTTCTTTAAACATTTTCATAAAATTCCATATCATTAATGCATTTCCTTCTTGCTCTTGCCATTTCCCTGTAAGTAATGACCTTCATTTGTGATTTTGGATGTGAACTGCTTGCCCTGTAAAACAAATTTTATTGATGTAAATTCTTTTGGCCCAGCCTCTTTGCACTGTGTCATATTAGTATTACCAGAAGAGAACAAAGAATTGTCCCAGGCTGCATCATGCATCAACCCAGTACTGTGATGAGAACCAACAAATGACAAATTTGGCACGGGTTTCTAAAAAAAGAAAAATGCTAACTGATCATGTAACTGATTCCCTATTTCTTAAGACAAAAAATAAAGGAGAACTTTTGGCAACAATCCGGCCAGGTAATAATGCTTTACAGAGAAAGATATTTTACTAAACTAAGTTACAAATATTTGAGTGCTGTTAACAATCATGGATGTTGAGACATTTAAGTATTAAAGTAAAAAGATATATGACATCAATTGACCACCACTAATGGCTGTTAATTGAGGACATACCTTTCAAACATATAATACTTGAGCAATCAGCCAGCCCATAACTTGGTAAAAGTGATGTCATGTGTGGGTGTACTTTAACCACACCACTTGCTGTGACAACAAATGTATTGGAACTTTAAACAACATGAATTTCTAAAAAATGCTAGCATAGTCCTTTCAAAGCCATGAAATGATGAAAACGAGTTCTATTTATTTCAGATGAGAATTGTCCTGGTTAACTAGATATAATATTGAACAAAATGAGAAAGCCACTCAGTCATCTTCTATAAAGAAGCTTAAAGTTATTCTCTTGAATTTGACTTAATCCACAGATATGTCTTTCCTAAAACGAAATAACTATGCTATGATTTAAAGTAAGAGGACCCACAAAAAAGTATCACACTGAAATAAACTCTTCATAAATCAAATTAGGATGGATACTGTCTCACCTGCACAACTACTTGACTAACTTTAGACTTCAAACTCTGCTGGAAAATTTAATGCATGTGAAGAGTAATTCTCATTTACCTACTACATGTTAATTAACACTTGTCGGTGTCAGCCGAATAACAACAAAAAGTTTAAATAAATTCAGAACCATTTGAAGTGAGTTTTCTCAGTAAAAATGTGAGAGAATTACTTATTTCTGATTGACGGTGTGAATAAACCATTTGTTTTTGCATTTTCCAAACAACTAAAAACAAGGGTCTGCACGGATTGGCGCTTAATCAAATTAAAATTGACAGCTTGAACAGTTGCTAAAAAACAAGTGCTCATTACAAAATACAAACAAACCTAAGGAATGATCCATAATGACCTTGCGGACTTTGTGCCAAAAGTGTCCTGTGGAAGGCTTTAAATACGAGGCAGAATGTAAGCTTCAAGCATTTACACATGGATGACACATTTTTAATTGCATCAGAAATGTATTTCAAAGAGCAATGATTCTCTATATCCATAAGGTCATACAGCATTGGGAGACCCGTCGTTTTCAAGTGTAAACTCAGACCATCTGCCAAATATCTTGGAGTTCCTGATGAATATCAGTGGTTTTGGGCTGGAACAAAATAATGTATGCCTACTAAATGCTTACTCTCATGACTTAACTGTACACAGCTAGGTCTTAACCACACTTTTTGAAGTACTTCAGAGCAGCAAAACAAAATAAATTGACTAACACAGACAGACACCATAACAGAAAAGATGTTCAGTAGTTCCATTGAGACACCAGATACCATTAAAACATTTTTTAGCTGTTGCCCAAAAAAAGATGCAATTCTCGACGGGCAAGGCTCTTCCTAATAACAGAGTGGCTGCTTTTTTCCACTGTGACCCGTGACTTTTGATAATCATATAAAATTGTTGATTAAGCTCTAGATTTCAGATATGGTTAATTTTTTCAATGAAGAGGGGTTGCTTCAAAGAAGAAGTTATACTTGGGTCAACTAGACATGTTTATAATATTTTAACACCTGTTGTGGAGTCTGCAGTCACATCCTTCAGGAGTGAACCAATGCTCAATGGAGTCCACCTCCATGCAACACTGAATCCATGGAATATCTGAATTTTCCAGCACAGGGAGTAAGAGGGGCCAGGCGAGGGGAATGGGTGTTATGGAAGGAACTGTTGGGGGAGATCTGCAACAGCAAACGAAAACAACAGATGAATTATTTTTGAACATAGGACAATGCAACAACAATATTCATGTTAATATGATTTTGCCAAGTTATAATCAGTACATGCGAAAATAAAATTCATCACAAAAGCAAACTCTGTTGCAGTTCTGGATCAATTCTTCTTGAATCCTGAATTGACCAGCTATTACTGGTTTCTTTTCGCAATTTTTCATGGAAATTAAGTTCTTAAATGACAATCATTATTACTTAAGATTAAAAACTCTTAGTCTGAACATAAGAGTAAACTTCTAATGAAAGCTGTTTGGGAGGTAGCTTTTTAGGTCTCGGCTAGCGAAGGCTGCGCTTGCGCAGTCTCGCTCGTGAGATTTAATGACTTGGAGAAGAGGGGCTTGAACCCGCCCCTCTTCTCCCCTGTTCTCCATTGGCTGGCCTCGTAAATGCTGGCCAGCCACTGGAGAAGAGGTCAGTCACTCCGATTAGGCCCCGTCCTTTTTGGATCGGGGGGCGTGGTTTTTGCGAAAAGTCTCAGGGAGGAGAACACAGCAAAACACGCCCCCGAATCCGAAAAGGACGCTGCCTTTCTCCGAGGCATTTCTGCTCTGCCTCGGAGAAAGGCGGTGGTGTCTTCCGGTGCCCTCGTTCCTCTTCGTCACGTGCGCGTGCCTTCTGCTGCTCCAATCGGGAGTCGGTACTCGGCTAAAGAGCTTCTGCTTCACCTAACTAGTGCCCCAGCCCAGGGCTTCATTGCGCTACGCGCTCCAGCTCGGAGCTCCTATTCGGCTGTACAGGTGGACCGCTGGCCGGCTCTGACCTCCATTCCGCGCTGTTCCTTTCCTGAACCTCCACCCAGCATCAGCTGCTCCACCCCTGCACTTCCACCCGGCCTCGGCACTGACTTGCATGGCTGTTATCTCTTCCAGCCTCCCAGCTACAAGACGAATGTTTCTGTTTTTAAAGCTCCCAGGCACTATGACCCAGTGACAGTGAAGCTCCTCAAGGCCACGTCCTTGGCACTACGGCGCTATTCTTCCTGAGAACGTGTCCGTGTATACTACGTGACAACATTTGTAACAACCGGAAACTGTTTATTTGCGCTTTGGACCGAGCATGCCTCAGTGAGTAGTGTCTTTCCCCGGAGCATCATCAGCCGTAATTATCCTCCAACCCCTCCCACCCCCGTCTGCTGCCATCCACCTATGTGCACCTATGACCCCTGACAACGCACCACCATGCGCGCCGCTGCCTTTTAGCTAAGCATACATACAACATGCCTAATCTCCATGGTTTCACCCCGCAGAGTTCCTGTATCATAATATCCAGCCCCAGTCCCGCGAGGTTCGCCCTGTCCCCCCTCCCTTCATTCCTGCACCTTGCCCCTGGCCTGCATCAGTCCTTATCCAGTGCCGGTTATTGCACCGCCCCCGGTGCTGCAGTCAACCCCCACCCTGCCCCAGCCCCGGTCCTGCACTCACCCTGCACCATGCCCCCTGCATCAAACCTGAGCCTGTGCCGGCCATGCACCTGCACCCTTAGCTGCACTCAGCCCCCATCCTACACCATGCCCCCTGCACCGGCCCCGATCCAGTGCCGGCCCCGCAAAGACCTACACTCTGCACCAATAGTGAGTCCATGCGCTAACTGTGTATAGCGCCTACAGCCCGACATACTTCACGTCAGCTGCAGATACGCGCTTCATACTGTTCAGAATGGCCCCTGTAAAAATCACCCACAGCTTTTACGTCACGTGCGCGTGCCTTCTGCTGCTCCAATCGGGAGTCGGTACTCGGCTAAAGAGCTTCTGCTTCACCTAACTAGTGCCCCAGCCCAGGGCTTCATTGCGCTACGCGCTCCAGCTCGGAGCTCCTATTCGGCTGTACAGGTGGACCGCTGGCCGGCTCTGACCTCCATTCCGCACTGTTCCTTTCCTGAACCTCCACCCAGCATCAGCTGCTCCACCCCTGCACTTCCACCCAGCCTCGGCACTGACTTGCATGGCTGTTATCTCTTCCAGTCCTAAGGTTTCACCGAGCCACAGTCCTGAAAACTGGGTGCTTATTGAATGCACATTAGTATTAACACAATAAGTAGCATGAAGTTAAAACTGCACTTGTTCTAACATTAGT
Source organism: Triturus cristatus (assembly GCF_964204655.1). Classification (NCBI taxonomy): domain Eukaryota; kingdom Metazoa; phylum Chordata; class Amphibia; order Caudata; family Salamandridae; genus Triturus; species Triturus cristatus. The sequence goes on along the minus strand of NC_140595.1, from coordinate 399,550,454 downwards.
GAAGGTAGGCTTCGATTTCAAAATGGCGACCGCTGCCTCTTCTCAGCAAGTAAGCCTCTGCCTCAACTGTGCGTAGAAGATTCATGCACAAGCAACTTTGTCAACACTATTTGAATGGTAACAACCCTCCCAGCTACAAGACGAATGTTTGTTTTTAAAGCTCCCAGGCACTATGACCCAGTGACAGTGAAGCTCCTCAAGGCCACGCCCTTGGCACTACGGCGCTATTCTTCCTGAGAACGTATCCGTGTATACTACGTGACAACATTTGTAACAACCGGAAACTGTTTATGTGCGCTTCGGACCGAGCATGCCTCAGTGAGTAGTGTCTTTCCCCGGAGCATCATCAGCCGTAATTATCCTCCAACCCCTCCCACCCCCGTCTGCTGCCATCCACCTATGTGCACCTATGACCCCTGACAATGCACCACCATGCGCGCCGCTGCCTTTTGGCTAAGCATACATACATACAACATGCCTAATCTCCATGGTTTCACCCCGCAGAGTGCCTGTATCATAATATCCAGCCCCAGTCCTGCGAGGTTCGCCCTGCCCCCCCTCCCCCCTCCTTTCATTCCTGCACCTTGCCCCCTGCCTGCATCAGTCCTTATCTAATATTGCGGGCTTGAAGAGGTCTCGGCTCTAAAGTGTGTGGGACAATTGCAGCATGACTTTTTACATTCGTATTTTATTATTTGTTATATGAAGGGCTTATATTTTTTTAAAGAGGCTGGCGCCATTCTTAAAATAGGTTAACTGTTCACCCATTAGGCTGTCATGCAGTATGTTTATTTTAGGAATTACACAATCTGGTGGTATATTATTAGGGTGACCAGATTCTCAAAACAAACAAGCATTTACAATGCAACGGTCTCGGCATTGTTAAAGTTAGAGCTATTGGCATTGCTCATAACAATGCCGTTTCTTTAAATGTTTTAAAAACAAAAACAAACAAAAATAATGTCATGAGCAATGCCAATAGCTCTAACTTTACCAATGCCGAGACCATTGCATTGTAAATGCTTGTTTTTTTTTTTTGTTGAAAATATCTTTATTGAGCATCAGATAACAATAGTGAACAGTTACATCCCGTATGCATGCGTCATCTGTGCATTTTCCTGAGCATAAGCCACGCTCTGGCATCCCACTTACAAAGATCCGCCCCTCCAACGATGAGGTACATCCCATCCCACATTGTCAAGGGTTATCAGCAAATAAGACACTCAACTAGTACCCCAAGTGGTACGTTCAACACTTACAGTGAGCAGATCAGTATAATATGCAATTCTACCCTACCCCAACAATCCCCCCCTCCCCCCACCCCCAACTAACTAAGAACATTGGTGCCGCTGCTCGGGAGGGCCACCCCCGCCGATGTACCTGCGGCAGGCGCTCACCCAGCTCTGATACCCCCACCTGGGGGGGTCCGTACCGAGGAGGAGGAGGAAGGGGAAAGGAGGGGGGGGAGAGGAAGGGGAGGAGTCAGAGGCGGGAGGGGGAAAGAGAAAGCGGGGGGGGATGAAAAGACCCCCAAAGGGAAGGCAGAAGAGGGGACAGGGCGGCAAGCCCCCCAGAGGGGGGGGGGAGGGGAGAGAGAGGGGAAAGGAAAGCCAGCCCATATACGGGGCCAGGAAGGACCCCCACGCTCAGGAGACAATCGAGATACCAATTAACAAGCGGGGTTCACAGGTGCATCACCCCCCCAGCTCCGCCAGTGCATAGTAACCCCCCGCCTCTATACATCCACCCCGCTAACTCGCAGTGCAGTAGGCGACCCCGCGGGGTCCGGGGCTACTAACGCCTTAAACTGCTCAATCAGTTGAGCCCATTCCAGTGCCACCGGTCGTTTCCTCAGGCCTCTGTACTCCTCCTGGTATAAAGCCTCCCGCTCCGCCACCGCCCACCTGCCCACCTCCTCGCGCCAGGCCTCAATTCTCGGCGCCCGAGCTGCCTTCCATCGTTTCGTTATCATGCGCTTCGCCAGTATCAGAACCAGCCCTGCGAATCTATGCATTAGCTTTGCCTTTTTGGGGATAGGAAATAATCCGAGAAGACAGGCGTCAATGGTGTCCCAAGGGGCGCATCCCGTTACCACCGCAAGCTCCCGCGTCACCTCCGCCCAGAACTCCCGCAGCTTGGAACAGTTCCACATCATGTGCAGAAAGTCAGCGTCTGACGCATGGCACCGCGGACATGCCGCCGATGCCGAGGGGTACATCTTACGTATTGTGGCCGGGGCAAGATATGCGGCATGTAGTATAAACAACTGGATAGTCTTCAGCCGACAGTTTCGTGAGATTTTTCGAGGATGGTTTAGCATTCGAGTCCACTTCCCATCATCCAGATTCCGACCCAAGACCAAGTCCCATTTCTGTCTAACATGACTCAGTGAAACTGTTAAATGCTCCCTCAGGCCGCGGTAAAGCCAACGCACTAAATAACGCCCATGGCCCATAATGTGTACGGACCTCAATAATTGAAAGGTTGGGGGCTCCGCGCGATCAGCAAACCAATAGGTGCGAATATAACGTACTATGGTTGCATGGGTAAGGAACAAGGCGTCAGTCACCGAATGAGCATGCACAAACTCCAGTCGGTAACCCGCAGAGGGGGACATCTGGGGCGTACGGGGACTGGAGCCCCGCCATCCTCACTGCCCGCTTCCAATACTGAAATGCTACCCTCCACAAATACGGTGGATCGCGCAGTTTTGGGGCCCAGGGCATAATTGCGACTGGAGTGTCCCCCTACGTAATTGCTCCAGGGTATAGCCAATTTCAAATAGGTTTTTCCCGGCCAACCAGTACGCCAGCCATTGCAACTGTCCCGCTATACAGTACGACCTAAAATCTGGCGCCCCCATGCCACCGAGCGTGGTAGGCAGCTGCAGCTTTGCCAGCGCCAATCGACGCCTTCCTGCCCCCCATACCAATGATATCAGTAAGGTATCAAGCATTTTAAAAATCCAGGCTGGGAGGACCACTGGTATGTTCACGAAATAGTAGAGAAGGCGGGGCAGCACCACCATTTTTGAAACCGCCACCCGACCCGCTATCGTCAATGGCAGTGTAGTCCAGAAAGCTACCTGGGAGCGCAACGAGGAGATGGTACAAACTACGTTACCCTCAATGGTATCCGCATCCGATCTATAAATATGAATCCCTAGATATTTGAAGCTAACCGGCTTGACCTTAAACTGCAGGTCCCCGAATTGCAGCGTAGGGGCCATTGAGACATCGTAAAAGGCAAAGGCCACCGACTTTGTAGGGTTAGGAAGCAGACCCGATAGCTCCCTGAACCTGGCAATAGCAGCAGCTATTGGATGTTTATCAGCCCCTAGGTCACGGAAATATAACAGCATATCGTCGGCGTACAGCGATATAGAGTGTGTCTCGCCACGGAGTGGAATACCGAGCGGGGCCATAAGCCGCCGCAGATGCTGCGCTAGTGGTTCCAGGGCGAGAACAAATAACATTGGGGATAAGGGGCACCCCTGACGAGTACCCCGGGAGATCGAGTACATAGGAGAGATGGCCCTACCCGTCTTGGCACGCGCTGTGGGCACGGTATACAGTAGCCTAATCCAAGCACAATAGGACTGGGGCAGGCCCAACGCAGCTAACACCGCCAGCATATACTCCCAGCTAAGGGTATCGAACGCTTGTCGCACATCTAGAGACAAACAGCCAGCCCGGGGGAAAGAGGTCGACCCCACGCGCATCAGAGCATGCAACCGTCGTATATTTAATGAGGTGCTGCGATGGGGTATAAACCCACTTTGATCAGTGTGAATCAAAAGGGGCAGACAGGGCAATAGTCGCGCCGCAAGCACTTTACTAAGTACTTTGTAATCTGTATTTAGAATAGAGAGGGGTCTATACGACAGAAGGTCCGTCGCTACCTTGCCCGGTTTCAATAAGGATGTGACGATCGCCTCTTTAGTGGTGTGCGGGAGTAGGCCCGTTTCCAAGGAAGTGGTATAGAGTTGTAACAATCTAGGAACCAGCTTATCCGCAAAAGTGGAGTAAAACTCCACTGGGAGGCCATCCGAACCCGGTGTCTTACCACGGGCCAAGGCTGTAATTGCCACCCTAATTTCCCCAGCCGTGATCAGGGCAGCCATCTCTTTGACCATTGCCTCAGGGACCTTGGGAAGGCGTACCTCCGCCAAAAACGCCTGTATAGGTGCTAGATCCGCCACGCAAGGGGCCGTATATAAGCGGGCATAGTGCTCCTGAAAAGCGAAATTGATTTCCCTCTGCGACGTAACCAGAACATTATTGCGGGTGCACACTGCCAGTACAGGGGTAGAGCTCAATGTCGGTTGGATCATCCGCACCAAGAGGGTACCTGCCCTATCTGCCACAGTGTGCGTTCGTTGGGTATAAGCCTCAAAATCCAGCAATCGTAATCGCTCCAATAACTCCGCGTATTTAATCCTAGCAGACTGCAATGGCTCCTCACCGGTCACCCCACCCTGGGCCTCGACCTCCAGGGCCTGCAACTTCCCCTCTATATCAGTAAGATCCCGAATCACCTCCCTCCGGGATCCCACCACCGTTCCCATTGCAACCCCCCGGATCGTCACCTTGAAGGCCTCCCATTCAATCGCCCTGGACGAGGCTGAGCCCTCATTTTCAGCAAAAAAGGCGTCCACAGCTGTAGATAGTGCATCCCGATATACCTGATCCTCAAGTTGAAGCGGCTGCATCCTCCATGCAGGGATGGGTGTCAAGGAAGGGCCCCAAGTGAAACACATTTCGATAGGATTATGATCGGACAGTGTCTTCCCCCGAAACTCACAATGGACAACCGCTGTGGAAAGCTCCGGGGAACAAAGAAAGTGATCCAGTCGTGTATGTAGCTTATGAGGGTAGGAATAAAAGGAGTATTCCCGCATATTAACATGTAGCGCCCTCCATACGTCAATTAGTCCCCAACCCTGCACCCAACGGGAAAGTGCTGCCGCCTGCGTCCGTGCTACCGTGTTGAGCAAAGGAGGGTGGGAGCGATCTAGGTTAATGTCAAATACTGCATAAAGATCACCGCCCAACAGCCATGGAACCCGGGACCACCCCGCCAGTGCCAGGGACACCCGTGCAAGGAATACTTCTTGATCTGTATTTGGAGCGTATAGGGAGCCCAACACTACCTGCCTTCCATCGAGTGTGCCCAGCAAAAGGACAAACCGGCCCTGGTCATCCACCCTACTGTCAGTGAGAGAAAAAGGGACACCCGCCCTGATCCAAATGGCCGCACCTCGGGAGAAGGCGGAATATGCCGTCGCATACACCTGACCCCGCCATCTCTTTTGCAATTTTGCGGTTTCAGTGGGTATCAAGTGCGTCTCCTGAAAGCAGATTATTTGGGCTCTACATCGATGTAACTGCGCAGCTATCCTGTGCCGCTTAGAAATAGAACCCATACCCCGTACATTCCATGACACCATGGTGTAGGTATTAGTAGCAGCCATCATCAGATATAAACCATTGGTAAAGTCCCCCCGGATCCCACCCCAACCCACCCCCCCCAACCCCATCCCCGGCAACAGCAGAGTATGCGGCATCCATAAAACAAATTGAAACAACTCCCAATACAGGGTCCAATGTACAAACCTCGTTCGACCAAACCATTTGAGCCATGCAAGCATTCCACTCATCTTAACCAAAGCAACTGCCTAAAGGGGGGGGAGGCCGTTAACTACTGTAACAGCTGTACCACACTAATGTGAGCCCAGTTCGGGGCCCGGGCCAGGAACATAGTCAGCTATTCCCTCCCGTCTGATCAATAACATATACATCACCACAATTTGGTAGCCCGGCTACGCGCGCGTGCCGCACAAGAACCCGCCGGATCTGGCAGTACTATAACACTAGACAATACATTTGGCCTGCGCTCCTGAAAGTGCCCCTACTTGACCTGCGAGGCCAGGGGATCGTTACTAAGCCTCGAGTCTGCCGAGGGAAACAGTGCCATGCTGCCCTCAGAGTCAGTATCCGTGGGCCCATCCTCAGACTGGCTAGGGCTGATGTCCGGGCGAGGGGCACGCAATGTGGAGGCAGCACGCAGCGCCCCCCGCCTGCCCTCCATCACCTGTTGGCGGTCGAGAGTGGCCGAGACCGAACTCTGTGTAATGAGACCCCTCCTCCGTCTTCGAGGGAGCCCCTGTCTCATTGGTAAGGAAGAGTCCATGCGTCTCATTGGGCCTACTCTCGGGAATTTTTTGTCCAGCCATTCCCAAGCACTATCAGGGGTATCAAAAAACAGGGACTGCTGCTCCTATAGGATTTTTAGTTTCGCAGGAAACAGCAAAGCAAACGATAGGCCCGCCGCTCGGGCTCTAGCTTTCACCTCCATAAATGAGAACCTCTTACGTTGCACCGCCAAAGTGTAGTCTGGGAATATTGACACCCTGGCATTGGCGATCAGCAGAGGGCCTTGAGTTCTTGCTGCCTGCAACAGATGGTCGCGGTCCCTATAATTGAGAATCCTGGCCAGGATAGGGCGGGGGTTTGCTCCCGGCACCGGTCGCCTCGCAGGTACCCGGTGCGCCCTCTCCACCGTGAAGTGAGGAGAAAGTCCCTCCGGGGCCACAGTCGACCTCAACCACTCCTCTATATATTCCGTGGGTCTCGTTCCCTCCGTCCCTTCAGGCATCCCCACAATTCGGAGGTTATTCCGGCGCGCCCGCCCTTCCGCCTCGTCTGCTCGGGCCTGGAGTGAATCCATCTGCTGGCGCAGTATCTGAATCTACTCATCATGAGCCTGCACCCGGGGGGACATGTCATCGACTTTTTGATCCGTCGCACGGGCTCTCTCTGCGAGCTTCTTATGGTCGTCTTTGAGCAGGTTTAGCTCCACTGAGACAATGCCCAACTGTGCCTCCAAGACTGCCCGGGAATCGCGGATCTCCCGCAGTATCATATCCAGCTTATCCCCGGGAGTGGCCGTCTCCACCACTCCGCCCACCCGGGGAGTCTGGGCCGATGAGGGACCCGGTGGTGGAGAAGGAGCCCCCGACAGAGGCAGCAGCCCCCTGGGCCTCCCCCTCCCCATGGCCCGCAGCAGAGTGGGACCCAGTGCCAGCGAACCAGCAGCTGTAAATGTGGCAGGGCACGCCGTATGACCGTCACCACCGTGCCCTCGTCTTGCACGCGATCCCCACACTGTCCCTCAGCAGTGCCTCTTCAGGGTGTCCCCCTAGTCCACTCCCGGAGCTGCTCCCGCGCCACTATTGGTCAACGGTCCTCCACCGGAAGGCCGAGGTGCCCTCACAGCTCCCGGACCGTGGGCAGCAATCCAGCTCACTCCCCGCCCTCGACAAGGGCCCTTGTCCCAGACTCCAGCGCAGGGAAGGCGTCACCTCCGTAGGTCCAGGAGCAGGCCGGCACACAGTCAGTGGGGGAGAGGGGGGGGCCACCACCAATGAACCCCACCGCACCCCGCCTCGCAGCGCCAGAGCCTACCGTCAATGCTTCCTACGTGCCCGGCACCACTGGACCTCTCCTCAATCCCGCAAGCAGGCCACGATCCCGGGGTCCGCGCTGTTCTCCGGAGCTCGGATCGGGCACACTGGTTTGAGCCCCAGCGTCGTCCTCAGCCAACACACCTCCCGGGAGCGGCCCGGCCCGATATCCGTCCACAGGCCCCGCACCGGGGGGGCCCACATGGGCTCTTCCCGCCAAGCCCCGCCACAAGCTCCGCATCCGATTGTAGGCGAGGCCGGCGTCCAGCCCGTCGCTCAGGCCCAGGACAGGCCCCGACTCCGCCTCAGCACGGAAGGCACCTCCCAGGGAGCCCGAGCGCCGAAACACCGTGGGAGGTAGCTTTGAATATATTTCATATACATAGCTATATCAATAAGATGGGGTCAATTTACAGAACAGGATAATTTAAGTTTAAAAAAATAATTCGATAAAGGAGAAAAAGGAAGACCACTTGCAGGTTTAATAATATGAATATTTAAAGATGTCGGTGAAGAATGAAAGGAAACCAATGTGAATTCCAAAACTAAGTTCTGCAATAGCGGGGTTCTTAGAGGAAAGGAAATGTTATTACTATTCAGTATTAGAGATAAAAGAAAATTCTTGAGTAGTATTCAGATGGGTGATAATATGATCATGAGTACTCAAGTTGTTTATTATATTGGGTGTTTTCAATGTTAAATGTTGATACGAAATATCACTAGACAGTGAGGAGGATTTAATGTTAAAAGAAGTGCTTTAGGGTATGAATTTCCATGGCCAGGATATAAAAAAAATTATCAATAAAGGCATACCCTAATAGTTTAATGATTGAAATTGGACAAATAACAATGAATGCCGATTTCTTGGAGACACACCTGTGCAGTTTATATTCTATGGTTTAAGACTGTGTAGGTTTTTTGATTACATTATCTTACATGTCGAGATATGGTAGTTGAGAACAGTCTTTGAGGTGATTCATAAAGCTGAAAGTGATCAGGATCCTGTAGTCTGTAAAGTTAAGGAAGAAATGATGGTCTTATTTACTCACATTGAAAGGAAAGAGAAACTATTGTTCAGGGTAGCAAATAGTACGAAAGGTGTAAGGGAAAACATAACAAGGACACATTTACCCCTGCATTGGTGAAGAAAGCACTCCCTACATTGCAAAAGAGTTTGATGAAAAACAACAGTAAACAAGGAAGAGTGTGTCATTACTGAGAGAGGATGAAGGGAAGAGGAGAGCCTTAAAGACATTCTATCATATGCATTATATAAAGGAAAAATATCAAGATCAGGAGCTGCTGAACTGTGGTTTGATAAAGGCTCCAGAAACAAAGACTAAATTGCTTGATGTTATAAAATGTGAAGGGGTTGATAATGAACAACAAACAAAAAGCTTGTGATGCGAATAAAAACAAGTAATAAAAAGTAAGGTGAGGGAGCACAGAGAGAAAACAATGGGAAGGATTATAGATTGTATGCAGGAATGATCTAGGACTTTTTGGAGATGTAAGGTAAAAAGATTCATTCAGCAGGTGGTTTGTGCTAATACTGACTTGGACACATATTGTGTGCCCCTTTATAAAGAGAAATAAGGTGACTGGAAATATAAAGAAGCGGATATAGATGTTGGCATGCCAGGTGTAACATATAGTATGTCCTTATTATCCTTTTCCTGGACAAGAGACTGAGAGTACAATAAAGAGGCAAAAGAATGGCAAGGAAGCTGGAGTTGGTTATATCCATTCAGAGCTAGTAAAATGCTCACTGGAAGTTTAGGTATCCATCCCACACTCACTGAAACTAGCAAGGACAGAAGGTGCACCCTTAGAGGAGAATGAGGTGTAGATTTGTCCTGGTGAATATATTTGCTTGATACTAAATGTGCAAGGATTAACTTTTTACAGTGTTAGAAGCAGTTTTTAGTTCTGCCCATAAGTGATTGTGTTCCCAAAGGTCCTGTGGTCCAGTGGTGGTCTGAGCACAGAATCCAGTCCACGATTTGCAGCACGCCGGAGGAGCCGGAGGAGCAAGAGAGAGAGAGAGAGAGCGGCGCTGAACCAGCGCCGACGCCACCACCGCTACCGCCACCGCTCTTGTTACGGACACCGAAGAACGGTGCTGAGCAGAGCTGAAGCGGCGCTGGTGCTGCCATCACCATCGCCGTTACCGCTACTTTTACCGGTACAGGCATCGCCACCAGACACCGCTACCACTAGCTGCTGTCAATCACTGCTGCAGCGCCATTGTTCCGTAGAGCCCCGCAGAGCCAGCGATGGCCAGTAACGGCCAGTAACGGGACTTGCATCAAGCAACCACTAAACCATATTTCAGCTGAAAAAAGGGGAGAGGGAGCCTAGCCGGCACTCGAGCTTTTTATCAGAGCTGTCTCCAGTGATTGCCGGAAAAACCACAGTGGAACCGCAGGCAAAACCGGTTCCAGCTGTTTTCGCTGCAAGCAACCCACGAACCCCCCCTTCCAGGTTCCCCAAGCCTTGGAAAAACTTTAGATATCAGCCCCTTCCCTCTGCGCTGCCACCTGTGATTAAGCACTAGAGCCTGGAGATGGAGGACGCACAGCGGTGAATCTGTACTTCACGGTGAGCACAGAGGGGGGTACTCTTTCACCTAAGGAGCGGGGTCTTGCTTCTACCCTCCTACCCTCGCGCTTAGCTATTGGAAGTGCGGCGAGGACCTTGTAAGAAATCAGCAGAGGGGGCAAACTAGAGCAGGAGGGGCAGAGCAGAGAGGCGCAGCGAACTAAGGCATCAGAAGCCCTGGTTGCAAATAGGTGGTCTGACACCACTGAAACCATTGAAGGGCATTTGTCAAGTTAACTGCTAAGCACTATTTTAACCTATTTAACCTGCTCGGACATTCCCCTGACTGCTTGTTATTGGGCATCTTTTACACGCTTCAGACGGCCGGATAGCCCTGGCGATATGAGATCAGGGCGGATCCGCGGTTGCCCCATGAACAAAGGGGGGGCAAATAACCGCATGAAGAAAGGCAAGAAAGGCAAAGCATCACAGAATGAGCTTGATGGCATAGGTGAAAAGCCATTGTCTAAATCTAGGCAATTAAGCCAGAAGGAAGGCTCATTAATTGACTTAACAAACATCAATTCTAATAGCCTGTGCAGTGAGCAATTGACACAGTAAAAAAAGGGCAGCAGAACAAAAACCAGTATTGCACTGCTTCAACCAAAAATCTACACAAAGTTTCATTTTTTTAAAAATGCGGCGGACACACTTCTCTCAAACACCAATGAATCTTTAGGCTTACAGCAACCCATCGAACCATCTCAGCCTACTCAGCCTACTCAGCCTGCGCAGTACTCTGGCCTGCAACCAGCCAATAACAGCAATGGAAGCCCCTGCCATACGGTTAGGGGGCCATTACAAGTGACATCAACCCTCAGCGTGACGAAAGCCGCACTACAAGGGGCGGGATAACCAAAGGGCCTCTGTCAGGAACAAAAATCCTCTTAGAAGCAAATCTGATCCAAGTGCATAGGGCAGAGAACAACAACAAAAAAGATCGTCCAACAAATATACTTTACAAAAGCTTCACAGTCCCTTGCACCCATCTCAATGAAACCTTTTGTGAGGGCAATACAGTTGGCACAGGAGACGAAGCCAACGGTTCTATGAATAGTATAGCAAAAAACAAAGAACATATTAAGCATCCCAGCAACTACAATTACGCAAATGAAAATACAAAAAAAGAGTGCTGGGAAATAAATGATCCAATTCTGAGAAACCAAAACCTAACTCAAATTGAACAAGTAATGGACCATGAAAGCATGTTAAGGCCTGGTAAGAACATGGCCCGCACAGATAGGTTATCAACCTCGCCACTGGAGGCAACAGAAATATCCTCATTCCTGGGAAAGGAAGAATGGGAAGACCTTCTAGCTGCATATACGCAAGACAAAGGCAAAAGCAAGTCAATCATCAAAACGCTGAATACGCCTATCACAATAAGCGATACTTCATATGAACACCCAGTGACGGACGAGGAGGCACCAAAGATGGGTCAAAAAAGCCCCACAACTTCTGACACTCATGATGAAATCCCAAAGCATGAAAATGCTTGGTGCAGTCTGCTTAAAACTATACAACTCTTAGTAGAAGCCCTCAATTATCAATCGGACAAAATGGACACTCAACTGACGCTACTTGACACACTGGCTGTATTTGTGGTTGCCATTGACGGGAAGTTAGGCACGCTAAACACGCTTCTTCAAAACAATTTGGCTCAGCCGAATCAAGGATCTGGGAATACAAAAGAAGGGTGCGGATGCAGCCCAATTATCGACAAATTGGCAACCTTACCGACGATTTTGAGCAACCTGTGCACACAGCTTAGAAAGCCATCCAAGTACAGACAATGCAACCCTCGTAACAGCTTCACTGTGGCCGATACAAACAACTCAAGGATTAATGAAACGCCGGTGAGCAACAGACAAGGCATTTGCAATCCAAGAGCAATAAGCACAGGGATCTGTGCACCCGGAACAACAGAAATGCCACTCTCTGCAAACCCCGAGGAAGAAAAGGAAAGCCCAATAACGAACGCCAAACAAAGACGAGCAAAAAAACACAAAGGCAGGAAACAAAAAATTGCTTCTCAACGTAAAGGCTTTATGCACCTCTTTGGGAATGTTCCAACTATGGAACAAGGCGCAGCTCAATCTGAGTATGCCTTGTGCCCACCGGAAAGTGAGGAAGCCTTCAGTACATCTGAGACTCCCACTAAGGTAAAAACCCCTATTAAGACGGGGAGGCACATTAACCCCAAAACAAAAACCATGGAGCCAGCCGGAGTTCGCATTCAAAAAGAGCTCGAAATAGGTACACAAAATTTACATCTCCAATCCGGTGTAGCTCGCAATACTCTCTGTGAATCTAGTGTGAATCAAGCACAAAAAAGTGGCGGACAGCACGATCCCAACTTACAGCAAACAAAAAACCAAGAACATCCTGGGAGCAATCAAGGATCAGAAAAGGCAGAGATAGATATAAGGCAATCAGCAAGTAATCCATTGAAAACAACCCAAGGAGCATCGCCCACGAAGAGAGAAGAAGAAACAACATCTACTATAGGGCCAATGGATTCAGTACGTAACATCTCCAGGCCAGGCGAAACGCGCCACTCAGCCGGGCAACCAGTACTGACCAAGTATATAATCAGTCGTGACTTAAGAGTAACCGCGCCCAACGCAATTCAGGCGAATACAAACGCAAAACGCTTAGTAGAGGACAAGCGTCTCAGCCCCCTCAAAAAGGAGGGTGGACAGTCAAATGAACAAAGAATCGCTCAGGCTCTGGTACGAAGCCAATTACCTGGTCGAGAGCTAAGAATCACTGCATCTAACCCTTGCCAAATGAAAACAACTGCAAAAAGACTAGTAGAGGACATGCGATCCAGCCAACCAAAAACAGAGAGCGAGCAGACAAGCGAACAAAGTCACACAACTGGCGTTGTTTGGTTCAATCCGAACTACCACTCGCAAGGAAGACATGACATACTGAATAGGGGCAACATCCTGCGACTGCTATCTCATGTCACCTCTCTGGCAGAAGTAAAAAGCTCAGACCTGGTATCCATTGAATTTGTAGTCGATGAGCACACAGGAAGAGAAAAAACAAAAGCAACTTGGACAACCTTGGCAACCTCACAAAAAATATACGCTGAGGCAGAAACCTTCAAAAACTGGGGAATCACAATAGAACCATACGTAAAGCCTAGATACCCTGAAATTCTTGCCCCGGTGGAAAAAGAGGCAGAATCAACTACTACTAATAGCCTCAGAAACTCGGTCCTGAGAGGCGCGGCAGGGCCAGAAGGTGAAAAGGTTGATCAATACAACGACAGCGCCCTACGCATAGTAGACGAACACCCACAATCATCGGGACTGCTTGACCCAAGATGGATAGCCAGAACTTTAAATAACAACGAATGACAAGCCGGGCCCAAGCTAGGGGACGCCGCACACGACTCATTAAGAACATGTTCATGGAATATCAATGGCTTGGCCGCCAAAATATCAGACTCAGAGTTTATGACATATATCAGGAACTTCGACGTCGTGGCATTCCAAGAGACATGGCTTGCTGACCCCCCGCATCTACACGGCTACTTACGCTTTTTCACCGCTGCAAAAAGGACAGCCAAATATGGGCACCTTCAAGGTGGTCTAGCAACTTACATAGCAGCCACAAGCATTTTGACAGCAAAAGAAGTTGGTCCAACCCTCACAGCATTACTGGCGGTAAACATTCACTTGCCACAACTTACAATAGGCCCCACCGAAAATGATATTACTTTAATCAATGTCTACATTCACCCGAGAAAGAAAAGAAAAGAAGCTAAAAATCTTTGTAGCTTCATGGAGTCTTGCATTAGGGAAAGACCCACAACAAATGTTATTCTCACTGGGGACTTCAATCTCAACCTCATGGGCGCCACGCAAGAAGTTGACCCACAAATTCAAAATGCAATCTGGGACATCCCGCCACAAGCGATTTCACAGATCTCCAAGCAAACAAAGCTAGGTAATAAGATTTTGGAAGATCTGGTCCATTTTAACATCAGGGCCTCAAATGGAAGGACATCTGGAGACAATCTCCCAGCTGCAACTTTTCATTCAACAAGAGCAAGCAGTATTTTAGACTATACCTTCATTTCACTTCCTTTATTTCAGTTTTTAAAATCATATAAGATAGGTCGCAGCGGAGACAGTGATCATTGCCCCCAAGAAACCATCTTTAAGATTGCAAAACCCAACTTCGAATTTTCGAAAGAACCAAAAGAGTCAACCCATACTGTCAACTTCAAAAAAATCAAGTATTCAGCAGTAATAGACGGAGCTTTAGTGGAAAGAGCAAAACAGCATTTTGGTAGTTATACTGGATACAGTAAAATCACAAACTGGGAACATTTTACTGATACCATGTCCATGTACGCCACAAGACCTAAAATACAACCACAATTAAGCAATGAAAGATCGTGCAAATTCTCCCGAGAACATAAAAGAAAAATCAGAGGCATAAAAACCTCAATCTATCGTACAATGAGAGAACTTCAACAGTATCCTACGAACCTAGTAAAGCGTGATCAACTACGGAAATTAAAATTAACACTGAAAAAATCAAAATGGGAAGCAAACAAATCCGCTAAAGACAACCTATGGGCGAGACTACACTCTGACATCAAACGGAACGATGGGGCAAGGTTCTGGAAATCAATAAACACATTCACAAGACCTATGCACCATGGGGTCTCATCTAACATCTCAGAGGACAAATGGGCAAACTATCTTGGCAACCACTTTCACCAGGCTGCGGGTCAAAACCAGGACCAAGAGTTTGACACGCAAAAACCACTAATGATGGACAACACAAATTATACAGAAGGGCAGCCTCAAAATGATAGAGAGAATCTGCCGAACTTACAAAACACCATTCAGCGTTTAATCAAGAAGGGAAGAAGAGAGGGAGCACCAGGGCCGAACGGTATCCCGCCAATCCTCTACAAACAAGATGTGGCAGGCTGGGCAACAGCCCTCGACCCGCTTTTTTTGGAGATAAGACACCACAACATCCTGCCAAGCTCCTGGAAGGGCTCTATTATCTCCCCAATCCACAAGGCAGGAGATAAGGCTTCCCCTCAAAACTATCGACTGGTGGCCCTAATTGACATTGAGGCAAAATATTTTGCAGGCATCCTATTAGAAGAGCTGACGGCTTGGGCAACAGAGAGATCCTTAATCCCAACAAACCAGACTGGTTTTGCCAAAGCAGTAGGGACATTGACGAACATCTTGAGCATGGGCTTGCTAATAGATAAGGCAGAATCTAACAAAATGCCCATACACTTCTGCTTCATTGATTACAAGGCTGCTTTTGACAACATAAACCGGAACCTTTTATGGTCTAAACTAAATGATTGGGGGATACCTAGACCCCTTTTGAACCTGTTAATTAATCTCCACACAGAGACCTGGATACAGATAAAGGTAGGGGATGGATCCGTCTTGTCCAGGCGCATACCGACCAACAAGGGCCTGAAACAAGGCTGCGTCCTGGCCCCCACCCTTTTCAATCTGTTCCTAAGCGACCTTGTCCCTATTTTAAATGGTTGCAACTCCCACGCCCCCAAACTAGGAGGACTACAACTACCTTGCCTACTTTATGCTGACCACATCGTCCTTATAAGCTACACCAAGGTGGGACTTCAGCACCTCCTGAACGCAACACAATGCTATTCAAGCAAAAACGATCTCACAATAAACCTGGAGAAAACCAAGTCAATGACCATCAGCAAGAAAAGAAATAAATCAACATCATGGTACTGGGATAAAACAAGAATCAGAGACACGCCAACATACAAATACCTAGGAGTGAAGATTGATAACGGAGGGCAGTTTTCAGCCCAAAAAACAAGTATTCGAGGGAAAGGGAGTTCTTTGGCAATTTCTCTAAAATCCTTAAACAACAAACTTTCTGGCCCGTCTCTCCTGCCCTTGACGCAAGTTATCCGCGCTAAACTTCTCCCAACAATTACCTACGGGAGTGAGGTGCTTAGAGGAAGAGACGCCAAGACCCTTGATAATACTATAACAGCTGCCTACAGGATCATCTTCAGCTTGCCCAAGCAAACCTCACCAGCTCAAATTAGGCTTGAATTTGGCATTGACCAACAGATCCTAGCAAGGCAGGGAGCCTACATGATAGCCTGGGATAAAGTGAGGAAATCGACACAAGGATCATTAAATGAACACTTGTGGATGGAGTTAGCCCAACACCCATCCTCGGCGGCAGCCAAGTTCCTACGGGACAGCCTGAAGAATACTGGTTTAGAGCAGCTTTGGGAAACCCCAGCAAATCATACAACTTTAAAAAAACTGGTCAAAAAATCGATCAAACAGCTATCATGGATTCAAGACAAGGCCGCCCTTTCCAAAAGAACGCATGGATGGATGATTGTAAATTCGTATTTAAAGAAGGCACCACAGCACTATTTTGGCGAGGGATATCCTAAATCCACCAAAATGTGCTTTTTAAAGTACAGGTTAGGCCTGCTTCCAAAATCTTCCAACCTGGATCAAAAAAAAAACGAGCCTCTCTGTCGGCTATGTGGATCGGGGCAAGAGGATATGCTGCACCTGATCTGCTCCTGTGAGAAACTACGTGACGAACGAAAACACCTGTTGAAACATCATTTCAACCAGCAAGGGATTCGCACACGTAGAAAGGCAATTCTGGTTTGCTTCTCTTCCCACGATCCTCGCATGAACTGCAGCTTTGTAAAATTTATGAAGGCAGTGGAAAGAAAGATGCCAAAAATTATCTTATAATGGTCCTTGTATCACTGACTCAACACTGTTTGTCGACTGACATTAATGACCATACGAACTCATGAGGAAAATCAAAGAAAGAAGAAATTACCCTACTAACATGAAGCGTGCAAATTTTATTCCGTTTTTACTTAGAATTGTCATTTTTGTATTTTTAATATACCTGTTCTTAATCAACTTTGTACAGCAATGGTTTTAAGTAACTATGCTAATAAAAATTACTTACTTACTTACTTACAGTGGCAACAGGCCACCTGCAACCCAATGATAACAGAGTTTTACTACCAGAGAAGGACACAGGTGCATTTTCATGGCTTGTTTTCGAGCCTATGGTACCCTTGCTACCCCAGACATACCAGCTGTACATATATTTATTCATATTCTGTCAAATATATAAATGTGTGTCTAATATGGCATGCATGGTTCACGGTGTAAGCACAGTACAGAGCTAATACAAATACAGAAGTAAGCAAACAATTATTGCCCTTTAGCATTTTCAATGTGAGTTTTCATAATTTGATTTACTAGCTTGCTTCGGTAACTGACTATATATCTTGCATCCTTTAAAACGAATTACAAGCATTTGCCTGAAAAAAGCAAAACATTGAACAAAAAATCCACAATAGTTCAAATAACTGCAATAAATCACATCCATGTGAATTTGAAATGTTTTATTCAAAGCAGTTTCTCACAATGTATAAATACTGCATATTCACACGCATTAAAAATACAACTTCTAAGGCACCCAGTAATGTGTCCAAATTCTACTTACAGGACCATTCACAAGTAAACTGTGTACATTTCGCTCTACACAATATTTGATATATCAGAAGATACACGATCCTCAGTACTCTATGAATATTTACAATACCATGATAAAAGGGAACCAGTAGCCTTGTAATTGTAAATTTGGTACTTAATACAAATATCAGAAACTATTTCAAGTCTCTTTCATTACCACTCTAGCAAAATAGTACCCGATCAAACCTACAAAGCACTATGTTGATACTAATTTCAAAGCCATTCACTTAAAATCATTACACAGACGTTTTTGGTACTTTGCTTCAATTCACAACTGATAGATAATAAGCTTTATCAGTAGAAGGGATTGTTTTATTTCAATCACATTTAATATCATAGATGGTATTTTACTTATTTAGAACACTTGAAAAGCATTAGCCTTTCATAATTTTAGGTCAAATTTCCACAGTAGTTTACTTAAACTATACTGCAGCGAAGCAGGCAAAAGAAAATAATGAAATAGGTTTCCAATTTACTTTCAACTACCTCCCTTTCCATATGCACTACAGTGTTTAAGGTATTTTAAAATCTCCTGTGAGGCAACCATTATTTTCTGAAGTTATTCCCTTTTCAATAAGTAAATGTGTGTTACTCGACTGATGGGCATACTTTGTTGGTGATGTAATGTGAGATATCTCTTTCTTATTTTGCCACCATTGATAGAACAGGATTTATTTGTTGACAGTCTGTTGCACTATAACGCAATCACATTAACATATTGTTTGTTGTGTTAGGTAGACAAATGGTACCACTTTAGGACACAACATTTTGATATTGTGAGTCTTAGATTTTAGGCAATAGAAATTATAACTTTGTTTAGAAAGAATTGTGTAAATGCCAGTATTTATTCACTTATTTGAAAGGAAATCTTCATTAGGAATTTCTTTTGTTTGTAGCAGTTAGGATTTTCGCTTACTTTTTTTTACACATGTATGAACTTTTTGATTGTTATATTCAAAAAGATTACCCTAGGTATAATAACATACATTGTAATTACTTATTCTGCAAGGTCTTGATTTTCTTATAAGAAACTATTTAGCCTTGTTGCTTTATTGAGATTTTCAAATACAAGGGTATATCAATTTCATCAAACACAATGCCATATTCAAAACATTTTAGTGTAATAGTTCGGAATTGTTGAATTTTAGTTAATGAGTGGAAACAGTTAAACAATTTCAGTTAATGATTAGGACTGTCTGTACATTAGTAAAGTACTGAGATCCTTGTTCGAAGGGCCTCAGGTTTTTGCACTCTATGCGACATTACAAGCTGAATAACTTTGCCCAACACCAGAGATTTTTTCCTAAGTGTATTTTTTGCCAGGTAAAACCTGGTCACATTTACACAAAAGAGGTCAGAAAGAAAGGTCATAAACTCAGACTTCATGCTTTAGCCATTATTTCGATCTCTAAAACTCAAAATGTGGTTGTAATTGTATCCTGGGGTAACGCCTGCAATGTACAGTATTGAAGTTACCATGTGGTGCCATTAAATATCACCAACTCTTTTGGCCTTCGTGTTCAGCTTCCATTAATAAAGTTTTGCTCAGACAACATTGTCAAACCAAAACACAATAAATGTAATATTATTTATCTGAAACAAACTGTGAATGGCAAAGCAAATTATATTATTAGCAAACACCCATGATGTTTTTTATTTGCTGTCCAACGAGGAAGCACTTCAGCAATATTCAAGTATTGAATAGGTTGTATGGACTCTGTCATACAATTGCATATGATTCAATACCATAAAGATTTGAAAAACAGGAATGATGCTAGAGGTAATATCTATTCTCAAAACACAATACACAAAAATTACTTCTAAAATAGCTATCTGCAAGCTTCACAAATGAAATGTGTCTGCCTGTGTAGCCTGGTCAACAAGTATTGGCACGCAACAACATATAATACACTCCATAATAAAAAACATTTACATTTATGGAAGAGATTGCCTAAAATGCAGAATCCTCCAACCCACCATTTCAATATAAAACTTTATATTCAGAAAATATATACGGTATCAAAGTTTTCAACTTAACTCCTTTCACTGGCATGTACTGAAGTGGTAAACCTCGCCACACTTTGCATTATCTTCACAAAATAAAAGGTACATGCGGGGCAACAAAAATATTTGTTCTCTGAATATGTACATATATAAGTCCAAACATTTTAAGTTATTACAAATCAAATACAGCATAAAGCAACAGGTAACAATTAGTAGCAAACTACATGTATATGTTGAAATACTGTGAACTATAATGTTGCCTAGATACAGGCATTCATATTCACTAAGAACCTCAATACAAAATAATGTGGAAACTTGAATGAGAACTCTTCAGATTTCTTTTTTAATGATACCAATAAGAATTCAGGCTACTCAATATCCAATCTCTCAAATCATCTTATTGATAACGGTTCTTCCTATTGTACTTTACAGTAGAACAAATATCAAGCGCATAACCTTTTCTAACTAATAATTGATCAATTTCAACTACTGTTGCCTCATTGTGTATACACAAACATGGAGAATTAAAAACAGATGACCTTATCATCCTCCTTGATGTCAATGAAGACAGGACATCACAACATAAAAGGGGAAGTAATAGAGATTGTAAAGTGCCTTCAACTTAAGGTTGTAAGTGACAACACAAGACTGGATGAAGTGCCAGACTACTGAATATTCCATTATGTGCATTATTAAAAGAGTCATGTAATATATGATGCAGGAAGATTCACTGTGAAAAGAGCAACACAGAATTAGTGCCATCACCATCTGGCTTAGAATTCAGAGTTTTAACAACACTTCTGGAAATGTTATTCATTGCACAACATATTTCTAAGAGTTACCTAGTACCCTGTTCAATACAGTTGAGAGAGACGACACCAAACTTTGCATTGAATTCATATGAAACATCAACATATCGAGAACATTATATATATATATATATATATATATATATATATATATATATATATATATATATATACACACACGATTTATTTTTAAAATGTGCCACTCACTACGGTGTGCTGAAAAAAATCCTTAACAATATCTGTTGGCTTATCTTTAAAGTAAATACAAGAATTCAATATGCAAAGCGAATTGGGAGCAATTTCAAATCAACAATTATTTTTTTTAAAAAGTAATTCATGAACTAGTATTTTTGTACTCCTAGCTAATGGCATATACTTCTTATGCACCATAATTCAATCTTTGTAGATAAAATGAGGTGTTATTATAGAATCTATCAGTTATAAAATCACAATTTGTTTCTGAAAAACTTGAAAGAAGTCAATGCAAGAGTAGGACTTTCAAAGACTCAAAATCAGTGACTCTTTGTACAGAAAATCAAAATGCAATGCAGTGATACGGTAGTGCAGACAAATTTGTGTTAGAGACAACAAAAGGAGTAAATTTGTACTGGAAGTTTTTCTTGTGGCTGAACTATAACATAATATTACAGAGATGCATAACATGAATTACAGTAACAGTTATTCAAATTTCATGAGAGAGACTGAGTTTTTCTAGGCAATCCTAAGTTGTCATGATGAAGCTAAGTTACTCATCTGAGTTTATATGCCAATAAACATGTACTTACTAGTAAAACATCAACAACATAACTGATAAAATATCTTCTTTAGTGGTATTCCTTAGATACTGTAGGTTCTGCTAAGAAATTATTTGTCAAGGTCTGCACCAAGTGTGACAATCACACTGTGTGATTATCATATGTCCCTATAAGCATTTTAATTAACATTTTTTAGCTTCTTCGCAGTGGTGAGTGGCTCAAAGTTTTACAGTATGTATGTTATCACTAGTAAAATAGACAACGGTACTATGAAATATGATTACTTTAGTGGAAATCTTGTGCAAGCAAGCTGCTCATCACATTTCCCAGATATGAGCTGAAGTAGTTGAACTCCCTGAGTTAATGTTCTGATTGTGCTGACAGCGGTACAAGATGAGGAAGGAAAATCTTGGGATGGTTGTGTACAAGAGGACAATGCCTGAGAATCTTCAATGATTTTCAAATTTTGGTTCAAAACAAATCTTTTAAAGAAGATTCACACATTTAATTATGCAGAGGAATCAATAAGATGACTTGAAGTCTTTAAGGCACACCACAATCCCTGTTTCAATTAAAAACAACTGAAGCACTGCCTGTGGAATGTTTGGTAAATTGTTTGTAAAGACTGTGTCAAGCTAATAATTCCTATGTTATTTGGTGTTTTTGAGTATTGCATTTGGATATGATTGTGTCCCATATTTTCTGTTAGACAAATTAGGCCCTCAACTGTCCAACTGTAATAAAATAACTGAAACTGATTGACAGAAATTCATCCACCTTTAAGGCAAAATATATGGATAAATGGTAATAGCCAGCAGGTCTTTGCCTTACGCAATAAAACATGCTGCAAAGGATAATAAACAACGCAATCCTTGCCTTCATGCACAGGATAATTTTGAAATATATTTACATCAATTAAAGAAAATATAAAATGCTTTACATATATCAGATTAAACGTTTGCATTTTAAATAGAACAGAATACTAGATGTATCGATATGCGGTAGCTCTCAGTGTAAACTTTGAAGACAACTTAAAACTTTGGGCATACTTTTAACTGAAACTTTACAAGACTTCTTATTTTTTGCAGAGTGGATTAAAATCTCAAAACAAAGAAGACAACATGCAAAGTTTCAGTGAGAGCATTCCTTACCTAAAATTAATAGCATGAAAAGTAAACTCTCTTTGAGCAAGGGGTAGGTTCTATGCAGTACTGAAATAAAGGTCAGCATTCTCAAAATGCCAATTAATTGACATCACAGTGCTATAAATAAGCCCTTACTAATTAAAAAAATGAATCAGCCTGAACATAAACAACTCTCTCCTATGACTCATTCACATTTAATTTCAACATATGTCGCACAAAATTGTGCCTTTTGACATAATTTTGATATATGGGCCAAACACTGACCAAGAATGAGGAATCTACAAAAACCATGGCTACCATAAAGTAAGAAAAAATATATTTTGTGTCATTAAGAATTTCAAGTTTGAGTATTCTTTTTATTATTCTATAGAATAAGCTAGTCCTAGCGTATAATTGAATACACTACTTAATACAAATGAATATGTAAAATGGTCTTACAGTACTCAGATGGCTCATAATAGTCTTACAATTGTTTCTCTTTGCTATTTGTGATTGTGGATTATTTTCTTTTTAAAAACATGGAATAGTTATATCAGTAATGACAAGTAAGAAAATAATAGCTATGTGAATTACATACCTCCAAATTCAAATAAATAAATTAGTTCAATTTTCAGAAACAATTCTAGTGCTTTCATAAAACTGGCTTTACAAATTATACAAATAAATTATTAGGCAGTCTGAAACACAATTATAAAATCATAATATTAAAATAAACAGAAGATATTTCAAAGTGCAATTTCAAAGTCTGCTGATTATTACTTTCACTAAAATGTTCTGTCCTAACATGAAACTTCACATTTCATTATTCTGCAACAACAAGGAAACAGAGGAGGCACATCAATTAGTATATCGTTGGCATACCTCATGTTAGTGCTCTTTAGCACCTGGAATGTAGTGCGCACTTTTCATTTGATTAAGTTGTAGATGTGATTGCTGAGGAACTTTATCTCAATCCTTACAAAAAAGGAGATCCAACCAGATGAAAGTGTTACTTTGTCTTCGGAGAACAGCTCAGTAGCAAGCAGTTGATAGTTGGGAGCTTTGCCACTACTCCAATTCAAAGATGCCTGGCTCACGTTTTCAAGTATAACAACAAGTTTACAGATATCAACTGATGTTTACATCTTGAAACTAGTTTTTTTTTTTAAATAACTTAACGGATCAACAGTTCATACTTCATAAATTTTGTCTTGCAAATAGCTGAACAATGAATCCAGTCCTTTAGATGAGCTCCACAGCTGTTTTAACATCTGGCACTCTTTCTCATTTACATCTTCAAGCACTGATTTCAAGAAACTCCGCACTAAGCATTTTGATTCTTCCAGTACCTAGTGGGGTAACAAAATGACATAAGTATAAATAATTCTCAGTTATTTTGAAAAACATATTTTAATAAACTAGTCCAATATAGGAGTTCTACAATAAGCTCAGTCAATTATGAATCTGTACAGATTTGTACCCATACTCTGTTAAAATATACAAGAAAGTGCATTTCAGATGGGTAATGATTATCTCATATATAATAATGAAAATACGATTGAAAATGAATCTAGGTTCTCTAATATTCTAATGCTACTAACAGACATGGGTGGGACTTGTTAGGATTGGACTAAACTCTAATTTCAGCTAGTTGAGGTACCAGAAGCTGTAATACCATTGCTCCGATCCAAACAAAATGTGCCAGTTAAACTTGGTGTAGATTAAGTGCTTTTCAATGTTTCCACTCTCCATAGATTCTGAACCTAATCCGTGCCATGACACCATTCTAACCCCACGCTGAATAACAACATAGCAGCCAGGGGGGCATGGTCACCAGCCGAAGATAGTGGATACTCATTTGTGTGCTCCACTGCTGGCCCTGTGCCATCTGTCCAGATCTGGCTAACAGCGCTGACACATTTTCCCCAAGGGTGGAGATGGTGCTGCCTGCATCCAGTCTCCAAGTGGCAGATTCCCAGGTGCCCCATCCCTAGACTGAAGCAATGCTGCAGCCTAGTGGATTGCCTGTACAGGCCACCCAGTGAGGTCTGCCCAGCACAGAGGCAGCAGGGAGAGAGCCCAGAGGTAGCAATTGCGGCATTGGCCCAAAGGTCTTTGGATTTAACCTCACCCGATAATGGCCCCCTCCTCCTGAATACTCTCCTGGCAGTGAGACTGTGCTCCTGTCCTTGGCTGCCATGAGGAAAACGTTGAGTTCGGAGGGACCTGTGGAAGAAGAAAACCACTTTGGCGTTTTGGGCCGGCGAGGTTGGGTAGTGAGTGTCCCAGTGAGTTCAGCCTGTGCTGCCCTCCCCTAAGTGGCTGCACGTGGCTTTCTGATCTGCTGGGGTGGTCCTCTGCCCCCCTGAAGACTTATATATCCGCCTGCCCACAGGCTGAGGGTAGAATGACGCCCTGGCAGCAGCAGGCCTGCATTTGGATACTAGTGGCTGGAGTCCTGGGGGTCCCAGAGGGGGCAAAGATGGCTGCCCCAAACAGTATAATAAAGAGTGGTTGAAGTTGTGGTTCCCGACAGAGGTGCTCTCAACCGGCTTTGTAGAGGAAAGGTGCATACATCACTGCCAGGCTATCCAGCCCTGGGCCCCCACTCGGCAGCTGATTATTGCCAGGCTCTTAATCTATGTAGACCGGGACAGTTGGTGATTGCCAGGCTCTTAATCTATGCAGACCGGGACGCTATCCTCCACAAGGCCTGCAGGATAGGGAAACTCCACTGTGGGTTGGCCTTTTTTATGCTTTTCCCGGACTACACCCTCAAGGTGCAACAACAACGATGTTCCCTGGTGGTTGTTAAGAAAAAGCTTAGAGCTAAGCAAAAATAGTATGTGCTGCAGTTCCCAGTGGATCTTAAAGTTACCTATAAAGACCAGGCACTCTTCTATGTCACAGCTGAGGGTGCATGGTGCTGGGTCGAGGAGCACCCGGTCTTCATTCACCATCATTCCGTACCCCCCCCCTTGAAGCCCAGTGGCCATGGTAGGGAGTTATTACGGGATGTGGAGTCAGATACCACGCTGAATGAGGCAGAACAGGAGTAGACTCCCTCCGAAGATGTAATAAGAATTAATTAATGTGGTGAGGGCACAGTTTGTCTGCTCAGATTCACTGCTTTTTTGGTTAAGTGCTGAGTTTTCCGTATTACTGCGTCTATGGGTGGTTCAGTTAGTAATGTTTATTTAGTTTGTTGGGTCCTTCTAATTGATTTTCTTGTTAGGGCAACAGATGGTCTGGAGCAAAGTGTAAGGTAGGGGTGAGAATTTCTGCATCCCATTGATCAAGGGTTTATATATTTTGGAGTGCTTTTTTATACTTGTTTTATGTTGTAGTGCCAGGCTCCAGTAGCCTATCCAGGCCATCTCTCTCATACTACACCTGCCCTAGATGATCACTGAATTCTCTACTGAGACCTCCAAGGGATACACCATACTGTCTGGGAATGTTAATGGTTTGAATGACAAATTCAGAAGGTGAGTGGTTATGCTCTATGTCAAGCGGCTTCAACCCGCTGTCCTGTTGCATTAAGATACACACGTACTAGGTACAAACTGTTATCTCATAGGCAGACATGGTTTCACCAGGATACAAGGGGATCCTGAAGGGTAGCCATTCTGCTGAGGACAACTATCGCTCTTGTAGTTCAAAAGTGGCCACAGAGCCCCTGGGCCATTATGTCCTACTCTCAGGGCTCCTCAATGGCACTGTGCGGACACTACTTAGCATCTATTCTCCTCCCCGACTATTGGAACCTACACTGAAGGCCAATTTACAGCTTTTGGCTATTTCTTCCCCAGGTTACACCCTTATTGGCGGTGACTTTAATGTTTTAATGCATCCTCAACTGAGGCTGGTAGATCACCGTGCCTCTAGAACTGGGCAAATTTGCTGGAACTCATCAATGTCTTGTGGCTACACCATCATGATACTAGACAATACACATACTAATCCCATCCACATGGCACATTCTTCCATATTGACTTTTTTAATTTCTGCGGCTAAAAGCAATAATCTCTCTTGAATACGCATGCTGCATACAGGATCTCTTGGACTATTCTTCCATGATGCTGAAGATTGGCAGAACAGCTGGGGAGAGAGGGGCCCACCTCGACTGAAGAAATGTTGGATATCGGATGACTCATTTAGCAGACATCTTCACAACTTTATCACAGAGTATTTTGACCATAACAGTGGTTCAGTGTCCTCCAAGACTACACTATGGGAGGCTTGTAAGATGGTCATTAGGGAGGAAGCTTAAGCACATGTCCACGGTAAATCCTGGGGTCATGAAGATTAGTTACTGTGGCTTGAACAAGACATTGATCACCTCAAACGTACTGAGGCAGCATACCCCTGTGACTCTAGACAACGGCCATCTAGCCTTCCAAGAAAAGCTTTTAGATTCTGCTGTTTGAGTTGGTTTCACTTCCAGGATAGTAAAGCAAAATGAAAGACAAAGCTGGAAACCTTCTCTATTGGTTTGCAAATACACACAGTGGTTTTGGGATTGTTCCTGAACTTCGTACCCCGAGCACAGATGTAATCCATGCAGCGCTACCCAAAGGTGTACAGTTTGCTTCATTCTACCGTGCCCTGTATACCTACCACCACCTCCCTCGAAAGGACAACCCAATAGTACACAAACTCCCAATAAAAAGAGAGCTAAACTGGCTCTTCTAATTACTGTGGAGTGGTGGTAGCAAGCCATTACCTGGAAACCCTCGGTCAAGAACCTCCCCCTCCCCCTGGAATTCTTAAGAAAGTACTCCTCCCTGCTCGCTTCCCACATTTACTGCCGATGTTTGATGATGCATTTGGGAAACGCAAACTCTCCCATGATTTAAGAGGGGTGACCATAACAGTCATCGTCAAATCTGGCTATCCCTCTGAAGAGTATGCCTCCTACTGCTACATATCAGTTATAAACATAGAATCTAAAATACTTACCAAAATAGTGGTGACCTAGTTGGCCAGGGTGACCTGCTCCTCGGCACATCAACATACAAAAATAGGATAAAGAAAGCAATCTACCTTATGTTAGGCGGATTGATCCTTGTCCAGCCACCTATGGCCCGCCCATGTGGTCGGACAACGAGCACCCCGCCTCGCCTGTTTCCAATGAGGCATGTTGAATTAAAGCATAAGGTAGATTGCTTTCTTTATCCAAATTTTTGATGTTTTAAATTTCTTATTGCACACTCGGTCTTCTGTTCATTTCTGAAATTTCTTATAATCACATCAAATGATTCTATAACAGAGAACACAGTTGACTGATTTCAGTTCACCTAGACATTCTGAGAATAAGTTGCGTGGTATAGAAAAGATACAAAGTAATCACATGGACTCAAAGCCATAACCTTGTTGAAGATTTGTGTTAGGCTAGCCACATCAATGGGATAAGATTTTTTGACGCACCCAAATGGCGCCCTTATATAAATACTAAAATGTCTTTTTTTTCCCTGTAAAGTATTTAGGCTCAAAGAAGCCAGGAATATTTGTCTGACACACGGACTGCATACACGTGAGTAAATAACTTGTGAGTCAAGATAAGATACCAAAAAGAATGGTCTTCAAATAAACAATGGGACCCATATAACAAATATTCGGTCCTGACAAAGGCACAGACCCAGCAGGGCATCACAGCCGAACCCTCTTGACCATCCTTGAATGATGTTACGGTTAATTAGCACTTCCTAGAATGTCACTGTTCTTTTAATCTTACCCCGAATCATCCACTCATATTAAAGGTATTCTTGGAAATACAGGAAGCAATTTTAGACGCTATCAGATGGATCCCAACAGTACTTTCCCTCGAGTGGAGCTGGTACTCACCTAGGAAAGCAAGTACCTAGGTGCAAAATCCAATGATGATGCCGCCCGCCTAACAATAATACCACAGTGGTGAATAATACATGCCACTAATGGCTATGTTTGGTTGAGGGTTTCAGGAAAGAAATTGATAATGCCCGGGTCCTCCCAGAACAGTAGAATTCACTCCCTGATACAGAGAAGAAGACTTGCACTTCTATCCTCCCCTTGTTGATCTGATTGGTGAGAGACAGCTTTTGTTCACTGTGCTTGACAATAGAATTTACCCAGCAGCGATATTGGGAACTTAATGTACTACAATTATTACAAAAGAAGCAGCAAGACTTCAAGGTGTGGTTGACGCTGCAACGAACCATGGCAGACCATAGAGCACTATTCAAGATGATCTCACTTCCTCAATTGCTCCATGTTCTCCAATACTACCCAAGTATTCTGCTCCCCATATTTTTTTGCAAAGCTTTGTGTTCCTTTCTGTAGGTGAGTAAGGCCCCTTGAGTGTTGTTTCCAAAATTTAGTATGTCACCATTTGGCGCGTCGCTGGGCTGGGTGGATGTTAAACTGTACTACTGGGCATTTCATATGGTGCCTATCAAGGACTGGATGTATGGAGATATAAACGACCCCGCTAACTGACTGGACCTCGAGTCCATTTTCCCACATGGAACACTACGCTTATTGCACACCGACTGTCATGCGCCTCCACATCTTCTGCTGGCACGCTGTATTGAAATATTTTTAATGGCATGGCAAGTTAACAGCAACAACACTGTTGTGGCAGGGTGCAGGGCCCTCCAAAACTGCAAAGCTCTATGGCTTTGCTGAATGGGACCTAATAGGCATATCCAATCTTATTGATTTGTGGAGGTACAGCGCAATCAAATCATTCCACGACCAGGTGGTGGAGTTTCATGTCTATAACTCACACTTGTACTGCTATTTGCAGCTCAGACACACCTTAGATACTTAACATGACAGACCCACTGCTGTCCCTGACTGCAACCCCTTGGAAAGGTCTCTAATACTAGATACACTTGGGAAATGGGGCCTCTTCAGACATTAAAGATCACTAGTGAATAATTCCCCTAACCCCCTGCCTTCACTTAGGACACAGTGGGAGACAGATTGAAGAACATTAAATGATGACGAGTGGGTAGAGGACAATATGGTACCTCATCTTCTGGCAATATTAATGTGTTTTCATCTTATTCATTGTAAATATTTTCATAAATTCTATTTCCCACCACTTAGACTTTGGTAGATGGCGAGAGCTGCCAGGCCAAACTGTCTTAAATTCACTTCCTCACCCGACACCTCACCTGACACCTTCTTTCACACCGTCGGAATACCCTGTGAGCCGCCATTAGTGGAGGGCTGTTAATGGGCTCCTGAGTGATGTGGCGGGTGGACAGCTGGAACTTGATCCCAACCTAGTCTTAGTGGGTGCTACAGCCAACCTTGGTGGTCCCAGAAGCACCCAAACATTGGTGGACTTGAGCTATCTGGTGGCCAAATTAGACATAGCTCGTCACTGGTGCGCAACCCACTGTTAATAAATGGACTGAGTGACTGCACCACACTTGAAGAACTGATCTACAAGGACTGCAAAGTAAATAAATACTTCAAAATATGGTCTCCCTAGAGTCGTACCATGCGATGTGGGGCAAGTGGGGGCTGCTGAATGATGCATCATTATAGGGGGGGTGATGAAGGTGTGGCTCTATATTATATAGTTGCTTCCAAAATGTATATTGAATGGCTTGCATGTCAAAGACTAGTGCAAGACATAT
This sequence comes from Triturus cristatus, assembly GCF_964204655.1. Lineage (NCBI taxonomy): Eukaryota > Metazoa > Chordata > Amphibia > Caudata > Salamandridae > Triturus > Triturus cristatus. The sequence goes on along the minus strand of NC_140595.1, from coordinate 399,520,500 downwards.
GGCACTAATTGTGAAGGTATGTTCTGTTTAAATTCAACACCAATATAAGGAGTTTAAAAAAAATCTTTTTTTTAAAACAACGTAGAAGCCACACAAAAAAGTTTTCATTTCATCACAGACCAAGATGGGTATTCCAACACAGAAAGCCTGTGCTGTTAAATATTTTCTGTTTTAAAACATCAACAAAAAATATAAGGTGTGAGGAAGAATCTTTATTCAGACACTTCTTGTTGTACAGCCTAACACATAAAAATATAGCTCTCAGAAGGTTCATTCACTTACTTAGCGGTAATCCTCATAGTTTCACATTCTGCAGTACTGGGTAACTATAAATACTGCTCACTGGAGTCTTGATAAAACTCTTCGGGACTGGCTAACTTATGTGCTCCACACCTTTTCACAGTTTCTGTACCCAGCGACGGGACAGGTATGAGCAAGGAACAGCCACCTTTGTAGTACTACTTGCTCACAGTCAATCGCTTGCAGGCAAGGAAGAAAAAGTAGGTATGGGGTACGGTCAGATACTGACTTCCTAAATTCAGTAATATTGAGAACACTGGTGCAAATGATAACTGCTTGTATGTATTTTAGCTATGGTGTCAGGGGATTCATATATCTTCAAAGGGTGACAACGTTTTACGGAAAGTTCGGCATACTTATTGGAAATCACTGTATGGCTGGTGGTGCATTTTACAAGACTGAAGTCACCAACCTTTGCCTAGGCAGACCAACACCCCCATTATGAGTACTGTGGCATTCCCAAAACTTCAAGGAATTTGGTTTTCGGGTTGTTAAGACCCCACAGGAACACTTTAAGAAATCAAATACAGCTTTACTTTACATCCGGTGAAGGTCTCTTTACTTATAGTCTGCAACACGAAATGCACAAATATAATCAGTCAGATGAAGGTAGTGGGACATCTAACCAAGCCTGAATTTAGTGGCCTGTTGCTACTTTCACCAACAACAAGCAGTGTAATCTGCAGCTGTTAACACCTTCACATAATCAGATTTGTTTGGTTTTTGTGCTCTTGTGTGTGCCTAGGCAGATATATTTGCCAATCTGCATGCAAGCAGAAAGATATCCATCCTATATCTAAACACCCGCTCCATGGTAAAGCACCAGCTAGATAGATTTCTGCTAATAAAGCTTGAGCAGCCTAATATCCTTCTGTTAACAGAAACCTGGCTCTCTCAATATTCCTCACCTGACATTTTGACAGCCCTACCTGGGGACTATTACATTCTCCAAGCCAACTGCCCCCGGCCTCAAACACAAGGCAGATTAACCAGCTAAGGAACAGATAAATAATCAAGTCTCAAAGGAAAGGTAAGGGTCCTTGGACACTGTCTATGTGCAAGAATTATGGGACACTTCCTTTTAGGGTCTTTTATTCACTAATGGAGGAGAGGGCCCTATACTTTCATCTTCTCCCTGTCTTTATCAGTCAGCTTAATCCAACAGCTCCCTAGGATTGTGCTCCTCTGGCGCCTCAGCAGATTTATCTAATTTAGATTTTCCCCTGTGGTGGGCACTAGTGTCAGTGCCTGTCAGGTCACCTAATACTCCCAAGGTTGAAGTAGTTTGTCAGTCCCAAGTTTCCTTAGCCAATCCCTTAGTTTTCTACCTGTCATCATCTTCATAGTTACTAGATGTTGTTTTGCTGATGCAAAGGACTTTACAAGGGATCTTGGAATCTTTAGTTATGATCAATACTAACCAGCTCTCACAACCTACTTGAAATATGTTAGTTCTGAACTACATAAAGCGAATATATGTTTAGCAACACTAATTAGACCCGTCACGGAAACTTCAATTACTGAGCAGTCCAGAAAGCAGTAGAGTGAGGAATTATGTATGCAAAGACATCAACCTTCACCAATTTCTCTGGGTAAAGGTTACTTACTTATGACTACTGCCCCTTCTGGGATTTTGCCCATCAACCAGGGCTCTCCAACAATCTCTGTCCATGGCTTTTCTTTCAATCTGACTTAAGAGTAACCAATCTCCTTGAAGTCTGCCTCAAGGCCTTAGTGCCAGGTGGTTCTTGTCCTTCCTCATTTCCTTTTTCCTTGAGGGTTCAAAGTCAGGGCTTGCCTGGTGGTGTTTGATGTGGGCTTGAGCAGGGTGTGACCTATCCAGCCCCAGTGTCGTTTCAGGTGTCATTCATGAGCAGGGGTGTTGGAACGTCTTCTGCCATAGGTCATTGTTGCTGATGGTGTTTGGCTAGCGGATTTAGAGGATTTTCCTCAGTCAGCACTTTGTTAATGGCGGTCACTGTTGTCCTCTGATTTTACGTTTGTGTTAAAAAGCCTGATCTTTGCTTGCAGCATTAGGTCCTTGGAGCTCCAGGTCTTGTTTAGCTGAATAAAGGCAGCCCTTGCTTTGCTGATTCTTGCCTTGACGTTAGGGTCTGTTCCACCCTGCATGTCTATGACACTGCCCAGGTAGGTGAAGGCCTCAACCTCTTCCAGTGCATCACCTGCAAGAGTGACTGCAGTTGTGCTGGTCGTGTTAGCCTTCAGGATCTTGTTTTTTTCCCCTGTGGCTGTTGAAGCCAAGCTGTGCTGATTTTGCTGCCACTTTGTCGGTCTTCTTTTGTATCTGCAGATGGGTATGGGAGAGTTGGGCCAGCTTGTCTTCAAAGTCCAGGTCACTGAGCTGTGTCCAATGTGTCTACTGGATCCTATTCCTTCCCCTTGTGGTGGATGTCTTCATGATCCAGTCTATGGCCATCAGGAAGAGAAAAGAGGTGAGGAAACAACCCTGGCATATTCTCGTCCTCACTTGGAAGTCATCTGTGAGTTGTCCTACATGGACTACCTTGCAGGTCATTACCTTATCAGAGTTCCTGATGATTCTTAAGCGTTAGTAATGGCGGAGGAGTTTCCAACGGATCTCTCTGTCCACCACCTTCTCATTGTTGATGAGGGTAAAGAGGTTGTATTCCAAACATCATGTCACACTGAGTACATATTTAGGTAACAAAGTGCTAATTAGAAAAAGCTAACTTAACTATGGACATCAGGGATCCATCTTCTATAATGTGTGGTCCTTAGTCGGTTGGCAAAAAAACAGTATAAGGATTTCTAAAATGTTCACGTTGTATATTAATAAGTTAGGGTAATTTTTAATCTCAAGATCTAAAGACATCCCTAGGGTTGGTGCCAATATGATCCATGCACTCCTTTACACAGACAATGCGGTTCTGCTTGCCAGAACCGATGTGGGCCTCTAATCCCTTTTTAGTTTTATAGCTTTTATGGATTCCTTAGACCGGACCACTAATTTTACAAAATCACATACCATGTCCATAGGCCCCTGAAAGGCCTCAAAGGCCACATTTTTCTGTAAGGGAGCTGAATTAACTAAAGTCCCGACCTTCCCTTACTTATGGGTACTATTTGATGAGCACGGGTCTTGGCGTACCCAAAATGCACAAAAAAAGAATACCCTAACAAGGGCGGCGGGGGCTAATTTGAATTTTGCCTCAGTCTGGAGACTGAGAATCAGGAAAGTACTCCGGGAGGATGACCTCCTGCTGCAAATGAAAAGCAGAATTGACCTTAGGCACAAACCCAGGCCCTGACCGCAGAACCAACCGATCCTCAAAAATTTGAAGAAAAGGAGCCCTGCAGGACAAAGAACCCAACTCCCCTAGGCGTCTAGCAGAGGTAATCGCCACCAAAAACCTTCAGAGACAAAATCTGGAGACCCACGAACTCTAGGGGCTCAAAGGGAGGAAACTTCAATGCCTGCAGCACAATCAGAAGATCCCAGGAAGGACAAATCCCTGATTTATCAGTCTTTGGTTAAGGAGAATAGCAGTTAAGAACATCAGCTGAGGAAAATGGAGAGGTCTTCTCAAGCTCCAATTCCTTTGTATGATCTTTTTTCATTTGTTCGCTTTCGCAGGATAAAAAAAAGATCTGAGAAGTATGCTTAGTCTCCCCCCTGTAGTTGGGTATTATAAATGTCACAATTGTGCTGTGTGTCAAATGACAACAGATTCTAAATCCATTAAGATCAATGGTAAAGAGCAACACCAAAAGATCTTTTCAAATTGTAACACTAAGAATGTTGTCTACTGTCTTAAGTGTCCTTGTGAATTGTTCTATGTAGGACAAACAACACAAGCTGTAAAAACTTGCATCCTCCAACATAAGATGCAAAGTTCAGTGTGTGCCTCTGGTTCAGCACTACCAACAGAAAGACCATAATGAGAATGAGATACAATGGTCGGTGCAGCTAGTTGTAACCAATACTAATGGAACACATTTACAGACCAAGCTAGACAGATTAGAAGCACGCATTATTGAAAAATACAGGACGGCATCACAGGGGTTGACTGAACATGACGAAATGTGGGCTCTGGTGTAATGATTCATCGAAAGAAATGTGTATCATACATCTGGATTAAAATTGAGATAATGCATCCAAGAAGGGGCAACATTGCTGTGCTTTGTTACAGTATGTCTGTACTAGATTTCCTTATAGGATCATTGAGTACTTTACCTAGTGAGGTGGGATGTTGTATATATTGTGGTCTAGGAAACTGAACAACGTCTATCTCAATATGTTGCTGGATCACAACATTATATAATGTTTTAATTAGTCAGCCTGATAATACATTTATTTATTTTGAAATATTTTGGGTTGGGTTTAGGTTTGCCCGGTTGACTAATTGAAGATTTGTTTAAACACCGGATATGGGAAATATGTTTGCACGTTGGCTGTGTCCAGTTGGTTATTTAGTATCACGTTGGAACAATAAAGCTTCCGAGGTTCATTGGTTAAATATGCTCTTTATGGATGCCCCCTTAATACGTGTCCTTGAACGTTGTTTATTGACATCCCCTTGACTTAAGAGGGGGGCATGTAATGTCGAGTACGGCACGGAGAAGCACGTCATAGATATTTTCGGACATGCGCCTGGGATATTTGGGAGATAAGAGAACTCCCGTCCATAGTTGGCCGGAAGGCGGTTTGTTAACCCCCGGTAGAACGTGCATCTAGTGCTGGCAAGAGGAGACTATACAGTTAAACCTGAATGGCAAGATTATAGTTGCTCGATATAAAGTATGAAGTAATGGTGTTTGTGGTTCTGTGCTTCTGTTTTTTACAGAATGGAAAGTGCTTGATTTGTATCAAGATGCAGAGTTTTGACTTTGGTTCCTTTTGAAGGTCTTATACCCTGGGAGATTATTGGCGATTCTTCGCCGGGACATATGTGAGGTACTTGTTAATTGTCACTTGGATATGGCACAAGGGTTGTCTAAGCTTCCACATAGGGCAGGCTGTTGATCGTAGGTATGATTTCATCCCTGTAGGTACAGGTGAATTGAGGCGTCTGTTGCCAGATACGTAAAGTGGTGACTGGCTCCATTGCGAGTAGGTTATTTTGAATGTTCGATATCTTGGGTATTTGGCATGCAGACTTACAACTGCATGGACACAGCATTGACACGAAGCACGGTCAATGTAGAGAAGATGATCCTGGTTTTTAGTTAAATCACAATATAAGCGAACACGTGGTGGTTTTAATGGATGTATTATCCTCCCGACGTTGTTTTTAGTTATATCATATTCTCCTGTTGTGGTCACTCCATGATTTAGTTTATTTCACCATACTTGCACGGGGCCATGCAGGTTAAACAAATGGCACCTTTTTTGCGATAAAGACAAAGGGCCATATGTAGATAGCTAAATACCGGTCGGTAACGGCCGAAAATCGGTAATTTTCCAGTTACCGACCGGTATTTAGCCCTTTCCAATGTAGGAGGCAGGTTTTAAGGATTCGGTAATTTACCGAATCGGTATTTTAAGAAATCGGTAAAATACCGATTCAGTAAATTACCGAATCCTCAAATCCTATGTAGGGAGCACTCAAGTGAGTGCTTTTTTGTTTCAAGGATTCGTTATTTACCACCAACTACAGGTTGGTGGTAAATAATGAATACCTGTTAAAAAGCACTTTTGTGCTTTTCTAGAAATGCCATGTGGCAGACATACATGCCCTTAGGGCATGTATGTGCGCCACATGTGCACACATGCACGATTCAGGGGTGCAACAGGATGTCAATGTGACACCCTGCCACCCTTGAATCTGCTCCCCCTATTACCGAATCGGTATTTACCGAATCGGTAATAGTCAATGGCTTCTCATTCATTCCTATGGGCCTACAGGCCCATAGGAATGAATAGGAAGGTATTCCTTATTACCGAATCGGTTAATACCGAATCAGTAATACCGAATATTACCGAATCGGTAAAATTTACCGATTTTTTACCTACATTCTATTTACCGATTCATAAATACCGAATCGGTACAATACGGTATTTAAGAATCGGTAAATAGAAATTACCTACATATGGCCCAAAGTGTACAGGATTTTAAATTTTCTATAATTGATTTGTAGGTAGTTTTTGTTTTGAATTGTGCTACCCTTGTCCTGATGAGGCCTGACTCAGTGGGCTGAAATACGACGACCAGATGAAGAGAAGGAGTCTATGTAATTGAAATGTGGATTTATGAACATTTGTAACACACACTACACAAGTGACTGAATAAAGAGGTAGTATCTCTCAGTTTATGTGGTGTGTGAAAAGGATTACCTCCCCTCGGATTGCTTAGACATATGCATCTGTTTGCAACCGGGTTTAAATGAATGGGTACAAAAAAAGCTTGAGCAATTTATGGTTGTGATTATGTGTTTTTGTATGTATAATGGTTTTCTTATGTAAAATGTATAATTGTGCAGATATCCATATCTAAAATAAAGCAAAGATATGTGAAAGAACTGAGGATACCCTCGTGAGCAAGTAAACTTTTGACAAATTGAGGACTAGACTCCCACAGAAAGGATCAATATTTTAGTCTTTTTGCTGAAGCAACTTGTGTATATTTATCCCTGGACATCATTTCCTTTTATTGATTTGCTTTTGCCCAGATGTATCCTTGGGGGGATTAGGGCATAACCCGTTGTTCATGATAAATTATGACAGAAGGCAGAGTACCACCAACTGTTATCGAAGTCTCAAGTCAATCTGAACAGAGCGACACTGATGATGATGGACTGTCAGTAAGGAGGTCAAAAAGAGCCAAGGTACCAAATTGAGAGTACGCTGCACCCAAATAGACTTACTTGGCAGCAACCAACGACTAGGAGAAGTCATATCACGCTTTATGCTTCAAAGAGACAAACTCACATAAACCACCTTGAGGAACTGTTATATCTGTTTGAGGACGTCAAAGCAAAAGAAACAAGAAAGTTCTGCAAAATTTAAAGAGACGAAACTGCACTGATCTATGCCATAAATGGATTAAATTTGAGGCTGTAAAACCTGTGAACTGTGATAACGCACGAAATTCAGAACCACTTAAAAGCTCAATAATAAATTATTGCTGCACTATGCTATATTAGAACATTGGAATGTGGAGCACTCCCTTGAATACAAAGGAGTGCTCCGTGCTTCTATGGGCCGGTAAAAGCCCACAGAGCAACATTCCAATGTTGCTTTTGTTCATAACAAAGGCCTCTCGGAGTCTGAGGGGATTTAAACCCCCTTAGGATCCAGGAGGCCTTTGTTTTCTTTGTTTGAACATTTTACCCTCTAGTGGCATAATGCTCTAATAGTCTTATAGCCCTTCGTAGCTGGGCTATACCGGCCATTAAAGTCCCGCTCCCTTGTTGAAGGCCCTCGCCATCAGCTTGGGCCTTTAACGCTGGAGCGTTAATGGCCAGTATAGCCCGCTACGGCAGGCTATAAGGCTATTTTAATATCGTCTACAAATTTTAGTAAGAGTCATGAAGACTAGCTCTGGCAAAGTGGATAATTCAAACTTGGTATCAGTAAAGTGCAAGCGCATATGCGCATGCCTATTTGCTACTTTTACTATAGTCATTTTTGTATTTCTCATTATCTTAAATCTTCATCATGTTTATGTAGAAAATATTTAACTTACGTCTGTTACTAAGTCATTGGAAGGGAAAAATAATGAGGTTGAATCTGAGATGTTAACTGACAAAACTCTACATGTAGCTAAATCTATCAGTGATTTTTCTTTAAATGTCTTTACTAAATTGCTTTATGAGTATGTGGATACAATGGATGCTCAAAACTGCTATATATGTATGCAATTACCCACTTCTGTTTCAGAGGTGGTGACTTACCATCACCTGCCTGTCCCCTATGGAATTTCTTGTAGTGTAATAAGTTTGTTTTAATGCAAAGGACAGTTTCAATACTATTACTCTAACTATGATTTAGTTTGTTCAGAAGTGCCTATTAGAAAAAATATAAATATTGTGCCAGACACACAAATTGCTGAAATGATGGGTGAATCTTTCCATCCTACACAAGGTATAGACCCTGTTTATGCACAGACACAATTTAGCCGGCCTCTTACAGAATGTTAAATAAAATATTTTATTAATTCTGTGGAAGACAGATGAGCAGAAATAAAGAAAAAGGTTGATGACCATTCAAAATGTCACCTTGAGCACACAGTGAACCTGAAAATAAAAAGGGTGACACACCTAGAAAAGGATTTAAGTGGACCGAAAGCTGATGGTGCATGGGAATCAATTGAGAAGGGTTTAACTACTGTGGGAAAATGGTTCTAAAACCTGGGAGGTAGTTTAGTGGAAAAAATATTAACACCAATAGGAACCATTGCTATCTGCATACTAATCCTTTTATTAAATTTAACAAATGCATAAAAGCAAAGAAAGAAATGAAAGGAGTGAAAAGAAAGGACACAAAAATAGACCTAATGGAAAGACAGTGTGGATAATATGATGAACTAAAAGCTATGGAACAATCTAGACCTAAACATTTGAGAATATCAGCACTATAATCGTCACATCAGATAAGATAAATGATGAAGGTGTGATGGCTTGATTTGCCAGCAAAGGAGGAATTGATAGCGCAGATATGTCTTCTAAAGATTTTAATGACAAAAGAGATGATTATGACCACACTTACACAAATGATGACCAACGTGCGTTATGTTCCAAGTTTTTGAAAATGACATACAATTATAATTCAGATTAGGTTGCTGCCTCGGCATGTTTTGTGAGCGCATACCATCTTTTTGACACCCTGCGCAGTCTACACCCTTAAGAAGAAGCGTGGGATGGTATCCAGGGCACCGGCAGATAGTAGGCGAGACCGCCGCACCGGGATGCCTGACTCAGCAATGGCGGGTATGGCGGCAATGGCAGCATTTGCGGTTCAGGCCAGAGCTCAGGGAGAGCGCTGACTTCTCTATCAGACTCCGTGCATACCTACCAACAACTCCTAACAACCAAGCGCTCCAGCGCCCTGCAGCTAGAAGGCGAGTTTTCCACATCGTGGTGCCTGACTCGGTAATGGCGGCAATGGCGACATTAGCATTCCAGACCGGAGCCCAGATCCAGACTCTATGCACATCTACAGAGCCCGGAGATCTGCTCACTAGGGAGTAAATCCAGGTCTTCCCCCTTCTCCGAAGAACAAGAGGAGTAGAGCACGCCGGACCCTGCAACCGAGCCAAAGCGGATCCTTTTCCACCCTGCCACATCACTTACAAGTGACCCAGCGACAACACGGTGGGTGCCTAGAACCTTTCTATGACACACTCGTGCTACGGCAGCCCTACCTTCCGATTCTGCACCTCCGTCTACACATGGTATCTGGCTGTATACTGAATGCTGGTTCTGCCACACAGCGACCGTGACTCTTGCCTCCACTGATCCACTATCATGGCCTCCGTCTCCGTTCTGCCTCCAATCTCCTGACCCGCCCACAGCATTGGCGCCTTAAGTTCACCCTTATATACTTCCTCAAGTATCTGCTGCCAGTGTACCATCTGTAAGTCGAGGGAAGATGACCCCCAGTAGCTAGTCTGTCAGTGTTGGCAATTGGAGCCACACTCGGTGCCACACCAAAGCCTCAACGGAGCCCCGCGGACAATACTGGGGATGCACTGGGATTGACTGGTGCTAACCGGGACCACTGCAGAACCACAACAACTCTCAGCACCGGGTCACTGCACCCATCGCTCACCGCCCCAGCACTGCTTTGTACTCCTGACACACGTAGCCTACGGGCATTGGTGTGTGCGACATCCCTGCACTATCCGCACTGATGGAGTCTGTGCTTTAGACACCAATAAGAGAGAGGCTGCCAATCAAAGTCCACCAATAAAGGGTTTGAGCCTACCAGTTTACCACCTCTACCACTTCAACCCTGCCCAACGATGGCAGATAAGGAAAGCAGAACCAGCTATAAGAAAGTACGACCGGTGCCGGCAACATCGGACTCTCCAATGAAGGCCAAACCAGATCTGAACAGCACAATGGACATGATATAAAAAAAAACTAGCGGAGGTCCACGATCTGGCTAAATCGACGAAAAATAACACAGACTCTATGCAGTTGGAACTTACAGCAATCTGCGCGGATATGAGCACTATGAACAAGAGCATCTGTGAAGCAGAACAAAGATTAAGCGATGTTGAAGATATGACTTCCCAAGCCTCCAAAGAAATCAAGCTCCTCCAGGTCGTCACAAGTGAACTCAAGAGACAGAACGCAGAATTGGAGGATCGAAACAGAAGAGGGAACGTACGCATCTTTGGCATTCCGGAAGAATCAGAAACAGATGCTGGTTCATGCGTGGCCTTCCTTGAGACCTGGATACCGATGATAACTGGGATAAAATTCCACCATGGCTTGGAATTAGACAGACCGCACAGAATACCAATGTTCAACGCTCCAGGTAGGAAGGGATCTCGCCCCATGATATGTAAACCACTCCGTTATCAGCACGCAGAAGCCATTTTACAATTCGCCAGGAAGAATCATCACGTCACCTGGGAAGGCCAACAGATAATCTTCACGCAGGACTACTCTAAGGAGACAGTTGACACGAGAAAAGGCTTCTTACAACTGAGAGACAAACTGAGGGTGAAGAACGTTCAATTCTCTTTTGCAGGTCCGTCGAAGTTTAAGATTGTGGAGAATGGCAGAACACACGTCTTTGCAAATCCCCAAGACCTCGGACGACACGTGGAGGAGTCTCCTTCCCAAGAGATGGATCTATCTGGAGGATCCTCCAACAAACGGAAAACCTGATATCCTTTGAACTGCTATCCCTCTATCTGTTTGTACCACTGGTGTATCTGCCTTCCTTTTGTTATGCTGTGCTTAGTTCTGTTGGGAGCTATTTAACTCTTGCATCACCACATCGGCTCCTGTATTAATAGGTATCCACAGAAGCCCCACAGTAGATGCTGCTTCACAGTTATGTATTCTCATACCTTCTGCACTGCTCTCCTCCCCTTGTAGAGTGTTATTGTTCTCACTGTATGAGTCACATTTTAGGATATAGATCGACAACCCCCAAGACCTTGCTGGTCACTCTACTCGAAACACCTTCATGCTCTGTAGTGACTCTGCGAATCTGCCTGTTCTTCAGCTCATACATGCTCACATACATTCTTCATTAACCCCGTATGGTGACAGCAGATGGATCTTCTATCTAGTTTTAATCGCGTGCTCCAAAATGTTCTTCCATCTGCACTGTAGTTCATATAGTTCATAAACGTTCATATACGCTCTGTGTTAACCCCACATGGTTACAACGGCTATACTCAGGTACTCATATTCTTAGTGGTGCCCACGTGCCATAAGTAACCTTCCAGTCTGCAATGGTACTTGCAACTCTCTTCTTTCAAACCATCTCTTATAGTTATGTCATAGTTCTCTTGCAAATGTTTCTCCTGATGAGACAATGTTCAATTATATCTCTCCGTGTTGCCCTCAGATGGACCTGCCGTCGCAGCTCCTGTGTTCGAGTTTTTCAGGGAGGGGGGAGGGAAGGGAGGGCTAAGGGAGGGAGGGCTAGGGGAGGAGGGGAGATACAGGGACGGGGGGAAATAGTAAATTTGGCTGTTTCCTTTCTGTTTTTATTTCATTTATGTCTTCATGTTGACTTACGTTCTAATGTAGTATCACATATGCTCTATACTGTACGTATGCTCAGAATCAAACCCCACGAGTATTCCATCATGAGGAATATCCCACTAATGTTTAGACCCATGACCCGCTACACACGATTATCCCATCATACTTACTCAGAGACAAAACTTCCACACTTACACCCACCGCAGAGCTATTCACACCTATAGCGATAACAGACACCTAGATGGCTCACACTAAAACTCTGGCAGAAAACCTTACTATTGTTTCTCTGAACGTCAATGGCCTTAACCACCCGGTGAAATGCAGGAAAGTCTGAGTATTGAGCAACATCTAAAGGAGATATCATTCTTCCCCAGGAAACAAAACTGTCAGAAGAAGATGTAGGGTTCGTAAAACACAACTGGATCTCTCATGTTCTATGTTCCCCGGCCGACCACAAGAAAAAAGGAGTGATCACCCTTATCTCCCAAAAATCCAATATTACTACTACCTCACACACTCACGATGCTGATGGAAGGCTTTTAGTCACTCATCTACTGGGAGGTGATGACCCCATACACGTAGTAAACATATACGGGCCTAACACCAACAATACCGATTTCTGGGAGACAGTCTCAAATTCTCTCGAGAGTCTACCCCAGGAAGACCTCATTGTAGTTGGCGGTGACTTCAATCTCCCGATGGACCCTCATATAGACCGGCAGTCTAAATGCACATACCAATCCTCTCGTTCACGAGGCCCTCAAACGAATATGCTCCAAGTTTAACCTGAGAGACTCATGGCGGCTCCAACATCCAGATGTGAGGGACTATACATTTTACTCAGCACCACATAACTCCTACTCTAGGATTGACTACATCCTACTTTCCAGTTCGTTCACACATCTCATAGAGGAAACAGATATAGCTCCCAAACTAGTTTCCGACCATTCCTGCATCCGTACAACACTGGCAGGCACCCACACTATCCTACCCCCGAAAAGATGGCGTTTTAACGACAACATACTCTCTGATCCAACAAACAAACTGAAGATTGAAAGCGCAATTAAGGAATACATCACACTAAACAACCTCCCTGATACAAGCACCCCAACTCTATGGGATGCACTCAAAGCAACTGTTAGAGGTGTCATTATAGATATCAAAGCACAGACCAACAAAAAACTAAACCTAGAGCTTGATGCACTAGAGAAAGAAATCAAATTACTCGAAATATCTCATTCCGCGAATACGGACAACAAAGACACCCTTGACCAACTAGTTAAGAGGAAATACTAATACAATAAAATAGTGAGCCGGAGTGTGGATAAATAAATTCAAGGCACTCAAGTTATGTGAGGGAAACAGGGCAGGGAAACTACTAGCGTCCTACCTCAAGCATAAGCAGAAACAATTTACTATATCCTCGATTAATGATTCCAGAAATGATATCCAAAGAAAACAAAACAGGATACTAAGCACTTTTCATACCTTCCATGAGGACCTGTATAAAAACAAACAGACATTGGACGCGAGGATTGCTTTAAATACCTAGAGTCACTAAATCTACCTAAACTAATGGAAAATGACAGATCTGCACTAGGGGCCCCCATTACTGACAAAGAACTCTCGATCTCTATTAAATCCCTCCAAAGCAATAAAGCCCCAGGCCCAGACGGCTTCTCGGCCGCCTTTTATAAGGAGTTTGATAAGTCTCTCAGTCCTACCCTACTAAGAATATTCAACTCCATTGCCACGGAGGGCTATGTCTCCAAATCGATGGGAGAAGCCAATATCATTGTCATTCCAAAAGAAGGGAAAGACCCCCTCTTAACAAAAAATTACAGGTCGATCTCACTTATCAACTTGGACTGCAAGATCTATGCAAAAATCCTAGCCAACAGACAACGCAATCCTCCCAAAACTGATTAGTAATTCTCAGGTGGGGTTCCTCAAATATCGCATGTCTAATGACAACACTAGATTACTGTGTCATATTCTCGAGAAAGCAAAAATAACGGCCACCCCCTCTATTGCCATTACCCTGGACACGGAAAAAGCGTTTGACAGGGTATCATGGTCCTTTTAGAAACAATGTATGATATCTTTTAATCTTGGTGAGACATATATTAACATGGTAATGGCACTTTACTCCAACCCGACTGCCCGGATTGCCATAAATGGCACCTTGTCAGACTCATTCCGTTTAGAGCAGGGCACCAGGCAGGGTTGCTCTCTCTTGCCTGCACTATTTCTCTAGGCCCTAGAACCTCTAATTACGGATATCAAGCGCAACGACGAAATTATGGGAGTGGACTTCGGAGGAACGCGTGTGAATCTTGCCGCCTACGCGGATGAGATCCTCGTGGTTACAGAGAACCCGGGCGACTCCATCAAGGCTCTCATGACCACTATAGAAAGATACTCCATCCACTCCGGATTGAAATTGAACCGAGATAAGTCCGAAGTCAAACCTCTGAATATTTTTAGCACTAGGGACATGCTGGTTGACTCTGGAGTATCCTGGCAACCAGGATACATTAAATATCTAGGGATTGAATTTGGCAGCACCCTCTTAGAGATGCTCCAGCGCAACAAAGCCATCACCCTAGAGAAATTTAAAACCCTCCTGGACGGATGGTCTCCTAGGTTTATAACATGGTGGGGTAGGGTTGAGGCCATTAAGATGATGATCTCTCCACTAGTGAACTATCTTATTACTATGCTACCCCTCATGCTGTCTGAGGACTTCCACCATAAGCTGGACGTCTTACTCTCCAAATTCTTATGGAAGGGGAAAAAAGCAAGAATTAGCATGAAAAAGCTCTGACTAGATAAGTCCTTGGGAGGGGTCAACCTGGCGGACTTCAAGCTATGTCAGACGGCATTTCTGGCAAAACAAGGTTCCTACCTCCCGCCGACTATACCAGTGTCTGGCTGGACTTAGAGAAGTCACTTCTTATGAACCTTACCCCAGCGGCCCCCCTGACCGCAAGCTTCAACACGGTTGCATGCTCAAAAGCCCTATTCAAGAACACAAAATCCGCTCTGTTAAAGATTGACAAACTCTTAGACATTAGTATTAGGCGGTCTAATCTGGAATCTCTCTGGCACAGTCATAAAATACTCTATAAAGGGAAACCATTACATAACAAACTTATGGGTTGAAAAGGGTATCTATTTCCCCAACAGCTGTTTAATGGCGCCTACCCTCTCTCCTTCAAAGATGTTCAATCCAGATACAATCTCGATTCACTAGAATTTGACAACTTTTTAAAAATAAAGTCAGCAGTTACTAAAGCAAAACTCTCCCCCATGTCCCCCTCCCTCCCGAGCTACCTTTCAAAACTAAATAAGCTAGGCCACCAGGTTTCCTGGTTCTAGAAGCTAATACGCCCACACCACTCTATCCTCAATAAACAGCTCACACATTTCTGGGAGTCCCATGCCTCTTTTCCGATTTCAGAGTTGGAATGGACCAAAACCTGGAAATCAATCCTTAGATATAAGAATAGCCCGGTACTCTCCCAGATGAAGTTCTAGTTGCTACATAGGGCCTTCTGGACTCCAGCACGACTTCACTCACACAAAATCAGAGAGGATTCTGTCTGTTGGAATTGCAACGATAAAGTAGGGGACCTGGAACACCTATTGATCCAGTGTGAATGCGTGTTGCCCTTTTGGGATAAGGTCTTCGAATTTCTATCTAAACTTTTCTCCTACTCTCCTAGTAGGGAACTATCAACCCTAGCATTCGGCTTCCTCATTGAAAACGATAGGGCGCTCCTAGATCTACTCCTAACTGCGGCGGTCAAGATAATTCTCAGCAATTGGCAGGACACTCGCAAAGCTTCCTTTACTTGCTGGCTAAACTGGGTCCCCAACCTAAGAGGGGCTGATAATGTAACACTCCAGAACTCACCATGGCGATCTCCTACCAGACTTTTATGGGACACTCTTGACCACTACTTTAGTTCTTACAAACTGCCATGAACCTCTTTTGCTAGAGCTCTCCATACTGATCATTTGGATACCTCTCATGTATTCGATAGCGAATTTCACCGCCTGTGAGGCATTACACTGATACTACATATGCCTAATCTGAGATGTAACGCCATGTCATTTTGGTTATTAAGGACTTTGTGGACCATTTAATTATTGTTTTATCCTCATTGTTTATTTTTGTATGTCTATTTCATATTGTATGTATTGCCTTATTTGGAAACAACCGATAAAACTTTTTTAAATAAAAAAATGCCGACATCTACCTCAGGTTGCAAAACTTCTCCTCAGCACTTGAAACTAATAAGCACTGGCCTACACAATAGCTTCATGAATGGCTTTGATGGCATCCTCCTACAGTGGTTCCCATCCTAACTTAAGAGGAGATGCCATCTGGTTTATATGATCATCTCCATGTCCATGCCCATTTCCTGAAGTAGTCCTCAAGCTTCCAACATTTTGCCTTCTACCTCTACATCTGCATGAACTACTTGAAGGACTGCTTTGTCATGATTTAAAGCACAATTTCAAAGACCTTGAACAAACAGGAACCTCAGAAAGTAGAATTTACGTTCGTCGCTAGTGATTGCAAACAATAACAGGAAGAAAATGTTGCCACTAATGGACCTCGATGTCCTAACCCTCAAACAACTGATAGTGGCAATTTATTCGGCTTCCCCAAAGACAAGCACCTCAGCATCAGAAACGCAGAATACGCACAATAAATCATTTGACAACAACTTTCCCTATGCTTCAAATACTTCCCTTCTCCGTGAACCTCATTTCAGTACCACCGCCAATAGTGCACTCTGTCCAGCAGATCATTTGATTAAAGGTCTATCTTTTTTTACGGAGTTTTTTATATAGCACGAACTTGACCCGGTATCGGGTATCAGATCGCTTTACATAGCACCAGTTGTATTACAAGAGAAGATATTCATTTTTGTTAGGCACAGGGAGATTAAGTGATTTGCCCAGAATCACAGGATGTTCAGCGTCATTGCCGATACTCGAACCCGGTTCACCAGATTCGAGGTCGACCGCCCTAACCTTTATGCCAATTACTCTCTTGAATTCATCTAATTCAAATAGGATCACCCTAGCACTCGCAGAGCTTTCATGGCTCATTCGGACCTCTGGCTTCTGTTCCCCTCAAGACAGTAAACTTAGCCACTATATTATATCTAACTAGCTAAAGCATATCTAGGTTAGAAACCAAAAAGAAGGAAAAAAATATGTGACAGGTCGTCTAAATCTGGAACGCCATTCCCACACACATCCTGCATGCTACTTCCCTAGTAGGAAGCTGAGGATACGTCTTTTTCAAAAATAACTTGCCCATTGTGTAAAAACAATACTTTTTTTTTTATGTATTGTGGCCTGACTCAAAGGAAATTGCACTGTACAGGTTTTCATTAATGGGCCTTGGTGACTAGTTCCAATAAATACAGTGCCTCTTCTACATGTACGATATGAACATCTTTCAATATTGCACATTTGGTGTACCGTTTGAATTTTTTGCTTACTGATAACTACAGCTTGTTGCCCTTGATAACTTTCATTGATTCACTTGTTTCAATCATTTCCCATTGTCAGACTGTAAATATCAGGTAAACTTTTAAATCATGAGTATGTATGTATGTATGTATATACACATAATCTATGATTACCTTACTAAAGAGGTTTGTGAAGCCTTCCTTTCCTACCCTACATTCCCTTCTGGTTTGTTGATCCAGGCAAAAGTGCTTTGTGAAGGTGTGGCAAGACTCCCCTTATCACTGCCATGTAAATTTCCAGGACAGGAACTCCACAGAAAAGAGTTAGGGTTGCCACCCATTCATCTCTAACAATGCACCATAATCTTTCACGACAGTTGATTTCCACCTTTTTTGCTACAGAATTTGTTCCAGGCTGCAATCCGACTTACTACACCTTGCTTGGGCACCAACTGTCCTTGGTAGACATTGCACGACTATGCCAATATTTGTTTGGATCTCTGAACTGATCTGGCAATGTTTACGTAAAACCAAGTCATCCAATGATATCCATATAATGTAGCATCCCCGTTCCTAAAAATTGTTTATAGATGGATGACCATGTAGATGAGACTCAGTAGGGATCTTTGGAAGTAATGTAGGATTAATCTTTAGAACCACTTTGTCTAGAAATAATAGTAGAGAAAGGTTTATGATTGAAGCAGCTTGTAACTTGTGTTTACTTCTTTTGTAGGCATGATAGCAAGAAGTGTTTCAAGACTATAAGAAAAATATTTGATCTGTACCATGAAATTTATTCCAACTGATTGGCCTTTGTCTTTAGGTAGTACGGTATTAAGTTCTCAGGTAGTGGAGAGGCTTCATTACTAATGGGAAAATGAAAAATTATCTGCAGACGAGGTGAATGGAAGATGAACTATTTTTAAACCTGAGTTTGCCAGAAACTGCAAATATGGTAGGATTTGGTGAAGCTTAGAGAATTGGGGTTGTAGATACTTACCAGCAAAACCCTCTCTGCATCTGAATATATTTTTGTGGACACGGGGCTGTTTTTGAATGAATGCATTTGTAATTAGATGATGTAACATAACAAATTCCTACTTTTCAGGAGCCAGACTATGTAAAGGAAAGATCAGTATATGATACAATGCCTTCCGCCTTTATGACTAGAGTAAGCTTGTGTTCTGAACTTATTTTGTCGGGATGAGATTAAATAGTCCAATGCCTTTTTGTCCAGTGTTTTTCTCTTCCAAGTTTTCAGCTGTCCTCTGCCACACAGGCTTGGTATACTCATGATTGGTAAATTGAGAGAACCCTCTATGATTACTGGCTGGCCATGTGCACTAACAGTTTTCTTGAAAGCACTGGTGGCTACATCACTGTTGAAATGAAACTTGGATAAACGAGTGGCAATGATAGTAATGGTATAAGTTGTCGATAGTCTTCTGTTTCCTTTTAGGAAGTTCCTTTTTGCTCAATATGACATTGATGACTTTGATGACAATTTATCAGCCTTTATTAGCAGTTGTTCAACATCTGTAGGTTTGCCAAAGAGGGCTGTCTGGAAAATGACATGTCTAACATATTTGCACGCACACCCGAAAATGAAAGGCTCTGCAGCTACCTTTGTCTCCTCGGCAACACAGTGGTGGCCAGTGTAGCATCCTCCCCAGCCACAGAGCATGTAAATGATTATGGTATGAATGGAGCTTGGTAAAATACTTCTTTATTTCTCAGTGTGAAATCATTAACTGAACATTCTACATCATGATTCTATAGACCACGCCCAAACACTTACGCCACTGTTCTACAGAGTATGTCAGGACCCAATAGAGTCCCGTCATCTCTAACTCACAAGACACTACATCCCCACCTTTGTTAAATAAAAAGTACAAATAATACATATATACATCACAACTCTTCAATAAGTCATTTTGGTGCTCAAATCAATCGTCCAGATCTTGTCATGTGAGGCTGCAGAGATACAAGAGAAGTGTCCATGACTGGCACTGTAATGCTGCTATACATGCGCCCTAAGTGTCTAAGACGTGGGTTCCTTGCTCTCTGCACCACTGGATTCAAGAAACCTGGCTGATGAGGGGTGATACCCCAAAACCGGTCCCTGGATGCTTGTTTCCAGTCAAGGAAAGACCTGGCTTGGCAGTTCGGGCTGGACTGTTCCCATGGGGAGCAGGGTCAAGGCTGATTTGCATATGATTGGGTCCAAACTGGGGTGACGTGGTGAGTAAAAGGACGATGGATTAAACCCAGATCTGTGACTGGGGGTGATGGTTTGAAAAGTTTAAACACGCTGTCCATCATTTTATTTTGCAATGTTCCGACTGAGACACAGGTGCAGTCGTTGGGATCTCAGAAATCTCAGTAGGAGAAGTCTCAATTATAACATCTGGAATTGGTGAATGTCAGGGAAGATGCTTGAAATGTGAAGAATCTCACGTAATGGACTTTCCAGGATGGTGAACGGTCACCATGAGTCCTCTACTGGTCACAACCCTCAGTGGGTGAGCACATCTTTGTTTTTCTACATAGGTCTTCACTTTATGTTTGTGATATGAATCTGTTTGACAAAATTAATCATTATCAATCAACATTGTAGAGGTCCATAGTGGCAACTTGGTCTTCATAGCTCCCAAACATCAGGGTAGTGGGACTTTCACCCGTAGTTGAATGGGGAATAGACAGATGGGCGCTAAGAGCAGAATGAAGAGCTGATTCGATTTTAAGCTTTTCCAGTGCACCATGCTGAAGAGTATTTTTCATAAAAGTTCAAAAAAACGCTCAATACAGATGTTTGCTTGTGGCCAAAGGTGCACTTTTCTGATACTTAACGTTCAAATGATTAACAAAGTCTTTGAATTCTCTACTGTTCAAAGATGGGCCATAGTCAGACATCAGAATCGAAGTTACACCCCATGTTGGTAAAATACTATCTAGTCTCTCAATGACCTTTTCCTGAGTGATCCACAAGAGGTCTCCTACCAAGGGAAAACGAGAATACTCATCAATGACTACCATTAAATGATGTCCATTTTCAAGGGGCCCAAAGAAGTCAACAGCAATTTTCTTCCATACGTTTTGGAAGATCAGACATGTACAATTGTACCTGGGTTATTTTGGGGGATAACCAACTGCACAATGACAGGACTTTAATTCCCTTTCAACTCTTTCATCAAGATGAGGAAACCAAACTGGGTCTCAAAGAGCTCACTTAGTGGCAACAATTCCACTATGTCCCTCATGTGCCACTTAATGAATTGCTGTCTCAGACTCTCTTGCATGATAATTCTTGAACCTTGTCAGACAATACCTTCTTGGGTAACTGAAAGTTCATCTTTTACATTTTTTAACTTCTGATATTCACTGTTATTTGTACAAGGTCGAGGGTGCTGTTTCCAGGATTAATGTGCAATAATGTGTTTGAATATTAGCATATCACTGTTGATTATGATTTGTTCCACTGATATTGCAGAAGGTGTAATGGACTTTACTATGAAGTTAATGTAGGTATCAGCCATTTTAGAAGTGGTACTAGGAGATTGTACTGGCACTCGTGAAAACTAGACAGAATCGTTTCAATTTTTCCCTGGTCGGTGCACAACAGTGTAGTCATATTCTTGCAGTCGCAGCCCCTACCTCTCAATGCAAGGGGGCATCTTGGCTTTAGGATTGCCAAAGATGATCAGCAATACTGGACGATCTGTGACAAGAGTGAAATGCTTTCCATATAGAAACACAGGAAAATGTTCACAAGCCCACACCACAACTAGGCTTTCTTTTTCAGGTTGTGAATAGGCACGTTCAGTTTGTGACAAACTTCTGCTAGCATAAGCCACAATATGCCTTCGAGCATTTGGATGTCAATTGTCTTGGGTACCAATCATGTCCAACACCGGGCTTGTGTCAACAGCACTTTCTGTATGTATCTTTGGATCAAAGTAGGCCATTTCAGTGGCGTGCTCTATTACATGTTTGATTTTCTTGAAGCTTTGTTCACTCTCATATGACCATTGAACTGAAGCATTCCGTTTTGAAAAATTATCTTAATGGGGCACTTATTGGGCAAGATTACGGATGTACCTAGAACAGTAGCTGACCATGCCAAAAAAGGGCATATCATAGGAACATCTTGTGGGGAATAGGTGGCTGACACAGCCTGTACTTTAGCCGGATCAGGAGTCATGCCCCCATCACAGAAAATTAGCCAAAGAATTAGAGTTTCTTTTGTGGAACTCACACTTCTATGCATTCAAAGTGAGGCCTGCATCAGCAAATAAAAAACACACTTGTGTAAGAACTTTATCATGTTCCTCTCTGGCCCCAAATACCAGTTTATCATCACTGTAATTGAAAGCATGCTTGACAGGCTGTATTATGGGGAGAATCATATCTTGAAACAATTCTGCAGCTGATGGCACACCGAAATATAATCTCTTATATATGAGCAAACCAATAAGGGTAGAAAAGACAGTTATGTACCTGCAATCTTCTTCTAATTCCAACTGATGGTATCCTTTGTTCAGAACAAGGTGAGAGATGACTTTGGCACCACTCACCTGGGTGACCATGTCGGCAATGTGTGGACCTGGATGATGTTCTCTTTCAATTGACTTGTTAGCTTGATGCATATCAACACAGATGTTAACAGCTTTCTCACTGTCCTTTTCAGGCACTTCCACTATGGGCAAAACCCATGGTGTCCAACCAGAATATAGCTCAATGATATCATGCTTTAGTAACGTCTCAAGTTCTTTTTCAACAGCTTCCTGTAAATGAAACACAATTTGACTATGTCGCTGAGCAACAGGATGAATGTCCTCATTAATATACAGTTGCACTTGTATTGTCTTAAGTTTGCCAAATCAATGAAACAACAGTGAAAACCGACTCGCTATTTTGTGATGAGCATTTATGTTGTAATTTACAGACATCAGTCCCATTTCAGCAGCAGTAATTAAACGGAGTATACAGGCACTTCAAGAAGTACCTTGAATTATGTGAATTGGTGCTTGTACTATTGTATTTTTGTGCTTCATGGTTGCTACAAATGAACCCAGAATTTTATATGGAGTTGATACACTTTAGTCTTTGACGGTGTGAGATGGGCACTGGAGAGAGTTCATTGCACTTCTCCTCAGGCATGTTTGATTATGGGATTTGAATGATTTTATTTTATTATGGGATTTATATAGCGCACGAATGCCCAAAGGCGTCTAGGCGCTGTGCGGAGGGCTGTATCAGGGATTCAGATTGGATGGTGTAGCTTAGTTTGAGAATAGCCATGTCTTTAGCAACTTTCTGAATCCAATCAGTGTTGGGCAGCTTTTAATATTTAGCGGGAGCGAGTTCCAAAGCCTCATTGTACCCAGGAAAAAGCGTAGATGTCTGGATGGAAGGTACCATGTTAGATTTTTCAAGAACGCTGGTCCATTTCCAAATAATACATTGTACGCCAGACATACGGATTTAAACTCAATCGTTTTCTTCACAGAGAGCCAGTGGAGTTTTTTTTAGACCTTCAGAGATGGACATAAATTTGGGGATGTTCCGCAGCAATCTGGCTGCTGCATTCTGCACCCGCTGCAATTTAAGCAGATGTTGTTTTTGAAGGCCTAGGTATAAGGCGTTTCCATAATCCGGTCTTGCCATGGCCAGCACCGTCACTAATGTTTTTACTGCTTCCGGAGGGATGAAAGTGTGTATTTTACGGATGGATTTTAGTGTTGGAAAGACCTGGGAGATGACCTTGTGGATCGGGTGTTGGAAGGTCAGTTTGTCATCAAAGATGATGCCCAAATTCCTCACTTTATGGACAGGGGTGGGGAGATCTCCCATACTGGGAGGCCACCAGTTCCGTGACCAAAAGGAGGTATCAGATCCTAATTGGAGAACCTCTGTTTTAGTCCCCTTGAGTTTTAGACAATTTGTGCCCATCCATTTATTTATGTGGGACATGCATTGGCTAAAGCGGTCAGCTGTTTCCTCGAAGCTTCTAGATATGGACACCACAATTTGGGTGTCGTCTGCGTAGGAGATAAGTGTGAAGCCGAACTGCCTGATGATATTGGCTACAAGGGTCACATATAGGTTGAATAGGGTGGGGCTCAATGAAGAGCCCTGGGGCACCCCACACGGCAGAGTAAACTGCTCTGAGCAGGAGTTGCAGATCTGAACATATTGATACCTGTTCAGATAAGATTTGGTCAGCTTGAGGGCAGAGTTCCTGACTCCTACCTCTTGGAGTCTTTTGATTACAATGTCGTGATTTATGGTGTCAAATGCCGCCAATAGATCCAACAGTATTAAGGCGGCCTTGGCACCGGTGTCTAGTATTGCCCGTATCTCCTCTGCTGCCATGATTAGGGCAGTTTCTGTCCAATGCCCTTGTCGGAACCCATATTGGGAAGAATCCAACAAGTCTGCCGAGGAAATGAAGGTCATAAGTTGGGTGTTGAGAATTATTTCCAGTACTTTAGCTGGGAAGGGAATTCTCGCAATTGTTCTGTAGCTACTATTGTCACTGGGATCTAGGTTGGGTTTTTTTCAACAGAGGAATAATTGAAACTGTCTGCCACACATCTGGAAAGATACCTGATGTGATGATTAGTTTAAAATGTGTACGGAGTTGTTCATGGATATTATCCTGTGCCATATGATATATTTTTGGAGGACAGAGGTCTACAGGTGCTCCAGATTTTATTGAGTTAATCACCTTCGAGATCTGTTCTATTTTTGGTGACATGAAAGAATTCATTAATGGAGCATTGGGGCGAAATAACGGAGGAGGCTGCTGTACTGTTATCCTGGTCTGCGAGGGATTCGAAAATAGATTGCACCTTGTCCCTAAAATACCCTGCAAGTTAATTACAGAATGCCACACAGTGATCATTTTGTTGTGGTTCAGGTAATTTGACTAATTCCTTTAGCTTTGCTAGAATTACCTGCCTGATGTATTTTTTCGGAAAAATAACTGCTTTTTTTTTCCAATATCAACTTATTCTACAAACTCAGCAATGTGCCATTAAAAGTGTAATTAGGACTTAAGGTAAATCTAAATGAAAGTAGTTCACAGTCAGCTCTGCTACCTGCCGGGACCCTTTTAAAGTTAGAGTTATTGACTATAATCGTTATGCCTCCTCCCCATTTGTCAGGTCTGTCATTTTCAATGATTACAAATCCTTGAGGTATAGCTAGGGACAGGTCATCAGTGGTACTATTTGTCCAGGTTTCTGTGACAAAGGCCATGTCTACTTTGTGAGCTGTCAGCAGCTCTGCAAATTTTACATTGCGTTTGATCAGGGAGTGAGTATTAATGAGCAGGCCTATGAACGATTTGGGGGGGGGGGGGGGGGGAGTATTTGTTCACCTGACTTTTGTATCTCATTAGTACATGTCTTCGGGAAAAGGTGCTTTAGGTTGCAGTGAGGACAAGTTCTCGGTTCCTTAGATAGGTTGAACTGATAGCAGAGAGGTCTTGAGGTAATTCTATCGAGATTCAGAAGACTGGCTGCAGAATAAGGTAATGTTTGCCCTGAGTCTGGTGGCTGACAAACAGGGGTTATGGCCCTGGGCCCGGGCCAGGCACGAACGGGCGCAGACGGGCTTGCCTTAGGCACGCCTTTGGCGAGCCAGGTGCGCGGCCCCTGCTGCATCCTGTTTATGTACATGCGGCAGTGAGTTGGCGCACAGGTGAGTGACTGTCCCCTTTGGCCCGGAAGAATGCATAAGTCTTTCCGGTTCAACACCAGCCCTCAACAACAAACGGCACAAGCCGCGGTGGAACGGTGCTCAGGTCCTGTAGAAAGTTGGTAGGTGAAAATCACACCTACATCAGTTAGACTTAAAAGGGGAGATTATTAACAAGTGCCGTATTTTTAAAAATAACCTGAGGAGCGTGTCCAAGTTTTGATAGGTGCTAAAGTGCAAGTGCAAATTAGATTAGTAAAGCTTCAAAAGTTAAAAACTACAAAGTTAAAACATTAAATTGCGGCGTTAGCCTACCGCTGTTAATTGCGCAGCCGCTGCTGCATCCTGTTTATGTAGATGCGGCAGTGAGTTGGCATGCATGATGTTTATCGAGGCACCACTGTCTATGATAAAAGGTATGGAACTGCCATTCACCTTTAGTGTGATTTTAGGACAGTGTCAAAATGAATTTTGTGACTTCATGTGTTGATCTTTCTTTGACTCACATTGTTTCTTGCATGCAGCCAATCCGACATGCACAAGTTTCTCTTAAGTTAACATCGCACATCCATCTGCTTCACTGTCACTTGACAATGATGTTGAAGAACTTGTGGACGAAGATTTTGATGACGATTGACCTTGTTTAGTTTCCATTTGCTGCAACCGATATGGCCGCTTGGCCTTGTGAGCGCGAGTAGAACGTTACTTCTGGAAAGATTGGGTGTTCATTTTTTTTTTTTTCTCAACATGACACTCTTAGTTTTCCTTTGCTTTGCAGACCAGTAAAAAATTGTTCTCTTTCCCACATCCCTTGCATACTTGTCCAATGGCGGTACAGGAACCTTTATGTGTAAAATAAAAGTCGCATTTGAAAAAATGTTTCTTTTTCTTTGGAGACATCACTTTGTAGCCCTCAACCGTGTGTCTCTGCTTACTTTTCTTGTAGAGTGCTGACTCACTCTGGGCTCCTCCAGCCTCCATGTCAGTTGCTTTTCAGTCTGTATGCTCCTTGGCTCTTGCAGCCATAGGTACACGCTCCAGACTGAGCATTTCTCTCAGCATTTATCGTCTGAATGAATTGGAAAGGCAACCATCTATGACTCTGAGACGTATGGCTTCTTCATCATTGAATTCATGGAACTTACACTGTTTGTTGAGCGAATCAAGTCTTTCTACAAACGTGTTGATTGTTTTACCAGCTCTCTGCCTTTCTTAGTTGCAAATGCATCTATTGTATTCGACATTCATCAATGGATTGAACTCAATATTGAACGCCTCTTTAATTTGATGGCATGAGACTTCATCAAAGTGTGGTATTTTTTTTATTACTACCTTTACTCTGTCACCTGCAGGATTCTTGAGATATTTGATGATCTTTTTATTATCTGCTTCTTCAAATGCATTAATGAAATCATCAAAGGTTTTGATCCGGGCAGTCCATCTGGCTCCAATATTCAGCTTTTTTGCACTATCAAATGGAAGTGGTGGTTTCAGAAAAGCGGTGGTTTCAGAAAAGCAGCGGAGTCATAACCAATTGTTGAACTTACTGACGCTGAGAGTATGTGCTATTTGGAATCCGCTTGAGGGGCATCTACTTTTGCACCTGCTGGAAGTACTTGCTCAGGACTTGAACTTGAGTCGTCTGGCTAATTCCCCAGAAGTGCAGTGCCTTTTTTATTTTTTACAGTAAGTACTCGTTTTGTTTCTTAAATTTGTTTGTCACCATTTTCAATCTTCATTATACCTGGTTTCCACTGCCTTCAGCACTCTTCTGTATCAGGCTATTTCTCTTCTAGTGCTTCCTTGCACCTGGCTATCGCTGCTTTTAGTGATCCTCTGTACTTAGCTGCCACTGCCTTTAGCGTTATTCTTCCGTATGGCTTATGCCTCTGTGTTGTGTTGTGGTACAGTACCTCTTTCACAGCCTCACCAGCAGATTCCTGGGCAATGATACATAAACTTCTCTGTAAGGCCTTCGTCTTCTTTGAAAGCTTTGCACTAGCTGGAGTGGTGCGTTGACTCCACATAAGCCAACCGTAACTCTTCACTTTGACTGAGGCGCGTGTGGCACACAGATGCAGTTTGCTGGATCAAGGCAAACTCTTTCGGAAAGCACTGTCAGTACTTCAGGTTATCAATCCCCTACCTCATCACTGTTGTAGCATCCTTCCCAGACACAGAGCATGTAAATGATTACACCACACACTGAGCTTGATATTACATGTCTTTATTTCTCAGTGTGTAATCATTAACTGAACATTCTACATCATTAATTCTATTAACCACACCCAAGCACTTACGTCACTGTTCTACGGAGTCCGTCAGGAACCAAAAGGGTCCTGTCATCTTTAACTCAAAAGACACTACAGCCAGGTGTTTAAAAGCAACTGTGAAGACGTCAATCAGTGCATAGTTAATTGCAATCAAAGAAATCTCTCCTTCTTGCTAAATACATTTGCTTCTGATGTCTCATCATTCAAGATCATGCAAAAGGATGCAATATCACACATATTTTCTTGCCTTTCTGCCACAAAAGCTAGAGTACTGTGGGTGAGGGTGATATTCTGTGACGCACTTTCCCCTTTATCGTCACCTGATGGTAGGCGCCATATTGGTGGAAGTGCGAAAAGCTCCGCTAGGTAGTAGGTTTCTGTGAAGCAGACTAGCTGCTCACTGTTAAGGAATGGGACGGGAAGACAGGACGAAGAGGTAATAGAATATACTCATCTTTATGGATACAGAAAGAGTTTGTGCTGTGAATTCTGAGAAGTAATGATCTTTTTCGGAATTGTTCCTTTGTATGCTGACTACCCTCTTCCCTGTGTCCCAGCCACTACATCTTTAGTGTGAAGTATTTCTAAATTCGTCTGCTGCCATCTTCTACACAGGAATTCCTCTGGGTGATTTTTAAAATCATGAGACCACTTTAAAATGTCTCTATTTGCTTCTCTCTTGGCTACAACCTTAGTCTGCCAGGTGCTCTGTTCTTGGGTCTTGTCTCTTAAGAGGGGGTTTGTTGAAGATTTATCACTTCATAACACTTTATTGTCCACTCCTTCAATGACACTCTTGGGATGTGAAAGTTTATGTCTCAAGCTTTTGTCCTTTAAGTGCTTTTTGTGTTCATTTGAGGTAATCCATTGGCACATTAGTGATCACAACATTACTTTTATTGTTGATGTGAGCTTATTGTTCGTTACTTCAGAGATCTAGCATTAAAATCTTCGTAATAAGAATGTTTCTTACTCTTTCAAATCCAGGCTTCGTAGCTGCTCTGGCGGTGGTTTCATTTTTATTCCAGGAAATATATCTTTAGGCCTTTTCTGAGGTCTGATTGAACAGTGAGTGCTGTTCTATGTCTGATTTCCTTGCTGGCAAGGATGGCAGGGCATATTGAAAGAGCTACTGAAAGCATTCTCCTGTGCTAATAGAATACTAATAATTCTCTCCTAGATCAACATATTTTATTGAGGGAGAACAATATTTCAGCTATGGACAGGGGAATCTTAAGATCTTGATTTCTAGGGCTCTTTTTTGCCAAGTTCGCCTTCTGCATCCTGCCAGAACTAAGCTGTACCTTCTACATAGAAGCAAATTGAATAGAGATTTGATTTAGTTAGAAGAGATTCCCTTTTTCACGAGCCTGTATTGGACAGGCTTGACACAGATCAGTCCTTCAGTTTGGTAGCATTGGTACGAATTCCATCCAGGAGCCAAAATGTGGTAGGAAAAAAGGTTTTTCACATGAAATTTCACGTTGTATTCAGCTACCAAAGGTCATTAGGAGAGGATAAATGTGCCAGAACTGGTCTTAAAGATTACGGCGAGTCAAAAGATCTCTTCTTTTTCACACTGACCCATATCACATACATCAGCCAGGCTAGGTCTTCCTAGTTTTAAAGGTAGCAATTGTCTGGTTCCGACCCCACAATCCCTGAGTGGGTGTGCATTAATGAGGTATGTACTTTGTAGAGGGAGGAGTCAGAACATGTCCATGTGTAGAAAAAAAAAACACATTAGTCAGGGACCAGACTTCAATATGAACGATGAACACTATGAGGAGCAGCATCTACACGCCAAGGCCAGACTGTTGGCACTATTCTTAGGGGCTCATTATTATGCCCAGGACTGCTGTATTCGCGGTAGCGGTTCGACCTCTGGCAACCCTGCGGTCCGCCAGTCGGACAGTCACCTCCATTGGGATCCAGGATCCCATGGCAGTGAGAAAAGGGGCAGGTATATGCTGATGGTGCTGATGCGGCACCACTGAGCATATTCTGACTTGCATATCCACCGCCTCTTTCATGGCGAAGATCCCGCCATGAAAAAGGTGGCAGAGATGCAGGAGCCCTCTGCTGATTCTCGGGGTGCATGCAGGAGGTGCAAGTTGTGCCCCCCTGGATCTGCACCCTTGTTCCTGCACAGTGTAGCATGCCCAACATGGTGCATGTCACACTGCAGGAAGGTGCTGCAGGCACTCTAAAGGTGGCGGTCTGCTGTTAAGGCTCTTCTATGAGCCTCACACAGCCACCGCCGTGAGACAGTCACAGCACTGCCAGCCCACCCTCCCTGGAGTCAACAGGAAATATGGCCGGTGGGTACATCATGGGCTTGGCGGTCCTCTTGGCAGTGCGGTGGTGGTACAGAAGGTCTGACAAACTCGTCAACAGGTCCTTAATGTCAGTGCACCCTATGACACTCCTGCATTCCACAGGGTCTCTTCAGTCTGGGCTAAAGCAGAGCTGGGAATGCTTACAAGTATAAACAGGACTACACGGTATTCAGACTAGGTCTGATCTTTGGAGGTGTGGAAAAAAAGCAATTGGTTTAGATGGTGTCATTTGCTCTTTGTGCATCCAATATATATCTCCTTCTACTTGGCAATCAATCAATCAACATTTGTATAGTGCAGAACTGTCACCCCTAGGGGTATCTGGGAGCTGTGCTAGGAACTGAGACTGAAGTGGAAGACTTTTCAGTGCAGTGTCCAGGCAAGATAACACTGAGGTCCTTATTATGAGTTTGGTGGCCCGTGTGCCGTCAAACATTTGGTCTGAACGCAGTGAGAGTGGTGGTCTGACCACCGGATTTCGAGTTGGGCAGATTGCATTTGGAAAGACTGCAGCTGAACCTCTGACACCACCAGCACACCGCAGACCGCCGGGGTTGGGGTCAGGAAAAAGTCGTGGTCGGGGAAAAGGAGCTGACATAGTGTAGTACAGGGGAGTTTCACCGCAGACCGTATTACGAGTTGGCTTTTCTACGAGCTAACCCGGCAGTGGGATCTGGGGAGCGTACTCACCCCCAAAACTGTGGTTTCAGACACAGTTGACGTGTATCCCTTTCTTCAGGTCACCCCTTCACAACAGCATCTTCACCCCGAGGATTACGACCATGTTTATAGCGATGTACAGGTTAGTCCTTTTTGTACCATATAACCAGTGCCTGAACTACCCACATACAGGCCTAGCGCCGGTAATGGGTAGGTGTTATTTTTCCACGTGTCATGCATATGTGTGCATTCAACACATATTCAGTTAAAATGCTCACACAGGCATTAATACATATGGAAAAATCATCGCCACAGCTGCAAAATCTTGGCAGCCACACCGCTTGCACTGCAGTAAACTCGTAAAACAGCAATCTTAAGACCGCTGGCATTATGGTCTCCTGGCGGCTGCAGTGTTTGGAAGGTTGGACCACCAAACTCGTAAACAGGTCTTACATCTTTAAAACCTCCAGGTGCTCTGCCAAAAAGAAAGTAGAATGGGTAAGAAGAAATGAGAGGGGTCACCTTGTATGGCTGATGATCTTTACTGCATACACACCATCCGAAAAACAGTCAAACACATGATCCCCAAATTGTGAACCCTACAATGTGCCATTGAAAAAATGGAAACATTAGATAATGCGTGTAGTTTCAGGGACAGCTGTTTGAAAATGCATATATTTTGAGCTTAGACGCTAGAAAAGGCTCGGTAAAAAGTTTTATGTCATTTTTGTAAGTGATCGCATAGTATTGAGACAAAGGCCAAAATATCACCACCATCATGGAAGTACAAGTACTTTCAATGTTTTGGAAACCATGGAGGATAGGAATTCAGGAAGCAATACAGTCTGGAAAATGTCAGAAGAAACTATTTAATGCAACATCAGAAAAATATGGGGGTGATCATGCAATGAGCATCCTATAAGAAGACCACACATGCCTGGAATTAGGAGGGCTCCAAGGAGAATCTTGAATGGCAAAATAAAGCTTCCAAAATATGAATATAGGCTCATAAGAATAGGGAAGCTTTAAGTATCCTTGAAGATGTTGCCTTGCATGTCCAGACAGTCTTCAAACAAGTCAGTCAAGGGAAAGAACTATTACAACGCTGTCATTGCCGCCAACTGACATTACAACGTGGCCATTATAGTGCAGCTACCTTTACCCCACATGCCATTACAAATCATGCCATTACCACAAATCTGGCATTGCCATGCATGTCATTACCACGCATTATTGTTTTAAGGAGTAAGTATATTGCTGAATATTATCATTTTTAATGTTATCGGTGTTTAAATGCATTAAATAAGATATATATATTTAATTTCTTAAAGCATCTAAAATATTAAAATGGATATAAATCAGTACTTAGGCACAGGATGAAAGGGAATGTATTATTACTCATGTATCTATTTTAATAAGTATGCATTAATTTATAATTTTTTGGGGCAACTTAATTTTTCAAAAAATATTTCATTAAATTGTTTCGCGGGGAATAACACAGGCCTTTAGAAATGGGATTGGCGGAATACAGGAGAATTAGGTGGGGGGAGAGTATTAATATGCAGGTATTCATTTTACTGCTGCTCAACAGGACACATTCCTACAACATTGCCTTAAGGGAACAGAGAAATACCTGCATTCTATTGTCAGAAGTACATAACAGGTATTTAATAATATCAAAGTGAACTAACAGCAGTATATTTTACCCTGGAGACTTTTACAATTAAACGAGTCATAGAAGATTTGCTATGCAGCATTCCTTCTAAACAAAATGAGTTTAAACTCATTATATTAAGAAGTTAACTGGTGCCTGATGGTTCATACCCTAGAATTGTAAACCACTTTCCTTTGTGTTCTCCGTTGATCTATACCTGAAATTCCCAAAGTATATTCTAGGTAAGTCTTCAAAATAGTTGGCAAGACATTTCATTAGCACTATTAGATTTGTTCATACAATATTTAACAGTAAAGATGGGTTAAATATCTAGGTTTGCAGACCTGGCCCTAGTATTAGCCAAATGACAGATTTCATTGTAGTGGAAGAGCAAAGCATTAAGTGGGGGAAGAAAGAACTGTTGAAATGGACTGTCGCAGAAGCTGGAGTACTATCAGGCTTAGCGCAAAGAGTGGGGAAACAATTGGCATTTATTCTTGTCAAAGACCCCGACAGACGACATTTTACCCCTGCCCCTCAAATCAACAGTCAATAAACCACCTATTGTATAGGCTTGCTGGTGGTCCGTGGCGCGGTGTGGTAAGAGTTACACTGCATCATGAGAGAGCTAAAAGAAAAAATGGCCTCAATGAGTTGGTGCCAATGGGGCCCTCAAACATTTTGCTTCCTCATTGTACCCAGTCAGGGACATTTTCACAGCCCCAGCATTTCACGCCCCCTTCCTGATTGTCTCCCTTTGTTTTTTCTTTTTTTCTCCCATGTTAGAAGATAATGTAGAGGTCCTGGGAAGCCTGTAGATAAAACAAACTAGACCCATAATATGTTTGAATATTCTGTACTTTGGATACATTTGTTTTCCAGATGTAATGGCATTGAATACCTTTGAGAGAATTGTAGGCCCAGAGTACTGTACTGTTTGTATTTTTTCTTCTTTTGGGTTCCTTCTCACACATGTTCTTTTATTTAAAGTCAGTGACTTCTCCTGTAAACATGCTGTCTCACTTGTGAGAACTTTACGATTTTCAATTTCTCTTTGGGTGATTGCTGTAAAATTGTATTTCACTGTTCCAAGGTTAAAATATAAAACAATAAAAAAAACATTTTTTAAACTGATGGTTTAGATATAAAACTTTGTTAATTATATGCTAAAGTTGGGGTTTGCTAGCATGTCACCAAAAATACGACTAAACTTACCACTGCACTGCAAGAGGCCATTTCCTTGACACGTAACATCACTTCTTGGCTGAATGTAGTTGGCCAAAATACTTGTGAGACAAGTCCTCTGCTACATGCCTCTTGCGCTGTCAGCTTTCGTCCACAAAATAACATTTCATTTGCCTAAAAAAAGTGTAAAACATATATTCAAAAAGATCTTCAAATGCTTAAAAAGCTCTCTTCCCCATTGCAACAACGCATGAAGTATGGAATGCATATGTGAATAAGCATACTATACTGGTGCTCACATCTAATGCTTGAATTAAAAGAAGGAAAAAGCAAGTTATTAAGGCATCAATAAAACAAAAAAGATATTACACGAACAATTCATATGGAATGCGATCCATAACATTATATATCCAGGAAAAACAATAAAAAATGCTCATGATGAAAATCATCTCTTTTACTCTCATTATAGATCTGATCATTTCTGGTAAGGTGAACATTTTGTATTGGTTCACACATTCTGCGAAATGTGTTCTCTATGTTTTTAACCCCAGTACTCCTCGATAACATTATGTACAGGACCTTAACTTCCCGTCTTTCATTTAAATCAAGCTTCATAAGTGGAGACACCACATGGTAGGCAGGAGGGAATCACTCAGAAGATGATGAATGCTGCAAAGCAGAAACTTGCCTTTTATGCTCTTTAATGTAATGCCCTAGATTTCCTAACGTAATCTCTACTGAAGCTGAAGCTTAGTTAAGATAAACTCTTACTACGTGGACAGAAACAAAACTTCTCCTTCATGATAAGAAGGATTAAAAGGAAGTGAGGCTGCAAATGTTGCTACTGCCCACTGTAGCTCAAATGTGGGAGAGTGGTACTGCGAACCCCCTTGCGCAGTTGCACTAAGTTCCAATTAGCTAAGGGAAGGATATCGTTCCTCACAAAGTGGTGGCACTGTCAGGACTGCAGCTGGGTGCATGGAGGATGCGCTATACACAAGTATGCTGAAAAGAAATAATTTCAAGGAAACAATAAATACACCTGTATTCCAGAGACACTTTGACTATCTTGGAATATCATGTATAAATTCTCTTGTGGTTCGAATACTTTGCTAGGCAGTCATGATACAATGTTGCTGTATTTAGGACCTTCCCAAGACCTATTGCTTCCCATGGATTTGTCCTGATGGGCATTGGGAGGAGAAGTATTTTGAAAAAGTGTATTGTTGGTAGAAGCTAAATATGAACTATTATTTTGAACGTTTATCTGAATTTTTCTAATACTGGGGTTGTTACTTCATATTAAGGGTTACTGTGAGGGAATAAGGATTCTTAAATTGGAATGTGCTGTAGATGTTTATTTGAATGTCATGCACAAAGTATTAGAGTTCTAGCACAAACATTCATATTGCAAATAGGGAATGACAAGATGCGAACATTGCTGCTTATTTTAGAGTCCAAACTGTAACTTATCTTCTTCAAGACACTGTTTAAGGTAGTTACTTCAACCAGAAGCGTTAGCATATATTTTATATATACTGAGGCACTCATTCTTTCTAAGTTTGGTTTTCAGGAATTACCAGTGTCATACTAAAACTATAAAGAAAGGAAATAACTATAAGAAGCATGACATGGTGTGCCAGAAGGACCCTCACTTTCACCTCGTATATTAAATATGTATACGTTCCCACCGTCACATTTCAGAAGCATATCTGTGCCCTTTTATAATTGAGGCTATGAGAGAGGAACAATAATCATTTATCATACCTTTCATTATACACATCCTCTTGAAATAGAAAAATGTACAATTATGACTATAACTATGTAGAAAAATGTATCTTGATAATGCTCAAATGAGCATTGCAGTTCATTAATCAGGTAAATATTTTCATATCTTCAAAATTTTCTTAATCAAACCAATCTTTTTGGTGTGTTGAAATACTAACTTTTTTACTTTAAACATAATACACCAATTCTGATAGCTTGGTGCATGCTTTGCATTCCAATGATGAGTCAGTAGTGATCTAGCAATAAGCATTGCAATAAAAATAAATATTTTTCACTTGCAAGGCCCATCCAGGCAAAATCAACAAGGCATTTGGTTTAATGCAAAAATTAATTTGACAACTTAAAAAAACACACACACATTTCTTTCCAATAGACTTCCAGTAATCAACAGTTCAAAACCAGGTGATGCCAATCCCAGGTAACCCAATTTTGGCATCTCGGGCAACAAGGTAGGATTCTGGAGTTAGCCTTCTCGTGAATCTTTGGGGTATTATAAACCATCCATTTTGCATAAGTATCCTTAATATTACACAGAATAAACTCATAGTTAAATTGTGAAACCTTCCCATACATTTGCCAAGTGTCCCGCAACCCCCTTTCCATTTTTTAAGTGTGGCCCATAATACATTGATCTTACATTCCTTCATTCAACTTTTTATGACCTCGTCTTATACCTAATCTGGATTGATGGTCTGAAAATAGACATTTTACCATATCTTTTGAGTAGGTTTGTAGAGTAGGATTTAAACAGGTTTTCAGGTGTTGAAGTGATAACCAAAACCACACTCTATTTTTGGAGCAGTACATTCCGATTAGGTGCTATGAGATCGATCTCGCATACATGCAGAACATCCCTTATAAAGGTATAGACAAGATTTTTCCACTTTTGTCTAAATTGAACTATAATAATATGCAATATTGCAGGGCCATACTTGTATGAATAAGAGGTATCTTGAAATTGAGAAAAAATAGATTTTCCTCTTCATCAAAATGTTCATGGTTTTAAAAGCAAATGTTTTTTAGGAGAATCAAGCGATCTTTGACATTGGAACTCAATTTGAAGATGATCATCATTCTGGAAATCTCATAAAAGCTGTTTAGAGAATACGAATGACACCTGGTTAAAATACTGTTGAATGCAAAAAGATACCATACTTTAAATTTAGGCAGTGCTAATACTCCTTCATACACTGTCAGTTTTCCAAACTTAATGATCCAAATGAAAGTTTGCAAAATTGCCTCAACTTCTCAGAAAATCCTAGCTGTTAAGGAATATTTAAAAATAAAAATATAAAGTACTGGCAATTTTAACATTTTAATTGAAGACACCCTACATTCTAAATGGAGGGGAGACTGCAATCTTAAACAAGGAGACTTCCCTTTCTTGTGAGAGGGAGATCATTTAGCCATTAGAAGTCCTTACAGTATTCTGAAACATTGATCCCTAAATATCTCAAGTTTTTTTTTATTCCAACAATTAGCCTTTAGAAGTGGGGACAAAACCTCAAGAGGGGTATTAAACAATAACATTTTGGTTTTAAAATGACTGATTTTATATCAGTAATATTCTGAATTTTAAAAAAAGCTAATTAGATATCTATTTTATCTGTTTACAAGATTCGGCATGGGTCAAGAAAATCAAACACAAAATTGGAGAGAACAGCAAGCCTGCTGAGTGCATCTGGTTATTCTGAATTCACACACTTTTTCAAAATGTATAATGAGTGTTCTGGAATAACTGTAGCCAATCCCTAAGTAAGGGCCTCCCAACAGCTTAGAAACAGGCTCTAATGACAGCTCTGATAAAGAAGGCCTCTCTAGATCATGGATATCTAAGTAATTACAGACCTATTTCTCTGCTTCCTTACCATATATAATTCCTGGAACGATATGTGAGTAAAACGTTATCTCAGTATCTAGTATCTAACCAGATCTTACAGAAAGAGCAATTTGGGTTTCAGCCTGGCGAAGGGACTGAAATGGCATTACTCACAGTTATGGATGAACTTCGAATGCGTGTAGACAGTGGCAACTCAGTGGTATTGATCTTATCTTTCTGCCGCCTTCGAGGTGGTGAATAATAATACACTTCGGCATTGGAATCAAGGGTTCAGTATCCAAATGGCTGGATTCATAACTGCCTGATAGACAGCAGGGCTGCCTGCCTCCATCCATCTTTCCTTTTCTTGTTTTTCTTTTGGTTCCTTCTCACACATGTTCTTTTATTTAAAGTTACTGACTACTCCTGTAAACATGCTGTCTCACTTGTGAGAACTGTACAATGCTCAATTTCTCATTGTGTTATTGCTGTAAAATTGTATTTCACTGAGGTTAAAATATAAAACAATAAAAAAAAAAAATTAAATGCCCCCTTTCTGCTCCGAGTTCAGGGCTGTTGACCACGGTGTCCCACAGGGCTCGTCAAACAGCCCTATACTTTTCGATATCTCTATGAGCCCTTTGATCTCACTTATTAAATCTCATGGGATCAGCTAATTCTGTCATTAGAAGGGGATCCTTCGAGGACACCAGATGTTTTTCACAATTGCATAAATAATATAACCAACTGGCTCAAATCTAACTCCCTGTGTTCAGTGGCGAGAAGACTGAGTTCTTATGTTGTCTGACAAATAAAATTCCAACCTCCATACCATCCATTTCTGGTCAACAGCTCCCAAAAAACGTTGTCACCTTCGGAGGCTGTCAAAACTCTGGTAATCACCTTTGACAAGAATCTTAATCTAGAACCACATGTCAACAAGACAATGCGCAACTGCCTTGCTTTACTAAAAGCATAAATTAAGATTCTCCCTATCCTACCTAACATGTCAAGAGCCCTGGTTGTTTGCAGTGTAATCCTGGGCCGCTTGGACTACTGCAACGCTTTACTGCTTGGGACTCCTGATTAGACAGCTGCACAGGGTCAAAGCAGCAGCAGCCACACTGGCACTGAACAGGCCAAGAAGGGCCTCAGTTTAGCTAGCACTGAAAGACCTACACTGGCTTCCACTGAAACAAAGAGTACAATTTAAGTTTCTTTATATTGATTTTAAATCTTTGCATGGTGTGAGCCAGGCCCCATTGCAAAAAAGATTAAAATAGTATGTCCTGGGGAGGAGTCTTCATTCCTCTGCAGCTACGTTGGCACACATGGCTAGATATAGAAGAGCTAGACAAGGACGAGCTTTGTCTATTGAACCAGCCCGGCCATGGAATCACTTACCAGATACCCTGAGACTATCCATCAACCTATTGAAATTTAGGAAGGGTCTTAAATCTTGGCGCTTTCCTATGTGACACTGAAGTGGTTTGGTACGGCTTGAAATCATCACAATACAGGACCACTCGTTCCTGCCCTCAAACCGTTACAATAGCGCCAGGATACCCGTTAGGTGACAGAAGTGCTTTAGAAATGTTTTAAATATATGAAATAAAAATTGCAGCAGCGTCTGTGTCCCCTTTCTCTAATAACGCAGTACCCTGCAGGCACAAAAAGGAGGTGCACACACCCACTGCACCTCTAGGGCACTTTGGTCCTGATTAGGAGTTTGGCGGTCTAACCGCCATACCACCGCGGCAGTGGTCTGAAGAAGACCACACGGGAGCGGTCACCCCGGCTGGATTACCACGTCTCTGACGTTTTTTCATATTTATCGATGCATGTGTGTATACTAAGCTCAAGTGTTGAATTTACACATATGCTTATCATGTGAAAAAATACCTACTACCCATTGCCGGAGTCTGGACCATATGTGCCCTGTCCTGTCAATAGGTAAATAGTACAAAACTGACTTACTTGGATTTCGGTGCCAAAAGGGTTGTTTTCTTTGGGGTCAAGATGCTGCTGTGAAGGGGGGACCTGGAGGAAGGGATCCACACAGGAGACTGAAGGTAAGAAAAGGAACTAGGTGAGTATGCACCCCCAAAGCCTTCATTTATACAACTTGAAGCAGGCAGTTCCACCGCCATGGTTGGCTTGCTGGAAAGCCAACTCGTAATTCGGATGGCTGAGTAACTTCTCTGTACCGACCTACGGTAGGTGCTTTCCCCTGACTGATGCTGTGGCAGTCGGTGAATGGCTGGCGGTGTCGGCTATGTTCTGGAGGTCTTTCATTCTGAAATCTAACAATGTCGGCTTAGTCCGACGCTGACACGACCGCGGCAGTCGGGCCGGTGAGCTTTTAATCAGGCCCTATGTATGATACAGCCTGAGCTTGATGCATGATATTCAAGTGTACAAGGCAATGAATAAGACTCAACTGTAGCACTTCCCCTGCTCTCTGCTTTTTCTCTTTGTACTTACTGGCAAAAACTCCGGAAACCCTTTTTTCGGTCATTTTATTCCATGGCGTGCTTGTTTTGTATTCAATATATTTTCATGTTCATGTAGATTGGTCCCAACAGATTAATTTAATCATCCTTGATAACGGTTTTAATGATAAAATTGTTAATAATTTTGCAATTATTTTCAGTTATCGAAAAATGAGTTTCAAGTTTCAGTGCTATGAATTTGCATGAGATGGTGTATGCTCAGAGGATAATTCTATTTGGTTTTGACTGATGGGCAAATCATAGACGGTCCTTTCGTCAAGACTCTCTCCGACAATCCAACCAAAATGCAATCTTTTCTGTTCTAATCTTTTCTGTTCTAATCCTCCAAAATGTAATCTTTTCTAATACGTTACAGAAAATGCAATCATTTCTGTTCTGCAGTTTACTGCATGTCAATAAATGTTTCAAGAACCATCAACATTTGCATTTTAAATGCCCCACTGTTGAAGGTTTGCAAGGTTGCGATGTATGGGTCTGAATCAAAACAAGCACTGGCAAAAACAATTGGTGTCACTATTGGCTTTTTCAATGTTTTTTGCATGTTGCACTGCAGTTGGGCTGCTTAGCAGCATTGCCTAAAGTATTTTTTTAAAAGCACTATGACATAGCTAGCTTTGTCCACATTATAGCACTTTTTTAATTTTTACTTTAAGTCATGTTGCACAGCAGCTCAAATGCTGTACAACATGTAAATAAAAACATTGACAAAATCAATAGATTTGACAAAGTTGGAACCTATTGGCTTTGCCAATGCTTGTTCCGGAAAGGCATATGAGCACGGGCTCTGCTTGCTTGTTCATCCATCTGTCTGAAAAGAAACGGCTGCTCCCCCAGGGAAATTTCCCAGCCTTTTTTCCCTCCGTGTGTGTCAGTGCTGCACCCATATTTAAGAAAAGTGAGTCGGAAGAAAGCGCAGGGTCCACATACGGATGCTCTGATCAATCATCACCGATTCCCACCGCTCCCCACCCCCGTGTGAGACTGTGATTGCAAAATGCAATATTAGACAATGTGGTTTACCTGCTCTGGTGGATGACAAGTCAAAGAACCCTTAGCACTGAACGTATTTGGTGTTATGTTATGTTATGTTATTTATATTTTTATAGCGCACAGCTGCCCCAGCAAAGGGGCGTCCTGGCGCTGTGACAACATAACACACAATAAAAGAAAAGGAAATTAACCAGACACGGGAAACAGTAAAGTTTTAATCGCCTGCCTGAAGGCGAGCAGGTCTTCAAGAGCTCGGATGTGTACCGGGAGCGAGTTCCACAAACCTGCCGCGAGCACCCTAAAGGAGCGGCCACCCATTCTACTCAATTTAAAGCGCGGACAGACCGCCAGGTGAAGCCTCTCCGATCTCAAGGATCTCAAAGGAACATAGGGCGTGAGTGCACTTCCTGCAGAAGGCCTCTGAATGTCTTCAAGATGTTATTCTCTGTCAATTTTCTAGAATTCTTCAGGGCCCCATAAAGGCATTAAAGCTTGAACAAAATGTTGGCTGCACTCCTCATCAAAATTCTTGTTTTACAGTCATAACATAGCAGGGAATCTCTGCTGCCTTTAGTCCATGTACTGACGTCATACCTGAACTCAAAAATCCGCCAAGTGATGTCAGGGATATCGACTGGACATACGCGCAAGGTGCATCATGTAGTTTAGAGGTGACAATGCAAAGTCCTATGTTACCTTTTCACACCCGGCTACAATTTCCTTTGACATCAACACTGTTGTCATCATTGTATTAAAAAGTTAAAATACACTTCCACGAAACGTGCAGGTAAGCAGATATCATTAAGCACATTGGGCCGACCCATTCACTGCGACACTGCTTGCTCTAATTTCTCACCATGTACCGACTTGTCGCAAAGTGCTTTTAAGAAAAGGCGGTATCAGTGCCCTCTCTGAAGTGAAGATGTCCAGTGTGTCACTAACCGCATCCCCTACTGTTCTGAAATGGCATGCACATGAGAGAGGGAGAAAGCTGTTAAGTTGTCAAAACATGCCCAGATCAGCTCCTTACCCGCATAATCTAATGACTCACAGTGGTATACAAAGCAGTGGAGAGTTCGAAAAAGAAAATGAGATTATAAACAAGTATTTACTAAACAAGCACGGCAGAGGAGAGAGACGGCCTGCAGATGCACTCGTAAGGAGGGATTAGTAGGAAGTGGAAAAAAAGTACCTTCACAGTGAAGTAGTCAGTGGAAGAATACTGGCCAGTATCCAGGGACCGGAAGCTGTACCTTGTCCAAGGTCCACACGACAGGATGGATGGTAAAAGCAGAGCAGGATGCAAATGCAGACAAGTGCTGGCCAATTAGAAGCAAGTAAAGTAGAGCGACATTGTGAATCCACCAATGGCAAGTACAGGTAAGTAAGGGGTGGGTTCTTAGCGCCTTTTATGATGTTGTTTTAAATATAAAAGACTTTGCAAGCACAGCGCAAGTGCTGCGCAGGCAAAACCTAAAAATATATGCACCCCCCAAACTGCCTTCAATGTCAACTTGCATGTTTGGAGTAAACATATTTTTTGTGGACTTCACAAACAATTCCTGAATTACTCATGCACTGTTGTGAATGGTACAGATTTCAGTAGGTAGTCAGTAAAAATGTATGCAGGAGTAATGTAACAGGTGTACATGTATGCATGACTGAATACTTAAAAATGATATATCTTCACTTTAAAACTGTTTTTACTTAGTTGGTAACACACATTTTCATACACCTCCATCACTCTTGGGGAGGTACCCATCACATTCCCATCCAGGATGCACATTTACTCTTGCTCTTGACGGGAGTAAATCTACCTCCATGCCCAGGGTGGTATGTGCCCGCAAATGTATATATACCCACACAAGTGTGCACATGCACACCTGCTTTTTCAGACATCTTTGACCTGGAATACCCATTCTATGTTCAAGTGAGCGGATTTGCTGTCATTTAAAAACTCTTCGTAGATATATACCTTTAAGTGTGAGTAAATCAATTTGCAAGAGTAATGTTATCCTTTTTGAATACCAGCCAAAACCTGGTGCTAACACAGGGCACAGAGCTGATTGGCTTAATCAATTGGCTTGGACAGTGGCACACAGGACATAAACCATCAGTTCCCATCCAAATATGTTCTAGCATTTGCTGTCCCCACGTGCATACTGTGGTAAATATTTCTCCTTTACCGGGACTGAATTTGATACAGGAACATAGTAAAATAGCTCAATGAAATGAGAGGCAGAATCCGTGGTATTAGAGGTTCGGAATGGGCTTTATTCCGGTGATCGATTATAATCGGATGCTTCAAGTTCCATCACCACGGGGGTTCAGGAAGTGAAGTACCCACTTTATTGACAAGAAATGACTTTTATAGTACATACATGACAATGAAGTAAATGCAGTAGGCGTAACAATTGATAAGGAAAATGACGAGTTGTTCTGCGTAACCAGAAATGGGTGTAATAAGGCGAAAAAAAGGAACATAATTGGGTGTGATGTCATGTATAGGTGGATCTATAAGATAATACTTGGCATGGATGCGCGCGCAGCAGTCTGACGTGTAATTGACGTGTGACTAGGGGGTGAAGGGGACTTGACATTTAGCTCTACGTGTGGAGACAAGAAGTCTGGGGGGTCAAGTCAACCTAATCCCAAATCATATCTAACATCCTATGTTTAAAGAACTATGTTATCCATAAAAGAAGGACTCTCGGACAGAATCTATTCTATACTGACTGTGCGTGCATGTACAAGCGTCTAAGTGTCTACACTAAATGCGAGGGGGTAGGAATATTCCATGGTAACAGGGCTATGAATTACTTGCATGAGGACAGAGAAGATGGGCCTTTTTTGCTTGGTAACTGGAAGAATGTTTACTTAAGCTACTAGGCAGGAATGCATCGGCTGAGGGGGAAGCAGATAATTCGAAGGTGAAATACAGTTCTTGGCAGAGAATAGGCTGATGTCAGGCTTCGTGAGCCGCGCAGAGAATGAGACAAAGTTCATGGTCACAGATGCAGGCTCAGACTGGAGCTTTCAGAGGCAGAAGGCAAGAAGAGTTTGATGACAGAATCAGGGCCTACTTGCCTGGACTGTAAAATGGCATAAGTGAACCATATAAAGCCGGTGGCCTTTCATATTTAGGAATGGAATATCCGGCCTATTCATGGCGGATCTGTCAAAGGACATGTTGACGGTGGACGCACATGTATTTGCGTCTTCATAACTGGAACTGGAGGGAACATATATGTACTTGTGATATGCACATGGAACCGTTGGGGTCCAAGATAGGGGACATAACTGACCAGGAAAATCCATATTTCCACATTCCCTCCTTGTCCCCTACTTGCCCTTCAAGAGATATCAATCTTCATCAATCCATTGATCTGTTCATATAGCATCATTTGTTCTTCTTTCTTCTTCCGGGATCTTGAATGAAAATCTTGATGTGGAATGCACGATGTGGCACACAGACCACAAATCGCTGGTCCACATTGTAGGCATAGACAGCAACTGAATAGTATGAGAAGGCCAATACCTAGGAAGGATAAAATTCTCCATCCCCAGGCTGATACCGCATTCCAAAACCAACTGGACCAAGTCCAAGTGCCTGGGTTCTGGTGTATCTGGCTTACAATCTTATGAAGGCGAGTGATGGCTTTATATACAGATGGCGAATTTTCTGGTATGAATACGCAGCAGCTTGATCCGATGACCCTACAAGCTCCGCCTCTATCAGCCAGGATGACGTCAAGGACAAGACGATTTTGAAGCACAACAATCCGCATAGCAGACTGCTCTTCTGTTAAATTGCCTAAGGCGGAAATAGTTTCATTCACTACTGCTTCA
Source organism: Triturus cristatus (assembly GCF_964204655.1). NCBI lineage: Eukaryota > Metazoa > Chordata > Amphibia > Caudata > Salamandridae > Triturus > Triturus cristatus. The sequence continues at coordinate 399,476,279 of NC_140595.1, read as the reverse complement.
AGGGTTCTAGTTAATCTACGTATCAGCTTACTATTAGTAACAGTACCTCTATAGGGAAAGATGCCTTTATTAAAATCTACATACTTGTCCCATGCCGTCTCAGTGTAATCGACAATGGGGAGATCTCTCCGTTCTCTGTTGTGTACTAAATGAATATTTCTATAATAATCAGGAGGTGCTAGGAAAACAGGTGGCAAAAGGAATGCTATGTAGCAGGTACCATCCCAATCTAGAGGTAGACGCATATATGCAGTCTGACCACATATAAAGTAGGAGTGGCGATAAGCTCTGAATGAAGATTTGCCTTGATCACTGAATTCTACTGTAGTAGTGCATTGACTATGGCCCATATGTATGGAACCAACCTTTCTTACACATAATTCACCTTTTGCTGGGAATACTGACATGGTGGGTAAGACTAGCTCAACTTCGGATACGACATTTAGAATCATGAGATTAGGTGTAAAATTACCTAATCCATACACTTCATTTTCTAGATCAATTCCTGTTCTTTTGGGGCGACCCTCCTTGTCAGGGTAGCAGACTTTGAGTAAAACTAGGTTCAGGTTTCCCCATATCCAATGGTCTTGGTAAACTGCTGTGTCTGCGTCTATGGAATTAATTAAACTAAACCATGCTCCACAGGAGCCATTATATGTAAATGGATGTGGAAAGAAAGGCAGGACTCCTTCATAATTCTGATAGGGAGGGAGTCGGCCACACACCCAACAATTGGTGGCGTTACTAGTCTGATGGGAATGATGTAACATACTAATGAAAGTGTTATTGCGCAGCGCAAGTCTATAAGACAATTCATGCGGAGGTAAGTCACTAAAAGAATGTTCAGCAGCAACATTATAAACATGTCTAGAAATAGGGTAATATATGTGCAACAACATACTTGTAATGATTATTAAAAGACTCAATAAAAACAAAATTAATAATGTCACTATGCAGTGGCTACGCAGTGATTTACAATACGCCTGTCGTTTCAACATTTTTCGGGTATTTTCTCTACTCAGGTCCAAGGGATACATGTCAGAGACAATTCAACCGCTTCACCTTGGAGAGGACTTAAACAATCAGATTGCTCGACTTGGTGGGCCTAAGCTTTAGTTTGTAAATTTCAGATTTGTTCGGTTCAACAAAAGGGAGTTTTGTATCAATCTGTGAGGGAGTGCAGGGCACAATGTCTATATCCGAAGATAGTCCATGAAATTTCTTGATGTGGCTTGAATGAATCCAGCCCTTGCGGCCCTCGATCTTCACGGCTGTTCTTGTGGTCAGCAGAACCAACTTGGGTGCTTTCCACCTGGGCTCCAGCTGAGTCTTTCGGTCGAAATTCCTCACAAAGACAAGATTACCCGGAACAACGTCATGGGGTTTCACCTCAGTGTTGTCGGGAAAGGCTGCAGCTACCTGTGAACGAGAAGATTGTAGTGCAGACATCAAGGAAGCCAAGTAATCTGTCAGCATATTACAGTCAATATCAGTTATTTTGCGTGGTATAGGCGTCCCCCACATATTCGGTGGTCTACCGAAGATCACCTCATACGGGGATAGCCCTGTTCGAGAGTGTGCTACCATTCTCATGTAAAAGAGTGCAACTGGTAACGCTACTACCCAGTCGACACCTTTCTCTCTGCATATTTTGGACATTCTAATTTTCAGTATCTGGTTATGTCTTTCTACGAGACCTGCTGCCTCGGGATGTCGGACACAGTGAAATTTCCACTGATATCCTAGCAGAAGTGAAACGTGTTTCATTAATTCGGATGAGAACGGCTGGCCGTTATCTGAGTAGACAACACGTGGTAAACCGTATCGTGGGAAGAATTCTCGAACCAACTGTTTGGCAGTAGTCGGGGCAGTGTAATCTGAAACCGGGTACGCCTCTGTCCAACGGGACAGAGCGCAGACAACTACAAGAACATATTTGAATCCTCGACATCGTTCCATCTGGATATAATCCATCTGTAGGACTTCAAAAGGGTGATCAGGAGGATGAAATCCACCCTGTTCTACGGGAACACTTTTTCCTGGGTTGAACTGGCAACAGATCATACAGGTACGGACCTTTTGTTTGGCTGCTGCTCGTAAATGTTTATTAAACCAAATGTGTTGAATGCTGTCTAGCATAGCTTTTTCTCCTAGATGTGCCGGACTATGTATAGTGTTAATTACAACTTGGACCATTGAATCAGGAAGGAACCATACAGACCTTTCCTTCATCATCCATCCTTGGTCCGTTTGGATCCCTCCTAATTCAGTCCATTTCTTTATTTCGTCTGGTGTAGCATGTGTCTGTATGTCAATTACGTCAAGAGTAGGATCTTTAACTGTCATACAATGTGTCGGTACTATTGTCTTTGTCATATCGGGGGTTTGAGTTTGAGCAGTCAGTTTAGCTGTTCTGTCGGCTAGATCATTGCCTTGGGAAATGGTATCAGTAACCTTTGTATGGGCTTTACATTTCATAATTGATATTGCAGTGGGTAGATGTATTGCATCTAATAATGCATGAATGAGGGGTCCGTGCTGAATGTGGGCACCGTGGGAAGTTAAATAACCTCTCTCTCGCCACAGCACGCCGAAGTCATGTACAACTCCGAATGCATAACGTGAATCAGTGTATATGTTGACTTTTTTATTCGTGGCTTGAATACAGGCTTGTGTCAGAGCGATGAGCTCTGCGGCTTGAGCTGACAAAGTATTTATACGATTAGTTTCAATGACTTCAGTATCTGTTGTGACTGCATAAGCGGCTACTAACTCTCCTGTACTTGTTCTCATGCATGAACCATCGACATAAAATGTCAAGTCTGGATCTGACAATGGAACATCGGTCAAGTCTTGTCTGGGTTTTGTCGTTACAGTAATAACTTCAATACAGTCATGGGCTAGTGGGTCTGTTCCGGTTACTGGCAAAAGTGTGGCAGGATTCAATGTGTTACAGCGTCTTATTTCTATATGTGGCTGAAACAATGTAAGTTCATACCCTGTAAGTCGTGCTACGGTCAAGTGTTGTGTTTGTGTTCTATTTACAAGAACCTCTACTGCGTGTGGTACTTGAACTGTCAATGGATGTCCTAACACTATGGCATCGCTTTGTCTGATTGCTAAAGCTGTTGCTGCCACTGATTTCAGACATGCAGGCAAAGCCTGAGCTACGGGATCTAATGTACTAGAAAAATAAGCACATGGTTTGTGTGCTCCTGCTTGTTCCTGTGTGAGTACTGACAAGGCAGTACCTTCGCGTTCTGTAACAAAGAGTGTAAACTGTTTTCTGTAACATGGTGTTGCTAAAACTGGTGCTTGACATAAAGTTTTCTTTAGGCTTTCAAAAGCTTGTGTGTGTTCCTGAGTCCAAGGGAGAACAGTCGGTGTGGCTGCCTCCTGGGTTGTCAACTGAATGAGTGGTTTTGCTAGAAATGCATATTGCGGGATCCACTGTCTACAGTATGAAGTGAGGCCTATGAAAGCCCGCACCTCCTTTTGTGTCTTGGGTATTGGCATGTTAGCTATCAACTGAATGCGGTCGGGTGTAAGCTGCCTTCCCTCCTTGTCCAGCGAGTGTCCAAGATAAACAACTCGCTGGACACAGAATTGCAGCTTAGAAGGGGACACCTTGTGCCCTTTTTCGGCTAGAAATTGTAAAACTGTCAGTGATGCTTTCTCACATTCAGGTTCGCTTCTGGCGGTGATCAGCAGATCATCGACGTATTGAAGCAGAGCAGTGTTAACTGGCATGTGGATACTGTCAAGTTCTCGTTTCAGTGCTTGGCTATAGATGCTGGGGCTTTCTGTAAATCCTTGAGGTGCGCGTGAGAATTTAAAGCTACGTCCATTTAAACTAAATCCGAACAAATATTGGCTTTCCGGGTCTATTGGGACGCTGAAAAAGGCATTCTTGAGATCGATTACAGTGAAGAATGTCGCTTCGGAATCAATAGCTGTCAGTAATGACGAGATATCTGGGACCACAGGGAATTGTGGCACAATGCATTTGTTTAACTCGCGCAGATCAATAACCAATCGATATACTGGCGGGGCCTTCGGATCTGTTCGTTTAAGAATCGGTATTATCGGTGAATTACATATATTGGAGTCTGTTTCCACAACTACTCCTTGGGCAATGAGCTCGTCAATGATTTGTAGTAAAGCCACTACAGCATCTGGTGGTAACTTGTATTGTCGCATTCGTGGTAGCACCACTCCTGCCTTTAATGTGACTCGATATGGTGTAATATTCATGCATCCAACATCAGTAGGGCCTTGTGCCCATAGACGTGTAGGTAAAATCTGTAATCGGGGATCCATGTCTCTAGACACATAGTGACCTTTAAAATCACGTAAAAACAATCTTACTCCTTCCGGAGAACAACATATTATAGCTCCTAGAGCTTTTAACGTTTTTATTCCTAATAGATTTTCTGGACATGATTTAGTAAGCAATAAATCTGTAGTTCGGGTCAAAGGTCCTATCGTAAGTGGCAGAGGTTGTGACACTTCATTAACAATAGGTTTTCCTGAAAAACCAAGGGAAATATTCTGTGAGCCTGAGAGGGGTGCCCCTGGAACTTCACTACGTTTTATGGTCGTTCGACTTGCCCCTGTATCGAGTAGAAATTTTCTATCTTGGCCTAATAATTCACTATGTACATAAGGTCCTTCTTGGTCTACTGGGATTTCAATAAGGGGTAAGTCAACTTCCCTCTCGAGGCTTGTTCATGCGTAACGCTGATACTCGGGATATTCATACTGTGCGGTCTGATACATTTGTCGTGTTGTTGTTTGTGTGGCAGCAACAGGCAATGGGGGTGCAGCTGGCACAAACTGTATTGGCTGTTGTGCGGCTGGCATGGCCTGGGCATGCTGCATAGCTCCTTGTTCATTCTGATCTTGTCTGAGTGGCCGTGATCTTTCTTGTGTTTTACCTATGGCGATATTATGTTTTAAAACTGGACAATCGTGTACGTAATGGCCTGGCTTTTTACAATAATTGCATGTCCCTTTTACAGGTCCTGCTGAATCGGAATGTGTCATACCCCTTTTATGTCCTTCAGCTGGAACTGTCTGGGAAACTAACATTTTCATTTTCGTGTCTTTCATGCGTCTGTGTTCATGTTCTTGTTCCTCTCTAATTCTATTGTGATGGTACTGTAACATTTGTAACATTTGTGATGGAGTGTTACCTTGCCAGGTACTCTCGAATTTTAATACTCTATTCTTTACTGGGGGCAGAGCATTTTCTACTAATTTTGTTACAAACAGATGTGGGTATGATTCGCTACTTGCTTTTATGCCACTATTTATACCAAAACATTTTTCAAAACGGGCATAGTAATCACTAGTGTCTTCATCTTGCTTCTGCTTACAGGCTGAAATTGTACCCCAATCTTCCTTTTTCGTAGTTAATAAACGCGGCAGTACCTGTACTAGTAATCCTGGTAATGCCTTAGTTTTGTCCCCAAGCCCTGCACCTGGACCTCGGGCCCTTTCTTCTGCTTCTAATGCTGACCATTCTATCTTTTGATCACCTACCTCCCACTCTTTTTCCTTGAGTTTCTCATAAATGCCAGCAGGCATCAACACCTTTAATATTGTCATAATGTCGGGGTAGGTATACTCTCCCATGAGTAACATGTCTTTAATTTCTCGGTGAAAACCCGCTGGGTCTTTGTCATGACTGGGTACCACTTTCTTCATTTGTAACAATTCTATTTTCGATATAGGCGTATATACAAATACGCGTTTAAACTGATTGTCCTCACCCTTTATTGGGTGCACTTCTCGTAAGGGATTCTGTCTATCTATGTGATACGTAGTTCTTTCCTTGACGGACAATGGAACATGTTCTGAACATACAAAAAGAATATACTGCTTTCTTGATTCTAGAATTTCTTTAATTAATTCAGTACCTGGACCTCTCCATTTATTCATAAGTAATTCAGTCAGTATGTCAGGCAAGGGACCAGGGTCCGAATGCTGACTCCGATATAGTATAATGAGTTGTTGAATCATATAAATCCCAGCTAACCTTTGTTCATCTGGGGTAAGATTCAAAAATGTGCATACTACTGTATCATCACTATATTTTCCGGGACTGTCCACCCAATGGACAGCTGCCCTGGCTAAATCTTGTTCATCCATAGAATCGAGGAAATGATAACCCCTTCGTTCTCGGAGTAGTTTGTCGGCGGTTTGGAACGAATGCTCGTTAGACCTTATATTAATTATAGGTATTTGAAAATTCCTGTTATTATCTGGACATATCGGATGTATTGAGTCAGTATGATATCTAGTCTTATTCCTATTACAAGATCTTCCTCTACCTACATAGGCTATGGTGTCCGACTGTCCTGTGGGCAGTCCTGACCCTTCTTCCTCGTTTTGTTCGAACTCGTCTACCTCTAATCGCTCTTCGTGTAGGCGTTCTATTTCTTTACGGATCTTTCGGCACATGGCTATTATACAATTTTGTTTATCATGTCTCCCTTCTGATATATTCTGGCTCCATCTTGTAAGAATTTTCATGGCTTCCGGGTCTACCCCCGGTCGGTCTTGATTTCTGATCACACAGTTTATGAGGAAACGTAACAGTTCCCCCTGTATCTCTACTTTCTGGTATTCCATAGCTCTGTAAATACATTCTGGATCTCGCCCTGTTTGGACAAAATGATATATATTATCTAGATGCGCAGTCATTCCTGGTAACTTCGCTAAATACACTGCGGCTCGTCTGATACGCAATGATGCTAGGGTCATTTCGTCCTCCTTTCCAGGCACCGGGTCATATCTACAATCTATAAGAAGTTCCTTAAGCGCACGGGCGCTAAGGAGTTTGGGTGTACGTGAATGCGCTGACTCTTGAAAAGTAAGTTTATTTATTCTGGGTGGCGTAGAAAAGACATTGGTAGCTCCTCCCGCGGCCCCGTCTGGGGCGTCGGGTGTAAAAGGATTCGTCGAACGTGACACAGCAACTACAGGTGTGGACACAGCCATAGAAGTAGCTGTAGGAGCGGATACAGAAACAGATGTGCTTGCCGGAACTTGTGACTCGATTTGTTGCTGTAGGGATACGGGCACTGGATCTTGGCGTTGAACCTCCCTGGTATGCGGTCTATGTGGGGCGGAATTAGCATACTCGGGAGCTGCGTCATCTAAATATGAGGAAAGAAAAACATCTTCTGCGGTTCTAGGATGCCCCTTAGGATGTACCTTTATTGGGAACAATGGGTTTGGCAAGTCTTTTGGTGTTTCTGGAGTAGCCTTAGGTAATCCTTCGGCCAGAAGGGGATACATACCATTCATAAGGGCATTTCTTTGTCTGTCTACTTGTTCTGATTTCACTCGGATACCTTCCTCAATTAATAGATTCTCTCGAACTTTATTGGAATTCTCTTTACTCTTCTCTTCCTGTCTACGTGCTTTTTCTGTTCGTCTATGTGATTCTTTACGCCATAATTCAACGGCGTCTTTCTGTGACTGTCTGACTTTCCTTTTCCATAACTCTTCCTCGACTTTCATGATGCACTCTGCATCCCAGGTCCCCGCTGTGGGCCACCTCTGACTTTCTGGTAATCCCTTGGTATAGTCTACCCATAAATCAAGAAATAATATAGCGTCTAAGCCATGTTTGTGATACATAAAGTGCCCTGGGGTGTCCCTAGGAGGAATAGGGACGGCTTCTTCGAGAACCCCTTTTCTGGTAGTGATCTGTCTTAATTTCGAAAAGAGCGGCATATTGAGAACTGACCTTATACTTGATTTTGACCTGATACTTGAATTTGAACAGACTTAATACAATAAACACGATAATGAACAGTCATTCATACCACGATATACTTAAACACTTTAAACATTAAACATTAAACCTTTAACTGAAACAACAATGATGATCGTCTGCATAACTAATCACCAAGCTTAATTCTCGACAATAACTAGACAATAACTAGACACTTCGGAATACTTCGGAATACTTGATATACTGCTAAACAGTACAGATACACTGCTAAAACAGTGCAGACCGGATTTGTGTACCCAAACCCGTCTTGACCGGCACAACCTATGTGCACGTCAGAAATGCCTCCCCAGCAATGGTACTCACCGGGTAGCTTCGGAAACGGAAGGCCTCAGCAACTTGAACTTGAACCGGACTGGACTGGACTCGACTCGACTCGTCGGACACTGGGCTTGACTTCGGACTGGTGGGTCTCTGTATACCTCGGATCTTGCTCTCTCAGCTAGGCTCTGGTCGGGATACTTCGCACTTCTCACCGCCTCGTCTGGGTGTTGATCGCAGTCTCAGTCGCCCCCGCTTGACCGGAGGGAGATACAGGAAATCCTGCTGGTACGCGTTATTGTCCGTCCAGCTGTGGCAGGAGACCGGGCCTGCAACGCACCGCCGGCGCGTGAGATGAGAAAGTGTCCCTATTCGGGCGCCATCATGTGGTAAATATTTCTCCTTTACCGGGACTGAATTTGATACAGGAACATAGTAAAATAGCTCAATGAAATGAGAGGCAGAATCCGTGGTATTAGAGGTTCGGAATGGGCTTTATTCCGGTGATCGATTATAATCGGATGCTTCAAGTTCCATCACCACGGGGGTTCAGGAAGTGAAGTACCCACTTTATTGACAAGAAATGACTTTTATAGTACATACATGACAATGAAGTAAATGCAGTAGGCGTAACAATTGATAAGGAAAATGACGAGTTGTTCTGCGTAACCAGAAATGGGTGTAATAAGGCGAAAAAAAGGAACATAATTGGGTGTGATGTCATGTATAGGTGGATCTATAAGATAATACTTGGCATGGATGCGCGCGCAGCAGTCTGACGTGTAATTGACGTGTGACTAGGGGGTGAAGGGGACTTGACATTTAGCTCTACGTGTGGAGACAAGAAGTCTGGGGGGTCAAGTCAACCTAATCCCAAATCATATCTAACATCCTATGTTTAAAGAACTATGTTATCCATAAAAGAAGGACTCTCGGACAGAATCTATTCTATACTGACTGTGCGTGCATGTACAAGCGTCTAAGTGTCTACACTAAATGCGAGGGGGTAGGAATATTCCATGGTAACAGGGCTATGAATTACTTGCATGAGGACAGAGAAGATGGGCCTTTTTTGCTTGGTAACTGGAAGAATGTTTACTTAAGCTACTAGGCAGGAATGCATCGGCTGAGGGGGAAGCAGATAATTCGAAGGTGAAATACAGTTCTTGGCAGAGAATAGGCTGATGTCAGGCTTCGTGAGCCGCGCAGAGAATGAGACAAAGTTCATGGTCACAGATGCAGGCTCAGACTGGAGCTTTCAGAGGCAGAAGGCAAGAAGAGTTTGATGACAGAATCAGGGCCTACTTGCCTGGACTGTAAAATGGCATAAGTGAACCATATAAAGCCGGTGGCCTTTCATATTTAGGAATGGAATATCCGGCCTATTCATGGCGGATCTGTCAAAGGACATGTTGACGGTGGACGCACATGTATTTGCGTCTTCATAACTGGAACTGGAGGGAACATATATGTACTTGTGATATGCACATGGAACCGTTGGGGTCCAAGATAGGGGACATAACTGACCAGGAAAATCCATATTTCCACATTGAAGGGAATTGTTAAACCTGGCGAATGTCATGTAAAGTTCTGTAAATTAGAGGATTAAAAGCCCTGTTTTTCCAGATCTACTATCTCTATAGTCACCCATCTGGCAGAGCACAGTGACAGTGCTCCAAATCTATGGAAGAAGCATGCCACATGCGCACACTGGCCTGTCTGAAAATGTTATACCTGTAAGCCTGATACCCTCCTAAACATAAGAAGAGCAAAGAGGGCTTTGAATCTCCTTAGGCTGTTTGCGTTTCTCACAGTAAACTTTTGTCACATTAAATCTACACACTAACCCCAGTGGAAAACACGAAACCTGGCAAATGTATAGTGTACCAGCAATGTTAAGTCAAATACACAGATCTCAGGCATGCAAAATACAATGTTAACAGAAAGGAACAGAAAGGAAGTCGTTCATCTGTGAAATCTGATTACAATTGCTCTTTGCCAGTGTCCTTCGAGTACTATGAAACCACATGCAGACTATTTATCTAAGATCTACACTCACACTTTCAGTTAAGCAGCTATGTGAAGAATTCCTCTGGCTGTGCACACTGCCTGACCTTATTAGCAGAAAATATCCATGGAGGATTATGTCAAACTTTTTTGGGGTAAACATTTTACCTATGTATATCAATACCTTTCCGTGGACCATAGTCACATGAGCATACACACTGGTTTACGCCAGGTAGGTCAAGGATCCCCTCGCCCCCATGCGGGCAAGTAAATTAGCAACTCAGTATATTTTAGCTACGTTGTTAATCTTCATTATAAGCCATGCTTTTACTCTTGTTTAAGACTAATTTACACATTCCACCACACAAGTCTATTGGTGCTTCCAGTTGTAGACTGTTAGACAAGCGTAGACAGGCATGTGCTATCCTTTCCCCATGGGTTTCAAATTTTCATAATGAGACCCTTTCATTGAGATTGAATTTTCAAAACAAGTTTCAAAAATACATTATAAAAAGCCTATGTAACGTATGTTTATGGTTGAGTGTCTCCTGACCACAGAAGAATTGAACTAGGGAAAGGTAGGCAATGAGATAGCAGGGTCATTTCACAAAATGAGTAAAACTACTTAAAGTAAGGCATGGGGTCAGCCTATCATGTGGGTGTGAGAGAAACAATCAAATCATAGCTCTTTCTGGGTTTGTGCCCTGAGTAGGGACAGCATGCAGTTGCATGAGTGTATGGCAAACAGCAATTTAGTGTTTTCCTTTCTCCTGATCTTCCAAGTCTCTTTGAGAGGTTTAACTTAAGTCCGTAATGCATTGAAATCTGGATTGAAGAAAACCAGAGCTGAGATTTGTGTGCTTGTTGGCCATATGAAGCAGATATCATAGCTCTCATTACAGGATGGTGGCTACCGATTCTATGCAATTTAACTTATGGTAACTTTCTATCTTCCATTTTTTCTAGAAGTGTGCTAAATCTCAATTGCATAAACAGGCTTATTTCTTGTTAGTTGTTGGACTTCAACCTCTATGCAAGGTCGTCCCCAAACTTTTTTGCTGTCCCATCTCAAATGCTAATGTAGTAAAGTGGATGTGCACATGTTCAAATAAAAGTGCCATTTATCAAATGGTAAAACGTGGTATACTTAACCCTCCACAGCAGATACAGTGAAATCATCAGTGAGAGACCCTCTTGCTCAGGTGAAACTGGGAGCTATCTAAAGAAAGATGTGGGAACACTGAGCTAAATTCAGGGAAATCTCAAATCCATATAAGGGGGATTCACAAGAAACTTAACTCTCCCTTCTTTAACCATAAGGAAAATATATACTAAACAGGAGGCCTACAGGCTCAAATAGGAGCCGGCTCATCCTTGGATTTAATTCTGGTGACTTTCCAGGCAGCGTAGAAATAAGTAGCCACAGTAATGAAGAATGTATCAGACTCAGCTCGGATGCAAGAGGACAGAGCAGCCTTGCAGTGTCTTGTATTTTATCTAATGAAAAGCAGTCGCAAGTACAGTCTTCTTGCAAGCAAGGACTTGGTGCAAAGTAGCATAGAGTGCAATAAAGTTTCATCTCTCCCTTGGTTATAAGTGCAAGCAGCTGATACCCCAGCTTTATTGGTCCAGTTTTTAGTGAAGGTCTTGACTGGCAATTGCCTAGCCTAAACCTTACGTACAACAACCTTTTCAGTTCCAGAAATGGCCAGTCCATGTATTGTTCAAACCGAGTGATAGGTTTGATGAACATTAAGCGAGTCATGAGTGCACCCACCCTGCTTTGCTCTCATACAGGCCCATTAACTAGCCTTGACTATTTGAGCACTTTAGGGGGGGGGTCATTAACTTGGAATCAGTCCAGAATTCTGCACAACCTAAGGCTAATTGTGTACTTGCGATATGATTGAAACATGGCAGCTTTTTCGAGCTACTGCTCGACCAATTTGTATACATGGCTATTAGGTAGATGGCCAACTCTGGTTTTGTCCAAATTTGTACCCAGTACAGAATCAGTTTAAGTGCTAATATTGTCTTGATAGCATTCAAGTTGAGGTCTATCCTGAGTGGAGCCATGTGGGTTCCAGGTCCTAGACGAAGTAGCTACATAGAAATCTATTTTTAGCCTTCCCAAGACCAGTCGCCTATTTAAATCCCCAGCAATGTAAAAAAAATAAAAAAGGTTTGCTCTCTGTGCATTAACAAAGCTTCTGAGAGATACAAACAAATGCATGTGCTATGATGCAGCATATTTAGAAATGGAAAACAGTCCCAAATGCATTACAATGCAAACACTCAGTTGGAAACAGCATAATGAATCAAACAGCCAATAACATGAGGCGAGAGAGATCTTCTCTGAGCAGAGCAAACACCCATTATGTATTTTTGGTACCAGTAGGTCTTGTAGACAGCTTTGCTCCAAGCCATACCTAAAACAAAACAATGATGTCTGTTCATTTAAGGAGGAGCCTAACTTGCTAAACTTAAAAAGAACGGAGTGCTTTAGATTATTGGAGATTTGTATTTGTAGTATACACATATACCTATCAAATATTTGTCCAGAAAGTGCATATCTTCCCTGTTGAACTGTCAAAATAAAGAAGAGGACAATTGAAGTCTGGAAATGTGGCATTTGTTTTTCTTCAAGCAAAACAGTTTAGCAGATTATTTAAGTATAACAATGCAGACAGGATTCACAGTGTAGAAAAATGCACTACTTAAAATCGTTTCATGTCTATAATTCTCAAGCTTCATCTTAGGATAATGTGCGATCAGAGATGGGGTTGTAGAAATAAATATCGGATTGCATTATTTCCACACATTTCTCAATTAGGTAACTGATGAATCTTTAGACAATAGTTTAAATATCACCATGTCTAATGTGAAGCGTTGGAAAGCTGGTCGCAATTACCAGCTTCCACAGTCTGGCAAAAGGCATACCTTTCAAATGACTTCTTGGTACTAAATCAACTTTCAGATAATTGCATAGCCCTTTGTGACACCAGTCTGGGCACTATCTTTATTTCATTTTTTCCCGCCTCTTCCTGGCTGCTTTTTAAATTTTTGCATTATCTAAATGTGAAGCTAACTCTTTCCACCAGTAGGATTCTTGTAAGGGGTGTTCCAGTCATCTTTCAATTTTGACTACAAAGAATTCCTTCTAGGATTCAAAATTGTTTGTCAGGTGGTCTTCATTAAAAAAAAAAGCATCTCAGAACAGAACAAAGTAAGAGAAATGTTGTGAAATTTCCTAATAATTTTGGAGGTATGCAACAGATGTAAACCACACTTAAAGTGTTAATAAATACTCAAACAAAGATAATCCATGACCTTTGCATGTTCACATGAATTCTTAGGATATAGTTTTAATGAACTGAATCCCCTACTCTATGAAGACTTGTCCTGGTTTCTGCTGTGGTTTTGTCAGATCATGGGTCCGATAGAGAAATACACACAGAATCATGAAATGTCTGTGCCTCCTCTGACAACACTGCTGTAAATGGCTAACTAATCCACCTAAATGGCTTATAATTACAGAGAAATAACTAAAAACATTGATAGGTTTAGCAACTGGATTTTAAGAGTTGATTTTGATTGAAGACATCACAAATATAAGATCATGCTCTGCAAATGTCGAGGTCACCATTGTGGGTGGAATCTTTTCAAGACAAATAAGACTGAAAAGATGCAAAGCAGAGGGTACACAAAGGTCAGATCACTGTGCATGCCCGCAAATTGGCTTCCACTCAGGGGGGGCACAACTGAGTTGCTCAACCTGGGATAACTGTCTTACTATGAATGGTAGAAAGAAAGGGGACAAAAAAACTTTGAGTAATGCAAAAAAGTGAACCAATGCTGGTGTAGTGTTGTCAGTCAATGATTGGATCACTGTTCCTATCGCAGGGTGCAAACAGTCACCCAAGCGTGAGGGTGCAAAAAGTCACCCATGTTTACATTAAAAAAGAAAAGGAAAGATAGAAAGGTCAAAAGAAGACATCCTAGGTAAGAGGGGACCCAATAGAAAGATGGAAAATCACTTATTGTCCTCTGATGCCCTAACACACCCCAAAGGGTGTCATGCTTCATCATCGGGCAGTTGCTCCTCGTAGGGCTGGCGCTGCAATCCCCTGCGAGTTCCCCAAAGGGTCACTTTGGCGGAGATATTTTCAAGGACTGCCGGATGATGCATGTGGGTGTGCGGGGTATGGGTCCAAAGAGGGATAAACCAGTGCGTGCAATAAAGTGAAAAAGTAAGTTAGGGGTGAACATGCAGCGAAAATAGAAATGTCTACCCCTAACAAACCAAAAAGTTAAAAAAAAATTATAAGTGCCCCAGAAGCACATTCTGCCTGGGTTTTTAAAAGGTCATAGGTCGACATGTTTCACGCCTGCGTCTCCATAAGGGTCGTTGGCGCTTCTTCAGGACCAGAACATTAAAAATAGGGTGCACGTGAAAACAAAATAAACTGGATTAAAATACCCTCTATATCAAACAGGGCGGGCAGTTCCCTGTATACCCTTAATGTGGCTACAGCTGCATGATGAGGGCCGCTCAAAATTATTAACTTCTTGCAGGCCATTATTGCACAAATTACAAATCGGTGATGAACCATACCATTTTGCCAATAAAGGATTTAAAGGGAGCATACCCTGCCTCAATAATAGCCAAAAACGGTGCACACCCTGTGGCAAGTCCCAAGAAATATATGCTTATTCTTTATTTATTGTGCAGGAATCAATGACCGGATGTATACCCATCTTTAAAGTGCAAGCTTACCTATCCCTTGTGAAACCCAAGTGGCCTGTTTCAGGGTGGCCCTAAATTGATATGGTGATAAGGTAAAGAGCAGGGACTGATCTAGTTGCAGCAAATCAATCACAGTTCGAAAATGTCTAAAAATGAATGACTGTTCTTTTAAACATTCTAACATTTCTTTCCAAAGTAAAAATCTTAGTGTCCCATTATCACTCTTTACCAGACCTAAGATCCAACGCACTATCCCCGCAAGACCCTGTGCCCGGGTACTTCTCAATTCAAATTCTAACTTGAGGGCGGTCGCAGAACATGCCGAATTAACTGAGACTAAACTTCTTAAAATTCGACCTTCCGTTGCATTTAGAAGTTGCATTTCTCTACATCAATCAATTCCATACCATACCATACAGCAGGGAGATGGGGATTTTTGCACGAAACACCTCCAATAAAAGTGCAGGAAGTCCTTTTCCGGTAGACTTATACAAGGAACCTAAGCTTTCTTCCCCCCCCCCCCCCCCCCCCCGAGTGGTGGCTTTAGAGATATTATTTTGGATGTAGGCTTTATCGCTTAGGTTGCCACACACTATTTTTCCTAAAAAGGTATATCATTTTACGAGTTCCAATTTTTGGCCACCTACTAACCATACAAAATTTCCATAGTTCAGCTTCTTTCTTCCATGCATACACATAATTATGTTTTTTGATACATTATTCTTTAGAAGGTGAGCCTCAGCAAATTTATGAAGTGCCTGCAGACAACTATTTAATCCCCTAGGCGTTAAATCCAAAATTATTATGTCATCTGCATAGAGTACATGCACAATTGTTTTCCCCCCAATTACTGCGGCAATACCCTCACTTTGGGCCAAATAATGAGGGAGATTTGACATAGATAAAGAGAAAAGCAGGGGCGCCAATAAAAATCCTTGTTTTAAACCATTTACGGTGGGGACAGCTTGTGAAATACCTCTTTCCCCTCCTATTAGGACTCTACACTAAGTATCCATATGGAGGGCACGAACTAACTCCAAAAAGGTGCCCGGCATACCTAAATTTAAAAGCATGCGCCATAGCAAAGGACGATCTGCTTTGTCAAATGCTGTGGAGAAATCAATAAAAGCTGTATACACCCTTCCTCCTCTAATTTCAGAATAATTTGAATTTATTATCTGGAGGGCGGTTAAATTATCAATTGTTCCATGTTTTGTCCTAAACCCAGTTTAGAGTATTGATAGTCGATTATTTGTAGAAAACAAAGAGAGACTTATGGATAATAATGAAGTCAGACAAACAGAACTAAAGGACAGTAACTAATCAGTGACAATTTTTCAAACCACCATTATCCGTGGGACTTAGTTCTTCCTAAATCAACCAAAAACGGTTTCTGTATGTAAAAGTCCCACTTCATGCCATTAGAAATGACACAAACACACACATATACTTATGTAAAACTACTATTCACCTGGGTTGAAACTGTACTTAATCAATATATGATTGTAAAATTCTACAGGCATACCAGGTTTCTTTCACTATGCTTCAAACCAATTGTTAAGAGGAACAAGGGACTATAAATATGCAAAAAAAAATATTTTGAATGCAATTCTATCGAGTCTGTGGTGTATCAGGATGCCCACATGGACTTAGAGAGACCTAGATTCCTCAGTTAAAACAGTAACGATAGAAGTATTACAGTAAATGTGTACACAACTTTTGTAGCTGCTGCATTCCATTCAAATCCTAAGATTCCTCATGTTATAAAAAATGTGGACGTCTGTAGACACTTTGCTTACCAGAGCAACACCCAGAATCTGTGGAAATGTGTAAGACGAACATCCAGCTGGTGTAAGTCGAATGGTTGCATATGGTGTTTGAAACCAGGCCTTCTCACTTGCCCACACTATATCACATAGTGGCAAAATTGACGCTCCCAGTCCAAGGGCAGGTCCATTAATAGCAACAACGATTGGCTTTTTAAATTGAATAAATGCTGTCACAAAGTCCCTAAAAGGAAAAAGAAGTAATTAGAAATAATTCAGTGTTTAAACAACTGGGCAACAAAATGTTAAAACAGCCACAGGCCCTTAGTAGAAAAGCAAGTACATATTGGTAAATATGTATCTGATTATGATACAATCAATTAAAATATTTTAGAAATTTAAATAGAAGCAGCTTCTCTCGGAGTGGCACCAACTATCAAAGCTGAACAAACCCAAGATACTCATCCTGCTAAGTTTGACCCACGCCTTTATGGATCAATTTTAATTAAATCACAAGAAGATATGATACATATTTAAAATATCAGCTAACCTCTTCTATTGATTTATGTATTGTGCTAGTACAAATCCAATCGAAAAGGTTTTAAGAGTCCTATGCAATCAGAATAGAGGTTACAATGACAATGAGTGCATACTTTTTTGTGCCAGCTGTAAGATAGAATATTACAGACAAAAAAATTTGACTACAAAAATATCGGCAAGAAAAATATTGAGGACACAAATATTGAATTTACATAAACTCCAAAATATCGAGTACAAAAATCGGGAATACGGCTATATCATCATAAAATGTATCAAAGAATGTTGCATTTTTGGAGCAGACTTACAGGGGAACATGGCGGCCACGTGGTAAACTATCGCGGACTGCCAGAGAGACGAGGAGGATGGGTGCGTAGGCACGTGGCTCCCCCCCCTGCTGCCGCACCTAGTATGTACAACAGATAGCGGCCAATAACTCACCGAGCATTGGCAGAATTAAATTGATGCAGTGCCAGTTGGGGTATGGCGAAGGTTCGTGGAAGAGAGCTGCGGTGCAGCAGCAACGCTCATGGGCGGCGCAAGCCCTTTCGCATAGCGGCAGAGGCAGCACAAGTTGATTGGAGGATAAAAAAGGTGGACAAAGCAATACAAAGGGGGTGCTGGATGTTAGCTCGGCTGTAGCCTTCCAGCATGTGAATAAAGGCCGGTGAGGCTGTAAAAGCGGTCAAGGAGGTTTGCAACCACAGCAGAGTGCTCCTATGGAGAACAGTACACCATCGTTGGAGAAAACAGGTGCCTTTCCAGATAAGATATCCAGGTACACCTTGCGCACCTGGGCTGTTGGGAAATTGGTTGGGGCAAGTTTAGATTTACAATTACCGTTAGCCTCAGAGGGCCCCAGTGATACAGTTGTTAATAAAGCAGGGGGCTTAGTCCCAACGAAACTGGTGAGAGCAGGGAAGTCAGCAAGGCAATTGGGGAAGAGTACTCGTGGAAGGGGAAAAAAATCTCAAACCCTCAGGGTCAGGGTCACCCCTCCCTCAAAACATTCTGTAAGGTTTTGACTCATTCAACAACTTCAGAGAGAGAGGGTGGGAAACCAGCAACTATGTCCCAAAAGAAGTCTGAGATGGGGGAGGTTAATGCTGCCCCAGCTGAGGTTATTATAGCCCGGGAGGTTACGGGGGTGTGTTGAGGCGACTAGTGGATGTGGAGTAGCGGCTGGGGGCACATTCCAGATATCAACACAGAATAGGTTCAGCGCTCTGGAAGTAAGAGATAAGGTCGACGGTAAGGGAAGGCCAAGCAATGAAGACCATCCTGTAGCGGAGACATGGGGACTGAATCTGCACTCCGAAACCAGAAATAGGTTTAAAACATCGGAAACCAACCAAGTAGACATACAAGCCTCCTGCACGGCTCTGGCACAGAAACTTGACGATGTTGTGGCGCATACAGGCACATTGGAGGAATAAGTAGGGCGATGAGGAAAGACAGCACTAAAAAAAACTGATGGGATGGGAGCGCTAGTTAAGGAAAATATAGGACTCGGGAAGATTTGGAAAGAACAGAGAATCATTCCAGGAGAAACAACTTGAGTCTTAAATATTCCAGAAGCTGAAGAAGGGACCAACATCAATGCTTTTATAATTAAATTGTTAAAGGAGACCATTTTGAAAGATAGGCCAGATATCAACTTAGATTATGAGAGGCAACAAGTTCATCAAGATCCTTTCAAACGTAATATGCAGAGACAGAAGCTGAGAATTTTTTTTGTAAACTTTCTCTCATATACGGTCAAAGAAACAATTTTGACAGCGGCTTTGAGGAATGTACCAAGGACAGCCCAAAACTGTACTTTCTCTATCAGATGTGTGTCCTGCAACAGATCAGAAACAATGGGAGCTAGGCAAAAGGATGGAGGAGTTAAATAAACTTGGAACCAGAGCCCAATTGGAATTCCCGGTGATGCTTTGTGATATGTGGGACAACCAGATGTGTAATTTCCGGACAGTTGAAGAAGGAGACAGCTTAATCAACACTATAAAGAAGAGGGTTCAGTTCCCGAATTAAGAAATGAAGATATAGGTTATAGGTTAAGGAATCACAGGAACATAGGAATGTCGGATGAGTGGTTGGGGGGTGAGGGGTAAAGGGGAAGCACTGTTATTGTTATAGCTTAGGGAGATTTCTCATCCTCTCTAGAGGTCTCATAGGCATGTATATGCCTGAAAGTCAAGGGATTGCTCCCATGGGTGGGAAAGGGTAGCTAGAGGTGGGAGATAGAGCACAGGGTGGGGAGCAGTGGGAAAATAACAATCAAAAAAATAAGTCCTCAGTATCTGTATCAATATTCTTTTGGTCTTGAGACATTACTGAAAAAGAATACTATAGAGATGGGAGGAGATGACAATATGTTACAAGTTCTGACTTGGAACGTAAATGGTCTTAGATCAGAAAGCAGGCAGAGGCTGACGATGAAATATATAGATGATTCTAAAGCCCAGGTAGTCATCCTACAAGAAACCCATTTAACTGCAAGTGAAAGCCGAGAACTTTACACAAAGTTAAGATGGATTGAGAGCTACGTTGTCTCCGATCAAGTAGACTACTCTAAAGGGGTGGCGGTATTGGTTAGGAGGGGATTGGGAGTCGAGCTGATCTCTTCTAAAACAGATAGTTCTGGGAGGTGGGTTTTAGTGACTCTTAGGTGTTCCAGTACAGAGTTTGTACGTGTGGCTTTTTAGGCCCCAATGTGGACGACCTCCAGCACATTGTAGATTTACAATTGACACTTGTAGGGGTAACCATCTGCATAATTATTGGGGGCAATTTCAAAACCCTATTAGATCCAACTTTAGATAGATCTACTAGTAGGAGGGGAGGCCAAGCTCAAGCACCAAGGAGAAGGCAGAGTTGGAAACAGATGTTAAATGAAATGGGCTTGGTCGACACATGGAGATATCTAATGGGGCAAAAGAGGGGCTACACCTTCCACAGCAACATATATAGCCATTTTTCGAGGCTCGATTACCTATCAGTTGATAGAGTTTAGGCAGGGAGATTAAAAGAGGTTAATATACTGCCGGGGCATATCTCAGACCACGCTGCGGTCTATGTAACTTTAACGGGGGTAAGAGCAAGCCATAACGTGAGATGGACTTTGAAAAGGTCCATCTTATCAGACCTAGATGTGTCTACCCTGCTGAAAAAAAGAATAAAGGAGTTTGTCCTGGATAATGCTCACTCATCCTCCATTGGAGTAATCTGGGATAACCTCAAGGCATATACACAAGGGGTTTTACAAAGCCAGGTCACTCATAAGAACACGCTCAATGGAGCTAAATTAAGAAGGTTGGAGGACAATGTGGGATTGTTAGAGGTCAAATTCCATCAAATGACAGGGTCCAACCAGGATACAGAGAATGAAACAGCTGGAGTAAGCAAGACTAAATTACAAGATTAATTTAGACGCAAAGTGCCGTGAGAGGCGGGCAGTGGGACGCATGCAACAATTTGAATAAGGAAAAAAGGCTGGAGCATTGTTAGCATGGAAGTCGAGGGCTGCGAGGTCATGAAATTATATTGGGGAATTGATCATCAACCCTCAGGGCGAGATTCTGAATAAGGAAGAGGAAATGCAGGCTGGCCTGGTCTCAATTTTCTCTGAATTATATATGGATGAAGTGCGATCAGGGGAGCCTAAAGCTGTGGTTAGACAATCTAAGAATTCCAGCGCTTACAACGGAGGGTAGGAAGATAATGGACGCCCGAATCACCGAGGGAGAAATAAGAGAGGAGCTTTTGCATTTAAAGAATGGCAAGGCAGCGGGCCCAGACTCACTGCCGGGTGAGGTATATAATTTAATTTAACCCTGGGCGTCATGCTCCGCTTCGCCCACGGAGTGCACGTAGCGCTGCCTGCTTCACCGTTTATGAAGTAGGCGTAGCAGGCAGCGCTACGCACACACCGTAGTGAAGCAGAGCTGCCCGCCACCCGCCTCCCGCCCGAGTTTTAAAATAATTTAAAGAAGGTTAAAGGTAAATAAACCTCCTTACCTTCAGCGCGGCGTCCCGGGGCTCCCTCTTCTTGCTGACGGTAACTTCTTCATGCAAATGCGCATGCGCGGACGCCCACGCATGTGCATTTGCGTGAAGAAGTTACCGTCAGAAAGAAGAGGGAGCCCCGGGACGCCGCGCTGAAGGTAAGGAGGTTTATATTTACTTTTAACCTTCTTTAAATAATTTTTAAATTAGGGCGGGTGGGAGGCGGCGCGTAGTGGGGCTACGCGGAGCGCGCGAGTGTGCGTAGATTTTGCCACACTACGCACTGCTCCACGTAGCCCCACTACGCCCAGGCCTGATTTAATTACTGACTAAATAGTCTTGGAAATGAAGTTGTTATTCAATTCAGTTTACAAGGGGGAAGAGCAGATCGCATGGTCATGGAGGGAAACCATAATAGCATTGATTTTAAAATGCGCAAAAGATCAGAGGAGAGCCGATTCATATTGGCCTATCTCCCTGTTAAATGTAGACTATAACATCTATACTGGCATTTTGGCAGGGAGAATGGAAAAGGTGGCCCCTCAATGGAAACATACAGACCAGAAGGGGTTTGTCCCGAAAAGACAAATTCAAGAACTAACACTATCACTAATTTGATCTATACATTTAGCAATTGCACGCTCGATCCCCTTGGCTGTGATTACCATCAACGCTGCCAAGGCATTCAATAGTGTTAGTTGGGCATTCCTCTGGGCAGTTTTGGAATCAATGGGCTTTGGCCCAGGCTATATTATGGCACTTAAAAAATAATATGAATTCCCTACGGCTAAAATCCTTTTAAATGGCTCCCTGAGGAAGAGCTTTAATATCTATAGAGGTACGAGGCAGGGTTGCCCTTTGTCTCCCCTTCTATTCGACATTTATATCGAACCTCTGGCACATCTTTTGAGGAAAGACAATGAGATAATCCCTATTCACTCACTCCCCTGTCACAGTAAAATAGCATTATATGCAGATGATTTGATCATTTACACCGCAGGTCCGACCTGAACACTACCAATGGTGGAGCAGTTAACGAAAGAATTCGGGGAGATATCATGATATTCAGTAAATATCTCCAAGAAAGAGGTGATGAGTTGGAATCTGGAGGGTTGGGGAGGTAGGGTGTGTGCAGAGACAAAATGCCTAGGGATTATCATGGTCAACTAAATTGACGAGATTCTATTGCGAAACCTAAAGAGGGTGGCCAAGTAGGTTAATCAGTCATTGTCCAGGTGGAAGAACCTTCCTTTAATCATCTACGGCAGGGTCAATTTAGTAAAAATGTCTATTCTTCCGAAGCGGGCATATTTATTTAATTGCATTCCACTTAAATTCCTCGAGGAAATAATCAACAAAATACAGAGGAAATTACCTAGTTTTATATGGGCTTCCCACGGAGTACAGCTCGCATGGAAAAAGCTAAGGCGGCGTCTTCTGAAGGGCAACTTGGCCCTGCCACACCTAAATCTCTATTGTATGGCATTTCAATTCAAAAACCTCTGAATGCTTATTGGGGAGCCCGATTATTCCACTTGAGGAGGTTTATTAGGGGAAATGATTGGGACAGAATCCTTTATATATACACGTTTGGTGCCCAAGAGTACTTTAAAAAATAAAGTTGAAGGTCCTAAAAGCAGCATTAACTCTCTGGAGCGCAGTGAGGAAGATGTTAAAAATAGGGTACTACTCGGAATTTGCACCCATATGAGTTTCCCCAGGGACACTGGAATGTCTCTTCCTTTAAAGCAAGCAGGGCTGTCCAAATGGGGTGACCTGATATCAGCAGGTGAATTGTTGCCTTGGGAGGTGCTGAGTGCGAAAACTGGCAATAGACTGTCTAGATTTAAATATGTCCAGCTTACGTCATGGTTTTCAACAACCTTCTAGGAGACAGGTGGATTATTGGACTTTGAGGTCATCCTCCAGGATGTTAGTGTAAAAAGTAAAGACGTTTCAAAGTGGTATGGGCAAGTCCTAGAAGCAGAGGAAAAGAAACTGGAGACTCATCAAGCATTCTGGCGGGACACATTCCAGTAAGAGAATTTACACCTGCTATGGACGGAATCATTAAAATTATTATACTCAATAGTCACACCTACAATCTTCAAAATACATCACTTCTTTGTAATACGTTGGCTGTATTGGACTCCTGAAAGCGTGTCTAAGTTTGTGTTATAGCCAGTCCCCAGATGCAACAGATGCAATCTTCCAAAAGCCAATGATATACATATTATTTTTACATGCCCGCAATAAAAGAATACTGGAGGATTGTAGAAACTACTATAAGAGACATCTTAGGAGAACCCATAACCTTGACGGTGGCATTAGTACTCCTAGAGGTGGATAACAATTTACATATTACTTTGAACATTAAGCAAAGGTGCTTGATATTCTATCTATTGCTTCTGGCCAGACGTGAGATAGGTAAACATTGGACAGACCCCGTGCCCTCACATCCTACAGGATGGTTAAAAGTGGTTAAGTGGACCAGCAAAATGGATACCGAATGCAATCCACGATGGTTGGGGGAAATCTGGCAGGACTTTATACAGTGGGCAAATTAGCACTGTGGTACAAAGTAGGGCTGTGTCTGAATAGGACAAATCTATCAATAGTCCTATGCTTACACCAGATCATGGTACCTTGGGAGGTTATTCCCCTTATGGATGCGATAAAAGCTTTGGAGGCTCGGGCGAGTGAATGCAACGGACAATGAGACAAATAAGGGAGCTAAAAACGGTCCAAGACTTGCAGAATGCCATGGTGATATGAGGACTTTAAAAAAAAAAAATGAGATAAAATTGCATTTTAAGAATTAAACATTATATTAACTTTAAAATATATATTAACTTTAAAAACATTACAAGTTAAAAAATATACTTATAAAATCTAAACAAATATGAATAAATGAATTTGTAACTTTCAGACATAAAATAAAAATATATGCTTTAAAATAAATTACTACAAAAGCATAATATTTAAATAAATAAAAGTATTAATTTAAAGAAAAACTAACATAATTACAAACATTAAAATCAACTTTTAAAATCCTCTCCACCCTGTCTGAAAATTCTAAATCTCACAAAAACAAATCAAAATAAAACAAGAAATTAAAAAATACAAAAATAATAATAACACTATAAAACCTGATTATATAAAAAAACAATACAATTAACTTGCAAATTAATAAAAATAAATAGACATTTCACAAAATCAATTATCTAATTAGCCAAACTTAAAAAAAAATGAAAAACATAAAATTCAAATGAACAACTAAAATATATATATATATATATATATATATATATGTGTGATCAGCGCAGCAGTGGTCGAAACGCATCATGGACGTAATGCAGTTGCCTTTGTAGTTTGTTTCATTGAATAAACTATGCCTGAATAAAGCATTTTTTTAAATATAAAGCATGCAGTGGTCTGTGGCTGTTTGGGGGCAGTAGCAATCTGTGGTGTGTCAGGATCGTACTTGAAATATATATATATATATATATATCCCCAACAGAAATGCCCATGCATTCGGACACGCACTCCTCCAGCTGGTGATTTAACAAAATCATTTTATTCAAAAGGAACAGGCATCCTTACTCCGATAGTTTTGTCCTGTTGCCTGACGCGTTTCAGAGCTAACGAGCTCTTTCTTCAGAGGCAGTTTGAAAAGGCACATTTTACTCTCCCACAGTTCCCTGCATTTCATTCAGTTTAATGAGCCTCCGGTGTGCTCTTCTTAGTGAAATAATTGTAATGCATGCCGGAACTTGTGGTCACATTTAAAGTTATTTACATCCTCCAGTGGATTCGTGCAATTTCAAAACCTTTACCAGGATACCAAAAGAAAACCCTCCAGTGGGCCTCAGAGTTAAAATCCTGTTCCTGCAGTACAAGGAACCAGCTGCGCCGTATTTCTTCCCCAAAGATTCAGGTAAGACGGGCCCCTCATGATATTTCTGAAGGGTGGTGCGACCTTCCCACGGCTTGGACTTGCCGTGATTAATGTTCCCAACAGAAATGCCCATGCATTCGGACACGCACTCCTCCAGCTGGTGATTTAACAAAATCATTTTATTCAAAAGGAACAGGCATCCTTACTCCGATAGTTTTGTCCTGTTGCCTGACGCGTTTCAGAGCTAACGAGCTCTTTCTTCAGAGGCAGTTTGAAAAGGCACATTTTACTCTCCCACAGTTCCCTGCATTTCATTCAGTTTAATGAGCCTCCGGTGTGCTCTTCTTAGTGAAATAATTGTAATGCATGCCGGAACTTGTGGTCACATTTAAAGTTATTTACATCCTCCAGTGGATTCGTGCAATTTCAAAACCTTTACCAGGATACCAAAAGAAAACCCTCCAGTGGGCCTCAGAGTTAAAATCCTGTTCCTGCAGTACAAGGAACCAGCTGCGCCGTATTTCTTCCCCAAAGATTCAGGTAAGACGGGCCCCTCATGATATTTCTGAAGGGTGGTGCGACCTTCCCACGGCTTGGACTTGCCGTGATTAATGTTCCCAACAGAAATGCCCATGCATTCGGACACGCACTCCTCCAGCTGGTGATTTAACAAAATCATTTTATTCAAAAGGAACAGGCATCCTTACTCCGATAGTTTTGTCCTGTTGCCTGACGCGTTTCAGAGCTAACGAGCTCTTTCTTCAGAGGCAGTTTGAAAAGGCACATTCTGTTGGGAACATTAATCACGGCAAGTCCAAGCCGTGGGAAGGTCGCACCACCCTTCAGAAATATCATGAGGGGCCCGTCTTACCTGAATCTTTGGGGAAGAAATACGGCGCAGCTGGTTCCTTGTACTGCAGGAACAGGATTTTAACTCTGAGGCCCACTGGAGGGTTTTCTTTTGGTATCCTGGTAAAGGTTTTGAAATTGCACGAATCCACTGGAGGATGTAAATAACTTTAAATGTGACCACAAGTTCCGGCATGCATTACAATTATTTCACTAAGAAGAGCACACCGGAGGCTCATTAAACTGAATGAAATGCAGGGAACTGTGGGAGAGTAAAATGTGCCTTTTCAAACTGCCTCTGAAGAAAGAGCTCGTTAGCTCTGAAACGCGTCAGGCAACAGGACAAAACTATCGGAGTAAGGATGCCTGTTCCTTTTGAATAAAATGATTTTGTTAAATCACCAGCTGGAGGAGTGCGTGTCCGAATGCATGGGCATTTCTGTTGGGAACATTAATCACGGCAAGTCCAAGCCGTGGGAAGGTCGCACCACCCTTCAGAAATATCATGAGGGGCCCGTCTTACCTGAATCTTTGGGGAAGAAATACGGCGCAGCTGGTTCCTTGTACTGCAGGAACAGGATTTTAACTCTGAGGCCCACTGGAGGGTTTTCTTTTGGTATCCTGGTAAAGGTTTTGAAATTGCACGAATCCACTGGAGGATGTAAATAACTTTAAATGTGACCACAAGTTCCGGCATGCATTACAATTATTTCACTAAGAAGAGCACACCGGAGGCTCATTAAACTGAATGAAATGCAGGGAACTGTGGGAGAGTAAAATGTGCCTTTTCAAACTGCCTCTGAAGAAAGAGCTCGTTAGCTCTGAAACGCGTCAGGCAACAGGACAAAACTATCGGAGTAAGGATGCCTGTTCCTTTTGAATAAAATGATTTTGTTAAATCACCAGCTGGAGGAGTGCGTGTCCGAATGCATGGGCATTTCTGTTGGGAACATTAATCACGGCAAGTCCAAGCCGTGGGAAGGTCGCACCACCCTTCAGAAATATCATGAGGGGCCCGTCTTACCTGAATCTTTGGGGAAGAAATACGGCGCAGCTGGTTCCTTGTACTGCAGGAACAGGATTTTAACTCTGAGGCCCACTGGAGGGTTTTCTTTTGGTATCCTGGTAAAGGTTTTGAAATTGCACGAATCCACTGGAGGATGTAAATAACTTTAAATGTGACCACAAGTTCCGGCATGCATTACAATTATTTCACTAAGAAGAGCACACCGGAGGCTCATTAAACTGAATGAAATGCAGGGAACTGTGGGAGAGTAAAATGTGCCTTTTCAAACTGCCTCTGAAGAAAGAGCTCGTTAGCTCTGAAACGCGTCAGGCAACAGGACAAAACTATCGGAGTAAGGATGCCTGTTCCTTTTGAATAAAATGATTTTGTTAAATCACCAGCTGGAGGAGTGCGTGTCCGAATGCATGGGCATTTCTGTTGGGAACATTAATCACGGCAAGTCCAAGCCGTGGGAAGGTCGCACCACCCTTCAGAAATATCATGAGGGGCCCGTCTTACCTGAATCTTTGGGGAAGAAATACGGCGCAGCTGGTTCCTTGTACTGCAGGAACAGGATTTTAACTCTGAGGCCCACTGGAGGGTTTTCTTTTGGTATCCTGGTAAAGGTTTTGAAATTGCACGAATCCACTGGAGGATGTAAATAACTTTAAATGTGACCACAAGTTCCGGCATGCATTACAATTATTTCACTAAGAAGAGCACACCGGAGGCTCATTAAACTGAATGAAATGCAGGGAACTGTGGGAGAGTAAAATGTGCCTTTTCAAACTGCCTCTGAAGAAAGAGCTCGTTAGCTCTGAAACGCGTCAGGCAACAGGACAAAACTATCGGAGTAAGGATGCCTGTTCCTTTTGAATAAAATGATTTTGTTAAATCACCAGCTGGAGGAGTGCGTGTCCGAATGCATGGGCATTTCTGTTGGGAACATTAATCACGGCAAGTCCAAGCCGTGGGAAGGTCGCACCACCCTTCAGAAATATCATGAGGGGCCCGTCTTACCTGAATCTTTGGGGAAGAAATACGGCGCAGCTGGTTCCTTGTACTGCAGGAACAGGATTTTAACTCTGAGGCCCACTGGAGGGTTTTCTTTTGGTATCCTGGTAAAGGTTTTGAAATTGCACGAATCCACTGGAGGATGTAAATAACTTTAAATGTGACCACAAGTTCCGGCATGCATTACAATTATTTCACTAAGAAGAGCACACCGGAGGCTCATTAAACTGAATGAAATGCAGGGAACTGTGGGAGAGTAAAATGTGCCTTTTCAAACTGCCTCTGAAGAAAGAGCTCGTTAGCTCTGAAACGCGTCAGGCAACAGGACAAAACTATCGGAGTAAGGATGCCTGTTCCTTTTGAATAAAATGATTTTGTTAAATCACCAGCTGGAGGAGTGCGTGTCCGAATGCATGGGCATTTCTGTTGGGAACATTAATCACGGCAAGTCCAAGCCGTGGGAAGGTCGCACCACCCTTCAGAAATATCATGAGGGGCCCGTCTTACCTGAATCTTTGGGGAAGAAATACGGCGCAGCTGGTTCCTTGTACTGCAGGAACAGGATTTTAACTCTGAGGCCCACTGGAGGGTTTTCTTTTGGTATCCTGGTAAAGGTTTTGAAATTGCACGAATCCACTGGAGGATGTAAATAACTTTAAATGTGACCACAAGTTCCGGCATGCATTACAATTATTTCACTAAGAAGAGCACACCGGAGGCTCATTAAACTGAATGAAATGCAGGGAACTGTGGGAGAGTAAAATGTGCCTTTTCAAACTGCCTCTGAAGAAAGAGCTCGTTAGCTCTGAAACGCGTCAGGCAACAGGACAAAACTATCGGAGTAAGGATGCCTGTTCCTTTTGAATAAAATGATTTTGTTAAATCACCAGCTGGAGGAGTGCGTGTCCGAATGCATGGGCATTTCTGTTGGGAACATTAATCACGGCAAGTCCAAGCCGTGGGAAGGTCGCACCACCCTTCAGAAATATCATGAGGGGCCCGTCTTACCTGAATCTTTGGGGAAGAAATACGGCGCAGCTGGTTCCTTGTACTGCAGGAACAGGATTTTAACTCTGAGGCCCACTGGAGGGTTTTCTTTTGGTATCCTGGTAAAGGTTTTGAAATTGCACGAATCCACTGGAGGATGTAAATAACTTTAAATGTGACCACAAGTTCCGGCATGCATTACAATTATTTCACTAAGAAGAGCACACCGGAGGCTCATTAAACTGAATGAAATGCAGGGAACTGTGGGAGAGTAAAATGTGCCTTTTCAAACTGCCTCTGAAGAAAGAGCTCGTTAGCTCTGAAACGCGTCAGGCAACAGGACAAAACTATCGGAGTAAGGATGCCTGTTCCTTTTGAATAAAATGATTTTGTTAAATCACCAGCTGGAGGAGTGCGTGTCCGAATGCATGGGCATTTCTGTTGGGAACATTAATCACGGCAAGTCCAAGCCGTGGGAAGGTCGCACCACCCTTCAGAAATATCATGAGGGGCCCGTCTTACCTGAATCTTTGGGGAAGAAATACGGCGCAGCTGGTTCCTTGTACTGCAGGAACAGGATTTTAACTCTGAGGCCCACTGGAGGGTTTTCTTTTGGTATCCTGGTAAAGGTTTTGAAATTGCACGAATCCACTGGAGGATGTAAATAACTTTAAATGTGACCACAAGTTCCGGCATGCATTACAATTATTTCACTAAGAAGAGCACACCGGAGGCTCATTAAACTGAATGAAATGCAGGGAACTGTGGGAGAGTAAAATGTGCCTTTTCAAACTGCCTCTGAAGAAAGAGCTCGTTAGCTCTGAAACGCGTCAGGCAACAGGACAAAACTATCGGAGTAAGGATGCCTGTTCCTTTTGAATAAAATGATTTTGTTAAATCACCAGCTGGAGGAGTGCGTGTCCGAATGCATGGGCATTTCTGTTGGGAACATTAATCACGGCAAGTCCAAGCCGTGGGAAGGTCGCACCACCCTTCAGAAATATCATGAGGGGCCCGTCTTACCTGAATCTTTGGGGAAGAAATACGGCGCAGCTGGTTCCTTGTACTGCAGGAACAGGATTTTAACTCTGAGGCCCACTGGAGGGTTTTCTTTTGGTATCCTGGTAAAGGTTTTGAAATTGCACGAATCCACTGGAGGATGTAAATAACTTTAAATGTGACCACAAGTTCCGGCATGCATTACAATTATTTCACTAAGAAGAGCACACCGGAGGCTCATTAAACTGAATGAAATGCAGGGAACTGTGGGAGAGTAAAATGTGCCTTTTCAAACTGCCTCTGAAGAAAGAGCTCGTTAGCTCTGAAACGCGTCAGGCAACAGGACAAAACTATCGGAGTAAGGATGCCTGTTCCTTTTGAATAAAATGATTTTGTTAAATCACCAGCTGGAGGAGTGCGTGTCCGAATGCATGGGCATTTCTGTTGGGAACATTAATCACGGCAAGTCCAAGCCGTGGGAAGGTCGCACCACCCTTCAGAAATATCATGAGGGGCCCGTCTTACCTGAATCTTTGGGGAAGAAATACGGCGCAGCTGGTTCCTTGTACTGCAGGAACAGGATTTTAACTCTGAGGCCCACTGGAGGGTTTTCTTTTGGTATCCTGGTAAAGGTTTTGAAATTGCACGAATCCACTGGAGGATGTAAATAACTTTAAATGTGACCACAAGTTCCGGCATGCATTACAATTATTTCACTAAGAAGAGCACACCGGAGGCTCATTAAACTGAATGAAATGCAGGGAACTGTGGGAGAGTAAAATGTGCCTTTTCAAACTGCCTCTGAAGAAAGAGCTCGTTAGCTCTGAAACGCGTCAGGCAACAGGACAAAACTATCGGAGTAAGGATGCCTGTTCCTTTTGAATAAAATGATTTTGTTAAATCACCAGCTGGAGGAGTGCGTGTCCGAATGCATGGGCATTTCTGTTGGGAACATTAATCACGGCAAGTCCAAGCCGTGGGAAGGTCGCACCACCCTTCAGAAATATCATGAGGGGCCCGTCTTACCTGAATCTTTGGGGAAGAAATACGGCGCAGCTGGTTCCTTGTACTGCAGGAACAGGATTTTAACTCTGAGGCCCACTGGAGGGTTTTCTTTTGGTATCCTGGTAAAGGTTTTGAAATTGCACGAATCCACTGGAGGATGTAAATAACTTTAAATGTGACCACAAGTTCCGGCATGCATTACAATTATTTCACTAAGAAGAGCACACCGGAGGCTCATTAAACTGAATGAAATGCAGGGAACTGTGGGAGAGTAAAATGTGCCTTTTCAAACTGCCTCTGAAGAAAGAGCTCGTTAGCTCTGAAACGCGTCAGGCAACAGGACAAAACTATCGGAGTAAGGATGCCTGTTCCTTTTGAATAAAATGATTTTGTTAAATCACCAGCTGGAGGAGTGCGTGTCCGAATGCATGGGCATTTCTGTTGGGAATATATATATATATATATACATCCCCACCCTATCCCCCCGACAAATCAAAGATCCAACAATAAAAAAATACATTGAAATCAAATCAAAAAAACTTTAAATAAATTACCAAATCCAAAACGTACTACAAATAATTACGCATATTTAACATTAAAATAATAAACATTTAGATCACAAAACTCAACACCATAATTAAGAAACAAAATTATACACAACTATATTCAAAAGAAAAAAGTTAAAATACATAACAAAACAATACTATTATCGTCAGTATTCTAAACCCTAATATTCTTTAAATCAAAATATGTTTAGCAAAGTGTTCGTGTCATCTGATAATTTTTAAACAACATTTTGGTAGAATACCAGCAGACAGTGGCAATGAAGGGATAGCAGACTTGCCGAATGTAGGGATTATCCAATTTTCAATATGTAAGTGCAACAATGGTGTACAGTAGTCACTATAGTTTGCAATGGCATAGCTTCAGAGAACTACACAATAAGAACCAAAACAAAGTCTAAAGTAGAGCCTGAAATAGTGGCATCTTAAAATTACATTTAGTCAGAACTAGCTCAATGTGGCAGGGTTATCAAACACTAAAGAGTCAAGGTAAGTAGCAAACATAGTCATTGTCATCCTGACAGGTTAGTAAGAAGTTGATCAGTTAACCCTGCAGGCATTATATTAAAAATAGCAAGAGATGACACTGGCATTATAAAGAGCTAACAGCTGCTCTAAAAAGGGATTAAAAGAGACAAGCAGGTTGAAAACAGCAAGGATAGGGAAAGTATGGTACAACAAGCAAGTGGTGGAAGAGAACAGTGGTGAAATCACTAAGGAAAAAAAACCTCAAAGGACCCTTTGGATCTCAGGAGTTTTTGATCTATCAAACTACTCTCTTACATTTCAAATGTGTTACAGAAGATGGCATTCTTCCAACTCTAATCTAATATCATTCGCTATCTGTCTCAGTCAGGGTTCCGGCAAGGCAGAAGTACGGAACTAGTAGTAGTTTCAGTCTTTGACAAACTCCACAGATGTAGGAATGTGGAGGGCTTGGGAGCCCTAATGCTCCTGGATCTCGGGCAGCTTATACAAGTGGACCATGCTATACTGGTCACAAGAGGTGTCAACGGCACTGCACTGGCGTGGATCATCAGCTTTTTAACCAACCGTCAACAAATAGTTACAATGTTCTCCTCTTCTTGGACGCTAAAAAAAAATTTGCGATGCCCACAAAGGTCCATTATATCACCAATACTTTTTAATCTCTCTATGATTTCCTAGGAAAAATATTTCATATTATATGTTGCACGCGACCCATTTTAGTAGTTTAGGAAACTCTATAGTAATATATAGTTTGTTTATTCTCTTCAGGACTAAAACACATGAGACACATCCATACAAGGATTAAGAGACAGTAGGCAGTCACAACTGCTTTTCTCAATTCCCTTCTCCTGCTGTGTTCTCAGGAGTGGCTTTTTATTCTCCTGAGAGTACAAGGTGGATGAGCATCAAGGTCCAGACATCCCCAAAGTGGTACTTGTCTGGTTCCCCTTGACAGCATGAAGTAATGTAACATAGCCTTTGACTGGAAACTACTATTACGATTGCATTCCCTATAACACTGTTAATTGCTTGGTAATATGAAGCAAATTCCGGTTCAGCTCTGCTGAGTACCTAACAAAATACATTTATACCCTTGAATCAAGCCATTGTCTGTTCTTACCCAGTTGGTACCTCCGTTCAGTCAGAGACTGATATTGCCAGTGCAGACTAAAGCCACACAAAGATCAGGAAGGGGTATATTTTTATTCACAGGCCTTCTAGGGTCACATCCTCCCTCTTAACAACCCCTGACACACATTTGTCCTATCACACTGGAAGGCAGAGGAAAAACACAAGGACTGCCTACAACTGGACATTTTGTCAGGACCTGAACGAGGAGTTAAGGAAAACCTCCTGAAATTGGAAACTCTGGATTAGTATTTGAAGAAAAGACAAGCCATGATGATTTGTTACCTTTTTCATAACAGTTGCAGTGCTACACAAGATTTTGTTTTTAAACATGATTTTAGCAAATTTCTTTTTCTGTAAGATGGGAAAAGATTGCCAAGCTTACCCGAAAAAGATGCAAAATAGAAGATTCTTTTTAGTGGTATCTCCTTCGATGAGAAGTTTGAATCTTCAGCAGAACTGTATAACAGACATATTCTACCTTGTGGAGCCCTTCTTGGTCGTAGAGATGAGCACACAAGGGTTAGACGGGCCAAATCTATCCCAGATTTTCAAGCTATCCACATAAAATAAATTAACATACAATAAAACTAAATGGGAATTATTTGTATGGGGAGTAGTTCTCATCAAAATATGTCCTCCTGTGTTTAATACACCTGGCATAGACCCATAATAGGTTTTTGAAGTTCCCATAGTTTTATGGAACTCTTTTTTATTAATGTTAGTTTCATTACATAACTTGAAGTAATCACAATCAATATCACAGAGAATATACACAGAATATATTCAAATCCATGCAAGTATTATACAAAAATGCACATGCTGTTTGAAAACTTAAAACAGTAGTTCTTGTTATCTTTAAAAGCACAAACATATCACACCTTAATCTTTCGCCATGGGTAAGATGTATTACATAATCATGTCTGGTGTTCAAGCTTATCATTTGTCCATTCCTAGTTTTTCTATCTTGATCACTCAGGCTTTCCAAGACCAACGTTTTTACTTTGCTATATGTGGGATCCCTACATCCAAGTTTGTTCATTTTGTGGCATTTTACTTAATACATTTATTTTTTTGTTTATATATTTTGATTTGTGCCTAACCAGACTATACCTCTTTATGTTCTGAAAAGCATGATTGGTTTGAATAATTCTTCTACAAATACATTATACATTTTCTTTGTGGGTAAAGAGGCTGCTTATGTCTAGCTACTAAAGGCAAGCCAGAGAATCTTCTTAGGAACCAATTTTCCGTTGGTGGCGTTAGACAGCTTAGGCTTAATGGAAGTTCAGTCACAGCTCACATCAAGCCTGCAGTATCTATCCTCCATAAGATAATCTTATTCTCTTCAGTCACACAAAGGGTCTATACTGTTTCATCATTTGTGTAACGTTATTGTTAGATATCGGATTAAACCATTTCCAATTTTAACACTGAACAAACTCCTTTTACTAACCCCCCACAACCAAACACCAACTAAACATAAACTTTCAAACTATCATCAACTTTTTAAACAAATAGTTGACATTGCGTCCTCCTTCTCAGACGCAAAAAAAAATGAAATCAGCTGTGTGATGCCCTTAAGGTCAATTTTATCACCCCTACTTTTCAATATCTATGCAAGACCCTACGAAATCTATGTCATCAGTTGGACACAAAATTCTACATGTCCAAATAATTTGACTTCCTTCCCAGATACAAATGAAGGTCATCTTGATAGAAGATGTGATATGATGTTATGTAAATAGGAATAGGTGTGAAACCCTTGCTAATAACATAACGCCATAAAAGGGAGGGATGAGGTTGATTACTTTTGTTTGGAGTTTGCATTGGATGTATTTACATATGCATGGAGCTATGGTCTTCCATAACTGTTTTGTTCACTTTTGTTGTAATTGTAGACTTTGTCTGCATTCACTGCCACAGAGAATATAAAGGTGATTGTGCTTTTCTATTCACAGCCATATGGTGGTGCATAGCTGTGTTTGAATAGTCAATAACGTTTGTGTTAAAAAAACCATAACGCCGTAAAATTCAGAATGAAAGTGTGCAACATCAGGCTCATTGCACTTGTACCATCTGTTTATCGACGGAAGATCACAAGTTTAATCCTTTTGAGGACAAACATTAATACATATAAATTGAATAATAATGATCTGTTTGCGTAATTAAAAAAAATAATGAAAAAGCAAGATTCTTTTTTCAAGAAAAGCATTCAAGGACAATTTTTCCTTTTCAGAGTGAATATGTGAAGTTGTATTTTGATTAAACAGAAATAGCCTAATCTTACACAGTGGTGTAACTAGTGGTGATCATGAGACTGGAGAATGTTTGGGTATTATTATATTGGGTATGGCATTTTATTAAAAGAAACAATTGATGGACGGAATGCTGGACAATGCAAGTATTCAACTCCAGTCACAAGGATCTTGGTTAAATCCATCATTCTTTTGCTCACTACACCACCCCAGTTTGGACCCAGACATATGCAAATCAATTTATTTATTAGAAGAACCACAAGGCTGCAGCCTCCTAGGAGGACAGGTAAGGGGACCACGAAAAAAAGGGAGAGGGGGATTGCAAGGAACAGCAGTTACTTCATGTTAATACATAGTGCATCAGTGTATCATCACCCCAGCATAAAGATATCTAGCACACCAAGAAATTAATTGCAGTATATAATCAGTCATGACAATCACTTCAGCATTGGGACATCTAACGGAGATAGACTCAGCTGTACCATTAACTCCAAAGTGCAAAGGTTCAGGTAGGCAAATGGTCAGGGGCCAGACCATCAGAACCACTGGCAGCACCCTCAAGCAAATTGGAGACGTTCTTTTAAAAAAACATTTTTTTAGTCCTCATATGTGACAAAGGCGAGAGCCATAATCCCAAAAAATGGTGTGGGAGCGGTGAAAAAGAAAGGACCACTTACTTATGTACTCTTCTAGGTCAGCATTCTTCAACTAGTGGTTGGAGAGGGGTTTTAGTGGTTCTCACCACTAGCCTCAACTACAGTTGAAATTTGTCTTAATCCTTGGACTACTCCAGTATATAGTTACCTAATCTGCAATGCCACCCCCTCTGCAATAGGTAACTTTAGGTAACATTTAAGAGGAATTTTAGAAAGAATTGAGAAGGAAGGTTCCCACTTTTTTTCCTCTGTACCGAGCCTGATTGACAGTTGAGTCTAGCGATATATCTAACAGAATATTTCCAACCTTCACAAGTGGGTTGTAATTTCGAGGCCCATTTTATGCAGATTTCTCTTCTTGCAGCAACCACTAGTATGAAAATTGAATGAGTTCTAAGCTTCCCCAGGCGAACTCCCTCACCATTCAATATCCCAAAGACGGTTAATGCCAGGCTTACCTCAATGTTCATCCCTGCGATTGTGATCAATACTTCGCCTACTTCTTGCCAGAAGGAGTGGATAACTGGACAGAACCAGAAGAGGTGGACATCATCCACATTCTCCAGTGCACACTTCGGACCGTACCTCTTCTTACCTAGACATGGATACTTGCTATAGGTGTAAGATGTCGCAGCCCGGCAGGTTCATCTTCCAGATCTCTTCCGGTAGAGTCGGGGGCCATCCTCTCCCTGTGGGCCCAGTAGCACTTGGATAACTCCTTCTTATACATTGGATTACTTTGTAGTTCATCCTCTATTTCAGTTTCCATCCCCAAGTTCGTCTGAGTTTGAGACTAGCTTGATAAATGCTGAAACTTAAATCTAGCCAGTTTATGCTGCGTGCTTCCTTGTAGTGAGTCCCATGTTACCAACGACCTTGCTCAACTAATTGGCCACATCTTACTAAACCCACAGTGAGACTACTAAATTATCTTGCAGACACAAGGGAGTTCCTGGAGATTTCCAAACTGCAGCCTTGTTACTATAATATGGAATTCCAAACATTTTTTAATTTGGATCCAATTTTTACTTGCTGCAATTAAAACTTTCAATCTGATCTTTTTAAAATACTTGGGAGGACCAAATTTGAATACGAAACATTTTCCTTCCTCAGAGAGATTCTTTAAGATCTTGAGGTGTTCTGGAATGTCCTGGGTATCCATCAACAATCTCCTTACATTTTTCATGGAGACTGCCCAGTAGTAAAGTTGGAAATCCGGGAGAGCTATCCCAACATTGACCTTTTTTCCATGCAATTCTTAGACTCTTATTTATACAAATAAAGCTGCTGAGTTCACCCTGTAATCTTTGAAACCATTCCAGCTTAAAGTATAACAGGAGGGTATTAGAATTTAAAGGTACATTTGGTCAGCATCATCATTTTTACTATGTTGGTTCTTCCTAAGATTGAAATCGGGAGGGGAGACCACCAGCATAGAAGTTTTAGGCTTTCTATCATTAGTCTATTAAAATTGATGTGTGCCATTTCATTCAGGATTTTAGCTACTTTGATTCCCAAATATCTAATTTCTGCTTTTCCCAGAAATTTGTCTGAAGGACAATTCCATGACACGGTTTCAGTCTTGTCCTCATTAACTAAGTATCACGAAATTTTCTAAAAGTCATCTCCCACTTTCAATACTACCGGAAGTGATATTTTGGAATCGTGTAGATTATCAGATCGTCCGCATACATCGCCTCTTTTTTAATCTAGCTTAAATAATAGAAAGGTAGAATTCTTTTATCTGCTCCTATTCTTCTAGCCAGTGGCTCTATGTATAAGTTAAATAACAGTGGCGAGAGAGGGAAAGCTTGTCTTATACCTCTACTCATGAAAACGCTCGGAGTCAATGAGCAACTGACCAATATAATTCCCATCGGTGCATGATAGATACTTTTAACTGCCTAATAAAATTCACCCCTAATCCATTTTGATCCATCACTTCATATAAATAAAGCCAACTAACTCTATCAGAGGCCTTGGCCACGTCCACCATTATTATAGTCAAGGGGGTTCCAGAAGTCGAAGCAACATCAATCGCACAAACCAGGTCATGAGTTAACTCTGAGAGCTGTCCTCCCTTCATGAAGCCTTTTTGGTTCTTATGTATAGTGTCTCCTAGGACCTTATCTAATTGTTTGTAAAGTAGTTGGGTGTATATTTTATAATCTGAATTAGGTAGGGATATTGGTCTATATGCCTCACATTTTTTGGGATCCGTATCAGGTTTGAGTATTGGTGTTTAATCGCCTTATTCCATGAGCGGGGAATGAGGAAATGTTCTATGTAAATCTTATTAAATTGTTGTAAGAGGAAAGGAGTAAGTTCTTCCCTTAGAACCTTATACAGCTCATTGGGCAGACCATCCAAGCCCAGAGCTTTCCCATTATATACGTTTTTTATGATCTTGTCTATATCCATTAATATGATTTTGTGATTAAGCGATGCTTCCTGCACTATTTCCAAACTAGGCAGAATGTCTTGTTGTTACCACTCCTTGATTTCTATTTGCGTAGCAATTGTGTCATCAGTGTATAAATCTTGGAAGAAGCTCAGGAAGGCCTCCCCAATCATCAGATCTTCTGTACATTGCCCTTTGGTCAAACTATTTACCACCTCCTTTATTTTATTCCTCATGTTATCTTCTCTTGTCTTCCAGGCTAACAACTTCCCACATTCTTCGCCGTTTTCATAGTGTGCTAACTTGCTGACATTCCACCTCTTTTGCACATTCCCCTCCAAATACTCTGATAAAGTTTGTTTAGCCTCCCTTAGTTTATGATGGAGTGCTGCTATTGTAGTGAGCTGCAGGCACTTTGTTAAGTCCTCCTGGATGTTCTTAATTCATATTATGTGTATGTTTGTTCCTGCCCTCTTTTGTTCTGTACGCTGCAATACTGATTAATCTTCTGCGAATGTAGGCTTTGTATGCATCCCAAACAATATTTAGGGGAGCTGACAGCTCATTTAACCTAAAAAACTCTATTGTGTCCGTCTTCAAGGTGATCACCACATCTAGCTCACCCAAAATAGTCCTATCTAAGGTCCATCTAGTCTGGGAGGGGGAGTTTTCAAGTGTGAGCCCTAATTTTACCGCAGCATGATCGGTTAAATGCAATGGTTGATGTGATACCCAGCTAACACTTTTTTAAGTAAACATCCGTTAAGAAAAAAATTAATTCTAGAGGTTTGAGCATATTTTTTATTCTGAAAAGCATACTCTCTTTTCCACCCTGCCTTTAACCTCCAGATATCCACCAGGACAAAATTCTTCATTATTTGATGAGTACTCCCTCTCATTTTGGAGAGTTCACCATTGGCCTGGATGTGGATTTATCCAGGACCGGGTCTTGTAATGTATTTAAATCTCCTCCTATTATATAATACTTTATTCTGAGTAGATGGGAATACAAGTTCCAGAGTGGGGATGGGTCATCATTATTAGGCCCATAATATCCTACAAAGGCATAGCCTTTATTATATATCTTTACATTGCATATCAACCATCTGCCACATGGGTCGGCATTAGCACTTTCCAGTCTGGCTTGTGCAGAGCTTTTAAATAAGACTGCTACTCCTTTTACATTGCAGGTTTGATTGGTGCATGAAAAATGGGAGGTCTACTTATTTCTTTTAAGAACATCCATCCCATTCTTCGTGTGCGTCTCCTGCAGTATTATGACATCACTTTCAGATAATTTAGGTAGTTCTAAGATTCTCCTCCTCATATTATCAACCCTTAACCCATTCACATTCCAGGTCAGTGCCCTTAATTCATTAGTCTCCTTTCCCCTAACCACCATTTAGGATGTGCAAACATCCCCCTCCCGTTGATACTCAATTTGAGCTCTTTCTCTCTGACTTATTATTATAAACCTTTGTGAGACTTTATCTGTAAAATAACATTTTCAACCTCAGGTGCCTCTGTCTTGCTGAACATTTTATTATTCTACATAACTTTAAGTAATGCTGGAAATTTCAGGTGTGCACTTGCCCTTAAGGCTTTCAGATCTTCTATGTTCCTCCCCAGTTCCCACTGTCACGTTTGGGTAGCCTTTGCGATGTCTGAGCTTAAAACTACCACTCATCCTTTTTAAGCTGTTTTGCACTGAATGCTGCTGTAAGAATTGCCTCCTTAATCGTATAGGTGAGAAAATTTACTAAAATCTTCCAGGGTTTCCCTCTTTCAGAATTTCGCTTGAAAGGATCCCGGTGTACCCTTTGAATATCCAATTCCAAGTCAAGCCCTGATGCTTCTGGGATGCATTCCCTAATTAAGTCAATAACAAAGCCTTTTATGTTTCCACCCTCTGTATCCTCAGGGACGTTTAGAAGTCTTAAATTGTTTCATCTAGAGTTATTTTCCAGCACTTCCAACTTATCTCTCAGCTCCTTTTCACCTGTTTTTAGCGCTTGAATCTCTGTGTGATTATGATTTACTTCCTCCTGCAGTACCCCTATCGAGGCCTCCATTGTTGCTAATCTTTCTGTAATGTCAGCCAGTTTTCCTTCTAGATTTTTGCAATCTGACTGGGTGTCTGTGGAGTGTGCCAGTGAGAAGGACGTATTGCCCATTAGGGTCACAGATGGTGTGGAGCAAAAGCCAGGGCAAGCCCTTGTGAAGGGGAATGGTGGTATCACTTGCACAATTGGAGAAGAGACACATGCGTCTCAGCGCACCATCCTGCTCGTAGGCGGCTGGCAGTAGCCTGTGTAAGATGGAGTTCTTGAAGCAGGTAAATGTCTATGCTGTGTCTATAGAGATAAGTGTGTATTAACCTGGCCTTCCGCTGGTCATTTAACCTCAGACATTCAAGGTGAAGCATCTGGTAGTGGTAAGTGCATTACGTAAGTGAGGTGGCGTGCTCTTGTGAGGAAAGGCCAAGCGTGGCCCTATGGGCGGTCAGGGTTATGATTTAACGGGGTGCCTTGCTAAGTGCAGTATGTGAGGGGAGAAACCCAGCTATGGGTGAGGGAAGGGAACAGGGAAAAATAAACATGTAAACAAAGCTATCCCCCACCCATTTTGTCCCCACCCAGAACCACACTTCAAAAACCATAATGAAAAGTGGGAATCATCTCTTGAGGTGGCAGAGAACCAGGAGAACTGCCCAGCTGGGAACAACTGGGTAGCCACAGGGGCACAGATGCTCCCAGGATGGAGTTTGTGTGGGCACAAATAATGTACAGTCAGCAACAGAAAGGAATCAAAGCAGGTTGGAGGGAATCACCCGTCACCCGGGCAGGAAATCAAGTGGCAGAGCAGCTTTAGTCGTAGCATAATTGTAGAGTTGGCACAATGACGCTAGGGACTCCATAGGATGCTATTCATTGTCACTGACGCGGCCATCAGATTGATAAGTAGGAGATGCTCGAGGAGTAACTTTCTGTGATAAAACCCATAGAGAGACCTTTAATATGGCTTTGGCATTGGTAATGTAGTGGGGCTTCCCATCATGATGGATTCACTGCTTGGCAGGATAGAGCAAGGAGTACGCAATGTCTGCCTTCTGAAGAAGTTGTTTGGCCGAAGGAATTTGCTGCGAGCTGCCAGCACTGCCAGCGCGAAATTGGGATTTAAGGAGACATTGTTCTCCTGATATTGAACGGAGTAACGCTCTTGAGCGAGCCGGCGGATCATATTGTGATCTCTATAATTAAGGAGTCTAGCGACTATGGGTCTGACCAGGTCAGCAGGCATGGACCAGATGCTCTATAGGCACGTGCAGTGGAAGGCCCTTTGCAGAAGTTGACTAGTCATCTTTCGGTTACTTATGGATGTAGTTGGTTGCTAAACTGGTGTTAATAAGGTGAAATCTTTGCCCATACCATGTTACTATGAGTAAAACTGACAAAATAATGAAATAATACTATCACTAAGTGTGCAACATTACCATTTTGCTTTACTTGCCACATAATTTAGTCCTCCCCATTAGAATAATTCCAGTGGCTCTGACTAATGCTCTTGTGCTACTCAGTACCAGTCACGAATGTCTGCCTTCTGAAGAAGTTGTTTGGCTGAAGGAATTTGCTGCCAGCACTGCCAGCACGAAATTGGGATTTAAGGAGACATTGTTCTCCTGATATTGAACGGAGCAACGATATATTTATATAATCAAGCATAGCTTATACTAGTTTTTCAGATATGTCAAACAGTTGTAATTTTTATATTTACTTACATATGTATTTATTTGTAGAGCACAAATGTAAACCAAAGGCATCCTGCACTAGGACTGAACATACAACAGAAGCAACCACAGGGACGAAGACCAGACAGATGGCAAGGTGCAGTTTTGCAAAAGAGATGAACTTCTGCTCAGGGCGATCATCTGCACCTCGATTTTCTCTCACAATTTCTATTTCATTATATCTGATTTCCTTTGTGCCAAGACAAGCAAAGAATATATCTAGTGATCGGTTTCGTGGGGGCCTCAGACTCTGACTAGTGCATTAGGAGAGGAGGCACCTGCTTCAACATTGGAAACCAGACAAGAAACAGTGTTTGTCGAATAAAAAATAACAAGTGATGTAACGCCAGAGTTCCCTTTGGGGTTATTTTGAAATCTCCATCTTCGTAGAGATGTCTATCATAAGTTAAATGGTTATACTAAACTGTAGTAAATTTACGCTGTTGGCACTATGTTACTCTCATATACTTTAATCTTGTGTTAGCCATTAAAAACGGTCTGTAGGACCACGCTTAAGAGATTGCATGTGTCAGCCCTTTTTATGTTCTCTGCCTCACTTAGAAGGAGCAGAGACAATATTACTCCTTATCAATGGACAGCACCCCTAGCTCAGTAGTTTTAGTTCCATGGGGACGACGCCATGATTAACGTGGAGTTCCCGGGAAGTAAACATACTGTGGGTAGGTGGATGCTAATGGGATCTCTTCCATCATCTCACTGCTATTGTGGGTTGTCTTTAAACCATGGATGTTTTAATCTTTTTCTAGTCTCTACATGAAATTTCCAGGATAAAAAGTATATAT
Source organism: Triturus cristatus (assembly GCF_964204655.1). Taxonomy (NCBI): domain Eukaryota; kingdom Metazoa; phylum Chordata; class Amphibia; order Caudata; family Salamandridae; genus Triturus; species Triturus cristatus. The sequence continues at coordinate 399,433,306 of NC_140595.1, read as the reverse complement.
GCACAATGCTCTTTTAGAACTGCAGATCAACGACATCCATAGCACTATAATACACAAAATACTGATCTCCAATCAATACCTGTCTGGGATGTGCTTAACGGTGAAAGGCACTGATCCCCTCAGACCTCAATTCCCTCAAGGCTGATCTGGATAACCTGAAAGTTTGTTGTGGACCTGGATTTCCGGATCTGCATTAAACTCCCTCCCTCTGTTCAGACAATCATAGCAAGATTTTTCTTTTTTTGTTAGTATCATACATGAAACACACCTTCCCTTTTCGGGCCCTAACTTCCAGCACACACTACTGTGCACTAAGATAGCTTACTCTTCACAAGGTTCCCAAAGTCAGTAACAGCTCCCTTACAAAGTGCAGTTCCCTTAATTTCAGTTTTCAGTGCATGAAGAATTACTTCACATCACACCACACATAACAAAGCTTTGCTGGTGCCTTTTGTACAGAGGTCTAGTCGTCGGGAAAACACAGCACTCCTTTGCAAATGTTGCAAAGAAATGCAACATTAGCGGCCAATGTACACAATAAAGTTGTTTAAATGCTCCAAACATTCTATTCAAGAACGGAAAGAGCTGAAGGCGGTCCATGTTAGCCACGCCCAACATCTGATTTCAACCAGCCCCCATTCAGTTGGTAACAGCTGTGAAAACAACTCGTATACATTATGCATTAGCCAACTCCACTTGTGATCTATTGACACCCATGATATGTGCATATCTGGGAGCAGGTAAACTCAAGACAGCATTTAGCATAGGATCAACACACTTCTTTTACTGTGTACTACTCCGTCTTTTGTTTTGTGTGCGCAATGAGTACTGAGTGTGTGAGGTAGTAACATTGCAAAAATATACATACACATGCTATGCTCCAACCTCTTCCGTCTAAAGAGTAGTAAAACCTCATTAGGATTATCGCCACCTTTTAAAAAAGTATTGCTACGAGGACATGGGACCCGCTATGTCCAACTAGCAACGTTGATCATGCAACATGACAGCAACATAAAGTCATTCAACATTAGGTTCACTTTTATTTACCTCCATTTTAGGTCTTTGTTTTGACAGCACGGCTTGCAACCAGACCTATTGCTTACAATATAAATGGAGTGGGCTTTGAGCCGCTCCCTTCAAACACAGGTTTTTTTTTTTGGAACGTCCTCTTTCAGCCACTGATTTGAGATTTTGCCAATAGCACCTTGGCTCAGCCCAGTGGAGTATTCCTCTCTCAGCTTATACTAACAGCTAAAGTCTGTACTGTAAAATATTAGGGGTAATTTTACAGTGAAAGATTCAAACACAGACAACTTTTGTTTATTACATTTGTTAAGCTTAAATATACTAAGACAGTGTCTTCATCAGCACAATAACCTGCAATCTATTGGTTTTGACTATGCTTGTTGTTATAATTTTCACCCAAAGTACATTTACAGGTCTCTTGATATTTAATTCGTTTTCTTTTCAGTCCATCTCTTCCTTTGACTTCTCTTGGTCCGAAATGGGAAAAGGTACTCGAATAGGTAGTTATAGTTAGGACCTATTTTCCATAGGAAATCCGCAACATTCTATTCCCAATAAGTCTGGCGCCGGTTGACGAATCTGTGCGAAATTTTCCAGCTCCGGTCCGCTCCTATCCTGAAAATTTCACGGTGATTCGTCAAGCGGGGGCCGAGAAAAAACGCGTTTTCCCCATGCATTTTCCCATAGGACCTGTTGACGCAGCTACAGCCCGAACTGCTGAACGGAATTACACCAAATTTGGCAAAGAGGTAGTCCTCAGTTCAGACTCATGCCTTTTGCTTAAATGGTGTAAATCCGTTCAGTAGTTCCTGGGAAAATTAGAGTTAAACATACATATATATCTATGACCTCTGAGGATCCGCACACCCTAAGCGCACCATCTGCGAACCGTGCGCGCACCCTCCCGATCACACGCTGAATGCTAATTGGCTGTCGAGTGTCTGTCTACATTCGAAACCAGGAACTGTTGGCAGCCATTTTGTGCCTCGGTAGCAGCGAGGCTGAAGAAGTAAGGGGAATAAGTGTTTAAAACATATAAAGGGGGCAGGGTAGAAATGCTCTGACCCTCTATTATTTCTCCGGGGTTTCCAGAAGGACCCCCTGGGGCCCCCTTTTTAAAAAAAACGCGAAGTGCGCGCAGGTTGTGCGAATCCGGACGAAAAAATAAAAAAAAGCCCGAAGCGCAGGCTTCCGCGCTTCGTTAATAATTAGCCCCCGGGTGGGCCAAATCCCAGGGGGAAAATGTTTATATATTAATAGGGAAGTAGGCTGTGTGGCCCCCCTCCTGGAGCCCTCGAGGGCCCTGGGGACCGCCACCCCCCAGGGCCGGCTCCTAAAGTGTCCTGGGGTGCCCACCCCCAGGACACTGTTGTTTGCTATGAGAGGGCGGGAGTCTCCCGCCCTCCTTTAGCAAACTTTGTTAGGATTTTGAAAGAGAGAGCAGGTCCTGCTCTCTCTTTCAAAATCCAAACGATATTGCTTTTCCACACGGGGAGCTGCATGTCAGCAGCTCCCCATGTGGAAAAGCAATGCCGGCTCCCAAAGGATGCGGGGAGCAGGCTGGGACCGTGGGGGCGTTGGGGCTCCCCCCATGGTCTCCAACGTTTTTTTATAAGCCCCGGGGGATGGGGTCCCAGGGGATAATACAAATTTGTGAGAGGGGCTATTTTTTTTGTTTACGGTAAAATTAGGAGTCGCGCATCCTACCGCGTTGGGTGCACGGAAAAAAAACTGACATTTTTGGGAGATAAACATCTAGCTTAAGTGTTTTGTTCTTGAGTGGCTCTAAAAAGAGCCGTTGTGTTCATTGAGAGTTTTTGGTACTTATAAGTAAGTACCTATACAGAATCTAAAGTTGTGGAGGAAGACTCTGTTTTCTTCATCAGTAAAGTGTACTTCATCTCTCCTATACATCTCTTGCATATGAAAGCGCAGATTGTTATTGTAAATGGACCCCATTCTATAGTCTCGGAGAAAAGCAGAAACAGATTTATTCACATGTTTCCTAGCTTTCTCAATCTGTGGACAACAATGATTGGACCAGTTCCACTTCTGCCTTTGGCATATGTTAGAATACACAAAGGCAGTTTTGGGAAAAAGTGAAAACAATTCTGCAAAGGTGTCCTTCATAAGCATTTCCAGACCTACCCCAGTCAAAGTGCCTAGGTCATTGCCACCACAGTGCACTATTATGAGGTCAGGGTGTTGGTTATGCATAAAGGTTTTTACCAATGGCATCAATTGGTGCCACTTTAACCCTCTCTGTCCAATCCATTTAATGTCTACATTTGGCAAACCTAGGTCTTTGTGAATGCCTTTGTTTTCTGCATACCTTTGGCTCCAGAAAATATAGCTGTGTCCCACAATCCACACTGTAAGCATCTTGTAAGGAGGTCTGGATGCACTCAGATGGTCTCTGTAAATGAAACGGCAGTTTGAAAAGTAAGATTTTTCTAAATTGGTGGCTAAGATGCAGTTTTGAAAAAAGACAATAAATCATTGGTTGTTTGACAACCTTCTACACTGAAAGGTAGGGTGCATGTTTCTGTTTTTTAAACGCATGATTCTTATTGGTTAACAAAAAGTGCGTGAAAGGAACATTATATATGATAAGCTGATATGGTGAAAAGTCAAGCACACTTGCTGTTTTGATTAGCAACATTGTGTGCTGAAATTGTGACCTGTGTGCTCAGTTCAGTGTTCCATGACCTGTTGCTATGGTAACAGGCCGAAGGCAGAATGGGGGTAGGGTTCAGATTTATGTCATTTGGAAAGGGTTGAAATGTTTAACCAATAGAAATGTGTGTTTGCTTTTGAATTAAAGTGGGAAGGAATGTGATTTGATGTTTACATGTATATGTATGGAAAATGAGAGGGAAACTTTGCCATTCTTTGGTTTTGCTGAGAGGTGCACAGTGCAGAGATTCTGTATAACAAAATCTGGTGTGTGACTGATATCTGGTGTGTGACTGATATACTTCTTAATCTACAAAACAATTTGAAAGGCGAGTTATTTAATTGTGAGGGGATGTATGTAGACTATTTTGATTTTAATCAGACTAATGTATTTCTCTTGCTAAAGTGTAGGGAGTACTTTTTTTGTCTACAATCTTATTGACAGTGTGTGTGCATGTAGAAACCATTCTGTGATAAGCATTTGTGTTTTTCATGTGTTTGCAGACAGATAACTGTGCTGTTTTTATATTTTGGTACAATTAGAAATCAGTCATTGTTTATGAATTTGCAAAATGAGTCATGTTTGAACACTAAAATGTAGTACTCGTAGATTAAGAAATGTGTTTTGGTAAACTCCTAGGGATAGTGTTGTTTGTCTAGAATCACACTGTGAGTCTGTGTGCATTTGGGAACCAATGTGAGAGAAGCATTTGGTAACATCATGTATTTGCTGACAGATAACTGTTTTAAAATCTGTCAAGTTGTTAAGTTTTAGTAGCATTAGAAGCCAGTCTTTGCTTATGCATTGATAAAATGAGTCAGGCTTTGACACTAAAGTGCAGTACTTACATATGTAGATTGTGTGCAGTCCCTTTACCCTTTCGACAGTAGTGAATCTGTTTTGGTAAACTCCTATGATAGTGTTGCTTGCCTAAAATCACACTGTGAGTCTGTGGGCATTTGGGTAAGGATTGTGAGACAAGGATTTGGTAACATAGTGTATTTGCTGACAGATAACTGTTTTAAAACCTGTATTGTTGTCAAGTTTTAGTAGTATTAGAAGCCAGTCCTTGCTTATGCTTTGATAAAATGAGTTAGGCTTTGACACTAAAGTACAGTACCTAAAGATGTAGATTATGTGCAGTCCCCTTACCCCTTGCACAGTAGTGAATGAGTTTTGGTGAACTCCTAGGGATAGTGTTGCTTGTCTAGAATCACACTGTGAGTCTGTGTGCATTTGGGAACCACTGTGACAGATAACTGTTTTAAAACCTGTCATGTTGTCAAGTTTTAGTAGCATTAGAAGCCAGTCATTGCTTATGTATTGATAAAATGAGACAGGCATTGATAGTAAAGTGTAGTACTGAAATATTTAGGTTGTGTACAGTACCCTTACCCCTTCCACAGTAGTGAATGCGTTTTGGTAAACTCCTAGAGATAGTGTTGGCCGTCTAGAATCACACTGAGTCTGTGTGCATTTGGGAACCACTGTGAGAGAAGCATTTGGGAACTTCATATGTTTGAATATGCATAACTGCTTAAAAACGTTCGTGTTCTCAAGTTTTGTTAGAATTAGAAGGAAGTTATTGCTTATGTAATCACCCAGGAAGTGTCCTTGCAATACTGTAAACATTCAGTTAATATTCAAGTAGTAACTAAGTGAGGCAGGCCTTAGCATATGCTTTGATTCAAATGCTTATCCACTATGGATGCAGTCCTCTAATCATCTACACAGTTCTCTTTCACACCTTTAAATCCATAGTCAGTATTCATACACCTCAAGCAAACACTCTGTTACTCCCGATGTACTCCTCTAGTGACCTATTCAGTAGCATATACTAAACCATTCACTTTGCCAAAACCCAAACACTTATAAATTCACTCAGGCACTCTCTTTTTAGTACTCTTATCATTCAGTCAGTATCCAAGTGCTCATGCAGCGAGCCAGGCCTTACAACATGGGACTGCTTGAAATCCGTATGCAGTATGCATACAGGCCTCTAGTCACCTACATATTTGTCTTTCACTTCTTTAATTAACTAGTCAGTTTCTATATACTTCAATAAACATCTTGTCACTCATCTTGCACTCATCCAGTGACTGATCCAGTACCATGTACTAATCGTTTTACTGTGCCAAAACTGAAAAACTTAAAAGTTTTACCCAGGCACTCTCCTAGCAGTAGTCTAATGATTCAGTCAGTTTCCAGGTACTCATGTAGTGAACCATGCATTACCACATAGAGGGCTACAAATGTCTATGCAGTATGCATGCAGTCTTGTAACACACTATACACTTGTCCTTAACAGCTTCAATTCCCCAGTCAGTATCCATGTACTTTCAGCAAACATCCTGTCACTCCCCTTGCAGTGTTCCAGTGATTTATTCAGCACCATGTAGTAGTGCATTCACTGTGCCAAAACTGAAACACTTGTAAATTTACCCAGGTACGCTTCTTGCAATAGTCTAATCATTCAGTCAGTACCTAAGTACTAATGGAGTGAGGCAGGCCTTAGAACATGGATTGATTCAAATGTGTTTCCAGTATGCATGGAGGCCTGTAAGTACCAACACAATTGCCTTTGAGACGTTCAATTTCTCTGTCAGTATCTATAAACTGCAATAAACACTTTGTCACTTTAATTGCACACCTCCACTGACTCATTTGGCAGCAAGTACTAACCTATTCACTGCACTAGAATCCCAAATCTTAAAAAGATTCACTGAGTCACTTTTTTTGTAGTACTCTAATGATTCAGTCGGTAGTCAGGTAGTTTTGCAGTGATCCAAGTGTTACTCTATGGACTGTTTCAAACGTCTATCCATTATGGATGTAGGTCTCTAGCCACCTACATACTTGTCTTTCACACCTTCAATATCCCAGACAGTATTCATACAGTTCCTGCAAATACTCTCTCACTCTCCTTATACTACTCCAGTGACCCATTCAGCAGCATGTACTAATCCATTCACTGCACTGAAAGGTAACCACTTATAAATTCACCCAGGTAGTCTCCTTGCAGTGCTTTAATCATTCAGCCAGTATTCAAGTACTCATGCAGAGAGCCAGCCCTTAGCACATGAATTGCTTCAAACGTCTATACAGTATGCATGCAGTCTTCTAACCACCTACACATTTGTCTTTCACATCTTTAATTCCCCACTCAGTATACATATAGTGCAGCAAATATCCTATCACTCCCCTTGTACTCCTCCAGTGACCCATTCAGCACCATGTACTAATCCATTCACTGCACTGAAAGGCAAACACTTATAAATTCACCCAGGCACTCTCTTTGCAGTATTCTAATCATTCAGTCAGTACCCAAGTACTCATGCAGTGAGCCAGGCCTTAGTACATGGATTGCTTCAAATGCCTATCCACTATGCCAGTGGTTCCCAAACTTTTGACTCCTGAGGACCCCACTGAGTCACCACTGGAACTCGGGGACCCCCAAGCAATTTGTATGATTGAAATTTCGAACGTTAAAACAGTAATTCGAATAAAATAAACACGTGTGCACACAAAACAAGTACTCGAAATACTAAGGATTTTAGGTGCATATTTACAAACCCCTACCACCATGGAAACATCACTTTTTGTAACGTTTGCGTGCCGATAGGGGCTTTGCCTTATTTACAAGGCAGCGGTAAGCCACTTAATATGGCTTAACGCTGCCTTGTAAATAAGGCCCCCTTTCGCGCAATGCTTAGCGTGAAAGGGCTGGGTAGTGGGTTTTGCAATGGGCATTCCACCGCAAAACCCATATTCTTGTAAATATGGTGCAGCCCTGCGTTACTGAAGTGGCGGTGCGTGTCGTTAAGCCACAGAGGCTAACGACATGCTCCACCACTTCTTTTGTAAATATCCCCCTTAGTATTTTATATTAAAAGAATTTGCAAACTAACATTTTAATGGGAAGGTTGGTATTGCATCTCTGTGACTAACTTTTAAATGGTTGGTTTTATTTCGCAGTACGAGGCTCCTACTCCTGCCAGGGCCAGACTGGAAACCCAAAGCAGCCCTGGCAAATGTTTTCAGACCAGTCCCCATACAGTGCACACCAAGTGCATTGAGTGTGCCTGACCACTACAAAGGGGGCTATGGGAGGCTCTCCCCCCCAAAGAAATTTAGGAAACAATGGTGCAGTCTACAACACGTTTATCATTTTACATCACACACATATAGAGACATTTAATCATAAGTTTAAATCAGTGTAAATCAGTGTATAGAAAATGTTACATAAGGCAAAGAGGACTACAAGGTGTAGGATTCACATGTCATTTATACTGGTAGGCATTTTTGAAGAGTGCTTGGTCTGGAGAAGCACACAAAACTCGGGATTCAGAACATAAGACAGTGGTTAGCATTGACTTTAACAATAAAAATGTATTTCCACCCTAATAAACCTTTTTAGCAGCATCGGGATAATGAAAGACAGGGAAAAAACATAAGTTACTAACTTGTACCATGCAGTTTGCAAGCAGCTCTTTGATGACAGTTTATAGGTCACTGTGCTAGATTACGGTTGTCACTTATGTACTGCACAGTAACAAAATAATCTTTGTGACAAAAGCAGTAACCCACTCGCCTATGCACATAAAATACTATTATTTAAAATGCACAGCACACATTCTTTGCAATAGGCATATTAACCCTCTGTGCTACATTAGGTAACTCAAAGCTGCCACAGGACAAAAATCATCTCTCTCCAGCAGGTACATTAATCACTGCTGTTATCTTGGCACTTTTATTGTTGCTGGAAAACTGCTAATTATACAAGTGCAGTGCTTTTCAAACTGCTGCCTGCGGACCCCCTGGGAAAGTGTCAGGGACCCCTGGGGGTCCCCGGACCACAGTTTGGGAAACACTGCACTATGCATGCAGTCCTCTAACCACCTACACACTTGTGTTTTACACCTTCAATTCCCTAGTCAGTATTCATACACTTCTAGCAAATACTCTGTCACTCCTCTTGGAGTCCTCTAGTGACCCATTCAGCACCATGGAGTAATCCATTCACTCTGCCAAAACCCGAACACTTATAAACTCACCCAGGCATTCTTCTTGCAGTACTCTAATCATTTAATCAGTATCCAAATAGTATTGGAGTGAGACAGGCCTTAACGTATGAATGGATTGAAACATGTGTCCAGTATGCATGTAGGTCTCTAATCACCTTCACACTTGTCTTTCACACCATCAATAATAATGTCAGTATTCATACACTTCTAGGAAATACCCTGTCACACGCCCAGTTTGTTTCCTAATAGTATTGTAATCATTCAGTCAGTTAGCATGTACTCTTTTAGTGAGGTAGGCTTTAGGGCATAAACTGTTTCAAAGTAGTATGCACTATGCTTGTAGTGTTTTAACCATCGTCACACTTGTGCTTCATGGCTATAGTTTCTTAGTCAGTTTTTATATAAAATGTGTTTTTACAGTATTAGAATAGTATGAATTTGAAAGTTATTAATATACTTTTATTTGTGATTCTTTTTAACAGATACTGTTTTTCGACGTTAAAATAGAGAAAACATGCCTGAAAAGAAAAGAACAGAGACAGGAGAATTACTTGAAGAAAAGTCAACCACAAGTATTGAATGTACAAGATAATGTGGCTAAAAAGAAAAAATCTTCTGGTAAGATCACAAAGCAATTTATTAAAAATGTTTGTAGGAGTAAACAGAATGTACAGAACGCTGAATCCACTGTGAATGTTTCAACTAGAAAAAAAAATCAAAATAAGAGGAAAAGCAAAAAAACTAATATTCAGTCAAAGGAGACAAAGTGTGTTAAAAGAAGGCTAAATCAGTATAAGGAATTACGAAAAAAAATATTTTACAAGAGAGTAGTACATAATTTGCTGAAAGATGTGAAGAAAAAAAGAGAGCTTTGTTTTATAAAAAGAAGAAGCATATTGAAAACATTGTTGAAAAGGCTTTAGAAGTACAAAGGAAACTATTCATTTTAGTATTAAACAGAATTCGATCACTAGATAAACCAATCAATTTAATGAAGGCCAAAAGTAGGAGGAAAAGAGTGATTAATAGAAAAAAAAAAAGTGTGATTTTTTTTGGGATAATGGAAACACAGTTCCAGTTCAGAGCCTTTCTTTAATGAAGAGAGTTATTTACAGAGCAAAAAATTACTGTTTGCAGTTGACACCAGTGGTAGAGGTTACGAGGTTAGTGGTGGTTGTCCAATTGAGAAAGAGAAAATTGTTGAAAGAAATGCAGAAGAAGTGATAGCTGATGCAGTTCTAGGGAGACGTCCTAAACACCCTGTGTATACATGGGATTGCAGTAGTATTTCTTGTGTACGACAGGAAACTATTGATAAATTATGTCGTTTTTTACGAGCATATATTCAAAAAAAGTGTTAAACAAAAGATTAAGGTGTAGCAAGGACTAGACCCTTGCAGAGTGAGAAAAAATACTGGTTTGCAAGGTCATTCTCTTGCTTGTCTTTCTAGGAAAGTTTGTGAAAGTGTTTTTCACCATTTCAGGATGCTGGCAGTACATCATACTCAAATGCGGAAGTTAGTGAGAAGATTGTATTATGCGAAAAGTCCAGCACTAAAGTTAAATGAGTTGAACAGTGCTCTTTTACGTGGCTCAGTATCAGATGTGAAGAAGGTTTGTGAGATATTGAGTTTTGTTACTTTGGTCCTCAGCAAGAGAGTGGAGAAACTGTGACATTAGTAGAAGAAAATGTTGAAGACAATGTAGAACCTGTGATTACAAAAAAGTTTGAGGATGAAATCACAAAGTTTAAGGTAATTTCAGGTGAAAGACCAAATGTTTCTTGTATTTGTTGTCAGCGAATTCACTATAAAAATCAGACTAGGGGTGTCAATCTGTATTTAAAAAGGGGAAATAGAAGATAATGATAAGTGGATGGAATTTGTAACTTATTTGCTGGTAGAGGATTGTTTTAATTTGGGATCTGAGCAGCGTATTTGCAAATATTGTTATAACAATTTAGATGAGTATAAAATGCCTGCTAGAGCAGTTCATAATAATCTAGAGTTGGTTGCTATTCCTCCAGAGCTGATAGATTTAAATACGTATGAGTCTACTCTCATTCAATGTGTTCACCCGTTTCAGGCTATTGTTCGTATGGAGCCTAAAACAGGTAAATTACCTCCATCAGAGTTGCAAAGAGGATTGAAAGGAAGAGTTGTGCATTTACCGTTAGACTTAAGGAAAAATATTGAAACTATTGGTGTAGACCATGCAGAAAATGAGCCACTAGTAATTCTAGTTAATGGTGTTCCTACTAAGAATAAGAAAATCTGGCAAGAGTTAGTGGATGTTAGAAAAGTGCAAAAGGCATCATTGTATCTGTTAGAAAATAATGAGTACTATAGAAATGTGTTTGTAGGAGAAGAAGAAATTGATTTAGCAGGAGATACTGAAACATTAAGTGGAAAAATTGAAAAAGTGGACATGTCCAGATATGAAGAAATCTATGAACATTACAGTGTACATCCACTTCATTCTAAAGAGGTGATGGGGAATACGATTGAGTTGTTCCAAATGAAAAAAGTAACAGGAAGTCCCATGAGTGTATGGGAAGAGAGTTTGGAAGCTCGTTGTTTCCCGCAGTTGTTTCCACCAGGAAAAGGTGGACGATATGATGAACGTCCTGTGCAGATTCCTGCATCTGAATATCGGACAACAAGATTATATGCAAAAGATCCAAGATTACAACAATGTATCCCTTATATGTTTCATCTTCTGTTTGAAAGTGACTTGTCTGGACTTTCATATGCAGTAAATCACATTTTAAAAACTGGAATGCATCTGCAATATGTAACTGCTAAGGATATTATGGATAAAGTGCATCAGAGAGATGATCACTTAGAATCTCAGTTGATTAATCTGATGGCATGTCAGCGAGTGACTAATGAATATTGGTACCGTCGTCATGGAGAACTGAAATGTATGCTACGTAACTTGGGAACTCCTACATGGTTTGTTACACTAAGCTGTGCTGAGTATGCTTGGGATGATTTACTTGAATTTCTTCGAGAGGCAAATTGCAATATAAAAAATATTTAATACAAGACACCTGGAGAATTGTGCTCATTGGATCCTGTTAATGTATGCAGATATTTCAATCATAGATTTGAAGCTATGATGTCTTTCATCTGCAATAAAAAGAATCCTCCTCTTGGAGAAGTTGTGGATTTCTTTTGGAGAAAGGAATATCAAGCAAGAGGTGCTCCTCACATACATATGTTGTTATGGATCAAGGACGCCTCCAAATTTGGAACAGATTCAGATGAAACTGTTTTGCCTTTCATTGAAGATTATGCCACATGTGCTGTACCCAATAGCAAAGAACATACAAACTTAAAACAACAAGTCTTACGATTCCAAAGCCATCGATGTGGAAAATACTGTCGACGAAAGTACAAGTCAAAGGATAAGTTCTATATCAAATGTCGTTTTGGATTTCCACGTCCTGTATTATCCAAAGGAAGAGTGAACAGTTTTATGTCAGCTGTGCGACATACTATCACAAGAAAGTCTCCGAAAAATACCTACAACTTAAAAAGAAGTGAAGAATCAAAATACATAAATGACTACAATCCAGTTATATTATCCATGTGGAATGCTAACAAGGATATTCAGTATGTTGCGGACAATTCCATTGCTGTCGCTCGGTGTGTAATGTCCTACATTACTAAATCAGAAAAGACGGAATTGAAAGAAAAGTGGGAAGATATTTCTCACGAGAAGACTAAGTAAGAAATTATACAGTTTCAGTTTGAAGATGTTATCGCATCGTGAAATTAGAGCATATGAATGTTCAGATCGGTTATCATCTGCAAGTCTATATTCAAAAAGTAGAAGAATCATTTGGGTGAGTCTAGGTCTTGCAGGAATGCGAAATCGGGTACTGAAATCTGTTCAAGAAATATAATATTTAGCAGAAAAAGAACCAGAAAGTACAGATATTTTGAAAACGAGTATGTTGGACACATATTACCCGAACAGAAGTCATCATCTTGAGAGCATGTGTCTCTATGAAGTGCTGCAAAACTACACTTTTAAACGGAATACTACAGAGAACATCAATGATAGAAAATATGCAGTTATTGGTTCTGAAGGATGTCAGGCGAAACAGAGGAAAGGAAATTTAATGAATCACAGGAAACTGAGTTGCGACACTACTGATAAAAGGGAATTTTACTATTTAGCCCTTTTGCAAATGTTCAAACCATGGCGTTCAGAACTGGAATTACTTGGAGATTTTCAAAGCTATGAAGATTCATTTAATGCTTGTAAAGATAGCATACAATGCAGTGCTTTTGCAAATTATGTGAAAATGTTGAATGATGAAATTGATCAAGAAGCTACAATTGCAGCTGAGATTGCTAGAGACAGTTCTCAAGACAGTCAAAGTTCTGCTGCACTGAGTCAAGATCCACTAGGACAACCAATTGTTGAAAATGAAGCAGCAACTGCCATGAATGAGGTGGAAACAGCAATGTATCAAGCTCAAGAAGATGTAGTACAGTTAGGAAACTTGGAAGAACAACTAAATGTTGAACAGAAACAAATATATCAACAAGTGAAAGAGCAGATTGACCATGGATTACTTCGTGAAAAGAAAGGGTGCTCATGTACATCATTTCAAACTATCCGAATGTATGTGAGTGGTCAAGCTGGAACAGGAAAAAGTTTCTTAATTAAAGTAATTACAAGTTATCTGCAAAAAACAACTGAGTCACATTTGTCTTGTGTTGTCACTGCTCCAGCTGGGTTGGCAGCACATAACATTAAAGGAATTACTTTACATCGTTTACTAATGCTACCAGTAGAGCATGAGAACAAATTGGAATACCACAAGCTATCTGGAGAAGCTTGTTGTGAAGTTTCAAGAGTCTTGAAGAAAATGAAACTTTTCATTATTGATGAGGTAAGCATGGTCTCTAACTTGATGCTTGCCTTTGTGCATTTAAGAATGCAACAAATTCTTAAAACAGAGTATGACGTGTTATTTGGAGGAAAACACGTCATAGATTTTGGAGATCTATTGCAACTTACTCCAGTAAAAGGACAACGAGTATTTAAAACACTTGCACACGAAGATACCAGAAATTCTCTTGGTAGTGTTGGTAATGTGAACATTTGGACTAATTTTGAATACAAAGAACTGACAACAAATATGTGACAGGCAAATGATGCTGAATATGGAAGTATTCTTCAAGATATAAGAATTGGAATTCTTTCAAAAAACCTATGGTTTTTTCAGTGAATTTATATATATAAATAAGATTACATTATACACTTTTTTAAGGCATGGAGAGAGTTAGTGATTGCCCCAGAATGCTGAGCCAATGGTATACTTAAAAGTGGTTCTCCCAGTATTAAAGTAGGCAGCTCTAGCCATTGCCCACATCACCGCCCTTCCCTCGATTCTTGCTGAACAACTCAAACCAATATTTCTCCACGATGGACGTGAGCTTAAAACCCCGTAGGCTCATTTCACAAAACTCTCTGGATGCAAGTTTAGCATTATAATGGCCTGATAATAGGACTAGTGTAGAATCTGCGGATTTTGGTTAGTTTAAATAAGGGACAACCACATTCTGCTTTCCAAAACGTTAAAAAATTACTTAAAAATCAAAAAGTACTGGCAGCCACAAACGAGCATCACAGAAAAGTATTCATCAATCACAGACAAAATTCCGCAGTAGCTCATACCAAACAAAAAATAGTAAAGACATGCTTTTATAAAGTGCTTCATCCCACACACGTGCATTTCTAAGCACTGTAAATAGCAGGTGTTACTTTTATCACATTTATTTTACTCAGGTACCTCACCTCAAAGAATGGAAGGGTGATTCAAACTTGTGACCAACAGATCACCGCCTACTTCAGTGGCAAGCGTTTAACTCATTGAATTATCTATGCTAATGTAATGGAGTCTACAATAGTGAGCAAAAAACGCAACAGTGTGGACAAAAGCATTTTGTTCTGACACACCCACTTTTTAGTTCTTACCAACAAGATAGCACAGGCTGTCTGTTGGTGAAAAAACCCATTGTCTGCTTACAGTCAGCATAGAACCCGACCATTGTTACCCATCTGACTCATTTGCTTGTTCTTTATTTGTCAGCTTGTGTGGGCTTTTACCTCCTCTTTTTGTGTTTGGCCCTCCCCTGAAGCACTACTTGGGTCCTTCCACCGCTCAATTTTGAAGCGCCACATTTTCTTTTTACCTGGGTTTGGCTGCCTTTGTGTGGGTTGGATGCATGTGGGGTGGCTGGCCACAGGCCCTGCAGCCAACCACCTGCCGTACACGGTCAAAGGCAGTTCTTGGCAGGGGCTAGGATTTACATATGGTGATAAAATATTAATTTACGTTAAAAAAAAACCTCCAGTAATTAACTGAAAAAAACAAAGGTTAAAGGAACATTATAGTTAGGTAAAATGTTCAATAACAACTCACCGTTTTAAACTCTAAAAATCAACAACAATCCACCAGTTATAATTATCTCAAGTAACTATAATTTCTGCCTTAAGGTAACTATAACTCACGCCCTCAACATGCACTGTGTATTACCCCACATATTAAATCATTCATGACATCTTCTATGACATTATTGATAATATCACTGCAACATTTGCAATAAAATTATTGATGAGAAAATTGCACATGGCGGCGCACGAAAATAAACTAAATATAACAGTTTAGAAGTCCATGATCTTGAATAAATCCACATTAAAAAAAAATCAATTAACCAAAATGGTTAAAAATTAGCCCAAAAGATGCAAATACTACACATATAAAAACACATCCGCATAGAGAAACCATAGATTTTGAACCCATAAAAATACAGAAAAATCTAATTTAAAAAAATGCTTCATAAAAACGTAAAAATTAACAACATTAAGGGGCCGATTAAGATGTCGGTCGGAATGGCTCCGAACGGAATTCATATTCTCCGAATCCGATTCGGAACCCATGTTTCGGAACCCATGTTTCCGACCGAATCGGAAACATTTCCGACCGATTGATTACGATGCAAAGAAACCGTTCAGGCTGTCTCATTTGGTTCCTATCGACATTCGGACAGCCCGAGTCATTCGGAGCCGAATCATACAGCTCTATGGACATGATTTCCGACAGAGCGATTACGAGGGGTGATTCTGACAACTGTTCCGAATCGGTCTGCCCTACATAAAACAGCTGTCGAAATCTGACTTTGGGGGCCCGTAGCAGGCCCCCCATCACCCGTAGGCCTTGGGAGTACCCAAAGGACCTCTCTTTCCAAACATGCACAGTGTGGCAGGCACCATTAAGTGCCCGCCACAGGGAGGAAGGTTTCCCCCCCCCCCCCCTTTTTTCAATGGAAGTCTGTGTTCTCGTTCAGAACACAGGCTCCCATTGAAGTCAACGCAAGTCTGACCGAATGTTAGGAAGCTTCATAGTCAGTTGATCGGACTTGCAGAACCTGATTCAGTCATAAATGATTCCGAAACAGATTCGGTTGGAAGAGTTTCCGACCCACATCATAATCAGCCCCTAGATGTTGCTGTAAATATACCCAAACTTATTTCCTTTGATAAAAAAACATCCCAAAAATTGGGAAAATCCACCAGCCCATCAAAAAACCTGTATAAAATCACAAAATACAAACCTGCACAAAACAAATATCCCATACCTCAGAAACTCTACAATAACATTGACTGCACTACAAAAACAGATAATAAAGAAATATAGCACATTACACTACATATACCACAGTAAGGCCTACTGCATTAAAAAAACTCAAACCGCACCATAACAAATATCTACAAACTGTAACAAAACTGCACTAATTTTACTCTACTTTAACCTAACTACATACTCCAGCACCCAAAATGTAGCTTAAAAGTAGTCTTACCCAATATTTTGAGCAACAATAGGCACCGGTGACCGACTGGAACCTCAAACTTCCCAAAATAACATTAAAAAGATTTAAAAAGGAAGATAGCGGTGAAAAAATGGGCACTAAATGAATTTATAAAAAATACTATCCATGTATAGAAACCATTGGATAATATAAAATAAATTTTACATTTTAGTTTAGATTACAACAAATATACATTTGTAATAATACATTTGCAAAAAGTATACATGTAAAGAATTGCTAAAATAAAAGTGTTACAAAATAATTTTACATTAGTTATCAATATATAATAATTATACATGTTTATAAAAATGTATTAAAAATGGTAATGCAAAAAATAAAATGTACTTGTTGAGAAAAGAATATAAAAAATGATGTTGGAA
Organism: Triturus cristatus; assembly: GCF_964204655.1. NCBI lineage: Eukaryota > Metazoa > Chordata > Amphibia > Caudata > Salamandridae > Triturus > Triturus cristatus. Next base: position 399,416,307 of record NC_140595.1, on the reverse strand, counting down.
ACCATATACTGCAATATAAGATGTAAGTATAAATACTTATTAAAAAAAACACTAATACAATCATTAAAAAGTTAAAAAGAAATGTAAAATTATAATTGTATGTCTGACCATTTTTCTTCATATATAAAACTATTATTAAAGAAGAAATGTTTATATGTTCTTTAAAAGAACAAACTAATTCTACACTGCATCCAACATTACAAAAAATACATTCTGTATGTTATTCTCATTACAATTAATGCTACAGTGAAACATATTATACATATCAAACATTACGCTTACTATTCTCGCTCCAATCTAATCAACATTGGGGAAGATGTTTGACTTGAAAGGTATTACATTTACTATTCCAACTCCAATCTAAACTACATTGGGTTAAGTACTGGAAGTGAAGGGGGTACATTTCTTATTCCCACTCCAATCCAGACTACACTGGGGAAAGTGTTGGACGCTGAAGAGGTTGCATTTACTATTCCCACTACAATTTAAGATACAATGGAGAAGGGTTTGTAGACTTAATAGCCCCACTCCATTCTACCGTACACTGGGGAAAGTGTTAGACACAGAAGGTATTGTGTTTACTATTATCACTCCAAACTGAGCTGCATGGAGTGAGGAGTTGGACTTTCAAGGGGTTCAATTTATTATTCCTGCTTCAATCTAAGCTGCACTGGAAAAGTTGTTGGACTCTGAAAGGCCTACATTTATTATTATTATTATTATTAAAAATGTTTATAGAGCGCGTAGTCACCCTGAGGTATCCCAGCGCTAAAGATCCCTACCTCTGTGGGTTGGGCGGCTGAGAGGGGGGGACGGCAAGTTTCAGAAGGAGGAAGGTTAAAATTAAGGGAACAGGTGAGCTTTGAGCCGTTTCCTGAAACGTAAGTAGTTGGGTTCTTTTCTCAGGTCTCGGGGGAGAGCGTTCCAGAGGCGAGCAGTGTGGACCGAGAAGCGTCTTCCACCCGAGCGGGCTTTCTTGAATCTGGGCATGATGATAAGGGACTCCTTGTCCGATCGAAGGGATCTTGGGGCTTTGTAAGATTTTATGAATTTTCTAAGAATCGGAGGGCCTTGATTCTGCAGTAACTTATGCGCCATGCATAAGACTTTGAAAATCACTCGTTCCCTCACTGGGAGCCAGTGAAGGAGCTTCAGAGCAGGTTTGGCTGAAGCTCTGGCAGGGGTGTTAGTGAGGATCCGGGCCGCCGCATTTTGGATTTTCTGAAGTTTATTTAGGGTTGCTTCAGGTGCGCCCAGGTAGATTGCGTTACTATAGTCGAGCCTGGAAAGTATGAGGCCTTGGATAAGAAGTCTTTGCGATGTGGGTGGAAGTAGGGGCAGGATCTTTCTCATAGATTTCAGTAGTGCGAAGCAGGTACCGGCTACTTTTTTGGCCTGCGTGGTGAATGAGAGATCGGCTTCGATCCATACTCCCAGGCTTTTTACTTCCTGTTTTGGGTCTGGGGGGGGGACCCAGACAGGGTGGCCAGATGTTCAAGGGAAAAGTGAGACCTTTCGGACCCAGAAGAAGGATGTCCGTCTTTGATCCATTCAGCTTTAAAGCTGAGTTGTTCATCCACCCTTGTATCTGCGTCAAGCAGTTGAATAAGTCCGCAGGTTGTTGACTGGGGTGGGATAGGGAGACGATTAATTGTGTGTTGTCCGCATAGCTGACGATGCTCACTCCGAACGGGGTGACAACCTCCTCCAATGGGGCCATGTATATGTTAAACAATGTGGGGCTCAGGGAGGAGCCCTGAGGCACCCCACATTGGAGGGGTGTTTCGGAGGAGCAGGTGTTATTCTCCCAGATCTGAAAGGAACGTTGGGCCAGAAAGGAGGAAAGCCAGGATAGAGCAGTACCTTCAACTCCTACCTTCTTGAGCCGTTTGATCAGGAGTTGGTGGTTGACGGTGTCGAAGGCCGCGCTCAGGTCGAGGAGGATCACTGCCACTGAACCTCCTTTGTCTAAGAGTGCTCTGGCCTCCTCCACCGCCGCCAGGAGGGCGATGTCAGTGCCCTGTCCTGGGCGAAAACCTGTCTGCGAGTTTTTTAGCAGATTATTAGATTCAAGAAACTGGGAAAGTTTCTTGTTCACCAGTTTCTCGGCGATCTTGCTGGTCCCAGGGAGGAGGGATATTGGTCTATAATTAGCCAATTCCGCTGGATCCAAGGAGGGTTTCTTTAAAAGCGCTTTAACAACTGCCGCTTTCCAACTAAGGGGGACGATTCCCTGTTGAAAAGGCGCGTTAATCAGATGGGTGAGGGGGGGGATAATGATGGGAGCTACTTCCTTGAGGGTCCGTAGCGGTGCGGGGTCCCTAGGAGATCCACTTTTGATAGTTTTTAGCGTGTTCTCGACTTCTTCGATGGTTGTTTGCCCCCAGGAAGTTAGGTTAGGGGAGATCGGAGTGTCGAGGGGGTCGCCAATGTCGCTCGGAATGGAGGGAGGGATGGAATTAAGGATTTTTTGAATTTTTGCTTGGAAAAAGCTGGCTAGCTGATGGCATTTTTCCTGGTCCGCTTTGGGGTCTGGGGGGTTTCTCGGGACGGGATCGGGAACATTGAGAAGTTCTTTCAGGATGGTATAGGTTTCTTTACTAGAGCAGGCGGCTTTTTCAATTCTTTCCTGAAAGAATAGACTTTTTGTCTTACCAATAATTGATTTGTATACTAATAAGGAGGTGCGATAGGCATCCTTATTAGTGTTGGATTTCTCCATCCTCCAGGTACGTTCAGCTCTTTTACAGTCCTGCCGAAGCGACTTGAGCTCTGGAGTATACCACGGGGCCGGAGGTATTCGTTTGGTGTGTCTGAGGGTGGTGGTTTTAGGAAGGAGTGTATCCAACGAGGATGTGATCCAGGAGCTAAACTGTTTATCGGCCGTAATGGCATCAGGGGAAAGCGATGGAATGGAATTAGAGAGAACGGAGAACCATTCAGATGGTACGAGTTTGTGCCAACGTCTGTCGGTGACTTCGATTTTCGCGGACTGGGTGGTAACAGTAGGAGACTCCCAGGAGATGGGGATTAAAAAATGATCGGTCCAAGGCAGTGACAAAGAAGGACTCGTGGTAATATTGGCATCATTAGTAAGGACGGGATCTAAGAGGTGTCCCTTGACGTGGGTGGACTCGTTATTCACCAATCGAATGTTGAGTGGCAGAAGGTCCACTAGAAGGTCAGAGGCAGACCGGTCAGCGGGATCAGTAAAATGGAGGTTAAGATCACCTACAATAAGAAAGTTGGAAACAGAGGCGGCCAATTGAGAGGTCGTTTCGGTGACTGCGTTAAGGAATTTCCCAAGGGTACCCGGGGGCCGGTAGATAAGCAGTCCCGAAAGGGAGTGCGTCGGGGAGGTTTGGAGGGAAAAGTGGCAGCTTTCAGCGTCTTCAATATTGGCGTCATTGATTCTACAGCTGATGTGATCGCGGTAGATTAAAGCCAACCCGCCTCCTCTTCCTCTGGGTCTATGGCGGGTTTGGATGAGGTAGCCTGGGGGAAGGGCAGTGACAATATCCGCATCATTGCTGTCAGAAAGCCAGGTTTCTGTTAAAAACAATGTGTCTAAGCCTTGATCTTGGATCAGCCCATTGATTTCGAGTGCGTGCTTGGGGAGGGAGCGACAGTTGAGAAGACCGAGCTGTAGCCTGGAATTGGCTGGGGTCTGAGTGGCTGTATAGCAGCGCATGCAGCTTGTAAAGGGTTTACCTGCTTCGTGAGTGTAGTGACAACCTTGTTTTTTTTCAGGTCGGAGGTCCCGAAGCATGTCTGCTGAGTACATCAGGCGACTGGGGGATGGATCTGGCAGCATCCCAGGGCCTGGGTCCGTCCAGGCCCGGACGGGCCCAGACGGGCTTGCCTTAGGCGCGCCTTCGGCGCGCAGACGGCACTCCCGCTGTGCTCGTCCACTGCGCTTGCGTGGGAGGCACATTTTATAGGCGGGGGTGTGGGCGTGGCCTGTCAGGTGGGCGTGGCCTCGCGTCTGCTGCGATGGCGGCCGCGAACAACAATGTGCCAAAACAGCGCTAGTTCCGCTGAAATGTGTTGAGCCTGCTTGGCGCTTATGCCCAGAAAAAAGCTCAGGTGAGAATAGAATAGACAATAGAAGTTTTAAAATATGTAAACACAAAAATCAACAATTCTTTTAAAATAGCGAATATCTCCTCCGGCTTCCGCCTCAGAGGTTAGGGTTCCACTGGTCGCGCTAGTGATCAGCGCTGTTTTTATAGGCGGGGAGTGTGGGCGTGGCCTGTCAGTTGGGCGTGGCCTCGCGTCTGCTGCGATGGCGGCCGCGAACAACAATGTGCCAAAACAGCGCTAGTTTCGCTGAAATTGGTTGAGCCTGCTTGGCGCTTTTGCCCAGAAAAAAGCTCAGGTGAGAATAGAATAGAAAATAGAAGTTTTAAAATATGTAAACACAAAAATCAACAATTCTTTTAAAATAGCGAATATCTCCTCCGGCTTCCGCCTCAGAGGTTAGGGTTCCACTAATATTCCCACACCAAACTAAGGAAGGTTGTGGAAGGAGCTGGGCACTAAAGAGGTTATATTTACTATTCCCAAACCAATATAAGATATACTGCAGAAGGTGATGGATTTATAAAGGAATTACATTCACTATTCTCACTACAATTAAAGAAATACTTAATAAAAATTTAATATTTAAATTACATAAACTAAATTCAATTTAATTAAATAAACTTTTATTTAAATATATACACCAATAATGAATACTCTATCTTTATTATATAAAAATAAATTAGTAAATAAAATTACTATTTTACACACATTTATATTTATGATTCATTTAATTGTTCATTTACAAAAAAAGAATATGTATATGTATCATACACAAAATTAAACTTAGAAATCAGTTAACACAACAACTAATATGTTTACTTTCTAAAATAATTACAAATATATGTATATTGTTAATGTAGATTCAAATAAATAATTTGAAAACAAAATATAATATACTATATTAACTAATTGCAAAATTAATGTAATTGTTTTCTTTATTCTTAAGCATACCATTTAAAAACATTGCATTTTAGATATGGAATACATTATGCTTAAAATCAATAAACCACATAAATGAATATTTTAAAAAAATATATATTATTACATTTGAAAAAAGAAAAATTAAATAGCCATCAAAATCACAGCTTTTTACATTCAATAAAAATAGCACATAATAAATATTTAACAAATGTGTCTCCTTTTCCCCCTATAAACAATACAACTGTTTACTTAAAAAATGTATTTCTTTAAAAATGAAAATAATTGAAACACATTAATACATTTAAATTATAAATACAAATATAAGTTTTGCTTTATTAAAAAAACATTAAAAAAATAACTACCCATATCATTCCATAAAAATATACAATATTTCCAACTCAATATTTTGTTCAGACATTGTTGCTTTCTTGCCCAGGTTCTTCTCCCAGCAGCTCCACATTCCTCTCTCTAGTCCATCTACTTCTCTCACCCCCTGCACTCCATGTTCCTCTTTCCCACCACTGTTGCTTGCCTCGCCCGCTGTATTGCTTCCCTCTCCTGCACCCTTTGTGTTGTTTCCACCCCTACATTCCATGTTGCTTCAACTTCAGTTTCCTTCGGCTCCCCTCTGTGCTGATTCCCCCACCTGCACCTCAAAAAAAGAACAGAAAGATACCTTGCACTTAAAAAAAAATGACTTCCCATTCCAACATTATTTTTTTTAAATAAAAAGTGCTCATGGAATTTTGTAGTGCTGCGGCATCCAACATTTGTTGCTGCAGCATGTGGAATTTTTTAGGCATGGTCAGAGCGCCTTTTTTTAATTTACTCTTTCGTCATGCTGCACAGCATCGGAGATGTTGTACAGCAGTGTTAAAACCCATTGGCAAAGCCAATAGGTCCTAAAGGCGAAATGGCTTGTTTGCCTCTCTCATGCCACAATACACTGAATCTGGTAGGAAAAACCATTGACAAAACGTAAAAGAGTGGTGAGTTACCATAAAAAAACATCACATTTCCAACCTGTTATTTGCAAAGATTAGGACAGCAATGTCGTCATTGGATACATGATAATGCGTTTTACAGTGATATTTACTAATATTTTATAAATTCACATGCATAATCATGGAGATGATTGAGAATATGTGGAAGTCAACCGGTAGAAGGATTTTCCTCCATTTGAGCAGGTCTCTCTCTTAGACACAAAATATGAGACAAGAGATCTAAGTGGAGCTCTCCTTAATGCACCTGCTCTTTCATATTATGATTGCTCCTTGCTTATTCCTTTTTTTTTTTTACCAAATTGTCACCACTACTAATAAAGAAAACAAATAAATATTTGAACGGAAGGTTAAGGGGTTAATAAACATACTTAAACTAACGCATTTTCTGCTGAGGTACATTATGCATTAAAAATAAATGTGAAAATTGTCCATTTTAACTTTTGAAATAATTCTTGATGGCAAATTAAGGAAAGAACGAATTAAACATTTTATACCGAAAAAAAGTCCAAGGCTTTACGGTCTCAAAGAACTGTACATAATTCCGAAAAGTAATAGCATGCAAGGATGGATCACCTTATAGATTCCGCAATGCGAGCGCTCTCCTTTCTCCTGTCACTAGACAACCTGCCAATGAGATAAGTGTAATCTAGGCCACTGCAGAAGACGCTCCCGACAGCACTGAGCAGTAAGAGCTTGCTGTCATCTGCTGATGCATTGCACAATGCTCGGCGAACTTCCTTCATTATCTGTCAATAAAGAACAATATGTTATAATCAAGAAGAGAGAGGAGAACTAAAGAGGCTAGTCCGTTTCCCCAGTTTATATGTTAATAATCAATGAGAACTAGCTCTTGTTGAAATTGTTTGTATGTCTGCGGGTGGGGGAAAACCATTAGGTTTTTATGAAGGCCCTCACCCACCAACCTAGTTGGTGGCATGCTTCATCATTGGACCCCACCCGAGGTTCCGAGTGTACCTCAGGTGTGCTTCGACGCCAGATTACTGCGGAGCGGGTTTTTTGGTTCGTGAGGGTGCTGTGGGTGTGCTCTGAGTGAGGTTTAAAATACTGTCCTGGGTGTCCCAAAGACTTTTTTAATGGTTCATTGAGGGTCCAGCAACTTTGCGCAAGTGCACATGGTCCTGGCCCCCGGCTGAGCTCCATGCTGAGTTGTTCGCTATAATCAGGTGTACAACCCGAGAGGAAACACCTCTTGCACATATAAGCACCGTAGCGTGTGCTTTACACACAGAGCACTGACAAACTCATAACAACCCCTGTAACACCCCACACATATAAGGTCCTGACGAAAGCCAGTAGAAGAAAAGGCCTGGCTGAAACTAGTTGACCGCACAGGACGTCGGAGGCCATAAGCCTACTGTGCACGTCCGATAGCCTTTGTTTTTATTGACTGCCTGGGGCCCACCATTAAAACAGTCTTTGGGACATCCAGGACAGTATTTTAAACCTCACTCAGAGCACACCCACAGCACCCTCACGAACCAAAAAAACCCGCTCCGCAGTAATCTGGCGTCGAAGCACACCTGTGGTACACTCGGAACCTCGGGTGGGGCCCAATGATGAAGCATGCCACCAACTAGGTTGGTGGGTGAGGGCCTTCATAAAAACCTAATGGTTTTCCCCCACCCGCAGACATACAAACAATTAAAACAAGAGCTAGTTCTCATTGATAATTAACAATAAAGAACAATAGACATTCACAGCCTGACCAAAGAGCAACGACTTTAAACACAACATTACAAGGACGGTTACATTATTTAACTTAGCAGTCGGACTGATGATTTTCTTTGTCAGTGTGAGCCCATGATTATCATGAAGCACTTTTACTGCACATCACTGCTGACAAATGTGTTTGAGCAAGTGAGACAGATCGAATTGAAGACGTTTATGTGCAAGGGTTAGTGTGGCAGTTTTGTAATGCATAGATGTGTGCACTGGGATGTGACTGTTTTTTTGCTTCTGGCTGGCGTGGTCGACATTTCGTATGTTACTGGTGGAGGCAACAGTGGAAATTGAAACTGACTAAAACGGAAAGCTGACTGGCCGCATGTGGGAGGGGACCGAGGTGTGAGGCAGGAATGATCCACCAATATGGGCCCACCGTCAAGATCCGCAGTCTCGGCGCCAATGTCTGTCCCCAATACTTAACTCCCTGATGCAGCTTCTGGCAGGAAGAAATATAGAGATCAGTAGGGATAGGAACAACAGCAGTTTCTTGGTGACAGGGCGTCACCCCCCACCTGCTGTGGCGCTAATAAAGAAAAATCAAATGGCAATGAAATTATCTCATTGCCATTTTATTTTTCATGTTTAGCATTGCAGCAGCCTGCAGCCGGGATTAGTGTGAGCTTTTTCTCCTCTGCTGCTGATTGGCAGCAGAGGAGGACTGGAGGGGCAAGATGGACCCTAAAAAGTGCACTTGTTACTTTGGCCAGCTCTCTTGAGCCGGCCAAAGTGACATGCACACTTTGCAGCTCTCCACTCAGTTGTCTTAGACAGCTGGGTGGAGACCATGCACAGGCCTAAAGGGCCTGAAGGAAAGATCAGCCAGGACGCTCCATTCAATCCTGGCACTGCTCTCATGCCGGTGAGAGTAGCGGCAGGATTGATTGGTGGAACTTTCTGGAGTCGGGAGCCCACGGCACTGATGGAGGAGGGACCAAAGAGGACGTCAGACGTGCAATAGGCAAGGAGAGTGACTTTATTTTTTATTATTTGCCACTCACCTTGCCTGCATGCATGCATGCAGGCACCCACCCGCCACGTAGTTGCCCGCCGGCCCTCCCGCCCCTACGGTGCACATAGGTGCCAGATGCCCCTGGAGAGGGGCCAATGTAAGGAGCGGCAAGCAGTAAAGACCAGCAACGAGACAACTATTGTAAAGATCAACAAGCTACTCTCCAAGTCAATCAATCAAAAATATCTTTATTCGCCACATTTCTGAAGCATAACAATTTCAATATAAAATCAGTGCAAAGCATACAGAATACATACAATTATTCATGCCACAATATTACATCCATAGATATATATAGAATTATAATATTACCTTTTTACTTAATTTTGTAAGTTGCCAAATAAAAGAGGCAACCAACCTGCATATCAAAGGGCTATGTCTACATTTGAAAAATGTAAAAAAAAACTTAAGAGAATTGGCAATAAAAACTTTCTTCTGGGTATTTGACAAAAGGAGCAAAAAATATAATGAAGTTGACTGAACAGAACTACCATCTCAAAGGCATAGGGTCAGGTCCGGTAAAGTGCTGCATTTAGCAAGAAACCCAAACAGCAAGGGTAAAAAAAATTAATCAAAACCATGTGAGGAAAAAATTGCTGCTGTCGAATTAGGACATAAGAATCAGTGGAATTGAAGTAACCCGAGGAATGCAGCAGGTTGTGTATTGGATCTGCTAAAGCAACAGTGAATCAACTGTTCAATAAAATGGAGGGAATTAGTACTACTATGAATGTTATGGTTGAATTTGGAGGGATGAATTATACAGGTATCCACATAGGGTGGTAAAACAGACCCCAAATAAAACATGCAGCCCTTGTGTATCCTCCTCAAAGATGGGAAGGTTAATGCCAAGGCTATTGGGAAACACAGCATTAGCTAACACTCTACAACAATATCTGGTTCAGTGACAGAAAGGGACATGCCTGGAGTAAAATCAAAGCCTGAGAGTCACCAATTCCAACAAGACTTAAGGTGTACTTCCTGTAAGTCATTGGGACAAGAAAATAACCAGGTGCTGGATAACCAGGAGTCTATGCAGGGGCGGCTCCTCCGCAATGGCGAAGGAGCGCCGCTCTACTGGCTCTGAGTCAGCAGGTGAAAAATGAAATGATTAACTAAATCATTTTATTTTTCATATGCCGGCTCTGAACCAGTGTGTTCAGGGAGGGGTCATTGGTGGAAGGAGGAGACTATGTGCACTCTCTAAGTGTGTATATGTGTTTGGCTGGACATCTCAGGTTGGCCAAACAAACATGTGCAATTAGGTTTCTCCAGCATGGCCGCATTGAACAACCGGGCTGGAGAAACCCCACAGACTCCCTGGTCTGAGCAGAGCGTCTTTTCAGCCTGCTCGGACCAATCCCCCCCTGCTGCTCTCAAAGCATGAGAGCAGCGTTGGGATTGCACAGGGAGTCTCTCCCAGTGTATGCTGGGAGCCTGGGACCAGGAAGAGAACACGGAGGGAAAGAGACGTGAGGCGGCTGCAGCTCCAGGTAAGAGTTTATTTTTTTGTTACTATTAAACAAAAATAGGATCATTCAGCATCTGCATTTACACCTCAGCAACAAAACTACCCAGCTATAGGAGGGCCTGAGCAGCAAATCGCAGAAGGAAGCCATTCATCCACTGCCAGTGGTCCAACAATGACTAGATGCAGGATCTATTCCTCCGGCTATCTACCAGCTATTCACCACCAACAGAAAACAAGCATTTACAATGCAACGGTCTCGGCATTGTTAAAGTTAGAGCTATTGGCATTGCTCATGACAATGCAGTTTCTTTAAATGTTTTAAAAACAAAAACATAAACAAAAATAATGTCATGAGCAATGCCAATAGCTCTAACTTTACCAATGCCGAGACCATTGCATTGTAAATGCTTGTTGTGATATATACTTGAGTGATCAATTGGGCTGTGCTGCTTTGAATCCCTTGACTGCTTCTGGAGAGTTTAGCATGGTGTGCCGCCGGACAGGTAAATTTGCTGCTTCTGTCATCGCATCCAGATAAATAATACAACAATTAACATTACATGCACAACAAGTCAGTTGTTAGGCGCAAAAACTAAATAAGCAACAACTTTGCCTTGGTAGATAACATTAAAAAAAGCTTCAGTTCTGAAACAGTGAGACTGTGATAGAGCTATAACGAGTCTCTTTGAAATTACATTAAACGCAGCAAAGGGTGGTACTGCTGCAGAGTTGTTGTATTTTTCCCACCCCGAGGATGAGGGCAAAAAAGGAGAGTTCGATAGTGACTCCTCTCATCACCTGCTTTTTAGCACCGGCAGGACCTGGCCCACTTAAAGCCCTTACTGTCCCTTTAATGGCGCTGATTCTCAGAGGTGTATTTACGGCGTTGCTGTCCTTGGAGCACAGTGCGGTTACTGTCCCTTTAAATACTCTGCGGCTGTGTGGAGCAGTTCCCGTACTTTTCTTATGATAAAGATTCTATCCAGCGCCTATTTTTTTTAATATGCCGAAATGGACGCGTATGCAGTGCGATTTTGTCGCACTGCATGGATTTAATCCTCCCTGCTCGTTTTACTATTTAATGATCGTTTGGCAGCAGCAGCACTATGAATAGCTTTGACGTTCAGGGAGGGAGTATTTTTTTCTCTCATTTCGCTCCTGTCTGCATCTAACAGTCTCCCTCCTAGGGCTCTTAGTTACAGTGCAGCAGCCAACCACCGGCGGCGCCTCCTGCAGCCAATCACCGAGACCGGGGAGCACCGTCCGTGTTCAGCTCCCGAGTCCCGTGTTAACTCTCTGGTGACATAAATTACGCGCGTCTCCAAGCCTGGATAACTTTCATCGGACCAGCTGGAAGTGAAATTCGAAGGAGGTGCAAAGTGCAGGTCCCACGCGCCATCTGGAACCAGAACTCATTAACGGTTCTGTGGACGGAGCTGGGAGTGCTTTCTTTGACGCAGTTCCGGACTAACTACGGATGTATCATGTTGGGGACTTTTGAGCTCTGTCTCAGAGAACCAGTCTGGTGCCACTGGTGCCCCGCGGCGTAACCGTACTGTTGCGCTCAAAATTCTGCTCTAGTATACCATTTCAGCACTTACAAGCGAAGTCGATCAGTCCACGGTTAATTCAGGGAGATGGCGTGGGGTCTAGAGAGTTAGAACGCTACCAGACAGACAATACACGTCCAGCCAGTGACAAGGCCTGGCTTTGCCCGCCACCGTAGTTACCAATGCAAGCGACATCTGGAAGTCTGGGGGTGGGGCTGTTACGAGTTGTACAATGAGAGCCCATTTCGAAATGAAAAACAAGGCAGAGCAAAAGGCACACCACCGCCTTTCTCCGAGGCAGAGCAGAAATGCCTCGGAGAAAGGCAGCGTCCTTTTCGGATTCGGGGGCGTGTTTTGCTGTTGTCTCCTCCTTGAGACTTCTTGAAAAAAACACGCCCCCCGATCCGAAAAGGACGGGGCCTGTTTGGAATGACTGACCTCTTCTCCAATGGCTGGCCAGCATTCAAGAGGCCAGCCAATGGAGAACAGGGGAGAAGAGGGGCGGGTTCAAGCCCCTCTTCTCCAAGTCATTAAATCTCCGACTTCCGGTTCTGCCTTTCGGCAGACCGGTAGTCCTCGACCTAAAAACATGCACAGGTTATATTCTTATTAAGAACAATAATCATAAGCCTATAGATAGTGAAGTATGTAAAAGTTTACACCGCTGAGAAGCAGTTCCCAGTAAGGACTGATGAGATTCAAATAGTGGCAGCCCAGACATCCCAAGCGGTAGATGACCAGGAGAAGTCACTCATTATTTTACAATGGAAGCTCCAGGATCATGGAAATCAACAGAGCTGGAATAATCTATGAATGAATCAAGGGGATCGAGGAAGGTGCTGAAGTCTCTGTCCTGGGGAAGTGTATCATCGAGATGTTTCAGCAAGCCTTTGCTGAACTCACCAAATGTGATTTTGATATGCAGATCCAACATGCTCATATTCTTCCTTGGCACAAGAAGCCATACACAGCAAATGCAGCAACACTACACAGTACCTTGGGGGGCGAGGAGAGACCAAAAGCAGTTTTGATACTTTCTTGATCGTCATTTGGTCTTACAAAAAGCTTGTCCAAATAATCCTGATAAAGTCAGAGATTGCTTTTGTTTCCACTAGGTCTGATTTCTGCCAAAAATATAATTGTGAGGCTCTGCAGATTAAGGCAAAAGATCACCTCCCTCAAAACTATGGGTGCACATGCTAAACATCAAGAGGATGAAGTACTGCAGATTGTGCGCCAACTGACCTGTTTTTGCCCATCTGATATTAAAGCACAGGAACTACTGAATGCGTGGAAATGATAGTCATAATTTAATAGGGTATTACCAAAACATCTAATGAAGCCAATCTGGGATTGTTAGTAGATTCTGTACAATTTATAGTAGTTCAGTTTCCACATATGATTGTTTGCAATTTGATTGAAGGAATGGGGATAAGCAGTGAAAAGTGAAGGGGCAAGAGGCAGACTCTAAGTTAGGGGAACCCATTTGGCTTCAATTTAGCACAGTCAGGTTATTGGATGTCTTTTTCTTGGGAGTGGGGGTAAAGGTGGATTCTGCAAGGGTTGGTTAGCTGAGGAGGAGTGAAGGTCAATCATCAGGGAAAAGGTAAGAAAAGGATGAAATTACTTAATTGAAATTCCAGGAAAATAAATAGGTATCAGGATTCTGAAGGCTCAAATGGTTATGACTGAAGTCTATATAAAACCATGTAATGTAAAAGGAATCAATTTGGCCCACAAAAGACAAATGGACTAGATGAGGCAAAATGTATAGCAGTATCAATAGTGGGTTTAAAAGAAACTCATTTCAATGCAATACCACATTACTTATGCATTGGCATCAAATACACAGCAGAATGTGTCAGTCCTGCAGCTGGCTTATTGATGGAGTCTGGTACTGGCAAGTCCTTTGTATAATAGTGATTCTATTGACTGATGTGACATTCACATTCCTCTGGCCTCAAAGTGCTCATCATAGTCCACTATATATGGGTCAGAAGAATCACATATATTCATTTTCTTTTGCCCAGAACTCACCACTTAAGAATGATAAATTATTATTTGTGGGGATTTTGACTGCCCACTAAGCAGGATTAGAGATGCAAGTAAACACAGACCTACTAGTATGAGGAAAGTTAGTGAAGATATATAGATTAGTAGATAACTGGCCCTTTCTGAAGGGGAATGACCCACGCTAAGCATTTTAATCGTATCCACATGAACAGTATTCCAATTTAGATATATGTTTATGCTCTGAGGAATTAGTTGCATAGTTTGAACATGGCTGAATCCCAAAATTACATCAGAGCAGAATCTCCTGATCCTACTGATCAGGTTTGATTTACGTAAAGCTGAGGAGAATCAATGGACATTTGATTGTTCACTCTTACAGGGCTCCCAATACAGATGCAGGATGAACTAGATATCCAATGCTTTTTTGGATATTATCCTATGGTTTGCCTCTCTTCTGGTTATATGGGATACCCTTAGCCATTGTGCGAGGGCCTACCCTTCAACATGCACTTGAAAAGAATGTAAAGACAAAATTGCAAAACGGTACAGGAGTTAAAGGCATAGGCATTCAAATATTGTGAACTAATGGATATCGACAGTGAAAGCTGAAGAAAATGAAAAACAGAAATAATATACAATCAATATGTGAAAATGATGAGCAAATTGGTCTCAGGTAGTGAATCTTTCACTTCAGTATTTCACAGATATTATCAAAAACGATACACTCAAGAGACTAATGAAGAAGAGGTAGCCATAGATGCATATATAACTAAAGTGGGGACTTACAACTCATTGGTTTTCTTTCATTGGGAAAGGCAACAGGACAAAATCAAATTCTGCCAGAATTTTATCTTTGATTCTAGCACCGATAATTCTATTTTCGATGAACATGTTTTTGTTACAGGCAAGATTTTTGCTTCCTAGAACCGCACAAATATAGTTGTATTTTCTTTAAAAAAACAAAAAAGATCAGAATTAAACATAGTACATTTCAAGTCAACCAATTTTGTTGATTAATGCCAACACCAAAATGTATTCAAAGATCTTTGAATACACAATGGACTTGGAACAAATCTTTGACTCTTTGGACGATCTTTGAATGGTTAGCTAATGTGATTAACAAACTCCTTTCTCCATGCCACTATGGATTTATCCCAGATTGGGATGCAAAAAACATAACAATGGACCAGTCACATTGCTTGACATCACACAGACACTCTGTAGACCTTTGTATTGATAATGTTAGATGTACATTATCGTTTGGTAGTGTTTGCTGGTGTTTCAGCTGGTGTGTCATGAGAAGAATTGTGTTCGGGGAGATGCTGAATAGATATATATAGGTGTTGTATCAAATTCCAGTCTCTAAGATTCTCATCATAGTTAATCAATCATCTCCTCTCAGAATAATTAGAGGAACCTCTAGGGAGTAGTGCCTTACATCGCCATTATTATTTGCTCTCTAGCTCGACCTTCTTGAGGTAACTAAATGGAGGTAAGGGTAGCAGACCAGTTCTCTATTGGTGTTGACACCAACATGTTTGCAAACATAGATGATATTTCAGTGCTCACTGATAAGATGGCTAGATCTATGAACGCCATAGAGAGCGACCTAGCAATCTTGGGTCAACTATAAAGGTATCATGTGAATGCTAAAAAAAAATATCTAATTTTATGTAAAAAAAAGTTTTGTTTCGCAAGATGCCAGGGTTGTCTTCACTTCTATGTGTTGAGTTATTTGTACTACTTCAGATATTACTGATTTAAAGTTAATTATGAATCCCTTCTGAAGAGATTTGCTAGCAATATGAGGGGCTGGATTGATTATCTATTGGTATGATCGGAAATGACAATGCTGCCCAAATCATTGTATCTATTTCGATCTATACCTCTTTAATCAAATTAAGAACTCTTTGGCAGAATTGACTGAAAATTCAAGCTTTATCTGGGGCTACTGTAAACTGTGCATAGCATTAAGATGCCTTAAATTCGCAAATCTGAAAGGTAGATTTACTCTCATAGAAGCAGCTGTAACTCATCTGGGCAGACTTTGAGACTTGTATGAGTAATCAGGAACTGACAATCAATGAGCGTAAATGACCAGCACTTTCTTACCAATCCAGGATGAATATATTGTGACATAAAAAAATCCTTTCTCTTTTTTGTTCTTTTTTATCATTGTTTTATCTTCTCCAGTTTGCTTTTCAATCCCGTTATAAATGAAAATATCAACTGTGTAATCTCTGTTTCTCCAACAAAAAAAACCCAAAGAGACAAGGAGACTCCACAGCGAAGCTCTACATAATGACATCATGTTCTGCACTGTAAGTACCATTATAAAAAATAGGGCTACCATTCAGAGTTGGACCTGCGTATATTGATATTTTAAAAACAATGGTCCACCGGGATTAAATGCATAATAACAAAGAACATGTTAATTGAAGTAATAATCAGCATATTTCTCTTTCTGCTGAATTAATTTGAACAAGTTAGAAATGATATGCTTAAATGATATTTGAGCTAAGCACAGAGATATGTGCATATAACTTAGATCTTAAACAAATTAATTTAGCGAAAGAGAACTTTGCTCATTTAGGGCCTTATGTAGGTAAATTACATTTACCGATTCTTAAATACCGAATTTTACCGATTCGGTATTTATGAATCGGTAAATGTAATGTAGGTAAAAAAATACCAATTCGGTAAGTGTCGGTATTTTAGAATCGGTATTTACCGATTCGGTAATGGTAACTTGTTTCCCATTGATTCCTATGGGCCAGGAGGCCCATAGGAATCAATGGGAAGCCAGTTACCATTACCGAATCGGTAAATACCGAATCGGTAATGGGGGGAGGCATCATCATGGGTGGCAGGGTGTCACATTGACACCCTGTTGCACCCCTGATTCGTCCATGTGTGCACATGTGGCGCACATACATGCCCTAGGGGCATGTATGTCTGCCACATTGCACACTTCACAGTGCACAAAAATGCATTTTTACACCTATTCGTCATTTACCACCAACTTTTAGTTGGTGGTAAATAACGAATCCCCACACCCACCACACACTCCCCCTACATCTCATTTCTGTATTCGGTATTTACCGAATCGGTAAAATTACCGATTCGGTAATTTTACCGATTCGGTAAATTACCGAATACAGAAATGATCCCCCTACATAGCAAAAGCCTAAATACCGGTCGGTAACGGTATATTTACCGAAAATCGGCCGTTACCGACCGGTACTGGGCTACCTACATATGGCCCTTAGTCTCCAAAACACATGCCCTCATGAATACAATTTTATAAAAAAAGATCTTATTTATTTAGTTAAGGCTTTCTACAGCATGTGCCACATCATGTCGACATGAGGGCACATTACAGCCAAGTGGAGAAAGAGATCTTGGAAAAAAAATCCACATCTGGGATAGGCATACATAAAAAGAGAGATGAATTGCAAAGTACAGTTTTAGGTCAAAGTTATAGAAACTACATTCCATAGTAAATTGTCTAAATGTTATTGTGGACTCAGTGGGGCTGAGTCACAAAACCATTTATGAGTATGGTAAGTAATAATACAGCAGTACTCATTTAAACACTCTTACATGCCTCTGTGAATCAGCCCTGAAAATTCAAGCTCTCGGTTAGTAAAAGTGCAACGAGGGCCGAGTCCTTTCTATTTGTACTAACTGTATATGAATAAATGCTCCAATTTTAGATGTTTTGGGCTGAATTCACAAAGTCATGTAAGATTACTTAAAAGTAATGCAGTGTCAGGAATCTGGGTCAGAGACTACCAGAGCAGACATGGATTACAGGGTGAGAGACATTGGGTTACTGGATGAAGGGGGTTGAACCCAGTTCAAGCAAAAGTCACAATTCTTCAGGATAATTCACAAAATCCACTAAATTAACCTGTGCTTAACCTCTTGGCATAAATGCAGTCAGTCTCAATGTGGAGGCAATGTGTAAAGTACTTCTGAAGCACTCAAACAATAATAAAGTGAAAACACAACACTAGAAAAGCCCCACATTTTGAAAAAGAGTACATTTTAATAAATTATTTGACACCAAAATGAGAAAAGTCCAATCAGTAGAACTTGAGTTATGAACTTTTCATGTTTTTAGTAGATAGGTAGAAATATCTTTATTCGATTCTGCAAAAAAAATAATCATGAAAGCACATCAAATCGTACAAGTTCAACCAATGATATTTAATCACCTGTTATAAAACCAGTAACAATTCTAAAACATAATTACTTCCATACGGTTGAGTTAAAAAAAAAAGCCTATCCCTTAAGACGATACTTAGTGTTATAGTGTTAGGGTATGTCCAGAGATCATGTCACAGCTGTGTTGGTGTACATGATGCATTACATGCATGATCGAGGTAAGTAAAGTGCCATGTGCTATGTTTCATAATTCTAATTACAATTTAAAAATGTAATTACCGGGATGAGTAAGTGATACCAATAATTAAAAACTCGCCCAATCTAAAAGAAGTAGTAATATAACTACAAAAAATGAATACTCCCACATACAGAGCAACTAAAAACAATTCCCCAATCCCCTGAGGGCTTGCTTGGTAAAAGGCTATGACCAGATTCATCTCTCAGCTGGGTCAGTATCAGTAAAATATTATATGAGGTGCCATGTGTGAAATTTCATCAATTTGAATACTGCAAATAAATTCAGGTTTAAGAATGGGATCAGTGAATTTAAAAACTTAAAATCTCATAAAACTCCCCAATCTAAAACTAATGAATCTCTCTGAATGTTCCTGGACAGTGGGTAGAACATGAAGACAAGCGCTTACTGTGTTTTTTCTAGATGGTTCAATTGTTGCTCAGTGATTTCATCGTCCTAAATCTCAGTCTCCATGCATGTAGCAAATATCTAGACACAGCAAAAGTTATAAGCACTGTACAGTCACTTTTTAGTATCCTAGTGACCTCTTTCAGATAATTTGCAGCTAAAAGCAGACAAATTGGTATTAACCAATTTCTTCTGATCTGCATGTACCTGGAACAGAAGAATAAAAAGTGTTCTTCAGTTTCCTGATCACCCTTGAATGCAGGACAGCTGGGCAAGATATTAGCACCCTCCCATTTTCTGCAAAAACTGTTAACTGGTAGGATGCTATACCTACATTTTAAGTATAAAGATTTACCTAACAGGGGTTCTATACAGTTCAGAAATTCTTGGTGCATGTTATCTTTAAAGGTCAAGAACCTGCTTGTCAGCTCTCCTGCTGTTCCTTTGTTTAACCATGTGTCGTTCACATAAAGCCAATATCTCTTTTTAAGGATGGGGAAAATCCTTTTTTGAATGCTACTGGGATTTGTCCAGAGACCACTCATACCCACTCTATCCAACCAGCCCTTGATAAAGTTAAACAACTGTATGCTCCCTCTAGTGATTCTTTCAGGGGAAGTGGTGTGTTTGACCATATACGGATCCGGCAAGCAAGGGGCCTAAAGGCAAATCGCATGAGCGACATTCCTTAGACCCAGGTCCAGACGCATCCGTGTCCGTGAGGCGTTCCAGGGGAGTTCCAAAACTGATCTCATAAATGAATTTTCTGTGTTTACTATGGGACCTACATTGTTGTGGCCCCATAGCTCTACCCCATAAAATGTGTTTCCGGTGCCCTGAGCTTGGTAAACTTGAATTACTGGAGCCAGTGGTCTGAAAATTGAATTTCTTAACTTTTTGACTAGGGCAGTGCCTACCTGTTGAAGTGAGAACTGTTTTTTTACAATTTGTGGGGCCCATGACTGTGTGCTGGTCAACCTTACCCCCGGGTAGTCAAATTACATCACCTCCTCTAGTACGGTTGAACTCATTGTTATGCTCCCCCTAAAAGACTTATGTCGATTGAATGCCATGAATTTTCAAAGTATCTTTTTCTAAACCGAATTCTTCAAAGGCCACACCGAACTGATCCACTATATTTTGGAGCCCCAGCAGGGTTCTGGAAACGAGCAAGGTGTTATCTGCGAAAAGCAGTGCAGACACTGCTTGTCCAGCAAGCTTGCGGGGGATCGTTTCTACAGTTTGTTAGTGATTTGATCAGATCGTTGATATAAAGGGTGAACAGAATGGACGCAAGGACACAACCTTGGCGCACTCCTCCGATCACCTTAATCCGGTTGGTCAACCCCCCCGCTCCCCCATCTGACTAGGGCATAATTATCTTTATAAAGTCTAATGACGATCTGCAGTAAATTTCTCGGGACCCCCATTTTTTTAGTACTGCCCAAAAATTCTCACACGTGACTAAGTCAAATGCGGCTCAGAGGTTCACAAACACAACATATAAGTGGTCATTTTTTTCGATTGTCAAGTATTTCCATAGGATTAGTAGAAATCGGAACAGATGGTCTATTGTTCTTGTGTTACCGCTGAAACCTGCCTGCAATGCTGACAGTATATTCCCTTCCTTCATTGAGACGAGGAGTCTCCCCTGCAAATGCCGGCAGAATATATTCTGGCAATATCAATGAGACTGATGGGCCTATACTTTGCTGGGTTGCTTTTGTCCCTGTTTTTTAATATGGGTAATACCTCTTCTCCTAACCAGGAATCCAGTATTTCTGCTCCCTTTAATATGGCATTAAAGCTGTGAAATAAGATCACACCCCAAATTCCAGGTTCAGAGCGATAAAGGTCACCCGGGATTTTGTCAAGGCCTGGCGATTGACCCCATTGCGGAGTGGCATTTGCTCCCTGTGTTTTTTCCGTAATAAAAGTAAGTTGATCTATTTCCTGATCTGCAGCGGGGTACACAACAGGTGCTCGAGTAGTGTCGTTTGGACCTGCGTATAGTTGATCGAAGAGATCTTCCAACATCTGTGGCTGGATATGGAAGTTTTTCTCTGAGACTAGATTTTCCGACCCTTTACAAATCAAATAGCAAAATTGTTTACTGTTTTTGGCTTGCACCAGGACTGATAGTTCTCTCCAAAAACCTTTGTGCCAATTCTTTTTTGCCTCAATTTGGGTGTTTTTGCATACCTTCCTTTTCGTGGCAACCATAGTTCTTGAGCCTGCTTGAATAGCTCCCATCAGATTTTGTCGAGCTAGTTTACAGGACTAATTTTAGTCAAACCTAGCTCCTAAAAGAGCAAAGCACGAACGGCAGACATGTAGTTGCATGACACCGGGTAAATGTAAAAAAAATATGGCCGACCGCGATGGAGTGCATGTCGGATACAAGTAGTGGATTGGGCCCGGTCCGCGCTTCCCTTCGTACTTAGGGGAAGTTTTGAAGAAAAAGTTCTGAGATGGTAAAGTTTAGCTGGGCAAGGCTACAGGTGGTGTCCAAGGAGGAAGCGCTCTTGTCGGGGAGCCTCTGGACGAAGTCATGATAAAGATTTCCAAGATTTGACTTAGTATGTTTTTCAGAAATTGAAAGTCTCCATCAGAATAAGCCAGGAGGGTATAACTGGCAAGAGTTCCAGAAAGCTAAATACGCCTTTTGGTGAAGGACAGCTGAATAGAATTTTCTGCTGTGGAGAAGAACATATCGGGAGCTATTGCAGACAGGCGATGTACCTTGGGCAGATAGATGAGCAGGTTGGTCCCCATCCTCCCTCGTTCTCAGAGCAGTTTTTAGCCAAAAAATCTCCAAGTCCCAAGTTTGGGATTTTGGCTATCTGGGCATATTTAACACCACAGCCAGGGGTCCAGAACTGGAGGGGCACCAGATTGGGGTTGAGGACTCACTCTGGTTGGGACCAGGTTTGGGTTCAAGGTGGTGAGAACCAGTTAAGTCCCTGTGGCTCTGAACAGGAGCCCAGCATACTAGCCCTTGGAGTCACTCTGGTAGTCCTGGGTTCAGATAATGAAGCAGGGTACCAGCAGAAGGGGAGGCCTCGGAGTGTTCAAGGGAGGCTCCAGGCAAAAAAAAACCAGTCCTTATAGGCATAGCAAAGCAGGCAGTGTAATGGACAACAAATCAAGCCACAGAAGCAGCATGCAGTTCTCCGAGAGTCCTTCTGCAGGTCTCGAAAGGTAACTGAAGAGAGGGTCTGAGGGTTCTATTTTTATACTTGGTGCCTTCTATGAAGTAGAAGATGTTTTAAGAAGTGTTCCTTTGAAGTCATTCAAATGTCCAGACTCTCCTGCCCCGGCTACGGGAACAATGCAGTGGTAAAAAGCCCTTTGTGTGAAGGCAGAGTACAGCCAATTCAGTTACAAGTGGGGCTGTGTCCAGCTCCGCCCCCATCCTGCCAGCAGATGGTCCATTCAGGCCGACCTAATCCTTCAATTGTGTGACTCTATGGAAGGAATTCACAAACTCCAAATGCAACTACACCCAGTCATGAGACCAAGGACAGACTGCAGGCCTCAAATGAGAAAGGGCAGGAACATGCCACCTTTTTAAAGGGGTATTCACATTTGTTATTCACATTTGTAATTTATGATCTGACTTTACTATTAAAAATGATTTTTAATTTCAGTCTCAAAGATATCAAACATGAAGTGCTTATCTGTTCACAATCAAAAGTTAGTATTTATTAAATGTAATAAGGCAACCTAATGTTATCCTATGAGACAGGGACACCTTACAGTTGTGAAAAATAAATTTAAAACTTCACTGCCAGGACATCTAAAAATTGAAAATTCATGTACAATCGTTTAATTACAATGCACCCTGCCTTACGGGCTACCTAATGCCTACCTTAGGGGCTAAATAGATAATAAAAGGAAAGTTTAAGGCTGGGCCAGGGGGTTATATTGCTAAGTCGAACTGGCAGTTTAAATCTGCCTTTAGGCTGTAAAGGCAGGCCTGGGACATGTTTTAAGGGGCTATTTAAGTGGGTGGCACAATAAGTGCTGCAGGTCCACATGTAGCATTTAATTTACAGACCGTGGGTATATGATATAATACTCTACAATGGATCTATATGTAAATTAAATTTGCTAATTAGGTGCAAGCCAATTTGACCATGTTTAGGGGAGTGAGCACAAGCGCTTTAGCATGGGTTAGAAGTGGTAAGGAGTCCTAGGGCCAGCATAAACGCATTTCATAAAAAATGGAGGTAAAAAGCCAGAGGTTTGGGGGAAGACACTTTAAGGCTGACAGGTCTTATACAAGGCCCAAAATGTAATAGGGATCTTTAGCCACTGATGTCCTACAACCCCTGAAGTGGAGCCCTTTATTGGGAAACAAGTACCCCTTTTTTGCAGTGGTATCTTAGGTTAGTGAGGCAGAGCAGTCTAAGGCATTCTCACAGGAGGTGCTGTTTGCTAGAGACCCAGCATTCAGAAACGCAAGAAAGAAGACTCAATAAATTGCTTTCAAGTCATTGCTCTCTCTTTTAAAAAAGAAAGGTGCTTTATTTCATACACCACAAACTAATACCACAAATGTACAATTATTCCCACAATGGCAGGTAGAAATGCCTAGGGTAAAACCATTTAAAGGGCCTCACAATTAACAGGGGGCACTTTAAAGAAATGCCCAGTAGATAGGTAACCGCCTAAACATACAGGAGGCACCTCTAATGGTCTGTGCACCAGCAAGTCCGAAACATAAAAATCAAAATAACTCCTCATGTGCTTAGATCAATATAGTGGGTGAAGTCAATAAAAAAAAAGAGCAGTGATGGCTTTGGCAGGGTGTGACCTCAACAGTCAAAGACAACATTTTAAAATCAAACATAGTGCAGTCAATACTGAAGCCTTTCAGGATGGCATTACCTTTCTAGAACAGCCAACAATATGCACAATTATTCGCTGTTAATACTGTTACTGTTAATAAATAGTTCAATGTTCCGTACTGTGCAGTGTATGAGCCTTTCGTCTACATTTACACTTGCTGCAAAGCTGCCCGTGGGCTTACAAATAAAGGTCTTAGTACCCCAAAGCCATAAGACTAGGTTTCTTACTTTAAGGGACGGTCAAAATTAAACAAAACTCTTCTAGGGTCATGGTCTCAGAGTCCCTGGTGATGGTACAGAGAACATACAAGAGGGGCTCATTTGGAGGTTTGAGGAGGGCACCTGCTCTTCCTGGATAGAACTCAGCACAAAGCAACTCTTTTCTCAGTGCCCATGCCTTCCTCAGGCACTGTGGACCAAATATGCAATCTTGGAAAGGTTGCGTAATGGCCTCATGGTGCAAGCATTACAATAAGCTGTCATGGCCCTCTGAGCTGCCTTTGATGTGGCTGTGGGCTTTACACTAGTTCCCCTTTGGATTGTTTTTCTTAAATTGGAGTGTACCTGCTACTCCTTGGGAGCACCTGTGTTGTCATAGCCCAAAGGCGGCGCAGAAGCCTAAGCAAACATCAATCAGGTGGGTCCCCCTACTGACACAGATCGTAGAGCAGGAGTGAGAGTCTGCTTCTGTTGTTTCCGCTAGCAACCAGAAGTGGATTCGTATTGATATGCACTCCTTCCTACCCCAGACATGGGAACGGGAAGACGAAGAGAGAGTATGGCACATCACAGAGCATCCAGGGCTCATTCACTCACTGGAAGCCTTCCTATGCAGAGTGCAACAAGGATCTATACTATTCCTCCTCCTCCCGGGCACCCACTATGGGGAGAACCAAAAATCAGTTCATGGTATGCCTCATGCTGACCCACTATATGGTTGCCTTGGGGAACCCACTCTATCTAGGGCTGCCCAGGGGTATTTCCAGGAAACCTCTGAACATATTAAGCTTCTCTGGGCCCAGTATTTTTACTGATTCTGCCCCGGAACAGCCTAATCCCCCCAAAAAACATCTTGGGCACTTTTTGCCATATTTAATGTTGTTTTAGTGTTCTGATTTAAGCGTTTGCTCTTTAAAATCCTGCAATTTTCCTTGAGCCGATATTTACAACTGTTTTCCCTCTGAAAATGGAGAACTCAAGGTGTGCCATCCTGCCCTTTTGGCTCCTCATACACTTCATGTAAGACTCCTTGGCTGTATCCAGGACCTGCTCCTCTCCTGGGACTTCTCTTTGTTTCCTCGGCCTAGCCATCAAGTAAACCACAGCCAGTGGCTTGTTTGGGTCCTTAGCATTGACATGGGACCTCAGTGACCACACCCCATTTATTATCAGTGGCAGGTACTGCACAAGCATACACGTACACTACTCTAAACTAATAGCAGCCTTGCTGTCAGATTTAATGGTATCCAGTGATAGTAATTTTCATATTTTCGATAATAATTATTATATGTTACATAATTTGATGGAGAAAGGATATAGTGTGTATACTCAAATTCATTCAATAAAAAAACCAATCCCAGATTAATATTTAATACACCTATAGTGCTTACAAAATGGTATTTCACAAGATAAGAAGTCTCAGGTGGCCCTTTAAAACATCAAGAAAACTGATTTTAGACCTAAGCCTAAAATTTGGTGTATACTCAATGGAGAACTGAATATATTGTCTGCAATGCCTCAATAATCAACATATACACATTAGGTTTAAAAATGTTATCTAGGTATGTTATTTGCTAGTATTTAAGTTTAGGATATTTTCTAATGTCATCTATTGCCCAACTCATCGATATTAAGACCTGGACCTGTATCCTACGTATTTACTCTATAAACCAGCTGCTTCTTCTCCCTCTACATTCCTTCTCACCAACCCTACACCTTGGCAAGAAAAACTCTAAAATATGCATTGAAATATTCCTAGCAAATCTAGAATGAAATCAGCAGGAGCAGAATACCGCCACCCTCCTGAGGCTCAGCCGGGAGATAGATTTAGATTTTGTTTTGCTCATTTGCACATTGAATTTTAAAACTGTTGTAATTGTTTTAACAATACTTGCACCTACCTGACTAACCCCTGCCTGAAAGCGTCCCCAGCAGCTGTTCAGCGCTGAGAGGGAGAGAGAGCAGGAGGCTTGTCAGGCGCCATTAACCTCGCGGAGGCGAAGGCCACGCCCCCCCCCCGAGGCCACGCCCCCTTCCCGGTGTATATATAGAGCGCTGATCCACGAGCGCACTAGAATACCGCCACCCTCCTGAGGCTCAGCCGGGAGATAGATTTAGATTTTGTTTTGCTCATTTGCACATTGAATTTTAAAACTGTTGTAATTGTTTTAACAATACTTGCACCTACCTGACTAACCCCTGCCTGAAAGCGTCCCCAGCAGCTGTTCAGCGCTGAGAGGGAGAGAGAGCAGGAGGCCTGTCAGGCGCCATTAACCTCGCGGAGGCGAAGGCCACGCCCCCCCCGAGGCCACGCCCCCTTCCCGGTGTATATATAGAGCGCTGATCCACGAGCGCACTAGAATACCGCCACCCTCCTGAGGCTCAGCCGGGAGATAGATTTAGATTTTGTTTTGCTCATTTGCACATTGAATTTTAAAACTGTTGTAATTGTTTTAACAATACTTGCACCTACCTGACTAACCCCTGCCTGAAAGCGTCCCCAGCAGCTGTTCAGCGCTGAGAGGGAGAGAGAGCAGGAGGCTTGTCAGGCGCCATTAACCTCGCGGAGGCGAAGGCCACGCCCCCTTGCCTCCCCATAACAATGTGCATTTACCGGAAGCGCAGCGGACGAGCGCAGCGGGCGCGACGATTGCAAGCTCGTCTGCGCTCGTCCGCGCCGAGTCCGTGCCCAGGGCCAGCACCCCTGCTTCACGGCTCTCGGCCCCCATTCTCCTTAGCGTAGACACCCTCCATAGCCTCAGGGGCACCACCAACAGATTGTGTCAGCATAGCTACCAAGCAGACAATTTACCATCTGTCTGCCCCAAATGCCACTCACGCCTTAAACCGAAAGTGTCATCTGAACTGCTATATGACTTCCGCATGTTCCTACTGAACTGCCGCTCCCTCCCAAAACACAAAGAGGAGATTGCGCTTCTTCTCGAAGAACATACGCCAGATATATTATTTTTAACAGAAACCTGGCTTTCCCCTGGCGCGGAGCCAGCGGTTATAGACGCCCTCCCACCAGGTTTCCTAATTTCACGGCTAGACCGCCCAGAAGGTAGAGGAGGAGGCCTAGCGATAATCCACAAACAGCAACTCCACTGTCGAATGGTTCCTGAAACCATTCTGGACTGTGAAAGTCTCTCTTTCAATATTGAACTAACACCTAACAAGTGCCTTTCTGGCTCCCTTATTTACCGCCCCCCAGGCCCCCCTAAGCAGTTTCACGTCAGCCTCCCTTCAAGCGTGGCCGAGCGCTTATATGCCACGTCCAACTTCATCCTGCTAGGAGACTTTAATTTTCATTTCGAGTCAACAGCAGATCTCACGGCGTCAATCTTAACAGATGACCTTGCGGCCCTACGACTCACTCAACGAGTCATATCCCCCACTCATGAAAAAGGCCATTTGCTGGACCCGGTCTTCAGCAACTGTCATGACCTTCTAACCAGCTCTCCTATTCCCTTGCCCTGGACGGATCACTTCCTTATTCCCATTAGTTGGTCCGCGCCCAAACCCCCTGAACCCCTACCCACTACGAGAATCATGAGAGCTTGGTCTCGCTTAGCAGTCGACAACTGGACTAGTAAACTCACAGAGAATCTACCCCTGATTGAAGATAAACCTGGCATAGCAAACCAAGCATATACCAACTGGATTACTAATTCGCTTGACGTCGTTCTCCCTAAAAAGGAAATTACGTTCAAACGCTCGCATAAAACAGCTCCATGGTATACAGATGTTCTCAGAGAGAAGAAGCGTCTCTGCAGGAAATCAGAAAGGCACTGGCGCTCTGACTACTCCGCAGTCAAAAGAACCCTATATCGCGAAAGCATCAGTGAATACAAATCACTGATAAAAGCAGCCCAGGCCACATATTTCTCAGAGAAAATCCTGCATGCCAAATCTAGACCTAAAGAAATCTTCCAGATCATTAAACAACTATCCAAACAATCGCCATGTCTGCAGGCGGATAAGACATCCTCCCATTGTAACAATGTTGCCGAATTCTTTCATCAGAAAATCAGCTCCATCTATTCTGCTTTCTCGCCGGAAAATTCCACCCTCTCAGTCACTCCCCCTCTCCCCACAGTCTCCCCGCCCAGCCCACACCTACCTATGCTAAACCACTTCCCCCTTCTGGACTTAGCATCTCTCGAGCCCTTAGCACGGAAAGTAAAATCCGGGTCTCCGAATGACCCAGCCCCTCCAGACATAATAATGGCTGCCGCACACACGACTCTCCCCATCATAAGGGAGGTCTTAAATACCTCCATCTCCTCCGGTACGGTCCCAATAGCGTGGAAGCGGGCTATGGTCAGAGCCCTGCTGAAAAAGCCTAACCTGTACTCCGCCGACCTGAGCAATTATCGCCCCATATCACTGCTCCCATGGCTAAGCAAGATCCTGGAGAAACATATAAACCAACAACTAATAAACTTCCTAGAAGCTCATCATCTACTGGACCCAACTCAAACAGGCTTTAGACCGAAACACGGGACCGAGACCGCTCTCCTCATGGTCACCGAAGAAGCTAGACATATTCTGGATCAGGGAGGATCAGTGGCAGTGATCCTCCTTGACCTCAGCGCGGCCTTTGATACGGTCAGCCACAACACCCTGCTGTATCGTATGTCCCAGGTCGGCATTAAGGACAAAGCCTGGTCCTGGTTCCAGTCATTCTTAGAGGATAGGTCCTTCCGCGTGTTTGACGGTGAGTCTGTCTCCACTAGCAGGCCCCTGAAATGTGGAGTCCCCCAGGGTTCCTCTCTAAGCCCTGCACTCTTTAACCTGTACATGAGGCCACTGGCGGATGTCGTCCGTCCTTTTGGGATTAAGATCATCTCCTACGCGGACGACACACAGCTAGTGGTCTCCCTGACGCAGGTTGCCAATTCTTCAACACAGGGCAGGCTTAGAGAGTGCCTGGAGGAAGAGAAAACCTGGATGTCCCGCTCATCTTTAAAATTAAATGGAGACAAAACCGAGCTGATGCTCCTCGGGCCCCCAGACCTCAGTCTCCCCACCTCCATGTGGCCACCTAGTCTGGGCCCTCCACCTACCCCTAAAAATAGCATCAAGAGCCTCGGAGTCTGGCTTGACAGATCTCTGTCCTTTAGTACGCAGGCCACAAAACTCTCAGCAACTTGCTTCGGCATCATGAGGATGCTGAGGAGAATCCTTCCTCTCCTTCCTATGGAGGCCAGACAAACAGCTGTCCAAGGTCTAATCCAGTCGCGCCTCGATTTTAATAATGTACTTTACCTCGGGGCCCCGGAATACACTCTGAGCAGGCTTCAGATGGCCCAGAACTGCGCAGCCCGCATCCTACTCAACATTCCTCGCAGACAGTCAGCTAGGGCCGGACTGATAACCCTTCACTGGCTTCCAGTGCGCCAGAGAGTTATGTTCAAGGCCATGTGCATAGCTCATCAGTCCTTCTGGAACACTGGCCCCAGTATCACTCAAGATCTAATAACCCACTACACACCCAACAGAAGTCTACGCTCGAGTCAGACCTTCCGGGCAATAGTTCCCAGGATAAAGAGATCCAGATCCGG
This sequence comes from Triturus cristatus, assembly GCF_964204655.1. Lineage (NCBI taxonomy): Eukaryota > Metazoa > Chordata > Amphibia > Caudata > Salamandridae > Triturus > Triturus cristatus. The sequence goes on along the minus strand of NC_140595.1, from coordinate 399,387,058 downwards.
AGGCAGGTCTTTCTCACATAACGCCGCGAGGGCCTGGAACGCCCTTCCGCTGCATCTTAGAGCCAACCCTAACCTTCTAGCCTTCCGTAAACAGCTGAAAACCTTTTTATTTCACCCAATCTAACCTACCCCCCCTTCTCCCCACGGGTGCCTCAGTCTGGTCTTACGGTATTCTTAGCGCTTGCACGCCTCCGGGCAGCAATTCGCGCTCTACAAATGCACATCCAATCCAATCCAATCCAATCCAACACTAATATTTGTTTTATATCTTTGGTTGTTTGAATGGCCACACCGGTCTACACGAAAAAAGACATGTTAGGGCTTTGTGGAAACTACATAATCACAAAGTATCCAATTTACATTGTACTGAAGGAAATTCTTTGCCTGAGGATGGCAGACCTCTACTCCCACTTGTGCTGCATTTAATCTACATCCTGGCAGGCCCATGTACTATTGTGAATCTCATTAAACAGATTATTTGTTATCATAACTATTAAGAGCTACATGACCTAATCATCTCTGTCAAATGCCATGCTCTCTGAGGAGTTGAATCTTGGCATGGAAGTTTGGTCAGTAAGTAATTGGAACTTAATGGCTGCACAATAGGTTTTGAAACAGATAGTACAGGAGTTTGGAGATCTAGTCTGTATGCAGAACCCACAATTAAATACTTATTTTTGTGTGTGTGTGTGTGTGTGTGTGTGTGTGTGTGGTGGGTGTGCGTTGTTTTCTTTGCCACATCCCCATATATTTAATAACAAGATGATTTCCTCCCCAGGTCAGAGCATAAAAATCTGTTGATTATGATACGGCCAGTCCTGCCATGAGGAAGCCCCGCCACGTTGTAGTGGACAAATGCAGATGCCAGCCGGCGTGCAGCTGTTCAGGGACAGGAAGTACGCGGTGAAAGTTCTACTGTGCAGCTTTGATTAACGGGACACTCTGCTAACCCACTGGGGTTTTATTTTTCTTTGATGTGGAAGCGCACACACTACTCACATGAGAACGATTACCCAGCACTACAGAGACCAACAGGCAGTGCGACTGTCTACGCCCACTGGGGCGGGTCTCATGAACTACATCATGTGTTTGAAGTGGTGCGAATGACAAATGGATTTTGCCCAAGATTAAGTGCGTGGAAACACAAAACGCGTCGGGCGCAATGAACATCAGGGAAGTGTTCTGTCTTCAAAGCTGTAGCTTTCTCGTATTAAAGCGTGAAAACGTACCTTCCTGTGTGTTGGCTTCCTTGAGGGGACACTCTTTTTGTTGTGGATATATATACATATTATTGTCAGTCGTCAGTAGGTAGTTATAGTTAGGGGCCTGTTTCCATAGGGAAGACATTTTTGGTTTTGCCAAACACTTTGGCGCCGTATGATGAATCCTTAATACATTTTTTAAAGTAGTACCCACCTGAGTTCAGCTGCTGTCTGGAAAGTTACATGTTGCTTCGTCAAGTGAGAGCCAAGAGAAAAGGGGATCCCAAAATGTGTTTTCCCTATCCAATTCCCCATAGGGATTTTAGACACGCCTACAGCTCGAACCGCGGGAAGGAATTGCACCAAATGTGGCAGAAAGCTAGTAGAAAGTTGGGGCCGCTATTTTATATAACGGGACACGGTCCCGGGGGCTGAAAAAAATCTAAAAAGTATTAGAAGGGGTCAGGGTAGAGGTACCCTGACCCCATGGGTGCACTGTAGGATGCTCTAAGGGACCCCTTATGGGCCACAAAATGCCCAAAACTATTTTTTACCCACGGGAAAAGATTTGCAACTTCTGCGATGCTCAGCGCAACTCCCTGTGTACAATGGCAGCACCTTTGCGAATATGCAGGTTATGCCCGCCATTTTAAGTAACTGGACATGGTTCTGGGGGGGGGGGGGGGGGGGGCGGAAAAAAAATCTACAAAGTACTGGAAGGGGCCAAGGTAGAAGTGCCCTGACCCTATTAGTGTAATGTAGGGGTCTTTGAGGGACCCCTTGTGGGCAACAAAATACCCCAAAACTATTTTGTTTTTACGTGGAAAAATGTGCGAACCCACCACGACACTCAACGCAGCCCCTGTGTACCACCGCTATGAATTACAACCAACAAAATGTAAAATAAATACACTCACTTAGGCACTAGTATACCCATTCACAGACTCAATCTGACACTTTCAGACCCACTGATAGACCTACTCACACACTCACAAACCCACTTAAAGCCCCTTTCATACACTCATGCACCCACTCACAAATTCAATCAGACACTCGCACCCACGCACACACCCTCCCAGATACACATACTCACATATCTACTTAGACACTCATGTACCCACTCACAGTCTCAGACACCCATACACTGACTCAGATGCTCACACACACATTCAGACCCACTTAGACACACACACATAGTCACAGATCCACTCACACACCCACTCAGTCACTCACACGCCCACTCAGTCACTCACACACCTACTCAGAAACATACGCTCCCCCTCTCTAATCCACTCAGACACTCATGCACCCTCTCACAGACCCACACAGGCACTCACATATGCAATCAGAGACCCATACATGCACTCACACACCCACTCAGACACTGACACACTCACTCAGAGACACACTCAGACACTCCCACACATACTCATTAACCCATTCCCACTCACTCCAACTCACAGACCCATTCACACTCACACACCAACTCAGACACATTCACACATTCTCATACCCACTCACTCACACACCCACTCAGATACTCATATACCCACTCACAGACCCACTAAGACACTCTCGCACCTAGTCCTAGACCCATTCATAAAGTCTCACACCCACTCACAGACCCACTGACATACCCAATGAGGCACTTATGCACCCACCCACAGACACTCACACACCCACTCAGACAACTCATGTACCCACTAAGGCACTCACACACCTAGTCACAAACCCATTCACACCCACACCAAATCAGACACTCTCACACCCACTCACAGACCCACACAGACAGTCACAGACCTACTCACAGACCCACGCAGACTGTCACAGAGCCACTCAGCTGATTCCCAACAGATTTGCAACTTCAAATTAAAAATTAAATAAGGGATCAAAAAAGAAAATGAACAAGTGTTTGAGAAAAGGGATGGCTCTTAGAAGAGCCTTTGTGTTGATTGTGGGTAGAAGAAAAGTACACATAAAACAGGATGCATTCTTTCAAGTTAAGGACCACCCTATTGCCTTTCTCTGTGAAATAAGCTCTGTCATCTCTATATATACTGTTGATGTCATAGTGTAAATTGTTGTTGTATATGGAGCACACATTGAGGTCTCGGAGGAATCCAGAAATAGTTGTATTGACATGTTTCCTGGCTTTGTCTATCTGTGGACAGAATTAGTTTGACCATTTCCATTTCTGCCCCTGTCAAATGTTAGAGCGCACCAAAGCAGTGTGAGGGAAGAGTGCCATTAATTGACCAAAGTTATCCTTTATTAGGATTTCCAGTTCTATCCCTGTCAGTGTGCCTAGGTCATTGCCACCACAGTACACAATCGCGAGATGTGGATGTTGGCAACCCACCATACTTTCATCCAAAGGCAGCAACTGATGCCACTTTAACCATCTCTACCCATCCCAAGTAATGTCCACATTTGGCAAACCCATGTCTGTGTCAATGCCACTTTTTCTAGCATACTCTGACCCAAAACACAAAGCTATGACCCACAATCCATAGTCTAACCATTTTAAAGGCAAGGAGCAGTAGCACACAGGAGAAGGCTTGAGATAGCTGAGCCAGTGTTCAAAATGAAAGGCAGTTAAAATGGAGAACAGGACCTACTTTAACAAAACATATTTTATTTGATGGTGCAAATATGCAAGTAGGTAACATTAGGTGGCAATTTTAAAGGAAAAGCAAGTAGATCTGTGATTGGCACCAGAAAATGTAAAAAATAAAAATAAATGATATGCTATATTGGTGTCACGTATCCCAAAGGGGGGAGGGGGGGAATACTTTTCTCCAAAGTAAGCGCTCAGACACTCTGTAATACTTATAGGTTCTGTTTTGTTTTTAAGTCTTATTGTGGACCACAAGGAAAGTCCGGTTTGCGGGAGCTGCTCCGGTTTTTCACCAGTTCAAGGAAGGTCGGGGGTAGGGATTCCCACTCGGAGTTCCGTGGTCGTCCAGGCAGTCGGAGGGAAACAAAACACACAAAAAAAACAAGCAACGGGTCAGTGGATAATAGTTAAGATACCTGATTACAGGGAGGGGAGAGTGAGGGACTACTGAGCGCCGTGACCACGTGGAAACCAGAAGTGAAATGTCAAGCGGTGTCCACCCCACAGAGCTACCCGTTCCCTCCCCATGATTTAGTGAGCCCCTGTAGACGATGACGTACCTGCTCCAGCCACTCTTCTCCTGGAGTGTGGAGGGGCGAAGTGCGGTGTAGTTGGCCTCCGGGCGTATCTCTGCTTTCAGGGACCTTTGTGGGACTTCAGGATCACCAGCAGCCAGGCAAACTCCAGAGGGCTTCTTAGGCGTCTTCTTCTCATCCTCGTTCGTTCCCGTCTGCTCCTCGGTGTGCGCACCTGCACTCCCAGCTACTTCCTTCTTCTTCTCGGCATCTTCCTCTGATAGGAAGGTCGAGGCTGACATCACGCCTCCAGACTCCTCCTCTCGTCCTCTCCAAGGGAAATTAAAGGGACCGTCCTCGTCCCGCACCTGGAGCAGCAGGACATCGGTGTCAGTGAAAGTCTGAGAGTCCTGTTCCCCGGTGTCCTCTTGACACACCCCACACCCAGGATTTCCCCGATCGGGGGGAAGAGGAAAACGGGAGAGAAAAACAGCGTTTCCCTGCTTGGAGCCCTTACGGTGACAGACTTCAAATTGGAAAGGTTGCAGTGCCAAAAACCACCAGAGCACCCGGTCGTTACAATCCTTATTTCTTTGGAGCCAAGTCAGAGGAGCATGGTCGGTATACAACAAAAAGGGTCTACCTTCAAGGTAATACCAAAGCTTCTTCATACTCCATTTAACCACCTGGCACTCTTTTTCGATAGTAGGATAGACCCGTTCTCTAGGAAAGAGTTTTCTGCTGGTGTAGAGGACTGGTCTTTCTAAGCCCTCGATGTCATGCTGGGAGAGAACCACACCTATACCCACCCCGGATGCATCTATCTGAAGAATAAAAGGCTTCCAAATATCAGGTGTCAGCAACACAGGTGAGGTGGTCAGGGCTGTTTTCAAGGTTTGGAAGGCCACAAACTCCAGGGTCGAGGGGGAGTGGATCTGTGAGGCGGTGGCTATCTTTTTCAAAAGGTCTGTGAGGGGAGCTGCAATGTCTGCAAATTGTGGGATGAAGCGCCGGTAATACCCCACTAAGCCCAAAAAGGCTCGGAGTTCACGTTTGGTGATGGGAAAAGGGGTTTCCTGTATGGCCTTCACTTTCTCTGTTTGAGGTTTTATCAAGCTCTTCCCCAACACATATCCAAGGTATTTCACCTTCTGAAAGGAAAACCTGGACTTCTTTGCGTTGATGTGCGGCTCTGAGCTCTGAAAAGATAGCCCCCAGATGAGTCATATGTTCCTACCATGTTTTGCTGTACACCACAATGTCATCTAGGTAGGCTTAGGAGCAGGTCATATGTCGGGGTAAGAGAGTATCCATCAGCCTCTGGAAAATGGCCGGAGCCCCTTGTAACCCGAAAGGATGGATGGTGAAATGGTATAGACCGTCCGGTGTGGAGAAAGCTGTTTTTTCTTGATCCTAGGGATTCAGGGGAATCTGACAATAGCCTTTGGTGAGGTCGATAGTAGAGATGTACCGGGCCTCACCAAGGCGTTCTATCAATTCATCCACCCTGGGAAGGGGATAACCATCCTGTTTTGATATGCGGTTCACTGCTCTAAAGTCGATACAGAACCGGATACTGCCATCCGGTTTCGGTATCAGCACAATAGGGGAGCACCAGTTGCTACGGGAGGGAACTATTACCCCGGACTCTAGCATCTGTTTCACCTCCTTCTGGAGGGCCAGACGACGTGCTTCTGGGACCCTATAGGGTCGTTGTTTCACCGCGACACCCTCTTGGGTGGGGAGGGAATGCATGGCCAGAAGTGTTCTTCCGGGCTGGTTAGAGAATATAACCCTAAAGGAATGAAGTAGGGTGTGTATCCCCTTCTTGTGGTTCTCTGTCAGCTCATCATTGATTATGGTTGATTCGACAGTGTGCGATCGGGTTTCCAGAGTGGAGACCGTATGGGCTTTTTTTGATGGAGGGCCCAGCCACTTTTTAAGAAGATTTATATGATACATCTGGGTCTTGGTTGACGAAAGGCCCAAAATATAATTGGTTATACCTATTTTCCTCAGTATTGGAAAAGGGTCTTGCCACTCCTTTCTTAGTTTGTGAGTGGAAGAGGGAAGCAATACCAATGCCCAATTGCCTACTCTCAACTCTCTCAAGCGTTTGCCCTTGACGTAGAAATGTGTTTTTTTTTCTAGAGCCTTCTCGAGGGATTTATGGGCCAGGGCTCTCAGTTTATTAAGGCAAGCTTTAATTTGGTTGGCATAATCCAACAAGGTCTGAGCTTCATTGGCACCGTCCTTTTCCTAACTTTCTTTGGTGATTTCCAGAAGCGTACGTGGTTTCCTCCCAAAGAGGAGTTCAAATGGGGACGCACCCAGGCTACAATGTACTTGACTTCTGACAACGAATAGGGCCAAGGGGAGGAGTTGGTCCCAGTTCTTCCCATCTCCTGTTAGGAGTTTCTTAAGGGTGAGCTTGAGATTGCCATTGTAGCGTTCTACAAGGCCATCAGTCTGGAGGTAATACACAGATGTTTTTATGTGTCTGATGTTTAGCTGCCTACAGACTTGTTTCATTAGCTTTGATACGAAGAGGTTCCCTGATCTGTTATTATGTCACGGGGAAAACACATCTTAGAGAACACCTCTATGAGTCTCTGTGCTATGGTGGTGGTTGCAGAGCGTAAGGGATGGGCTTCTGGATATCTGGTTGAGTAGTCAACTATCACGAGGACATATTGATAACACCTGGTGGATTTGAGGAGGGGTCCTATAAGGTCCATAGCAACCCAGTCAAAAGGTTTGCCAATGATAGGAAGAGGGTTTAAGGGTGCTTTTGGAGACGTATAAGGGTTCCTTTTTTGACAGATTGTACACTCCTGGCAGTATTTCCGTATCTGAGCGTGGACCCCTGGCCAGAAGAAATTCCAGAGTATGGACTGTAATGTCTTTTCTGCCCCACAATGACCTGCAAGGAGATGGGAATGCGCAAAGAACAGGATTTGGTCCCTGAAACCCGTGGGCACTAGCAGCTGGGGTTCTTCACCCTCCTTGCTCACTCTATATAGAAGGTCCTTTTCCTCAATAAAGCAAGAATATACGCTTTTTGGGGAATTAAGGGCGTCTTTGGCGCTTTGACATGCATTAATGAGGCTACTATCATTGAGCTGGGCGGTTCTAAAGTGAGTGTCTATGGCCCAAGGTTTGGAGGTCAAAAGGCTGTTGTGGGGGTGTTGTATGGTTGAGCTATTCTTGTGGTTCTCAAATAGTAGACCGGAAAACCAGGGGTTGTCTATGCCTATGATGAGAGGCTCAGGAAGGTATGGTAGGGCCCTTACGACAGTCACGATTTCTAGACCCTGATCAGTTTGTAGTCTTATTTTGGCTAGTGGGTAGTTCTTAATGTCACCATGTACACATCTAATGCTGACAAACTTCCCGGGTAATAAAGAGAATGGGGGAACAAGCTCACGCCTTACAACTGAATGCCTAAAACCGGAGTCCAGGAGGGCGGTTATATGGTGGTTATCCAAACCCAAACTCACGTAGTAAACTGGACCAGTCTCCTGGGCGTACATTATGGAGAGGGGCAGGTAACTGACATCCATAGGTTCCTCTTCTGTTTTTTCTTACTTCTTCCTGAAGAACTTGGTGATATGCCCCAACTCTGCGCACTCGAAACACTGGGGACCAGAGGAAGGAAGGGCTTCTAGTCGTCCTGATCGCGGTCTCGGGGGCTCAAAGGGGGTTTTGACTATTTTTTTTTGTTTCTTCCACTTTGTAGGGGTCTCATGCTTTTCTCAGGCTCCTTTATAAGACTCCGGTTCTGTGCCCTGGTGTAGGATGTGGCCATTTCCACTGCATGCTCGAAAGTCAGACCTGCATGTTGGTGCAGCCACCTCTGTGTCCCATATGGTAATACCTCTAGATATTATTCGAGATAGATTTTTTTTCCATGATCTCTTCCAGAGTGAACTCCAGAGGTTTGAGCCAACAATCTGCATCGTCTTTTATTTTATAGAAAAGTGTCTTTGGGGTTTTCCTGTCGCACCCGCTCTTGTCGCAACCTAAGGCGGTGTGACTCGTCATCGGCCCCAGTCGGTCAAGTATAAATTGTTTCACGTGCCCATAAGCGGCGGTACTATCCCAGTTGGCTAGCTAATAAGCCGACTGTGCTTCTCCAGCGAGTAATGGCGCTAGGTAGAAAGGCCAACGGTCTGCAGGCCAAGTGCTGGCCGTTGCAGCCCATTCGAAATTCAGGAAGAAAGAGACTGGATCATCCCCGGGGACATATTTCTCGAGCGGTATCACCGTTCCGGGCAGTGCAGGAGCTCTTCCTTGCCCCAAAGCCTGTATGAGCTGTGATTGTCCTTCTGCCATCATCGTCACGTTTTCCGCATGTGTTTGTATCGCTGAGGTAAACACCGCCCGATCCATTTCGGCCTGGTTGGCGTTCTTTTCCATTACCCATTCTAGTTTACTCTGTGCTTCCCTCATCTGAGCTATAATTTGTTCCATCTTGTTTCAGATGGAGGCTGCCCGCATTCTCCACCACTTTGTCGCGTATCCACTAAGGGGGGGGGGGGGGGAATACTTTTCTCCAAAGTAAGCGCTCAGACACTCTGTAATACTTATAGGTTCTGTTTATTTTGTTTTTAAGTCTTATTATGGAACACAAGGAAAGTCCGGTTTGCAGGAGCTGCTCCTGTTTTTCACCGGTTTAAGGAAGGTCGGGGGGAGGGATTCCCACTCGGAGTTCTGTGGTCGTCCAGACAGTTGGGGGGGAAACAAAACACACAAAAAAACAAGCCACGGGTCAGTGGACAATATTTAAGATACCTGATTATAGGGAGGGGACAGTGAAGGACCACTGAGCGCCGTCACCACATGGAAACCAGAAGAGAAACGTCAAGTGGTGTCTACACCACAGAGCTACCCGTTCCCTCCCCGTGATTTAGTGAGCCCCTGTAGATGATGATGTACCTGCTCCAGCCACCATCCTCCTGGAGTGTGGCGGGGCGAAACATGGTGCAGTTGGCCTCCGGACATATCTCCGCTTTAAGGGACCGTCGGTGGGACTTCAGGATCACCAGCAGCCGGGCGAACTCCAGAGGGCTTCTTAGGCGTCTTCGTCTCTTCCTCGTTCGTTCCCATCAGCTCCTCAGCGTACGTGCCTGCACTCCCGGCTACTTCCTTCTTCTTCTCGGCGTCTTCCTTTGATAGGAAGGTCGAGGCTGATGTCACGCCTCCACACTCCTCCTCTCGTCCTCTCCAAGGGAAATTAAAGGGACCGTCCTCGTCCTGCACCTGGAGCAGCAGGACATCAGTGTCAGTGAAAGTCCGAGAGTCCTGTTCCCCGGCAATTGGATATGCTTATATTCCCAAAAACCCAACCACATCTGCTACAGTTGAATTTGAAGCTAGTAAGTATGCTGCCTATAGAATGCGTTGTGAACTTTGACCTACTGGTACAAAAGAGTGTTCCAAAGGGGGTTGCTATGGAAACTGAGTTGAAAGAGTGTTGTGGGAAGGGTTCTAAAAACACTGTATTTGAAAGTGAAATAGAGAGTGGTTTAGACACATTGCTCATGATGGAGTACTTATTTCCTAATTCAGTACTATCTTACAAAGTAAAGTATGGAGGCAAAGTATTATACAGTACCATGTTAAATGTTTTTATGGACTCTTGTATAGATTTGTGAACCCTTCACGAAGTTACAGAGGAGTTGCGCTAATCTACCCACAGACACTATCAGATTGGGCTTCTTAACAAAAGTTCAAGAAAGGGTTAATAAACAGGGACCATTGAGAAGTGGAATAAAAATTAAATATAAAATGCAGGTTCTGATTTGCTAAGTACGACAGTATCGCTGAGAGCAGGGTGGGGAAGTTTGCCACTATTGGTTCTTTTCTACTGAGAGTGGTATACCATTCTTGAACTACGGACTTCAGACTTTGGCTCACATAAGATTGCAAGTGATACTGAGTTAAAAATTGAAGAACGGCAAAGAGATTTCACAGGTATGTTATTACTGATGTTCTTTCAAAAAAAATATATGTCTATACTGAGTTATAAAGTTTTAGTGCTAGGTCGAGTTGGCATTTAACACTCCTTGCCAAGCCTTAAACATGTCTTCAAGTACATATAAGTCACCCCTAAGGTAGGCTAAAGGGCAGGGTCCTATGCGCCTTGAAGGTAAGACATGTACTTTGAAGTCTTAGTAAAGCACATGTGCACTTCCAGACCCATCCGCCCAGTTAAACATCCAGTCTCCCATCCATACTAAAACTCACATATCTAGTTACAAAAGAATAGAGCCAATCCCCCACCCAGTCAGACAGATACAGAGGCACTTACATATTCAATCACACACCCACACAGCACGTATGTACCCAGCAGTAAGTGACCAAGTTGTAAACACAGTTTAATACCCCAATACTCAATAATAAAGCCAGTAAGTAATCTATACAGGTAGTTACATACACATATGCTGACCCATAGAGATACTAAGACAGCCAGTCATATAGCGAAATAGTTATTTACACATCCAGGGACACACCTAGAGAGGGACCGATCTGCTTATTTAGATGAGCACTCAAGCACTAATACTCCAGGTCACTTATCCAGACAAGTAGGCCTTGAAACATGCGTTGGGCCAGCTACCGCAGAGCCTGTGTGCTGTTTAACTGCGAGATTGAGTTGGCATCCAGCACTCGTAGGCAAGTCTTAAACTTTCCTTCTACTACATAAAAGTTACCCAAATGTAGCCTGTAGATGGGACATATGGCAGGGTGCTTAAAAGGTTACACATATAGTCAAGCTCAATGAGTCACATGTGCACTTCCAGGTCCATAGGCCCAGTTAAACATACAGTCTCCCACCATTATTGCAACACACATACCTAGTTACAAAAGCATAGAGCCAATCACCCACCCAGACAGAGGCACTTACACATTGAGTCACACATCCACACAGCACTTATGTATCCCGCAGTAAGAGACCCAGCTGTTCACACAGATACATATTTCAACATGTGGCAGAGGAGCGTTGCCCCACTGCTTCAATTGTAAGCTGAATACAAAAAATAAAATGATAACGTTTGATGTTATCATTCTTTTTTTTTGTATTCATCTTGCAGCTGAAGCCAGGTGGGCGGGGCTGGGCTCCCCGCTCCACGGTGGGAGGAGTAGTGACAGCACCTGAAGTGCGGATGATGGTTTGGCTAGGCTGACTTGGGCTGGCCAAACCGTCATGTGCACTCTGCATGTTCTCCATCCAGGCTGCATTACAGCCTAGGTGGAGAACATGCAGAGACTGCCAGCCCCTGTCTGAGCACCGAACCATGGCGCTGAGACCAATTGTAATGCTGCTGTAAATCCGGTTTGGGATTGGTCAGGGGATTCTGGTAGGCTGTGTGCTTCCTTCCGAGTGCAGACAGGAGGAAGAAGAGGTGGCTATCTGCAGTATAAAGGTAAGTGCTTTTACATTTGTTTTATTATTTCCCAACCCCTCCCTCAGCCCCCCGCCTCACCCCCCCTGCTTGGTAGCAGCGGTTACTGAAAACAACACTCAGTAAAACGGCTAGTAAGCAATCTATACAGCCAGTTACATAAACATTTACAGACCCCACTGAGATACTAAGACAACCTGTCATATAGTGACACAGTTACTTACAATTCCAATGATACACCAAGAGAGGGACCGATGCACTAATTTAGATATGTACGCAAGTACTGATACTCCTAGTTCCCCATCCAGATAATTAGCCCTTGAAACATGAATCAGGCTTGCAACTGCAGAGCCTGTGCATGCAGTTTTACTGCATTACAACAACAAGAGGTATGCAGTTCCTAGAGAGTATAGAGCAGGAAAGAAGAGGACTGGTCAGTATAGGGTAATGTCCAAAAAGGGGGAGGAGGCGTCTCTTTCTGTTTTACTGCCAGGTCAAATTGGCACTTAAAACTCCTTCCGAAATCTTGACCTTTCCTTCTACTACATATAAGTTACCACTAAGGTAGGCTACAGTTAGGCCATGAGGCAGGGTGGTATGTGGTTATAATTAAAAGATGTGGTTTGAGAGGGAGTAGAGCTGTTACGTTAATTACCTCTGAGAAATGAAACACTGAGGTAATCAATTTTGTAGGGAATGTAGTTGCTTGAAAAATATGATTTGACAGTATTTATTGTCAAATTAAATGTATACTGTATTTTTTTCCGAAATATCTACTTGAAAACGAAAAAAAAATACGATGACAAGAACGGAAGAGAGGATAAACAAAACAGTAGAAACAGTACTACCAGCAAAAAACTGACATAAAAAAAGATGATGAACAAACTGTAGTGGGGGCAAACATTGCTGGTTAGAGAACTAAGAAGCTTCTTAAAACAGCATTTAGAAAAATTGAAAATATGGAACAAGAGATTTATAAAAGGAAGGTTTATCACCAACACGAACAAAAACAAGCAATTGATGTTCAAAGTGGAAAATGTTCTTAAAAAAACAGCTCATCTGACAACAACAAAAAACAATTTCCAAGAAATAAAAAAAAAGAATGTTTAGAAGGAGGGTAATCCTCATTCGGTAAGAAATATAAATCAGTATAAGTGAAGAACAGCAGCATTGAAGCAAAAACAACACATAGAAAGTGTAGTAGATAAAGCATTTGCTGTGAAGTGTAAAGTGTTTATCCTAATAATAAACAGAATGAGAACACTGAATAAAACACAGTAAAAGCCAGAAATAAAGACTTGTTAATAAAACAAATTTTTGTAAAAATCTACAGAGGGGAATGTAAGCATAAATCTAGTACTGGGCCTTTCTTTAATGAGTAAAGCTACTTCCAAGAGAATAGATTAGTGCATGGAGCTGAAACAACTGGTCGATTATATGAGTTAAAAGATGGTTCTTTCATTGCAAAAGAGAGGATGGCTCATATAAATGTAGAGGGGGAGATAGCTGAAGAGGTACAGAGGAGACAGAGACATGCTCCTGTGTAAAAGAGGGATTGCAGTAATATGTGTAGTGCGCACCACGAATCCATTGCTATATGAATGACATTTCTACGTGAATTACCAGGTAAAAGTGTAAAGAGAAAAATTGCAGTGTTGCAAGGTTTAAATCCATGCAAAGGAAACTGACTAATTTACAAGGACACTCTTTGGAGTGTCTATCCAAGCAAGTGTGCAGAAGCACCTTTCACCATTTTTGCATGTTTGCTGTTCATCATTCTAAAATGCGAAATTTTGTTAGAAGACTTCACTATGTAAAAACTCCTGCATTGTGTTTAGGACAATTCAACCAAGCGCTTTTGTATGGTACAGTATTACAGTAGTAAAGGTTGAAAATGTTTGTGTAGCTATTCAATTACGTTTCTTTGGTCCTGAAGTAGATTCTGAAGAAAATGAGGTGTTGGTGTGTACAGGTGTAGAGGAACACAACACAGATATTAGTACTGATAAATGTGCAAAAGAAATAAAGTTTAATGCAGTTTTTAAAGAGAAACCAAACTTGGTTTGCACATGCTGTCGAGGCACTCACTACAAAAGCCAAATTCGGAATGTAGATTTGTTGTCAAAAACTGAGCAAGATAATGGAGATAAGTGGCTCAAATTTGATGTGCATTTATTTGTGGAGGAACAGTACGATTTGACAACACAGCAGATTATATTTAAGTATTGCAATGGCAAATCCGAGGAGAACAATATGCCTGCAAGATCAATACAAAAGTTAGAGTTGGTAGAAATTCCAGAGGAACTTCGCCATCTAAATGTTTATGAAACAAAAACAATATTGGTACAATCTATACACCCATTTCAAGCAACAGTTTGTATGGAACCAAAGACTGGAAGCCTACCACCGACTGAGCTACAGAAAGGCATTAAAGGTGTGCTCTTACCTTTAGATTTTAAACGTAATATTGAAACTGTGGTTGTAGAGAGGGAGATATAAATGAACCGCTTATTATTCTGTTGAATGATTTGCCTACAAATACCAAAGAAAAATAGCAGGAACTAGTGGATGTGAATAAGGTGAAGAAAGCTACTTTATACCTAAAACAGAATAATGTGTACTACAACGATGCAGATGTTCTCATGGATGGAAGTTGTATGGAGAAAGAAATGTTACCTTCAAGTAGAAAAAGTGTATTGAACTAAAACTTAAGAAATAGATGAGCACTACAGCATCTATTCACTGCATTCGAAAGAAGTCATGGGAGATGCCATTGGAATATAGAAGATGAAACAAGCTAAAGGAGCTTGAATGAATGTCTGGGAGAAAAGTATGGCAGCTGGTTGTTTTCCACAACTATTTCCAACTGGAGTAGGGGAATGGTATGATGACCGCCCAGTGCAAATACCAACAGCTGAGTATATATAGACCAGATTATATTCCGAAGACCCTAGATTTTGCCAAAGCATTCCATACATATTCCATCTTCTATTTGAAAGTGATTTGTTTACACTATCTTACACTGTTAACCACATTCTTAAGACCGGAGTCATTCTACAAAGTATGTCCTCAAGAGACTTTGTTGAAAAAATTCAGGAAAGAATGAGAAGTTGGAATACAATTTGATAATTCTGATGAAATGCCAATGTGGCACAAATGAATAATGGTATCGTCGTCAGGGTGAACTAAAATGTATGTTACAAAATTTAGGTGCTCCAACTTGGAATGTGAGTCTCAGTTGTGCAGTGTACGCATGGGACGACTTGCATGGCTTTTTGAGAGAAGCAAACTGTAAAATTAAGGTCACTGGTAGAAATTTGCTGGATCTTCTTGGAGAAGTTACTGATTTCTTTTGGCGTAAAGAGTGCCAAGCAAGAGGTGCTCCTCATTTATATGTTGTTGTGGATCAAAGATGCACCAAAATGTGGAACAGACACAGATGAGTCTGTACTTTCTGTTATAGAGCAGTATTTTTGATGTACCATCTCAAAAGACAATGACAAAAAAGGTTTAAAACAGCAGCATTTTCAAACCTATAGATGTAGGAAGTACTGTCAGAGTAAGCTCAGAGTTAAAGGAACATTTTACACTAAAGGCTCGATTAGGATGTGGGATCGGAGTTGCCTCCTACCCATAACGTTGCAGTATCGGGACCAACCGCACTCTGGTTGGCATTCCCGACACGGCAATCACAATGTGACTGCCGATGGTTTGGTCGATTACTCCTATTACTCGATGGGAACTTGTGCTGTGGCCGTAAACCAGCTGTAGCACAAGCTCCCATTGAGAAATGGAAGATTCTTTTAATTCCTGCACCTTGTGGCAGGCGCCTATGGTGTGTGCCACACGGTGCAAGGATTAACAGGGGGGTACCTAGGATCCCAACAGTAGGCTGCAGGGAGAAGGGGGCCCTGCTAGGGGCCCCTAAACTCTCTTTCTGACAGGCTTCCATGTCGGAAAGCCCAGCATGGCAAGCTTCTCGGAAACAAAGCATTGTAATCCCAACGGCAGAAACGCCATCCATTGGGATTACGTTCCGATCTTCGATTGGCCGACGGGCTCCTTGAGACCACCGGGAGCCAGCCAGAATGGCCAGCCAGTTTCAGTTTCAACCACAAGCATTGTAATGCAGCGGTCAGAACTGAAAACGCAATGTGCCTCATCATTATAAGGCCTAAATGTCATTTTGGATTTCCAAAGGAAGAGTTAACCGTGTTTTGTCTGCAGTCAGACATACGATTACTCAAAAGTCACCCAAAAAACACCAACAACCTAAGGAGATCAGAAGCTTCAAAATATACCAAAACTACAATCCGGTAATTCTGAAAATGAGGACTAGCAAAATGAATATTCAGTTTGTGGTAGAAAACTCCATAGCTGTTGCGCATTACGTTACTTCATACATAACAACATCAGAAAACACAGATATGAGGGAGATGTGGGAAGAGATTTCTGCTGACAAGTCTTTAACCAAGACTCTCTAGTTTCAGTTTGAAGAAGCTTTCCTTTAGGGAAATTGCATCCTATGAATGCTGTGATCAGATGAGTTCAGCTAGTTTATAATCGAAGTAGAGAGGAATTGTTTGGGTGAAACAAGCATAGCACGCAACTGAAATAGAGTGTTGAAGTCTTTTCCTGAAATTCAGTAGCTTGCAGAATTTGACCCAGAAAGAACAGATATGTCAAAAGAAACATGCTGGACACCTACTCTCCAAAGAGGAGTTCACATTCTGAAAATGTCTTTATGAAATTCTTAAAAACTACAGGTCAAAAGAGGGCTTAATGAGAAGCCCTACTTGAAATATCTGACAACGGCAGTGTGACCCCCAACTTGCAACCTACACGAACCCAGAGCTAGTGAAATCTGGGAAACCAGCTCTAGCTCCTCGGGGTCCAATAGCGAATATGAAAGTGGGACCTCCCAACCTGGGGAAAACTAGATGCTCAGAATAGCGCTCACCCCATTTTCAGCCCCGGGCTGCCCTGAGGAGTGCCCCGTAGTCACAATGGTAATAGATGAGACACATACCACTTTCCAGTGGACACAGGGGCGACCAGTTCATGCTTGCGGGAAGAAGCAGGCACCACAACATAGACTGCTGCCAAAATACACGGAATCTTGGGTTATGTGACTGAGATTCCCCTCACAGAGCTACTAGAGTTGGGAATAGGGGAATATAAGTAGCAGAATCACCTGCTGTATTAACCTTCCTCCCCGTTCAAGATATTAGGACAGGACCTACTGTCTAAGCTACGATTGTCTATTCAGTTCACCGAGAATGGGACTATATCCTGCACCACCCTGGAAACTCTCCCCTTGTGCACAAGCCAGAAGACTGCTCCCACATTACAAGGACGCCAGCCTGGGTGATCCCAGCCCACTGAGATCCTTTCAAGGGAAAGTCCTGGGTTATACGGGAAGCCTCTTCCAGCTATACAAGTAAGCTCAGCAGTGGGCAGGCTGTGCAACCATCTCTCGAAGGAAGCGATAAACAGGCTAGCATGCAAAGTGCACAAGGATCAGGAGTGGTAGAATCACAACACGTGCATGCCCCACTGATTCTTCCAAGGCTAGGTGGGGAGCCAGCCCAAGGCGCATAGGGACAATGGCAGTAGCAACCAAACCGCAAATGCTCCCAGGGTAGCCTTGATCGGCCTCTGGCACCACCCAGACACTCCCCTGAGTGTGGAAGTGGCACAGACAAGGAGGCCTGTGCAGAGTGACACATCTCTCACATTGGAGGCCCCCTACCTGCTATCTAATGCGGTATACCGGCAAGTGACCCCTGCAAGAAGTCAGGCACACCCGACCAGCAAGGCGACAAACCAAGGGGGTATCCTCACCTGCCTTGGGGTAACCAAGTAGCAGGTGAGATCACTCTCCAAAAGAGCACGGTGGACACAAGCTTGCAAATGGTGCCTGGCTGGAAGAGAACTCGCCACAGAACTTTAAAGGGATTCAACAGAGGGCCTACGCCAGAGGGCAACAAGGTTGGCGGCCCCCAGGTCCCCGAGAATGTTACTATTGCTCTCCCAAAAACCACAGGGCCGACCGTTGTCGCCTGAAAGCATACTATGGACAAAAAGGCATAATCCAAGCAGAGCCCACACAGAACACCAATCCACAAACTCAGGTCCAGAGCAACGCCATTGCAGCTTCCAATCAGTCTTTGGGAAATCAGGCAATCGGAGCCCTGCAACAGCAGGGACCGGAGGGTTGGCCGAGTGCGTGGCAACAGTCACTGCAGCAGGCAGGGATCCCAGCCCAACAAACACCGGGCCACAGCCATGGCAGGGAGAGGTAACTGTTTAGGTAGGTAATACCTTTACGCAATCTTCTTTGTTAAAGGTAGCAACGGTGAACCAGACAGCGGCGGGGTGGGTAATGGGCTGCAACTAAGGAGAAGTTAAGTTAACCTCTCCACTACCGCACGGTTAAGCCGAGAAGGCCAATCTTTACAATTTGAGGGGTTGGAATCAGGAATGCCAATCAGACGTTCAAATAGGCGCATAGATGCCCACACACCTAACTCTAGGTACCATAGGAATATAGTGGGTTGCCTTCTCGGATTCCCATTTTTATATTTATTTTCTCATTTCACATTACGGTCCTAAAGAAGCACAATGGAATCCATTAGGGACCAAGTCTTAGCGCGAAACATGTCGACCTGAATCTCACCTTCACCAACACTCACACTCGTGGATAAGAGGGCAGCAAGAAAATACTCACTCCTCTACTATTTTTGTTTGAAAGAGGTTCTCTTTATCCCTTGTTTTTAATCTTACCACCCGGACCCCTGAATAATATTCTTTTCTGGGTACCGCTGGGGTAATTTTAATTCACTCACACAGCTGTTAGACCCACACGTACAACTGTGGCGTCTCTACTAGAAGATCTCTGACAAAGCGCCCTCTCGCAGGGCCTGTGGGGGACGGCAGCGCCACCCCCACGAGGGGCACACGTCCGATGATGAAGCATGACACCCGCATGGATGTGTAAGGGCACTTTTTCTAATATGAGAAATTCCCCCACCTTCATCGATATCCAACCTTTACCACAAACAAGAACACACTCTTGAATGCTTACTTCAGCAACCAGAATAGGCTGCTCACTGTCTCTCTCCATTAGGAACAGTTACCCCCTAGTGATTACTACGCGATTCTTTGTTGTATTACTGTAGACACCTGATGCAGAAGATTTTAGATTGACCCAGTATGGTTCTTTTTATGATATATTGTTTATAACAATAAAAGTAATATGCTTTTTTAATTGATTGGTTTTGTAGATATATGTCCATACAATTGGTTCTGGGGTTTATGGTACGTGATGTGATGTGATGTGTGAAATATAGGTTTGACTGTGCAGTTGATATTTGATCAGTTGTAAGTGTGAGTTACACATATATTGGTAAATCTGATCCAAGAGAGCCCGGCTTTGATCATTACTTGTAGTATCCGGTCTCTTGGTTAGTGGGGCCGCTCCCTCTTTCTTACACTGAAGCGGGGTTCAGCCAAGTCTCTGTGAAGGACAGCAGGGCCCAAATCTCTGTGTTTTTTTGGTGAGTGAGTGGCTCTTCAGTATGCCTGTCGGTGTGTAGTGTTGATTGGTCAGAGGCTGGCCAGAGTGAGTGGGGGAGGGTACAGGAGTGGTGACGTGGGTGTGGGAGAGTACAGGAGAGCTTGCAGGAGATCGAGGTGATTGCTAGTTTGTATTTTGTTTTGCGGTGCGGCAGCAGTAATGTCAGCAGCATCTGTGGATGAGCGCACGATGTGTGGGTCAAGCTAATGGAGGGTGGTAGGTAGGACTAGTGCTGACACTGGTGGGGCGCAGACGTGCTTGCCTTTGGCACACCAGCAGCATGGTTACACTGTGGCCCCCATTAAGTAGGTCTTGAGAGGGAAGAAGAGAGCAGGGGGTGGTGGGCGGTGCTGGGATTGAGCACAGGAGGTGGGTAAGCGAGAAGGCAGGAAGTGAGGGAAGGAGTGTGCAGGGTGAGGAACGAGGTAAAGAGAGGGAAAGGAGGCCAAAAGAGAACAAAAAATAGCAAAGTGGCAGACAGAAAGAAGACAGAAAGAAGGCACGCAGGGTAAAACTTGAAATTTGTAGACAAGAAGTTAAAAAGCGGAAAAGATAGAAAACAAACGAAAAAAGACAAAAAAGCGGAACAAATTCATAATTTGATAGTAGATAGCGCTTAATTGCTAATAATGAAAGACCATCATAGCCTGTCTATACTTAAACAGTTAAGCAGTATCGATTTCCATTGCATTTTATTGTATTGTGCTGTTTTGTGTTGGAAACTGTATAGCACTTTCATACAACTTGTGATGCCCAAAGTGTGTAGTGAGTTAAATATAGAGTTAATTTCATGTTATGAATAACCATTACCAGCATACATTACTAGAAAGGCTCAAATAATATGTGTTTTCTTAAATGTTTCTACTCACAAGAATATAAAATTCAGTAGTCGGCATAAACTATTTGATGCATGTACCATTTCAAAACATTAGGGGAGCACACTAGGATTCCCCTCTCCTTCTGGCGTTTAGACGGCTACATCAAAGGGCAAACAGACTTAAATCTTAGTATCTGAAAAATTGCAGAGGGATGTGTAAAAGGTCAGGTGTAACAAGCACCCTCATTCACCAGTTCTTTAGCCACAACTAAAGGTTGCAGCAATGTTTTAGGATTGATGAATCTCTGTAACCCAGAAGGATAAAGGATTCTGAAAATAAGAGATGGCAATTGATGAAAATTTCACACTTTTGGTTTTCCAGGGATTGCACTTGCTGCACAAAACAGGCCCTGCTCTTGATTTCCAGGACACATTATGATCCTTGGCCCACATCCATACAGATTTTCTAGGTTGCCAATTAAACTAAAAGAATCTTTACAAAGCCAACCTACTTTTCGTTACTGCAAGTCATTTTTTAAATGCTGCTATAAAAAATGCCTAGACATATCTCTGTACTCATTCCTGTTACAATGCCTTAGCTGCTAAGCCATTCTTGCTCTTCATGATATGCATCGATTGTTCTTCATAATTAGTACAGAAGAAAACAGATACTGAAAAATTATTCTATGTTATCCTACAAGACATTTATTTAATTTCATATCAGCAAGATGAAAGTTCAACTAAAAAAGAAGCAAATCAATGATGTGCAGGATATTACATGTGGCAATTTTCCTGGCCGGGGGGGTGGGGGGGTTGGGGGGGGGGGGGAGGAGGGGGTTAGTAGTATACACATCTGCGCGCTTCCATCCCTAACATTTTCCCCAGACATCAAAGTGCCACTTACAGAAGCAACTGCTTCCGAACTCGAAAGTCCCATGTACCTTTGCAAAAGCAGTCTTTGTTCTGGAAAATAGCTGCTTGGCACTGCAGACCATTCAGGCACCTTTTTGAAGGAATAGGGCATTCAAGACCCTTTCTTGCTTTTAAGACATTTTTAGGTCTCGCCTGAGCTATCGCGTAAGCGATGCTCTGCGAGACTCATTGAGAGGGCTCCAAAAAGTGCTACCAGGCCAGCCTAGCGATACAGTGCCGCGCTTGACGCGATTACTTTCACTTTGGCGGCCCCACAGCCGCTTTGATGTTTGATCGCGATCACTTTCGTGGCCCCACGGCCGCGTGTTTCAATTAGCGTCCCTGTCACTGTGTCCTGCACTCTATCCTACCACTTTTCCTCATGCTTTTCACTCCCCATG
Organism: Triturus cristatus; assembly: GCF_964204655.1. Taxonomy (NCBI): domain Eukaryota; kingdom Metazoa; phylum Chordata; class Amphibia; order Caudata; family Salamandridae; genus Triturus; species Triturus cristatus. The sequence continues at coordinate 399,365,609 of NC_140595.1, read as the reverse complement.
GTTGTTACTCTGCTTTGTTGTTTCATATTTATATAGCGCAAACTCGACCCGAAGGTTTTGGAGCGCTTTACTTAGCACCGTATTTACATTACACATTCAGGCATATGCTTTTCACTCCCCATGGCTGTTACTCTATTTGTTGTTGCATATTTATATAGCGCTAGCTCGACCCGAAGGTATTGGAGCGCTTTACATAGCACCGTATTTACATTACACATTCAGGCACGGGGAGATTAAGTAATTTGCCCAGAATCACAGGATGTGGACGCGACCTCGAGGCTCGAACCCTGGCTTCCTGCATCAGAGGCGGTAGCTCACAGTTACACTTATTTTCTACACTCGCTATGCTTGTCCCTCTGCCTTGCACTCTGTCCTGCCACCTTCTTAAAGAGGATGGAGACCTACAAAACGTCTCTGCGCATGCCGCACTTGTGCGCAACTTACAACGGGAAATCATACTCAGCCGTAGACCTCACGCTTAGGGGGGGCACTGGGACGCTAACACTTCATGAGCTCACTTAAAACATTACCAAGATAGCTCCCGCAAAGGCGCCCTTTTTGTAAATGTTATGTATCGCAAAAACAACAATGGGTGTACTGGTGGCCTTCAGTTCTTTCCTTCAATGCCTACAACGCGACTGAAGAGAGGGGGTTAATAAAGTGCTCTTGAGTAACTAAAGATATAAACAGGACGCATCGCAAAAACAACTCGCCTATAAATATAATCTAGGGTTGCTACCTTGCTTGCGCCTTACTCTATGCTGTTAGGACATCATGTTTCTACTATGGGTTTGTTATCCGGTGTGTCTGTTCTATTACTTTATCTGATATGCTAGTCCAGCTGGTTCAACAGAAAAAAACATCACAAGTCCTCGCACTTTCTCCTGCTACCAAATACAGTTCGGCCATTGCTTCCATGCTCACTTAACCCTCCCTATGTATTTTACTCCCCGTGCCTGTCCCTCTGCCTTGCACTCTCTTTGCCACTTGTTATTCTCTTGTGCCCAGTCCCTCGGCTCCACACTCTGCTTTGCCACTTACCCTTATGTTCTTTAATCATTGTACCTACTTGTCTATCCTGCACTCTGTCCTAACAGTTAGCCTCATGTTTTTCACTTTTGCCTATCACCTGCCCCATACTCTGTCCTAACAGTTATTTTCATATAAGTGCTCGTGAGTAACTACAGTTGTAAACCGAATGCAGAGCAAGGACTACTCTCCTATAAAAATAATCTAGGGTTGCTACCTTGCTTGCGCGTTACTCCATGTTGGACATCAGGTTTCTGGTACGGGACTTGTTATCCGGTATGTCAGTTCAATTACCATATCCGGCTTGCTAGTCCAGCTGGTTCAATAGAAAGAAAACACAACAACTCCCAGAACGTATAACGTTGTCTCACAAATATTCCCAAAACTTTATACTTATCCCTCTGTCCCGCACTCTCTCCTCCCACTTAAACATAGGCATACAGTCTACCTTTCCTTACACCTCGTTTCTTGCTCCCTTTTTTTGTCTTTATTAGGTCCCTCATGTTTTATTTTCTGCCACATTGTACTTACATTGCATTTTTTCGCTTTTGCTGCCTAAACACGCACCAGTACAATATTCTCTCCCTTTTGCCCTACATTCTAACTTACCACTTATCCTCATATTCATCAATCATCGGGTCTATCTCTTACTACACACTTTCTGCTGCCACCTCTCCTCATGTTTCTCCACTTGCTCGATCTGTCTCTCTGCTTTGCACTCTCTACTGCCACCTATCCTTATATTGTACTACTGTGCTACTTACACATTTTATGTTTTTTTTCATTTTTACTTTTTCCGTTAGCCAATATTTTGCCACTACAGAGTTTTTAGAGTGCATACCTTAATGTCCAACAGTTATCATTGCACACGCACACATCTTTAACATAACAGCTCTATTATAACAGCCTGTTTACAAACATTACGACAAAAAGACATCAGATTACCTCTTCGTAATACACTCCCAGCATGCTTTTAAACGCCTACCACATCTAAAAAAAAACCTTCACCATTACCTACCGTATTTTCAAACACGTTAATATACCACGTCTTTACATAACAGCTGCACCCTTCTTACACACATTTAGTCTTCTATTCTCTATCATACCATACCTAAGAAAATAAACCATTTCTATACACACATATTATATGGCTTTGATACAGCTGCTCAAAAAAGCATACATGCTGTAGCTATAATTATTACATTTACCCACTGTGCTACCACATTAAAATGACAATGCATACAATTACTTCTATTACATATATCTGTACATATAGAAGCCATTTTTTGTAAACTCTTTCTCAAAATATATTTTTTGTTAACAAGCTAAACAAGCATTTGCAATGCAATAGGTCTCGCATTTACGGGAGTTTGAGCTATTGGCATTGTAAATGACAATGCCTTATTTTTATGTTTTGGTTTTTAAACCATAAAATGAAAGGCATTGTCATTTACAATGCCAATAGCTTAAACTCATGTAAATGCGAGACCTATTGCATTGCAAATGCTTGTTTATAGTTCCGAACTATCTTAAAAAATGCTGCTCCTAGAGCAGGAATACTTATGTTAGACTTGGCATCCTTGGTGTGGTTTTCCCAGACTTGTTGCCTCTGCCTCCTGCATTTTTTACTGTGTGCTGGATATTTTTTTGCTTGCTTATATGCTTTGTGCACTTTGTTACTGCTGATTAGTGTCAAAGTGCAGTGCTCCCTGTGTGATTTGTAAAGGTGATTGGTTGTCCATAATTGAAATATTTGATTTACTGGTAAGTTCCCAGGGCAGTGCCCTAAGCGTGCCAGGGCCTGTAAATCAATGCTAGTATTGGGATTGCAATACTGATTGTGCCAGCCACATGAGAAGCCATATTAATGCATCTCAGACCTGCCACTGTAGCGTCTGCGTGCGCAGTTGTAAACTGCCATGTTGACCTTCCCCTTTCCTACTTGTAAGGCACCCCTCAGGTTGGCCCAAGGTATCCCCATGGGCAGGGTGCAGTGTATATAAAAGTTGGGACAAGTGGTGGTGTTTTTTTACATGTCCTGATAGTGAAATACTGCTAAATTCGTTTTTCACTATCGAAAGGCTATCTGTCCGAAAAACTAACATGAGAGTTACTTTATATTATCTTTCAAGTATAATTTCCATTGGGACAAGATCGAGAAATGGAGCTTGGGCTCTCTGAACTCAGAATTTACTAACACATCTCATCTTTTTAGGTAGATGGTTTTTAACTTGTATATTTGAAAATGCCACTTTTATAAAGTAGGAATTAATGGGCCACTCATCTCGTGTCCCGTCTGTCGCACTGCGTCACGGGTGAAACCTTCCCTTTTTTTACACTCCTTAGAACCATTTTTAAATCCTTTTATCCATGTTAACCAGTGATTGTTCAAAATTTTGTTAGTCAGACACATTTATGAAAACACCTGGGGGCAGTGTCATAACAACTTCCGGCTTTATTTTTCACCTTTACAAGTGGCTACTGTTTGCCAATCCAGGCTTTTAACAGCGACTCGTGAAATCCAGAAGTAAAACAGACATCCAAGATGATTCGTCTTTATTACCCAATGCATTTCAAACCAAAATGGTTCTTCATCAGGGGTTGCTACAATAAATAAAAAACCTTCAGCTAGCTGTTCACCGTTAACCTTCAACATACAGAAAAAATGTAAGTGTAAGCTGACCTAATTCCTCCCACTATAACCTTACTACCATGACACACCACATTGAAAACCCAAATACCCAACCCAACAAAAATTCATCCCTTTATCCTACCCTCCTTCCCCAACCCTTGAGTTTCATTCAAATCTGCTCACCATGGTTCACCCCCTGGTCCCTTCCAAAAACATTGCTAAACCATGTTAATCATACTAATCGTGAGGTGGCTGTACCCTCGTGCTAAACACCCGTTATCCAAATTAAAACCCACAATGTTGTTGCAATTCTCCCATAAAACTCTAATCTAACTGTACATTTAAACCCACTTCACTCATCGCTTCCCCAAATCGAAACAATGCCATACCGTGTCAAAACTCTTAAACCAGCGTCCTAAATACCTCATGTAACATTGTGGGTTTTAATTTGGATAACGGGTGTTTAGCACGAGGGTACAGCCACCTCACGATTAGTATGATTAACATGGTTTAGCAATGTTTTTGGAAGGGACCAGGGGGTGAACCATGGGGAGCAGATTTGATTGAAACTCGAGGGTTGGGGAAGGAGGGTAGGATAAAGGGATGAATTTTTGTTGGGTTGGGTATTTGGGTTTTCAATGTGGTGTGTCATGGTAGTAAGGTTATAGTGGGAGGAATTAGGTCAGCTTACACTTACATTTTTTTCTGTATGTTGAAGGTTAACGGTGAACAGCTAGCTGAAGATTTTTTTTATTTATTGTAGCAACCCCTGATGAAGAACCAGTTTGGTTCGAAATGCATTGGGTAATAAAGACGAATCATCTTGGATGTCTGTTTTACTTCTGGATTTCACGAGTCACTGTTAAAAGCCTGGATTGGCAAACAGTAGCCACTTGTAAAGGTGAATAAATAAAGCCGGAAGTTGTTATGACACTGTCTCCCAGGTGTTTTCATAAATGTGTCTGACTAACAAAAGTTTGAACAATCACTGGTTAACATGGATAAAAGGATTTAAAAATGGTTCTAAGGAGTCTAAAAAAATTGGAAGGTTTCACCCATGACGCAGTGCAACAGATGGGACACGAGATGAGTGGCCCATTAATTCTTTCTGTATGAAACGCCGTGAAGGGAACGGATCACAGCATTCTGGACTGAACGCATTTTAAATGACGACAGAAATTAAGTATAACGAGCAATAAATAAGGGAAGGAGTGCATCCTCTAACCTCAGTTTCTTACTTTTAGAAAGTAGGCATTTTTCTTGTTTAAAAATTGAGTGTGCCTCTGCTGCTTGTGCAGTCTCTATCTGGTTTTGGAGTGATAGGAGCTGGGGATTCACTGTAGACAGCCACAAGGGTAGTTGAGGTGTGTCCTGCCTTTCCTGGGTGACTCATAGCTGGGCAGAATAGATCTTGGCTGAATTTACAAGGGTGGGAGGAGTTTCATTAGTACCTGAATGGCTGTGTCTCCTTCGCACATTGTTGTCTTCACCTCCTGTGGTCACATTGCACCAAATAGGACAGACTGCTTTGAACTGGCCTCAGAGACCCTTGCCACAAAGAGAAAATAGGGTATAAGTATTGGACCTCAAACCCCAGAGAATTAGATCTTTTCTGGACTCAAGAGGTGGAGAGCTGTAAGGAGGAGTATTGCCCCTTTGCTGTGTTTGCTTTGCTGGGTTGGCCTGCAGTTGCTGCTTGTACCAAGGAGAGGACAAAGACTTGAACTTTTCTGTGAACCTGCTTGAAGAAGAATCTCCAAGGGCCTGTGTGTGCTGGCCTCCTGTTCTGAAGTCCCAGGGCAACAAAGACTGCACCTGAAACCCACTGACCAGGACCTGGACTCCTCTCTGGACTCCTGCAGTCAAAAGGGTGCCAATTCCATTTCCTGGGCCCTGAGAATTGTGTGGTTGGTGCTGCAAAGCAAGAAAAACAACACTGATGCTGTCAGTGACGCCACCAGTGACGCAGTCACCTGCACAGAGGCCGGGGTCACTGCTTGTGAAGTGTACGACACACTGCCCTGCCTGCACCGCAGCTCTGATGCTCTTCGACAACTGCCGACGCCTGGAATTATCGGCCTTCCCGACAACAGCGCTTGCATCGACGCCACCAGCGCCTGCATCCTGTTATCATGGAGGAGAATAACCGACGAGGGTGAGTTCACGAATTCTTCAACATTGCATTGCGTCACCAGTACCCACGCCTCATCGCCAACGCTGCCTAACTTCTCCTGCCCTGGACTGGACACCTCGCCTCTTCACGGACTTGACGCCTCACCTCCCTGTGGCAACTAGGAACCTGCTTTGCCACAGACCGAAGCCTTACTTCAACGATGCCGTGCATTGTCTGCTGACTTTGTTTCCAATGCAAAAAGAACAATTGATGGAGAGAATGTTGAAGAATATCAAACAATCCCCTCAATATAGAGATCTGGGCCCGAAATCTATTGGTTTATTTTTTTGGGTTCCCATGCCTTTCCAGTTTGAACACAGTGATATGCAAATCCGTCTTGACCCTGTTCCCCATGGGAACAGTCCAGCCCGAACTGCCAAGCCAGGTCCTTCCTGGACTGGAAACAAGCATCCTGGGACCAGTTCCGGGGTATCACCCCTCTTCAGCCAGGCTCACTTGACTCCAGCGGTATGGATACATATTAAAATTGTCCATAATATTTTCCAAGGTGCCAGGTAGGCAAAATCTGGAACGGTGTATATTATAAAGCCATTTACTTCTGTATTTGACACTGCAGTCTTTATGTCATCATCAGCTGAGACAACAGAAATAAGTTGTGTCAGTATGGGCTGGAGGAAATAATTTTTCCTTTAGAAAAATAATGGTTAATATAGTTTGGAGCATTTAGTAAAAAAACAGGCCACACTAGGTGCTGTGGGAGAGAAGAGTGAAAATAAAGCTTTGGAGGCTTTGTTAATTTATGAATCTTGACTGCTTATTAACCAAGAACACAAAAAAACTTAAAACAAGACTATGCCTAGTATTTGTAAAAGAGTCCTCTGCTCCAGTTGTGGGGTCTTTTTGAACACTTCACAGGTGTAATGATGATCTCTCACTCCTCATTCACAGGGCTCCAGATCTGGCTCCCAACACCAGCATCCTCAAACAAAGGAGTAAGAAGAAAGCGGTAAGTAGTGTGTTTCTGGACCTTAATTCCACTGTCACCAAGCACCCGTGTCTCTCCCTGTGCCTGAGTCTCTCTCTCCACCCTTCCCTTTTAGTGAGATGCACTAACTGTCATAATCCCAAAGAGAAGACTGCCAAAAGTAATAATCCTCTTCCTCACCATCACCCAAAAAAATAATTGCCAGTGAGGAATAAGGGTAGCGAGTTGCCAAAACCAACAAAAAAGTATTTTTCTTGAGACCTCTGCCTCCTTTCTTGCCCCCCTCCTGGTAAGCTGGTTATAGCCCCACTCACTCCAGAGTTGCGGCAAGATGCTCCGTCCCTTCTGGCGGTGTCAACCACTCTTTTGACCAGGTCTCTGCGGCATCTTTGATCTCTTGGTCAGCACTGGACCTCTCTGCCTCCTCGTCCTCTTGGGTGTTGTCTCTTTCTCTTCTTGGCCACGGTGCAGCTTTCCCTGCTCTCTGTCAGCATTGGCATGCAGCATTTCGGAAGAGAACCAGAAAGTCTGTTTTAGACCGACCAGCCAATCATTCTCCCTCTTCAATTACGTAGCCATGCCCCCCTCCTCCTGATAGGAGAGGTCCGTTGTCAGTGTTTGAGGAATGATCCCTGATTGCGGTATTCCCTCTAACAAGTTATCCTTCTTTACTTTGAGGTGCCCTCAATCAAGCTAAGCAAAGGATATGGTATGGGAGCTGCGGTTGCCTTTGTCAGGTAACAAGAGTGTGAAAGAGTAGGTTCCTTCTTTGCCACATTTATCGGAGTGCATGCTTAAATGTTCTGAACAAACAGACTGACTTTTCAGAAAAGGAGCTGTAGCTACAGTCCGTCTCTGCATGTACAAAACTATAATTTCTCCTGCTTCTTATGCCGAGGGGATGAATGAATGACATTTTATTGTTCAGTCAGTTAAAACTTACAATTAAAACTCAAGTAAAAACAATGGTCGCAAAGGGGCAGTTGTTTAAAAATTGCAGTAAAAAGTCCAGCTGTAAAAATGTATATCAGTCATCATAATTCACTAGTTAAAAGGATATGATACAATAAAAAGCCCAATAAACAGCGAGGCTCACAGAAACATTATTACTCTGGCAGTGCAAATTTGCAGGAAAAAGTGCTTGGTGCATTAGCAGAGAATGTTAGTGTAATGTGATGGTGTATACTGAGCCATGAGGGGATAATCAGATCATAGTGCAAGTTGCTGATGAAAGTGCTTGGTGCACATGGTAAAGTTGAAGGAGTAGGTGGCTGACAAAATGGCTGACACGAGACACTGACTGCGTATGGGGAGTGCGATTGACAGGGTTAGTAGGCTTGGGGAGGGTGAATAAAAGAATGAACTGGAGGCACATGGGACATAGCCATGGTTTAGGGGGCACACCAAGATTAAAACATTAGGGCAATTAATTTAATGTGCAAACAGAGTGGGGGCCTTTGAGAAGCCTCTCACAGTGGGATCTGCTTAGTCCGTTCAAATTCCACCATTCTCATGAATTTCAGGAATTTTCCACAAAGCATTAGATCCTGTCCTTGTAGGCAGGCTACAATTGCCTGCCAGCATTTATGGATTCCATTCCTCAAGATGTGTTGTTTAAACAGACCTTTTCACCCTGTCATTAAGGCAGGGCAAGTACAAACAATCTGACAGATCTCTTCCCCAGATAATTGCAAATTGAACAAGCAGTCTCAATGGGTTTTCCTATCCAAATGGGAGAGTTTAATTGTGTAGGTAAGCAACTTAACCGGGGTACTTCTAGTACTTACTAGAATTGTCTCCGTTTTATTGAGATTAACTCGAAGCCCATGTGTTAAGTTGTAAGGTATAGCCACAGACCAAGTTATGTAAAGAAGGTGAAATCCTTTTAACACATCCAAAAGGAACAGAGACCGCATCCATAACAGGCAGTGCTGCAGCTCAAATCCAGTCCTTGCTAACTGACTCATTTACAATTCCATCCCTACATTCTAGTGATTATGTGTTGGTTACATATCAACAGATCATCACATGGTTACAGAACTCTTAGGTCACAATAAGTTCCATAACCTACAATGCAGAATACTACACCAAGGGCCAGATGTATGACCCACCGATTTGCGATTTGCAAATTGCATCGCATTTGCGACTTGCAATTTGCGACTCGCATATTGGGATGTATAACCGTGTCTCAGAAACTGTTAGCTATTCCTAGTGGGGTCGCAAATTGCATGCCTCATGAATACGAATGAGGCTGTCGCAATTTTGTGCCCCCATTAGGAATGGCTAGCATTCGCAAGGATGGTGTGGCCTGCTGCGGTCAGCAGACCACCATGTCAGGGACTGCTTTTAAATAAAGCAGTTGTTTTTCTTTAAATGCAGCCTGTTTTCCTTAAAGAAAAAAGAATGCATTTAAAACTTTTCAGTTTCACTTTTTTTAAGGGCAGGCAGTGGTCCCAGGGAGGAGGGGAAGGGGCTCCCGGGGGACCCCTTCCCGTTTGAGAGTGGTTTACCACCTACTAGTAAACTGCAAGTGTTTTGCAGCCGCAAATGCCGTCGCAAAACAATTGTGCATGGCATGGTGACTATTAGGAAGGGACGCTCCTTCCTAATAGCGGGAGTCGCAAATGCTATTTTGCAAGTCAGTGACTCGCAAAATAGCATTTGTACATGCCATTACCCATTTTTGCGTTCATAAACGGGAGGATCTCCCGTTTGCAGCCGCAAAAAAGGGTCGCACATCTGACCCCAAGTCATAACTTGTAGGAGTGGTTGGAGAGAGAAGCCTTTCAAGTAATTCCATAATCTTTGCAGGCCGACCTTCGTGTAGTTGACCAATGCAACATAGTCAGCATACAGCATGTGAGAAGCTTTAAATCCAGATAGTGTAGGGGAATGCAAGCTTACATTATTAAGATTAGCAGTCAGCTCTGGCAGGTACAGGTAAACAAGAAGGGGGTTGGGAAAAATTCATGTTTGAGTCTGTTGCACTTGTGCATTTTCCTTGAGACAGATAAGCCTGTGTCCAGCTTTACCCTTGTCCATGAACTGGTGTTTAGCAACTGAATGGCACTGAGGAGTGATGGGGAAGAGCTTAGTAGCTTGGAACACAAGATGTTACATTGGACAGCATCAAAGGCAGAACAGAAATCTACAAAGCAATGGTGTCGATTTAGGGAGTGAAGTTTGGCTTGGTCAGTTAGCAAGATGAGCGTTAAGATATTAGTAATTGTACCTGTATTTTTAACAAACCCTGTTTGGTTCACAGGTACCAGTAAGCTTTCCTCTTCCCAGTCGATTAGTTCAGCCAGCAAAAGCTTGGTGAATTATTTTGCCTCCCCGTCTAGTAAAGCAATCAGCCAGTGATTTGACTGTAATGTTTTCTTCCCAGCTTTATATATCGGGGCTATGATCAACCCCCTCCAGCCGTCAAAGATAGCCTGGCTGGAGAGAACGTGGTTATACAAGTAACACAGCTGTTTGGCTCAGTACTGTGGATTCTCGTTAAAGACAGCTTGCGGTAGACTTCTGGGGTCAGGGGCGACATTGCGAAGCCTAGAAACTATTTTTTTCCACATCATCTGGAATCGTTGGATAGTGAGGTCATTTAGCCTCCAGGTTTGGCAAGTTTCTTTCGTAGCTCACCTGGGTTGTCTTGGAGCCCACAAACATTTACTGGAGATAAGTAGTCTAATCAGCTTCTAAGATATTAGAGGAAGAAGGGGCTAGCCGAGGACCTGAAGCGTGGTTCACCAACCTCCAGAACTCTTTGGTGCTTTTCTTTGGGTGGCAATGAGAATTTTGTGCCAGAACCAGTCCATACCCAACTTAGCTGATTCCCATTTAGCTTTTTTTATAAAAGTATCTCAACTTACATAGGACCACCCTCCGCAGAGGGGAGCTTGAGTTGTTTGAGGAGCAATAATGTGTGATTCAGTTTCTTTTTTATTTTTTGTCCTCATACGCCATTACATGTGTCCAGAATCAGCTTTTTCTCTTTCTGCGGCCTCCCTTTCAGTATATTAACGCCAACAGTTTACAAATTCTGATCTGGTCTTAATGGAAGCACTTTACACAGGGCCACTCCTCATTGGTCAGTTCAGGTTTCTAGCTGGATGACCCTTAAAACTGAACCGAGAGGTCAATGCATCTGTGCAGAGGCATAATCATTGGACAGATAAGTCTCTATAATCACAGCTTATCAAGCCAGCCCATACATGGCAACCAGAAATCTTTCTTCCTTTTCCAGATGGCTCTATCTAGTTTTAATGTATATTTAATCGCGTTTACCCAGTCTAAGATGGTCGGAGAGATATTCTTAAGCCAGCATTTGCAGATTTCTCGGCGGGCCAGTAGGACTAGATAAAAAGACAATTTGCTTACATCCCGAGGTAGCGACTCATAGTTCGAAAAAATACCAAAAAATACCAAAGTTATGCTCACCTGGATGTCGAAACTGAACATGGCTTTCATACCTTCCATGACCGCTCCCCAAAATGTATGTAGCATTGGGCACCTCAAAAACATATGGATGTTGTCTGCTTTTTCCTGCTGACACTTTGGACAGCAAGGAATAGGTACCCTCGAAAATTTAGACAACCTGAGAGGGGACCAATAAACACTGTGAAGAGAAAAGAGATGGTTCCTCTTTAAATTGGCAGAGGACACTGTAGAATGTAATAAATCATACGATACTTGCCAGATTACTTCTGAACTGTGATCCGGCAAATGGTCTCCCCATAGCTGGAATGGTAAGGTGAAATCTCCATCCGGGATATCTATCACCATCCAGTAAAAATGTGCTATTTCTTTCTTGTTCCGAGTTCTCATGAGTAATGCTTTCTCCAGATCGTTTGAGAAGCCTACCGTTGTGCCAACTGCCTGACTCCAACTACTTATTTGTAGATATTTAAATTTTGATAGTTTGCAGTCCGAAATATTATTCAGCTCTTCCCATGATAGCAGGGAGCCCTCCGGCATTAGTTGCGCCCATCGATCCAACCCCGCCTCTTTCAGAGGAGTTGCCAATGCATCTTTAGTCCACTCCGGTGATCCTGGAGATTCCCATTAGGGAGCCGAGGCACTGTAGTAACTCATTTTCGAAATCTTCCTGACTTTATACCAAATAGTCGCCATATCTCTTAGTGTCTTTAAGCGGACCTTCTTGAAGAAGCGTGGATCTCCAAACTTGTACAGGAAAGCTTGGTCACCTCCTTTTATCTCCCATAGCATTACTTTAAACATTTTGCCTATGTCTGAGTCATCCGGCTGGTTCAGGAGCATTTTCCCTGCCCTTGTTAAGAAAACCCATGCATAGAGAATTAGGCCTGGTGCACATAGTCCCCCTTTATTTTTCTTCCTTCGTAATTTTTTCCACGAGATTCTTTTGCCCTTACAGGCCCAAATGAAGGAATTCATTTTGGCTTGTGTTTTTCTTAAAGCCTCCTCCTTAAATGCTAATGGAATATTTTGGAATAGGAATGTGAGTTTAGGTAAAAGCATCATTTTCACTAAGTTGACTCTACCTATTAATGTCAAAGGGAGAAACGCCCAATTTTTTAGAGAGTCAGCAATTTCTTTATCTATTCTGCATAAATTTATATCGGGGATATGGTCAATGTTTTGCCTGATTCTGATGCCCAAATACCTTATCTCATTTTTCAAAATAGGGAGATGAACATTCATGTTTCATGCCATGCACTCCATCTTTGACTGGTTCATCTCGTACCCTGAAATGTGTCCACAATGTGAGGCTATATTGTATATTATTGGGATAGCTAAAGCGGCATCTGACGTGTAAATCATCATATCGACAGGATAAAGGCATACTTTCTTTTCCCAATTTCTAAACTTGAAAGGAACTATACTGGTTTGCTTTCTAATCCTTTCCGCTAATGGCTCTATGTAGAGATTAAAAAGCAGCGGTGACAAGGGACACCCCTGCCTTGTCCCTCTTTTGATAGTTACAGCCGCCGATAAGTTAACATTTACCAGAATTCTGGCTATGTGCTTTTGATATATTGATAAAATTGTTCTACAAAAATGTTCACCCCAACTACATCTATCTAAGACCTGGGCTAAGTACTGCCTTTGTGGTGTCTAGAGTGATAATGGCCAGAGGCAATTTATGCAATGTCGCTATATCTATGGCCCCAACCAGATTGTATATCAACTCCTGAATGCTCCTGCCTTTGACAAAACCTTTTTGGTCCCTAAGTAGAACATCTCCTATGACCCCATTTAGTCTATCTGCTAAAATCTTGGCAAAAATCTTATAGTCAAGATTAAGGAGAGAGATAGGCCTATATGAATCGCACAGATTTGCTGGCTTAGATGGTTTTAAAATCAGGTCCACCATTGCTTCCATCCATGAGGGGGGCACCTTTCCTCCGTTCTCAAAAATATGGAAAAATAGTTTATACATCACAGGGACGAGGGCTCCCGCTAGAGCTTTATAAAACTCGGCTGGCAGCCCATCCGGTCCGGGTGCCTTGGCCTTTTTTCCTGACTGAACTGCTTTAATTATCTCGGTGGAGCTGAACGTTTTATTAGGATTGGTAGTGTTGCCCATTTCAATTTTATTTAAAGGCCATTGGTCAAGCCAGGAGTGAATCAAGTTCTCTTGTGGAATTAAATCTTCCCTTTAGACCTGATCAAAGTGCTTAAAAAAGGCTGCTTCAATGTCTTTAGAGTTATCCAGTAGCTTGCGGGAAGACTCACATAATACTTCCTTTATATTGTTTTTTCTCAAGTCCTGTTTAGTTTTCCAGGCTAGGATCTCACCGCTGGATTCCCGGTATTCAAAGTGGGCCATTTTACTGGCCTCCCACCTTTTCCTCAGCCTGGAGTCTAACACCCCTGTCAATTCTAGTTTACATGATGATAGAGTCTCAGCAATGTCCCCCTGGGCTGTATCCCTCTGGGCAGTGAGAGCTTGCTCTATATTGTGAATTTTTGCCTCTATTTCTTCTATCTCAGCCTTGTATTTCCTTTGCCTAGCTATTTGCATAGATGTAATCTGACCTCTCAGTAAGGCTTTGTACGCGTCCCACACCATTTCTATTGAGGTGGTCTCTAGATTGATCAAGAAGAAGTTCTCTGTTTCAGCTACCAATTTTTGCACCACTTCTTCCTCTAATAAAATAGTTCGGCCCATGGCCCATCTTTTAATGGCCTGCTGTATTGAGAGTTTCAAAGCTAGCGATACTGCCAAATGGTCGGATAGATGGCTTCCTATATGTCTTGAATCTATCACCCGAGTTAGCAACTCCACACTTATCAAGAAGAAATCTAATCTGGACTTGTGGCCATGTTTTTTTATTATGGAAGGTGTATCCCCTTTTACTCCCCATTCTTCTCCTCCATATATCTATCCATCCCAATTGCTTCATTGCACTTATTAAGGAAGATCTCATTTTGCAGTTCTGTGCTGATCTACTCTTATAAGTTCTATCCATCAGGGGGTCTAACACCAAATTAAAATCCCCGGCCAGAATTAGCGGATCCTGAAAAATTAAGAACTCTGCCAGCAACTCCCTCCGCGGAGCTGGGTTATCCAGATTGGGTCCGTAATAGCCCGCCACTGTGAATTTGTACGTGTGAAACCTTATCTTGGCTATGGCCCATCTGCCCATCTTATCAACTTTAGACCCTTCCACCGCTAAGGCGGAGTGATTTTTAATGAGAATGGCCACACCCTTTGTAGTCATCTGCTGTTTAGTACAAATTACTTCCTGGATCCATTTTTTGGTCTTACATAGGTCCCTCATCTCCTTTTCTATGAGATGCGTCTCCTGTAGGATGAGAATTTGTTCAGGTGTATCTTTTAGATATTGTAAAATTCTCTCCATTCTATATTTTACCCTCAGTCCATTAAGGTTCCACGACAAAACCTTTAGATATAATCCCTGATCAGTCATATCTTGTGCCATTTCTCAAAATATGGGTAGAGTGTTATTTAAGTAACATATATTGGCGCTTTGAACTTATTATTTTTTGTTTTCTTTTCCTATGCTCCCCACCCCGTGACCACCCCCTCCCCTCCACTTTCTCACCCTAGTGCTCCCCTGGAGAACCGCCAATCTTCCTCTTAAGGCCCTACTCTGGCCTTGAGGTATCCCTCCTAGGTACACAGGACGGTGGTTAAATTTGTATCTGTTATTTTAACTAATAAAAAATTAAAAAGAAAGTGTAAGACTCAGAGCGTGAAAAGAAAGAAGAAAATAGAAATTAAGAAGACATTCAGAGGGACCTGCAATGCTACCAGACAGCTGGCTCACCATCCGCCTCTGATATTGATTGTAAAAAGGATTCTGCTTCTTCCACCGTTTAAAAAAACGCATTTTATTATTGAACATTACTTTCAAGGTTGCGGGAAATTTTAACTGGGCTGTTGCTCCTTTCTGTCTAAAGGGGTCTAAAAGCTGGCCTAGCTCCCATTGTCTGGAGGCTGTTAATGAATGAATGAATGAATGAAGTTATATTTATATAGCGCGTAACTACCCGAAGGCCTCGTAGCGCTTACGGACAGCAGAAGCAGAAAGAAAAAAGGTTACTGGAAAGCTGAGAGAAAAAGGAAGGTCTTGAGATGTTTGCGAAAGTAAACAATGTTGGGTTCGCTGCGGAGCGTAAGTGGAAGGGTATTCCAAAAATTGGAGGCATTCAAAGTGAAAGACCGACTGCACCATTTTGCTCTGCGGACTTTTGGGGGCGCGGTAAGGAAGGTGTTACTAGACCGGAGAGACCTAGTCGGTTGATAGGGGACTATCAAAGAGTGAAGAATTTGGGGGCCATGTTTCCAGAAAGCTTTATGGGCCAGGCACATGGCCTTGAACTGGATCCTGGCACGGATGGGCAGCCAGTGTAAAGACATCAAAGCAGGTTTAGCTGATTGTCTACGAGGGGTCTGAGTCAAATGGCGTGCGGCACAGTTTTGAATAACCTGTAATTTGTTTAAGGTGGACTGAGGAGCGCCAAGATAAAGCGCATTCCCATAGTCCAGACGGGATACGATTAAAGCTTGAACCAAAATTCTCCTGGCTTGGAAGGGAAGGAGGGGAAGGATTTTTCTGATGAAACGTAAGAGACCGAAACAAATAGCTGAAAGCTTTGTGGTCTGATAGTTAAAGCAGAGGGTCCTATCGAGCCAGATGCCTAGACTTTTAATTTGGTGCTTAGGCAATGGCAAAGGACCCATGCATGGAGGCCAGGAGAGGGGGGAAGAGGGCGAGGGGGATTTTCCTAAGAGCATAAGTTCAGATTTATCTCCATTTAGTTTTAGGTGCGAAGTGTGCATCCAGTGAGCAACTGCCTCTAGACAAAGGCCAAGCGTGTCAGATGAGCCCTCAGGGTGATTAAGTGCCACCACTAGCTGGGTGTCATCGGCGTAGGTGATTATTTTAATGCCGAATGGAGAGACTACTTCAGCTAGAGGGGCCATATAGGAATTAAAAAGGGTGGGACTCAGGGAGGAGCCTTGAGGGACCCCACAGTTAAGAGGCCACTGCTTGGATGAGGCTGTCCCCTCAAAGACCTGATAACAGCGGTCCTCTAAGAAAGAATGCAGCCAGGTCCATGCAGTTTTCCCAATCCCCAGGTTGGTCAGCCGATCAAGGAGGATGTCGTGGTTAACAGTGTCAAAAGCGGCACTGAGGTCGAGCAGAATTATGGCTGCTGAACCGCCCTGGTCTAAAAGTTTCCTGGCTTCTTCCGTAACAGCCAGCAGCGCAGTTTCAGTACCTAGCTGAGGACGGAAGCCAGTTTGGGAGACATGAAGTAAATTATTTGATTCGAGGTAATTGACTAGAGTAGAATTGATGTGACGTTCGATCAATTTACTCAGCCACGGAAGGAGGGAGATGGGTCGATAATTTGCCATGTTAGAGGGATCCAGATTAGGTTCTTTATGAGCGCTTTGACCTGGGCGCATTTCCACGCTCGGGGAACTCTGCCAGAAATAATAGAAGAGTTAAGTATATTCAGAATTACCGGGCCTACCATATGCAGAACCAGGGATAATTGCTGAGGAGGGGCAGGGTCGATAGGAGAACCAGAGGTAACACTGGAACAGAGGGTGTCCAGAGCTTTTACGTCAAGCAGTGGAAAGCTCTCAAGAGACTGTGTCGATTCTACAATCAGAGTAGAGTCAGAGGAGTCGGGCACGTAAGGCGAAAATGACTGCCGAATAAGCTGAATTTTTTGATTAAAGTATTCGGCCAACAGGTTGCAATGGAGGGAGAGATCCTTGGTTTTTGAAGGTTCCGTGGGAATAGCTGAGAGGGATTTGGCAATTTTAAAGATCTCCCTGGGAGCAGAAGCAGCGGCAGTGATCTTATCCGCGTAGAAGCGTGTTTGGGTGGATTTGATCTCTGCTTTATAAGATTTTAACGCTTCTTTATATGTGTGTTTCCTATCATCCTCCAGGTTCTGTCTCCACCTTCTTTCTAAACGTCTGCATGATTGCTTAATTTTCCTCAAGTTAGGGGTATACCAGGGTGCCGATTTCTCTCTAAGTTTTTTTTGAACTGGTACCTTTGGCAGGAAAGAGTCCAGCGAATTACAGATCCATGAGTTAAAATTCTTATTCGCTAGCTCCGGATTGGGGTCATGGGTGGGTTTACTGGTGGCTAATTTAGTGGACCAAGTGGTGGCCGAGAGCTTAGCCCATTTTCTCTCCAAAATGTTTATCGGAGGCTGGAGGGGAGTAGGGTTCGCAGGCTCCCAGACCATAGGCACTAGAAGGTGGTCAGACCATGGGAGTGGAACGGGACTAACCACAGAGAGATTATGTGCGTTACTGAAAACGGGGTCAAGTAAATGGCCTTTTTCGTGGGTTGGGCATAGACTCTTTTGAATAATTTGAAGGGCAGAGAGACCAGCAACTAGCTCTATGGCAGACGGGTTAGATAAAACATCCACATGGATGTTTAGATCACCGAGCATTGTGAAATTTGAGAGATTTACGGCTCGTTCTGCTACAAAGGAAGGAAGGGATGAGAGGAATTGCCCAGTGGGACCGAGAGGACGGTAAATCAGGAGGCCGGAGAAGGTACAAATAGGAGAAAATGCTAGAGCAAACTGCAAGCTTTCGCAGTCAGGTAGGCCGTCTGAGGGGGAAAGGCGGCAGCTTATATATGATTTATAGATGATGGCTAGTCCTCCGCCTTTGCCGGTTTTACGGTCCGCTCTGCAAATGAGATAGTCCGGGGGGAGAGTCTGGACAATATCAGTAGCAGAGCTATCATGTAGCCAGGTTTCAGTTAAAAATAGGGCGTCTGGTTGACGGTCTTCTAAGAGGAGATGAAGTTCTGTAGAATGTCTGGGCAGAGAGCGGCAGTTTAACAAAAGCAGCAAACGAGGTGACATGAACATAGTGGGTTTTTTAGGATGGGGAAGCAATGAGAAATGGCAGGCGGAGCACGTGGACTGTTCGGCAGGATTGATGGAGTTGGTGCACTTAGCGGGTATAGATCCCCTTAGGGCATTAAGACCATGGCCACTATAACGAACAATAGGATTGTTACCGACAGGGGTCATGGCCCCAGGTCCCAGCCGGTCGCGGACGGGCGCAGACGGGCTTGCCTTTGGCGCGCCCGCTGCGCGCGTCCGCTGCGCGACTGGGAGTGCATCCAAATAAGTGCCGGGTCAGCGTGAACGTGAAGCGCTGATTGGCTGCCTTAGAGCCGGAAATGAGCAGTCTACGGGGGTGTCTCCAGCCAGCCCTCCGCTCAATGGCACAAGCCAAGTCGGACCGGGGCTTCGGAGTACACAGAGCAATAGGTGAGTGGCTGTGCAAATAAGCAGATCACAAGAAAATTACAATAGCAGCACAAGAGTAATGATGAAACGTCCGATCTTATCTGGAACGATATGCCTTCTGCATTTAGTGAACTCTTCTTTAAGGCTCTGTTTCGTATTTCATCCTTGAGGCTATAGGTTAAGAAGTGTACCAAAATGTTCCTAGGTCTAGTTTTGTTTGGGTTGAGTCTGAATGGATCGCTATGGACTCTCTAAATATCAATCATGAGTTCTTGCTCTGAAGAGTCAATTAGAGTTGATTGTTTGATCAGCTTAGCCACAAACTCTTTGATATTGTTCCCCTCTGCTCCTTCCGGAACTTATTCCTTCTCTGGGAGTTTTCAATAGATTCAATCTTTTCCTGGAGCCCCAGTTTGTGTTCTTTTAATTTAGCGAGTTCTATTGAATTTTCCGAGGTTTGAACTGTCAGTTCTGCCACTGTGGACTCAAGAGCAGAGGCCATAGCTGTCAGGGAATCAAGCTTATCTTCCAGTTTTTCACAGAAAGTCATAATTTCGCCTTGATTTTTTTCCGAAACCTGGAATCTGACCTTCATTTCCTCGCTTAAGGAATTTAAAAGTTGCAAAACAGGTTGATGCATGGATGGATCCCCTGAATTCCCATTAGGCGGAGAGGTGTTCCCTGCTTCCTTTGCCATATTTTGCTTTACCCTTAATACATTTTCGCCTGTAAAGCCAGAGCCTACATCGTGTGCCTTATCCCTGCTTTATCGCCTATCTCAGACATCGTGAAACCTTCTACTTCGGATCCTTCCAACTGCCCCTCAAATAATTGGAATTTATTCGGGCTTAAAACTCCTTCTGGGTAGCTGAAAGGCTGTTCCAGGTAGCTACCTAATTTATCTGGAGAGCAGACCATCGGCTTCAGTATGAGAGTACTAGGCACTACTCTGAAATAATCTTTTAACAAGGGTATTGGTTTTACCTTAGGTTGAATTAGCAGAGATGATTGGGTTTGCAAGTTTGGTAAAGTCGCCTTCAAATTTTTGCTCTTTTTTTTTAACTTTGTTGATTTTGCGGACTTGGGGCGCGTTACAGAAGCTGCTAGTTTTAAGTCTTTAGATGACCTGTCAGACCCACTATGTTTATTATCAACCTTAATGTCGGATGTTTTTATTGTGCTTCTTAAAGCGCATCTTGATGAAGAAGCCTCTTCAATGGAATCTATAGAATCCACTGTGCTGTTTTGTCTGCACTTCACTAAGGGATTTCTCTCTATAGCCTCTCTCTTGCCGAAGTTTGACAGCAAAATCAACCCCCTGCAACAACCCCACTTGGCTTTGTTTGTCTGGAAGATCATTAACTGCTCCCTCTAAACCTTGGCTGTTTCTGGGGGTTTCTGGGACATTGAGTCCTGTAAAGCCCCTGCCTCTCCCACTGTGGGAGAGTCTGGCCACTGCTCTGCGACCACGCCGGATCTCAAAGGCTGCCCTCGACCACTGTGCGACCCCCTCCTCTTGTGTTGCACAAGTCTCCTCTCTAGCTCCTCTACCCGACCCGTTCGCGGCCGTTGCCACACCAGGGGAGACCAACCCCGCCACCGCCTCTCCCGAGGGGTATCCAGGTCTTAGATAAACAAACTCAGGATGAGGTCGGTAGACCAGACACACAAGCTCACAGTAAGAATGTCGCTGAGTAAGTGCCACTGTGTAAGTGAAGCTGTGGACTTCTATAGCGCACACAAGCGTCTTCAATAACTCTGACGCTCCGGCGTGTTGCAGCATTTTCCGGTTGATAGCCTGTTAAGCAGACGGCACTTGCAGCGCTCTCATCGCGCCTTCTTGCAGCCTCGTTCCTTTCTCCTCCGGTAAGATTATTGCAACTACAACTCGCCCAGCAAATAAGGCAGACTGCCGACCACCAACTACCTACACCAGTAATGACGCTGGTGCACACGCCTCCTCAACAAAGTCAGCTGGGAAATGGCAAGCCCCCACGGAGAAAACACAGAGCGACGAAACACAAGCGACTTCAATAACTCTGATGCTCCGGCGTGCTGCGACGTCTTCCCGGACGACAGCCCGTCAAGCAGACGGCACTTGCAGTACTCTCATCGCATCCTCTTACAGCCTCGCACCTTTCTCCTCCGGTAAGATTAATACAATTACAGCTCGCCCTTTGATTGTAGGCTGCTTTTGTTTTTTAGCAACAGACAGTTAGCCGTTCGTCATTACAAAATCTGTCCCGTTCCTCTGGAGCCTCCGTGACCTGCTAGCCACTGGCCGCCATGTTCTCCCCTGTCCCATGTCGATTCAGTTTCTTTTTTGCTATAATGAGTTGGGCAGTGGACCTCCTGGGACAGACCACTAGCGGCAAATAGGTTTCCAGTGGGGATGTCCTTTGTTCAGCCACAAGGAGCACCAGGAGCTGAGCTCATTTTCCCATTGCATCAGATATTGATTTGCTTACGAGCATCTATTTGCTCCTTGCTTTATGTTCGATGGATCCTGTTGTCAAGTACAGCCTCCTATAATTGATTGTGGTCACTGTACTAGTGTCTGGCTGAGCTTGTACATATGTCCAACAGTGTAGATTTGGCAGGGCCCAGAGGTTGGTGGTCACTTTCCAGATGGCTACCTATTTTGTAGCAGGAATGTCTAGTTCAATTTGAATGTTTAAAGATCTCAGTCCCAAGTGCTCCGCATCATCAGCAAAGGACTTGGTCACTCATTGCTAGCTGCAGCAAATTCATGTTGAAATTGCCTGTCATAAGAATAAGCAAAGTTTGATTTAAAGATGTTTGGACAGTAATGAAAGCCAGTAAAATGTCAATTGATTCCTTTTTCTTTGCAGGCTAGGGGTGGATATGGACATTTATGATCAGCAGAGGATGTGCATTGACTAGAAAGCTTTCCGACTTGCAAGTTGGGATGGTCAATATGATCACTTATTTTTGCATTGATTTCAGCCGCTACATAGATGGCAAGCTCCCCAGGAGGGCAGCCTAACATATGAGTTGTAACTGTCGCTTTACTGGTCTTAAGGAATGCTGGAAAATCTAAAGCCCCTAAGGTCCAAATTTCCTGAAATATTGCCAGGTGGAAGACTTATATAGTCTAGAAAGTGCACGTCTTCAATTTTGCTTGGGAGACCCTCTACATTCCATGAGCAGATTGAAAAACATTCCGTAGATTGCCTATTGACTAGGTGATTACTTTTTCAAACTTTTCCTTGCCAGATAGTGTTTGGTTGCAGCATTGGCTGGAGTTGTTAACACAGAAGAGCTGATATTTTGCGCTTGCTCCATCTTCTCAGTTGAATTAAAAGGGAGGACCTTGGACAGGGCTGTAAGGGAGTGAAAATTGTGGGTGACTTTAATCTCATGGGGTGAAATCTCGATGCCCCATTTTGCAAAGATTAGTTTCTCCTCCCACACCTGCTCAGTGAGCAGAGGGCTTGTCCAAACAATTACGGTGGATTCTTCCATATTAGGGCTTGTAGACCATAAAAAAGTGGCTGGGTTCACGTCCAATGACTTGATATGCCGTAAAGTAGGGATTTCCTGAGCCATTCAGAGCCTTAAGCCTCTGTTAATTAGATCAAATTGCCACCAAGATTTGTACTTTGGAGTGAAGATTAGATTACAAAGTCTTTCAGGGATTCTGCCAATCGTCAGATCGGATTCCTTGCCAGAGGACATGCTGGGCACAGTAAGAGGTTGGAGCTTTATGGAAACCGGGGGGACAGGTCTTGTGTTTGAAGTGGGGAGGGGCCCAATGGCAGCAGGTTAGATGGCTAGTTTTCTATTTGCTTTTCTTCAGGTTGGTTGATGGTCACGTTTACATCCATTATGAGGGATTGTTGGGCTACTTGTACAGTTTGAACACCTAGCAATTGATCTTCAGGTGCCACAGGGCGAGCTCCCGCATCTGTGCTCATTTCTCTGAATCAGTTTATCAGAGGATCCTGCCTAGGCAATTGATTATTTCGTGTGGATGAGAATTTTGTTTGCACTAGGGAGAGGGTTTGGGGGACTCTGTTGCCCTTGTCATCATTAGTGGAGTTTGTTCCACTAGGTAAGTTGCCCATCAACCCATCAACAGCCTCCTCCAATAGCAGATCGTTATCAGGAGCTGTGGTCTTTAGGACTGATCTGAAGATGGGTAGATTTGCTTTAGCTGTGTGGGTGGTGCTCCTTTTGCATGCTGTTTGTTATGGGTCTTTTTAAGCCTTTACACTGTCTTTCCGTTGGTAGCCCTATTCCTGCAGGGTGATCAGTAACCAGCCCAGAGCTGTGAACAACTGTTCTTTTGGGAGACTGGGTGTTTATACTGCTCTGCTGGACAACATTGTTTAGAACACCTGCTTGTTGTGTCTTGTTAGGGATACTGCCATTAGGAAAGGCAGCAGTTAACTGGCAGTCTACCAGAGGATGTGTGTTTGCATTACTCTGTTGGCCAGCGCTGTTTGAAGCCCGTGTTTGTTGTACCATGTTAAGTGTCCTGTTGTTAGATCTTGATACAGTTGGATGTTGGGCACCCAAGGGGTCTGGGTTCAGATGAAGCTTTATTTCTGTTAGCACAGAGGCTACAATGGAAGGGAGGCATACCAGTTCGTCTAGTACCAGACCACAAGAGGAGGTCGGAGCCAGTGGACTGCATCGGACTGTTCTAGTTATACGAGCACGAATAGTGCGCCTATTTTAGAGTCAGTTGTTGTGAATTACATTGCCATGGTATTTAGAAGGTCTGACTGATAGGAATGAGCGTAACAGAACATCCAAAGTGTTGCTTGACCCGCCTTTTGCCAAATTGTTGGGCTTCAGGAGTTGTCAAGATTAACTCTAGGCTGGTCGATGTCAGGACTAGAAGATACATGTGAGCCTGACGGGTACCCATTTAGGTCCAATGCTGTCAGGCTTTTAACCTGAAATTGAGGAGAAGCCTCGGCTGACAGCAGTGCTGACCTTTCAAAAGAGGGAGATCTGCTTCTTGGCCGAGTGTGGGTTGCTGCCGTAAGCCAAGGAGATTTTGCTAGAGGAGACCCATTGTTTCTCTGGTGGTCTGGAGGAGAGTTCAAGGGCTCTTGGTGTAAGGGAAGGTATACCTCGGCAGTGGCTTGATGACCCTTCCTGTCATCGGCACGTTTAGCTTCTTCTAACATGCCATTAAAGCTCTTTGGGTCAAAGCTGTCTGGAGTGGGTGCCTGCGTAGTACCTGGCTCAGTTACCTGCATGGAGTCACAACCTGGGCATTCCCCTGCATTGGCTGTGCTGTCCACTTTGAGATTGCCTGTTGCCAGGGTTAGCCTCTTTTCCCCTCACTTCCAAACTCTTTTTTTAGCCCTTCCCTCCCAGTGGAAAGGAGCCTTTATCTTTGGCTCCTTTGACTTTTGCAACCAAAGGTTGTCATCCATCTGCAAATAAGGGGTCAGTTGTGGTAGGGGAGTGCAGCTGAATGGGAGCTTGTAGGCCTTGTATATCATAGTTATGAGAGAGAATAAAACATCCAAGTTTTTTTTTTTATCTGTTCAGAGTATTTGTCTGTGGGTCTTGAAGCTGGACTGCCAGCCTTGGGGACAGAAGAGAAGGCCATGCATCCTGCTGGTTGCCGCAAAAAGTTTGTTAGGTGGGCTTGAGTAATTTGTTGTTTTTTGGAGTGTTGGAGTGCCTCTGTTTGCACCTCGGGCTGATCCGCGCCACCCTAGTCTTGCCTGAATGTATGGCTTCTTTTTGTTTTCCGGGCCAGGAGCCAGTCTCTGCTGTGAGGTATAGTCCGATTGAGGGGTGCAAGCGTACTTGCCTGTGATTGCCAAGACAGATCAGGGCAGGGGAGCACACAGCGTGGAGCAATCTGTACCATGGACCTAGCCAGGTCGCTTCCTCTCACCCCAGGCTCGACCCTGAGGAGGTGGGCTATACATGCCCCACGGCCTAGGGTCCAGCAGTGGAGGGGGCTTTGATGGCAGAGCTCTACCGCCAAGCCCCTCTCCCTACCTCCTCTCACCACAGCCACAAAGCCACTTGTCCACCAAGGCAGACAGCAGGCACAAGATGGCTCAGGACGGTACTGGAGCAGCTCAGGGAAGATGGCAACAGGTAGTGTCCTAGGCCATGGTGCCCAATGCCACGGCGACGAACAGCCATGATACATCACGGTGCCGGAGGCCTGTGTGCTGGGTAGCTGCCTGCGGAGCAGTAAATGGTGGTGGGATTTCTCACATTGGGGGCGCGGCCTTACAGGTGTTTTTTTTATTTTTTTATTTCCATGCCGTTGACTTCAAGTTTCAGAATGCTTGCCTTGAGAAGGGGATGGAGACTGTATGACCACAGCGCAGTGCATCACAACAGCATCTGACATCAGCAAGCAGCAACCTTCTGAACAGATTTATTAGAGCAAGCTGATTGAGCTTTCTCCTAAAGCTGTGAACCAAAGGGATGTATTGGAAACAGTTTGAAGGTACATGTGCTAAACCTCCATTGCTATGTTTGCTGTTATGAATGTGCAGCACAGTTCATTGTCTTAAATTGCATTTTTCATCTTTCTGTACAATTAAAATCATTTATAAGTAGGTGTTTTAGAATATTAACAGTCTGATTGGTTTACTGTGCTAGCAACATTTTAGTATCACCTTTCTACTTAATGCCATGCGAGGAAATTGTGTGTTGCGTTTAACACATCAAAAGATGATTTTGCCTTAAGCATTTGAACTTTGGGCTGTAGACGTTTTTTGCATTGCTACATTGCGCATTTTAAAGAGCTGCTTCTTATTTCCGAAATGCATTGTTCATTTTGATTCTATTTTTGCATTTGACATTTAGCTTGATTTCTCTTTTGCACACGCATGTGGTCCGTTTGTATTTAGGGTTTAATATTATAAATTCATTATTTTCTAATGTGAATGACTACTTAATGTCTTACCAGCACGTGGCATTTGTGCACATTTTATGAGTTCTCCTATTCTAACTAACATTTGCTTTCTGTAAAGATAGCTTTGATATTTGAATACATCTACAATTGAGACCTGGAGAAGCCTAGTTGAGCACGTTTCTTTCATGGTCTAGGCAAAGTAATTGATTATAATTAGAGACAGTTTTTAGCGAATTCTCTTTTTACAACCAATTGACCCTCCTTAATGTTGACTGTATCGAAGAGTCAATACTTCTCTGTCATAACTTAAAATGTATTAGAGTACAGTGAGTTCTTGCAGAGGATGTGTGTGCTTCCTATTCCATCGTAGCACGTTTAGCTTCTTGAATCTCCTCCTAAAAGTTTGAAAGTCCAACTAACTGACTATTAGAACATTGGAATGTTGGAAGCTCCATTGAGACAATGGAGTGCTCCCTGCTTCTACGGGCCGCTAACGGCTCGCACAGCAACATTCCAATGTTTACAAAGGCCTCTCGGAGCACGAGGGGATTTAAATCCCCTCAAGATTCGAGAGGCCTTTGTTTTTATTTGTTAGAACATTCTGCCCTCTAGTGGCAGAATGTTTGAATAGCCTTATAGCCCTTCAAAGCAGGGCTATACCGGCCATTAAAGTCCAGCTCCCTTGTTAAAGTCCCTTGCCTTCGGCAGCCGGTATAGGCCACTGCGGCGGGCTATAAGGCTATATTAATGAGCTATAATCATACATTTTATTCCCACAGCTGAATGGCCTGCTAAATTGATGAGCTCAGGATACATACTCAACAAATCTGATTGCACAACTTCAACTATAAGATCATGAGGAGTCATGAGTGATCCCTGAATTTAAACACTTTTGTCAGACTTTAGTGATTCACTATTCATTTTTCCATTCAACAGAAATCTCATACACATCCCAGATTTCTTTCTACTTTAGGAAGTAAGTTTTACAAATAGTTTGTGGTATTGCCCAGAGTCAAATTTATTGGCACATTAAAGCGTACAGCTAAAAACTGGCTTATCAGTTGGGCAGAAAAGACTATAGATGACCTGATAGTCAATGGTTGGGTACCAATAACCTTAACCTCTTCCATGCTCATGACATCTCCCGGCCGTCATGAGTCACGATGGGCGTGTGCGGACGACGGCCGGGAGAAGTCATGACCACGCCCACGACTGGAATGTCCAGCACTGCGGAAGCGCTGCGGCGGAATTTGCGCCGCAGCGAAGAGGTTAACTATTATTTCCCACTTTACTCTGCTTTGGTTACCTAATCCAATTCAGATCAGCCACCTACCATTTCTATTTGCTGTAATAATTGCCACAAATTTTACATTAGTAGATAGGATTGAAAAATATACATTCTCTCTTCAACATGAGATTTACAAAAACACTATATCTTGATGCATGCTCTTAAGATAGAATGGTACATTTCTTCTACAGTGACAGTCATGAAGTCCATGCATACCCCATGAAGTAATTTGTAATATGTTCCCCAAATGTTTCTTGATTTTATCAAAGGTCTTATCCCGATAAGCACAAGCTGTCATCAATGAGTGGATATTGATTTTCAATTAACAGTGGAGAGCAAGGTTTGAGCCAAATTACTATTTCCTTCATTTATGTGTATTCAACGACCCTTGCAGAAACTCTGTTTGTTTACATCAAAAGTCCTATCCTCACTCTCCTTCAACTTTCGAGACTTCCCTAGATCTAGCAATATTTTAACTTTCTATACAAAGTTAGTGTTCACTACCCATAAAAATGTTTGTATTCATGGGTACTCTATGATGGTGAGATACTGTGGAGGGAGCAAAAAAGGTAAAAAGGCAGAGGGTTGGAAGAATAATTGTGTACTTTCATGGTTTAGGTCAGCAAACACTGCGGAATGCACATGTGTGTGTTTAAGAGAGTAATCCAATCAAATTTGTTCTCGTGAGAATATAATTTGTCTTTGTAGAGGTAATGTATGGCCCACAAATGATATCTCTGGGCTCGGGTTTGTTGCTATCTGGGATGCATGGTAGTGTAGAAGGAAAATTCAGCTACTATTAGTGGCATAATCCATTGCCTAGATATGTGTCATCTTTGAATAATAGAGCCTGAATGAAATGACAAAACAGCACCCTACATAGGACTGGCATCATGAATCCATAATCCAAATTAAGGCAAGTAGTTTCCAAGTTAGAAATGTTAATGTGTTGCAATCCACTGATGACTTATTCCAACATACTTTTCATGACTTTTAGGAACAAGACTGAAAATGCCACTAAACCACGTCTTCACAGGGAAACATTGATTCTGATGGAAATTTTACTGTATTGAGGGGTTTATTAGGTGCTGTGAAATCTGTTTGGCTAGAAACATGTATACAGGTTCAGTATGGTTTTACATGATCCCTGATGTGTATGTAAAGCAACTTGTCATTTAATATTAACTAAAATGTTTAAGAGGTTAGAGGGCTTTCTGCGTGCAGTTAACATATTTAAATGGATCCATTGCTATTAGTTAGCAATGAATGTAAATCCTTGATGATATTTTTAGTGGGACTTCAGTAGAATTGTTATTTATCAATCATTGTTGACGGAGCATTCCATGAGCAGTGCAGTACGTTTTCTGTGTGCATCTGTGTGTCGAATTATTCCTATCTTTCTACATGTCTGGCAGTAACCTTGGAAGAATTCCTCAACTGCTTAATCATAATAATACCATCTATTTGTCTCAACACAGATTCTGCAGTATCTAATGAACTGGTTAAAGGACACAGATGCATTTGTGTGAATGGGAAAAATTTGTTGCAGCAGAGATGCCGCTCTTATATTTGACAACATTATTTTTAATTAGCAGCAAAAACACAGACAAGCAAAAAACCTGAAGAATGTAGGAAAACAAGATGTAGCTGGCAATCATATTGACAACTGGAACAATACTAGCATTAAATTAGATCATATTTTACCATAGGCCTCACTGAAATATGTACACTTCTTCAGCGGTGTAATTGACCTTACTGTCTTATAATAATTAACAAAAACCTAAGGTCTAATTTACTAAATGTGACATTTAAATAGTACCAATGACTGGGATGATGCAGACTAAAGCCTTGGCTGTACTTGAGATGCATAACATGGAAGATGAAAGTTTGCCAAAACTCGGATGCACAGTAAAACTGTTTTTTTTTTAAATAAAAGAAGCATAACACAAGGTGCCTCAAGAGTTTATTATCATTCTGGTGGTGCATGAACTGATAACCACATATTGGACCTGAATAACAAATTTAAATTTACACTTTTATATCTACTCACATAGAGCTCTACTACTACATCTAGGTATAACTGTCTTTTAGACCTAGGTGTAGACTAACATGTCTCCTCACCCTTCAATTAGGTGGTGAAGCCTTCTTTGATTGAATTTATGATGGTTAAGTTATTACAAGTACTTTTTCACCTGTTGGTGGGAATATAAGACGTAAAACTTTGCTTAAAAAAAATTGTTACAGAACACTTAACTTCACAAATTAAATGTGTGTGCAATAATAAAATAATTTAAATATAGTAATTCAGCATATCATTATTACTGTTTCTACAATGATTTAAAAAAATACTCATTACTAGAATTTATTTTCTTTAATTTGTTGCAAACTGTGTTACCAGATTAAATGAATTTAAATACGTTTTTATATTTATTTTAAATAAGTTAACACGTTTATTTATTTCTGTTGTTACACTTATATTCTTAAATTAAAACAATAAGAAAATAATGTATTATTTATGCTCAATTCTAATACAAAATATATAATTTAAATGAAAAACAAATGTAATTAATTTATCATTAATTCCTGTGGGGTGTTAGTTCAAGTCCCTGCCTCCATTGTTGTATATAGGACTGTGCTGCAATACCAGTGGTTGGTTATGTGTAGTGGATGACTCGCACCAAGGCTGAACTGGAGTACATTTAAGCCTGTTCTGACATCTTTGAACCTACAGTAACTTGAGAATTGTATTTTGCAAATTTCACTGGCCTTACTCTTTTTTTTTGGGGGGGGGGAGGTTTAGATTACCACACTTGTTAGAAATGGGAGTCTATATTTGGCAAGTGTTTGCACCTTTGTCCAAGCAGGGACCCTTCCTTCTAGTCAGGATAAGGGAGTTACACTCCTAAAATATCCCCTGCTCACCCTCTTTGTAGCTTGGCACGAGCAGTCAGGCATATCTTAGCGGCAGTGTGTAAAGCATTTGCACATAACCAACAGTAACACAATGAAAACACTACAAAAGGACATATCACCAGTTTTAGGAAAATAACCAATATTTATATGTGCAAACAAGACCAAAACGATAATAAGACAAACATACACTAATCAAAAATAGGCACTTTGCAAATATGACTTCGAAATGCAGTTCCTTGAAGTCGGTAGCTCTGTTCGGTGCTACCGCAGTGCAGAAAACAACAGAATCCAGATGACCGCGGTGGTGCGGACCACCGTTAGTATCAGCAGAAAAAATAACCCCTGCTCGCCCCCTTGGTAGCTTGGCATGAGCAGTCAGGCTTATCTTAGAGGCAGTGTGTAAAGCATTTGCACATAAACAACAGTAACAAAGTGAAAGCACTACAAAAGGACACCACACCAGTTTAGAAAATATCCAATATTAAGACAAGACCAAAAACGATAAATATACACAATTCAGTACTCAGAAATCTTCAGTCATCAAAATAGACTTTAAATATAGTTCCTTGAAGTTGATAGCTCCGCCTGGGGCTATCACGACATCATGAACAACAAATCCAAACAGTTCTGGCTCACCTCTGCGTCGCGGGCCAGCTACGGTGTCGGGAAGACCCGCAAAACAGTACCTTCAGAAATGCAGGGCGTTGGCAACCACTCTATGAGCCCCGAAAGGCCAGCGTCTGCGGGGGCGTGGCCAAACTGCAGTCCAAGATGGACGTGAGGCTTTGAAGGTCCGCCAGGCATCTCCGGAAACGCGTCTGTCTCCTGATTTCCGGCAATGCACGAAGCTTAAGTGCAATCCATCAACCCCCCTTAACATAGGGGTCACCCTGATTCATCGATAGCACCTTAGCCCTACCGCAAATCCTCAAAATCGGGCTTTGAAACTTGTGCGGGTCCCAGCCAATGGCGGAGACACGACGCGGCCTGCAACCACACCCGGGCCTCTACATATGCAGCTACAACATCCAGTCAGAACCGAGGGCAGCAACGGGGCTCCTGCAGGTGAAACATGCAGGGTGAGAGCTGCGAACCACGAGCCTTTCCCCCCTGCTCAGTGGGCTCCGTGACTGTCGTCACCGTGCATCCCTCTACTACGATTGCATAGGAGCGCGCTTGGGATGATCACGATGCTCCTGGAGTCCCTGAGGTGACAGGGACCTCGGGAGAGCCTGTGAGGCAGCCGCCCGGCTGTGCATGCGGGCACGCTAGGTGGGGGACGTGGCTCCCTGCGATCCAACCAGCAGGGGCTCCAATTACAAATTTTACAGCCTCTAAACTCATCGGCACAGGAAAGGCCCCATCAACCGCCATTGGCTCTGCACAACGCCCAGGTGAGCCTTTCCCCTCTCTTTGCAGGCCCCGCAGTTGCTGTCACCGCGCGCCCTCTCCTTCACTATCTCGCTAGGGTGCGCATGGGAAAACAACAACGCTCCCTGAGACCCCGAGGCGATAGGGTCCTCAGGAGTGCCTGAGAGGTAGCGGGCCTGCTGCAAGGGGGACGTAGCTCCCCACAAGCTACCCAACAGGGGCCCCAGCAGCTTTGTTTCCAGCCCTCCTACACTTCCCATCTCCGACATAGAGAATCCACTTTGACCATTCGGAACCAGCCGATTGGGAACCAAGCTTTGCCCTCACCGGCTCATGATCCTGCGGGTTAACCCAGGATCGGACTAAATTGTTAACAACCAGCGCCCCACCTTGAGTACACGCATCAGCAATTCTGCTAACTTTAGTCACTTCCAAGGTGCACCCTGTACTGCGCCTCACCCCAGCTCTTGCTTGAGCGTAGCTACTTGCCTTTTTCAGCTCTGAGAGGCTCTGTTTTTTCCTTGCTGTAACTGTCATTGCACTACCACTCCTTGGAACCACTCTCATACCTGCATATGTACGACGGCATGGGCTGGAATGACGCAATCAGACGCAACCTCACGACACATCTCATACTAAACTCACAGCTCTGCAGTTTACCTGTCTACGTTACTTAATCTGCCTGACCACTCCAACCTGTCCGCGGTAACTTGGAACGTAAGGGGCCTCAATAACACTATGAAAGGGAAGCATGTGCTACACTATTTACAGAGACACCAAATAGATGTGGCCTTTTTTCAGGAAACCCACCTGCCTAAAACAGACGTCACACACTTCGCAACAAGCTGGGGCCCACACCGTTACTTTTCAAACTACAGTACATACGCCAGGGGCACAGCGATTTTGATCCACAAAAGAATTCCCTTTAATTTACACAAATTGCACTGTGACAGAGAAGGACGATACACAGTTGTGATAAGGAAGCTGATGGGTCATGGGGTAACAATGGCTTGTTTGTACACCCCTAACACGGACTGCCCTGAATTCTTCATCGATTTACACTCGTTAGTATTGCACATGGTTACCGACTGCATACTCATGGGAGGGGATTTTAATCTGCTTTTTAACCTCACTCTAGACTGCTCCTCCACATCTGCTGACACCAAACCACACTCCCGAAAGGCACTGATGGAAATGTGTGAAGCACCGACTCTTTCAGATGCCTGGAGAAGACGCAATCTGACATCAGCATCTTACACACACTACTCAGCTCAATATGACACATGGACCAGGCTAGACTACTGGCTGAGCTCCCTTAGTCTGCAGGCATGGTACAAGTCCACTACAATACTCCCTAGAACATATTCGGATCACTCCCCAGTGATAATTAAAGTTAGTGTCCCCAGACCAGAAGGACATGAGCACCAGTGCCGATTCCCAGGACGTGCCCTAAATGACAACCTGTTCCATACAGAGATTAGAGAAGCGATAGAGGAATACTTTGGATTCAACACTGGGTCAGTCTACACATGGGCGGTGCCCCGGGAGGCCTTTAAGGCCTACATCAGGGGAGTTAGCATTGCATAGCATGCCGTAGTGTTGATGAACATCAGAAAGACTTTAGTCCACCTTGAACGGCAGTTAGAGGATCTAGACCGCAAATTGCCTCTGTCCCCAAACCCTGATTGTTCTAAGAGACGCTTGGCCCTGCTCACGGAATTCAGGGAGGCCGCAGACAAGGAAACCCATTTCCTGAGTAAATACGTCGCAGCTCGCCGTTATGGCGAGGGCGAGAGGCCGGGTCGTATCTTGGCTCGTCTGCTGAGGCCACCCTATGGGAAATCTCACATCACAGAACTCAGGTCTGCATCAGGACAGCTCCTCACTGACACAGTAGAGATCCGTGAGGAACTCCTAGCATATTATGACAAATTGTATGCTTCCAAAATTGCACACAATCCCGCAGAACTGGAAGACTACTTTGCGAAAATTGCTTTAGTATATATGGAAAAATTCATGCAGGACTTCCTTGCTGAGCCCTATTCTTGAGACGAGATCATCAGCGCGATAGAAGAGGTGAATGGCTCTACCACGCCTGGCCTAGATGGCTTCACTGGTGATTTTTATAAAACATACAAAGATCTTTTAGCTCCCCGACTGCTCAGGGTTTATGATGAGGCATTGGAATGTAAAGAATTACCCCCCTCCCTCAGAGAGGCAGTTATAGTAGTGCTGCTCAAGCCTGGGAAAGACCCTTTGCTGTGCCGATCTTTCAGACCGCTTTCCTTGTTAAACCTGGATTATAAGATGTTAGCAAAAATGATTGCCTTAAGGCTCTCACTATTATTGGATAGAATAATGTACCCTGTACAGTGGGGATTCGTGCCCCATAGATCCACCTCCTTAAATTTATGAACTTTGCTATCAGTTTTGCACAGAATTAGTCCGGAGGTTCCAACCGCAGCAGTACTGCTGGACATGGTAAAAGCATTTGATTCTCTGGAATGGTCCTTTTTCCTAACAGTTATGGCAAGATGGGCATGCCCAGGGGGTTCATCGACGTCACAGCTCTTTTACACAGTGGTCAGACTGCCAGGCTACGCTTAAACAGCACGCTGTCCAGGTCATTTACTTTGTCGCGCGGCACCAGACAAGGCTACCCCTTATCACCATTATTATTTATTCTGGCAATGTACCCCCTTGGTAGGCAGTTCCAGGAACACCACCTACACAGAAGGCTCCAGTTTAACACAGGACTCCTTCTGGACTGACTGGTGCACTGACTCTTACATATCTAGGGATCCATATCCACTTAGACACCGCCCAAATCATCCAACTGAACTATGGCCAGGCTGTACACAAGTTGGAATTACTAGTGCAACGATGGCTGCGTCTCCCTCTTTCGATTGTAGGCTGGGTGGCATTGATCAAGATGGTAGTTCTCCCCAAATATCTGTATTTGTTTAACAATATTCCCATCCCACTCACGGACTGTTTTTTCATGACACTACGCACTCACCTCATTAGACTGACCTGGGGGGGGGAAGGCCTAGAGTTCGTTGGGATATCATGACATTTCCCTATGCCAGAAGGGGATTTTGGGGTTCCTAACCTTCAATTATTCTATTTTGTGGCACTATGCAGCTATGCACACTCCTGTTTCCATCCGGACGCCAGTATCCCGTAGCTGAGCCCAGAGGCAAACTTGGTCCTGCCTGACACTCTCAACACTGTACTGCCCACGGGTATTCCCCGTGACCTGCAGGACATACAAACTGTCTCGACCACTAGCTGGGCCAGGCAGAAGCTGATTAGAGTTACGGGTTCTCCGATGTTATACTCTCCTAGTCTACCGATCATCAACAACTACTGGATTCCAATTATAGGTGAACTGATAGTACAGCGAACCGTTTCCAAATATGACATGAATAAAATAGGGGATGCATACACTGGGGGACAGTTTTTTTCGATCTCAAAAGAGGACAGGTTTAGCGAGGCGTCGTTTATGGACAAATTCATTTTGAACCTCGTCGCTGAGGGCGATTACACCGGGATTTCTATTAGAACCAGAACAGTTTGCCCCACTCACCACAATTCTTGAGAGTTAAGGGGGATAGCACTTGACCTCCAGGCTGTATAGCGCATGCATGGACATAATACCAATTGACGACTCTAAGATACGAGCTTCCTGGGAGGCCGATTTGGGGCCTCCTATTTTGGATGACCAATGGGTAGTGTGCTGTGGTCAGACTGGGAAGATCTCCCTGAACAGCTGTCATAAACTGATCCATTTTAAATTTCTGCGTAGAGTTTACATTACCTCCGAAGCTACACATAGGATCGAACCAGACAGACCCCACTGTTGCTTGAAATGCGGAGCCCAACATGCGGACTTCGCCCACCTCTCCTGGAATTGTGGTAAAATTAAGACCTTCTGGGCAGCAGTTTTCCAAACATTGGGGGAAATGATAGAGTTGGAAACCGCTCCCACTCCGGAGGTCGCTCTGCTGGGCTATTGTGTTAACATTCCAAAGGGGATTCGGAAATTTATTGCCATTGGGTTGCTATTGGCTAAAAGAGAAGTCGCAATTAAATGGGGATGTAAACCTGCACCTACACTAAAAGGCTGGTTACATAACTTAGCATACTGCAATATAAACTGTGATTTGTATGCCAGCACTTTGCCCAGGTCATCTCACCCAAAAGACATCTGGGGCTCTTTGAACACGTACACTGCGGCACAAAGCCCACAATCTGCTTCACAGCTAGAACATTGATTGGTCCCGGCGGGTGTGGGCTAAATTGGTATTCCATTAATACTTACTGCCACTGCAGCAAATGTGATCTGTAGATAAAAGTATGTACCGCTCGTTGCAATTTAACAGGTCAGATGGATGGTCATTCAAGAACAAGCCTTCCTGGATCCAATTTGCATAAGATGTATATTACATATAGAACAGGTGACTTGCTTCTTTTTATAGTTGGTCAATACTTGTTACTGTATGATGCAGTTGCTATCAATGGAACTATTGTAAAATAAGAATACAAAAATAAAAAAAAGAGAATCATAAAGGCCAGCGTCTGCAGGTGTCAGTGCAGGAGGTCGGTGCAGGAGTCATCTGGCCCTTAAAGTCACACACGTTGCAGATCAAACTCCTTGCAGTTGAAGTCAGAAGCGCCAGTGTCAGGGCAGCAGTGCGAAGTGCAGTGGTATGGCGTGCGGTGCCCTCAGGTCCAGGTTCAGGCAGTGGCTTGGTGACAGTCGTCCAGCAGTGTCAGTGAGACCAGGGCTGCGGTGCGAAGTGATGCGGTGCTCTTTGTGGTGCTGGCAGGTCATGGTGCAAGCAGCTGCGTCATCGCTGCTGAAGCGCTGACGTTGGCTGATGAACTGGATTCGATGGTGTCAGTAGGCCAAGACTGCGGTGCAGGATGAGGACGTCTTGTAGCTTATGAGCAGAGCCCTAAAACCATGGTGCCAGCAGTGACGTCGATGTCAGCATGGAGCGGCTTAGTTGGGGATACCAGGGATGGTGTGAAGCGAGGCGGTGCGGATTGCGGCGCCCACAGGTCATGGTGCAAGCAGCGGCTCGGTGGTGGTATCAGGTGGCGCCGTCGGTAAGCCCCGGGTTGCGTTGCAGCGGTGCCCTTTGCTGTGCCTTTAGGACACGGAGTCTGCAGCGGCATCATAGATGACATCTGGTTGCTTTTCTTCTTTTACAGCACAAAACACACAGTCCACAGCGCCGATGGCAGAAGAACTTGAAGTCTTTGCTGTTCCTGAGATCTCTTCAACAGGTGGCAAGCTCTACTTCAAGCCCTTGGGGAAACTCACAAGAAGGAAGTTGCAGAAAGTTCAGTCCAGTGCTTTCACTGCCCAAGACAGAAGCAGCCACTGCAGGCCAACACAGCAAAGCACACAGCAAAGTGGTAGTCCCTCCTCTCAGCTTCTCCAGCTCTTCTTCTTGGCAGTCTTCTTGGTTCCAAAAGAGTTCTAAAGTTTAGGGGTTTTGGCCCTACTTTTTATAGCCCAAAATCCTTTGTTCTCTGGGGGCAGACAGTGTCTGTGCCCAGCCAGAACCAGTTTTGTCCTCTCTGGTACAGCTTCCTGGAAGGAGGTGGAGACAGCATTGACAGAGGCGGACCAGGCCCATTCAGGTGAAATGAAAATCTACTCTCCATACTCTTAATGCAGACCAGGTCTATTCAGCCCATCCCTGACCCATCTAGCTTCTCTGTAGACACTGCTCCTCCCCAGCCCCAGTCATCCCAAAGCCAGACAGTAAATTCACAAACACGGCAGAGGCACACTGGATGGCTAAGCAAGAAAGTACCTACTTTTCAAAAATGGTATTTTCAAACACAGAATGTAAAAATCACCATTACTAAAAAATGCAACTTTAGATTCTGAGTTCAGGGATCATAAACTTTTTTTTCTACCTTGTTCCCAGGGGTAATTATGTTTAGAAGATGTTAAAAACAAACTCCCCATTCTGTCCTATGGGGACAGATAGCCTTAAAACAGTGATATACGAAATTGGCAGTAATTCACTATCAGGACATGACACACACACACACACACCAGGGCATTTCCTAACTTTCACATACACTGCACCCTGCCCACAGGGGTACCTTGGGCCTACCATAGAGGTGACTGATATATAAGAAAAGGGAAGGTTAGGGCCTGGCAAGTGGGTGCACTTGCCAGGATGACATGGCAGTACCAGACTGCACACAGGCTCTGCAATGACAGGCCAGAGTTACATTTACAGGCCACTCGTGTGGGTGGCACAACCAGTGCTGCAAGGCTACTAGCAGCATTTTATTTACAGGCCCAGGGCACACATGGTGCACTGTACTAGGGACTGACTAGTAAATCAAATCAGCCTATCATGGAAACACCAATCAATATCAACAATTTACAACAGGAGCACTCGCACTTTAACACTTAACAGCAGTGAGAAAGTACGCAGAGGCACAAAACCAGCAAAAACAGTCAGAACCGGGAGGTCGGAAAGCAAAAAGACAGGGGAAACACACCAAAAGATGCCAAGTAAACAACACTTCTCCCAAAACCCTCCCTAATTTTCCCTTAACGCCACACATTTTAAGTAATTATTACTAGTTTCCCTACCACTACTCATGCTTCCTCATACATATACTACAAAGTAGTATACTTACCTGTATGGACATCTTTGGCACCAGGGCAGAGAGCGCCACTGTAAGAAAAGTGGATTATTAACAGGCATGGTTGTGCGACCTCACTGCGTAATATTGTGAGAAATCTGTATTAGATCCCGCAAGGTTTTGTTTGTAAAACCATAGCTCAT
Organism: Triturus cristatus; assembly: GCF_964204655.1. Lineage (NCBI taxonomy): Eukaryota > Metazoa > Chordata > Amphibia > Caudata > Salamandridae > Triturus > Triturus cristatus. The sequence continues at coordinate 399,327,808 of NC_140595.1, read as the reverse complement.
TACTGAGTTGCTGTGGCTCAGAGTAGTCAGGCCTTACCAAAGGAACAAGTGCAAAGCATTAAGAAGTACCAAAACAATGTAATAAGCAGAAAAGGCGACACAATTTAAAAATCCACACTAATTTATAAAAATAAGTTGTATTTTTACCTTTAAATGAAGACCAACAACAAAAATCCATCTGAGTCCTACAGAGACATGAATTTTTAAAGAAACAATAAATCACTGCTTTTCACTTAATGAAATAAATGTTTGTAATCCACCACAAACGTGTTAAAGGTTAGCCATTATAAGCATTTTGAAAACACTAGGCACTGTTGGACGGCCAACACCAGGAGGATCCAGTCACAGGGACCAATAAGGTTTGGGGAGACAGTTACCTGTCAATATTAGCAGTCTCCATTCCATTTCCAAATCCTTACATCAGACCACTATTGAAGATAATGGAGTGGTCCTGATGCGAGAGATACAGTATGCTGAAGATGTGTCTTCCTGGGGCCACCCATCGGTCCTCGAGCTATGGGTGAAGTACAGCACAAAACCAGTTGCCACTGGTCTACTGTTACAGAAAACCCAGTAGTTTCCTTGAACTTGTAGTAACGTCCTAGCAGGGTGAGCAAACTGCACTCTGCTGTCTTTCCCGGGTCCAGCAAACCTGGGGTCATCTTTTGAGGGCCAGGGCTCGGTCCCAGAGGCTGCACCACGGCATCCAGAAGCAGTAAGGCTTCTTGGCACTAGGCCCGAAGAGTGCAGTCTTCTCAGCTTGTATTGACCTGTGGCTGTGAGAGGGAGTAAGCCAACTGACTCTTGGGTCACTTATTTTGTCTGGCACTCAAACAACTTTTCCACTGGTGGGGAACCGAAGGTAAAGTCATCTTTTTTCTAGTCCACAGGTTCAGTTCAGTGTTTGGAGCCACCTCTCTTTGTCCAGGGAGCAGTCAGGTAGTCCTTCTTCAGTCTTCTATCCAGTAAAGATGTGATCTGAGGTCTGGGTGCCAGGAGTGCCACTTTTATGCCCACTGCGAGCTAAGGGGGTGGTAGCGTCTAAATAGCCGGTGAACAATCTGGCTCCTCCAAACTGATGACCACTTCCTGTGAAGTGTAGCAAATAGCTATCCCAGGGTGCCCTATTCTGCCTACTACCAGCAGGCCCTTCTCTCATTGTGTCGAGCTTCCTAGCCCAACCCAGAAGTGTGTTTACATTTAGGGGAGCTTTAACACAGGAACAAACAGGTCTTTACAATTTGAAAACGTATATTTTTATTTTAAGTATTGTTAAAGCTTAAGTATACATGATCATTCAATGGTCCGTATGTTTTTTAAACAATACTTAAAAATATATAAGTTTCCAAATTGTAAAGACCTGTTTGTTCCTGTGTTAAAGCTCCCTTAAATGTATGTAAAGCAGATGCTCATATCACAAGTGCTAAATGAGATGACAAATAATATGAGTGCCGAAGTATAATCGTCTAATCAGTGTTAGCACGAGGATCTTTTTGATTTTCATGCATCCAACACCCTAGGTAGTGGCGTGTTTCTGTTACCTCGATTGGCACCGAGACTTGAATTGCTTGAGACCTAAATAACATTACAATACCCACATTAAGAATAAATGTCCTGTTTCTGAGGTGTGATCGCTCTATGCCACCACTACCGTGTTCTTCTATATTGTAAAGTCTATGTGGTAGTCTGCACTCAGCTCTTCATATTGCGGGCACTTATATCGCAGTCTGAACTAAACATTCGGCAATGGCCACTTTCGATGATGAGAGGGATAAACTTCTCATGGAGCGTCTCACAGGATCCACAAACACAGAGGCAAGGAATACACCAAGCACAGTACAGGAAAGCCTTAAACAGAAATGTATTAAACTTGAACGTTTGAAAAAGCAAGAATTGTCCAGGTGGCGGGACTCCACTATGCTCAAAAGATACATAGATATCAGACAAGTACCACATGGGCTACGTGTAATTATTTTTCGCTCTTTTGAGGACTTAGATCCCAACTTATTAAAGGAGTGGGAAGATTTAATCTTGTCCTCCTCCTATAAAATGATGGACGTTCTTATCAGGCATGCAGAACGCAAACGTAACAACCTACTTATTGAGATTGAGATATTGGAGTTAGAGATCAAAAACTTGAATTTACAATAAGCCACTGAGAAAAATTACCAGATTCTTAAAGACGTCAGACATTCACCAGTCACATATCAAGGAGAAAAAGATGAGAATACTTAAAAGGGATGATAATGACTATAAAACGGCAGGGTTTTTACCTTTGCCAAAACATTTGATGACATCAAGGCACGTCACCTTGCACCGAAGGGTATTATTTCACCTCTAGTTACGGCTTCCACTAGCGAATCTGATGTCTCGAGTATATATAGCGAGACAAGTACTGGGGGTGAACCAATGACAGCTCACTCTGGTCAGACACACAATGTAACTACATCTTCTTTTTTAGAAGAAATGTCACGTTCCAGGAAGGTCTCCAGGACCAATTACAACAGGCAAAATCCAAGAAAATAAGACGGGGCAGACACCGCCACAAACATGAGGGAGGGTGCAACCACAAGGTCATTATCTCGCAACCTGAAGAACTAAGTCAGACTACCAACACTAGTCTGAGTACAACTGACCCAGGGAACACACTACCTTTCGATAACGTTAACATCATTAATTTATCTAATCTTGCACTGTCGCAACGTGATACAAGTGTTCTTACAAAGTGACATCGTTTTTGTCTTACGACTCAACCAGATCTCACCAGAGTACATATCGATTTGTTCAAGTTTACAAGATGTTTGAAACGTAAAAAATTATTTGATGAGAAACGTATGCCTGTACTTACTGTTGATATGACTGTACCACTTTGTAACAAGACAATAAAGGAAATACAGGATTTGCATTTACTTCTATCACTTGATGATTGTTCTGAAATTCCTCCCTCTATACCAGAAATATTATCAGGCTTAGACATCATGCCCAACCTAAGCACGGATAGTGGACTTAACATGATCTACACAAGTTAGAGGACAGACTCTCTAAGACACGTCGGCGGCAGGGATATAACTTGACCAAAAAGTAGAATCTGGCCCTCAGAACTCTAGCGGGCAGATCTGACATTGTCATAAAAGAGGTGGACAAGGGAGGAAACATAGTGGTTATGCAGGACTATGACTATATACAAGAAATAAACAGGAAACTCAGGGATGACAGGCCCTACATCAAACTTCCTCACAATCCTATTAGAACAACCACCTAACAAATTAAGCTCAAATTGACATTCTGGAAGCAACAGACTCATTACGGAGGTGGAATTTAAATCTCTTTTCACACCATGCCTTTATATACTGCCAAAAATACATAAACCAGGCACGTTTCCACCAGGCAGGCCCAATATTTTGGGCATTGGTTCTCCAACAGAACACATCTCCGAGTTTTTGGATGTGTTCTTACAGTTGTTGGTTCACAATCTTCCCTCCTACCTAAGGGACACAGGGGACTTGTTAAAGAAATTGGAGCACATTGAGTGGTGAAGTGAAGTTTCATTTGTAACATTAAATGTCTGTTCCCTTTACACCAGTATCCCGTTAGAGAAGGGACTTCAGGCATTATAGGAAGTTCTGTCACAAATAGACACAACTCTCTTTGATGGACCTTACGCAATTGGTCCTCGAGAACAATGTTTTTCTCCACCAAGGTGACTGGTACAGACAAGCTATGGGCGTCGCAATGGGTTCAAAATGTTCGCAATCCAATGCGAATCTTTACATGGGCATTTTCAAACAGAGACATCTTTGGTTGACTGGACCACCAGAGTTGACGTAAAATAGCGTCTACTGAGGTTGTTATATCGACAATATTTTTACCATCTGGGTGGGCAATGAAATGCAGCTGTTATAATTGGTGGGACACCTGAACAACAACACGTACAATCTCAAATTCACACACAAATGTGCCAAATCAGAAATAGGTTTTTGGGATGTAATGCTACACATCAAAGATGAGCACATCATGTCACGGCTATACAGGAAACCAACGGCATGCAATTCGACCTTACATGCTGACAGTGACAATCCCACCACTCAGATTGACGCCATCCCTTTAGTTGAGATGACCAGAATCAGTAGAAATTGTAGTGAAGACCCTATTTGTCTGAAGAACTTACAAAACTAGAGTAACGTTTCAAACATAGGGGCTACTCACCAGCGAACATAACAAATCTAAGAAAAGAATACTTGATACACCAAGGCATATGTTAATTTCCAGCAAACATGGGTCCAAAAAGTATAATTAAGACAGGAAACTTATGTTGGTCACTGGATATAATACTCAAAGCCATGCTATATACAACATTTTACACAGAAACACTGGCATTTATTAACGTTGAATAAGACACTTGCGAAACACATTTCCACTAAACCCAGAGTGGTACACAGAAGGGGCAAGACTTTGAGAGACTTTTTATGCTCTAGTTATTTACCACCTACAGTTAATACTACTTAGCTACCGGATAAGCCTAAAGGCTTTTACAGATTTACTAAATGGAGTGTCTGCTCTTTGCTATACAACAAACTGACAGAGTTCCAATATAATACTGCTGTGACACATTGTAAACAGCAATTTATTAATTGCAACACCAACTTTGTTATTGTATTAGGTGCCAATGTGGACTGATACACATTGGTAGCACAATACGACCCTTGAAAGAAAGGATCCAGGAACACATGAGGGCAATTCGGAACAACAATACAGAATTTCCATTAGCTGTACACTTCAACATTGCACACTCTTCAATAAAAGTTGACCAGTATTAGATTCCATGACATAATGCTGTGCAATGTAATCTTAGGGGTGGTGATCGAACATTAGATCTTAGAAGAGCAGAAACGCAGTAAGTTTTGAATTTACGAGCTGTGGAGAAGGCACTTGACATAGATTGATAACTACATATATTTTTAACAGAATGACAACGTATCGGTTCAATTGAGTTCTATTATCAGACAATGGCCCATCATGTGTAAAAAATCCTGTCTATACTATTCTTAACTATTATCTACAATGAACAATATGTGAGTGTCTAGATCCAACTAGGGTGATGATTAATGATGGTGTTAACTGATAAACTACTGTCATTGTAATAAGAAGCAACCTGGGAATATGCATATTTCACCTTTTTGTTTCTCTGAAACATTCTAAAATATGTAATACAAAATGGGACTTGTCCTAGAAAACTTTAGGATGTCAAAATTTTCAAAATGTAAATTGTATATAGCACAAAGTACCAATTACTCTAATTCTATTGTCACTTCTCTTTTCACTTTTTTTTCCTTTCTTTGAACTCTCTGTGCAAATGCCAGTACGAATTTCTATTTCTTTCAAGATGGCCGCTGTCTTCATGATTTTGAATCTCGGGACTCTATTCTTTTTATACCATAGGGTTTTGCTCGACGCTAGTATATAAGAAATCGGGTCTCCAATATAAAACTCATTGGGACCTTTAACGAATGGACAATGTCCATTTAAAATTATCGTTTATATATACTTGATCCCTTGAAAGTATTAAACGTAGGACCCGCTACATCATGGCCTCCATGTAGCGAACGTTTTTACTAGTAGAAAAATGTTTCTCATTTTGACCTTTTAGAATTAGATAACACTTCCGGGTGACCTAATTAGTTGCACCAAGAGTATTTAATGGTGCCCAAATCACCACAAACCTTCCTTTACATGGGCTAGAGGGCACTGTGGACTGGCTCGTGTCACAAATCTGCCTGGTTAGTACTTGAACGAACAAAAGAAGAGAAATGTCGGTTTAATTTCACAAACTAAACATCACACTCACTAGACAAGTTGGGAATTATTGATAAACATGTTCTAGACTTGACCTATGTTTTTCCATTACGGTGGCTCAGATGTGGCATTAAAGAGGCTTACAGTAATATTAAGAAACATAGTGAACTACTTAAGAAACTATCCCTTTCTTTAAAATCTACAATTTCAAATGTGTTTGGACACACATAGTATAACGTATTGTTTTTAACTTTTACTGTTGCTTACAATACGCACATGCTGGACTTTGTAGTTTATTCTTCTACCGTTTTTTTCTAAATATCCTTTTTGTTTCTTTTATTAGAGAGGCTTAATATGGTCCTCTATTAAATGGATTGACCGACTGGCCTCATTCACAGTTCTACGTGATGTATCTTTTGAAGACTAAATGGAAAGTAAGTCTCCACATTTGACTCGTATTTCAAATGATTACATTACTATTTACTTATCAATTTTGGTAAATTGGAATACTTTTTACTTACAGGGACTTCCTTGACAAGCGCACTTCCTGGTATTTACTCTGTTTTGTCTGCTACTTGACAGAACTTTCTAAGTCTATGACCCGAAAAGTACTAATGAGTCAATTTGAATATCGTACCCAGCCTTCCCATTTCCAACTATTAACTTTCTGACCAGATACATATTCCTTTGACCGAGTCGTGGAGAAATTTCGGTAAACACTACGTTGCATCTCTACTTCCTTCAGGTAGACAAAAAAAACTATTGCTTTCGCAATTATATATTAAGATGTTGCCTTATCATGGGATCTGAAGTTTCTTATTTTTTAAATAGGCGTTTTAGACAACTTATCCAATACATAGGACGTACGGTTGGTCTTGTACTCGGACGGACCACCAAATCTTGGAGGGACTATAATTTTTCATTTAAAGGTAAAGATTTTACCTCTTTGCTTACCTTTATAAGGACCTTTCTTTCTCACTTATTCCAAGTAAGTGCACAAAAAGTGTTTCAGTATCTCTACTTGCCATCATACAATTGGGCTTCTTTACTCAGTTTTCGGCCTTTGGTTATGCATGCGCATAAACTATGAATACGAATTCTTTTCTTCACATATGATGGTGCTTTTCTCAACAAAATCCTTTTATTTGCGTGGGCCTTCTCTTTTCTCTTTCTTTCATATACGTTTTCACATTTTCCTCCCATTTGGTCTTTTCCAACATGGGTTGAAATCTATAATTTGTTATAAAAACATGTATCTATGTGAATTTTTATATGTAATTATTATGGATTACAGCCTTGAACAAGTTACTTTTGTAACGAAACACGTGTCGGCTGTTGTGTGTATTTCATCTCCTCACCTTCAGACCATGCTGTTTCTCCATATATAAATGTGTACAATCATTAAGTGTCTAAAACTTAAGTATACATGATCATGCAATGGTCCGTATGTCTTTTAAACAATACTTAACATAAAAATATACGTTTTCAAATTGTAAAGACCTGTTTGTTCCTGTGTTAAAGCTCCCTTAAATGTATGTAAAGCAGAAGCCCATATCTCGAGTGCTAAATGAGATGACAAATAATATGAGTGCCGAGGTATAATCATCTAATCAGTGTTAGCACGAGAATCTTTTTGATTTTCATGCATCCAACACCCTAGGCAGTGGGGTCTTTCTGTTACCTCGATTGGCACCGAGACTTGAATTGCTTAAGACCTAAATAACATTACAATACCCATATTAAGAATAAATGTCCTGTTTCTGAAGGGCGATCGCTCTATGCCACCACTACCGTTTTCTTCTATACCAGAAGTGTGGTTACCTGGGGGTATAGTCCCCTTGAAAACACAGTTTGGCAACAGCTTTTCAGTCACTGCCCGAGGTGCAAGTTTTTCTGCTAAAACAAAAGAGCTTCCCCTTCGAAACTCACCTTTTGGCCTCACACCTATTCTGGCTATCATACCAGGAGGAGGTCGCACCTCTTGCCTCTGCAGAACCTTTGTCCCTCTTCCTGAGAGTCTAGCAATGGCAACACGTGACAGTCCACTAACAAATCCCATGTGCATGTGTATTCTCAGGTCAACCCACCTATTCATCAGGGGCTGTGTTTTGGAAAATGCCCCGGGGGTACAACAGGTATGTGCGCCCGCTTTGCACGACTCCGGGGCACTTTAGTATTACAGAAGGGGCTGCAGACACTTGTGCGGCCCCCATCTGTAGTACAGATAGGGCTTGCGCACATACAGCACCAGCACTATCATCAGAGGGCTTTCCTTCATTTGCATGGGGGCGTGGCCCCCATGCAAATGAGGGAATCCCTTTTGCTCTGCACCAGTGGAAATATGGTAGACATGGGTGCAGAGGCAAAGAAGCTGTCTGGAGGCGCACTGCCAGTGCCCCCAATGATGGTAGCCCTCTGGAGGGGGGACAATTGGTCCTATACACCCCCAGGCATCCCCTTGCAAGGTACGTCAAGTGTATAGTGTATGACCCATACTATTTAAAATGGCACCTCCTAACATTGCAGTTTACTACAGATCACTCCCATCTGTACACACACTGTCAACATAGCCTTTCAGGAAAAAGAAGGATGTACTTCTAGCCCACAGGCAATGAATGCTCTTTAATCGGTTAAAAAACATTATCTCCAACTAAGACACTCTCCATAGGGCCAGTAAAGCAGTTAGATGTATTTTGCTATTTAGCAAATATCCTTAACAGACTAAAATTGAGTAGGTACTTCTATTTGCTATTAAATTACATTCAATGATGGCTGTAGTTCTGCGAAATGGCACATTTTTACTGACCTTCCCTAATAATTTGACAGCCTTTCAGTCAGTAGCGAGGTAGTCTGATTGTCTTTTTGATTAAATTAAGATTATATTGCTACTCTCTTGTATACAGTTAAGACTGCCTGATTTATATTCATCATTCACACAGTAACACTTTACTGCACCATCCTTCTTCTCAGATCAATGTGACATTGTAGTACTATTCTTAAAACGTTTCAGTGTGTATAAGACCGCCCAAGCACAAAATAATTTGGCCTAGAAAATGCAGGGTCTAAGTGACCAAAGTTCCATTTCATCTAAAATTATGAACAGATTTTCATGAAGGGTTAGCTCAACCTGAAATCATCACTGTTTTTATTTTTCTTCTGCAGTTATTTGTTGTTTTTTGTAGGTCATCTGGAATGGTCCACTTTTGACAGATGCAGTTTCATGCCCTTGCTGATAAGTAAGACTATGTTTTGTGCAAACACATTTTACCACCCTATTATGAAAACAGGAGTCTGAATGCAGCAATATGTGACACGAATATTTGTACAGATTTGTGTGTGGCATTTTGTTGTGATGCTTATGTAGTCTGTTCTTTGTGTGATGCTGTGTTTTGCAACGTGATGTTGTTGTATTGGTTTGTTCTGTTGAGTTTTGTTTTCAATGTTTTGTTGTGCTCGGTTATGTCGTAATTGGGATGTCGTTTTTATATGATGTTTGTCTTCTGTAGTTTTCTTTAAATATGTCAACAATTGCGGCGGCTACATTATTAGGTAGGCCCAATACATGCTTTTAAGGTTTCGGTGACAAGCAACAATTTACAACTATGCAAGGTGCTAAAATAGCACTGCTCGAGCTTCAACTGTTTAAGCCTGGTCAGCTTAATTACAACGGTTGCAGAGACCCGTCTTAAATTAGAACTCAAAGGTCACTTTCTGTGATAGTAGGGCACCTGGATTTCAAACAACACTCAGGAACCAGTCCACGGTTATAGACAATTTAATGAATGCGTAGCTGAAACACAAAGTATTCTATTGTTTTCATATTTTTAATTTCGACTTGTGTTGCAGTAATGATATTTTGGGCCTTGCTATCCGAACACTTAATTCTTTTAATGAGCTTACTACCAGGCTGTTTGGTTCAATTTGCAATCTTGCAGCATCTTAAAGTAAGAAAGAAATGTTTAATCTTAAAAAATGAGATTTGATTTAATCAGTTAACAGCCTTATAAACTGTTTATGACCACAAAGTGAGCTTGACTTTGAAAATATCTACCAACGTTTTGCAAAGCCCATTAATATAGCCAATTTCTGGAACCTGGCAAACATGCCCTACCTCTTGGGGTAAGCAACTGTTCCTGCGAATATTTCCTGCCCCCCAAAACTATTTCCTATACTTATTCTGAGGTTCCCACCGGATGTTACGATGGCAATGTTTACTAAATGGAGAAGTGCTTGGAAAAACTCAATTTTCTGTGTCTTCTTCTGCACAGTTTTAAGTTACACTGTGCCAGTGACCATCTGTTTTTGAGCGCTATATGAACAAGCTTTATAAACCTGTTTATTTAACTTAATTTTATATATTTTTTTTCCAATTATTATCTTTTTATTATGGGTTCGCTCTGTTTTTTTGTACAGTAACGTTTTATCAGACTCTCTTAACATATGTACAGGTTAAAGTACATATCCATCAAAATAAGAACAACTATTTGCTTTTGTGTTGCATTTGTCACCACTTTGTCCTTGATTGGAGACTGGAGTATGAGCGAGCTCTTGGGAAGATCACATTAAGAATCTTCTGAGGAAGGACCAAGAGATGAGTGCTGATGAGCACGTTTAATGACTGAGACAGAGACTGAGCTGGAGTTGAATACAGGGTCGCCTTTAGGGCGGTCCAACCTGTGCAGCTGCACCTGCCACTGATTCTGGTGGGAGCACTCTGTTTAAAAATCACTTATGGGTTTAAAAGCATATGAATTTCTTTGTGCGACCAACAGTTTCAGGCAACAATAAAGCAGTGTCAAGACGATTAATGTTCCTGCTGGTAGGAGTTGGGAATTTTGTTTAGTGGCAGCTTTGACTCATCATAAATTAGCGCAGAGGGATAATGTGCCTACTGCAAAGAAAGTGCATCATGCAGCTCACCAAAGTAAGTGTGAGTGAACTAGAAGTAGTGCTTTAAATAAAATTAAATACATGTCAGAGAGGAACTATGTAAAGATGAGGGGCACTGATGGAGGGTGTAGTGAGGGAGTTTGAGAAGGAGGCCTTGGGGGGCACCAAAAAAGACTGTCGCACCAGGTGCCACCAGCACTAATTTTAGCCCTGGTTTAACATAAAGTAGTATGAGCAAGAGAGCCTCTGTTAAAGTGTGTTTACTTTACACTGTAAGGTGATATTGTATTCAGGTGAACAGACGAATGTAGGTTTAGAACCCATGTCAGTAGAATCACTTTTAGAACAAAAAAATGTGTCTAGTATTTTCATATATCATGCTAGGCCTGGGAAGTACGCCAAAATAAGCAACAATGTATCTCTGAGAAGTGTCTTTTCAACAGGGTACTATCCTGGCACTCCAAGTATCAAAATCAAGTATCACACAGTAAAGTGAAAGGTGAACCGTCTGGCCTAATTAGGGTTGGCAGTTACAACTTTCCCCACAGTTATTCCGGAAAAAAGCAATGCCGCACCAATACAGTTCAGTCATAATATGTACATAGTTTAATTAGCAAATATAGTCAACATACACATTTTGAAGTCAGCATGTAACAGCGTATAACAACTGTTTTAGCAGAAAAGAAATAAACATAGTGCCATTTATCTTCAAATAACACATGTAAGATACAAACAAATGTAAAGTATAACAATATAGCAATTTCAGAACAGCCCAAATAACATATGTAGGTATACACATATGTAAAGTACAACAATTTAGTGATTTCCAAAACAGCCGACACGTGTTTCGTTACTGAAGTAACTTCTTCAAGGCTGTTGAAGTAAAAACCAGAAAAACATTTGAACATAAGCATTCCTTGTAAACTTTCTGATTCAAAGTCTCAAAATTGGTCTCAGAAAGGAGCCCATTAGTCCAAGAGTAAAAAAATAAACAAACATGCATGGCTACAGCAATGTTCACAAAAGACCCTAATACTAGGGTTTAACCAAGGAGCAGGAGAAATAGATCCAAAACACCATGTCACCCGTCGTGATAAGTAAAATGAGCCAAGAATTCAATCAGCCGTAGAGTGAGTAAAGGAAAGATACCAATGGAATCCAAGGTGCGATCTTGTAGGATTGTTAATAGCCAATTAGGTCAAAAAGAGAAAAGACTCATCGCGTTACCTTCTGTCTACTTAGGTCGAGTAGTACTGAGTGGTATCACACCGTATTCTAACCAGGTCTGGTGCCAATTCTTAGGCAGGATATTCATCAAAATAAACAGGATACATAAGGAGAATCTACTCGTTTTCTGAAATTGAAAGTGCGAAAGAAGATCAAGTGACGTTATAAGCTTAATTAAAGATTAAGAGTCAATAGGTTTCCTATTAATTAGTCCTTCACACCCACTAAATTCTGGTAATAGTATACCTAGTATCAATGATCCTGAGTGGGGGGGATTTTATTGAACGATGTAGTTCCGTGATCCCACGTCCGGAATTCCGGGCTTATGTGGTCTTTTCCAATGCAGTTCCGCGGCACCCTTAATCCGTGCTTGAGCAAAACGAACCATATAAACAAAACATAAGAACAAAAGTACATAGTGGGTCCTCCACTAATTCAGATCCATGCAATAATGAGTTCATTACTTAAAAGAGACTAACCACTATTTACAGTTTCGATGTAATCAAAGGTAGTATGTCGTACCCCTTCCGCAGTATCCAATGTGTAGAAAGATGGAAGATAAAAAGATGTTCGCCACGACCTATAAGTATGAATATATTATGATATGTCATAAGTATTCGTCAATATGCCATCGTAAAGAAAGTACAAGCTAATACTGAAGGAGGGGGGTTCAGTGCACTCCCATAGCGCATAGAACCCTCCCATGCGAAGGTAATCGTAACATATATTCTTACCCCCACAGAGGTTGTTTTCTGTATACTATCCGTTCGGTGTGTACGTTGAGAAACTATAGCGTGACCTTTCTCAACGTACACACCGAACGGATAGTATACAGAAAACAACCTCTGTGGGGGTAAGAATATATGTTACGATTACCTTCGCATGGGAGGGTTCTATGCGCTATGGGAGTGCACTGAACCCCCCTCCTTCAGTATTAGCTTGTACTTTCTTTACGATGGCATATTGACGAATACTTATGACATATCATAATATATTCATACTTATAGGTCGTGGCGAACATCTTTTTATCTTCCATCTTTCTACACATTGGATACTGCGGAAGGGGTACGACATACTACCTTTGATTACATCGAAACTAAAAAATATCCCTCGTCATAAGTTCTTTACTCTACGGTTCACTTTCTCGGCCCCATAAAACCTTGGTATAATATTTTTGAGATTTTCGATCCCTCACCACTACTCTCCTTGGCTGTTCCTACTGATCCCCATGGTTGTCGTTATTCTTGAACAGTTTAATTTTCCCCCCAAATTTGAGTGAACTTGTGGGCAGCCCCAACCCTTAGGGAATACAGTTTTTCTTTATTTTTTACTTGGATCATCTTTGTCTCCCAATGGCCCATGACGGGAGGGGCTCAGACTAATGGGAGGGGGGAGAATATGGAAGCACAGAGAGGTGGGGGTAAAAAAGGAAATTGTAACCACAGGCAGCTGGAGGAGCAATATGCGAAGATCTAGGGTTGGGCATAGACAAACCAATTATTTTAGGGGAGCTGGCCAAATTAAATGGGGAAGGAATACTAAGATCGAGGTCGAGCAGAAAGAGCTAGTTTGCATAAATGGGTGAAAACCAGACTTTGCAAATAGCTCCATGAAATATAAATGGGGCAAACAACCAAACTAAAATCTATACTTCAGTGGCTAATGATAAACCAGCCACAAGTTATTCTGCTCCAGGAGACCCATTTTAAGGGCCATCCGACTCCATCTAGATGGCCCAATTTCTTCTATGATGCCTTCCTGGCATCAGCTGATGCAGCAGTCAGGGAGTAGCAATATTATTTACACATTACTTTCAGGGGTAAGTTCTCCAGACTATGAGAGACCCGAAAGCTAGATGGGTTATTGTAAGTCTCAAGATTGGGGATCATGTTCTCCATATAGTTAGCTACTATGACTCTATAGAAGATGAGACGGAAGCTTTAGAAAAAGTAGGCAATATAATAATTTGATTACCTGGGCTAGTAGCCATAGGAGGAGATTTTAATTTTCTTCAGCATTTAGAGCTTGACTCTTCTCACAAAAATAAGGTACAAAACAAACCCAAAACTTTTAGACAACTGGGGGAAATAATTCAAGATTTTGCATTAGTAGATCTCTGGAGTACCCAGCATCCTGTCACAAGAGAATACACTTGCTTCTTGAAAAGACATAATACAGCGTCAAGAATTGATTTTTTTTTTTTAGTTTCCCAACAATGGGAAAAGGGAAAATCCTGAATTATTCCAAACTCTTTCTCGGATCATTCGGTCCCTGTGACAGAGATTAAAATAAAGGCAAATTTAGGGGAACGCTCAAGGTGGACGGTGGATAAAATACTCTTGACTGAAGAGGGCTGTGTCAAAAATAGGCAAACATTGCTTATTGAATTTTCCAAGTGGAATGTGGAATCAGCCCCATCTTTTCCGGTTTGGGACTCCTGCAAGGCCTTCATTAGAGGGGAGGCAATATCTCATAAAGCTAACATCATCAAAACTAGAAATGGAAACTGCCAGACAACTACAACAAGAGCTAGACCAGGCAAGTCAACTCCACTTAAGAGTCTACTCACAGGCAACAGAATCCAGTTTGAGAAACGCTAGACAGAGCATCACATTTTTTATGATCTCCAGGCAATAGCCAACCAGAACACATGTTTACAACAATGGTATCAGGAAAGCGAACATGTGGGTACATTTTTGGCCTGGTCGGTAAAAAAAAGGATGTAAATCTATTATTGATGAAGACAAAGGTCAAGTAGTACAGCAAATGGTGGAAATCGATAAGATCTTTCTGGCGCATTATAGTAGGCTGTACCCCGCTTCAACCCCTATATCTGCTGAATTGGTCAATAACTACCTTAATTCAATGGAGTTGCCTCCATTAGCCTGTATTCAAAAGGCTCAGATTCTGGAGCCAAATTTAAGATAACAAAGTCCAGGAAGCTATCAAAAACACCCCCAGCGGAAAAGTTTGTGGTAGAGATGGACTACCTATAGAAATCTATCAACTATTCATGCCACAGATAACAAAATTGCTGGTATTATTATTTAATTCAATTCATGAGGGGTGCCAGATTCCAAAAACTTTTTCCAAAGCAGTTATAGTTAGCTTCCTAAAGAAGGGTAAGCCCTCTGATTATCCCAGATCATATCTCCCAATTAGTTTACTGAATAATGATTATAAATTATTTTCTAAAATTATGGCGGCTAGAATAACTTCACCAGCAGAAGAGCTAGTGAATGAGGAATAATGTGTTTCTTTTGCTAATAATACAAATGTTTTAGTTCAGGCCATAGACTACTTTTCAAATAACATAAAAGTGTCAATCATCATGACTGACACAGAAAAAGCTTTTGATTTAGTTGACTGGGAGATTTTGTTTGCCATTCTAACTAAATGTAAGTTTCCTTTGGGCTTAGTCAATATGCTACAGACATTATATGACAAAGCAGAGGCTAAAGTTATAATCAATGTGCATACCGCAGAAACAGTCAAGATTCAAAGAGGCACTCGCCAAGGATGCCAGATGCCCCTGGTTTCATTTGCTTTATTTATCGAACCATTGACTTCACGGATACATTAGAACCATTAAATTAAGGCACCTGTAATAGGGCCACCAAAACTCAAATTGTTTGCAGATTACCTAATTTTGTATTTAGCAGCAGATACTCCAAACATCTAGCAGACCTTGGACATAATTAGAAGTTTCTCCGATTTAGGAGGCTACAGGCTCAATAATAAAAAGTCAGAAGTGTTACTGTTCAATTGTTCTGATCAGGTTTTACCCAGCCATTTCCGAATGCAGGTTTCCACATCAACGTCAATTCGCTATCTGGGTATTTTGGTTTTGCATGACTTTTCACAGCTCTTTTCACTAAATTATGTGCCAACATCAATCAAAGTTAAGAATATTCTAAATAATTGGTAAGCTCTACCACTTTCTACACTTGGGGAGAACCGCCCTGATAAAAATTATGATACTCCCTCTATTCATTTTTATCCTTTCAAATGTCTTTATTAAGGTTCCTCAAAGCTACTTTTTGGAAATAGAATAAATGATTTAAAAATGTATTTGGACAGGCAAGAAACCTCGCACCAAACTAGAAACTTTACAGCTGAATTTGGAAGAAGAAGGTCTAGGGCTACCACATATTAAAAAATATTTTCAAGCTGCATTTATGGATTGGTGTGGAAGTATAGCTACGTCACATGATTATGGAGTAAATGTTTATCTCCACCAAATGTTATTAGAAAACAACATCCAGCTAGTACTCTTTATTAAGATTCTCATATTGTCCAAACGTAACATAAAAGATTCTGCATATAAATTTATATAGATTCACACAAATTAAGGAAGAGTTTCAATTTACATCAATACACCCGGATATTAGGATACGACATTGCAAGGATCTAGAACTCCAGCTGGGTTCTCAGACCATAAGGCTAGGAGTTTGCCAAATAAAAGATCTATTGATCCAGGGGATGCTGAAGACCTGGGAGCAAATAAAAAGGGGTAGATCAAAACCACTCCTGGCGCTATCTTTCTCCTATATTCAGCTATGCAGTTTAGTAAGAAAATTACAATTTCCAGATGGTCCACCATGCATGGCAATTAGCCATGCATTTTATGTAAGGGAAATGTTGGGGATAGGGAATTGGTAATGAATTCTTCAGCGGCAATTTTACATTCAGATAGTTTTTAGCAACCTGCAAAAAATACATGAGTCCACGGGGTGGTGGATAGAAGCCTCATTGTGGAAAGCTTACAATGAATGTTCTCATAAGGCCATACGACGGGCCAACTTTAAACATATGTCTCTCTTTTGTAAATGGCAGCTATATTGCACCCTGATGAAGCTACAACTTTTTTCCAGCGTTTTCAGGATAATGCTTTAAATGTAATCATCCGATAGGAGACTGGACTTATGTCTGCTTCACTTGCCCAAGTTTGACAGATATTGGAATCAGATTTTCCAATGGGTTACTAGGAATAGGAAACTCTCGATAAGTATAGCCCCTGATCCTCTGGCAGCCCTATTCGGAATTGTTAACTCAAACTTAACAACTCGGCCAAAGCAGTTTGTTTTTATTGCTTCTCTTTTAGCCAAATCTCTTATTCTACAAAATTGGAAAATGCTAGAGCCACCAAGATTTGGCCACTGGGAGGCAAAGATGAGCAAAGTTCTCACATTGAAACTTGAGGGTTGATACTGGTTTAACAGACACCGGTGGTTAGCCTCAAGCATAAGAGTCCAAATATATGTGCAGGGCAAACCATGGAAATGTAGCTGATGAGGTCACATTTTTCAGATAAGCTTGGCACCTTCGCATTGGTTCTCCAGAGATGGCATTTTGAAAGTGCTCATTCTTTCCAACTCTTTCAGGGATATCTTTGTTCACACCAGACCAGAAGCTCAAGTAAGGTAATGGTCTCTCACACCTAATCATATCCAGAGCCAAATGTCTAGTTACCCAGCTTTTCTTCAAGGCTAACACAGCTTTCAGTGTATTCAAAATTTTCCACACTCATCTAGGTTAGGAGTGAAGTTGCAACAGCAACCTGGACGCCTTTGTCTATGTGTGTCAACAAGAGGCAACCTCCATAGCTAGGTCCAGAAAGTCGGACTGAAGCTGTAAATACGTTCTTTCCACATTTTTTCATTAGACAAGTAAACCTTCTCCATAGGAAAAGGCAACCTTCTCTTCATCTTTGTTCTGGCCATGCTACACTACCTATACATTCTCAACCGAGGATTTAATACACTGTGGCCCAGCTCCTGTCTCAATCAATCAATCAATCATTGCATTTATAGAGCATGCTACTCACCTGTGAGGGTCTCAAGGCGCTAAGGGGTGTTAGTGCTGCTACTGATCGAACAGCCAGGTCTTGAGAAGTCTTCTGAAGGTCAGCAGGTCCTGGGTCTGTCGCAGGTGGGTGGGGAGGGTGTTCCATGTCTTGGCGGTGAGGTGGGAGAATGATCTGCCACCGGTGGTCGTTCGGTGGATGCCTGGAACGGGGCGAGGTCATCGAAGCGAAGCTGGCGGTTTGGGGTGTAGAAGGTGAGTCGTTTGTTGAGGTATGCTGGTCCGGCGTTGTAGAGTGCTTTGTGAGTGTGGGTGAGGAGCTTGAAGGTGATCCTCTTGTTGATGGGGAGCCAGTGCAGTCTCTCAGGTGGGCAGTGATGTGGATGTCGAGGATGAGGTGTGCGGAGCCATTCTGTATGCGTTCAAGTCTTTTCTGGAGTTTGGTCATGGTTCCCGCGTAGAGGGCGTTGCCGTAGTCCAGCCTGCTGCTGACGAGGGCTAGGGTGAACATCCTTTTGGTTCCGGTGGGGATCCATCTGTAGATCTTGCGAAGCTTGCAGAGGGTGTTGAAGCAGGAGGAGGAGACAGCGTTGACTTAAAAAAGTGTTGAGTCCAGGATGAACCCCAGGTTGCGTGTGTGGTTGGTGGGTGTCGGTGCAGCTCCCAGCATGGCTGGCCACCAAGAGTTGTCCCAGGCGGAGGGGGTGGAGCCAAGGTTGTGGACCTCCGTCTTGTCAGAGTTCAGTTTCATTCGACTGGTCTTCATCCATTCTGCGACGGCCTTCATTCCTTCGTGGAGGTTGGTTTTGGTGGTGGCCAGGTCCTTGGTGAGGGAGAGGTTAGGCTGGGTGTTGTCAGCATACGAGATGATGTTGAGGTCGTGCAATCGGACGATGTTGGCGAGCGGTGCCATGTAGATGTTGAAAAGAGTCGGGCTGAGGGATGATCCTTGGGGTATGCCGCAGGTGATTTTGTTGGCTTCGGATCGGAATGGGGGAGGCGGACTCTCTGGGTTCTGTCGGTGAGGAAGGAGGTGATCCAGTCCAGGGTTTTGTCGCGGATCCCTGCGTCGTGGAGGCGTGTGCATAGGGTGTGGTGGCAGACGGTGTCGAAGGCCGCTGAGAGGTCCAGGAGGATGAGGGCCGCGGTTTCGCCATTGTCCAGCAGGGCCATTATGTCGTCGGTGGGGGTGATGAGGGCGGTTTTTGTACTGTGGTTGCTGCAGAAACCGGATTGGGATGAGTCCAGGATGTTTTTCTCCTCTAGGAAGTGGGTCAGTTGTCTGTTGTCAGCCTTCTCGATGACTTTCGCCGGGAACGGGAGCAGGGAGATGGGTCGGAAGTTCTTGAGGTCCTTTGTGTCCGCCTTGGGTTTCTTGAGTAGGGCGTTGATCTCGGCGTGTTTCCAGCTCTCCGGGAAGGTGGCGTCTCGAAGGAGCTGTTGATGATCTTCCGGAGTTGGGGTGCGATGATGGAGCTCGCTTTGTTGAAGATGTGGTGGGGGCAGGGGTCGGCTGGTGAGGCGGAGTGGATGGTGTTCGTGATTTTGATGGTGTCGTCGTTGACGTGGTTCCAGGAGAGCAGGAGGCCGGTGTGCTTGGGGGCGGTGAGTCTGAAGTGTCGGCATCTGTCGGGGGGGTCTGGGTGTTGAAGTTGTCATGGATGTCTGCGATCTTGCGGTGGAAGAAGGTGGTTAGGGAGGCACAGAGGTCTTGCGACGGTGGGATGTCGTTGTAGCTGGGGTTGGCGAGTTCTTTCACAATGTTTAAGAGCTCTTTGCTGTTGTGCGCGTTGTTGTTGATGCGTTCCTTGAGGGAGGTCCTTTTGGCAGTTCGAATGAGTTGGTGTTGCTTGCAGCTGGCGTCCTTGAGAGCTGCGTGGTTGTCCGGTGTCTGTTAATGGCGCCACTTCTTCTCAAGTCTTCGGCAAGTCTGCTTGGATGCCGGTGGTGAACCAGATGGCCCTCCTGTCAGTGCGTCTGTTTGAGGGTTTCCTGATCGGGGCAAGAGTGTTGGCGCAGTTGTCGATCCATTGTCTGAAGTTACAGGTGGCTGTGTCGGTGGGGTTGGTTGGTGAGCCTCTGGCGAGGGTGGTGATTAGCTGGTCTTCGGTGACCTTGTTCCAGCTTCGGTGTGGGATTTGTTGCAGGTGGTTGTGCATGGTGTGTTTCTTGAAGGAAAATTGGATGCAGTGGTGGTCGGTCCAGTGGAGTTTGGTAGTGTGGATGAAGGTGACGTGGCTGCTGGCGGAGAAGATGGGGTCGAGCGTGTGTCAGGTGGAGTGGGTGGGTGTTGTGACAAGCTGTTTGAGTCAGAGGTTGGCGAGGTTGTCGAGCAGGGTAGTGGAGTTGCTGTTGTTGGCGTTCTTGAGGTGGAAGTTCAGGTCTCCGAGGAGGATGTAGTCTGTGGAAGCAAGAGCGTGCACACTGACGACGTCGGTGATGGAGTCGCTGAACTGTGGTCGGGGTCCAGGAGGTCTGTTGACGAGGGTTCCACTGAGGGTTGTGTTGTGATCGATGTGGATCTGGAAGTGCAGGTGTTTGGCCGAAATTCTGAGGGTATTCCTGTGGATGATGGCGATGCCTCCTCCTGGTTTGTTGATGCGGTCCCTGCGGGTGATCTTGTAGCCGTCTGGGATGGCTATGGCAATGTCGGGCGCCAAGGAGGGGTTCATCCAGGTCTCCGTCAAGAAGGCAACGTCTGGAGAGGATGAGTCGAGGAGGTGGTCCCGGAGTTCGACGGCGTGCTTGTGGACTGAGCTGGTGTTGAGTAGTATGCATCTGAGATGGTTGTGACCTGCCCTGGTGGGAGGGGCAGGACATGCTGGTGTTCATAGGCTGGTGAAGCTGCAGTTACGGCAGGTGAAGGGTACGTGGGTGAGCTTCAGGGTGGGCTTGAAGCAGGTGGATGATTGGCTGGTGTTGAGTGTGTGGAGGAGGTTGGTGTCGTAGCGGCGTCGGGATTCATGGCACTTGTGGGAGCCAGGGGGTCTGGCGCTGGGCGCAGTCCAGGCATGGACGGGCGCAGACGGGCTTGCATTAGGCCGCCATTGAGAAGGGGAGGTGGGAGGGAGGAGCAGCTGGGAGGCAGCTGCAGGCAGCGAATGGGCGAGCGAGGTGGGCGGAGCCGCAGGGGACACAGCGGCGGGAAGGGGAAGATTGCTCCTACCTCTCTTGATCTTGGTTTTTCTGCAATCTTCCCCTTCCCGTTGCTGCGTCCCCGCCCCCTCGCTCGCCCATTCGCTGCCCGCACCCGCCTCCCAGCTGCTCCTCCCTCCCACCTCTCCTTCTTAATGGAGGCCGCTGCGCGGTGATGAGAGCGATCCTTGACCCGGTTTACAGGTAGGTCGCTCCCCACACCACACAGCTCCACCAGATTGTGCCTGTGCTCCCGCCCTCGCTGCTGCCGTGAGTTCGTGCCAGTCCTCTGCTCTGTTTTTTCCCCCCATCTTTCACTGTATTTCACTTCTATTGCTTTTATTTGCCTTATCTGCTTCATTTGCTGATTGCTCCTACCTCTCTTGATCTTGGTTTTTCTGCAATCAGCAAATGAAGCAGATAGGACATATCCTATAGTATTTATTGGTCAAAACATGATTCTATCCTATACATAAATATACAATACTAGTTTACATTAAGCAATGTATCTGAAATTACAATCTTAGTTTACTCACAGCATCAATACTATTATGAAAGTGCACAGTGCTACTCAATGATGTAATTGACCCCCTGCTTTAAAAAAAAAAAAAAAAAAGCTCCCATGCTCCTATTATTTGGCAGCATTGATATTATTACAGTACATGCAAAAACCTTAGGTCAAAACATAAAATGCTAACCGTATCCCTCATCAACCATCTAAATCATGTACGGATCATTGAATATTCATTAATGATGAAGAACATGCCCAAGTTGCCTCGAACCAACAAAGCGCACCTAATCACTTAACATATGCCTTCTCCTAGCCATCTTATTCAGCCACTGCCCTATTGTCAAAAAGAACAAAACACATGCCAATACTGATCTTAATTTTCACGACTTTTCAATTACTGCGCATCCTAAATTTAAATGCCACCAAGGGACCTTTTTTCCACAAGTTCTTTTAATTTATTTTAACAACTATTTAGTTTTTTGGGTTTATTCAACCTTGAGTACAAAGAGGTTTTTTTTCACCATGCCCAGGGGTATTCATTTGTTTGGATGCCAAGGTCGACGTGTTTCGAACCCTCCTGTCTGTATGGGGGTTCTCTTCTGGAAAGACAGAATTCTTTCTATCAGATTCTGTTACATGATGTTGAAATGGGCAGAATGATGTGCACACAGAATAGTAATTGTTGTTGGTCCAGAGGAGAACCCCCATACAGAGAGGAGGGTTCGAAATGCGTCAACCTTGGCATTCAAACAAGTGTTTTTTTCAAATTGATACCCCTGGGCATGGTAAAAAAAGCAAAAATCATAGAGATTTCATCAACTATTAGGGTGATCCTAACAGGGAGTTTATAGGACAATTCACACTGTTTGGGGAACTCCTTAAATTAAATTTGAGCATAGTCAAAAATCTATTGAACATATAAATGTTTGTGTCAATGTGGTAGTGTGGAATGAGTTTGATTAATTTGTCTATAAGTGTTATATGTTTGTCTGTCAAGTGACTGTATTGTTTCATTCAAATTTTTTATTCAATGTAATTTAATGTTATATTTGTACAAATTCGTTTACACAAAAAATTAGATGTGGTGTTTCAAAAATGTTTATAATAATAAAAAAATATCTTTGTACTCAAGTTTGAATAACCCCAAAAAACTAAAAAGTTTAACAAATAAATTAAAAGAACTTGTGGAGAAAAGGTCCCATGGTGGCATTTAAATTTAGGGTGCACCGTAATTGAAAAGTCGTGAAAATTAAGATCAGTATTGGCATGTGTTTTGTTCTTTATGATTATTTGGGCTCAGCCTTACTGATTACGAGCCAAAACCCATTGTTGTTACTTAACTGCCCTATTGTCAGCAGCATTGTTGTTTCTCAAATCTGCCAAATCAACGACCTGGCCACTGCTATTGCTATAGAAATGAGATATTGTTTGTATTTCTTTATACGGTACACTTCATGCGAAGAACCAAATAAGACCGTCATAAGTGATGAATGAATATTAGTAGACATGCAATGACTAATAATCTTAGAAACATCCTCCCAAAATTGCTGTAAACTAGTACATGCAAATAATGTATGAACCCATCCACCCGCAACATTAATCTTACACCTAAAATATTGAACCAGGAGCGAAGGGAACGTTTTATGTAGTCTATGTGGCGTATAATATGCCATGCACCTTCATAAAAGAGATTTTTTTTTAAATGTGCTGCTCTTAATGCTCTATATCCAATCTCACTCGTTGACTGACATTCTTTAAATAATAAATCTGCAACCTGTTTCTGGAAAAACTCTGAAAGTAATTTATCTAGGAGTTTCTTGTTGACACTCTGGCATAGCAAGCAATACCATTTTCTCACTCCACCCATCTTATTTACGTTGATTCCCCCACTTATCACCCGTGCAGACTCACTTATCACATAGTTGATTTTAAGCTAGTCACCTGGTCAAAACTTAAACTTAAAGCTGCATTTTGACTACCAATTTGGTGTACTATTGATTTCCATGTTATTAAATTTGTATGATTATAAAAGTCCCCCAGATTTTCAAAGCCTAGGTCTCTCCATGATGCAAGACTCCACAAGAAACCTGTATACCTCAAAATCTCACAGTCTTGTACAGTCTTGCATTGGAGTAAACACATGACATACAGGTATATTTCATGCTTTGAAAAATAACTGAATACGCGGTGTTAACGTCAGTATAACCTTATATCTCATATTCTTAGGAAGGTTTAGGGACCGCAGAAAAGCTGGTCATCTTATTGCACTTTCAATTAACAATCCTCCCACACTTTCTGCATGTTTGAACCCTCAGACTTGAGATATAAAATGATATCGTCAGTGAATAGTTTGAATTTCGCCATCCCACTTATAGGGGCTAAAATCAATGGATTGGAGCTGATTTTAACTGCAAGCAGTTCAGGAAAGAGAGAGAGAACAAACGTGGGGATAACAGGCATCCCTGCTGAGTGCCTCACTTAATAATACTCTTTCCCACTTCTTCCAAGTTAGTAATAATTTTAGCTTCTGCCTCATGGTATACGTGTATTACGTGCAATGTGAACGGCCTGTTAAATGCATTTTTAGTCTAACACTCCCAAAGTGTTTATGCCAAGGAAATATTCACAGGCCTACTTCGCCTCAGCAAATACGGCTGCGCGGGGAGTGGGAATATTATTCTCAAATTCTGGAGGTTAAGGAAGTATTTCAAGATAGGAAAGGCAGATGAATATGGATTAAGGTCGCAGAAGTCTCTTACCTTTTTCAATTACTATGGCCCAATTTTTGATGATACTAATGCTTCAGAGCAAATGTATGATTTAATAATAAACTTGGAAGAACCAATAGTTATGTAGGGTGATTTTAATTATATACAAGATTTAGGGCTAGACACCTCGAATAAAACTAAGAGACAATTAAAACAGAAAACCACAAAACTGATTAAAATAATAAAGGATGATTGCTCCCTTATAGATCTATGGTGACCAGATCATCTGAGACTTTCCCAGTTTACTTGTTATTCTTCTAGATTTAAGACCGCTTCGTGCCTAGATTACTCTCTGGTGGATAAGTTATTAGAAAGAGAAGGGTCTGAGATAATAGCTAATTCTTTCTCTGGTCATTCTATAGTCTCTCTGGTAATAGTGCTAGGAATACCTCGGAAAAGCAAATCCAGATGGCAGTTTGATAAATCCTTGCTTGCAGGCCAAATTTGGGTTAAAGAAATGCGACATTTAATTCAGGTGTTTTTTTAGATCAATGTAAATACTGCCCCAAAATGTATGGTGTGGGAAGGTTTTAAGGCCACTTTCAGGGGACAGGTTATTTCTTATAAAGCTATGATATATAAGCAGCAAATCCAAAAGATTGAGACCTTACAAAACACAGTAGAGAGGGTTAGGAATGAGTTTGATTTAAGGATGACAGGAGATCGCTCTGATATGGTATTACATCAAGAATGGATGAGGGTGAAGGTCTGATTAGGAGATTTTTTAAAATTAGAATATATTGCTGGGAAAAAGGCTTATCAACAAAAACTATACAAAGGAAGTCAGCATGTAGGTAAATACTTAGCATGGACTACTAAAACTCAGAAAAGTAGGCAATTATGGCCAGATGTATCAAAGGGTTTTACCCATTGTGTGTCTATGGGAAAATGCGTTCGTACATATGGCCCTTAATTACTCAGGTGAGAGACCCAAACACAGTAACCATTGAGGGTAACAGGGAGAGGATAGCAGAAATATTTCTAAGCCACTTTAAGAGAATTTATGCCGAAGCGCAGATAATAGATAAACCAGAGTTGGTAGATTACTGTGGGTCCTTTCAGCTACCACAAATTACCAGGGATCATATCAATGCTCTCAATAAGCCAATAGAGCCCCTGGAAGTGGCTGATGCACGTAAAAATATGGCTAGCGCAAAGGCCAGTTGAAATTATGGTATTCCCATATAGGTGTATAAGGTTTTTCAAGGTGACCTTCTCACGTTTTTAACATCTCTTTTTAATCAAATTAAGGGTTGGGACCCCCATTTCTAAGAGATTTAAGGAGTCAATGTAGATGTTTTCTTAAGAAAGATAAGGATCCAAGGGACCCCAATTTTTATCGTTCCATAAGTTTATGAAATTCGTATTTCAAATTATTTATGAAAAGTTGGGTGACTAGGATTTCTACAAGTGCGCAACAAGTGGTCCATGTTGACCAAAGCCGAAAAGGTCTATGGCTGCCAATACCTATTATTTAACCCAAGCTAGCGACTACTTTTCAGTAAACAAGGACAAGGCCATAATACTAATGATGGATGCCGAAAAGGTTTTTGACCTTGCTGACTGGCAAGCTTTGCTTTTTTATCTTGGGGATATTTGGGTTTTCCTCTCAACGATGCTAAAGGAGTTATACAATGAGGTAAATAGACGCAATTCTTGGGAGAGCTACAGGTATCTTGAGTACATTGTGAAAATGGAATTTAGACTTTTAACATGATTTTCAACTTGACATCCTTGAGATCCTGATTTTCACCCTTCATTCATGTGTACAACTTCAAATGATGAAGCCAGATAAATGAGACTTCACTGTGATAGAAAATGACACACTGAGCCAATTATATTTCTGTAAGTACTAGCACTGAGGACATTGCTAATGTAAAAAAGTTTATGCAACACACATTCAGTATCACTGTTCCTCCCAGAAATTTCTGCACCAAGTCACACAGCATAAAAGGTATGCAAGAGGTGTAAACATAAGAAAACCAGTAAATTACATGACACATAGGTAGGGCAATATTTCTATTTCAAGGATTTGCAAAGTGGATGACTGCCCAAATAGGGTGTCCCAGCTCTAGCAGGGAAGAGCCTGAACACCAAAACTCAGCAGGCGGTAAGATAACCAGGTTGTGAGTTGTTAAAAAAAAATCTGTTCTGAAGGGCTGAGGCGTAGTTGCAGGGCTATCCACTTTAATGATTTTCTGAATACCACCTTCAATTGCTGCATTGAAAGAAAATCACCTACCTATATCAAAAGGCAAGTGTGCTCTTGTAGCCCCGCACAAGATGTAGCTATCAAAGGGCAGCACATAATGTGCTCTGCTGAAAATGGGTAGACAAAGCCACCATGTGGTTGTCTGTCATAGACCAAACAAGAGCCAGTGTTAAGAATGAAGTGTTAGTGCTGAGCACCGGCACACATTAGGCACATTTAAAAAAGACAGGAAAGACAAGAAGATGGACCCTGCATGGTTGTCACAGTTGAACAAAAATCATAAGCGAATGGGAGGTCTAGTTAGTTGAAATGCTGACAGGTTGAAAAAGACACTGGGAAAGTCAAACTTCTAACATGCAGGGGCTTAGTGCACAACTAGGAAAGTGAGAAACAGGTACAGGAAGCACAGGGTCTCACAGATGAAACCATGAAAATAATAAATTGACCTTACCCAGGCTAAATATAAGCACTGAACGTGCAGATGACCAGAGTTCCATCTGCAGCATGGTCAACACAAATTCCGATTTTGCTGCTTTGTTTCACACAAAAGTTTGATTTTGAGGAGCGCACTCATGCCACTTAGCTGACATGGGGATTACTTAAGATGTTTACCTTGGTGAACATAAAGCAGAATAAAGCTGAAGCCAAAGAACAGGCCAGAGGCCACATTTTGCTAGTTCACTGGGAAAGAGGTTCGCACATTCATGGAGACCGTGTGCTAAATGCCTGGATGAGGATAATAACAGTAAGAAATGAACACTAAATCGGAGCATAACACGTATCCTACAATATTTTGGTTTCTCCCAAAAAAAAAAAGAAATACACCATGTCCTACGCAAGCAAAGTTAGCATTGTCAATATTTAAAAACTCAAAAGATGTTAAATGCAAATCTGCCTCTAAATGACACATTAGAGCAACATTATGAAGCAAAAACATAAAGACGCACGTTTATAGTTTAAAAAAACAAGGGATTATCCTTTCTTTTAAAAATCTGAGTGAAATGTATTGCACAATATTCATCAGTAAACCAAACCTCTGATCTCTATAGGCTTGCGAAATTTCAGATACAAACTAAATCTTAGTATTGATACCAGAAGCTAAGGAAACTCTTCTGGCGGACCATTAAGAAGCTGTCTTTATGATATGATAACTAGTTGTAAAACCATTTCGATTATGCGATCGATCATAAGGGACACAGAACTCCCCTTTCAGATACATATCCCCATTTCCGTTCAGCTGATAGCCCCCTATCATCTAAAAAAAAAAAAAATGTAAATGGTACCAACATGAGCTCAAATCTTTCACCTAACTCTCAGAGCTTTAGGAAACAGGAAACAACGTCAATGGCTGATAGTAATTTCACTTTGCTGCAGGCTTACCTCTGGTGTAAATGCATTGTTGTCTGATGTCTGACTAGACAGCAGGATATGAGTGAAACCATCTTCCTTCCTCACTACGATATCCCGGAAGCGGCAGCTGCTTTCATTTTGACGAACACTGTACCTTAGTCTTTTATCAAAAACATAATCTTTCTCGGATTCGAGTTTTCTTTTGACATGGCCGTGTGGGTGTAGGACACCATTTGATAGTGTGGAACCTATAAATAAATAAAAAAAAATGATGAATAATGTGAGCATAACCCCGACATTTAGCGAAACGTGTACAATCAAAACACCAATAAATAAATAAATAGCACAATAGTACAATGTTAGGCTGCTTTTATCACACAAAATTCATTTGAACAAAAACCTGTGAAATGTTTCACATCTCACTGAAATATCCGTTTCATCTTTATAATGACAGCCCCACAACACTCTCCAGAGCTTTACCGTTGTCAAGGGCAATAGGATTATGCGGCAACAAAATACCAATTCATGCAGTCAGAGTAATCTAAATTATGCAGCAAGAAAAAAATAATTTACACAATCCTAACTTAATCAATGCACTCGAGAACGAGGGCAATGCTTCCGTTTTTGGTACTCATTTGTGTCTTGAGGAGTTGTGGTGGACATTCCTCGCCCTCTTTAAGCACCATGAATTACTTGTGAAGATTTAATAGAATTGCACTTGGAATGCAGTGCCCCTTTTGTTTTTCTAGCTACCCAATTTTTGATTCTCATGTAATCTTATGTGGAACGTTCTTTGTCAGCAATATGTTGATCCATTTGAGTGAACACTATGTTTTGTTGAAATTTGAAAATTATGTGGCATGTGTGGTAAATTTATAATTATTGAGTAATTGCTGCATCTCCAGATTTCCATTGGCCCAAACCACTGCCCACTGTTTTACAAACAAGTTATGCTGGGAAGGTAAGCAAAACCTAAATCAATGAAAAAGGTGTTTTTCCACAAATCTACATACTTAACTACATATTCAAGTCTTGCTTACTTCTTTGATAAACAAATAAAAGTACAGTATTTCAATAAACATTTATTTGATTGAAAAAAGAAACATTTGTTAAGTTACCTATCCCACAGACTACTACTGTTTGTGAACTAAGGGCCCAAACAAGTCCCATAAGTCCTCAGAATTCATTGATCCAAAGGACTGTGTTGTGAACCCCTCAAAGGGACCAAACCTGGGTCCATGAGTCTCTGCTCAGGGTTTGCTTGATTTAGCTCCTTGGACCTAGAAGTAAGCAGATGGGACCAAATCGGGACTGAAATTCCTTGTTCAAAGACCATAAAGCTGGTTCTCCAAACCATTGACGACATTGCAAACCCAGCCTCTGAGTCTGCGAGCACAGCCCAGACTGGACGACAGAAAACAGTGCTGCCATAACCAATAGAAAATGTTTATTTTTTTAAATATGGGTCCACTGACAGTTCAAAAGCCAGCGTTTAACTGTCTGTGAACAAGTTATGTTTATAGTTCTTCAAAGCTCAACTGCCACTTACACCACAGCAGGCAAAGGCACAACTCCAAGTAGAGTTCTAGTTACATGCCAAGTTTGGTACACTTCTTTTCAGCGTTTGTTGCTGTAGAGGTGACAACATTTTCCTATGAGTGTTAAAATGGGAAACATAACTTTTTTTGAGACCCCAGTATTCCCATCTCCACCACCTTTTAGAGATTGCAAATAACCACTGGAGAAAAGCGGTGATCAAAGACTTGTCAATACTGTGCCTGATTTCAACTAGCGTGGACCTGTATGATCATGGTGATGATAATCACCATCAGAAGGATGCTGGGTTCAACAGCTGGTCGCTCTTCAGTGACATATAGACATAGAGGAAAGAATGAATTGAAGATAACTGCACATTTTGATAAAGTGTCATATAGGTCCACTATAATTGATTGCATCAGTGTGCTGGCAGTGCCACTGCGGAAATTAATCAATGATAAAAGAACTGGATCAAAGACGCAGGATGCCATGTTGGATTGTAGCTAGCTCGGGTCTGTGTAAACAAGGTAATGATAATCACTAATGGAAAGAGACCGCGTCGACCATCCAGTCACTCTATGCAATTTACAGATGCATATCGAAATGAATTTTCCAGGGACAATTCGGATGGCTCAGAAAAGAATATAACTCCAGTGCGATAACTGGATGGGGGCAGTAACTAACTCATGAATAATGCATGTGAAACCCAAATGTGAGAAAAAAAACATACAACGGGTCTAGCAAATTCTAAAACAGACACAATTAAAAGGGAATATCCACTGATGGGTTTCAACTGGTGCACCGCTGAGGGGGGGTAACTGATGACCCTGTCTAAAGAGCAGTAGCTTCAAAAGACATGGTCAGGGTCACGAGAAGCCAATAATGGAGAATGGAATCGTGGCTGAGGGGTGATGGGAGGCAGTAGCTGTGATCCTTTTTGACTGTGGTGCACGTTGTGCCAGAATACACAATTAGCAAAATGGAAGACAAATACCTAAAGATGCAAGGATATTGACATTGGGGGTGCCCTTGCCAGTAGAAACTACGGGTATGCCTCAATAGAGACAGGTGTACATGTGAGATCCAAGTGTAGTGAAGTGAACAAGGGTGAGGTACAACATGTTAATAAGTGAAACACAGAAATATAAAGACAGTGATAAGGAGCAAGTGAGAGGAAGAGAAAACACATTGTCATAATACATGAATGGAACATCATAAGGAACATGGATGCAATGTAAAAGACATGAAAAATCAATATACCACTATGTGGATGGCCAGTACCTCATTACTATTCAGCCCATAAGGAAATCTGGTGTTGAGCTGGATAATGCAGCGAGATTCAAGGAGCCTCAATTGTTTTTTATGGTCATCTCCCAAATGTTTTTATTAGGTCTGTTTATACCGTAGTATAGTAGGTAGCTGTTGTTACCATTATGTTTGAGATGAAAATGTCTCACTACGTAGTAGTTGGGATTATTATTCTTGATAGCACAAGTGCTTTAAGATTTTCTTTGTGATCGGTAATTTGGTGCTGCCAATGTAAAGAAGGTTGCATGGGCATTCCAAGATGTGCATGACATAGTCGGATGTACAGGTGATAAACTTGGAACTCTTTGGGTTTTGCCAGTAGGTAAATTGCACTGATCCCAGTTAGTGCTGGAATTGCATGCCTTACAAGAACCGCTAGGGAAGCTAGCCAAGTTGATGGAGTGTTGGCAGTATTGGGCTAGCTACACACCACACTGTGGATCTGGGCTTCCTATATGTGATATCTGGATGTGGCCCAATGTGTGGTATCCTGCTCTTCTTAATGTTTAGTCCTTTCTTTGCATTCTGTGATCTGCTGCTTAGCCAGTGTGAGTTATGTCATGGAATGTTGCAGTGTCTGGTTGAGTGAAATGTCAGTTGGTGTATGTGGGCTGAGCAGCAGGGATGCTGCTCCAGGTGGGGCTACTGCTACAACTATCTTTTAATATACAATTCCTGTAACCTAAGATGCCTACTTTAATCTGAAGAATAAACTATCTTTTGGAAAAACCATCAACTTTGCCTACCCTCTTTTTTACGTTATTACACTACCAACGAGGATGGGATCTACAGTGGAGAAAAGGCCACTACTGAAACTTAAGAGAAGTCATGATTGCTGCAACACGGGAGGAGAGACATTAAGGGTACTTTCAAGGGAGCCTATTTTAGGCACTCTGCCTACCCTCCTTCTTACATAATTACACAATGTAATTTCCTATAACTGGGTCAGCAATCAATAGATTCCAATGTTTTTTCATGGGCTCCATCATCTTTAGTGATCTCTTGTTGTAGGTGGTTATAAATCTGGGTGATTCCACCATTTGGGAATTGGAATTTTTCTTGGACTGGTACCCTTTTTGTTTTTGTCTCTATCCACAAAGAGCACTTGGTATTGTTTGATATTGCTCACTTTATTGAGTGCTTGTGAGAGGATGTTTTGTGGGTACCCTCTGGACTTATATCTCTCAACAATGTTGATTTTTTCTTTTGTAAAGTCATTATCTTCACTGCAATTGCGGCGAGCCCTAAGGAATTCCCATAGGGGATACTCCATTTAAGGGAATTGGGGTGGCAGCTCCCAGCATGAAGGACATTATTCCCAGCCGTTTCCTTCCGGTATAGGGATGTACAAATGTTTTGGTTAACTATTCTGATGGTAATGTCAAGGTATTCACTATAGGTATTACTCATTTTGTAGGTAAATGCGAGGTTCAGGTCATTCTGCTCTAACAAATGCATTAACTCTCGAGCTAGAGAGTTGTCACCATCCCATATCAGAAAGAGAGAGTCAATATGTCTGATCCAGATAGGTATGTGTCGGGTGTATCTTTCGTGGTTATCAACCCAGACAAAGCGGTACAAAAGGGGGTGGTGATGGACGGAGCATCAGAACCAATCAAACACTCACACCCAGTCAACAGATCTGGGTTTGATCCATCACCGTTATTTAGCCCACTCTGCCACCCCAGTTAAGACATGGCCATATGCAAATCAGTCTGACCCTGTGCCTCATGGGAACAGTCCAGCCCGAACTGCCAAGCCATGCCTTCCCTGGACCGGAAACAAGCTTCCTAGGACCGGTTTCTGGCATTTCAGCCGTCTTCAACCAGGCTTGCTTGAATCCAGTGGCAAAGTGAGGAAGGGACTCACGTCTGAGCATTTGGCAGTTCGGGCTGGACTGTTCCCATGTATTTTCTAAGTCAGTGCTGATGTCTGAACTTGAGCCAGTAGAAAGTAGTTTCTGTTGCCGTTGGTGTGCGTTACTTCGATGTCTCTTTGTAATGAGTTGAAACGTCTAGCAAAAGTGAGGATCCTGCCTTCACCGTAATCCTTTTTGTTCTTTAGGAATTTAGGTTATTTCTTGGCTTTTATTTTGTCCTCATATTTATTACATTTATTTTCCAGAGTTTGAGAGATTCTACAACAACTGTTTCTTTCGTATGTTGTTCAATGACTTTGTGTACTTTGGTTAGCTCTTTTCTGCTATTGTCCAGGCCAATTTTGGCATATTTTACCAACATCTCCATCATGCCATTGCAGCTTTTGGCCACGAAGAAAGCCCATTCTTTTGAAAGTTCAGGGTTTGGATATTAATAAGTGGGAAAAATTGATTTTCTAAGGCCTCCTGGGACTAGGCCTACCTCAATGTAATTGGTTAAAGACGTGATTTCCCAACACATGTTTAGTTTTCTTTTAGTTAATTTCTCAAGTGATGCAAGATTTTGTTTCAGCGATAGTTCTATGGATGCCTTTCCTAAATAAGTAGTTAGTGTGGCATCAGTGTCTTGCTTCTCATTAAACAAGTATATAGCAATAGCTTGTCTCTTTGGCCCCCAGTCACTCATGATATATCACTGTAGCATGTTTTGAATCAATAAACCAAGTGGAGTATTCAAGATGGACACCAACAAACAGGGATGTCTTTGTCAGTGAACGCATCTACCCCCAGAGCAATATCGCAGTGGCTGTGTGTCAGCGTGTTGAAGTATCCGATGATATCAGTCGGTAGACAGTGCATATACAAACATGCAGTCAGAGCGATTTGCAGGGGTCACCACAGTGCCAGGGAGATGGTTCTGTCAAGGTAGTCCTCAAACCCTCCCAAGGGCAGCACTCAGCTGCAACACTCCCCACGCGCCCCTCTTACCAGTGTATTATAGTTGAAATCCTTGATAGTTTCTGCAAGGAAGCGTGAATCTCTGGGAATGTGAACAGCAGCTAAAAGCACAACAAAAGGAACTCAAGTGAACTGCTCTCCGCCTTACCTTGCTGGTGCCACCGACAGCTCGAGCTCCGTCAAAGTATCCATAGAGATCATCATCCCCACACAGGAATGAAACGAAGCGGTACACCAATCTTGTTCTCAGGTCTATTAGTTCAAAGGTGCACATTACGTTGCGGCTAACCAGTAGCATTTGTCAATAATGAGGTTGCAAGACCCGCACACACAGAAATAAAGGTTTACGTTTATAGACATATAAGATGTACTAGCCAGGATACTTTCCTGGTATCATAAGTACCACCCGCAAATGAAATAAGTGTGTGTATATATATACATATTCATTCATATTCACTAAAAAAACAAAGGTTACAGGGACGATGTAGTTTGTTTCAGAATTTACAGACACAAAACCATAGAATATTCATCAGTTATAGTTAAAGTTATCTCAAGTAACTATAACTTGTGCCCTAAAGTAACTATAGCTCGAGCTGACAATTGGTGGCCTTCAGACCTGGGTGCCCTGTCAGGTCCGAAAGGTTCAGTCAGAATCCTCTGTTTTCACCTAAAAGTGGGCCTCAGCTTAACTGCTCCAGTCAATAGGACAATTGCTATATGTTTGGTTTTCTTGTTTTTTAAATGCTGAAGAAAATGTCCCCTCTCCTGACATTAGAATGCCAGAAACTAGACTTTCAAGCACTGTTTAACTTGAGCCTTGAACTGCAGTATAGGTGTCACAAAATATGTATGTTACCAGCACTGCCAAACCTGTAGTGAAATAATTGTATTTGAAATGTTAATATGCCTCACCCATTGAACAATAATTGATTCAGGTCGCTCCTATTTGCAGCATAAATTTCAAAGATACATACCCAACAGACTCCTTCATTCAGCTTTTAATTGTAATGGGATTGTCCCTTTCTTTAAAAAAACGTTTGTGGGTGGATGTTCTTTTTGACTGCAAGACACAAAACATCTGAACTCTCTTTCTAGTTCCCTGAAGACCTCTTACAATCACTTAATTAAGGAATGTACTAAAAGGCACCCTATTTGAATAATACTTGTTCTGGTGTTCATATTTGATCTAAATATAACAAGATTGCGGAGTGTAGAGGGAGGGCCTGTGTAGGCGCTGAGGTGGATACGTCCTCCACTTCAGAGTAAGTTAACAAACAAGAAGATCCACCTTTGAAAAGAAAGGTACTGGGGATGCTGAGTAAATTGGGGTAGTGGTAGGTGAGTGTCCCAATATGGTTGGGCACGCACAGTGTTGTTTAAATACCCCTCACACACCAAGAATGGCCCATGGTGTCATGCTTCATCATAGGGGTCTTCCCGCCCCGCTGCGGGACGGGGCGTCCTACGACTACGTGGGAGCACTAATGATAAAGTGCTATGTGTGATGCAAAAGGGAGGGTCTGATGTAGTTGTAAATATGTGTTTGTAAAAAGCACCTGGCCCCTTAAGACAGAAAAAACTTTAATGTGTCCCGGGAGGCTGGTACTGCTAAAAACAGGGGTGCGGAGTTTGCCTACGTAATGTGTGGTTACTCCTTGTGAGTCAACATGTTTCGATGCGAAGCATCTTCATCAAGACAGGAAAAGATCCCTCCCGACTAGAAAGCATGTGCTTAATAATATAGAGAAGTAAGAGATGCATTCAGTGGTGCATGTATATACAATACCTAATCGTATGTATGCGTATTTATATGTATGTGAGGTTAATGCCTCATGAACCTGGAACGGGTGAAATCGTCATGGAACCTCAATTGTGCCCCGACTGGAACTCAACTTGAAGTCTGTCCCTCCCGCGGTTCCGCTGGAGGGACAGACTTCAAGTTGAGTTTCTAGTCAGGGCACAATTGAGGTTCCTTGACGATTCCACCCGTTCCAGGTTCAAAGGTGGATCTTCTTGTTTGTTAACTTGACCCGTTCATATTTGATCTCCACTTCTAATTTGCTCAGAGCCAGGATACCTTTTTGGATGGCAGGTAGGCTTTGCACATGTGTCTAACAAAACGTAACATAATAACAAAACATGATGTCATGACATAACGTACCAGGTTAACTGGGGTGTGAGCCTTTAGTCAAGCAACAGCCACAATCCCTTGCAGAGTGTACCACAAAAAGTCACTAAATGAACCTGTGCTTGACCCTAAGCAGCTTGGCACAAAAATCTTTCAGGCCTAACTTAGAGGCAATGTGTAAAGTATTTATAAAGCACACAAACACTAATAAAGTGAAAAATCCCCAAACAGTTTATACCCAGAGTACATTTTAATACATTATTTGAACCCACAACTACAAAAATTAAATTAGTAGAACCGAGGTTATGAATTTAAGTTTTTAGTAAACACTAGCACCTAAACGATCAAAGCACCAACAGCGCACATCTAGTCACAAGAGACCGAATCAAAGTCGAAAGTTAAGGCCGACCACAATGGAGCGTAGTTCAGATATAAGAAGTGGATTGGGCCTGATCAGCGCTAACCTTTGGACTTAAAAAAAATTCTTGAAGAAAACGATCAGCAGGACAAGGCTGCAGGAGATGTCCGAGGAAGCTTCATCATCGGATGGCCTTGGGTAGGAGCCACGGTGAAGATTTTTATGTTCAAACTTAGTCGCCAGAATTGAAATAAAAAAATTCCAGCAGGACAAAGCAGAGGGCTGTAGCTTTAGACAGTTTCATGAGGTCAGACACCCCGGTGGCGAAGGACCGATGTAAAGGATTTGCAGTAGGGTAGAGGAACGTACCAGGAGAAGCTGGGAATTCAATCCGACTGGTGATGCACCTCGTAGGATTGGGGAGCAGGTTTGTCCCAGTCCCCTCTGGGTTCTCAGAGCACTTTTTGGCCAAATTTTGTCCATGTCTCAGTTTTGGAAACAGGTCATCTAGGCAACATGAGCACCACAACCAAGGTGTCCAAGACTAGATTACCACTTGAGGGTTAAGGAATCACTCAGGTTGGGCCCAGTGGGAGTCTTCTATGTCCCTATAGCGTTAAACAGGAGGCCAGCAAACAAGTCCTTTAAATCACTACTAGTAGTCCTGGGTGCAAATGAAGATGCAGGGCTCAACAGCAGGGCTGGCCTCTTAGGGTTCAATGCTGATTACAGGCAGCAAAGCCTTTCTTCCAAGTACAGCAGCAGTCTAGCAAAGTGCACAATGACATGCAGTCCTCTGAGAGTCCTTCCAGAGGTCCAGTAGTGACCTGAAGAGTGGGTCTGAAAGTCCTATTTTTATACCCTGGTGCCCTTCTCCTGGAAGGTGTGAGAAGCTTCTAGAAAGATGTTTTAAAGTGCATGGAGTTTTCTGACTCCCCTGCCCTGGCTTCAAGCTGGCTGCAGTGACAATACCAGGTTGTTTGGCCCTCTGTGTAAAGGCAGACCATAGGCTATTCAGGTTTAAATGGGGCTGTGCTCAGCTCTGCCACCAACCCATCCTGCTAAATTGCCCATTGAAGCACACCTGATTCCTCTTTCTGTGACTGTATGGGAGGAATTAACAACATCTAACTGTTAGCTACACGCAGTCTTGTGACCCAAGGCAAGCTACAGGCACAAAAGAGTTAAGGGCAGGAAAATGTCAATATTCTAAAGCTGCATTTTCAAAATTGTAATGAAAAATCTGACTCTACCACTAAAGAGGGTTTATCATTTCAATATTATAGGTACCAAACATGAGATATATACCTGCTCCCAATTAGGAATTACAGCTTATTAAATGTAGTAAAAAATCCCCAATGATATCCTATAGGAGGGGTAGGCCGCACAGTAGTGAAAACAGAATTTGGGAGTTTTTCACTACCAGGAAATGTAAAACTTAAAGATATATATCCAACCTTTTAATTACACAGCACTTGCCATATGTGCTAAGTAGGGTCAACCTTAGGGGTGACTTTGTTGAACTAAAAAGAAAGTTTGACGGTTGGCAAGGGTGTATAAATGCCCAGTCAACATGGTAATTTAGAACTGCATTCAGTGTGCAATGTCAGGAATGGGACAGGTTTTAAGGGGCTGCTTAAGTGAATGGCACAATAGTTTTGCAGGTCCACTGGTAAAATTACATTTACAGGCCCTGGGTATATGGTATACCACCCTTCAAGGGACTTACATGTAAATTAAATATGGCAATTGGGTATAAGTCAATTAAATCATGTTTAGGTGAGGGGAGGAGAGCACAAGCACTCTAGTGCTGGTTAGCAGTGGCTACGTCCACAGAGCCCTAAGGCCAACAAAAACTAATTTCAGCAAAAATTGGAGTTAAGTAGACAAAACATTTTGGGAAGACCACCATAAGGCTAACAATAACATATTGCACGAATGGCAATTATTCACCACATATTTGACCTGTATGTCAATAACCTTATCAGACATGAAGTCACCTTACAAGTGCAACAACATCTGTATCAGGGTATGATATTGCTCCAAATAAGCCTTAGATAGCCTACATATTACCTGGCAATTAGTCTCAAATTGTAAAAAGAGCATCTGAAAGACATGTTTGAGACAATTTTAAATCCATGGGAACCAGAGAATTTCCCCATAGACTTGTTAATCTTTCTCGCAAGAAGACTGAGTTTATTGCTATGAGAACAAACCACCAGGGAAATTGACCCACATGAATCAAGCTAATTTGCGATCGCAAACGTTGCGAATCACAAAAAAGGCTGCTTGCGATCGCAAAATAGCTTCTTCCTATGCATGAAGCAAATTTGCAGAAAACCTTACTTTTCGCAAAATTTCCGAATCTGTAATAGCGATTCTGTATTATGTAATCGCAAATCAGAAATCGTAAACTCCTATGCAACAAGAATTCGCAAATACAGAATTTGTCAAAAGGATGAGGCTAAGAGCAGAAGCACAGAGAAGGAGGATACAGGAGAGAATCTTCAGAGTGCACGTCACTTTGCTAGGGCAGATGGAGGAAGAGATTTATGATAAATATAGACTGAATGCTGCCACAATCTTAGATCTCATTGCTGAGTTAGACCCAATACTGCAGCGTCAGACTCGCAAGACACATGCTATCTCTACCTATGTGCAGGTCCTATGTTCTCTTCATCTCCTAGCTTCAGGGACCTTCCAGGGAGTAGTGGCAGCAGCTGGAGGTGTCTCTCAAAGTGCCCTATTGCGCTTTTTTAATGCCTTCCTAAATGCCATGGTGCAGAGGACACACCACCACATTAGGTTCCCCACAACACCACAGGAATTGCTGCAAACTAAATTAGATTTTTATCAGGTTGCACAATTTCCACATTTCATTGGTTGCATTGATGGGACGCATGTACCCATATGTCCCCATGTCCCCCCTCAGTGAATGAGCATATCTACCGGAACCGGAAATCATACCATTCACTGAAGATTCAAGTAATCTGCAATTCAAAAACAATAATCACAGACATAGTGGCAAGTTATCCTGGCAGTGCACATGACTCCTACATCTTCCGGCATAGTGGCATACACAGACGACTGCTGGCAGGTGAATTTGGAGAAGGATATTTGCTGGGTAAACAGATGTAATACTGTCTTGCACACCTGTCCACCATGGTAATACATAGTAGTAACTAATGTATATCTATTTTTCACATCCTGTAGGTGATAGAGCATACGCTGTGAGGTCTTTCATCCTCACTCCCTATCTGAATCCTACGACACAAAGGGAGCAGCGATACAATCATGCACACATTGCGACACGCAATGTGATTGCAAGGACATTTGGTGTACTCAAATCCAGGTTTCACATCCTCCACAAAACCGGTGGGGCTTTACAGTATAGGCCGGAGACATTCTGTAAAATTGTTGCTACATGCACAACGTTGCCACTAATAGGGGCATTCCCCTGGAAGACTCTGATAGCGAGCCAGAACTAGACATCCAGCCAA
The DNA here is from genome assembly GCF_964204655.1 of Triturus cristatus. Classification (NCBI taxonomy): domain Eukaryota; kingdom Metazoa; phylum Chordata; class Amphibia; order Caudata; family Salamandridae; genus Triturus; species Triturus cristatus. The sequence goes on along the minus strand of NC_140595.1, from coordinate 399,288,451 downwards.
GACAACCACACCAAGCAGCATACGGTCCAAATGCAGCAGAGGGGACACGGAGACGGTCAGAAATCACACAACATTACTTCTAAGGTGAGTAATCATGACACAACACAGTATTTCCGTAAACGTTTATTTTGTTAGGTGGGTAGTTGTGTTGATGCACACATACCATTGTCAGACAAGTGCAGTGTGGGTGCAGACAATCAAATTTCATTGTCTTGGCACTGCAACATCAGTGTGGACAGGAAACATATTTCTGGTTACGTCACCAGATTGGTACATGTTCAATTGTCTACTTCCTCCAGCCACGCACTCCTGTGGCCCTGTCAGTAGGCTCTGCTACCCCTGTCATTGACCCCTCTGTGCCGGCTTGACTCCTGGTACTGCGTCTCCTGCCATGTGACAGAGGTACCAGTAGACTGCTCAGGCTGGAACTCCCCTCACTGTCACCCCCTGCACGCATGAGGCTTCCACTAGCTGCTGCCGTATGTAGTACTTCCAAAGCAGTGATGACCTGGATGAAGCCCCTGACCACATCCCTGCAGCAGTGGGTCATCTCCACCTGCTTGCTGACTGCACGCCTTGAAAGCTGAGCTGTAGTATGACTCAGCCTATTTATGGCCCTGGTGTAACTTTGCATGCGTCCCATTGAAGTTTAATGCCTCCTGCCATTTGAGACATGCTCAGCCTGGATGACCCGGCACATATCCTCAATGGCAGTCGCAACATGGTCTAGTCTCACTGTTCGCCCGGTGCCCTTCAACTACTGCAGTAGTTAGCTCCCTTAGGCAGTCAGGAATACCACCCATGTGTCTTAACATTGTTCCCAGTTGGCCCTGCATGATACAGATGTTCTTCCCTTGCAGGCGCTGGACCCTCAGCATCTTGGACTCTAGAACACTTGCTGTGGGTTCGCCATCGTCCTCAGTAGGCATGAGGATTGCCCTGGGCCTTTGCTTGCGGAACTGTATGGAAAAGCGACGCATTGTTGGCTCTGGTTGTGGTGATGGTGGTGTATGTGCAGGCTGCTGCGTGTGAGCTTCTGTGTTGCTGTCCTCATCACTCTCCAAATCAGGGAGTGGTTGTACTCTTCTCCTGTGGTGAGTGGGAGCAGGTATGGGTGAGGATGCTGGCATTTCTTGTCCCTCGTCATGCTGTTCCATATGTTCCTCGGACTTGTGGTGGTCAGCCACGTCACTGTCCCGTGCTGCATCTGTGATTGGAACAGTGCAAGTTCAGTTAGTTTTTGCACTTGTTTGTAACATTGCGCCTGCGCAGTTATATAAAATCTACTTCTGTAATGTAAAAAGTCTACTGTTGTCACTTCCTTGCTGTACTCTGCTGCACTAGAGCTTTGTTAGTCCCTCCATGCCTTGCCCGTACATTTGTCTGCATACAACTCCCACACTGCATTAGGGTGTTGCAAGTAAAAGGTGGACTGGACTCAGGTGTGCCACACTACGCAGGGTATGCATTCGGGGCAGTTTGTGATTACATTTGACATACAGACATGTTTATCTGTGCTCTTACCTTGGGAGGTGCCCTCATGTCCCGAGGTGTCGATCTGTGTCACACCAACAACTGCCTCTGGCTGCAAAGTGGATTCCATCATGTCCTCCAGTGGGGTGTTTGGACGCTCGCTAGATGGTCCCCCTCCTGTTTCTTGGGCTGCGGCTAGCCTGTCTGCCACCCTCTCTTTTGCTGGGCTGCACAGGTCACACCATCTCTTCTGCAGGTTAGGTATGTCACAGTGTGTCACCCCCACAGCATTTACCTTGGCTTGTATCCCAAGCCAAATCTTCCTCTTCACTGACTCTGCAACATGCAGGGATTGTTTCCCAAACAGCTGGTCATGTCTCTGGACAACTTCCTCAGTGAGAATTTAAAGTTCCTTGTCACTGAACTTGATCTTTCTCTTCTTGCCTCCTCCTTCTCTTTGTGCTTTTTCAGTGGCCATGGTGTGTTTTTCTCACAGCTCCTGTTCAAAAACAGCTTCTCCAGGGTGTGCTCCACCAGTCTCCCTTCTCCTCCTCCTCCTCCTCCACTCCCTGTGTACAGTCCTGGTTGTGATGTCATCGCAATGCAGCAATATGGGTAATTTGCAATTTCCGATTCTGTAATAGCGAATATTTACCGATTTCAGTGCTGCATTCAGTTTTGCGATTTCTTATTTTTCACTAATAAGGAATCGCAAACACATATTTTGATGCATGTGGGCCATTATTCCTTAAGCTTTATAAAAGCGCATTCCCTTGGAATGTCCAGCACAAATTAGCTTGCCATTGCTGCAACACAAGAAGTACATTGTTGTCAATTAAGCAATATCTTTATGTTACAATGATGATGATTAAACAGTCAATAGGTACCTTCAAGTTCTTCAGTCACATTACTCAAATATTGGATTATAACACTGCTTCAATCTGAGTCATATAATTGGTACTATATTAAGCAATGCAATTGAGTTATAAAAATACCAAAGTATAATTTACGGAATTTCCCTTCCATTGGCATACATGTGCCATCACTATCTGCAATAGAATAGGCTTTCTATCCAACTTTTCATGAACCATCTGCAATATGTAATAACATTCACACCTTTCAGCCATGATCCCCTAACCATTGTTTTTCCTCATCTTGAATGACAGTGGGTAAAGTCTTGCAGGTCCTCATGGTTTGCATAGGTTGTCAGTAAATGGCCTGGAACTCTCTCCTTTTCTCCTTTTGAAGCTCATAGATCATTTAAGGAGAAGGTCACTGTGAAGCATATGTGTAGCTTTTCCATTGAATCTGTAGAAAAATTAAAATTAAGCTTTTTGGCCATTCTGTGAAGGATTATGAGTGGTTGTACTATCGAGAACTTGCAGAGGCTTGGCATGAACTTGGCAAGTTACAGAAGCTCATTGGGTCAAAGAAAAGAGCACAAGGTGTTAGACAGCCAAATAGTGGTATGTAAAGCTATTACAGGCCACAGAGGAAAGAATCACATTTTTATATGTACAAGGAGAAATCATATAATAATTTTCTCTCTAAGTGCAAACATGATTCTTCTACATAGGAGAAAAAATAAGGATGAGAGCAAGACCACTTGCCAAGAAAAAGTTGAAGATAGGCAAAGAGGGGAAAGAAGAGAAAGAAGCTTTTCAGCAATAGTAACCCGCAAATCAGATGATCAACATTGTGCCTTGGCCTTTTGGCACTAAAACACTTTTAAACTGTTTGCCACATGCAATGTTGAATACTGCACATTTCATTTTTATGCTAAATTAACTTTCTTTCAAAGGCTTTATATTAATGCCTTGGTAAAATGAGATTTAAGGTGCCTGATGCTGCAATTTTCTTTTTGGCAGAGTAAGATATATTTATATGGTTAAATATATACAAATACACACAAAATGGATAAAGACTCTTTCCAAGATCAAGTAATACAATCAGTTAAATAGCAATATACTTTGTTAAAATTAATTTTCCAAATGCCTACCTACCCTCCCTCAACCTGACAACAGTCTGAAATGCCCCATAAGATTGGTAGCTTAACAGTCTCAAAAAACAATGATTTAAAGGAGAGTAACTCAAATGCTCTGAAACCTAAAGCAATTTTCACAACAAAGAATAAAGGATCAATGCAGCAGGTTGCGATATGAAATACAACACAGTTTTAGAATTCCCTTGAACAAAGATTTTACGGCTATTATACTGCTATAACAAATGGAAAGAGGCACATCATCTAATAGTATACAAATCATTTAACAAAGCAACTTTTTCAGGCTTCAAGAGGAATTGAGAGTATACAAGTAAAAATGTCAAGACAGGCTGTCCTGTAACATGGTTAATCACTAATGAAAGATTGATTGATTAGAAATTAGGGAGTGAGCAAGACGCAAATAAATGGAGTTAACAAGGACAAAAAGATAAATAAGTTGGGCCACAGGTTTTGCACAAGCAAGAGGAGAGACAGTGGTTTTCTGGAGCATCTCAAAAGAAGAAAAAATTTGCTGGGGCAATAAAGCGGAGAAACCAATAATTTTATGCATCATGAGGTAGTGGGAAGCAGGGGATCCATGCTTGAGAGGTCACCAGAAATCGGAGTAGATGGTGACAGTCCACAAATTGTGACATAACGCTTGAATTTCAGTGACATTAGAGTGACGATTGTGCCCAACACATAATGACTTCACTACTTTCACACATCAACGAGACCTCCTGGTGTTGCAACAATTTCATTACCAGGAGGAGCTATACAGCACCACACGGGTTCCCACACAATGAATACAGGGTCATTTTGAAAAAAAGCACAATGGGAGTGATTAGGTAATTTGGGTTTGATTTTATTCTCCTTAAACCCCTATTCGAAGAAGAATATATCTAGTTATACCTTCTACAGAGAGATTGATACATAAATGGAGAAACATCATAGTGTTATTTCTGTATCATTAATAAACAGTAACATATAAAGGCTCTAAGAATATCACAGGATTGATAAATTATATAGAAATTCTTTTTAAAGGCAGATTCTAAATGAGTCTATGCAAATATTTTTGTGCTTTTAATATATCAAGTTATTGTTTTTATTTTGAACTTCAAATAAGTCAGAAACACACATTTACATCAGCTGTCTCCATAAAAGTTAGATCTGTCACAATTTGGAGTCCCTGCAAAGGTTTAGACAAATGGTAAAACAACGCTTGTCACAAGTTGCAATTAACTCAATATGAAAAAGTCTATCAGCACATTGTCAGACAAGAAGTGGAGGGCATCTCTTCCATATTTTCAAAATCTTTGATAAAGCCTAAACATTTATGGTTTCATGCAACCTAACTGTGCAGGTTTTTTTGGACATGTAAGCTGAGAACGCCACACTTGTTTCAGTTTATTCAGAATCCCTTATCTAATGAGATTTCCATAACAGTCTCTGTTAGGTGTTGAATCAGTCTTACATTTGAGGGAGTTAGCATAAAATTGTCTGGATAACCATAACATTTACTCCTCTGGCATAATCTGGCTCTTATCTATTATGGTTACAGAGAAAGGTTCATGCCCTATGATAATAAGGATCACATGGTTCCCCACAGGCTTGGTGATTATTCCTAACTCTGTATCAGGATTAAGAGGTGCTTGCTCCATCAGCGTCCATCAGCTGGCACCTGTTTTAAACTACATGGGTCGGTGATCACAACTCACATGGCGTTTGGTTGGCAAGGTGCAATTAAAAAGTCAGTGAACCAGCTGAACAGGGCACATTCATTCTAACACCATGAATAACATATCCTCACTGAAGATAGCCTCTCTGAAAAGGCAGGAGACTTAACAGTTATTTCAAACCTGAGCCACTCTTAATTGTGAAAAAGCAGGGGTTGAAATTCATCACATTGATCAGTTTGCTCATACAGGATGTCGGTCTTCAAAGCAAAATACATAGAATATAGTATTCTACACTGATTACTTTCAATAGTTACCTTCTGAAGAGACTTGGAGGGATAAAGTATCAGTACCCGCTTATTATCAAAACTTATTAGAGGTTTTGAAAAAGATAAGAAGGCACTTTCTACTATTAACCTCTTCAGTGCCCATGACGTGAGAGTCTCGTCATGGAGCACGGTCGCGCTGTGCCCATGACGAGACTATCTCGTCATGAACCCCACCCACTAATGTAACGCCCGGCACAGGAGGGGGAAAGGGCGTGGCACAGAAGGGGTTAATACATATTTTATGGATTCGATGGGGAGGACAGCAACACATTGAATGATATCCAGAAATTAGATGAATTTCAGTTCTGGTAAACCAGGATCTAGAGGAAGTAGTGTTAGTTTTTACCACTGATGAATCTTTCCAAAGCAGTGTTTACCATTCCACTCAGAGAAGATGGTCAACTTCCATTATTTGCGTACATGTTGATAAGCCGATGATTACTCCTTTGAGGATTATTGTCATGTAGGTTTTGAGGCTCTCTGGGTGTATAAGTTCTTGTCTGATTCTGTTTAATATCTAGACTTTGTCCAGGAGTTTAAGGGTAAGCATTACAACCAACCTTGGCTTTGGTTTATCTCAACTGTTTTGGTAGTCAGTTCCAACCACCATAGAGTCAACCCTCATAACTAATTCCAAAATCAGATAAAGAGAGAACCATATATACTTTTTTAACTATTGACATCCCTCTTACTTAAATGTAGATTTATAAAGGTCACCTTTATTAGAGAATAGAGATGGAGAACTATAGGCCCAAAGTTAGTGCATTACAATTACACTCGTTTTGTTAGGGGAAGGTTTGGATATACTAATATATGCACCCTCCTTGACATATGAGTTTTGCATACCTATTCTGAAGTCCCAAAAACAGTAGTAAATCTAAATGATGAAAAGGCCTTCGTCTGAGCAAGATGGTCTGTTTTGTATAATACACTTTGATTTGTTTTTCATTTCTTGAAGATGTTATATCACTTGTCACTACAATGCATAAGGGAGTGAAGGTGCAAAAACTAATACAACTGTTAAAAAAAGCCTTTTCATTGGAGTCATCCACCAGTTTAATAAAGCTGACAAGAAAACTCTAGACTACACCGACAATGTATTTTTACTTCTTTCAAATCATGGTGTCTCTATATCACATGCTTTATTCAAATATATAGCCAATCCTCACAATATAAAATTAATTTGACTACAACAGAGGTGTTGAACCTGGCCCTGTTTTTTTTGGGTTATCCCCAAACATTTTGTCTCATTGCTCCTATTTTTTCTGACCTGTTTTTGTTAGCTTTAGGACTCAGTGCACTTTACCACTGCTTATCAGTGCTAAAGTGAATATGTTCTCTGTCTAAATTGTATTGGTAATTGGTTATCCATGATTGGCATATTTGATTCACTGGTAAGACCCTAGTAAAGGGAACTGTGTGTGGCCAGGGCCTGCAATTCAAATGCCACTAGTGGGACTGCAGCACTGATTGTGCCGCCCACATGAGTAGCCCTGCAAACTTGTCTCAGACCGGCCACTGCAGTGTCTGTGAATGAAGTTTTAAACTGCCATGTCAACAGGGCAAGTGCACCCACCTGCCAGGCCCAAAACGTCCCTTTTACTACATTAAAGCACCACTAAGGTAGGCCCAATGTAGCCCCATGGGCAGGGTGTAGTGTATTCAGAAGGTAGGGCATGTGCTGGTGTGTTTTACATGTCTTGATATTGAAATGCTGCCAATTTCGTTTTTCACTATTGCAAGGACTATCTCTCCCATAGGTTATTATTGGAGCTGCCTTGTAATCTCTTACAAGTGAAACTTTCAATTAGGAAGAGATTGAGATTTGGAGTTTTGGGGTCTATGAACTCACAATTGAAAAATACATCTTTTAGCAAAGCTGTTTTTTAAAAATTGTGTTTTAAAATGCCACTTTTAGAAAGTGTTCTTACTACCTGGGGATGGGCCCTAATGCTTCAGTAAGGCTAGGTCACCTTAATTATATTTCCAACAAAAACTTTCCAGTACTGATAACTGTTTACCACACTTTTCTGAGAACTCTTTTTATTATCAGGGGTCAGTAAATATTCATATTTTTTTTTTATTCTTCAGCATGATTTGAAGAATAGTCACATACGGGGACATAATGAGGACAAACATAAATGTACAATTCTTACATCAAACAGTTGTTTTGGTACCCACCCACCATTCATGCACACAGACTATACAAAACAACATATTGATTAAGTTTGGCAATCAATTATTTGAAACATGTTCTAATGAATCGAAACCTTGACAGTTCTATCTTGTTAATGCCCAACCAGGAAGCAACATGTACCATTATTATTTGAACCCCTTATAAACTTCCTACATGAATGGGCTACCAAACCTGGAAAGCTTTGATCTTATGAACAGGGAGTCTACTACATAATTTGATTCTATTCCCCTGCTCATCTTGTCTTGCTTGCATGATTGCGTTGATGTCGTAGATGCATTTCAAACCTGTACTATGATTTGTTGGTTCTCTTCGGGACACAGAACTGATATACACTATAATTGAAAATAGAAATAAAAAGGAAACCAATCACTTGTCATTCCTTACACTACTAAGCTAGTATTATATTTTTTATCTGTTCTATAATTATATTCACCATAGGTTACCTTAAGTCCATCGGCTAAGGGCCTGCAAATACGATCTCTTCACTTTTGCAATGTTCAAATCTATAACACATAACCAGATCACATAATCATTCTATGTACATGGCACCTGACTTCCACACCGTCAATCTGGAAACAAAACCGACCCATATTTACCTAAACTGCTCATGCACGGGACCACTTTAACAATTATACTCCTGTGCTTCTCACTTGCAATTGCAGCACCATGAGACCCTCACGGGTGAGTAGCTCACTCTATAAACCCCCTGATTGATTGCAATTTACCCATATTAACAAACCACTGCCCGTTACCGCGCTGTTTTAATTGATTCTACTCACCAATGGCGTTTGTGTTATTCGGCAGGTATGAGCTCGGGGCATTCGCTCGTCTGTCCACCGCTTGAATTCCAACGAGAGCTCCTTCCATGTACGTCACACGTTCCTTATATTCATCCCGTTCTGCGTCTGGAACACTCTAATTGGTAAGCATTCTGGGGCCTGTAGTTTTTTCAAACTATTGATTTGTTTCAGGGTTCCAACTGCACTGGAAACGCATGCTGTCCTTATGACATTTCATTCAAACCCTGGAATGTTGTTTTGAAGAATAATATTAGGAAAGCTTCCTTCTGATTCACTAATGCATCAGTATCTACTACCTGGGGATCAGATGTAATGGACATTACAACAGTCCAACTTAGATCGGTCTCGGAATGTCTGTTTTCAGTCCAATGTTGGACTAATGGCTCAGTCACAACCTTTTTCCTTATTCGTGATATGTTGCATTGGTTTTTCCAATATATACCAACTAACATGGACATTTAACCGCATACCACACATTTTTAGTTTTACAACTCCTGAATGTCTTCAGTGCCCATTGTTTTCCTTTATATTTGAATTTGGATCCTTCTATTGTTTGACTGCAAGTGCAAGTCCCGCATTTGAAGTGTCTTTCTACCAGATTCAAGTTACATAATTGTAGCAGATTTGATTTTTTCTTTATTGCTGGCAACTCTGCTCTAACAATTTGGCTACCAACAGGGCAATCTTTCTTCAGAGCGAATAATTGGAATACGAAGGATTCATCAACTTTTTCAATTAGGTGCCAGCTCTGTCTTATAATCTTTTTAAATTGAGTTGTCATTGGACAAAAATTCGAAACGCATACCATTTGGTCAGTTTTCGTTTTTTCTCTTGTTTGCAACAGAGTCTCTCTTGCGGTCCACCAGGCTCGTTTCAAAGCTATTTTGAGCAATTATTTGGGGTATCCTCGATCTTTCAGTTTGTTTTTTATTTCCTCAGCATGTGCAAACTATTGGGTTTTTTCAGAACACTTAAGCCTTATTCTCAGATATTGCCCGTAGGCAAGTTGTAACAAAGGCATCGCGGATGATGACTAGTATAATGCAACTTATTTTTTTGGGCAGTTGGTTTTGAAAATAAAGTGGTTAATAAATGTCCATTGGACTCCAATACCACAATATCCAAAAATGTGATCCTTGTGTCATTGCTGTGATAAACAGTTATCAGTACTGGCAATTTTTGTTGAAAATAAATACTTTTAGAAAGTGTGCATTTTCTTTCTTTAAGATTCTGTGTCTCTGCCTGCCTGTGGAATCCAAGTCTGAGGGAGAGTGATAGTTGGGCTGTTTGTGCATTCACTTTAGACAGTCACACAAAGGGAGCCAAGGTGTGCCCTGCATATCCTGATGGCCCATCACCAGGCTGATGGGTCTTCCTGAGCTACAGTGGTAGGAGAAGTTGTCATTGACACCTGAATTGGGCTGTGTCTGTCCTCACACAAAGCTGTCTCCACCCCCCTGTAGTGTGTCTGGAGCCAGGTCTAGGAAAGGCAGGGTCTTATGCACTACAAAGACTTTCCTTTGAATTCTGCCTTCTTCAAAAGAAGCAACTGGTATAAGTACTGGAGCTGTGACACCATACCTTCAGAACAGTTCTGGACTAAGAGGACATTCTGCCAGGAATAAGAGCTGGATTCTGCCACTCTGCTTGTTGCTTTGCTGTGCCGGCCTGCTGCTTACTGCTTCTGTCCTGGGAGTGAAAGGACTGGACTTTGCTTTCTACATCATTCTTACCAGGGTTCTCCAAGGGCTTGTGTTTGGCTGCCTCCTGTTAAGAAGTCTCAGCACCATCACAGACTTCATCTGCAGCCACTGAACTCCTCTGCTGGGATTTCTGACCTGCCAAGTGGTGCCGATTCCAGTTCTGTGCCCTAGGATGTGGTTTTGCTGCAAAGGACTCCAGAAAATACATTTATTGACCTCCAGTGCCTGTTTTTCCTGCCGCAGCTCCGTCATGCGGCTGAAAAACCAACGCATTGCTGCTGTGCAGCCGATGCAGCACCTTCTGTGCGGCTGTAAAACCGTTGCAGCAGAGTCCTGAGCACCGTGTCTCTGAGATCCGAGGAACCAGCTCCGATGCAGACCCTGCTGTGTGGCTTCGCGGATGGAAAATCAATGCAGCACCTGTTTCGTCATCGCCGCATCGATCCAGCGCTTCTGCATTACACTTGTGTACCAAGTTCTTCATTGACGTTGCTCAGCAGTAAGGAACCGAGGCCGTGTGTCTGGAGATCGAAGCATCTTCTCCTCTCACAGTAGGAAATCAACGCATCACCTCCCCTCACAGTAAAGAATTGACGCATCACCTCCCCTGGCAGTAAGGAATCAACAAATCAGCCCCCTGGGAGTAATGAATCGACGCATCGCTTTGCTTTTCCAGTGCCTCATCTCCCGACTAGAATCAGGGTCCAAACTTGGACAGGGTGCAAGCCACTGCCAACTAGAGAACCCCATTTCTAACAAGATGTGTTTCGTCAAAGGTCTTAAAATAGTGTGTTAGAAGAGTCAAGTGGCAAATCCAGGAAATAAATGCCACCTAGAGGCATTAAATACTTGGGAGTACATATCCTACCAGACCCTACACAGACTGTCTCCCGTAATCTTCAAGTCTTTATAACAAAGGTTAAAGCACAATGTGATAGGCTGATAGTTTTTAGCCTTACATTCTGAGGGAAGAAAAATGTAATTCAAATGAATGTGTTATCTAGGCACTTATATATTTTTGTTGTACAGCACACTTGCTTAAAAACAAGATCTATCCAGTGCAAAAGTTACGTGGCAAATTATAATCTTGTAGCGGTGAAAGCAAACTTTTCATGGGAAATTTTAAAGAGATTTAAAAAAAAGGTGATTTAATCCCCCCGATATATAGAATGCCAAAATGTTACAAAAAACTAAAACATGGGGTTCCCCAAGGCTTCACTCTTAGTCTGATGCTACTTAATATCTACTTGGTCCTGTTGCCCAAAGTAGTTGTGAACAGGGGCTTTAATTTAGTGTCTTAAGCTGATGACACAATTAATGCTCTCTTTTGAGCAAATTGATGCCGCCCTGACCAACAGGTTTCAAGTGTGCCTATCTGAGGTGGTGAACTGGATGAAAGATAATTGTCTATAACTTAATTCCCATAAATCAGAGCTTCTTTTATTTGGGAATTATGACCCTCTTAATCTTTTGTGATAGTAGCCGATGGACTTTGGTTAACCACCTGCATATTTCAAAGTGGTAAGAACTCTTGGAGTAAAATTTGATCAAGAACTTTCCTTTAAACCTCAAATTCGAGCGCTGACAGGGTCTTGCTTTGTCATCAAGTACCGAGATACAACAAAGCTAGGATAGGTGGGTGCTCCTTTGTGCTTCTAGGTGCCAAGCTATGGAATGGGCCCCCAGTTGGGTCTTAGAATGCTCAAATCATAAGCAATATTCAAAAAGAGATTAAAAGTCTTTCTCTTTGCTGACAAGTAGGATTTCTTGAATTTACCATTTGGGTCTGCACCAGAATGCTTCCTTGTTGAAGCAGCTGTTGCGCTATATAAATGCGCAATTCAACTGAGTTCAATTCAACTGGATGTAAATAAGATGAAATGCTATGAAGCCTTTTAGTTCTGTATTGAACTCTCTTTTCTGAATGGAAGGACCACGCTTCTCTGTGGTCAACACTACTGCTTGAGAGGAGGAGGCAGGTGACCTCCCACAGCTGTGTAAAGCAAGACCTGTTCTCTCGTCGCACAGGACACTCCCAGGCAACGACCTGTCCAAGACGGTGCCCATCAGTGACCGACAGAGGCTTGGCCGGGTCCCTGGTCCAACCCCAATGCTATTGTAGGAATAATACGTTTTCAACATGGTGAAAAGTAACTCCACTCCCACAATGGTTAAAAAATATAATTCTGTCAGCTCTATTTTTAGTTTTATATTGAGTGTCATGGGGCCTTAAATGAAGAAACTGATTCTGTGGAGCAAAGACTAAGAGCTTCTCATTGACTCCCTTTGGAGAAATCTAATTATGCACCAGCAAAATTGACTGTGTCTGGTCTACATAAAAACTCAAATTTCTAATAACATCCTTGAAATAGTGGCAGACATACATGCAACAAGCAAAGTTGAAACCCAAATTGCATTTCCTCCTGCAAATAAAATTAAAAATACTATTTGCTCCTCAACGAATTCGGATTCTTTATCATTTATCAACTTGCAAAACTAGAAAAGACTGGGCACTTTCACCTTTAGGACTTAGTTTCACAACTGATTAATCAATCCTATGTCCCTCTATCAGACCTGTCCCGTGGAACACTGATTTTTCTTGAAGAATGTCCTATTTCATAATCAAAAGAAGATTCATCAAGAGCTCAGCTTGTTGCTGCCTTGCCTGCATCTTATAATCATCTTGCCTCCCATAGACCACCCATCTAATTTTTAACTTGCCTTGTGCAAATGCCAATTCTTTTGCCAATTTTTTATCCACCATTCACCTTCCACCAGATCCCACACCTTATGCGATTGTTCTAACCAATGTCCCGTGATTAGCTCAAAATGTATCTGTCAAATGGGCAACTCAAAAAGTAAGTTGTCTATTACCTTGGCAGATAACTCAACGTGGAATGCAAATTTCACAATTATAAAACATGGTTAGATGTGTGTGATCGATAAATAATCTGTGCCAGTGATTGCACAGTGGTTTTACCATCAGCTCATAATTTGTCAGTCGTATAACAAAAAAATAAAGTTGTCTGTTAGCTTGACAGAAAACCGGATGTGGGATGCAAATTTCACAATTATATAACATGTATAGATGGGTTTGATCGAAAAATAATCTGTGCTGGTGATTGCACAGTGGTTTTAACAACTCTTCAGCTATGGGTGCTGTGTTTTCCATGTTACCCACCTTATGTTTCAAGGTAGCAAGATTAAAGTGATGCCTTTGGGTATTTTTTTCAGAGCTTTCCACCTAAAAATCCACCATAAACCCGAATTACATTGAAGACCTACCTATCCTCAGCATTCACTTCATCCAATTATAATTAGTAATAGGTCTGCATCCTTAGGTGACTTAGTAATGATTGTCTCCAGCAGGGTAATCAATCCACCATTATCTTTGCTATTATATCCCCATACAAATTAAACAATGACGCTATTTGATCTAGTTTATGGATAATACATATTTTCTCTTCTGGAACATTGCTGGTTTGTTGAATAGGATAAATAATATTGAGTGGCTTTTTGTTCTTCGAAAAATCAATATTAACCCTAAGGAAGGTGGGCTATGAATTACCATTGTATAGATGGTAATTATACTTATTTCACCCTACCCACTCCTTCACGCTCTAGTACGGCTAAAATTAGGCTTCATAAATTATTGGCTAGAATTTTAAATTGTAAGATTACTCTGCTGCCAACTAACTCATCAAATGTTCAGGCATTGCTGATTAGTTTCAGGTCTATGATAAGTATTTTGGTGACTGATTTCTACAATGATATCTTAGATAGACACAATTAAAAAGCTTTTCAGTTTCTTGCAGTCTTTTAAAGACTCAACTGATTTCCATTTCCTAGAGTATTTTTGGGATACAACTGAATCAAATGCATTTAATGTTTCTGGAAGGAGATTTAAATACACATAGATGTTCTGATGATTTATGCGTTAAGGGCCTTGCTGGTAACAAGGATAATGTTCTCTTCCACCTCAGGCATACACTTCAAGGTGAAGCTCCAAATGGTTTGATGATCTCGTTCAACTTAACTTATTCATATGAGTTAATAAGCTCAGACTCCCTTACAAATCCATCATTTATGACTAGGGGGTTTCATTGTATTATTGAATACATTTTGTGACTGTGTAGTTGCCTAAGAAACCTATCACCAATTTCAGAGACCACATCTTTCCTCTTATTGTCCATTTATTATAGAGAAAATACCTGTGTGGCAACTCTTCCTAGAGTTAAATCCATCAAAGATAATGTCAAAGTTTAAAGTAGTACTCTATAAAACCAGAACAACCTCTATGCTACTTGGTCACCCAAAAGTTGCTTAAATTTATCTCCCTGTGACCTGTTAGAGGATTCAAATCAAGGTGGCCGAGTGGTTCTACAATCTGTGCACTAAGGCTCATTGTAATCCTATGAGCACTTCAAAGAAAGAACCTGGAATCCTCAAAGCAGCTACTTGTAGAACAAGCTTTAAAAATGCAATTAAGTTAAGAAAGCCCACTTTAAGCAAGGGCCCCTGGAATGACCTACAAAAAGCATGTGCTGTCAAAGATAATACCACTTTTGGGAGATTATTAACTATTTAAAAAAAACGATTATAAACCTCCCACTAATGTGATTATTTAAGCTGATGTTTAGCTAGCCCGCTTACTAAATGTTCATGCTGTACTATCAGTCACTTAAGTCCTTTATTTGTCTAACTTTCTATCCTAAAATTCAATTGTATTTCCTGTTCAAGAAATCCCTGATGCAATAATTTGTAGTCTTAATGGCATGGCCAGACATAGTCCCTGTGGCTCTCTATAAAATCAATGTGGACCTATGGGCCTCTATGACAAATATGTATAACAAAGTAAAGTATTTCTAATCTACTAATATTATTCAATAATAATACCTATATACAAGAACACTGCTAAAGACAACCCTCAATGCTACAGATCCATTTGCCTCAGACTCAATGGTAAAAGATGCTGGCGGGGGCTATTGAGAATAGATCATCTCAATGGGTAAATGAAAATAACATCATATTGGACACCCAGTATAGTATTTGGCATTACTGAGCAATGTTCTAGTTTGTATTTACTGTTAAATACATGTTGTGACTAAGCATGGTACTGTTCACCTAGCCTTTATGGATTTTAGCTCTGCCTTCAACTGGGTAAACAGTACTAAGTTGCGATTCAGACACTGTACATTTTATGTTAGTTTTAACTCAAACTTGTCTGCTAAGATTAGATATGAGGCGAGGCGGATACCCAGAATCTTTCAAACTTGGTTATGCACTGCGACATAGTGGTATCCTTGTCCCATTTGTTTTCATTTTCAATAGTAATCAATTAACACCCACTAGGATAACACATTGACAGGGCTTATCAACATAGATCGGTCCTCAAGGCGTCCCTATGGTTGATGGACCCAATTTCACTAAGACAATGCACCTTAAGACAGAGGTTACAATTAAGAGAGGGATATTATTTTTCTATCCTGGGGTTTCTTCTCATTGCTTCCTGATTTGGCACTATGTTAATGACAAACAGGAGATAATTTGGAGCAGTTTTTGATTTTGCCTGTAAATTGGGTTTGCAGCCCAATAAACCAATGATTGATTCCCAGTAGGTGTCTCTCAATTCCAAACTATGGGGCAGGCATTTGGGGCTATGCTAGCACTGGAATTATCCAGAGGCCAATTATTTTGTAGGCATTTTCTTGCCCTGCCACATAGCAGCTCATCTTATATTTGTCATGAAGAGCTTGGTTTACCCTTCATGGAAGACATCATAAAACGATGCACTCCTTTCCTGTGAGCCTCTATATGGGTTAAGTTTGAAGCACGCCTTAATAAGCCCATCATCAGTCATTACCTTTCTCTAGAAGGAGACAATAATTATTATGGTTAAAATACATTAAATAAATATTCTATGATCTCAGCAAACCGGAGTTTTCTCAACCGCCGTTCTATAAAAAACAAGACTTGCTCTGGGTTAAATTCACTTTTCTGTCCCTAGACTGGCCTTGAGGGAGCAAAGTGAACAGCCAAAACGACTACCAGAGCATATGTTCTTGTAAAAACTGCACTGACAATGGAACCTTAGCTCAATTTTGTATACAATGCGCACCACACGTTTATATGTACTTGCTTTAGGTTAGGCATTGTTCATGTTATTTTAACTTTTCCCAAGGAATGGGCTAAAGGGGATCATTTGCCACCTTGCCTAAGGGACCATTCCTTTGTTCAAATGACTATGCATTTAATCCTGTTTTGTACATTGTATTCACTAGCTAGCAGATGTCATAGGATTCCTTTTTTAAAGCATCTTATGTGTATTAAAGCTACATGAGGCCTTTGTACTCCTTAGAACGTTACAGATGATTTCACCTGCTTGGTTTTGATTAGGTTTGTTAAAGATGCTACTAAAATTAGGAGCAAATTGTCCTTTAATAATATTTTATTCTAAATATTATGTCTCATTCTTTATGTGTTTATAATTGATATATATATATATATATATATATATATATAACATTCATTGACACTATATAGAACTCAGAATAAGCTTTTCAGCTTTCAAATGCAACTTTGGTCCTCCTAGATTCCCGCTAGAATAATCAAGCTATATCGAATTACCAAATATGGAACTATAGCTACTTGTTGGCTTCTGATCATTAATAGGGCACATAAAAGCTGCAAGTTTATGAGGAAAAAATATATACCATCCTGAAAGAAACAGTTCTAATTTTATTTTATTATTGCACAGGCTCTTATCCCTGTACCACAATCCTCCAAGTTATAATGTATAAATACTAGGCTTAAATCTTAGCACCTTATTTGACTTGGCACTAATATTAATATACCAGATATTTGTTCTCAAACAAAGGTTCAAGGGGTTTGACTTATACTCATCCTAGCAGTGGTCTAATACCTATGTACAGAAATAGAGTAGTTTACTTTTGGACAGATTTTGTTGTGAGAAATGTAAATGTTTTGGGGACACAATTTGCAATTACCATGCACAATTACCCTAGATTTTACTGAAGAACTGGACATTTTCAAGAACCTTCAAAAACAATGTTTATGGAAAACTCCCAAACATGGATAAATGGATTACTGATGTGTTTTCAAGAATCACTTCTTTTACATATAAAGAGGTGGGCAGTGGTTTTATACTTGAGATCATATTGTTGCTTCTTGAAATATATGGACGGCAATAATTCAGATGCTCTTCATAAATGACTAAATGAATACTGGTGTTTCACCTTGCCTCCCCCTTTTTTCTCTTCTTTTACCTATCCTTGTGTGCCTAACTTCTTTGGGTTAAACGCAAAAACAACAGTTGATGGACAGAATGCAGAACAATGTCATACATTCACTCCAGTACAGAGATCTGGGCCTAAATCCGTCGTTTTTTTGCTCACCATGCCATTCCAGTTTGAACCCAGCCATATGCAAATCAGTCTTGACCCTGTGCCTCATGGGAACAGTCCAGCCCGAACTGCCAAGCCAGGTCCTCCTTGAACTGGAAACAAGCATCCTAGGACCGGTTTCGGGGTTTCACCCCTCTTCAGCCAGGAGTTCGGGCTGGACTGTTCCCATGAGGCACAGGGTCAAGACTGATTTGCATATGGCCGGGTTCAAACTGGAATGGCATAGTGAGCAAAAAAACGATGGATTTAGGCCCAGATCTCTGTACTGGGGTGAATGTATGACATTATTCTACATTCTGTCCATCAACTGTTGTTTTTGCATTTAAATTCTTTGTGTGGCCTCTTTCTCACACCAGCTGACAGATGTGGAAAATGTTCTATGCATAGATAGGTTGTGGCATTTAGAAATAGCTTTTAGTATGTTTATTATTTAACTAGATTTGTTTTGCCTTTTGGTGATCATTCCATCATTTTTGCATTTCATTTTTCAATTCTGATAATGTTTGACTTCTAATTAATCTACATCGTTGTGCATTTCAGATTTTTCATAATTTTTTTAAAATAAGTATAAACAAAAAGAAAAACAGAAAAAGCAAGGTTTAGTCGAATCACCCTGTCACCTTCACTGCAGTTTGACAGGCCATCTGGAAGTATATACACCTTATTCAAAGTTAGGTGGCCAGCTAGGCTACTACTAAAGAACCCTGAAATCACATGCTTTTGCCAAGTGTCTGAAACTTGTCTCGGAGTGGTTCTTGTAACTATAAGCTTGGGAGTACACTCATCCAATCCAGAAGATTTCACAGATACTGCTCGACTTTATTCACAAAACCTAACCGGTTTCCTAACTACTGTTCTTGGACGAGTAGCATTTAGGGAATTTTCCCTATGCAAACTTCACACAAAAACTGAATATTTAGTTGGACAACTTTATTTTTGATCACCCAAACCCTCTTTGCTTTTTACTTTCTCCACTGTAGAAAGATTCCACCATTCATCCTCTCTCTAACCCAGTGACCACTAACAGCTTCTACCTTTACTGGCTCTCTGAACTTTGATCGACCTTTTGGTACATGAGAATGTTCTGTTATGCGGAGCCAGTCTTAAGAATGCTGTTATCGTGCATACCCACCCCATGTTTCACATGAAACCATTGCTTCATTTTCCTTTGTACTACTTCTACTTTTGAACGGATGCTCTTACCCAGATCACTTTCATGGGAAGAAACAGACTAACATTCTTTCAACCCCACTGGCAACATTTACCTTGCTGGTAACTGACCTCTCATAATCTTAAAAGGTGTCTTTCCTGTCACCACATTAGAATATCCTTCCTCTCTCTTGAGACAAATTGGACTCTGTTGTCAGAGACTAACTCTTTCCGAAATTTCTCTCAAAAACATTTTGCTGAAAAATAATATCACAGCACTAGTATTTGGTTCCTGAACAAATTCGACCTCCTCCCACTTACTGTAGTAATCAACCAAAACCACATCATATCTAAAGCCTAGGTGCGAAAATACTGAACAGACCATTACAATACACTGCAAGCTTAGAACATGGTCTTTCAGGGAGTTCAACAGGATGCAGTAGTGAGGTAACAGACTTCATAGCTGTATCACTTCTCAAGCAAATAACACACTCTTTAACAGTTTGTACAATATTGTTATCCATACTGGGCCACCAATACAATGAACATATTTTTTTTATTTCAGTGTGCCCCAGATGACACTTGTGCCCAGCCTGAATAATCCTACCTTTGAGCAAAAAGGTGTTATGAACGTGTCTCCCCTCAAAATTAAATTCTCCCCCTCTGTCAACTCATCAGATATCTTAAAGTATGATTTTACACTCGAAGGTAATGAACTTTCTTTTGGTCATCCTACAGTGATAAACTCACAAACTATTTTCAGTAACTCGTCCTTCTCCAAACAATCCATCCATTTATCTTGATTAAAAGTGCCTCCCATGCATACATCAACAGCTATAATGAGACATTCCTCATCCTCATTCTCCAGGTTTCTGCCCAGAATGTATTCAATAACAAAATTGTACTGCAGAAGCTTTGCACTCAATCTGGCAATCCAAGGTGTCAAATCCCTGATAATATCACCACTCAGAATGCCACCCAGTGCTTTATCGTCCGTTAACATCACAAAGTTTCTCCCCCACACAAAACACTTGAACAGCTCAAATGCCCAGCAGCAGGTGAGAAGTTCTTTTTTGAGCAGAGATTTTTTTTTCTCCATGTCTCGCAGGGCTCTGGAAGCAAATCCTGGACCCCATCTCTTTTTTAAGCTGGATACAATCCCCCTGGCATCTTTCGTCCCATTTAATAACTTTGTTTTTCTTGAGCAATTCCTTCAAACTTTCAGTCTTACTGGCAAAATTCTTGATGAATTTAGCATAAAATTCGCAAACCCCTAGAAATGTTGGCACTTGTTCTTTATTGCTTTCAAAATAGCCTCTACCAAACCTGGACGTGGTTCTAGCCCTTGATGCAAAAATACATGCCCCAAATACTCAATCATGGATTAAGCAAACTTACACTTCTTGACATATGTCACAACACCAGTCTGTTCCAACCTTTCTAATACTCTACGCTTCATTTCATTGTGTTCCCAAATGTCCCAGGCTGAAGCAAATGTATCATCTTGAAAGACAACAAAACCCTTGAGCAGAGACTACATGATGTGTTAGAACACTGAGACGGCAGACGCCAAACCGAAAAGCATCTTCCTGAAATGGAAAGTACCCACTGGCGAGATGAAAGCTGTGAGATGCCTGCAGGATTGTTCTAATTCCACCTGATCTCCAGTTTTCCTCCTAACTATAACCAAAGGAAATAACCAAAGTGAGGATTCCACTGGCGCAATGACCCTTCAATGCATATCTTCTCACGTATGTTTGTCAGCTCTTCTCTAATGCTGTAGGGCGCAATTCTTAACTTATGTTTTAAATGTACTGTGTTCTCCTGAACCCTTATCTTGTGTCTGAATCCACTAATCCTTCCCAGTCTCTCCTCAAAAACTTTGGGCAACTTTTCAATCCAAAAGTTGTTGGTGTCAGTGTTTATCTCTCTTACTAATAAAACTTGAACGGCCTTACATGGCCTTAAATCAGTCCAAAAAGACCTTGGCAATATAACCCTAGATTGTAATGTCCATTCTGTGTGATATAGACCTTTCCATGAATAACCTTCTCTTTAAATTGCAACTTGGTTTCAAAATATCTGCTCAAATCAATCTTTTTACCGTCATACAACACCTGACATCTGTTTGGAGCCAAGAGTTCTTTGCTGTCCCAAGTATTTTTGAACAACTCTTCTGGGAGAATGGTCCTCTTCTCTCCAGAGTCAACTAATAATTTCTAAATCTTTCCATCCATACAAAAATCCATGTACGGTTCCCTACATTCATATTCATCTTTGTTGAGTATTACTAATTCCAAATTTTTCATTCTTACCAGGACATCAAATGTATGATCTCTGATTCACACTCAAACACAACATTCACCCTGCTTTTCTTTGATTGCGAAACTGTAGCAAAATGCCCTACTTTGCCACAACGTTTGCATGCTGCACTTCTTGCGAGACAAATTAGCCCACAGGCAAATCTTAGGGAAAACCACACCTGAAAAAAATATTGTTTGCTTGAAAAACTGATTTTATCCCCTCTGGTGCCTTCATATATTTTTTTTAAAGTCAATTTGTAGTTACTCTGTCCAATGGCACTGCTATCCGACACCACATGCACCCCAACATTGTCTTTGTTAACCAATTCTCGAGATGCCTTATGAGATATCTCAATGTTTTTGACAATGTCAATCATTTCAACTAATAATAGATTCTTAAATGTGAGTAGTTCTTTCTGTACCATTTTGTCCCAACACCTGTGATCTGACCACAATCTGAGACCTGATTAGTTGTCTCGTGAAATTCTCAAATTCGCACTCAGCAGCTAGAATGCGTAAAGCTGCTACGTATGAGTCTATCGACTCCCCTGGTGCTGCTCCCTCATTAAAACCGTATGTCTGTTGACAATAAGATGCGGGTGTACATCAAATTGTTTCTCCAATTTTTTAACTGCCTCTTGAAACTCATCCAGTTTCTCCTTCTCATCTGACCCTTGATGTAGCGGAGGAAGATGTTCATTAATAGTTTACCCCTCGAAACCCAAATTATGCTCCAACAGGAGCCTTTTCCTCTCAGGGCAATATCGATTTGCAACGATGGCTCCTAAACACTTCATTAAAGCCCTATACCAGGGTTTCCATTTGATAGGTTGTTCACTTAGAAATTGCAAAAAAGGAGAAGGTTGATTCATTGACTGCATAATCACACAATGTTACACTATGCAATAGACTCTAACACAGAGATTGGCACTGCAACAGCAACACTCTATATGTGATCACAGTCCTCACAAAACACAATATTTTAAGCACAGTATGTGTACCTTTAAACAACCTCAAAAGTAACCACCCACACTCTATGGTGTTGAATACCTCACAAATGGTAGTCCAAGTCAAATAGATGAAGATGTAGTGTGTGCATCACTGGATGAAGGAGAAAATGCTCTAAAATCAAGATGAAATGCTGTGAAATCAATAAATAAATAACAATAAATACATAAACAGATGTAGTGTGCATATAACTGATACAGATTCCAACAAAAGCTGAATGTGACAATGTTCCTCTTCCAGAAATGAATGAGCGTAATGATGTTCCTCAGAATAAGTGTGTGTGTGTGTGTGTGTGTGTGTGTCACTGCCAACAAAACAACTCATGGGACGCACAAAAAATAGTGCCGTAGTTTGACTCAAGTGTGTGTGTCACTGAATAGCAGAATGCTGCAGAAAGACACGCTGACTGACCAATCACAATGGACGAACAGAGTTTCACGTGACTGTGCGTCACAATGCAGTCCCAGACATTAGGAGAACATGGAAACAATGGCACAGGACAAGCATAATAGCATGTGGGAGAACTAAAATGGCAAGCGTGGGCTCCTCGTGCCTGAACGCTGATATGCGTGGAGTCAAGTGCTTGACAAATGATGATGGCTGTAGGACTCCTCGCGCTTGGAGTCGGACATGCGTGAAGTCAGCTGTTTGGTAGGCAATGTCGGCCATAGGGCTCTACGTACAAAGAGACAGGCACGTAAAACGCAAGACCTTACACAGCAAATTGACCACAAATACGCCAAACACACACTCACCTTGCTAATACATCTCACTCTACACGCTGAATATCTTTGATGCGCAGCACACCCTGCTGCAGGAAAAATAGAATTCAAGCCAAGTAAGAAAAACTAATAAGCAATCACAGAAGATGCAGGAGTACCGCTGAGCAAATAAAACCACTTGTCACCGGATTGAAGTAGCTCAGTCCACCTCAAGACACCGGGCGAAGGAGCGAAAGATTTATTCATGTCAATCCTAAGCAGCACTAGGAGACAAATGTCCGCCTGGTTTGAATAATAACAATCCATAAATCATGTTCTAAACAGAAAATGACTGCGCTGAGAGATCTAGAGAAAGAGGTATACAGTTCCTTAACGGGTACGGAAAAGGGGAGAGAGTTGCAGGATGCTGTCATAAGGGCTGAAGGAATGCCTAAAGTAATGGGCAGGAGGGGTATTCCTCCCTTCGGAACTAGGGTCCTCACACACCCGGCCAGCTAGGTGTCATGCTTTATCATTGGCCTGCTCCTCGTCTGGTCGGCGCTGCAATACCCGACGGGCACCCAATGTGGGGCTCTTTGGCGGAGATCTTTTGTTCCTTGCCGTATGGTGCAGTGGGGGGAGGGGCCTACAAATGCGTAGCTGTGGTGCGGTGCGGTGAAGGTGAAAGAATAAAACAGGTTGGGAAGTCCAAATGAGCAATTTATTCTGGCTGGCTCCCCACCTGATTAAAATGAAAGTAAAAGTGCCGGCTATCTGAAGTGATGGTTCAGGATAACCGCGCTCTACTCTTAAGGGGTCGACATGTAAGATTCTTGCCTAATTGTCTGGAGGATCAAGCGGCAATTCATCAGGACCTAAAATAAATCCATTTTTTTTGCACCTGAATGTTTTAGGGAGATTAGATTGTGCATTGACGACAGAAAACTATTATCCAATATCCTTCTGGATCAATTACAATTGGCTACCCTCTTAACGTTCCTAACCTGGCTTTGCATGTGGAATACAATATAATAGGATCTATGGAAACTGCCTTTAAACATATTATGAGTCCCTCATATGCCTTTGTGACTATGTAAAGCCCCGACCTCACAGCACAATAAAATCAACATATTTTAAAACATTCCAGATTCCTATGTTGTGGTAGACTTGTATTTTATCTTGTTCTCTTCCAGATCACTGGCTGAATATTACCACAATATGATGGAATATCTGACTCACCTGTGAAAGCATCCTTTCAGCATTAAACTGGAAACAGTTTTTTCCACAATGATACAGTCTTCTCTTTGGGTTCCTAACCAGTCCACAGGAGATAGGTATATATGTGGAGAAAGTAAAACCTTTGGAAAATGGCCTATACATACGTCAAACAACTTAACCCCTTGTGTGCCCATGACGAGCTGGACTCGTCATGGGCCGCGGTTGCGCTGTGCCCATGACGAGTCCAGCTCGTCATGAACCCCGCCCGCTAATGCAACGCCCGGCACAGGGCGGGGAAAGGGCGTGGCACACAAGGGGTTAAAGAAGATCCTAGGAAGCACACATTTGTACAGAAACTTCATAAGGGTATTCTTATTTATCATAGCTACACAAAATGTAGACATCCAGTACCGGTTGCCTCTTGTCTGGGGAACATGAAGAACAGGCAAACGAAAACTTTTATTTCACCATTTATTTTTATCTCCTCTGAATGTGACATAGCCCTGCATTGCCAAGAAGCACACTACTGAATTGAAGCTGCTTTATCACAGGAGCATTCAAACCAGTGGCTATATGTTTTATAATGCTCTCAAATACGGAGCATAACTACACAATCTACCATCAAGAATTGTTGGTCATTAAAGCTCTCTCACACTAATGACACTTTTAACAGCAACTGTATATTATGTCACAACAACAAAATCTCCTCCCCCTGCACACTTCTAAGGAATCAGAGCAAGTTACATTCACAATTTTGCATGCACTGCACTCAACAACAGAAAATACATATTTTTTTACTAAGATCAAACAAGCCCAAAACAACATTTAGCCAGTTATTTGGATACAATACAATCTTGAAGAAACATGATGCAGAAAAGAGGTTCCATTTCACCCGTAGAATGTTTATATTCCCTGTTCAGAACTTCAAACATACCTTTTACAGTGGTGTCATGACTGTCCAGTGAACAGTCACCCTGCAAACAGAAAGGATGTATAGTTCGAGTCCTGTATATTTGGGTGGCCAGAATTAAAACACGTTGTCCACAAACACAGGACCTCAGGCTGCACCTGTATGCAATCGAAAACAGACCAACAAAGTCACTGGGCATGCACTAATCCCCTGCAAAAACCCTAAATACCAAAAATTGGTCCCTCTGTAATTTTTGTAAATCTAGCAGCATCGAAGGCCAGACTTTTTTATGTTGGTAGCTACAGATCCCTTGGCAAAAAGGTTTTGGTCCATCACCTAAAGAATTTACAATAGTATAACAGGCTTCATAGCCTTCCAGCCGACTGTGGTGATATCAAGTTGAGGTACTTATTTATTGTTAAATTTCCAAGTTGCTGTTCTTCAAAGGTTATGAGTGGCCAGTCGCAAATACAAAAGAATTTGACAAACCAAGACAAATCATCCAATATATAATTTCTTTGCTATTTTGTAATCCAGCTCCATAGTTAAGAGGTGCAAAGGAAAGCAATAAGAATTGAAGTACAATCCTATACTCAGCTCTACTAATTACTTACCTTTTTATACCTTTGGTACTTTCCACAGATGCTCGATTTTTTCAGCAACATTTCTTCCATCAGTTTACTAATAAATACAGGGGTACATTGAGATACACCATGGAGAGTTCAATCATTTGATGAATGCTAAACTAACAAGTAGCAATTTACTGATGCCCGAATTTCTCCTATTTCATCGTATCTTAATGGCAATTCTGTCAGGTTATCCATAATTTTTTTTTAAATTACCCGGTTAGCATTCTAAATTTGCTCCCCGATTTGTTTGTCCATTTGATGTTGTTGAGGGAGTCACTGCTTTAACAGATGAACAAACTTTGCTACTTCAATAGCATATTTCCTCCTGTTTTTGTGCTTTGTCGCAATCAGGCTGTTCTTCAATGGAATTACTTTCAGTTTCTTCTCCTCCCCTGGTGATAATATATAGATCACTAGGGTTTAAGATCAATACAGGTTTGTATACCTGACTACAGAAAGATCAGCTCCAATTTGGGTCTCCTGACAAAACGAAGGGCTACCTGACAAACTGAATGCTTGTTGCAGGTTCCTTTTTTTATGCTTGCACTTTGCAAGATTCATAGTTTTTCCCCACTAATTCTAGTCCAAGCCTGGGTCTACTTGGTGATGGCCCTATGGAGGACTCATCAGTGATGCCACTCTATTGCTTAGTCTGCCCTATTCAGCCACACATGAGTTGTATACACCAGTGTGCCAAGACTTTGGGTGCTAAGGCCTTGCCTAATAATTCCAGGGGATTAGAAAATGTGATGCTTGGGGATTATGGAGTCCCCACGGATGCCAGTGATTTGCCAGTCTGAAAAAAACATGAGTTTTATAATTAAACAACCAATATACCCTTCACTTCTGGGTTATAGCAAACAATCTGAATAAGACAGAAGAAAGTTTCACAGTAAACACTTTGATTGCACCAGAGGTGCATAGACTTTCGACATGTAACTTCCACACAGCCTGCACTACTCCCTCACATCTTTTCAGTTGCATCATTTTAGTTGGTTATTTTTGCATATGATTTCAGGCTCAGATTTCCTGAGTGTGACTCTACAGCCTGCATTTTGTAAAAACTGCCTAGGAATCCACAACATGCTCAAAGAAAATGGTTCAAAGGGTTACGGAAACCTAACCACGATAAACATTAACAACATAGTTAGTTGAGTTGCTTGCAAACGCCTAATAGAGTAATTTGTGTGGACAGAGGAGAAATCAGCTGCATGGAAATAATCTCCTATACCAACATTTCCAATTCAGTCTACCCTTATTTAGAAGACAGTCCTTTCTGCTCCCCAGGTGTAATTCATATTCACGGTTTTCATTATATAAAAAAAAACAATATTTAATGCTACCTCTTTAAATAAATAAATGACCTGGCTTAGCAGTAATTAACTAAGCCATGTCAAAGATCAGCACAATGAAATGGAACTTAAAGCTCAGAGCAGACATTCCAAAGATCAGGCTTCAGATGTGTTGGACAACCTGTAATCTTTAGGATTGAAATGAAATTTTGATTTGCAAAGTGCTCTACTACCTGGAGGTGGCTAAGCAGATTCGCTCCATCCTAACCAATAGAGATGGCCACGCCATTGCACTAATATTTATTTATGGCCTGGACATATCTAATCTAGTCATACACCTCAAGTCTTAGTTGTACCATTCATTGATCACCATTCCCTAAATGACCCTGCTCCACAAGACAAAAGTACTACCAAGGGGGCCAATTGTGCACAGCTAAAGATGTCATGTTTCATAAACAACATGTTATAAAGAGGTCAGCATTCTACACATGGAACGTAGCTCAAATTCTTAAAAATGGAGAATCATAACTTCAGACTGCCTTTCAAACTGTGCTTATAGTTCATCAAGCATCATCCCTGACCATTATATTACATCAAGGAACAATGCATCCCTGCACAGTGTCTGCTTGCAAGACCCTAAACAAAGAATGCACTACGGGACTGGTTAATCGCTGTTGAATTTAAAAGAGGCAACGGGACACTTGCAGGATAAGCATACTCAGGATCATCAAGCAAACCAGCATCAATAGGCGGTATTGGAGGGGAAGCAACAGCATGCATCTCAACGGCAACCTCAGGCATGATGGTCGAGGGCGGCATCACAACAGAATTTTGCAGAATGGATGGGCAAGAAACTGAAGGTGTCATACTATGAAGTATCGGCCACTCGCTGTAGCTTGACATTGTCAATCGAGATGTACCTGTTTTCCTTGCGACCAGGAAGTGGTGGTAAAATGACTGTACGTGTACCCTGGACTCCAAGCACCGGGACTGGTGCACGATAAGAGGGGCCAAACTCTTTATTGTTCTCCACCTTCTCATGGACCAGATCACCAACTCGAGGTAGCCAGCCGACTACTGGAATCTGGAGCTCAGCTTCGCATGTAGAGGGTACGTGTTCCTTCGCCAGAGTGTCTCTTGCTTCTTGTAGATTCTGCAATACAGCACAGTGATCATCTAGGTCAAAAGGCGCGGCAGCCGCCGCCATGTCTAGACCCTCAAGGTCCGGAACAAACATTCTTACTCCAAAGAGCATCATGTATGGGGTCCGCCACCCAGAGACCTTCTAGGGAGATTATTAAGTGCACGTTGCACGTCATACAAGTGGGTCAGCCAGCTTCGGCCTGTACCTAAAACCCTTGCTGTCAAAGATAGCTTTAGGTCACGGTTCATTCGCTCCACAACACTATTGCCCTCAGGCCAGTATGGAGACGAAAATTTGACTTGGACCCCCAAACTTCTCATGGCTTCTTTGTAAGCCCTAGAGGCAAATGCAGGGCCCTGGTCAGAATGAAGGGTACCACATGCAAAACTCCCAATAAAGACACGCAAATCCTTGATGACCGTCCGGGCATCAGTACTCCTTTGCGGCCACACCCACAGAAAACGTGTGCACGA
The DNA here is from genome assembly GCF_964204655.1 of Triturus cristatus. Classification (NCBI taxonomy): domain Eukaryota; kingdom Metazoa; phylum Chordata; class Amphibia; order Caudata; family Salamandridae; genus Triturus; species Triturus cristatus. The sequence continues at coordinate 399,260,041 of NC_140595.1, read as the reverse complement.
ATCCACTGCAACCAAGATGTACTTGTACGCAGTATCAGAGGACCGCAGTGATCTAAATAAACACACGCAAGTGGTTGATTAGATCTAAACAGCTGCGTTTGTGGTGGACGCGCGACAGTAGAAGGTTTAATCTGCTGGCAAATGTCACATAAAAGAACATAAGCTCGCGTTTGTTTGAACAAACCGTACCACCAGTAACGTTGCTGTAAAAGAGATACAGTCGCCAAAACGCCGGCGTGCGCAGACGCAACACCTTCGTGGGCAGCTGTAATCAGAGATGGTCTGCAGTCCGCGTTGGGAATCAATCTGTCACCAACGTCGTTAATCCTCACCAACGGGACGTTATCAGGACTTAAACAATAATGGTAGCGGGAAGGGAATCCTTTCGGAAAGCCCGTCCCTGTCTCAGACGCAGCAATAGCTGCCAAGATGTCATAATCAATCCTAGTTTTGGATCTTGTAACTGCTGCTACTAAATATGTCGCCACTGCGGTTTTTGCTGCCTCGTCAGCCAAACTGTTACCGACAGCATGGACACCAACACGCTGGTGACCAAGAGTGTGAATTACATTCACGAGGGGCAGGCCTTCTTTAAGTTCTGCCACTCGAACCCAAAGCGTTTTGTGCTTCACTGTGCTACCTTTCGAATCACGAAACTCATTCTGACTCCAAAAGTGTAAATTCTCGTTGTATGATTGAACACAATAAAACGAGTCACTCACTATAAGAGTGGTGACCCGTGGATCAGCAAACTCCAGTGCAAGCACCAGAGCTTTCAGCTCTGCCAACTGCGCGGTACAATCACCCAATGACTGCGTATGCACGACATCAGACTGGAACTCACAGTTCACGAAAGTACCTACTACAATTGCGCAGGCCGCTGAATAGGCGTGCTTCGATCCAGTGGCGGGTTGCGCAGACCCATCAGTGTACACGACACAATGGTACTCCTCGAGCGGGCGCAAAGTCAGAGGAGCCGGATGAACAAATTCATACTCCAACAACTCCTGAGTAATGCCGCGTCAAAAATATATGTGACGTCAGGCGAAGTCAAGGAGTTTGCCCATTGTATCCACCTTGGATGCAAAGCCTTAGAATTAGGTACACTGGCTTTAGTGACCGCCTCAAGGGCAGGGTATTGTGTTACCACCAGCATGTGCTTTCCTTGTGATAGCGCTCGCTCTTTCAAGATCGCCATCCGAACTGCTGTCAGTACTTTCTCGACAGCGGAGAAGCGCAGCTCAGCCGAAGTGTACAGATGAGATTTGTATGCAATGGGGACTGTGTCACCCTCATTGAACGTCAAGTAGGTGAAACCCACTGCACCCGGTACGATTCTAATGACCAGGTTAGTGTGGTTATCACGAGTTTGTAAAAACTTTGAAGCTAGGGGATCAGACTGCAACGATTGCAATGCAGCCGAATGCTCAGGCAGCCAGCAAGATTTGGTAAAAGTAGGTTGTACCAAGGCATAAAGCGACTTGATACGCTGGGCAGAATCAGGAATGTAGGTACGACCGAAATTCAGAAAACCCAGCAAAGATTGTAATTTCTTCAGTGTCGTAGGAGTACTAAGGCGTGCGCATTTTTCAAGGAACTGCGGAGCCAAGCCTCGACCCTCATGATTGAGTTCGTACCCCAAGAACAACACTGTGAACTCGGCAATGTGGGACTTAGCAAAGGTGAACTTGTACTTGTCAGCAAACATAGTTATTATGTTATCCACGCGAGCAAGGTGTGGAAGCAACTTGTCGGCCGTTAGGTAGATGTCATCTACATACGAATATGCTTCCAAAAGTGAGACCACACGAGCAGCAAAGACCCCGGGGCTGTTTTTATAGCCCATTGGGAGCCTTTTGAACCATTTTTGTTTGCCACCCGAGGTAAACGCCATCCACTCATAGCTATGAGGAGACAGGTTATGGCTATAAAAGCCATTGGAGATGTCAAGAGTAGTTTTAAAACGTTTTCTCACGAGACTATCGACGAGAGCCGAACTGTGTGTATTCTGTACCGCACATGTCCGGCAGTGCGAATTTAAGTGCCGGTAATCCAAAACTAGGCGGTACGATCCGTCAGGCTTCGTCACAGTGAATAAAGGATTATTCATGGGTGACACACATGTTTCAATTACTCCCTGATATTCCAATTGCTCAAGGATGGACGCGACGTGAGATCGAGCTTCACGACGCATGGGGTATTGGGGTTGTGGCTGGGGTTCCGACCGCAACGGAAACGTATGATTGGGAGAAAATTTGTCCCAGCCCACCTGAGTACGGTACAACGCAGGCGCGAGCACCTGCGCCCACTCCCCGGCTAACCTGTTAGAATGTTCCAGTGGCACTGTGTGCCCAAAGGAAGGGAGGATTACCACCTCCCCTCTAGGAGCCTCTAACACGAAAGCCGGGGGCCAATCTGCCTCCGCCAAAAGAATATCATAGGTGGAGGTTAGATAATCCCAAAATACCACTTTAATTTTACGTTGTATGTCACCCTCAATTAAAAGGTTAATTTGAAACATTCGTTCAGGGGGGAGCTACGCGAGTATCAGCAGTTTCAACACTTACAAATGTATCAGTTGCTGTCGCCGCCAGAAACGGACGCAGCGCTTGTCGCACTACTGTAACTTCCGCCGCGCTGTCTAGCAGCGTTAGTGCCCATGTCTGGTTCAGAAGTTGTGTCCGTACCATCTGAGACATATCTCGCAGTCAGAGCAGCAACTTTCTTCTTTTGAAACGGGGGTCTTTGACGTGCAGACTCGTCCTGTTTGCCTTTACCGTCAGTCTGACGGAGTTACTCACGACCTTGAGCACCCTTTCCCTTCCCACGATCTCCTCCACCGGATTGATAAGCCGATGAGTCCTGTGAAGAACGAGGAGAGCGTTGTTCAGGAACCTGAAATCTATCAGGCGACTTAATATTAGAACGATCGCGCAAATCATAAGTGCGTTCACTTTGTATCTGCACCGGCGACGCAGAACGAGACCTCCGTTTCTCCTGCTGCTTCCCCTGTTTCTTAGCTCGCCAACTTTGCTTTGGAAAGTTGGGCTTTTCGTCCTTAGTAGACAAACTCACTTTAGGCTGCTGCACCGCAGTCGGAATCATCACGGCGGGTTTCACACCCAAGGCGCTACGACTCACCATTCTGTAGGCTTTCGCTATAATTTTAGCGAATTCCTTTGGCCTGTCGCCTGGATCCACAAGTGCCAACATATTGCACACCTGGAATTGCATGGCATCTCCTTTGAGGTTGCCCATAACCATGGAACATACCACATCGAAGCTATCGACAAGCCTCAATCCCAACTCAATTGCTGCCTCGGCACCATGATTGTCCTGGACCTTCTTGATGACCGAGGGCAGTACAGACATAGACGGAGTGCCGTAGCACTTCGCATAGGTCGCAGCAAAGACCTTGCCCCAATTGTCACAGTCGACAATATCTGGGATCAGGTCCTTAGGCAATGTTATAGTGAGGATCCTGTGTTTATCCACAGGCGTAGTATTGGGAACCACGGCTTCAAATTGATCACATTTTTCAGCAAGCCAGTAAGGGAATTCATCCCTATTTTGGGGGCGCTTGCCGACAACCGAATTAACCATAACCGGACTGATGACCGTCGCATGATGGTCAGTCGTGTGGCCCGCAACCGCAGGTGCCCCCACCTGTACATTGCGAGACAAGTACTGCACTAACGCCCTATGGACCGTAATCAGGGCAGTGTGTAGCACTCGTAACTCTGCCACCGCCACAGTCATGTAGCGGGGATGGGGTGTATAACCGGCCAGCACCGGCCATGTGGCCCCTGCAATTGACAACGGGCCCATTCTCGCCGGCGCTACCGCATGGGGAAGGGCGCCATTAAACCAAATAGTATGCTGCCAGGCAGTAAGGGGAATTTCAAGTGTACGATAAGGGGCATAGGCTGCAGGCATTGCGGTGTGAGTATATTCCTGGAACAAATTGTCGTTTGCATCCACTTTGTCAAACGTCACCCAAGAGTAAAACAACTCATACGGGAATGCCGCATCAGCGCCTACTACTAAAATAACAGCCAAGCCATCATCCGGGACCCCATAGAGCCTCAAATGTGCGGTCAGGGGAACCCGACTATGCGCTGCAACATTGACCGACATCGGGACACTTACAAGAACAACGAAAAGCTATACTGTAGCACTGGGGTTCACAAAAAGAAAACCTTTTTAATTATCAAGCTTGAAAGAACCTTTAGTCGAAATCTAGGTAGGTTAAGCCGTCACTCCCGTTGTCCGGAAACTAGAGTGAGGACGTTGTGGACTAATAAAAGCACTACTAAGGCATTTCAGATCAAAAGACCAAACGTTAGGTGTGCCATGTTGCAGGGATTCTGCTTATGCACAGAACTATGCGCAGGAAACCGGGACCTCAGAGAATTGTGGTGTACCAGAAACTCCCCTCAGAACTAAGAACCCCTATCCGACTAGCTTAGTGTCACATTCGTTATCCGAGATTTAGCTCGGCGGTCCCAATGTATAGACAACCCAGAACAAGCGACTTAGATACTCTCAGGAGTGGTGGGAACTAAAAATACCCGTTGGTAGCTATATATCAGTCCACAACAGAATAACAAAGACACAGTAAAGTTTAAAGAGTTTATTTTATAAACCTCGCGTCCTAAGATGCAGTACTTTGGCTAACACAAGCAGACAAATGGTTAGGATCAGCACCATCAGCATTGTTACAATACCATAGAAAAGGAAAGGAGCAATCATAATAATAATGACCGTGGAACACAACCAACCTCCTTTCTCTAGCAACTAATAAGGTATTATTAGACTAATAGAAGGTCTCTTAGGCTTGCATGGGGGACCCCATACCTTATAGATCAGCTTTGTGGAATCACATCACAGGATCAGCTAGGCTCTCTCCTGCAACAGCTCTTCGTTTCGAATGTAACAGAAAACATGCTGCTCTGTAATATTAAAGGGCTCGTCTTTCAGGTATTGGCAGCTGTATGTATGTTATGGCTAAGAAGTGGTACGATCAACCTGAACACAACAACCTGCCCCGACTAGTGACCCAGACTCGTTCCTTACACGGTGTACAGACCAAGGTCACTGCTCGCTGTTAAGGATGTTAAACAACAGACGGTTCTCATGTGACGCAAAGTCGAGTCAGCAGTTCTCGAATGAATAACATGTAACAACAGTGTCGCGTGCAAAAGCAGCAGAAGCAGCAAGCTGGCTTTCTAACAGCCATCGAGGTTATGCTAACTTAGCGTTGTACATAGGACGTGGTTAACCCACACTACAAACTCATGGTGCCAAAAGTTCACCCCCATTTTTCCAGATGATCGACCATATAGAAATAAACTGGCTATTTATGTCTCATCTGCATTATGCCATCTGTCGAAGTCAAACTCTAAAGAGGAACATTTAGAAGCTTGAAAGTCTAGAGGGCCATTAATTAGAGGCTAAATTAGAGGCTAAAGGTATAGCCTTGAAACCAACTTGCCAGCTTTCAGGGTCTGCCCTGAATACTTGCCTCTTTAATCAGGTGCTCTCTGGCCACTAAGTTAACACCACTGCCACTCTAAGACGAAACCAGGCCAAGCTACCATGCTCTAGATGCCACCTAACACATAATTTTTCATCCAAAGAACTAATATCTCCCTTATCTCTGTTACCAAGGAAGACAACAACAATGCCATATGTACCAACACTGAATTTACACCCCAAAACTTTCAAGCAACTGAGTCAATGCGAAGTGGCCGTAAAATTAATTCTTTACACTTCATAAAAACAAAAATATTTACAATAACTTATCAAGAAATGTGGATCCAAAAATGAGACAAACTGGGTCCCATGATCTAAAACAAAACGTAAAGGCAATCCATGAGGTTTAAATGTATCACTAAACCTCTGGACAACATCAACCAAATCAATTAAATATTGTATCCATTGTCACTTAGATCAAGTAAACCATCGACACAGAAGGAGGATTAAAGCCACAAACATTTGTTTGCAATGGGCTTTAAGGTATTAGTCGTAGAAGAGGTAATCCTGCAAGTGCTGGATGACTTGCTTTAATTCTATTAAATACTTTACAAGTATGAAAATATTACTGTGCTTCATGTTTCCACAATTTTTCCTGCTCAATCTAGCCCAGCATATGAACCACATGTCTATGGCTGGATAGGATGTGGGTGTTTCACCATTGAAAAAGTACTTACATCATGAATTCAAAACACATGTTATTGACTGCTAATCAATCATGCTCCTTGTGAAAAGCTTGTTTCCTCTACAAATGTTCCATAGTATGAGGACCATGAGACTTCCAATTCTGGTTTCACTAGAATAATTATGAGACTAGTACAATATTACTAAAATATTCATCACCTGATTTATACTGTATACAGGACAACAAACCAAGTTTAATACCCCGACGACCATACTTGAATGTATTTATCAACATCAAATATTGCAAAAATAAGTTCACAGTTGTGTTCTATTTAATGCATCTGGCAGACATTGGATTTATAGTCAGATTTTATTAGCACTGGGCATCTGCAAACAGGAATACATGTGGATAAAAGACTGTGTCATAAAAGAAATCATCTTTAAGTAAATAAAGAGGCTGGAATGAAAAGTGAAAGGGGAAAATAAAGAGAAAGTATTTTAATTTGCAGCCATTTGTGGATTTCTGTTGTTTTTTGTTTTCCTAGTGTGGTTCTACACACTTTTTACATGAAGGGTTAACAGCAGCCACTCAACTCTAGCTGTCATTCTTTGTAATGTCACCTGTACTCTCCACTTTATACACTTTTGGCTGATTTTAGATACTGGCTTCAAGTGTGCTGTCGTTACTCACATCAGGAGATGGGTCACATAGAAAACACTAGGTCATGGTTTTCTAGCATATGTGTATCCTTTTTTTAAATTAGTAGTATGTTTTAGCAGACTAATTTATTTTTACACACATTACACAACAGATACGTTACAAATCACTCTATAAAAATGTTGCAAAATGTATATAAAAATAAATACCAAATGTAAAAACAACCATACCAACAGTACAATTCTTTGGAGTACATTTTAGATAATCGTTAAATACTCTAAACATATTGTTGTGTGGTTCCTAACAATCCATTGGATCTGTGCATTATTTTGACAACATAAACTAAGGGGTTGGTGTCAAGACTGATTCCGGACTCCCACATAGAGTATATTGGCCTATAGGCCAGCTAGCTCACAGTGCCACCGTAAGCCCCCCTAACCTATCAGGGATCGAATGGTTTTCTGGCAACCACTAAACATGACAATCCTGACCCCTCAGGGATCATAGAAACAGTACTGAACCTTTCGCTCAGTCACTCGTGCTCACTTATTATCAGAAAAATATACAGAGAATACACAGTGGAACATTTTCAATAATATTTATTGAACCTTCATTATTCTTGCATAAAATAGGCGTGCTGCAATGATTAGTCGACAAAAGCAGATAAACGTGCTTAAAAGCAGCAAATAGTAGTTCCACCATGTAGCTAAACAGTGTATATATACAAACATATAAACAATGCAGTAATCTAGCGTACTCCTACTATGAGAACCCTACTTTAAGTGTACCGAGAGTGTGTGTAGGTGTAGAGACAAGATTTCCCCAAGGGACGATCCAACCCCATTACCTGATGGGATAGAGTGAAAGACTACGTCTTTGTCATGAACTGAACACCCCTCAGGAGATGTCAGACCACTGCATGGTGATTTCTAAGCATGCAAGGACCCTCAATGCCAGCGGAAGTGCCTCCTGCACTAATCTAGAAGGGTGCTCATCTTTTATAATAGAAAAGAGCCTTGTGATGTGTACAAAGATTTTAGACGTATTTGATATATAGATAGCCCTGTCGCTCCGTGGATGAAAATAGTGATGACATTTGTACGTAGTGCTCAACGAGAACTAGTACAGGATGTTCAGTGCGTTGTGATAATGTTGTACGAAGCTAGATGTAAAAACAGTTTAGTTTCAGAGAAACTAATCCAACATTACCGTGCTTGCAAATGTGTGCAAAACGTTACAGCTATTTGTGGGGACAATGTAAGAAATAAGATGCTTCACTACATGGGCCCAACTAGGGAATATAACAATTATAGTATAAATTAATTTATCATGATCAGTTCCTCATATGCTAATCTTTACAGCCCTTCCTTCTTATTTCATTAGCTTTAAAAATTCTGAAAGCAGCATTTTGCATGGATATTGATTTTGTTACATAGCAAGATAGTGTTGTAACAAACTTCCTTAATGGGGTAAGTGGCCCAAAATATAAAGTACAAATGATTACAGTGTGCCTTATGGTTTCAAATGAAGCTTGATTCCAGGTACAATTCCCTTCCCTTCTTGGCTTTTCAGAGGTGCATATAGTTGTTTTTAGGCACGGCATGCAGCCCGAATTTTATATATAGGGAGCAAAATGGGATATATCTCACCCTTTACAAATATATAATCCAGTACCAGTAGATGTTTTGCATATTATGCTTCTAACTTTGCTTCCCAATATCTTTTCTTTAATTCCATCAGGGGATATTTATGTAAGGAGGTCAAAGTAACAAACTAATTCCAAAGCATAAAATATTGCTTACATATCGGTTACCCATAAGGGATAACCATGATAAGTTAGTTGTACCCATCAACGCAATAGACTCTGCTAGCAGACATCTGTATATCGAGGGTTGCTCTTTTAGTCACATTATCCAATTTACCATTGGTATTTTTTATAATATAATTTCTTTTATTTTGTAAAACATTTTTTATAAATGAAAACAAAGAAACAAGCATCAGTAATAGCATTACAATACTGTAGGAGCAGTACAATAGGCCTCGGCGGTACAGTAGGGAATATTACACTTGGTACATGTATATGGTGGAAGGTCTAGGGCGACAGGAGGTCATCCCACACCGGGGCTAGGGGGGGCTGACAAATTTCTCCCCGATAGGAATTCCACGATCCCCACACTCAAGACCATTTTTTGGGACATCCACGGGACACATACACCGATTTTGCTCTAAACATGGCCCAATCCATATCCTTCTCCCAGTCCTTTGCCGTGGGAGGACCCGTCGCCCCCCACCGCTGGGCAATGTTTCTCTTGGCTAGCATCAGTCCCAGCGTTACCCACTGCGTAAGGCAAACATTCAGGTCGGTCGGCTCCCATATGTTCAGGAGACACCTCCGGGCTTCCATTCTGAGTTGCACGATCAACACTGCATTAATAATGTCATGTATTTCCCGCCAGTAGCGTTGGATAAGTGTGCATTCCCAAATTATGTGAAAGAAGGTCCCCAGATGGCCACATGCCCACCTGCAAGCACCCTCCTCTACCCATCCCATTCGCACCAGCTGAGGCCCCGCCATGTATGTACGGTGGAGGATCTTTAACTGCACTAGACGGAGACGTGCCGATACCGCTACCACTCTGGGAGAAGAGACCGCCTCCTGCCACTCCTCATCGTCCATTTCAATGCCGTCGCTGATCCATTTATCTCGGAGCACCCGAAGAGGATCCGAGATGTTATTGATCAGTTTTTTGTATATCAAGGAGATTGTGCTGTCTGGGAGATGGCCATCCAGCACCCTGTCCTCCAATGGGGAGGATTCCGGCAGCATGGTCCGGGGCTGTAAGTACTTGGGCTGTAAGTACTTGCGCAGTGCATGTCGAACCTGCATATATCGGAAGCGCTCCAATTCGGCCAAGTTATACTGTTGCTGCAGCGCTGCAAAGGATTTGATATTGGATTTGTCCCACAAATCCCCAATACTTACAATACCTATGAGATCCCATTTGTCGAATCCCTTACATTTCCATAGTTCACCCAATTGCTCAGAATCCCACAGCGGTGTTGCCAGCGTCAACTTTCGACTCCATCCCAGGCGGTTAGTGGCTGCATGCCAAATGTGCACTGCATGCTTAGTGGGGCCCGTTAGGGGATAACGTCGGGGCTTAGAATAAAGGGCTCGTCCATAAGTCCCTCCAGAGAGGAGCCACCTGTCCATATTATAGCCCGGATCGTAAGGCTGGGCATAAGTCCAATGGTTAATTGAGGATAGGTGAGCCTCCCAGTAGTACAGTTGTATGTCAGTGAGGCTGATACCTCAGTCATACCAATTTAGGGTAAGCTTCCTGAAAGCGATATGGGGCCTACCGTTCCACAGGAGATCTCGCTGAAGACTCTCGACCTCCCGGAAATAGGACTTCGGTATCGGGTCCATGGAATTCTGGAGGGCATAAAGGAAGCGGGGCAGGGACATCATTTTAAAAAGTGCGGCCTTACCCAGTAGGGAGAGAGGGTGCGACCTCCACCTGCCTATGTCCTTACGCAGCCAAATCAGAGGGGGCTGGAGGTTACGGGAATAGCGAAGAGAGGGTCTAGAGAAAGAAAGACACCCAAGTACATGAACCCTTCAGTACATATTTGCAGTGGGCACCCGCGTGGTGTAATCGGGGGCTCACTCGCCACCACGAAAAGGAGGGTTTTGCCCCAGTTTATGGAGTAGCCGGAATACCGACCAAAAACCGTGAAAATGTCCAAGACCACTATCAGCGATCTACTTGGGGAGGACAAGTATAAAAGGATATCATCTGCATAAAGAGAGTTCCTGTCCCCCCAGTCCGGGGACCAACGCATACCCCTGACCATCCGGTCCTGGCGTATCCATGCGGCCATCGGCTCCAGCGACAGGGCAAACAGCAGGGGGGACAGGGGGCAGCCCTGACGGGTCCCTCTGCTCAACGCAAAGGCCGCCGATTTCCTATTATTGACCACCACTTGTGCCATTGGACGTGAATATAACAACTGCACCCATTGTATGTACTTAAATCCGAGTTTCTCCAATACCGCCCACAGGTATGGCCATTCGATGGTGTCGAAGGCCATAGCCGCATCTAAGGAGACTATAACCATTGGTTCCTTAATCGAAGCCGCCCTACCCAGGACCCCGTGAACTCTATGCAGGTTCAGCGCCGTGTTACGGTGCGGTATGAACCCCGATTGGTCTGGGTGGATCAAAGTCCCAATTGCCTTCAATAGGCGAGTCGCAAGGAGCTTAGCCAAGATCTTGGGCTCAGCATTCAACAGGGATATCGGTCTGTAAGAGCCACAATCGGTCCTGGGTTTCCCTTCTTTGTGGATTGTAACTATTATGGCAGTACGTTGGTCTAGAGGCAAGAGTCCCACCCGCTTCGAATCCTCATACATGGTCCTCAAGTACAGGGCCAATTTATCTGGTTTGAGCTTGTACAATTCGATCAGTAACCCGTTTGGACCAGTGGCTTTACCCGGCTTGAGCGATTGTATAGCAGCCGCTATTTCATCATCGGATATATCGCTGTCCATGAAGTAGTGATCAGCCTCCGACAGAGTAGGTAGAGCAATATCGGCAAGCAATTGTCGAGAGTCTTCGATAGAGTAGGGGGCTACTGAGGTATAGACTGCCTTGAAGTGGGCCGCAAAACCATCCGCAATAGCTTGTGGGTCAGACGTGGAGTTCCCCTCCCGTCCCCTGAGTTCATTTACTAATCTGCTTGCCCATTCCTTCTTATCTAACCAGGCCAGGAGTTTCCCAGCCTTGTCACCCACCTCATACACTCGTCCCTGAACCGCTCTCCCAATGGCCCTCGCCTGGTCTGTCGCTAGCGCCCTGTAGTCCAGCTTCTTCAGCCGGAGAAGGTGAAGCTTGTCGGGTGTGATGTCTACCTCTAGGTCTGCTTCCAACCTTCCCACCTCTGTCTCCAGCGCCACCAATTCCTTCCGCTGTTCCTTCTTTTTCCCAGAAATTAGAGAGAGGGCCTGACCCTGCAGCACTGTTTTGAACGCCTCCCAAAGTACCCGTGGGGAATCCACTGAGCCTTCGTTCTCACTGAAATAATTATAATGACCTTAAGGAGTTCCTGTCGGACACCAGGGTCGCGAAGGTACCACGGGTTAATAGGGGCAATTCGCCCCACTTGTTGATAGCCTAGCGTCACCCGGAGCCACAACGGTGAGTGATCGGAAATGCCCCTTGCAAGATGTCTTACCTCCCGGACATTCACAATCTGGGACACAGGCACCAGAAAGTAATCTATTCTGGACACACTACCGTGCGCCCCAGAGTGGAAAGTATACTGGGAAGCACCAGGGTGAAAGATCCTCCATCCGTCCACCAGCCCCTGGGAGTCCAAGAAATCCGGAAGCCAGCTGTGCGAGCGAGGGAGAACACGAGGAGGATGGCGGTCCAGGTCTCCAGAGGCCTCCGAGTTGAAGTCTCCTCCGAGCACCAAAAGGCCCTCCGGGATCTTCAGTAGCAGCACACCTAAATCACGGAACGTAGTTGCCTGAAGCCCCGGGGGTACATATATTGAGAGGAAGGTAACGGGTTGTCCCTCCCACGTGCCCAAAACTCCGACGTATCTCCCACCAGCGTCCGACCAGGTATCCTGCACTACAAGGGGAAAGGATTTTTTCATCAGTATTCCGACCCCCCGGGAACCCGAGGAGAAACCTGCGTGGGCTAATAGAGTGTAACCCCCTCTGTGCAGCGCTTTACAGGTGTTTCCAACTAGGTGGGTTTCTTGTAGGAGAACAATGTCAGGGGCATGGCGCCTAATACACTGATGAACAACACTACGTTTAATTTTGTCCCCCAGCCCATTGACATTCCAACTCAACAATTGAACCCCACTTTCTCCCACCGCTGCCATATTCTGGTACTTTGGTAAGCGCTACATGTAATGCCATTCCCCCAATCTTTGTATCAATAGCAGTCGCTGATGTATTTAAAACTTCAACCTGAAAACTAAACACACCCACCCAACTACCCCCCCACCCCGCTGCCCTGCCCTCTGGACCTAAAACTGCCCATGAAAAATCGCAGAGTGCCTAGAAAGTGCTCAGAAGAGAAATAGAAAAAGAAGAAAGGGGTGGACCAGGGGAAAAACCCGATTCCGCCCCCACCCAGCCCTAATACCTATAATGTACCCTTCACTCACGGCCATGCGAGTCTCTGTATCAAATAATAACACCGATAGGAGCCCCCCACCCCCCCTCACCCGCCACAAGTTGACAAAAGTACTAGTCCAATCACCGGACGGGCAACCTCTCAGGTCCGCATCACCCCCACCGCGGCTGGCTGGACCTCCAGCATTCCTGCTCTCAATCCAGACCGCAGCCGCCTCGGGTCGGTCGAAAAACCACACTCGCCCCTCCACCTCGATCCTGAGACGGGCAAGGAAAAGCATGGAGTACTTCATACCCAGCTCTCGAAGGATACGCTTGATGGACATGAATGATTGTCTTTGTTGTTGCACCCGTCGGGTAAAGTCCGGGAAGAAGGATATATCGGAGTTCCCGTATCGCAGGGGGGCTCCGGCCCTGGAGTTTTGGAGAATTACATCCCAGTCACGAAAGTTCAGGACCCATGCCAACATGGGCCGCGGGGGAGCGCGCGGCCTGGGACAGCCGCCTGGGATCCTGTGGGCACGTTTGACGACAAAGAACTTACTGAGGCCGTTGGCTGCAAATGTTTGAGGATACGCTCCTCGACAAAGAGGTCCGGCGTCTGCCCCTCCGATTTCTCCGGGACCCCAAGAATGCGTAAATTGTTGAGAGGCAGGCGGCCTTCGTAATCATCCAGCTTAGGGTCCACAGAGGTACGAAAGTCCTGGAGTTCCTTGACCGCCCCCTGGAGGAGTGAGACGTCGTCCACAAGGCTAGCTGTCGTGAGCTCCACCTGTTTGACCTTTTCGTTTAGTTTGCCCATATCTGGTGTCCGGGCCTGCTGCGTCTCCTTAGGGATGGTGTAGCGGTCCAGTTTGTTGGCTTGCGCATGTTTAGATCCACGGGGACCCCCGGTCTTGCCACGCTCCATCATAATCCACACCAGTCCGCCCCCACCAGTAGAGTCCAAGAGATGGCCAGGCGCCACCCGATCTGTGCCGCAGCTTCCAAAGCAGGCGAACCCAACCAGGAGGCAAAGAAAAGACAGAGGGTCAGCACCACGGTTGGGGGCTCACTGCCCTCCACGATCACTCGACCACCGGTGCCCTCAACCAATTCCCAACTCTTCAGCCTACTTGGCCCCGCTCCAGCCGCAGCCTCTGAGATCCCCCAGGCTTCTCGAATCACTTCTCCCCAGCCGGGGGCCACAAGAACACACCGCAGACACCGCGACGGGCTCAGGAGCCGTCGTTCAGCAGGGCAAGACAGGTCCAGGCTTCGATGGCCCCTCCGCAGGCCTGGATTCCCTCCTATGTCTTCCAGAGGAGGGTGAGATGGCCGCAATTCACGCCCCACACTGCACACCAGCCTTCACCTCGCATGGGGGGACTTTCACTTGCACGATATATCGGCGGCAGCTCCATGGGCCCCGCCCAGTCGCCTTCCGTCTAGTATGTCAGCACAAAGGTGGCGTGCTGGGCCCCCGTAACACCGCCACGGGGGGGGTGCCTCCTCCAGGCACCTACCAAAGGGCATACATCCCTTCCCAGACCGAGACCAATCAACTCGAACACCACAATGAGTAATCAGGGCAGGGAGCGCTCGGCCGCCATCTTCACTCCGAGACCGGCGCCCCCTCCTCACCTCCACGCACAGGTTCAGGCCCCGGTCCACCACCGTCCCCACCACTGCCGCTGATAGGGAGGGTTCTCCGATAGGCGGCCTCTGCTTCGGAGCATCCGCCGCAGTCCTCCGCTATGCCGCGCCGCCACCAGTCGGCCGAGGGGCGGCAGGATTCACGCCGCCGGCTCGGAGCGGCACTGGGGGTCCCTGCTTTCAGCCCTCCCACAGGCCAATGACTCCCGAACCGATATCTTCACCGCCAGGCTCGCCACGGTCCACGGAACCCGCAGGATGGGCTCCGCTGATGTTCCGGTCGCACAAGTCATTCAAGGGTACTACAGATCTGTGCCAGGATAGACGCAGGCTGGGTAGGACGGCGGAGCCCCTTCTCTACACGGCCATCTTCAACCCGTGCTAGGCCACGCCCCCCTATAATATAATTTCTTAAATATAAACGTAGATGTCTAAGCTCTGTGCATGGTCCCAGAAACGAAAATCCCTCAAAAAGTATAAATGTTTACCATCTGCAAGTTCTGTCTATTATAGCAGTGCACTATTTGGTAAGAGTGCCCAGAATAGATTTTATTGACAAAAAAATCTTCTAGACGTAAATAAATAAATTTACACAGCCCTAATTAGTGGCTTCTGGCAAGGAAATGAACAAAATTAATTATATTCTTTCACGGCGAGTATATCGACAAAAGAAATGCAAATAATGCAAAATGGGTGTATAATTTGAAAGTACAAATTTATATTGAAAACTCGGTTTACAAAAAATGGTACAAAATGCAATTCACGTTAATACAAAAGTGACTGAGATAGACTATCTTCACAGCAGCTGTTTTCTCATAAACAGTTTTGCTATAGCCCATTTCAAATATGTTCAAATGATGAGAACATTACTGAAAATACAATGAATATTTCCAGAAAGATCATTTACACATGAAAATGGGTGGATTTGTCGACATTTCGGTCTGGTCTCATGCTAACATCTATAAGACCATCTTCAAGACAAAATGTTCTTATGTGGACTGAAGACCCCTATGTAAAATGAATAACCTGAAGAATTGTGTAGGTCAGTAAAAGACTACCATTGAAAAAAAGATATACACCGTGATGAAAGAACAGGATAAATTGAAGGAAAAAGAAAAGATGGTGACCTAGGAACAAATCCAGAGAAAACAGTTACAGAAACTGAAAAGTGAAAGGGAAAAGATGTGGTACAGGAAAGTTTTTGCCCGAGCATTAATCAAAAGTGGGGAAAAAATCACCAGCTTAGTGCAAGAATAAAAACAAGGTTTAAAAACTTACTAGTGCAATGAATGAACGTAACCATATGTATAAAGCCTCTAGATGATGATACACAGAAATGAAGTATAGAATACCCTCCAAAAATCTGTGGAAACAAAGAATGGAGGCTCACAGTGAATGACTATGACTCCAAAGCCACTGGCCTTATTAAGGATGGAATATGTTTATCACGATCTTCAGAAATGGGAAGAAAAATTATTAACACCTATGTAACCTACAATTAAAGGTTGATGTTATTCAAATAACGGACAAGCAGTTCAGACTGATTTTGTCAGCTGATTTAATTCTCAGAATGGATTACATGGGATATTTAAACATGGTTCAAGTCGTCTGGGATGATAAAAAAGGATTGCTAGAAACAAGAGAAGCTCCGAGAGATTGGGCTTGTAAGTTGTTCTTCTCGACTAAATACCGGTAAAATGAGCCAACTCAAACATCAAGACGGAGTCTCACATAAATCACACTGGCTTACCTAAGCTTAAATCCTGACAGCTTTACAAATACTTATGCTCCCCACAAAGATGCAGTCAAATATAGGGTATGACACTACCTTTGAAATCCTATGGGTGGTGCCCGGACAGGAACAATATCAATCTATGAAGCAAAGTAAATAGAAGGTTAAAGGTGTGGGTCCTGTCAGGCACACTTTAATGTGCAGCCTCCTTTAGTAGCATTGCGACACTTACTAAATCAGGAATTTGTTCACCAAGTCAGGAGTCAGTCATGGATAGGGTCTCGATAAGGAGAACCAGAGATGGGGAAGCGTATTAATGCTTCTGGGTCTGGCTGACGTAACCACGTGTGTGTGTGGTTATTCTCAAACAAATGGCGGCCATCTTAACAAGGTCACCGAGCCGTCGATACAGATCCCAGAGTAAAGGCTAAGGGTGTTATAAGAAACCAAAAAATTACACAAATTATTTAAAACTGACGAAAAGACTCACCGAGTGTGTCGACTGAGAGCTCTGTGTTACTAGCAGCAGCCCCATGCAAAAATAGTAAAAACATGAAAGAGGTAGTTTCCAACAAAAAAGGACTATACTTTAGAAAATCAGCGGCCATTTTGGACAGATCAAGTTAGTCAAATCCTAAATAAAAGATTTCAAATGAATTCCTGGTCCTTGGAGACCAAATCAAAATCAAATAAAAAGAAGAACAAGAATGACAAATTTGTGAAGGATCAATAGGAACACCACATTATAAATCAATGGTGAGGGTTGTTGCACGGGGTGCTTAACAATAGCATAGTGCCTTGTGCCATATAAAAGCTTGTATGAAATTTATGCAATCAATTAAATACCTCCATATTTGATACTTTTTGATCTTATAAATAGAATTCAATACCTTCTGTAACACATTTAAAATGTATGAACAGTACAATTTTGACTTGTGAATTTGTGACACAGCTATGGCTAGATGGCTATTATCAACACGATCTATAAAAGAATGATGAAACAGATGTTTAGACAGAATAATCCACAGTTGTTTAGGTTAATGATATGTGTCCTTCACCTTGTATACCAATTTCATTTGAAGTACTTTTGAGTATATCTCTTGCACAGTGAAACATAAAACAACATTGCTGTAAAGAAAAAGCCAGTTGGTCAACAGTATATTAGGATGTTTACACCACAAAAACTGGTTCTATCAGATGGAAAGTATTAATGCAGTAGTCGGTAACAGTATATGGTGTTACATAATAGATAGCAATGTTGGCCATTCAACAGCTAAATTCAAGCCTTTCGTTATGTTGTCTGTATGACAAATCCAGCGATTTTCTTTTATTGTCAAAACTTTTTCTACATTGGGTTTTCTTTCGCAGGATTTAACTACTTCAATAACGCAACACACCATGTCTTTTTCAGAATGTTTCAACCTGGTTTAGTGTTCGACTAGGGAGGCATTTTCAACTTAACAGCGTATCCTGGACTGGTGTTGCAAAATTAATTTCTTGACCTGTTGCATAGTTTTCCCTATGTAGTGGAGCCCACAGGGGCATCTGATGCAGTACACTACATTACTAGTAGTGGAATTCAAAAAATGCTTAAGTGTTAGTTGTTGGCCATTGATGGTGAACGTTTTTATCATATTTGTGGTGTTACAAGCTGCACACATATTAAATTTAAAGTGTCCTACCACATGTGTCAATTGAACCATATTATCAACTGTTGCAATTTTGGTAAGGTCATAAAAGCATGTACTAGATGATATTTCAAATTGAGCCCTCTCCTAAAGGCAAAAAGAGGTTTTTCATTGAATTCTGGGAATCTCTCAAGCAGTGTCCAATGTTTCATGAGTATGTTTTTGATGTGGTATATGCATCTTAATATGCCATTGACCAACTGGCTTATTCTTTACGGCAATGTTGTTTTATGTTTCACTGTATAAGAGATATACTCAAGAGTACTTCACTTGAAATTGGTATACAAGACGAACGACATATAATTAACCTAAACAACGGTGTATTATTCTATATAAACATCTCCTCTGTTTCATCATTCTTTTATAGATTGTGTTGATAATAGTCATCTAGCCATAGCTGTGTCTAAAATTCATAAGTCAAAATCTTAAAATCCAAAAAGATACTGAATTCTATTTATAAGATCGAAAAGTATTAAATATGGAGGTATTAAACTGATTGTGTTAGGAAGAGGAAAAGATGGAGGCCACTTGAGACGGCTGTTTTGTAGCTCCCGACCAGGTGGCGAGATTGCAGCCATACCTGCTAGATTTAAGTGCTGAAGCATGCTTGGCATAGCAGCAAATACCGGCGTAATTATCAAGAATGAAATTGTCTGGAGCCTACCTTGTTTACAGATTTTCTTACGGCAAGCGGAGCTTGTGCTTGCCTCTCGTAGGCTGCAGGAAGCGGTAGCCCACCTGGATCAGAGACACCGGCGGCCGACTTTGGGCACAGCACACGCCATGGGGCCTAAACCAGCTGCTGGTAGGGGCAAGGGGACGGCTCCCAGCAGCCCGGAGTGCACACATCAGCCCCGACTACCGATACGATCACAGGATCTGTTGCTGCTGCTCCGCAAATGAGCAGTCAACAGCAAAAACTCACCCGGATGGAAAACTCCTTTAAGGGGAAGGGAAGAAGCGGGGCTGCGCCTCCCCAGCAACGCCTTGCCGGCACCACAGTACTGGAGCTGCTTCGCGGTTCCTCCTCCAAAGCAGCATCTGTGCAGGATCGACCGGCACCGCCCCTGCAAACAATTCAGGAAGGCTTCCAGAATGTTTTACATGATCTTGAATACTTTCGACAGGGTGAGGGATCACCCTGGCTTTGGATGTTACAGCTCCTGCCTCAGTGTCTGGGGCGACGGCACGGGCAGCCCGGACATCAGTAGAGGAGGTAAAGGGAGAAATATCCAAAGAGGTGATGGCAGAGGAGGGTGAGTGGGATATTTCAAGTGATACAGCAAGGGACACAGTAAGGGAAGATGCAGGGGGATGTGCCCAGCCATATGAAGTCCTTCAGGGGTATTCCAGAAAATATAAAGAGCGCATTGGACAAGAGTAGAGAAGGGAGCAAAGCCCACAGTAAAATTCAAGATGGCTTAGTGGGGGGGGGGGGCAGTGACAGATATTCTACAATCTAATCAGAATCAGAAAATAGCAAAGTCACAGTCTAGCTCACCATCTCACAGGAGCGGGAGTAGGCAATGACTGGGATCACGATCCAGAAGTGAATGATTGCTTTTTTTCCTTGTCGGTTGGTACCTGGTCAGTAGATGGTTCAGAGTCAAGCAAGTACTCTAGTGAGACCGAGAACATGCCGGGTACTAGCAGAGTATATTCAGCAGCTACCGCACGGAAAGGTAAAGACCTCAAATGGGATTATTCCCAGGGCAACTAGTTGGTCGGAAATGGTGCAATTGAGCTTCAAGAGGTTCATTCATCAGTACCCCCTACTCTGGATACTATTTTAGAGTATGTCATATCACACCGTGAACAGGCACGGCAGAGAAGTCTACGCTCACAGGCGGCAGCACGAAGCTGCAGCGGTCAGTCAGGATGATAGCCAAGACATGTAATGCCATCAGTGAGCGGCTGACGGACCTAGAGCTTAGAGCAGCTGCCCTTGAGACAGATATTGCTGGTGCCCATGGACAGGCGGAAGCTCATGAATCTCAAATTATGGACTTCCAGTGGAAGCTAGAAGACCAAGAGAACCACCAAAGACGTAATAAACCCAGGTTCTTAGGGATCCTAAAAGGAAGGGAAGGGTCTGATGTGCGGCTATACATGGTAGAACTGCTGTGTAAGGCCTTTCCAGACTTAGAGGGATGGAATTGGATTCACGAGGTCCAAAGAGCACACCAAGTCCCCTTCTCCCTTCGACAGACAATAAAACGCGATGCAAAACCTCATACCGTCCTGGTGTCATTTTAATTTTTTTTGCTGCAACAGAATATCTTTGCGAAAGTTAGGCCAGAAGCGCGACGGTCTGCTGAGGACTTTTGATTCTTCACCAGGCCAGATTTTTGTCACATAACTGTTGAGCGGCGTTGGCACCTACGCCAAATCATTTAGCTGTTTCAGGAGCAGGGTGTACAGGCCTTTTTAAAGAATCTGACTCGCCTGAAAGTAATCTGGGGGGATCGGACCATATTTTTTTACCTCAGAAATTAAAGCCAAAGACTTTCTTGCGGAGGGTGGGGTATAATCGTAGGTCGTATGGTTGTGCAATCTGCTTGTTTTGTCTTTAGGCCCTCATGAGTATGGCAAGGTTAGTTTAGTAGTTTCACTAGGTGGTAACAGGGATGTTGGTTAATAGGTTATGATTGATAGGTAAATACAGCCACCGGTTGGATGAGCTGATTTCCATCCACCACAGACTGATGCAGGTCTGTATTTCCTCAGCATAGGGGTGTTCAAAGGTAGGTGGGGGTGGAGGGCTGGTGAGAGAAGTTGGGGTGGGAATATAGGGGGGGCTGGTAGGTCGGTGCATCAATGGGAGAAAAAACCTAGAAAGCCAGCGGGATGTTATGACTTTTGAGTAGCTATTTTCAGATTGCGGATCAGTTTGTCTACCTGTTACAATTATGGGTAGGATGTCTATTTGCTCAATAAACATCAGTGGTCTTAATGACACGGTTAAACGCAGTAGGGTTGGAGAAGTATTAAGATCCTTGGGTTTGGACATAATATGTCAACAAGAAACACACATTCAGTGGGATAGAAGCGGATCACTTTTAATTCTAGGATATACACTGGTGGCCTGCTCTACTCAGACCTCCATGATTAGAGGGGTCACAATCCATGTGTCAAATAATCTGGCTCCAGCCAGGCGAGTCCTGGAAGATAAATGGGGACAATGGTCAATTGTTAAATTATCTACAGGGTTGATGATTTGTAGTCTATGGCTCTCATCAAGATGATCCTAGGGTATTTGAAGAACTCGAGATTGAACTAGCCTCTTGGTCGGATCCTCTTATTATATGTGGGGTCTTTAACATTCATTTGGCGGTTGGTGGAACTCCTATTAATAAATATCGGTGGAGAAAGCCACATGTGCATAAGGCACTAGTTTCATTAACAACTAATTATTGGCTAATTGATGTCTGGGCCATGAGGAATCTGTGAATCCTGGCTATAAGTACTTCTCTTTCCCCCACAAAAAGTATGTGAGGCTAGACTACTTCTTTCTGTCCACCACTCTACTTGATGGTGGAAACATTAGGAAGTTACCCAAAATACTCTCAGACCATAACCCCTTGGTTTTTGATATGATTGTATAAGGAGGGCACCTGAAACATCAATTCAAATGGACATTTGACAGAAACCTTTGGTTAATGATCTGTTTATAGAGTATATCGGGGGTGGAATCAACATTTGTTTGATACAAATAGATACAGTACCTCAAGGGAAGTAGTCTGGGACACATTTAAGGCAGAATTAAGGGCTAGGATGCAGCTTTTGTGGGACATCATAGAAAAAAGGCAGCAAGATGAGATGCATCAGCTTATTGAACAGCTTACCTCACTTGAGGAGAAACATACCACTACAATTGCCCATAGACAGGAAGAGATACAAGCCCAGCTACAGATTGAAGTTATATGGATAAAAGCTGAGATCAATAAATACTATAAATAAAAAAGTGGCCAAAGTTTATCAAGCCTATAGCAGAGATAATTAGGAGTATGAAGAGACTACTGGTAAACATTTAGCCTTGGTATGAGATAGAAGTCAACTAGAAATAACATTGTCAAGATAAGAAGGAAGGATGGGACATAGGGGACGGACTCTAAGGAGGTTCTCAGTGCATTTACAGAGTTTTACAGGGAACTTTACTGGGCAGAAACACAGGATAACGCCTCAGAGACAGGAGGGCAAAGTATTGATGGGGGGAGGGCAGGGGCCGCTCCTCTGATATTGCAAGAACTAGAGGCTGATATTACACTTGGGGAAGTTATAGAGGATATCCAGATGATGGCTTCAGGGAAAGCCGTTTGCCCGGATACAATCCCCATGGAAGTCTATGAGGTGTGTCAGGCAGAGCTCATCCCCGTTATTAGATCTATTTTCGGCTGTTCAGGGTAGGGGGCAGCCCCATCAGTCCTGGTTAGGCACCAATATAGTTGTTTTTTTAAAGAAAGGGAAATCCCCGGAGGACCCAGCTTCGTATAGTCCAATCACCCTTATCAACCTGATGCAAAACTGTACTCTAAAATTATTGCAGCTCAATTAGGCAAGATCATTTCTAGACTTGTAAGTCCATGGCAACATGGCTTTATACCAGGGAGCGGGACTACGGATCATATCCGATGAGTCATTACTCTATTTGACATAGCTGATATCTTAGGAGAACAGATGGCCCTGATTCTCCTCGATGCTCAAAAGGATTTCGTTTGAGTTGCTTGGGATTATCTTTGGGACACTTTAAGGCAAAATGGCTTTGGTCCACAAATTATTACTTCCATTAGAGCCATGTACGTGCACCCTTACGCCAGAATACAAATTATGGGCAGGGAATCCAAAAGGATCAAGGTTGCTAGAGGGAGAAGACAGGGGTGTCATTGCTTGCCAATTCTTTTTGCCCTATACATTGAACCATTTATTAGAGTAATTTTGTTAGACCAGATGATAAAGCCAATATCGTTCACGGGGTACAAAGTGCAATAACACAGGTAGAAATCTTGCCCAAGGAATTTGGCAGACAGACTTGCTATCTACTAGACACTGAGAAGCCCAAGATTGTTTGCGCTAAGAACATCATGCTTCAGGATCCACGTAGGACTGAAGTGGCCACATATCTCGGGATTGATGAAACCGCTATTGCGGACTCAATCTGGCTAATGAACTTGGTCCCTCTGATAGTTAAAATCGATAGGAATCCAAGAAGATTCGATAAGTTGCACTACTCAATAATTGGTAGGTGTAACGTGCTCAAAATGACAATGTTCCCAAAGGTACTCTACCTATTTCGCTGCATCCCTCTTGAGCCTGAACCTGTTTTTATCAATAAACTTGATGCACTGTTTTCAAACGTTGTATGGCACTTCCAGAAAATGATGCAGTCACTCAAGTTCCTATCCCTTCCCCAGGAGTGGAAGTATTTGCATCCCAACAGTATAATAATCCTTTTTTTATATACATTTTCACTCCCCAGTCTACTTGTCATTAGACGGGATCCTCCTTCATCAAGGGTGTCAGGCGCATGTGATTCGTTCCACCGACTGAAGTAACCCTTGAACAGATATCAGATGCTCCTGTGATTAAATTATGCGTTGCTCCGTCCCCCGCACCTTCATCTATTATCCCTGGGCATCCCGTGTCCCCCTAGATGAAGCCCGCACTCAATCCTCGACACTGCTAACTAAATATTACGTAACCTGGACCTGCTGATTGCCTAACTTGACTATAGGCCAGAAATGCCATCGACTTCCACAGCGAAACTCCTGGCGCCTTTATATACCGGATACCCTTCCTTACTTGTCTTTATTCATGTACCATTAATTGCCTGGGTATCTTGGAATGTGAAACGAATTTTAACTTCACTTACCTTTGTTGCGCCCACCACAATCGCTGTATATACCACATAACGTGTCACTTGCGCCGCCACTAAAACTTCACGAGCACTAGTGCGCAGTATGTTATTGGTTACATGTCATTTAATTTAACGCAGTGCTACCGCCTCATGTGCTTGTACATATGAAGTTTAATATGTCCAACATGATCAGCAATTGAAATACAAAATATCTCTTGAAAAAAATGTCTCCCTGGCTTTCTCCCCTTTTGATTTCATCGATGGTAATTAACTGTGCCCAGTATACTTGTACGCAAAATAATACCCTTGTTTGAGACACTGTTGTTTGTTACATCTTTTTTAGCTTAGGCATACATATGAATTAATTTATTGTGATTTGTTTTTAGCCTGATTTTGTGTACTGTACTATGAAATCGATTTATAGATGTTTTCTATCCATCCAAGTATATTTTATGGTACTATGTCTCAGGACCTCCATGTTTATATACCACTTTGTATACTGCTATATATACCTTTTTACTGTTTTTCTATCATTTTATGAGCTAGCTACACTGTGTTTGTTGAATTATATTGTAGACCGCTGTATTATCTGGGATAAATAATACAAAAAATATATATATATTTTTTAAATGATGGTGTTAATTCCATACAAGCTTGTATATGGCACAAGGTACTATGCTATTGTTAAGCACAAAGTGTGACAACCCTCACCATTGATTTATAATGTGGGGTTCTCTATTGATCCTTCACAAATTTGTCATTCTTGTTCTTTTTATTTGATTTTAGTTTGGTTTTCAAGGACCAGGAATTCATTTGAATCTTTTATTTAGGATTGGATTTCTTTGATCTGTCCAAAATGACCACTGATTTTCTAAAGTATAGTCCTTTTTAGTTGGAAACTACCTCTTTCCTGTTTTTCCAGTTTTTTGCATGGGGCTGCTGCTCGTAACACAGAGCTCTCAGGTGACACACTCTGGTAGTCTTTTCACCAGTTTTAAAAAATGTTCATCATGTTTTGATTACTTATAACACTCCTAGCCTTTACTATGGGATCTGTATCCTTGGCACGGTGACCTTGTTTAGATGGCTGCTATTTGTTTGAGAACAACCACGCATTCACGTTAGCCAGACACAGAAGCATTAATAAGCTTCCCGATCTCGGGATCTCCTTATCGAGACCCGATCTATGACGGACTTCCGACTTGGCGAACTAATTCCTGATTCAGTAAGTGTTGCAATGCTACTATACGAGGCTGCGTATTGAAGTGTGCCTGACGGGACGCACCTTTAACTTTCTATTTACTCTGCCTCATAGATCGATATTGTTCCCATGATGGCACCACCCATAGGATTTCAAAGGGGGTGTGTCATGCCCTATAATTGTTTTTGTTTTTTTTATTTTTTTTTATTCAGTTTGAAAATAATACAATAGCTCATACCATATGAGTTCATCATGGAAATCGTTATAAATTATACATTTCCTATGCAGCATCTAACAATTTTACAAAAAACAAAAGAGAAATACCGGTAGAGCAAGGCAGACCATGTATCCCCAGAGACAAAAAAAATAAAAAAATACCATTAACCATTGACAAAGCTAATTGTTTCCCTTCAGCTATTCAGCCATTGTGTAAGCAAGTGTGACTTATGTGAGACTACATTTTGATGATTGAGTCGGCTCATTTTACCGGTACTTAGTCGAGAAGCCCAACGTACGAGCCCACTCTCTAGGAGCTTTTCTTGTTATTGCCATTTTTTATCGTCCCAGACGACTTGAACCATGTTTAAATATTCCATTTAACCCATTCTGAGAATTAAATCAGCTGACTCAATCAGTCTTAACTGCTTGTCAGTTATTGTGAATAACAACAACCTTTAATTGTTGCTGCACTGTACATTACATAGGTGTTAATCATTTTTCTTCCCATTTCTAAAGAGCGTAATACACATGCTCCATCCTTATTAAGACCAGTGGCTTTCAAGGCATAGTCATTCAGTGTGCTCTTCATTATTTGTTTCCACAAATTTTTGGAGGCCATTTTATCCTCCATATCTGTGCATCGTCATCTAGATGCTTTGTACATATGGTTACTTTC
Source organism: Triturus cristatus (assembly GCF_964204655.1). Classification (NCBI taxonomy): domain Eukaryota; kingdom Metazoa; phylum Chordata; class Amphibia; order Caudata; family Salamandridae; genus Triturus; species Triturus cristatus. Next base: position 399,234,063 of record NC_140595.1, on the reverse strand, counting down.
ATTCATTGCTCTAGTAAGTTTTTATAACTTGTTTTTATTCTTGCACTAAGCTGGTGATTGTTTCCCCACATTCGATTAATGCTCAGGGCAAGAAACTGTCCTGTACCACATTACTTCCCTTTCCAGTTTCTGTAACAATGTGTTCTCTAGATTTGTTCCCAGGTCACAATTCTTTCTTTTTCCTTCATTTTTTGCTTCAGGTTATCCTTTTCTCTCATCACGGGTGTATATCTTTTTTCAATGGTAGCCTTTTAATGTCACTCAATTCTTAAGATTAATCTTTTTACATAGGGGTCTTCAGTCCACATAAGAGCATTTCGTCCTGATTGTAGTCTTAAAGACTTTAGCATGAGACAAGACCGAAATGTCGACAATTCCACCCATTTTCATGTGTAAATGATCTTACTAGAAATGTTCATTGTATTTTCAATGATGTTCTCCTCATTTGCAAATATTTGAAACGGGCTATAGCAAAAGTGTTTGAGAAGACAGGTGCTGTGAAGATAGTCTATCTCAGTCACTTTTGTATTTATGTGAATTGCATTTTCTACCCTTTTTTGTAAACGGAGTTGTCTAGCAAATTTGTACTTTCACAGTATGCACCCGTTTTGCATTATTTGCATTTCTTCTGCCGCTATGCTCATCTTGAATGAATACAATACATTTTGTTTATTTGCTTGCCAGAAGCCACTAATTAGGGCTTTATAAATGTATTTCTTTGAGTCTAGAAGATTTTTTGTCCAAAAAAGCCCCTGTAGGCATGCTTACCAAATCTTGACTTTCATTTACCCAAACCTCCAAGGGTCTATTGGGTTGCCCAATTTTTTGTCAGTATTATTAGCAGTGGAGTAGCTTCCAAGTGGATAATTTTGATCAACAGCCATGAGATACCACGCATACTGCTTTAGCATTTACACAATTTTCTTGTAGGTAGAACCATGATGGTGTTTTCAACTTTTGATTATTCCGGTAACCTGCTCCAGAGAGATAACACATTTCTGAATTTGGGGGTGGGAGGGGACTCCAGTTGAGTTTACTGGTTCAGTCCAGGCCAAGGTATTCAAATTATATGGTCTTCTAATAAACCACAAGCCTAGCCAGAATTGTTAGCATAAAAGTGTGCAAGAACTAAATACAATACAATAACACATAAAAAAACGACTCTCCTCATATGAGGCTGGTGTTTTTTCTGATTCTCGGTCTTCCTCTGACAGATGATACTTCAAAGAGATTCCACTTTCTTTCACTTTGCTTTGTTAGCAAGAGATTGGTGGGTGTAATCATGAGCAGGCTTCACTGTAAAGAAGTTTCCAAAATTTTTCAAAATAGGTTCTTACCTTCTTGGACACAAAAACTACATTACTTTAGGAAGTAATTTCAGATTCTTGAAAACCTGTGTTAATTTCTTTGCTTTATTTTTTTAAACCTTTATTTATAGTTATAAAGTACAAATGTACATTCCAATACACATGCTCGACATTTACGACTGTTAATAATTCTCTAATACACAGTAATCCTGTAAAGACAAATTCACGTTCAATGCAAGGTACTGCAGTGGTTTATTCGCATTCATCGCTAGATATTCAATGGCTTATGTCATTCTGCAGGATAGCATCTTGTTTAGTCTGGGAACTAGCAGACATTTGCTCCAGTAAATATGATTTGTAAGGTTGCCAGATGTCCAGCGGGCTAGACACTGGGTGCTGTAATTGGGCATATACCTCACTGGTAGTATTACAATAGGACATGCCGAAAATCCAGCCCTTTAGTGTTGGCGGGTATTTGCATCCCCAGTAAATCGCCACTTCCCTTTTTGCTAACAATAATGCAATTGCACTGAAACGTTTATATGGCTTCGCGATTTCGTTCACATACCCCACCAAATCCTGCATTGGCGAAGGGGAAAGGCTCAAGCCTGTCATTTTTGATAGCTCACTAAAAAGCCGGGTCCAGAATCATGCCACTTTGACACAGGTCCAGGCCATGTGAGAGAAATCAGCCATCGGGGCACACCATCGGGGCACCACATCTGAGGCAAGCGTCCGGGCGCGAAGGATACATACGGCGAATCTTGACAGGAGAGACATAAGCTCACCATAAAAATTTTAAATGCAATATTTTATGTTTATGAATAAAAGAAACTTTACGTGTTTGTTCGCAGAATACCTGCCACTGGTCATCAGAAATAGGGGCACCCAGATCCCGTTTCCAAGCTGTACGTACCCCCTCATCCCTGACTGGGAGCATTGCCAGTGAGGCTCTGTACATTCTCGCCATTAGATGCTCACCGGTGATATCCTTAATAATTAGTGTTAACGGGGGAACTTCTCTGGTTCCAGGGGGTAGGTCAGAACCAGTGATCTAAACGCTCTCTGCAATCTTCTTAAATTAAAATGATCAAGGAATGTAGCTCCCTGGAGTTTCCCATCTCCTTCCCTGGAGAATATATGCCCATCAGGGAACATGTCCCCAATTGTGCGCAGGTTGAACTTTGTTAATGTGCGTTGCATTGTGCCCTCTTTAATAATGGGTACCCAGATGTTCCCAGCCAGCGGAAGAGCCGGCGAGTACAGGAACTGTGTTCTCCTGGTTCGGGCCAGTTGCATCCAGGCCCAGCTAGTCGTTGACAGCGTTTGTATGTCCACTGGGTCCCTTTTAAAAACAGTCAGGAGTAACGCAGACAAGGGGGTGGGGTGTGCTAAATCTGCCTCAGGGCATACATATGGAATTCTGGAGTCATAGTGAAACCAGTGTCTGGTAAACTGCACTGCTCCACTAGGTAGTATACGTGGAAATTAGGAATTCCAACCCCCCCCCCCCTCCCGCTAATACAGGAGCGTCGAAGTATCCTGGCTGATTCTCGGTTGCCTGGCACCCCATACCCAATGGATTAATTTAGAGCGAAGTGTGACAAAAAAAGTCTTGTATAGTGGTATTGGAATATTTTGGAACAGGTATAAAAATTGCGGCAAGACCAACATCTTGATCAAAGCTATCATACCACCCATAGCCAATGGGAGCTTAAGCTCTCTCTCTTTGTTACCATCTAGTTTCTCCTTATCCAGACCATAGTTAAGTTGGAGTATCTAAGCCGATTCCCTATGTATCGTTATGCCCAGGTATTTCACTGATTTGTCACACCATTTCAAGGCCAGCGCAGTGTCCCGGTTACAGGGGGCCTCCGTCAGGAGGAATATACCAGATTTACCCCAATTAATATGTAATCCTGATAGAGCACTAAAGCAGTTAATCTCCCGCAATAGAGGCCTCAGGTTTTCATCCAGATGCCGTACGTATAAAATGATGTAGTAGGAATATAGTGTGATCAACCGTGGGCCCGTTTTGAATTGTATGCACCTATGAAACTGATTATCCTGGAGGTGACGCACCAGGGGTCCATTGCAACCACAAAAATCAGCGGAGAGAGGGGACAACCCTGGTGTGTACCCCTCGACAGCGTAAAGGAGGCCATCAACATACCATTCACCTGTATACAAGCCGACAGGAGTGTGAATAATAATGAAACCACCGCAATGAACCTGGGCGGCATCCTCAACCTTATCAGAGTCGCTCTAAGAAAGGCCCATTCTAAAGAATCAAAGGCCTTTTCAGCATCTAAAAGCACTGTGGCTGCTGGTAGTGTAGGCGATATTTTGTGGAGTGTGTAAAACAAGGTACGAAGATTCAAGGCTGTGGATCTATGCCGAATAAACCCTGCCTGGGCAGGTAAGATCAGCTGATCAACTATCAGAGCTAGCCTGGTAGCCAGCATTTTCCCCAGAATCTTATAGTCAAAGTTCAATAGCCTGTATGATCCACAGGTCTTGGGATCCTTCCCCGCCTTAGGTATTAGTGTGAGTATTACCTCTCGGAGGGTTGGAGGGAGCACACTGCTTTCTATTGCTTCCTGATAGACATCTATCAGGTAGGGGGCCAGTGTTCTTTTAAAGGCTTTATAAAAACTGCCAGGAAATACTTCTAACCCGGGAGCCTTTGACCCAAACTGGTTATGAATGTTGGGGTTCAGTGAGGCTGAATCAGTCTTGCCAGCATGCGGCCTGGGCGCTCTCCCTCCCCATACATTCTAGCAACCGCATACTTCCCCAAATAATGTGATTCCCACTCCGCTGCTTCATGAAAGTCAGCCAAGAGTGCGCCATTTGACTCAGGTCAGAAGCCGTCTGGGCCTCTCCGAACTCTTGGTCAATAGCCTCTAGCTGCTTCTCAAGTCCGGATAGAGTAGCACCCAGGTCTTAAAGGATCCCGGCCCCTTTTGATATACATACCCCTCTTATGCATGCTTTAAAAGCTTCCCATAACGTTGCTTTTGTGTCCACTGTACCCTCGATTAATTGAAAATATTAATCAATGGCTTGATCAAGTTCGTTAGCAAACACAGAATCCAGCAGTGCCATCTAGAGGAATCGCCACCGTTTGGCCCTAACACCCGGGCCAGGAATCCACAGCCCTACCGTGACCAAAGCATGGTCCGACAAGGTGTGCGGCAGATGTCCAGTCTAATCTAACCATGTAACCACGTTGGGAATGAGAAACCAATAATCCAGTCTTGTCCATGTGTTATGTGGTGCCGAATAGTGTGTGTACATCGGCTTATCTGCATGTAAGTGTTGCCAAGCGTGGGTTCAATAAGATATTCAAGTCTCCACCCATGCACACCTGTTCTACCCCCATCCTGTCAATACTAGCCTGAAGATCAATAAAAAATTCTGGCTCGTCCACATTAGGGGCATATACATTAACAAATAGTATTGTATGCCCTAGTGGCCCCCCCTTTTACTAGAAGGTACCTGCCCTCCCAATCAGAGTAGACCTCCAACGCTCTGAAAGGTATTCTCTTATGGAACTGTATGGCCACCCCTCTAGAATAGGTACTATAATTAGCAAAGTATCGATTTATGCCCCAAATACTGGCGAATTGGAGGGGGTTATGCGGCCACCCCGTTACACTCATCCAGGGGAAAAACCCAAATCCCAAACATTAAGGTAATCTTAACACTAAGATCGTAACACACAGCAAGTGTAGGTGACTAGGCACTGGGGAGGTGGTGGCAACGCTAAGCCTAGTCCCAAACTATACTCTATTAATAAAGAAATGTATGAAAAAACAGCCCACCCCTCGGGCAGCGATCACCCCCATGCGCACCAATACAATAAACACCGATAATACTCATTAGTCGTGTTCATAGCAGGCAGTCTATCAACTGGCCGAGAACAAGTCGGCATTAGCACCTGAGCTCAGTAGTCCAGGCAAATGATCTGGAGTGGGAGACTTTTTCCGATGTCCACTCACGTCCCGCGATCGAGGATATTTTTGCACTGCAGCAGGTGTCTACATCCACCCTGAGATTCGCACGATACAACATGCCACACTGCAACCCAGTTTTTATGATAGCAAGTTTGACCGCAGCGTACTTCTTACGAGCGCCCTGCACCATCACCGCGAAGTCAGGGTACAAAGCTATAGTCGAACCCTGCCCGTCCAATGTTCCTTTCTCTCACGCCATGTGCAAGGCGGTGTCCCGGTCCCTGAAGTTGAGAAGCCTCACCAGTATGGGGCGTGGAGTACAGCCGGGATTAGGCCGAGGGCCCATGGTGCAATGTGCTCATTAAACAACAAATGTAGCAGTGAAGGATTCTCGGCCGAACATCTCGACAAGCAATCCCTCCACAAACCCATCCAAGCGGCCTGTATTCGTGGACTCTGGCACTCCCATAATGCGAATGCTATTGCACCTTCCATGAGCCTCCAAATCTTTATTCTTGATAGATATTGTTTTGAGCACCCTTTCCATTCTCTCAATCTTTTTAGTGGTTTGCAGTGCTCCATCTTTCAAATCAGAAATGTTGCCCTCCGCTGTCTCCAGCCTACCTTCGTGTTGATCCAGTCGCAACCCCATTCTATCGAGCCGTTTGTCCAATGAGTCAAAGCGCATATCCAGCACCTTGAATCCTGCTCGCAACTCAGACATTACTGTATCAGTGCTCTGATGTGCCATCTGCAGGGGAACTGCAACATCACCTCCTACCGCCATTGTTGTGCTTGCGGCATCTGACCTACCACCCGACTTCTCAAAATTGAGTTTCAGTTGTTTGGGGGCACCCTTGCCCAAGACCCTCCTTGTCTAGGGTATTTGATCAGTTCACGCACACTCCCCAGGCAGAAGAAGAATGGGTTCAGGCACCTCAACGTCTCTCCTCTCTCTGACTAGTATCTCACCCCCTCTGCACAAAGTGCGGGATCTAGCCAATGGTGTCTCCAAGGCCTGCAATAGGATGCACAAAGCCATTATAGTCCATTTACCTCGTTTTCCTGGCTGGGTCCTGGTATCAAGCGGCGCAATCCTACTGCTCACTGCACAGACTCAGGCGTTCTCCTGGGCCCTCCATGCCATGCACACTGTGGGAGAGTCGTGTTCCCAGCTTTGCCCTAATAGGTAGCCTTGTAGCCTCTTCGTTACATGTACTGCCCGCACAAGCAGTGATCACCTCGTAAGCTTGCCCTGCATGTTCCAGCCGTACATCTACACCTCAGCTACAGGCACATCGATCGCAGAGCCCCACCCTCCGTTTAGCGCTGCTCAGCTTCTCTCGTAATGCCCCCTTGGCCTCCAGGACATATAGCTGGTTCTCTGTGTTCATTCGATCCAGAGGGGCACGTCACCACCACACGACTCCGCCTCCTGCTTGCACTTCAGTGACTGTAAGTACCTCAATGCGCTGCCATGTTTCTTAAAGCGCCCCGTTAGGCATCAAGGCTTCATGCTTATGCAGTCCACATCTCTGAGCACAGCATTGGTCTCCGGCCACTCGAGTCCTGGGCTCTTCACTCGCTGCGCCTTTATCAGTCCGGCAAGCACAGAGTCCCCCCCCCCCGTTTGGCGCTCCTCAGCTCCTCCTCACTTCTCGCAATACCCCCGAGGCCTTCAGGACACAAAGCAATTTCCTCTCGGCAACTTGATCCAGGTAGGGGGGGGCGCCACAACGACTCTGCCTCCCGCTATCGCTCCAAGGTACACACATACCTCAGTGCGCGGCCATTTGCTCTCAATGCTCTGGGAGTATTGTGTGCACACGCCCATTTGGCTCATGTCGCTGCGTATATTGCCGGTCTCCGCTCTCTCGAGTCCCGGGCTCTGCACTCGCGACGCCTCCACCAGGCCCAGGGCCCGCAGTACAACACTGCCTCTCCGTTCACCACCGGGGATGGGTCATCTCGATGCTTAGCTCCCAGGTAATGCTCCGGTGTACTTTATTCATCTGTAGGGATGCTGCTACCGCTGGGTCGCCGATGTTAGTTGGGGATTGCGGCGGAGCTCCACAGCTACACGGCCATCTTGGTCCGTGGCTTGTCCACGCCCCTTCTTTGCTTTACACATCAAACATTTTTATTGAGCTTTAATAATTGAGTTCAATACCACACTTTATTCGACAGCAAATTAGTATATTTTGCATCAATTCCAATTCCTTGATATCTTGATTGCATATTCTTTCTATGGGCACTGTAAGAAAACCAGCTTTTTGTGGGTTTACCCCAACTTTTTTGCCGCCATTCAGACTACTAGCGGCTGGTTTTTCGACTGCACTGAGGCCTGCTAACCACACATCAGTGCCTCTGTCCTAACCCACTATAAAGTATATGTTGAATTGAATACCATCAATTGGCACAGACTGACTTACTTATAAGTCCCTAGTATATGGTACCCAGAGCATTTAAGGGGCAGTGTCCGCCCAGGGCTGCATCACTGATTGTGCCACCTTGAGTGTGTATGAAAGAACAAAATGGCTTCCAGTTTGACACTGCAGACTGGAAGGAGAGTGTTAAAAACTGCTAGTTTGACTTTGCCATTAAAACCAATGGCAAAGACCCCACCTTGTAGTGTAGTTCCAATAGTACCCTTCATGCAGGACCTACGTATTTGCAGATAACAAACTGTGGGTCTGGTGGCAGACTGACTCCTTACACCCCACCAAATATGTTAGCCTGTTTTCGCATTAGCTAGCTCGTAGTGGTACTGGAATCTCCTGTTATCAAAGAGATTAGTTTTTGCAACCTCAGAACACTCATAGAAACAATATACTAATTTTCACCCATTCACTTGTGCTTGTCTGTTTTGCTCTCAGTGAGATACACAGAAGAAACAGTTGGGCATGTTTACGATAAGAATTTATTGTACCGTTGTTCTTCTCATGTAAAACAAATTTGCTGCTACAACTGTAACACAGTAGCAGAGATTTAGAACCAGCAGTACAGTGAATAAAAAGAAATAGTATTGTTCTACCATTTTGCAATAGTCATGAACACATACATGAATATAAAATGCATTTATAAAATAAAGTGCGTACTCCTAAGATGCCTGTCTGTAAGTAGGTGCGAAAGAGCTACTAAGCCTAAGAGCCTAATATCTAAGAGCCAAGAATCCCGCTAGGATTTAGTCGAACCTCCATACCTGAATAGTGAGAGTGTGGGACTTCGTCCTGGACTTGAGTTGGACACCCCGTCAGGGATAGTTAGACCACTGTCAGCTGGAGCGATGGCATGCCGGAGCCGCAGCGTCTCTGGTCAATGTGTCGGCCTTGAAGGCTCGGTTACCTCCTGCCTACTGATAACAAGAGGTGCTGTATTTATATAGTCTATGTGCGTATGTTACCCATTGTTCAGTATGAGGATGACGTTGGGGATTAAACCTTTGTGCGTAGACAGGAGAGGTGAAGTATGCCCCCCTGGAGAGTGTACTCATAAATTATTCATATGTGCTAGGGATGACGTCTTAGCAATATCGATCAGGCAGGAGCCACCCTCATCATAGAACTAGGTGAAAGGTTTAGTCCTTAAAAGGCGTCAGTCCTTATAAGGCATTCAGCCCCTATAAGGCATTCTGTCCTTATTTGGAGTTATGTCCTTATAAGGCTCGTTCATATGAAATGAAGGGGAGATGATGTAGGGAAAGAGTACGATGTTCTGTAAACCTATATTAGGGTACCGATATGAAATCTAACACCCACTCCTCCTTATACTTAACAATAATAATACACATTTCGAGATACACATTTATAACGGTGTCAGTGCATAATATTATCAAGAGTCATTTAAAATGTTTCTAAAAACATTAAAAATCATTTAAAAACAATTTTAAAATGAGGCAATAAATGTTCTTTGGTAATAGTTTGCCAATTTGTTGAAAAATTCTGCAAGTCACAGTTCTAAATGAGTTCGATCACTACTGCAAGTGAACTTAGAAGTCCATGCTGATTGAAAGTGTCCATTTGAAAAGGTTATTTTGAAAAGGGGAAAGAAAATTTCTGAATTCGTTCCCAGCACACGGTGAGCCAGATTTAGATTAGAAGTCCTGGCTGGGAGACATAACATTATCGCTGCCTGCTACAGCAGGGGACAAACACTGCAATACCTCGCATAGCACGTCAAGTGTGCATGGATGAAACTCCTCACTGCCAACAGCTGTTGTGGAGGTAGCCGGTGCTGAATTCGATACCTCGTGCCAAAGCTGGAGCTGAAATTCAATTCAGTCATGAAAGGCACCTGCGGTTCCTCAAGGAAAGCATGCGTCAACATTGGAATACGCTAGGGACAGAGTCGTGCATGGCACCACATGGGTTCCAGCCTGCAGTCTAAATCCACTGTCGTCTCAATGTCAGGTGTCAGACAGATATCCAACTTGCATTCTCCTCCGCAGAACAGGCATCAGAAGACAGGTACGATGCAGTCATCAAAGACTGGTCTGAAGGATAAGAACCAAGAAGCACTCAGTTCTCGTAGGCGAGGTGCACCCAGATGCTGTACCATTCGCTCACGGTAATATTTCTCCAGGAGAGCTTTGGCAAACTCGCTGGTGGATGGTCTATCCATTGTGCAGCAGGTAGACGATAATCAGGATTCCAGCTACAGCGAGCAGGATCAGAGGTAGACCCCCGAAAATGCTTCCAAATACGGAGTGTATAAAGTTAGGAATAACTCCGAGGAATCCTGACCCTATGGTCTTAAATAGGTGTACAATGCCACTCGTATCTGACATATTAAAGATATGTCCCACCATTTCTAAGAAATGTAGGGGGCAGTTGGTACGGATTAGTGCCTGTATCTCTGTCGAGGTCCTTGCGACTTGGAGTTCAAAGGTTTCTCGAGCAGAGGTTAACGGCACGGTTTGCTGTAAAAGCATGGCTTTCATTCTGCTGAAAGCATCAAACTGTATAAAAAAAACATTCAGTGAAGGCCATATCGGCGCCTCCCTGACTGTACTTGTTGGAGGAAACCACACTGGTATACAGTAAGAAACCCTGGTGTTCACGGTGACCAGATATGCGATACCTGGGAGCCTCCCACAACAACCTTGATCGCTCAGCATCAAGTAACTCCCATTCAAAAGTAGCTCAAACGCTGGCGTGATCACGGCAGCTGGAGTTCCTTTCATGTGGCAAGATAGATTTGAAACTGAACCATTACAAGCCCCGTGTAAAACAATATCTTGGCACATGAGAGAACTGCTTAAAGCGTTCTTGCAGTTAGTACCACTAACCTCTCGATCCCCACTCCGGCATTGAAATCTCTCTAGTAAATCCCAGGATTTCTTAATGTATTCTTTACCCAATTTTTCAAGTCTGCCTATCTGCCTTTGATCAAGGCAATAGTGAAACTGAAAGCTTGTGACCGGGAGAGTGATTTGGCCATGAGGTAGCCATTCTGTTGATGGTAATTCAGCTACTGTGAATGGTAACCGATCCAGTTTTTCAATTGGCAGCATTGTATATTTAGCTCCCCTTTGTGCCATTTCTATCTGTGTATCGGTTAGATCGTATTCTGAAAACAGAGACGTACTGTTTATAAAACGCCACGGCACAATTCCTGCACGAAAAGATTGCAGCGTCCAGCTTAATAACATATTAGAACGTAACTGTGATTGGCCATGTTGTAATATGGCTAAATCTTGTTCCAGTATGTCAATAGCAGAAGATACAATGTTGCCCAATGAATATACTCTGGAGGTCAAAGTTGTTAACCCATTATCTACCACAGCAAAAGCTTTTCTAAGTCTATACAGTCTATCTCCCGTATTCTCTTTGCGGCTTCTTGTTGCGAAATCTTCCAGATTTCGTAATAGGCAGCATAAATGCCTCCATATATGAAACGTTTTTGATGTTGCTTCCTAGGTCCTATTAAAATGTCCCTAAGATCTATGTCTTGTTTTAGTAAAGATAAGTGTTGTTTCACTTCAGCAAGTGTTGAGGTTTCTAGCCAATCTAGGCACAACTTCCCAACACTATAGGATGTCACTAGCCCTGGAGATTCTCTCTGTACATAACGTGGATCTGGCCTATGCATGCGGAGTCCCTCTGTGATGTGCAGGAACCGTTTATGACATGTGTTTTGTGTCAAACCACCCACTCCTTCCAATTTGGGTCTGATCTATTGTACTTTGTCATCAACTGTTGCCCCTTCCTTTGTAGAACACTTCTGCCACCCCTGTGTTGGTGTAGGTAACGGAGTGTTCAGGTCCTTTATCTTGGCTATTCCAAGACAGGATGTCTGTTGCACAGTCTCATTTAAAAAGATAATCTGCTGTGGAATGAAGCATGCTCTAAATAGATCCTCTGTACCCTGGACTTGCCAGTTCCTTGAACCCCAAATTGATTTTAAGTCAATTTCATCTTTCCACAGATGGGAACCTTGTTCAGACAACTGGGCCAAAAAGGAAGCAGAGTAAATCTGTTTGGTGTTTGTCAACATAATTTTCAGTGCTGATGTTGGTGCAACCATATAATAAAATGAGGCTGGATCTATTGTGTTAAATCCTGAAAAGTATGCAATTTTCTGTGCGAACACTTGTGAACTAGTTGTTGGTGTTGTTGGGCAATGTTCCCACTGATTGTACTCAAATACATTCCTAGGTGAAATGGATTTGTGCAGAAAATGACAACCAAAATGTTGATAACAGTACCATTTTTCATAGTCTGAAGAACCCTCTAACATTTCATTATTAGAAAATGCAGCAGTTTTCTCTAAATCAGACAACATGTTATATTTACTGTTTCAGTGTCCCAATCATCAGAAAATGGACTGGAGGTAATGATATCACTTACTGATATTTTAAATACATGATTACATTTTTAAAAGTTCGGTCGGTCCGAAAATGTTGAAATCAACCTTGTCCCATACTATACCATCGGGTATAGGAACTGCTGTAATGTTCACTGATTACAAGTCTCTTTGTTCACGATGTGATGATGTATGTGGCTGCAGTAGGATGTTGACCTTTTGGGCTGTGGAACCTTGTTGAAGATAGTGTCCATTGATAAGCATACTAAAAGTCAATACTAAGCCTAGCCAGAAAAGAAAAAAAACAATATCCCAGAAATTACCCAGAGTTCAAATCAAGGTGATACCAGGTATGTCTTTTGAAGAAAGTTCTTTAATTTTTGCTTGAACGTTGTTTTGGCTGGCGTAGTTTCCGGCTCACTTGGATCCAGAGAAAACGTATCAAAGTTAATCAAATAGCCAGAAGCAGTTTGATCAATTGTTGGAATTGCATTGGAATTGGTTGAAATATTATTTTCCTCTTGACGAGGCATATTGATGTAGACGTCAGTATTAGGTCTAATTGCAACTTGTGAATTATTCTGATTTTCATTTAGAATTTAAATGTCTGGTTCAAGTGGAACAAGTTCCATAGCATTGTTGTTTAATCCTTCATTCCTTACAGATCGATCTTCAAATGTGATGAGTCTTTCTGTTTGAACTTCTTGGATTGTAGCTAGGGGAGGGCGTCTGCTACATCGGTGTCCACTAGGCCTACTGTTTAGTATTGGCCATGTAGTGTGGTTGGATTAAGTGAATTGAGACAAATCTTTTCTCCTTTTTTCCCCAACAAGAGGCGGGAGCAGCACAGTTCTTTTTCTGTGTACTGCAAGGATTGGTACAGGTTTTCTGTAAGAGAGTCCAAATTCCTTTTTGTTCACAATTTTCTCTCTGACCAGATCCCCGACTTTTGGGATCCAGACAGGTCTTGCCATGACTACCTTGACTTCTTCAGTGGCGGTCTGCTTTAGATGAACATTGCTTTGTTTGGCCTGGATTCATTTAGATCCTGTAAAACAGCCAAACGATCATGGATATCAAATGGTTTTTCATCAGCCACTGTGCCTTCACAATCAAGATCAGGGACCCACATTTGGAGTGACACCCCTAGAGAGTTTCTTGGCTGATTTTTTAATGCCCGCTGTACCTCATAAAGGTCGTGACCCAACTACCGCCCTTGCCTAATACCCTAGCTGTTAAAGATTGCTTTAAATCCCAGTTTTTTCTCTCCACAACCGAATTTCCCTCAGGATGGTACGGAGATGAGAACCGCAATCCTGTGCCCATTTCTTCCATGGCCTCTTTGTAAGCCCGAGAGCTAAACTCAGGGCCGCGGTCAGAGTGTAACATGCTAACTACGTATGTGCCGATAAAGACTCGCAAAACTTTTATAACAGTTCGAGGGTCAGCAGAACGCTGAGTCCATACCCATAGGAATCTTGAGAATGAATTCACTGCAACCATGATATATCTGTAAGCCCCGTCTGTTTGTATGGGGCCGCAGTGGTCCAAGTACACAGATGTGAGTGGGTTGTCAGATTTTAGTAATGGCGTCTGTGCCGGGCATGCAACCGTGGAGCCTTTCATCTGCTGGCAGATGTCGCATTTCAAGACATACAGCCTCATGCATCAAGCCAAAATCCAGTCGGTAAAATACCGAATCGCAAATAACACCCGTTAGCGATTAAAAAAAACCGAATCCCAATGCATCAACCAAAACGGTGACCAAATAACGAATCGCTAAATGAAATCCAGTAAAATACCGAATCGCAATTAACCAACATGCAAAAATACCGATTAGCTAAATACCGAATTAGCAATCACCGAAATCACTAATAGCTCCCGGCAAGTGCCAATGGCTAATAACGAATCGCTACCCAATGCAACAACAGTCGCAAATACCGAAAATCCCAAAAATCGCTATTTTGCATGAGCTAAATAAGGGGAATCAGAACCTGGAGGTAAAGTTAAAAAAAATAATTTGTGAATAAAAAAAATGATCCTACAGGTGCAACTGATTGTGGTAATCACCAACCCCTTAAATGTGGCCAAGGAGACCCTGTTGGCTACCACAAAATGGCAGCCCCCTACGTGCTTGCAAGGAGGATGCGTATCAATGCGGCAGGACAGCGCAGGAGAAGGGTCCAGGAGAGAGTTTTCAGACTGCGCATCACCTTGCTCGGCCAGAATGAGGACGAGGTGTACGAGAAGTATCGACTCAATCGTGCCATGATCATGCGCCTCATTGCAGACCTGGAACCATTACTGCAGCACCAGACACACCGGACCAATGCAATCCCTGCGCACGTCCAGGTCCTATGCAGCCTGCACCTAATGGCCTCAGAAAGTTTCCAGGGGGTAATTGCGGTAGCCGGAGGCGTATCGCAAAGCGCACTCTCACGCTTCTTCCAGAAATTCCTAGATGCCATGCTGACAATGCTACACTCCCACATCAGCTTCCCCACAACCCCACAGCAGTTGGACCTCAACAAACAGGCATTCTACCAGGTGGCACAATTCCCCCATGTAATTGGATGCATCGACTGTACGCATATCGCCATATGTCCACCGGCAGCAAATGAGTACATATTCCGTAACCGCAAGTCATACCACTCAATCAACGTGCAGGTTGTGTGCGATGCCAATCACATCATAACGGACCTAGTGGCACAATTCCCAGGGAGCACACACGACTCCTACATATTCCGCAACAGTGGAATCCACAGGCGTCTACTCAACGGAGAATTTGGAGAGGGACTCCTGCTTGGTACGTACAAATCCCGCTTCCCAACATGAACACCACACATGTATGAACTTCACCATTGCTAAGTCTTTGCTTCTATCTTCTAGGTGACAGTGCTTACGCCCTGCGTGATTTCATACTCACCCCATACATCAATCCAGCAACCCCACAGGAGCAACGCTACAACGCAGCACACATTAGCACCAGGAATGTAATAGAGAGGACATTTGGGATTCTGAAGAGTCGCTTTCGAATCCTACACAAGACTGGCGGCGCCATGCTATACAAACCTGAAACCTGCTGCCGGATTATTGCCGTGTGTGCAATGCTGCACAACATTGCGACCAGAAGGGGGATACCCATAGAGGTGGACAGGAATGGGGACCACCGGGATGACCAACCACCCGCCCAACACAGACAGGCACACGTCCCTAACACAGCAGAGGGCCATAGGAGGCGGACATACATCATGCAACATCATTTCTGAATCAGGTGAGAATGATACATAACTAATTTGTTGGGGGTGCAACTGTTTAATGCACAGTAGCACTGCGGTATGTGCAACAAAACAAGCAATGGAAAAAAAGCACCACATGTAAGAAGTTAAAACAAATGTGCGTTAAAGTCACGGCTGTGCAGACTCAGGAAGGGGATGACCATGGTTGCCCCACCACGGTAAGGTAGGCCTGTAATTCTGTCTAGTGGCGCTTGCCACGTACACCAAGCCTCCGCTCAGGTGTCTCCGACGCCTCACCACGCCCTGTCCCCGTGGAGGCCCGCGAACTGCGGCGCCTGGTGCTGGCCTCTGCCACTGACACACTGCTGACACTCGAGGCAGCCTCACTGCCATCTTCCCCTCCCAATGCACCAGCACTGAATGTGCCGCTCTGTAGGTGTTCGACAGCAGCGGTCATCTGCCCTAGTGCCTTTGCCACATCCCCGCAAAAGTGCCCAAGGTCCACCTGCAAGGACACAGAGCGGCATGCCAACACTGCGGTGCTGTTGCTGAGACGTGTGATGGCCTTTGTAGAGGCCGCTGACCGCAACAACTGCTGACGGTGCCTCCTCCTCTCGCACTCATGGCCCTCCCTCATGGCACGGGTGAGCTCTTGGATGTCCTCCCTGAGGTGCCCATTGCCCTCTGCCACCACAGTGGACATGTCCCTAACCGCCGCACTCATGGCACGCATTTCCCGAGCAAGGCGCACGATATTCGAGCTAATTGTTGCCATGTGTCGTCCCTGCAGGCGCTGTACACGTAGCATCCTCTCCTCGATGGCAGAAGTGTGTGGGAGATCAAGGTCGCCTGAGGAGACAGAACTTGGCCGAGCCCTGCACCGCTGTTGGAGTCTGGCGTGTCCAGGTGGTGCAGCAGGCGGTGTGATGGTGCGCAGACTTTGTCCCAATTGTGTGGAGGGTGTTTCCATCACCTGCAAGGGCGCTACTTGGGACCTGCGCCTCTGCGCTTTAGTGGCTGGTGTTGCTGCAGCTGGTGTGGATGGTGCAGGTGCTGGTGTGGCTGGTGCTGGTGCTGGTGCTGGTGGTGCTGGTGCTGGTGGGGTGGCAGGTGGAGGTGATGGATGCGCATCCTGCGCTGTCTCCATGTCGGAATCCACCGGTGTCTCAGATATGATCAGCTGGCCGGTGTCGTCCGATTCC
This sequence comes from Triturus cristatus, assembly GCF_964204655.1. Lineage (NCBI taxonomy): Eukaryota > Metazoa > Chordata > Amphibia > Caudata > Salamandridae > Triturus > Triturus cristatus. The sequence goes on along the minus strand of NC_140595.1, from coordinate 399,217,552 downwards.
CCAGGAGATGCATCTGTGTGTGAAACAGTGCATGGTTAGTGGGATAGTTACACCTTCGTAGTGTTGTACACGTGCATGTCCCTCTGTGATCCACTAAATAAACAGTCTACATCCCTGTTCAACTGATGAGATGATCCGTAATTGTATTTACGCCTGTACATGCACACTGGGCTGACTAGACTACAACTCCCATGATGCACTAGTGTTAAGAGTAAAACTATGTGGCCCAAAGCTGCATACACACTCAGGTCCTGCTGGGGGCATGGGAATGGATTTACGCTATGCTGGGTATGGGCACAGGCATGCATCTTACCTTGGGCACTTGTGGCTGCGTCGGACGTGTCCATCTGGGTCACTCCCACGACGGCTTCCCGCTCGATCGTCCCTTCCACCAGGTCCTCCAGGGCAGTGTTGGATTGTACTGTTGAAGGTCCGCCTCCGGTCCTGCTCGCCTCCCGGAGCCTCTCCGCAATCCTCTCCTTGGCACGCTTCCGCAGGTCGTACCACCTTTTCTTGAGGTCGTCGATGCTGCGGGGCGTTACACCAACTGCATTTACCCTCTCCCGGATGCGCAGCCATATGCGCTGCTTCTCCTGCTCAGGCACCTTGAGGGACAGCTTACCGAAAAGGCGATCGTGCTTGCTGCTGACTCCCTCTATAAGGTACTCCAGCTCCCAGTCAGAGAACTTGCGCTTGCGCTTGCGTGCTGACTCAGCGCTGGATGGCACTTCCTTCTCCATGTTGAATAGGTTTTGGGTTTTGCACAGTCGGTGTGGCTTCACTCTGCACAGGCAGGCTTCACTCACAGCTCATGTTTGCTCCTCTGTCGAGGCAATGAGGGTGGGGCTGCAGTATTTCCTGGTTGGTGATGTCATCTGCACGTTCCCGGTGCGACGTGGTCAATTGCGATTTCGCTAATACCGAATTCGCTAATTGCTAATTCGGTATTACCGAACTCGCAATTAGCTAATCGTAGTTTGCATGCCCCGCTATTGATTATTCGGTAAATATAGCGATTTTTAAGGAATCGCTAAAATTTACCGAATCTGTTGATGCATGCTCAATAGCGATTCCTTAATAACGATTCCTTATTTCTCGCTATTAAGGAATCGCTTTTGGTTTGGTTGATGCATGTGCCCCATAGTATTTAGTTTGCTTAGATAACCCTGGCCACCAATAGCGTTGTTTCATTAAAGAAATAGTCGCTGTTACGCCTATGTGCGCAGAGCCCAAACCCTCATGTGCAGCTAGTATTAGACCTTGCCTACGATCCATATTATGGTATTACTCTATCCCCCACTCCAGGAATCTGAGCATATGGAATGTTTTGTGCATCTAACTTGTAGGAGTACTTGAGTGGAAATTTTTTAGGTACTGCTGTGCTGCCTTTGCGTGACGCGATGACAGCTACCAATATATCTCCGTCTATTCTCGTTTTTGAACGAGTCAGTGCAGCTACGGAAGCCGTGCGAACAGCCCCCTTTACGGCTTCATCAGCCAATGAATTCCCTTCAACGTGAACGCCATCACGTTGATCACTCAGTGTATGAATCACGTGAGTCCTCAGTAGTTCGGCTTACAACTCTGCTACTTGTTCCCATAGCGTTTTGTGCTTAATTGTGCCACCTTTTGTATCCTTAAACCCGTTTTGTTCCCAATGCTGTAAGTTCTCATTGTATGACTGTACACAGTGAAAAGAATCACACACGATTAGTGTGGGGAATTTGTGACCCGTATTTACAAGTGCCAGTATCAGTGCTTTTAATTCTGCCAACTGAGCCGTGCAGTCTCCTAGAGATTGTGTCTTTGTGCAGCTAGGATGGAACTTGCATCACGCATGCGACCTTTAACGATAGCACATGCCGAAAAAAATTGCTGCTTACTTCCTATCACTGGATGACCAGATACGTCAGTGTATATAATATATTCATACGGATCTAAAGGCAAGATTTCATTTGGTAGAGGATATTCTTGTTCATATTGCAGGAATGCTTGTGTTTTTAAACTTGGATCAAATCTGTATTCAACATCTGTTGCAGTAAGAGAATTAGCCCATTGTATGCATCTTGGATGTAACGCTTTCACATTTTGAATGCTGGCCTTTGTAACAGCTTCTAAAGCCAGGACAGGATTTATGACTATAATGCGTTTCCCCATAGCCAGTCCTCTTTCTCTTGCTACAGCAGTCTAAACGGCTGTCAGTATTTTTTCTGTTGAAGTGAAACGCATTTCTGCATTTGTGTACAGGTGTGATTTGTATGCGATTGGTACAGTTTCGCCTTTATTGAAAGCCAAATAAGTGTACCCGCTTTGACCCGCAATTATTCGTACACCAAGTGGCGTGAGTTTACGCGTGTTTATAAGTGTTTGGAAGCAATCATGTCTTCCTGGAGTAAATGAAGAATATTAGTATGTTCTTGTGTCCAATCTCTGGCTGAAAAGTCAGGTTTTATTAAGTCATAGCAAGGTTTTACACTTTGTGCGTAATCTAAAATGTATGTCCTGCTGAAATTGAGGAATCCTAGTATTGATTGTACATTTTTTAATGATTTTGGAGGCTGGAGCAGCGCACACTTTTCTAAAAAGTTAACTGCCAGACTTTTGCTTCACTTGACAGCTCATATCCCAAAAAAAGGACATTGAGGTGGGCTATTTTTGATTTTTTAAAGTTACATTTGTAGCCCTCTCTGGCAAATCCCACAATTATGGTGGTTACCCTTGTCAAGTGCCTCTTTAAGTCATCGTCCGTCAGATAAATATCATCCACATAGGACAACGCTTCCTCATCAAGTTTTTGAAGTAACTGTTACTCTTGCTGAAAATACCCCAGGGCTATTTTTGTCCCCTTGGGTTAGTTGACAAAATTGTCGCTGGGACCCTAACACACTGAATGCCGTCAGATACCTGCTTTCAGGCGCTATATTTTGACAGAAAAATCCATTTGAGATATCAAGTGTGGTTTTGTATTTTTTGCTCACAATGGTATTCATTAATGCAGCACTATTTGCATTTTGGACAGGAAATGTCTTTGTGCATGAGTTTAAATGTCTGTAATCTAAAACGAGACGATATGTATTGTCGGGTTTAGCGACAGGAAACAAAGGATTGCTCATTGGAGAGGTCCATTTTTCAATGACCCCCTGGTATCCATGTTGATCTAAGATCTCCCTGACCTGTTTTTTGGTTTCTGGCTTTATTGGATATTGTCACTGAGCATTAGGGGAAACTTTTAATGGAATCACGTGGTAGGTTAAGTTCTCATCCCACCCTGCTTGAATTTTGTACAATGCCGGGGCTTGGGCTACTGCCCACTCCTGTGCATATGTATGTTTAAGGTGAACGGGAAAGTGGTTAGAAAATGCAGGAAAAATGATACTTTCTCCCCTAGGGCACTCTATTACGAATGCAAGTGGCCAATCTTGTTCTGCTAACAGGATGTCATAACCAGATGATAAGTTCTTCCAAAAAAGACCTTTTACTTTCCTGGGCTTGTCCCCCTCCATCCGGAGTGTTATTTCATACAACTTATGTGGGACGCTCATCCTGGTGTCTGGAGTTTCCACCGTGATATAATCATTCAACTCCGTAGTCACCAGAAATTCCTTCAGGTTCAGGCGAGCTATTGTTACTTCTGCCACACTGTCTAGCATCGTCAGAGCTCACTCCTCGTTCAGAAGTTGTGTCCTCAGAATTCTGGGCATGTCTGAATTTCAGACCCGCAACTTTCTTTTTCTTAAATTGAGGTTTTGGATTTTGTTTATCTTCTTTTTCAAAAGGAAAGTCTTGAGCACGCTGCTTGTCTCTGGACTGTATGCACTCCTCTCTATTTTCTGACCGTCCTTCTCTTTCTGAGCTTTTCTTCAAGCCCTGAAAGGAATGAGAGGAGCGTGTATCAGTATCCTGATATCTGTCAGGTTTCCTTATATTATCCCTATTCCTAAGGTTGTACCTCTTTTCAGAGGGCCCCTCTGGAGGAGACCTACCTTGGGACAGAGATCTTTTGTCTTTAAAGGTTTCTTTTTTATTATCCCACTTCTTTTTAGGAGAAGTAGGTATCTGCATAGAAGTGTCCTTTTCAGGATTGCCCGGTATTTAAGGTTTTAAAGCTTCCACCCCCCCCAAACTATCCCTGCCTAACTCTGCATACGCAGTTTCAATTATTTTGGAAAGTTCAGCCCCCTGTAATAACAGACCGACCTCCCTTAGGCATTGGCGGATTGCCACTGATGCTGCTTCCCCTTTAATGTTAGCTAGTATTATGGCTGATACTTGGTCGTAGTTATTTAATACCTTCATCCCTACGTTTAGGGCAGGTTCTGCTCCGTACTCATTTTGTAGTTGTCTTAATACATCAGGTATTTCTGCTAATGAAGGAATACCTTGAGTTTTATTATATATGGCAGCAAAGACTGTACCCCAAGAGGTGCAATCCTCTAACTGGGGTGTAATCCCCATGGGCAAACAGATTGTTAACATTCTCTGTTTTTCACATGGTGTTGTATTTGGGAATACTGCTTTTAAGTGGGTTATTTTCTGAGCTACCCAGAAAGGATTTTTTTCAAGTTTTGTGGGCACTTTGCCCATTACCGCATGTAATGTTTGTGGAGTAATTTTAGTACCCGAGCTCTGTGTAGGAACTGGATTTGGTGTAATTACTGTTGGTTGGACCGCTAGTGTCCTTAAGACGAAGTGTGTCATGTTCCTGTAAAGTTTTATCAACTCTGTAAGTTGAACAAGCAGTTCATCACCTGGCATTGTGTCAATGTCTGGATGCGGTGCATAGGTCGCTAATATCGGCCATGTTGCACCTGGTCTTCCTAAAGGACCAAGCCTTGCTCTTGTTCTTGTATGGGGTAGGGCGCCATACCACCAGAAAATATGTTCCTGGTAAGTAAGTGGACTTTCAGTCTCCTCAAACAGTTTGTAGGCCGCTGGAACTTCTTCATGTGTGTAATAATGAAACGTTTGTTTCTTACAGCATCTGCTTCTGGGAATGTAACCCAAGAGAGAATACCTCTGTTTTGAAATCTTCGTGTGCCTCTATCACAAATACTACTACACCTCCTTTGGGTGATAACCCATGTTTGACAAGTTTAACTGTCAGAGTTTGTCTTACTTTGGCTGCAATTTGTATTGCATCTACATCTTCCTCACCAGACTGATTCACTCCCTGGGCTAGATGGTTTAAATCTCCCCCTTGTTCAACCATTGGGTTTAGAACACGGCATGACTGTTTTTAAGGAAGTTATGTAAAGGTTTTTATGAAAAGGTTTTATGCACAATTTTGGGAATATTTCCTTCAAGCTTGAATAACCAACAGCCAATACATAGGATATCTCGCTTACTCAGCTGTGGCGGAGTTTTTTCCCGCTCACTCCAGACGTCTCTGGGTTTTGTAAGTAGGGTCTCTGAGAATAAACACGACTGAGCTACTCAGATTCTACTGTTAAATATGTACCAAACCAAACGGTTGGGTGCCATTAGACCACGCTGGGCGCCATGTAGTGTAGTTCCAATAGTACCCTTCATGCAGGACCTACGCATTTGCGGATAACAAACTGTGGGTCTGGTGGCAGACTGACTCCGTACATCCCCGCCGAATATGTTATCCGGTTTTCGCATAAGCTAGCTCGTAATGCTACTAGAATCTCCTGTTATTAGAGAGATTAGTTTTTGCAACCTCAGAACACAATAATCTCAGACTTGTGGAAACAACATACTACTTTTCACCCAGTGACTCGTGCTTGTTTGTTTTGCTCTCAGACAGATACACGGAAGAAACAGTTGGGCGTGTTTACAATAAGAATTTATTGTACCGTTGTTCTTCTCATGTAAAACAAATGTGCTGCTACAACTGTAAACCAGTAGCAGAGATATAGAACCAGCAGTACAGTGAATAAAAAGGAATAGTGTTGTACTACCATTTTGCAAGTCATGAACACATACATGAATATGAAATGCATTTATAAAATAAAGTGCGTACTCCTAAGATGCCTGTCTTGATGTACTTGAGTGTACCTAGCATGTAAGTAGGTGCGAAGCAGCTACTAAGACTAAGAGCCTAATATCTAAGAGCCTAATATCTAAGAGCCAAGAATCCCGCTAGGATTTAATCAAACCTCTATATATGAATAGTGAGAGTGTGGGACTTAATCCTGGAATTGAGCTGGACACCCCGTCAAGGATAGTTACACCACTGACAGCTGGAGTGATGGAGCCGCAGCGTCTCTGGTCACTGTGTCTGCCTTGAAGTCTCGGTTCCCTCCTGTCTACTGATAGCAAGAGGTGCTGGATTTATACAGTCTATGTGCGTATGTTACCCATTGTTCGGTATGAGGAGAACGTTGGGGATTAAACCTTTGTGCGTAGATAGGAGAGATGAAGTATGCCCCCTGGAGAGTGTACTCATAAATTATTCATATGTGCTAAGGATGACGTCTTAGCAATATCGATTGGGCAGAACCCGCACTCTTCATAGAACTAGGTGAAAGGTTTAGTCCTTAAAGGGCGTCAGTCCTTATAAGGCGTTCAGTTCCTATAAGGCATTCTGTCCTTATTTGGAGTTATGTCCTTATAAGGCTCGTTCATATGAAATGAAGGGGAGATGATGTAGGGAAAGAGTACGATGTTCTCTAAACCTATATTAGGGTACCGATATGAAATATAACAACCTTCCCTTAACAATAAAGAAGTTTGATCGAGTCCTAAGGCAGTGAGAGGTATATTATTAAGTACAACAAGTATTTAATATATATGTCATTACAGCAACACTTCCAAACTGTTGTTTTGTTGTGGGAGAGTTAGTAGCCCCATTGGCTAATACAGAGTTACCGGCTGACCACTTAGCCTGGCTATATTCTGAATGGGACTACTGAGATGGGGACCGTAAGGTGTCAAATTAATTGTGGCATGAAATCTGACTTGATGCCCAAGTTGAATTTAATGTCACTATTATAGAAATGCTACTTTTATAAAGTTGTCACTCTGTGGCCCAGTTTGTCTAATGACCTTACACGAAAACTGGCCATCAGACAGCATTCGGTCCTCCTGTGGAGTAGTGTGAACAACTCCCAGGCTTACGAACAATAGCAGCTTGCTATGAGGCAAGGTATTACCTCCCATTTGTAGGAATCTGCTCTGGGTTCTAGCACAAAAGGCAAGCTTCAAAGGCAAAGCCTCCTTTGGTGGGCAAATGATGATCAGGCTCTTAAGGGGCTGCTCTTTCTTTAGGTAGGCAGGCTAGCAGCAGGGACAGAGGGGACTTCTAGATACCACACATAACCGGAACGTCATCATAGAGTGAGAGGGGACCTGGTAGCCCACTGGCTAGTGACCACATCACCCCCAGGGCACTTTGTTTGCATAAATATGCACCCCTGGCACCCTGAACCTCAGATCACACCAGAACTGGAGATGGGAGCAAAGAAGTACTGCTCTGCTGACCCCTGGACTTGGTATAAGGAGGCGGCACCGTCTACTGGAATGCGCCTGCCTCACCTTGGGCTAACAACTAGAGGACTGTTCTTGTGGCTCCTAGCTTGGGGAAAAGCCATTTCTAAGCCCCAGACGAAAGAAGTGACTCAAAGGGTCAGTTGGTTGACCCCCTGGAACTACCACCAGTGCCATCAAAGCAGCAGCTCGACAAGTCAGTAGCCACTTCTGGAGAATCACCACTGACTGCCTCTGGGCACCCCAAGAGACCCATCCCCAATAGCCAAAAGTTGCAACCGAGCCTGCCTGACCTGGGAGTGTCATTTGAGTCCAGACTGGTCCCCCAAGAGTGACACCAGCCTCTACAAAAGGATATCGCTGGGACCTGTAAATGGAGACCAGTAGCCCAGAAGCAGCTGGTCTTCTACTGGCTCATACAGGACTTTGAGGTACTCCCCGACCCGGTGTAGCCAAAGTCTCCCCACCTGACACGTGGACTGAGGAATAACTGCAAAGTCACCCTCATCGAATGCAGAGCACCTAGTGCATCCTTGAGCATCTTCCATCTCCTGCTTCCGCAGCATCAGGACCACTCCAATAAAGTCTATGGCAGTCGTGCTGTAAAGTTTAGAACTGGTCTGGAAAATGCTTTGGCAGCCATGTAACAGTCCAAATACTCCTTATTGGCACCCCAGCTCCTCTTCCTGTCTGATTTGGTCACCCAATTTGGGCTGCAGCAGTCAAACAACTGAGATTTCAGGTTTTTTTTTTAAATCTCATCCAGAACCCTTTGTTAGATTATGCTCATCTTGGACTCTAGAACTTCAAAAAAATATAATCTATTTTTATAAATTGGTGTTGGGTTTCTTTCTTGTTGTGTGGCTTTCTAATTTCGTTTTTTGGAACAGTTAAATGCTTTACACTAGTTCCTTTAAGCCTTGCTACTCGAAGTCATAGCTGCCCAGGGTTGCGCTTAAGGTTTTATAAGCGAGCCTGACGGGACCCAAGACAGTTTTTGCGAATGTACTATGTGGTAAGGTTGCACAGCCATATCATATAATAAACCCAAATCCTCACAGGCAGTCTATTAGATTATCATTCTGTTATTCTGATCCTCCTACTACATAGGGAATTACTATGTTTAAGATTAGCCTAGTCTCTCTATTGAGCAGCACAAGAAGGATTTTCTTTTATGGAAGGTGAATCTTTAATCTTAGTATTGTCTGTGCAATATAGAGTTACTACACATGCACCGATATTAGTCATATGTTAGAAAAGTTCTGATTTATGATGACTATATCATTTTTTCAGTTTTCTGTACAAGAAACTAGTCAAAAACAAGGAATCCAAGTTCTATACAAGGTGCAGCAGATAATACAGGAAATAATCAGTTATACACATTGATGTTTCCAATCACCCAGACAATTGTTATGCCTGTTTGATGGAAGTCATGCTGCTCCAGTAGCCCTTGGAAAAGGTGTTTAAATGTTCTTACATTTTACTTTCATCACCTGCTAGCTGCTGTTTCTGAACCTCAGGCACGGCTCATCGTTTGATCTTATTTTCCGACAATGCTTAACAGGGGTGTTTTATACTTCGATACCTTCCCAGTTTTGTTGTGGTTTCCAGGCATTCTTCAAACCTAAGTCGGTTTGATTTCTCCATTACCTTTATTTTGTGTAGAAATGACCACTGAAATTGCATGTTCAACTTCCAGGCCCCCAGTTCCTTCACCATCTTTTCTAAAGCACTGACCAATATCACAGTCGGTTTGTATTTTGGTTTAGGACCTCAAGGGTAGCAACATGACCTTGTATTGTCATTTATTTTAGGCACCTCATTTCTCTTAGCCTAGTCATTCATTTAAAACGCTGTTGACTCCAGAATCCCAACTGGAAATGATTCATTACCATTCCAGACCCCCCACTTGATGGCTCTGTTCAGTCTCACTTCTGTTATCTACAAAGCTTTACTGTTGCAGGACAACTGTTAATTTTTTTATAGGGTCTCAATTTTGTGGAGGGGGTTCTAGGTTGTTCACAAATATGCTTGTGGAGGCATCTGTCAACTGCACAGCTCGGTCTCTTTTCAACTGGAAACATCAGCCTTTCAATGGAGGTCCACCCAAAGTCTAGAACGCCCTCCTTCCAACCACTAGCACACCTACATCCCAGCCTACTTTCAAAAGACCCTATAATATTTCCACTCAACTGATATTTCACAACTGATGCAGGCTTCTTTTAACAACACCTGACCTAGGCTGATTTAGGATAAAGTTTGCTCACTTGCAACAAGATACATTTCTAGGCACTATTAGTCTTCTGCATAAAAATTCTGAATAAATAAATGAATAAATGTGAACTTAATTTACTGGGATGGGATGAACAAGAATGCTTCTACTCCTTGTCTAAAATATCATTTTGCAGACTGTTTGTAAAGATATGATCTAAACTGATCACTACTGCAGTTCATTGAAGGTCATTGTTTTCACTACCCATGTTCGTTCACATTAAACTATCCTGCACCAATAATTCGTTGTTCACTTTTCCCAAGTTCCTTGTTTGCTCGATCATCCTTTGAGGTTTGTTCACAAAACGTTTTTTTGATCCTTATAAACCCTTAGACCGTAGGTCTTGCATTTTCACTTACCATGAGTAAAGTTAGATATAGAATTATCTGTATTTCAGTCATATGTATTTTATGCAGACATTGGGAGCCGATTTGGAAAGGCTTCTTCACCCTTTCTGTACAATTAATTTTGCTACATCAACGCTATATCCAAATTTGAAAATGACAGTTAGTCAGGTCTTATACTGACTACCTTTAAATTGTACACAAGTATTGTCTTAGTATATAATGTCCCAAACCTGGCCTCTCATCCTTCTGCTCTCTTTCCCTTGTTGTCTGCAATGTATAATAAATGCATACTAGCAATTTATGAACCATTTTTGTCATTGTATTCCCTCTCCGTTTCACCTCCAACATCACTAACCATGGGTCTTTACAAAGGTCATTTCTTCAAATAAATACAAACTAAACCAGTTAGTTGAGTAACTCAGTTAAAACTTCAAATCAGTTTCCTCAAGGTTTTCACATTTCTTTGTAATACTTGATTTTCCATCTGTTCAATTGCTGCTGTGCGCTGTTGGGGGAAGAGGCTACAGCTCCCACAGTACCACTTGGTCAGTAGAGGAAGAGGAAAGAGGCTTTTTCGCTTCTAACTAGCATTAATTTAGTGAGTCAATAATCCTACTCTGTGGGAAGCGCAAAGGATGTGTCACGATCAGGTGATAGCCATGACCTATCTGTGGCCTGTCATAGGTCATGCAGAACCACTTCTCTTGTTTTGATTGCTCGTGAAGAGAATGGCTAATGTGATCACCTTAGCAGGTAAGGGATATTTCTGCTTCTCCACAATTAAAAACGTTCTGGAATTTGACTTAGGGGTCATTACCAAAGAGTTTGCTCAATCTCATTGTCTTGATCAATGGGGTGCTTCAATTTACCCCATAGCAACCTGCACAGTGGCAGTTTCCTCTTGTGTAAACAAATATATTTTAACCATCAATGCTGGCATTCATGAACGTTTAATGATGTCCTCCATGACTCAGGACGTATTAATTCCCTCCCACTCCAAAAAAAGTAACCTACCTAAATTGCCCAGTCTCTCAATGAGTTCAGCTACCACGTTTAACAAGGATGTCTAACACTCCTTACTTCAATCTCAACAAGACAAACTCCTGGTTAAAATTCAGTCTATTTTTTTTTGCATATTTTTAAACATATTCATGAAAGATCTTTGCCCGGAAACAGCAACTCCTGTGTTGAAGTGTTGGTCAGTCCTAATATTTCTTGAGGTACTTCTATTACCTTGGCAGATCTATTGCACTTAATATGCATTTTCTATCCTCCTCTATGTCCCACCCCTGGAGCTCCTAACCTATATTATTTGATGCCATCCACTTTTAATTGTAACTATTTATTTGATCAGCTGCGTCTCCGTCTGTTCGGGATCATTATGGTCCATCTATTTTATACTTCCCTACAGAATCTATCCTTATGTTATGGTACTAACCAATGTTCTTGCCTTAGATTGCATCACAAAAGAGAGCCAAGACAAACTAAATGTTGACTTAATTTAAATGAGTAGAGATGCGCCTATTTATGATGAATTTATTATGGTCAGGAGGACTCTTGGACACTCACTGTAACAAAGTAAACTTTAGGAAAACTACAGCTTTATATAACCTAATTTTTTAAATCAAATCACAGAAGCATCTTCAATACTGTGATCAGAGTAGGCCCACTAGAATACATCTAACTACCTTTTTTTGGCTTTCTGCGCAGTGAGCTCATTTGGTTATCTGAGTACATCCGCAGTTATGCTCAATATTTTTTCTATCACGCCCGACAATAGGTGTGCGCATTTGGAAAACTGTCTTCTAAGTGATTCCAGTGGCACCACATACAATGACAAACCTGGACATGGGCACCTAAATATTTTCTTATTTAATATTGCAGGGATATTATCTATAATGAATAATGATGATTATGCGCCCGGTTTATTATTATCCTATTTCAAGATACTTGGGCCACAACCAACTTTAAGCTTCATGGCTATTCGACCCATGTAGTTCTTGCAACTTCCTCTTCTTCTGGTAGAGATTGTTCCTCTTGATTACGATCTCCCTGTTGTGATTTTATTCCTGTACCTTCTGTTGGTTTGAACTTCCAGGTACTAATAATACGAAAAATAGGGTATTACATTTCTGTTGATTCAATTTTAGAAAAATAATTTTGCATCCAGTCATCATGAGAATTTACATTCACTATTTAGTTTTGTTGGTAATATCATTACTCCCAAAGATGTTATTGCAACGTTTAGTTTAAAACCCTTTTTGATGGATCACTCCTGTAAAGAGCAGGTTCCCCCAGTAGAATTCTTATCCACAAGACAATGTACTCTTTAATTTAGTCTCTGAAAGAGAAATCTTGTAGATGCTGACAACATCTTTAAAACTGGTGCTACTAAAATTCAGACTTTTACATGAAGAAGTTGTTTTAGTACAATTGATTATATTTTAGTCTCTGGGGATCAGGCTGACTGTATTGTGTCGCACTTTGTCACGGTCAATGTTTTTAGCATCCATAATCCCTCGATTATAATTTAGTTTTGACATCGCTTTCTCTTACTTCAGGCACCATTGTTACCAGGGATGAAACTATTAACCCCTTCGCCGCGGCACGAATTTTGCCGCGGCGCTGGGGGGTTTGGGGGGTTTGCGGCGCCGCCATGCTCGTGACGGAACCACTCCGTCATGAGCCACGGGTGCACTGTGCTCATGACGGAGTGGTTCCGTCACGACTCCGCCCACTTGTATTGATCGCCCGCACAGGCGGGGCATCAGTGCCGCGTGGGCGGAGCGGCCGCCAACGGCCGCAGCATGACGGAACCACTCCGTCATGAGCACACGGCGCCCGTGGCTCATGACGGAGTGGTTCCGTCATGAGCAGGGAAGGAGTTAAAGGTGGTGGTTTAAGATGAGGCCTTGCTGATCTCTCTGGCATCCTCAGGAGTCTGCTGACATCATGGTTTGGTGACATTTAACTCTGTTAAGCTATTTTTGTCTCCTTTTAACATCTATGGCTCTTTCCAGATGATGTGTTTGACTATCAACAACTCTTTCCTAATTTCTCGACAAAAAACTTTTCAATCCTTACAAATGGTTTGATTCCTCCTGCTCTATTGCTTATCTCAATTTACACAGAGTATTAAAAAGGCTCCTCTAGATTATTAGATTATGAAGAGGTTGTCTTTTGAAGAGCTATTTATAAAAACACTCTCAAAACTAGGGAAAATGCTTAGGACACACTGTTAATGGCTAGTATTCCTAAAGACATTTTCACCTTTTGTAAAGTAGATAATAAGTAATTATTTAGAAATTACCATAACACTCTTTAAGATGCTCCTATTTTGCTAGATCTCTGGGTACCTTCTTTTTCTAACAATTATTGTGAACCCATTCATCCTGATAAGAACAAATTATATCTTGGTTCGCCACTTTGAATATCATTTTGTTTGTACTTTGGATGATAACCAATACACTAAATAATAGCCCTACAGGTATGGCCCTGGACGATGTACTTATGGACTTCTATGTTCAATGTTGACTTATGGGTTCCTTTACTTAACAATGTTTTAAATACTTTTAGCTGCTTCTATCTACCCTCATCTTGCTCTCTATTAATTATTGCATCTGTTTATAAGTGCAATAGGGTTATATGTTAGCACCTAATTTCATTTATTGAATCAAGAAGTCAAGGATAGAATTCTATATCATCTGAAAGCATCACTGCATATCTACGGATTGGATTAGGAATGGACTGGGGACTATTGAACAATAGCTATATTTTAATTTATTAATTAGTAAATATACAGTGGCGTCCCAGCGCATCCTGCATTTGGTATTTATGGACCTCAGTTGATTCTTTGACCATGTTAAAAGGGCTGAACTGTGGTCCATTAGGACTCCAATAGGTGCAGATATCGATCTTTCAACTTTAGGTTTAAATTTGTTTTCATTGACATTCTGCAGCAATGAAACAACATACAAATCTAGTAATTCCTCCCTGGGCCTCATTGTTACCTTCCCCTTTTGGGTGTACATATCAACATCCGGAAACTGTGCGCGGGCGCCATTTAATGTGGCCCCGCCCGCTCTGAGGTATTTCTTAAATTATCTGCTTGCTTTGGCGTAATACAAATTCTCAATTATACAGCAATGTCAATAAGAGAAAACAACAGGAAAAAAACATTCCCCTTCCACCCCTTCCCACGCACGAACTGGTGTGCTTGGGCCTATCTCGTTTTTAAACACTATATCGGGCAAGAGCGAGCATGTAGATCAGGATGCCTTTGATGGCTAATTTGAGGCTGTGAAGCGAAGGAGGCGCAGATATTTCGGGCATGTGATTTCATTCATTTCAGTGGCCAACAGAGATACTATTGGCTGCCAGATGTCCTTGAAACCCTCAGTGGAATTAGTGAGGGAAGCCTGTATGCGTTCCATCCCTAACATGTGCCACAACCTGTGTAACCACCCAGTATACGTTGGTCTTATCTATGTCCCCCAATGCAATAAGATGTTTTGGAATGCTGCCCCCAGGACCAGTCCCATCTGTTTCCCCCTCCTAGACCTTAGAGGGTAAGTCAATGGGTTGGGCAGTCCCAGCACTACATAGGCCAGAAGCCGCGGTATTTGTGTCTTGAATTGCCGGTCTATGTTATCTAGAATCGTAGTCCAGTGTCCTGTTAGTTCCCTGCACTGCCAAAGCAGATGAACAGGTGTGACCTCCACCCGCAGCCCCGCCAACAAGTTGGGCTATGGTCCGGGTTCCCTTTGTTAAGGAGTACCAGCTTCAAGTACCAATACGTGGCTATCTTGACTGCAGTTTCCCTGCTGGCGGTGTTTCGTACAGTGCGGTTGTCCCGGTAATAAATGTCTTTCCATTCTTTTTTCTGTAAGGTCCCAAGCCAGTTCCTTCGCCCAATGTTTCAGGCTGGCTGTGGGCATTGTAGGAGCCTGAGAGCGCAACGTAGCATACAGTTCAGAGATAATTTTCTTGTCTGCAGTCTTCGTCATCAGCCATCTCTCATATTTTGTCAATTTCCTATTCACTTTTGGCTGCACTTCCGTTTGGAGGAGCCAATGGCAGATCTGGAGGTAATGGAACCTCTCTGTTTCAGGGAGGCCATAGTCTAGTCTGAGGTCAGGAAATGAGATAATCCCCTCTGGGTCAAAGAAGTGCCCTGCCGCTTTGCATTCAGTGCCCCTCCATGTCACGAACGCCCTCACGTCTAGCCCAGGTGGAAAATCCTTATTGTCAGGTAAAGGGGTCATGGGAGAGGGGAAAGACAACAATCCTCGTTTAGTGGTGACCCCATCCCAAACCCTCAGTAGTGTGTACGTTATGGGTGAGCCCCGGAGATTTGAAGGCCTATCGGCATTCTTCAGAAAAGGGACTTTCCATAGGGAGAGTTTCGCTAGCGCCCTATCCTGAGACAGCCATCTGCTACCCGACCCAGAATCAACAGCTGGTGATGTTTCCAGTGCTGTAACTCCCTATTGATCTGAGTGGTTAAGTTAGAGTAATTCAGTATGAACGTTTGTGACACGGACGGGGCCAGTTCAATTCCCAGATATGGGATAGACTTCATTGCCTGTATCCCTGCATACTCGTCTCTACTCGTCTCTGATGTTATCCCTCCCTGGCCTAAGGGGAGAATCATCGACTTCCAGGCATTGACCCGGAATCCCAAGACCTGGCCAAAGGATTCTAGTTCCTGCAAGAATGCCGGGACCGATTGCTCGGCAGACGAAAGGGAAGCGAATATATCATCTGCATATAGGCTTATCGAATGTCTCTCTCCGCCAAAGGGAATGCCCAGGATATCGGGGTTATCCCTTATCTTCTGTGCCAGCGGCTCCATATATAGAGCAAAGAGGAGGGGTGACAACGGGCACCCCTGTCGTGTCCCCCTTTGGATCTCGAAGGGTTTAGATGATATCCCATTTACTCTGATTGTTGCATTGGGCGGGTAATAACAGCTCATCACCCAAGCCCTGAACCGGTCCCCCAGGTTGAAGTGTACCAGGGTCCTGTCTAAAAAGTCCCAGTCCACCCGGTCAAATGTCTTCTCGGCGGCCACTGACAATAGAAGAACGTCCATGGTGGTTCGGTGGGCGTTGTCAATGAGATGTAGAATGCACTTGGTGTTATCGCGACTCTGTCTATTGTGATCTTTCAACTTCAAAAAAAAATCTGCAACGTTTACACTAAGATTTGGTTGCCAGTATGCCATATGGTGAGGACTGGAAGTATATAGAGTATTTTAACGACCTGATGACGATGCCGGTCAGACCGTCTTCCGCAGTCCTGTCGTAGGCAGTCTGACCACCCCAGCCTCGTTGTAAGCGGTCGGTCTGACTGCCGGATTACAATGCATGCCTCATGTACTCCGACCGACCGCTGAAAGACCACCGCCGCCTCCGACAGACTGTCTCTGATCGCGAGATGGCGTACTGAGAAAAACAGCATCCATAGGGCAGTACAGGAATCGCCGTCCGGATTATGATGTGTGTTTCTGACGACCCGACTGTGGCTGTCCAACCGTCAGCCTCAAGTTGTTGGAAACAATGGATTTTGGGTCCATACTTGCCTAAATCAGCTTCTCCCCGACAGTCTCCGGCGTGGATCCCCTTCTCAAAGTCCCAACTAAACCACAGCAACTGAAACCCAAATACTAGGACCCTGTGGGTGCTAGAATGCAGGTAAGTTCGTAGGTTGCATGTATACCCATTGACTGGACTTCAGCACTGATCGTCACACTCCGGCAATGGGGTATATGATGTCAAGGTATATTCTCACATAAGTCATATAAGCGTGCATACATATCATATTACATTTCCTTTGATTTTGCGCACAGTTGCAGTGACCTATTCGGGGGTATGTGCACCGCCATAGATGACACCTCCGGGGTAGCAGCGGTTGCACTGTAATACAGCAGGTGGAACTTTCCTGGCCTCAGCAGTAAGAATAGAATCACTCCTGTGCCGGTCGGTTGGTCGTTAGGACTGGCATCGTAATCAGGTTCTTACTACAGTAAGGTAGGCTTTAGCACCAATCCTTTTCATCCTGTATTGAAACAACGCAATCAAAGAGAGGGTCCAGAGGAGGAGGTGCTATGCTGGGGCTATTTGTTTGTTTACAAATAGATGGAGGCAGGTTACTCGAAGAGATGCCTTGGTAAAGAGGCACCATATGGGGGCTCTACCATTAGTGCAGCAGGTGCAGTCTGAATGGGGCCAAGGCTCTAGGGCTTCATGCTAGAGGCAAGAAACAGGTGCACTTCCCCGAGGAGACCATGGGGAGATATAGACACGACAACGGTACTACAGGTGATGAATTCCCCCTCAACCTGATTTGACACATTCTAACCCCATTGCAAACCTTTCTAGCTATGCTTTGTCACAGAATGAAGAACAAGTAATTTGTGAAGGCCTCTCCTTTGTACCAATGACTTTACCCAACTCATTCAATATAAGGATGGAACTGCATCTATATTTTCGTAAGGTTCATCTGAGAAATTATTCAACAAAGTCCCTTCAAGACCCACATTTTACAATACAGGTTTGAGACCACCTTCCAACTTAACACCGCCGGCAGACCTCATGCCCCACAAGGTGCTTTATTTTGAACAGTTAGTGTTGAGGGACGTGATGAATCTCTTATCTAAGAAAGTACAACATCTCTAAGTTTGGGGCGTTGACTTTAGAGTCACAGAAAAACAACAAAGATGTAGTTATCAAGTCAGCCCATAAACGTGGTCCAATAGTGTTTCAGAACACCGCCGATTATAAAACAGAGATTCTGTCACAATTTGGGGGTGAGGCAAATTATAAAAAACTCAAGAGGGATCCCATAGAAAAGATAGATTTAATCAAAAAAGTTACAGATTATGGCTTGGATGAAGGCATTCTGAATGAATTAGAACATGATTTTCTGAATAAGAGGCAACCACAGATGCCTACGATCTATACACTACCTAAGAGCTACAAAGATATGGAGAAACCACCAGGCAGGCTCACAGTCTCTGGCTGTGGTTCTATCCTGGAATCCCTTTGTAAATATGTAGATCTTTTTCTATAACCCAGTGTAGACTCTACTACAGTTTATTTAAATGACACAATGGAAACCATTAAACTGATAGATAATCTTGTATTCAATCCAACAGAACCGTTATTAGTGACCATGGATATTACTTCCTTTTCTACAAACATTAGTCAGAGACCAGCCCTCAATGTGATAAGAGAGGTTTTAGAAAAAAGATCCCAACCCGCACAAGTCCCCATTGAGTTCATACTTGATCTCTTAGAGATTGTTATGAACAAAAATGTATTCTTGTTCCAAAGAAACTATTATCTCTAGACTAAAGGGGTTGCTATGGGGGCAGGATTTTTCCCAGATCTAGTGATTCTCTACATGGACAACTATGAAAAACTCCATGCATTTAATCAGAACAACCCATACAGCGGGAACACCGTGATGCGGAAACATTACATCAATTATGTTCTTATGATATGGACAGGAAATTAACACAACCTACGTAGATCCTGCAGTTGGCTAAATGGGAGATCTCAGGAAATAAAATTCTCACTTGAATGCACCAACATGATCATAGACTTCCTCGACATTATCATCACGGTCGGAGAGTGCCACCTTTATACTACAATGTATAGGAAGAGTAGTGAAAGAAACACACAGTTGCGCTATTTCAGGCACCATCCGAAGAACGTAAGAGATAATTTGCACTATGAGCAAGGTATCAGATGAATTTATTACCGGTCTGTCAGACTGTCAAGAATTCCTGTCATACAAGGGAAACACGCCCTTATGTAAACAGGAGAGCTGTTACATAACTCAAGGAAAACACGCCCTTATGTAAACAGGAGAGCTGTTACATAACTCAAGGGAAACACGCCCTTATGTAAACAGGAGAGCTGTTACATAACTCAAGGGAAACACGCCCTTATGTAAACAGGAGAGCTGTTACATAACTCAAGGAAACACGCCCTTATGTAAACAGGAGAGCTGTTACATAACTCAAGGAAAACACGCCCTATAAAGGGAGGAACCGGGAGGTACAACGCTGTCGGATATTGTGTTCACACCGACGTACCTGCTTCGTGAAGAGCAGTGTTCCGGAGTGGTGCTCCAGTAAGGCAAGAACGGAGGTAGGTCGAGTCGTTACTCCCTGGGCCGTGTCTTGCCCCATCGTCACCTGTGAAGGACCCGGAAGCTCTACCGGTCAACCATTGAGCTTCGCTTTTTGACTCGGCTGAGTCCAAGCGCAGTGGCGCTTTTGCTGGTTGGAGTCGTAACTCCCAGCCCGACCAGAGACACAGGGACTGCCAGCTGTAACGCACACCAGGAGGTGTTTGCCGCGTTACAGACTCGGAAGTCCACAGGATCGATCGAGCGGCTGCTCTCGGTTCAGTCTTCTTGCTTGTGATTGGGGTATCGGTGACGCATCACCAGGAGGTGACTCCGCGTCCCGGTGCAGTCTGAGGAAGAGGTTGAGCGGCTGCTCCCTTCAGGTAGAGACCCCGGCTGGGTGTTTCCCTGACTCCTCGATTCTCCCCAACACTCTTTGTGCCCCTCACAGCCTACCGATTGGCATTGTCGGCCATTTCATTTCTGCCCTCTGTTGGCATACGCCGGGACCGGCGTATATGCAGAGGACGGTTAGGACCATCCGTGCTGTGGGCTGGTAACGTACTTAGCCTGGAGGATTCCAGTGACTATAACTTGTTTATTCTTTGTATTATATTTGCCTTCATTAAAACAACTAACCCTTCACTAGTGGTTGCGTCCTCATTGTCGTGTCTGTTAAACGATCCTGAGACGTTCAGGGCGTTACACAGACAGAGGATATCGCAAGAACCTACTCAAAAAAGCACACAAGAGAGCATGGTCTTGCCCAAGAGAGGTTCTCTTGGAACCCAAACATTACACAGCCACTTCACACAAGAGGATGATCTGTGTGACTGATCAAGCAGTTAGGAAAAATCATAAACCGACACTGGTCCCTGGCAGCTAATGAAGTTGAAACCCCAGCTTTGCGCATGCATGCATTTAAGATTGGAAAAAGTGTAAAAGGTTGACTGCAATGGAGCACCAAACAGCTGTGATTCAGAGTAGTGATGTGAGGTCCAGCATCAGTTCCAATGAGGAGTTGCAATGAGAGGTTTGCATCAAGTGGTGTTGGTTTTGATGAGGAGCTGCAAGGGCTGCAATTCGAGTTGCGTCGCTTAGCATTGGTTCAGCTGAGGAGCTAGGAGGGCTATGTCGTGCTGCGTCAGTTCTGATGAGGAACACATCTGGACTGCAACCTTTATCTGGACTGGAGAGGCATCACTTGGAGAGTTAGGACTCGCAGCAGGCAGAGTCCAGGAGCAGGTTCAAGATGGTTGTTGGGCCCTTTTCTGTCCGTGAGACTCTGATCAGGAAGCTATCTGAGTAGCCCTTACAATCACTCTGGTGGTCCTGGATTTAAAGTGCAGGTCCATTTCTTCTTACCCTTGCTGCAGAAGAGTCCTTCTTCTGAATCTTTCACAGGTCCAGAAGGGATCTGAGAGAGTGGGTCTGAGGGTCTAATACAAATACGTAGTGCCCACTTAGAAGTGGGAGAAGCTTCTGGAGTTTTCACCCAATAGAGATGTCTGGAATTTCTTACCTCCTTTCCCTGGTCCCAATTTGTCTGGGGGCACAATAGGCTTGTGTGAAGTCCTATGTTTGTAAGCCGAGCCAGTGCCTTTGAAGTGTGAGTGAGGTAGTTGACAGGTCTGGCTCTCTATCAACTCACAGATGGCTCTATTGTGATGCTGTCCGGGAAGAATGCATACAAACCAACTGCAAACTACACCTAGCATGTGACCCAGGAACAGGTTGTAGGCACCAAATGAGTAGGACAAGACAATTTCAACTTTCTAAAAGTTTCATTTTCAGAATTGTGACTTAAAATCCAACTTTACCATTAAAGAGGATTTTAAACTACAATTCCTCAGAAACCAAACAGGACTTTCCTACCTGCTCCCAATCAAACGTTAGCATTTACTAAATGTACTAAGGTAACCCAATGCTATTTTATGTGAGAGATAGGCCTCACATTAGATAAAAACTAATTTCACAGCCAGGACATGTACAACTTGAAATTAAATGTACAACTTTTCAATTGCAGTGCACCTTGACCTATCAGCTGTTTAGGGCCTACCTTAGCGGTGAATAATGTATTAAAAAAGAAGTCTTTGGCTTGCAATGCGGTTGTTTTGTTCATTCGAATTGGACGTTTAAAAATACTACTAGGCTGCAGCAATGGAAGGCCTGAAACATGATTTAAAGGGCTACTTAAGTGGGTGACACAAGGAGAGTGTTGTACAGTTCATACTTTCCCAGTAAAACTGTGTGTTTGTTCAACAACAAACATAAAAAACTATGCAGGACTGATTCTACGTACACCATCGGGATATGTTAGCCTTTGTCCTGCTAGCTCACAGTGCACCATCTGTACCTCTAACCTGGCAAGGCAATAGGTGGAATATGCAACCTTAGAACATGACAACCCTGACTCCCCGCAGATATCGTGGAAACAGATCTAGAACCATTTTGTTTGTTAACTCATGCATACCCAAAGAGATATACAAGAAATACACAACATGGCGTTTCAAAATTTATTGAAGCATTATGATTCTAGTGAAAATGTGTGTGCTTCAATAATTAATATAAGGAAACAGAATAGTGAGATCAGCATTACGAGAATGCTGAAGATAATGCAATGATTGTGCTCTTACAGACAATATATGATCGCACCTAAGTACCGTTATATTTTGAACTCCTACCAAGCGCTACCTATCCTAGTGGGCCTAGGGTGGGCGAGTTTGCCAGAATCCCTGTAGGGTGATCTAAGTTCCCTGATAACTGTAGGTAAGTGTCTTCAGAGATCCCATCATGGTGGAGAGCAGGGACTCATCTCTCACAGGAGGTAAACAGGAATCAGCTGGGCTGGAATTCCAGCATGGGGCGACCTCAGCAGTGTCAGTGAAATGATACTGTGCCTTAACAAAGGAGTGATGCTATTGTTCATTCTTTCGTGATAGCACGGTCACCAATCAGACAATAACAAACAACATTTGCACATTGAACTTAGCCCTTGTACAGAATATTCAAGGTGCTTGATAATATGCCTACAAAGAAGTGTAAATGTAAGCAAAGCCAATTCAGAGAATATTCTCCTGCACAGGCACACAAGCAAATGTATGTCAAATGTGAGCATTTAAGAAAAGATAGCAACTTTGGAACGTAGGCATGTACAATGGTGATGTACCTACTCAGGCCTAAATGTGACCACATGACAAGAGCTGCAGGCCACTAGGAGCATTTAATTTGAAGAGTCCTAAGGCCAACAAAAACAAATTCAGAAAAATAGGAGGGGTGAAGGCAAAAGGTTTGGTGATTACCCCTCAGAGAGAGCCAGGCCCAACAAGATCTTATTCCATAACTAAAATATAGCAATTATATATATATGCCTCCCAGCACACACATGCAGGGTCCAGCCTGTTGCTAGCCATGTGCTAAAAGATCTCTGCCTCTCAACTGGCCTTACACTCAACCAAAGGCTTGATTAATTATTCAAATAATAATAATAAAATATACAAACTCAAGGTAATTCATGAATTTGAGAAAATTGTGCCTGTTCCAGATATGAAAATTGTGGCTCTGTTCTTTGACTAATCAGAAATCACAAGTTTTGTTATCAATTTTCATAAGCTTCTATTTACCCCACTGTGTGGCTTAAAAGTGGTCATTCTGTAATATTATCCTAAACTAACATCTATATGTTGTGGTGACATTTACAAACCATTCAGGCCTCTGAATTGTTTTTTTTTTAGATTTTTTTATTTGCTGTTCAAAAAGTAACAAAAACAAACTTCGCATGGCTTGTCGTGCACATTTCCCACCCGCCAATCCCTTATACAGATAACACTTTTGACTTCACAATATGATGGTATTATTTGGGCAGGTAATCAGTCTGATCCTCCATCCAGAGTGGATTGGTCCCTTTTTCTTAGGTAGTCCATATGTCCTTAGGCCGCAAGGTCGCTGGTAGTTCTTCAGCGTATGTTGCCAAATTCTCTTTACAATACAACAGGTCCTGTATCCATTGTTCCAGCAGCAGAGATGTATTTCCCTCCCAGTGCATCGACACTCTCCTTTTTGCAAGCAGCAGCGCGATTACTACAAATGTACCCACTGCACCTTTCAGATGAGGAGTCAGACCCAGCAGACAGATGTGAGGGGTGCACTGTATGGTGGCAGCAGTCATTGTCTGCAAGTGTTTTATTACCGCTGTCCAGAACTTGTTAATACGTGGGCTGTCCCATGCTAGGTGTATGAAGTCCACCCCTGTGTCCTGCATCTTTTGCATGAGTCATTGTCCCAGATTCCATATTTGTGCAACCGAGCGGGTGTGTGGTAAACCTGATGTAAGTATTTAAAATGGATGATACGCGGGTTGCTGATCGAAGTCAGAGCTTCCGTTAATCGGCAGCAGTGCTCTCTCTTTACTTAAGCAAGTTGAGGGTTGATCATTCCATTGGGCGAGGCTTTTGCTAATGTCTATAATGATTTCATCTCGGGCCGCACTATATAGCTTAGTGATTAGTTTATGCCGAGTAGGACTAGTTAAGATCAATTGTAGCGTTTGCCATGTCTGCGGTTCTTCTGGATAGGTGCGGTACAAAGCCTGGATGGCCATCCAAAGCCTGTGGTATGTAAACAAACAGTGGGGTTTTGTTTTGTATATATTGTGCATCTTTTATAGTTAATTAATTTGCCATTGGCTAAAAGGTCCTGCATTTTTGTTGAGGCCTACGCGCTTTAGAGTGGACATGGATCCCGTTTCTTGCGTGACAGATAAGGCTGCATGATGCGCTAGTGGGAGCATTGGGGCATATAGGAGAAGCTTAGCTGCTTGCGTCCTATTGTCTGCCAAGCGGCGATCGTGTATAGTGTTTATTTCAGCTCTGGGTGTCCCCCGTCTAGAGTGAGTCCGGATGCTTTGTAGTGGGATTGGGTGTGCATTACTGTCTTCTACCACTATATTCGGAATGCGCATATTACACTTGACCGCAGAGATAATATAGGTGCAGGGGTGGTACACTAAAACCTCCATTCTTATAGTCCAGAGTGAGTGTATCTCATGCTACTCGGGGTTGCCTACCACCCCACACCAGTCTCACCAGTTGGAAGCGGTCGTCATTAACAGGTTAGACAGAATTATGGGAATATTACAGAACAAATATAAAAAACACGGCAATACAATAATTTTAATCAGACCAATTCGATCAGCGAGCGAGAGCAGCTGTTTTATCCAGCTGGATACAAATTGTTCGAATTCCGTGCATACCTTGCCATAGTTTTCTTTCACTACCAACTCTGAGACCCTGTAAACCCATATCCCCAGGTATTTGACAGGGTCCGTGGGTCAAATGAGTGGGCATTCCAGGTCTTATGGGGTTGTACGCTCGGTTAGGGATTTTATGAGACATTTATCTCAATTAATTGTGAACCCAGAAAAGCGCCTGAACCTGGTATATTCGCGAAGTAATGGTGCCAGGTAGCACTGAGGTTCTCTGACAAACAGCAACATATCATCGGCATACAAACAAAATGCCTACAGGTCGCAGTGCGAAGCACAGTGCCGGCTCTTTATGGCGCTCCCTAATAATGCAGGCCAGTTGCTCGAGTATAAGGGAAAACAATAAGGGGGAGAGGGGACATCCCTGTCTTGTTCCCCTGCAGATCTGTGTGGGCTCCAGTGTCAGGCTGTTGAGTCGTAGTCTCGCCGTTGGGTCTGTATACAACAGCCGAACCTATCTGCAGTAGAACTCAGGTAGCCCCATTCTCTGCAATATACTGAACATATATCCCCACTCAATGGAATCTAATGCTTCGTCAGCATCTAGCATGACTGCCACTGCTTGAAGGTTGGGATTCAGGAGATGATACCTGGCAAATATCCGGTGTAGGTTGTGCGATGTGGACCTATCTTGCATAAACCCGGATTGGTCTTGGAGGATCATGTTTGTCAACAAGGGCTCGAGTCTGGTAGCCAACATCTTGGCCAATATTTTGATGTCAAAGTTTATGAGGGAAAGCGGTCGGTATGACTCGCAACGCGACAGCGGCTTGTCTTTTTTGAAAAGGGTAATTATTAGGGCTTCCCTGAGTGTGGGTGGCAGTCTACCTTTCTCAGAAGCTTCCTCATACATATCTACTAGGTGCGGTATGAGTTCATCAGCGTACTCTTTGCAAAACTCGCACGTGAGCACATCCGGCCCCGGGGCTTTTCTATTCGGGAGGGCGCGAATTGCTTTGTGTATATCAGCTGCCACAATTGGTTGACACAAGTACTCACACTGCCTGTTCGATAACCAGGCAGTCGCGATGCCGTCTAGGTATTCATTGACCTCCCTCGGATCAGTCTTGCCCCTTGAGGCGTACAGATCTGCATACATTTCTGGAATTGTGCAGCTATTTCCTGCGGTGTACAATGATCCACCCCTGCATCATCTGTGATTTTTAGTATGGAATGTTGGTCATTTCTGCCCTTGATTTTTAAGGCTAGGTTATAACTTGGTCTCCCGCCTTCACCATCTGCCCGGGCAACATTCCTTTTTGGACAAGTAGCGCACTCCCCCCGCAGCGAGCTCTTTGTGTTCCAGCAACAATTTTTAAATTCTCGCTAGAGAACCTGCTTGCGAGTTCACTTCCTGTTCCTGCGCAAGTTGTTTCAGTGCCAACTGCACCCTTGCTATCTGCCCTCTAATGCCTTTCAGGATGCCCGCTGCTGTGCTAATGCATGTCCCTTTGATGGTGGCCTTAAAGTCCTCCCACAGTGTGGCCGATTCGTTGACTGAACCTTTATTAATAGTAAAGTATTGCAAGATGGCTTCCCTGACTGTTTCTTTGTAGACTGGGTCCAGTAGGGCCTCTGACTTAATTGTCCTAGTGAACAGACGAGGGATACTACCCCGTATTTGTAGTGTAAGCTTGACTGGGTTGTGATCTGATAAGGTTCTGGGGAGTTGGCCCCCCTGCCTAGTAGCCAGTAATCTAATTGCGACCAGCTTCCGTGCACAGTAGATGTAGTGAAGACAGGGTTTTGCCTGCACACATTGCTATGTTAGCATAAGCGTTTTAGTAGTTAAATGCCATCTTGCCACTTTGCTGCTTTTGCACAAGACACTACAGGTAGTTATTACAAGTAAAACTGCTTGCTTTACTTCACATGAGAACTGACTGTTCTTCACATCCCTAGACGTGCACCGCGACCTTAGTCTGAACACTGTGTGCAGAAACCATCAAGGTCAAATAACAATGTATGCTGTTGAATTCAGGTTGATCGGCCCACGCTCTAGACACAACATGCACACAGCTGCAAATATCTGAAACTCAGGTGTCTTTAATATTGCATTTGAATGCATGATTCTGACACTCTTGGAGAAAACCTTTCCAGATACAGAGAGCAGTGCTGATCCTGTGATGTGATTCACCAAAGCTGATCTTTGAGCTATGGGGTTCCCCAGTCAAACCTAGGGACCTTCTATTATTATTATAAAACTAGCTTACAAGCCAGGGGAGGGTGGTACACAAGGTATTAAAGGACCTGTTTTTACTATCATTGTAATATGATTTCTCCCTTTGTTTCTTATGGTATTGTAACAATGCTGATGGTTTTATTTCTAATCATTTGTTTGCTTATGTTAGCCAAAGTACTGCACCTTAGAGCACATAGTTAAAAATAAACATTTTAAACTTTTCTGTGTCTCTGATTACTCACGTTGTGGACTGATATGAGAACAATAACGAAAAGGTGTTCTTGCTTCCCACCATTCCTGAGAGTATTCTAAGTCGCTTGTTCTGGGTTGTCTAATCATTGGTAGCTTCGAGATGATAAGGAGAATGAATGAGACACTGATGCTAGTCGGATAGGGGTTCTAGGTACTGAGGTGAGTTTTTTGGTACACCATAATTCACTGGGGTCCTGGTTTCCTGCGCATAGTTCTGTGCATGAGCAGAATCCCCGCAACATGGCGCACCTAACATTTTGGTCTTATGATTGAGATGCCTTAGTAGTGCTTATATTTGTCCACAACACCCTCACTCTTGTTTCCGGTTGACGGGAGTAACGGTTTAAACCTACCTATATAGTTGACTTATAGGTTCATTCAAACTTGACAATTAAAAAGGTTTCTTTTTGAATTACTGACCCTTTTTGTGCTACGGTTTAATATAGATTGTTTTTCTTCTCTGCGTCCTTATCGCTGAAGTTGCTATTGCAGCGCATAGTCGCGCACCTCTCCGGCGTCATTTGATGCAGTTCGGGGTGCCAGACGACAGGATGTCTATTATCTTTGTAGTGAGTGCCGATGCATCGTTCCCCTATGAGCTGTTATACTCTTGGGTTACTTTTCCGGAGGTGAATGCGGATGATAAGACGTTTCACGCATACACTCCTACGGCAGTTCCAGCTAATTACACACCATATAGGATGCAGGAAATTCCTATTTCCGCTTGACAGCATCGTATTTAGTTCAATGGTGCCCTCCCCACACCGTAACTCCAGTTCAGTTAGGTCCCTTGTCCATTCCTGGGGCCACTTGGCCAGTCTTGGCCGGGTTCACACCACATCCACGATATTTGCTAGCCCCGCTAGATGACTTGCGTCAACTCCATACCACCTTGATTGCGGTGCATAGGGCTTTAGTGCAATACGTTTCTCGCAATGTCCAGGTGGGGGCACCTGAAGTTGCGGCGCAACCAGTTGGACTGAGTGGGATCACTATTAGTCCCGTCACGGTTAATTTGGTAATGGGCAAGCGCCCCCAGAATAAGGACGATATGCCTTATTGGCTTGCTGAGAAATTTGACCAGCTGGAAGCAGTATTTCCAAATTCTACTCCTGTGGAAAAACACAGGATCCTTACCATTAGTTTGCAGAAAGACTTAGTCCCAGAGGTAACAGATTGTGAGAACTGGGGTAAAATGTTTGCAGCAGTTTACGCGAAGTGCTTCGGCACACCGTCTAGGACTGTACTGCCCTCTGTGATCAAGCGTGTTCAGGATGAGCACGGTCAGGAGGCGGCAGTCGAGTTGGGTATGAGACTTGTTTGCGTGTTTGACGTAGTTGCTGATCTCATCCTTGCTAATGTCAAGGGAGATGCGGTTAACTTTCAGGTGTCGAATGAGCTGCGCCTCATCGCCGACGTCGATAAAATCCGCCAGTTACCGAAAATGGGCTTATAAGACCATTGGCCGCAATAGATTGGGCATTAAGCCTTTTGCGAAAACAGCAGCGCAAACGCAAACTCAGACGGTTAAGTCTTCTAAAGACGACCGTCAGGCTTTTCCTAAACAAAATTGGAAAACTAAGAAACAGGGGAAGCTGCAACAGAAACAGGGGTCTTGTCCCGCGTCACCGATACCAGTGACTACTGACCGCACATATGAATCGCATTAGAATTAGGTCTCCTGATAGATTTCAGGTTCCTGAACAACGTTCTCCTCGTTCTTCACAGGAAACATCGGTCTCACAGTCCGGTGGAGGTGAACGTGGCAGAGGTTGGGGCGCCCCACAAGGACGTGTGCATCCCCACCCGGCTGCTGGTAAAGGCAAGCAGGACGACTTTGCACGTCAACGACCGCCGTTTCAGAAAAATAAAGTTGCTGCACTAACAGCGAAGTATGCCACAGATAGTGAGAAAACAGCTTCGGAACCTGACATGGGCACTAACACTGCTAGATAGCGCAGCGGAGGTTACAATAGTGCGGCATGCACTGCGTCCATATCTGAAGGCGACAGCAACTGACATTTATTACTGTAGAAACTGCGGATACTAGAGTGGCTACCCCTGACAGACTGTATGACATAGTCCTTTTATTTGAAGGTGACATACAACGTACCATAAAAGGGATTGTTTGGGAAAATCTGACCTCTACATATGACATTTTGCTAGCAGAGGGGGACTGGCCCCCAGCTTTCGTTTTGGCCGCTCCCAGAGGGGAGGAGGTAATCTGTGATGAAGGAGCAAGCTCAGAACTTTACAGAAGAGTGGGCACAAGTGCTTGCTCCGGCATTGTACTGTACACAGGTTGGGTGGGATAAATTATCACCAAGCCATGAGATTCTGTTACGGTCTATGCCACAGCCACAACCCCAATATCCCATGCGTCGAGAAGCTAGATCTCACGTCGCAGAAATCCTTGAACAATTGGAATATCAAGGTGTAATTGAAACATGTGTGTCACCCATGAATAATCCTCTTTTCACTGTAACCAAACCTGATGGGTCGTACCGCCTAGTTTTGGATTATCTGAATTTGAACTCTCATTGTCGGACGTGAGCGGTACTAAACACCCACAGTTCTGCCCTCGTTGATAGTCTTGTGAGAAAAAGGTTTAAGACCACACTTGACATCTCCAATGGTTTTTATAGCCATAACCTGTCCTCTATTAGTAGTCAATGGACAGCCTTTACTTCTGGTGGCAAACAAAAACAGTTTAAAAGATTAGCAATGGGCTACAAAAACAGTCCAGGAGTCTTTGCCACACGTGTAGTCTCTCTGTTGGAGAGCATTGACCCTGATGCGTACTCGTATGTCGATAATATTTATCTCACAGACAAACTATGGCCGCATGTGTGTCGCGTTGACCGCATCATTGTCATGTTTGCTGACTTCGGTTACAAATTTAACTTTGCGAAATCATACATTGCAGAGTATACAGTGTTGTTTTTGGGCTATGAACTCAACAATGAAGGTCGAGGTTTAGCACCTCACTTCCTGGAGAAATACGCATGTTTGCGCGCTCCCACAACTCTGAAAAAACTACAATTTTTGCTGTTTTTTTTTAAAATTTCGGGCGTACTTACATTCCCGATTATGCCCAGCGTATCAAGCCGCTATATGTCTTGGTAAAACCTACTTTTGCCAAATCGAGCTGGCTGCCGGAACATTCAGCTATACTGCAATCTTTGCAGGCTGATCTTCTTGCTTCTAAATACTTATTGACACGTGATAACCACACAAACCTGGTCATCAGAATTGTACCCGACGCAGTGGGCTTCACGTACTTGACATTTAATGAAGGGGACACGGTCTCAATTGCTTACAAGTCACACTTGTACACTTCGGCTAAAATGCACTTTTCCACTGTCGAAAAAGTTTTGACTGCAGATTGCGATCCTAAAAGAGAGAGCGCTGATGCGAGGGAAACGCATGTTGGTTGTCACACCTTATCCTGCCCTTGAGGCAGTGACGAAAGCCAGTGTACCGAATTCTAAAGCTTTGCATTCACGTTGGATACAGTGGGCCACTTCTTTGACGTCTGCGGATATCATTTTCATCTTTGATGCCTCACTGCAGACTCAGTAGTATTTGCAGTACGAATTTGTTCATCCAGTTCCTCTGTCCTTGCGCCCGCTTGAGGATTACCATTGTATCATTTACACTGACGGTTCGGCACAACCGGCGACGGATCTAAGCATGCTTATTCAGCGGCATGCGCAATAGTGGCTGGTACTTTTGTGAATGGAGAATTAAAGTCTGATGTCGTGCATACGCAGACATTGGGTGAGTGTACCGCCCAGTTGGCAGAGCTACGTGCTCTGGTGCTTGCACTGGAGTTTGCTGATCCTCGAGTGACTACTCTTATTGTGAGTGACTCATTCTACTGTGTTCAATCTTTCAACGACAATTTATTCTTTTGGTCTCAAAATGAATATCATAATTCCAAAGATAGCACAATCAAACTTAAATGCTGTGGGTTCGAGTCGCAGAACTTAAACAACGTCTGCCGCTCGTAAATGTAATTCATACTCTTGGTCACCAGCGCGTAGGGGTGCACGCTGTTGGCAACAGTTTAGCTGACGAAGCAGGAAAACCAGCAGTGACAACATATATAGTAGCAGCAGTTACAAGATCCAAAAGTAAGATTGATGATGACATCTTGGCAGCAATTGCTGCAACAAAGAAGTGTGATAATTACCCTTGAGGTTTCCCATTTAAATACTCTTATCATTTAAGTCCTGATAAAGTTCCCTATGTGAGAATTAACGACGTTGGTGACGGGTTGATTCCCAACGCGGACCACAGACTTACTTTGATAACAGTCGCTCACGAAGGTATGGCATCGGCCCATGCAGGCGTCTCAGCGACTGTTACTATCTTACGACAACGGTACTGGTGGCGCGGATTGCATAAACAGAATCGTGATTATGTCCTTACTTGTGACATTTGCTAGCAGATTAAACCTTCGACTGCTGCGCGCCCACCTCAAATACAGTTGTACATATCTAATAAACCATTTGGATGTGTTTATTTAGATCACTGCGGTCCTTTCTCCTCTACTACTGAGTATATGTACATCTTAGTTACAGTGGATTTGTGCACACGTTTTCTATGGGTCTGGCCACGACGGAATGCTGATGCTCGAACTGGCATCAGAGATTTGCATGTGTTTGTGGGAATTGTTGCATGTGGTACCCTCCATTCGGACCAAGGTCCAGCGTTCGCCTCGAAGGCGTACAAGGATGCCATGTGATCTTTGGGGGTCAAAGTCAAATTTTCGTCTCCATACTGGCCTGAGGGCAATAGTGTTGTGGAACGAATGAACCGTGACTTAAAGCAATCCTTGACAGCCAGGGTTTTAGGTACTGGCAGGAACTGGTTGGCCCATTTGTATAGCTTTCAACGTGCACTTAATAATCTCCCTAGAAGGTCTCTGGGTGGGCGGATCCCATACGAAATGCTCTTTGGCATAAAAATGTTTGTCCCGGACCTTGATGGTCTAGACATGGCGGCATCGGCCACACCCTTTGACGTAGCTGATAATTCTGCTGTTACAGAATCTACAAGAGACTCGAGACAGTCTTGCAAAGGAACACTTGCTCTCCACAACTGATGCTGCACTTCAGATTCCGGTAGTCGGCTGGCTACCTCGAGTTGGAGACCTGGTCCGTGAGAAGGTGGAGAACAAGGAGGAGTTCGGCCCCTCTTATCGTGCACCGGTTCCAGTGCTTGGCGTGCAGGGTAAGAACAGTCATTTTACTTCCACTTCCTGGTCGCAAGGATAACAGGTACATTTCCATTGACAATGTCAAACTACAATGAGTGGCCGATTTTTCTTAGTATGACTCCAGTGATCTCTTGTCCAGCAATGCTGAGAAATTCTGTTTTGGCCCCGGCAAATACGAACAGGCCTCACATTGCCATAGAGATGCATACAGTTACTAATCCTTTATTGACTCCACCGGCTGGTGGTCCTCATGAAGATACTGAGTATGCCTATCCCATAGATGTGTCTTGGTGTGGTGTGCAATCAAGTGCAGTTGACCAGTCCCGTTTTTCATTTGACACTAACTCTACAACATCGAGTGCCCCATTGAAGATTTTAGTTTTTGCTGTTTGGTTTAAAAAACATTTTTTTTAATTCCCCCTTAGACTTGCATTTGGCTGGTGCTCATATCTATTTTTTTGTTTATGTCCATTGGATTTGTGGTTGTCTTTTTTCGTCTAGTGAATGGACATTATCTGACTGAAAGATCTGCAATTAGATTAATTGATGGAACTTTGGCACCCCACTCCTCATCACACATCATGAAGAGGAACCAGACTTTTGTTAATATCACTGCCTGG
Source organism: Triturus cristatus (assembly GCF_964204655.1). Taxonomy (NCBI): domain Eukaryota; kingdom Metazoa; phylum Chordata; class Amphibia; order Caudata; family Salamandridae; genus Triturus; species Triturus cristatus. Next base: position 399,184,805 of record NC_140595.1, on the reverse strand, counting down.
CCTGTGTTAGATGGGATTGTATGGGATCCTGTAAAATTTCAAATTCATGGCCCTACAGAGGTGATAAATGTCCCCAATGTACTTTGTGTTTCTATTGGGGATGTTGTGAAACTGAACATACGCTCTGATGATTGGGATGTCCAAGCCGTCGAGGCTCTTTTTTCTGATTTGAAATATTATGCTGCTTTTGATGCTGAAGATTTGTATTTAGACTCAGCAAATTATGGAGAGTTGTTTTGCTACTGTAATGAATGTGCCATTTATGTGGATAAATAGGCTGATAATGACCATCGCCCATCACCATCTCAGTCTTATTTAGCATATTATAACATAATATAGTGATGTGTAGGCCTGCCTAGTAAGAATAAGCTACGAAGTAGGGCTTGATTATGTCTCTTTCAGATTCTGACTTTATCTTGCTTAACGGCAGTGCTTGCTATTGGTTTTGGCCCAATCTTATGTCATCTTGCATACTAATTTTGCTCTTTTGCATGAATAGAGGCTTATGCTTGAGTGACTCCATTTTTTGAGCTGTCGCCATTTTCTGAGCTTCACTAGGTGAGAAGGGCATGTTTTCCTTTTCACTTGTTTTTCGCACTTTACTGACCACAAAGAACTGGATCTTGTCAGAGGAATGTGCTTGCTCTGCTCTGAAGCCTTAACAGACGCCTGGCCAGCTGAAGCTGTGGCCTTGGTGCAGAGTGGTACGGACTCTGATGGGAAAAGGGGGCGAGGCTCACCAGGAGCTTCGTCTTACATCTCCACTTGTACTAAAGGAGGTGTCTGGGTTCTGTTCGGTGGAAATTCATCACAGGGCAGACGTGCAGCTGTGGCAGTGGGGCGTATAGTGTCTTTACTGTCTCTTGTTTTTGCCGAAGAACCGGACTCCCCTTTGGCGAAGTGGAAACAGGATGGACAGACAGTTGGTGAGGTGTTCCACTAATTTCTAGTTTTCCTACTGTTCTTGCTTACTATAACTTTATTTTCAGGTTCCATACATTTATATACATGTATATATTTCTACATATATGTTTGCCTTGATTGTGTTTCAATCATACTATTGATATGTTAGAGTCTGCTATGATAGGTACATTTGGCTTACCGTGTGGTGCTATTTACTAATAAATATATATCGCAGATATACCAATTCGTCTTTTCCTTGTAGCAGGAGGTGTGGACTCTTCTTGGCCAAGTACTCTGTTGTAGAAGGATGGGTGAATTCCCTTCTAGCAGGTAATTGTGTTATAGGAAGTTGTTCTACTCCTGGCAAGTGATGAGCAAAGTATATCTCGCTCTAGAGAAGTGTTGTGTGTGTTACCTTGGTCTAGAGGAGAATCATGTGATATTGTTTTCTTGCCTTGCCTTTGGGGGAGTGTTGAAAGTTTGCCCACCTTAGGAAGTGCTGTGTATGTGTTATATTTCATAAGTTTGGAACTGATATTCTCTCCCTGGGAAAGTGATGGCACATACCTTGGTCCAGGGGAGATCTGAGACCTTTCATTACATTTTGGCGTAGTCGGCAGGATGTGAACGTTGATTTAAAAGGGGAAGAAATATGTTTTCTAGAAATTAAAAGCGGACTCTCAGATACTAATTGATATATGAATTTATTTGAATGGGGGTAGCCCAAATGGTGTGCTGGCTCGTGAAGTGAGCTAATTGTGCTGAGTTAGAATTGGTGTGTGTGTGTTTAGGTGTGTTTTGTAAAAAGTGCTTATAAATAGCTTGCTACGTTAGGCAGAAAGGGCTGGATCCCTTTCAAGTGTTTATTAAGAAATGCATATATTAAGAAATGCATATAAAATGTGTTCAGCAGGAGAATAATGATATTTTAGACAGACAGCGGTGTTATTCTGAATGTGTTGTTGTTTGATATGCATCAACCATTTGAGCATTTGTAAAAGGAACGCAGTGAGCTGAAGAAACAGTTAGTTGATGCCCAGTTTGAAAATATATCTTTGAAGACAGAATTAAACGTGTACCAGGCTCTAAAACGTTTGTTTTGCCCAGCTATTCCAATAGCCAGGATAATTCAGATATGAAAAAAGCGACAGGGAACCCAGTCAGGCTACAAGCTGCACAGACGGTCCTATTTAATTCTTTTGAGCAGCCAGAAAGAAATGTACAGGGAGATAAACAGACCAGTGTTTTAGACTTAACGATCACCGGTTGTGGATATAAATCAGACATGACAGTGAACAATATATTTTGCTTCAAAAGAGAAATGCAACAATATGATTTTGAATGTGAACAGCAGCAGATTGTGTACAATAATTCTGATATGTGGTTAATTCAGAAATATGAAAATGTATTTTGGGAGTTAATTCAAGAGCAATGTGCCCTTTTTAGTTACAGGGAAGTGCATGGAAAGAAGAGGTCACTTTTAAATTCAGATGCTGGACAAATGCTGTGCTTTTGCGCACTAAAAGATACTGGACAGAACAGCGTGAGAGAAAATGTGATTTGCCTATGGGAGATTGCAATGTTATTAAATGGCCTAGATAGACAGAAGAGCAGTTTGCGCAGGTCTTGATAGAGGTAGGTTTGGTGACCCCAATCACTAATGCTTAAAATGATTTTGTGTAGCTGGTGCGCAAATGTGATCATTCTTGGCGCATGACAGTTGATTATTGCGAATTGGACAAACATATACCTTCTTTGACTCATGCTGTCCCAGATATTGTTACAGAAGTACCATGGGACTTGGTATGCGACTTTTGATATTGCTAATGCTTTTCTTTTTGATATCAATAGCCCCTGAGTGCCAAGAATAGTTTTTTTTTCTATGAGGTGGTAGACTAATAACAGTTAAGAATTTGCTTGAATTAGTTGGACAGAATGGTGGAGCATTTTCAGATTAAAGAATGTGAAGTCTTGCTGGAGGTCAGGAGAAGTTAAAGCTGTTTTTCCTCTCAGACATGTAAAGAGTTGTTCTGAGAGTGGGTGGCACGAAAAAATCTGGTGCAGGAGGAGAAATTAAATACACAATCTGTATTTTAGTGATGGTGAAGTGCTTGCGTCTTTGAGAAAGATGTTTGGGAGGCTTGCAGTGAGATCATCCAGCAACGCTGAGAAGAGTTCAGGCTTTCTGTGAAGACTGAGGAGGAATTCCTACGGGAGGGGTCATACCACCTCCTCACCTCAGTAGACAGAGACAGCTTCTTGGAGATAGATGTTTGGGAGGCTTGCAAAGGCGCAGGTTTCCTCCCCCCCCCATAAGGAGAGTCGCAGAGCAGATAGGAGCAGACGAAAGTTGGCAGGAGTGCATGGCACTTCGGCATTGGAGATAAGGTGGGAGCTAGAGGCAGCAGAGGAAGAAGGCTCTGCTTGTTATTTTTGGCAAAGGACCAGTTAGTGTCCGCAGAGATTTTGGGAAGGCGGGGCAGCACCTGTGAGGGGTGCAGTGAGTGAAGGAGACTGCCCCAGCCCTTCTTGCTGTGTAAAAAAACAAAGAGATTTTACCAAGAATTCAGAGGCTAAAGCGTTCGTAGAATTTTTAGATAATTTCCCAGAGCTAGAGGAGAGCTATTTAGACAGAAATGAAAATATTGTACTTTCAGAAATGCAAGACAGAAAAAGTGTGCTTTTGAAAAATATTTTTTGCAAGAAGAGTGATGCTTGTTTCTTTTTCAGATTCTCCCAGTCCCGCCGTGTGAGTGGGACTCCCTTCCCCGTGTGAGTGGGACTCCCTTCCCCCGTGTGAGTGGGTTCCCGTCCCCTTCCCCCCATTCCCCCTCACCCCCAACCCTGGAGTGATCGCCAGACCAGACGATGGCGGCTGATGTCATGTGGCTGATGGAGGCTGATGTCCTGTGGCTGACCGGACCGGATGGGGTCCTCCTGTGGCTGACCGGACTGGAAGGGGTCCTCCTTTGTCAAGGAGATACAGATGAAGATAGATGCCGGAGAGCTGTGTCCTACACAGATGGACTGCTTCTTTCCAAGCGAAGAGGGATCAGCAGAGTGTGCTGCGACTGGAACGGTTTGCTTCACGTGAGGACGACTTTACATGCATGAAGTCTGTGTGTCTTTCACACAGGGGAACTGCTTGTGTACAAGTGAAGAAAAAAAAGAGGGAACTACAGGATGTGCTTTGCCAGAACTGTGAACTGTTTTATCAACTTGAAGTTCAGATGCGATGGGAGAAGGCTGTGTGTTTTTTCACACAGGACTGTTTTTGTTTTTAGGGATGGAGACCAATAGAGACGCTTTGCTGCAATTAGAGTAGATATTTTCTGAGTTAAAGACTGAAGACAAACACCTGTTGTACAATATATGAGTTTGGCAGTGGAGTTTTCAGTTTAACCATTAGAGGCATTAGGAGCATTTAAAAGCTTGATTCATTTATTTTGTGTATCCATTCAATATATATCCAGATATTTGTTTGCTATTTCTAGATGCACCTGAGTTATTGCTTTTACATGTATTTAGGTAATGCAGTCTTTGCTTGCTCTATAGTGATTATCATATCTTTTGCTATGTTTTTCAGTTATGTGGTGTCGTTTTTTAAACATAGTCAGTCATGATTTGCTTTCAATTATATGTTTTTGTGTAGCCGCTTCAGCACAAGAGTTTCTGTTTCAACATGTGCTTTTTAGTAATTGTGTCTTTCAATTTAGAAATGTGGTTTTAAATGGTTTTGCTTTCAATTGAGACATGCAGTGCTTCAATGATATTTTTATTTTTATGTGCAGTTTCTTTTTGCATTGTAATAATTCAATTTTGCAGTCAAGAGATGCAGTGCTTCATTCATAGTCGTGCCTTTAGTTAAGAGATTTTGTTTTTAACATATGTGAATGGTGATTATCGAGGGTCATGGGGTGCAATGTAGTGAATGAGCCACTTTTGTGGTCTGACACCCTATGATGACCCTCGACCACCACCATTTTAACTGATTTTAGTGAGTTATGTTAGCCTAGCCTTAATGTAGGATGGTCTTGCATATGCCTGTTTCTCTTCTGTTCTATAATCTTGCTGTCTTTCAGTAGAATAGTCTTGCCAAGAATAAATGGTGGTGGGACTGGTTTTTTGGGTGGCTACCAGATTTTCGTATGCTACGTTCTATCTTGGGTGGTGCACTCTTAGTTATTTGTTTTTTAGTTTTTAGTTGCATTCAATGTGTGTAGTCTATATGTTATGTTTCTTATTATTCCAGAGATGGTTTGCATATTGTTTAAAGTTTTTGTATGTTTGATGGTGTTGGACGATGGTCATGGGTGGAATGTAATGAATGTGCCATTTATCTGGATAATGGACAGAGGAATGTGCTCGCTCTGCTCTGAAGCCTTAACAGACGCCTGGCCAGCTGAAGCTGTGGCCTTGGTGCGGAGTGGTACGGACTCTGATGGGAAAAGGGGGCGAGGCTCACCAGGAGCTTCGTCTTACGTCTCCACTTGTACTAAAGAAGGTGTCTGGGTTCTGTTCGGTGGAAGTTCATCACAGGGCAGACGTGCAGCTGTGGCAGTGGGGAGTATAGGGTCACTACTGTCTCCTGTTTCAGCCGAAGAACCGGACTCCCCTTTGGCGAAGTGGAAACGGGATGGACAGACAGTTGGTGAGGTGTTCCACTAATTTCTAGTTTTCCTACTGTTCTTGCTTACTATAACTTTATTTTCAGGTTCCATACATTTATATACATGTATATATTTCTACATATATGTTTGCCTTGATTGTGTTTCAATCATGCTATTGATATGTTAGAGTCTGCTATGATAGGTACATTTGGCTTACCGTGTGGTGCTATTTACTAATAAATACATCCCAGATATACCAATTCGTCTTTTCCTTGTAGCAGGAGGTGTGGACTCTTCTTGGCCAAGTACTCTGTTGTAGAAGGATGGGTGAATTCCCTTCTATCAGGTAATTGTGTTATAGTAAGTTGTTCTACTCCTGGCAAGTGATGTGCAAAGTATATCTCGCTCTAGAGAAGTGTTGTGTGTGTTACCTTGGTCTAGAGGAGACTCATGTGATATGGTTTTCTTGCCTTGCCTTTGGGGGGAGAGTTGAAAGTTTGCCCACCTTAGGAAGTGCTGTGTATATGTTATATTCCATAAGTTTGGAACTGATATTCTCTCCCTGGGAAAGTGACGGTACATACCTTGGTCCAGGGGAGATCTGAGACCTTTCATTACAGCTACCAACACTATGGCAATCATTTCCTGCATAAAGCAAATACATTTAGAAATGTTGTTAATTATACACAATGGGAACATTGTCCAGCTCCCATTGAAGGCAGCTCCAAAACTCTAGTGAAAAAATGTACATATTTTACTGATTTTAGTGTATCTAAACCTAATGCCTTTTATTTTAAAATGGCTGCTGAGTCAGCTTCCAAAGTTAGACTGACCCACACTAAATTATTGTATTCGAAGTCCTTTATGGATGACTTAGCTATAGGGGGCTATGAGCTGTGGAAAGATACCATTGATCCTAAATCTGTTTGGGGATAAGGCATGCCCAATGCAGTGCTTCAGAACCTTGCACCTGCCAGGTTTTAGAACCCCAACCACCTGTTTTTTTTAAAAACTATTTCAGACCACCTGCTTTGGATTGGCTACTTCTAAAAAGATGAATGCCCCTTCTATTCCTGATCTGGACGCTTATCCTACCTGGGATAATCATACGGATATGTCACTTGATGAACTGCAGTCATTCATTACTAATACATCCTTCAATATTTCCAACTTAGATCCCGAGAGATGGATGATATGGCAGAAAAGTTCAGATTCCTGTCATCATCGTTTTCTGGGTCTGCTCCCCGGTTATACACAGGTTAGAATAGACCCGCAATTTGAATCTTCCCATTCTGTTACTACCTATTCTGTAGGAAAATTATGTCAAAACTGGTTTCAACATTCCCCCTTGGCATCTGTTAAACTTCATTTGTCCAAATTAACTGACACTGGACATTTGAATGATTTTGTTAAGGGCCCTGTGGGTGGCAGGTCCAAAAGATGGGTATATGCTATTTACAACGAAGTTTGGAAATTATCTCAAATGGAGGCTGCTTCTAGATTAAGAGCTATTGATCAAGCACAATTGGAAAAAGTGCTTGCTGTCATTGATAATAGCATTAACACCCTTTCTTCCAGAATTTACACATTAGATAATATTGTTTCATCTGTTGTGGATATTGTACAAGATGACATGTCTGTCTTATACCATGGTCAAAATCAATTGCGTTCCATAATGCAGTTTGCATGGACTTTACAAACATTTTAGGCTGGGAAAGTTCCCTGGGATTACATGAACACATCATCTTTATTTCTACTGTTTAAACTGACAAATAAACAACAGTTCATGTCCATGAAGGATGCGACACATTCACCATTGCATATTTAAAAGTTAGAATCTTTACCTTTCTCTGTGGCAGAATCGAACTCAGCTGTGTGGCTAATCCATGGGTTAATCACAATACCTTTTCCACTGTTTAAGTTCACTTCATGTATGAAACACTATGCCTTAGGCAGATATGAACCACTAGGTACCGCTTTCCTACACGAAGTTTGGTCGCTCCCATTTACATACAGGTGCATGAGAGAGGGTGAAGAGGTATATTTAAAACCTGATCACTCAGTAGTTTGTAGGAACATCCAATTGCATGGCGCTTGCAATGTTCACGCCCTGAATTTAGCTTGCATTTTGAAGGGAAATCCTGTGCCAGCAATTACGCCAACTTTCACGTTATTAGCTAACGGTAGCTATTTGCTTTTAAATAATGAGGCGTGTTGCGGGATGCTAGCTGGGATTCCGTACATTGTTACTGTCTCCCAACGAGTAGTCTGTTGTAAGAATGTGTTTTTCCCACCCTCGCATGGGAGACTCGAAGTATCCATCTGGCCTTCCATCCCAACCTTGAAAGCAGAGTTCAACAAGATGAGCAGAATATGGGCTCTTTTGTCTCAAAAAGAAGTCGTTCTGACTTCCTCCCGTGAAACATTTGTCCTTCACGTAGCAAACACCCACACCGAGGTGCATGCTCTTTTAAATACTGATCTCCCACTTCATTTCGGTGCTCTGATTCACACTATATTCAATGCCTCATCAACAGCTGGCTTGGCGCATTTTTTCAAAGTTGTGGGCTCCGGCCTTGTGACCTCGTTCCAAACAATATTTGGTGTGATACCGGCATTTTTTCATTCTATTTTTTCCAGCGTCTTAGGCGGGCTTCCGTTAATTCTCGCCTTGACTGCTGGTGTGCTGCTGTTGATTTGTTTGCTCCGCAATTGTTGCACGATCTGTGTCACATGACAGTCTGCCCCGGCTGCTTCAACTGCCCAACCAGATGCTTGAATACTATGGAACACTACCTCTGGCCACTTTGAGCGTAGCCTATGGATTATCCTTCCGGTTCTCATACTTTACTTGCGTGCAACCTGTTTTCCATTGCCTAGATTGTTCATTTGAATGGGCTCTGGATTTGTGCCTGTCGAACACGACGTTTCCTGCCCCGGATTATGATCGACTGATGAGTTCCTTAGTGGTTCATGAGTTGGACTGTTCTGGTATCGGGATTATGGCCTGTGCAGCTGCGCACAGAATCCTAGGAAATTGGGATATATATGCAGCAGCCCATGACTTCCTGGCGCGAAGTTATCTTGAAGAACACGGAAGTTGTCCTCTGATGGTGCTAGAGGCTCCGGTAATCGAAGAACAAGTATGTTCGTTTACTTTATTAGATTGGATGGCTGAATCATTTACTGAACATTACAATGACTTCCTCTTGGAGGTTGTTGCAAAATACTGTGCTTATACGTGGTTGGATTAAATTGGCTGTTGTCCATCTTCCTCACATACAAACTGGAATTGTTTTATTTTTTTATTTTTGCTCTAGAAAGAGCTTCATACCGTCCCTGAATGGTTTTTATTTTTTACTTTTTTCCAACAAACTTTTCGAACTTTCACTACCAATTATACGGATTGGCAATATATGAAATTGGTTCTGTCTCACTCGAACTTGAACTCTGCATTCCTACATTGCTTCCCTATTTTGTTTGAGGTCCGATCAAGGGAGGGTGTAGTGAAGACATGGTTTTGCCTGCACACATTGCTATGTTAGCATAAGAGTTTTAGTAGTTAATCACCATCTTGCCACTTTGCTGCTTTTGCACACAACACTACAGATAGTTATTACAAGTAAAACTGCTTGCATGCTTTTCTTCACATGAGAACGGTCTGTTATTCACATCCCTAGACATGCACCGCGACCTTAGTCTGAACACTGTGCAGAAACCGTCAAGGTCAAATAACAATGTATGCTGTTGAATTCAGGTTGATCGGCCCACGCTCTAGACACAACAAGCACACAGCTGCAAATATCTGAAACTCGGGTACCTTTAATATTGCATTTGCATGCATGATTCTGACACACTTGGAGCAAACCTTTCCAGATACAGAGAGCAGTGCTGATCCTGTGATGCGATTCAACTAAACTGATCTTTGAGGAATGGGGTTCTCCATTCAAACCAAGAGACCTTCTATTATTATTATAAAACTAGCTTACTAGCCAGGGGAGGGTGGTACACAAGGTATTATAGGACCTGTTTCCACTATCATTGTAATATGATTTCTCCCTTTGTTTTTTTATGGTATTGTAACAATGCTGATGGTTTTCTTTCTCATCATTTGTTTGCTTATGTTAGCCAAAGTACTGCACCTTAGAGCACGTAGTTAAAAATAAACATTTTAAACGTTTCCGTGTCTCTCATTACTCACGTTGTAGACTGATATGAGAACAATAACGTAAAGGTGTTCTTGCTTCCCACCATTCCTGAGAGTATTCTAAGTCACTTGTTCTGGGTTGTCTAATCATTGGCAGCTTCGATATGATACGGAGAACGAATGAGACACTTATGCTAGTCAGATAGGGGCTCTAGGTACTGAGGTGAGTTTTTTGGTACACCACAATTCACTGAGGTCCTGGTTTCCTGTGCATAGTTCTGTGCATGAGCAGAATCCCCACAACATAGATATGTGTGGGCCTTCCAGTCTGTCCGTATTGCACACCCTCCATGCATCAAGAAGGTCAAATTCGAGCATCCCACCCTTTATAACACATGCCGCCTTGGGGAAGTGTCCTTTCTTTTGACTGGATTTATCCTTTTCAGGGTCCTGATATGTGTTGAGGTCACCGCCCCATATATTTTCAGATTCCGGCCATTCTCTCAGCACTTTGAGTATGTCTGCAAAGAATCCAGGCTCGTCCATGTTTGGTCCGTATACATTAAATAGGGTGACGAGTGTCCCATGCAGTTTCCCAAGGACCATGGCGTACATCATGCTGGTGACAAGTCTGAGTAGTACCCATGCAGCACAAGATTGATGTTGTCGCCGCGTTCGCACAGTCTCCACACAGCCAGCTAATCTGAGTCCCCTGCATCCTGTGACCGCTTGCGATTCTTTTGAGGAATTCCTGCACAGCTTTTAGCGGAGTTGTATCTTTCCCTACTGCCTTCATAGTCGATCCGTAGCTTGGCCAGATATAACATGGTACAAGTGATGTTTGCCTTTTGCAGCTGTTTCTTCACCGCGATGTACTCCCTCCTAGCCGCCTGTGCCATTCGCCGTAAAATCAGGGTAGAAAGCTACACGAAAGCTCTGATTTTTCACCGGCCGTGCGGAGGATTGCACCATGGTCGCAATATTTTGACAATTTAGCAATGACCGGACACGGCGGTTCGCCCGGAGGCGGTCTCATAACCAATGCACTGTGGGTGCGCTCCACCACCAGAAGAGAGAAGAGGTTCTCTCGGCCCAAGAGTTCCGTGAGCTTCTATTCCACATATATCGCCATCCTGCCGGTGTTTTTAGTTTCTGTGATGCCCATTATTCGAACATTGCTGCGCTGTGAGCACGCTTCCAAGTCTTCGTTTTTGGCTTTGGATAATGATGAGGAGTTATTCCATCTGTAAGCACTTACTAGTCATGGCTTGGATGTCGTCCTCCACCATGGAGATCCGCTGCTCAGCCTCGGAGATTCTGGAGGCTTGTTTATCCAGTTCAGCCGACATCTAGTCCATGTGCTGATTTAGGGTTTCTATTTTACTGTCGATAGAGAGGAGGCTCTGCTGCATGACCTGCAGTGTCGCGGCAAGCTGCGAAGAGCCTTTCAAATCAGGCTCAGATCCCGCTGATCCTCCTGCGCAGATCTCGAAATTTTTTTGGATTCAAAGGTGAGGCGTGGTTGACCCTTCTCGAGTTTGCCCATTGTGGATAACTGAGCTGCGCCGGTGTAATTAGCAGCTTTGGCTGAGGAGCAATTGAGGCCAGTCTATGGCAGCGAGGGGGCCGGGGGCAGCAACAAGGGAAAGGCTGACTTGGGCATATACACGGTCCTCAGCTGCACTGATGGCCTCTAGAGTTGATCCGGCCACTGGGGCCTGCACTTTTTGAGACGCAGCCGCTGCCCACCTCGGCCACACTGATAGCAGTTGTCCGCGTGGGCATAAGCCATACACAAGTGTCCTGTCGGGAAGGGGGGATGATGTGCCTGACCGGAGAGTTTATAAGGCACCTGTGGATCGCATAGATGAGCCCCCACCCCAGAGCCCAGCCGGCAATCTTCTGTGGATCCACTGCCACTCCTCCCACACCGGGTCAGGCCATAACCTCACAGCGGCAGTACAGTGCCCGCGAGCAACCAGCTACCTCCGTAGCACGCAGTTGCCGACCAGGCTCTCACCTGCGCCTCCGGACACCCCTCAGTACCTGGCCTGAGCAGTCCTGATCCTTCATATGCGTGGGGTAGTGGCAGATGGGAAGGCGGCCGGCACCTGTCTCTCCTCGCTTCGGTGTCGGGCAGTGCGCAACCCGGCCTCCAGGCAATTATAGTCAGCGTGGCCCAGCAGCCTGCACCACAGTCCACGCAGGCAGCAGAGCTCACCACAAGACGGAAGTCCGCAGCGTCTCCACCGCCAGGCACACACAAAGGGCAAATCCCCTCAGGCCGTGTTCTTCGGTTGGCTCGCAGTCACGCCGCCGCCCCAGCAACTCCACGGTGATGACCCAGACAGAGGCCCAGTCCAGCAAGGCCCACTCCGCAACTGCTATGGGCACGATCGCCTACAGCAGACAACAATGTGCCGTTTTTCACGATCGCAGGGTTAGTACACTGCAGGAAGCTCTTTTTGTATATGAAGGTGCTGGATGAACAAATTTTAGGCGGATATTAATTGCCAGGCCGGCAGAGCTTTACTACTGTGCGGCCATCTTGTTTCAGGCTCACTAGCGCCCCCCAGGATTCTGAATTGTTCTTCAGGACTGTCACTAGAACCCCTAAAAAGAATACTGGCCATTTTTACATGGTCACTGTGAGGGGGTGCCACACCTGGCGTGCCCGATGTCGGGCTCTTCCCACACTTTTTACCACAATGACCTACCGGTCAGGACGGCCGCAACGAGGTGCCAAAGCGGGAAGACGCTGTCATTGTACGTAACTCCTCCCCGTGTCCTCTTCCCGTACAGCGTTGTGACGCCCACACAGCCGGAGTGAACGGAGGCGGAGCCGATCCTGGAAGTGGTTCCTCGAGGGAGGTGAAAAAGGCCAGCGAAACCAACGAGAAGCGCGAAGAAGCCGGAAGGGAGGAAGAGTGCAGAGGGAACGGAGACGAGGAAGGAGAAGTCGCAGGAGAACAGGAAGATGACGAGACGTGGTGCGAGGACTGGTAGTCCCCACCAGAGGTGGCTGAAGAGCGGCTGCAACTCAGGAGAGTTGCGGCAGAGCCGGTGAGTGGCCCGAATCAGGGTGAAAAGGGAGTGGGGAAGCGGGTGGTTTAAGGGTGTACAGGAGGGTGGTGGAAGGTTTGCATGAGAAGAAAAGAGGGGGTTTCTTTAAACGACGTAGCGTTTTTTTCTTTTTGTGTCTTTCTCTTTGTCCTCGCACTTGACCGGGGAGCGAGATTGCACTGTACCCCAGGAGGGTTGTATTTAGTTTTGTCCTATCTACCGCAGTATATGTGAGAGTGAGTAGTATCTCCGCTCCTAATAATTAGTGGCACCTGTATTTCACCTCCTCTTCTGTTTGCCTGTTACCCCGGTGCACGGTATGCGCCCAAGGTTCCTCCTTCACTGCCTTCCCTCACACAGAAACCAACCCCTCTTAACGTTCCCTTCCAACCCTGATACCCCTGAAAACACCAACCGGGTGTGGTGACGGTGACGGTATTATCTGGAAAGCGGGAAACCTAGAAATGACTGACGGCTCCCTTTTTGTTTCTTTCCTCTTATGAGCCTCCCGGGGAAGGACCATCCAGCATAAAGGCGGCCCACCTGAAAATGGAGGAGACCAAAGAAGAATATCCCGAACAACAGCCGCGGTACCCCAAAGTTGATACCTGGAGAGACATCTTGCCTTCTTTGTATCGAATAAAACAGTCCAACTGGCCCACTATATACAGCCTCCTCGTCTGTTTGTCCGGCCCGCCCTCCCACAGTCACCTATTAATTGCCCTGTAAATATATTTATATGTACAAACATCTAATTTGGCTTCACAAAGTTAATGAAGGGTGCAGATACGGCAAAAAATGCAACCGTCTTAATAGTCTCCAACCAAGTACCAAAAATGTGGTCAGCCTCCACCATGGAATAAAAAGTAGCCAATGTGCTTTCACCTTCTAGGAGCTTTCAAAAAGTGTTTTGAATTCCAGAATGTTCAATATCTTTTTTCTGCCATCTCCTCCTTCCTATTTGTGCCTTTGATTACCAGATTTGTCGTCACGGTTTTCAGATAAGACTATAGAATGTTATCAAATCTTTTGGTTGTTTTTCTTTGTTGGATCTGAAGTCCATATATATAATCCTGCACATTTATACAATTTTTGATAATCATACCTGGAATAATATGGATAGGAGTGATTGGAATATAACATCTGATGGGGCCCGTATTCCAAAGTCACTTATACAACATTTTTTGACTTGCTTAGCACCTGGGGTCTTTCTCCAACTATTTGTTTTTATTAACAGATTCTATCTGGCGATGTAGTTTCAGATTCTATTATTACATCTCAGTTTGAGGGGCCCTTTATAATGCATCCCCTGCAAGACCTCTTAAATTTGGAGTTTCTCAAGGATCTGTTTTGAGCCCTAACTTATGTAATATTTACATGTCACCTTTGGCCTCCATCACAGAATCCCATGGCACCCAATGGGCGACACCCAACTAATCTTCTTGGGTGACAACACAACAACTGTGAAGCTGGCTTTTAAGAGGTGTCTGGTGGAGGTTGTGGATTGGATGAATATGAACTCTCAAAAATGTAACTCCTCAAAAACAGAGATTCTTCTCTTTGGTCACTGTGTGGCTGTCAGGCCCTACAAGTGGCGGGCGATGAAATTAGGCCCAGCTTCAATCGCCTCTGCAATAGTAAAAATCAAAAAACATTGTGGTTAAAATTTGATGATAATGTCTCATTATGGCACCATCTTCTCTCTGTGGCTGGGATATGTTTTCCTTGAACTGCACACTTAAGAAAACGAGTAAAATTGTTATTCATTCCTCTTTCACATTAGGACTTGACTACGCAAACGCGCTGTTCCTGAGTTTACCAGACTATCTATTGGATTGTCTGCAAGTAGTTAAAAATGCCTCATCAAGACTAATTTTGTGGGTACCCAGATGCCATCTAGTAGCTGGCCATCTCAAAAATTTGCTTGTGATCAAGAAGTGCCATAGCTTTAAGGTCTTAGTCATTGAGTTTAGTGCTTTTCATTTGACTGCTCCCAAATATCTCTGTCATAGGCTTTCCCCTTACCAGCCATCCTGGTCTCTTAGATGAGGAGAGGCTTTATTCATGAAACCTCAGAGGTTCCACCCTAAAGCCAGGGATAAACGTTCTTTCAGCTATGTAGCCACTAAGGCATGGAATGAGCCTTTTCAATGAGGAACTTCAATTCTGAAAAAAGCTGAAGACTTGATTGTTCAACCACTGAGGCATCTTGGGGTCGAATCGCTATCTGCTTCCAGCACCAGGAGGTCTGATCTGGCAGCTGAGTGCTTTATAAATTTGATTGATTGACTGAATGAAAGGCACTTTTCTCTGGTTATTTTTCTGGCTTTGACACAGTTTGCTTCTTGGGGACTAGCCCAATACATTTATTTATGGGGGTTGTTATGGTGATCTAGGTTTTTCTGCCTTATCTCAATGACTGGGTGTTGATCAACCTATAAATGGACCACAGAAAAATGATTTTTAGTAAACAGCTGATGTCTGTATAATGCCATTAACAAGGACAATGTGTGTTCAAATGATTTTTATTCTGATGAATTTGGTAGTTATGCAATATAATTGAGCCCAAAAAAGATAGATTGTGTGCATTCAGCTGACAGCTTTTCCTATTTTGGACAATGGACTGTATTTGCATGCATATTTAGAATGCGTGGGACTGTGTAAATGGACATAATTATGTGAAGTGTTGGCCTGCTAATTGAATTGGCCTGTTAAATAAAAATTGATTGTATTATTGTTGACTGATTGCTCGTTAGGCTAATTAATGCTTGCAGAGAACCCCCTTTTATATAATTTTGACTGTGCCCAGGTTCCGTCACGGTCACACAGCCTTCCCCTGTGATTGCACATCTTGTTTAATACTACAGCACGTCACCAGACAAGCACTGCTTTAATAAAATTGTACAAAATGCTTGGTGATCAGATAAAAAGCTTGCATTTCGGAAACTGAATAAGGCCAATGAGCTTAATTACCAGGCAGCTAACTTGGTTGTCCTTTATATTGCGGAAACTTGGCTTGATGGACCAAGATCTTTATTATGATATCAAAGCCATCCCTTACATCACTGTGCAACAAAAGTATAGGCCAATGTTTGGTGAGTTATTTTTCTGATCTCCCAATGCAACTTGTTTTTGTTGTTATGAATTTCTATATTATTCTTCAAAACATTCTTTCTAATTGCTAGCATTGAGGCTTTTGTCTTAATAGGACATCTCCTCTTTTCTTTCTAACTCTTTCACATGCTTTATCCACTTGATTGTGAGGGTATCTCATTGTCTTACAATTGTTTAAATTTTCTTCTTCAAAATCTTGGTCACAGTGTCTATGAGCCTGCAGCATTTCCTGCTATAACATTACTTCTTCCATACTGATACAATATGTGTCACGATCGTACTCGAGACCTGCGCTGTGTGTCGAGTCCGTCAAAAAACCGGGACGACAAACGACTCCTGGAAAGAACTACAAATCCCAGACTCCCCGGCAGCCCACGAGTCACGTAATTGGGCGAGCCGCGGAAAGCATAAAAACATGACACACCCTCACGAGCAGGCCGATTATTCCCGGACGTATCCAGTGTTGCTGCGCCTGTACGTAGCCTCCAGTAATTCGTCTTCATGCCCTGAAGACTGCGTTTCGCCGCTACGGCTTCCGAAACTTCCAGCTTCCCGACTTCATCGACGTTCCACAGAACAGCCTGCGGAACGGTTCCATTCCTCCGCTCCCGCCTCCTCCGAGAGTACGGAGAGGAGGAGTCTACCTTCTTTGTCCTTCTTCACCCTCGGAATTCAGTAACAGTTACTTCCGTCTGGGCTCTCCTCCTCTCCCGGCTCCACCGCGAGAAGAGGCGCTGCGCCAAGAGACCACCATCGCCCAGGGATTCCGGGCTGTACAATAGAGGGGTTAATCTTGTCAGCTCCTGGCTGCATCAAGGAGCAAAGAGCAACCTCGCTGCCCCAGGATTTCCGGGCCTCCTCATTCAATCGGTATAGCGCTCCTTGGCTCAAGGATTTCGGAGCCTGGCAGTAGTAGCGCCATCACATACCGATCTGGACCACCGCGTCTGCTAGGCGCAATTACATGGAGAAAGAAAGCCTGCTCTTGGGGATTTCCGTTCCCCTAGCTCTCCTTTGTCCCGCTCGCTAATCCAGAGGATACTCACCAAACCGTTGGGGTTGCACCCGCTAGGCGGAACTTACCGGACTCCCGTATTGGAGATACCTAGCCCGACGCAGTGCCCTTCCATCACCGCCCCCATCCCACAGCTAGGTGGGAGGAGACGTCAGGTAAGCGAATCACCCTATAGGGGAAACAGAGGGAGGTCAGGCTGAGCCGGCTATCGCTCATAGTGTGTTTGTTTCCTTTCAGATCTCCATCCCAGCCGTTCCTGTCTCCCTTCCCTCGCTCACCTGCCTCCTCCGTCCGAGTGTGTAACACATCCTCCGGACTAGGGGCAGATGGGAGGTGGACCCAAATTAGCATCAGCGTCATTCTGAGGAGAGGACACCTGAGGGTACGCGACAATATGTAAAGCCGGGTTTACACTCATTATGATTTAACTTTCTGATCAATCTTACAGGATCTTCCCCAACTTCACCACATATTATCAACTATATTCAAAAGGTGGCATCCTCTATTGCATCATGATTGCATTCTGCCCAAGTTCACAGACCAAAAAACAAATTACTATAAGCGGGAGCAAAGAAGGTACCTATGACGTTTCTTCAGATTGTAGGTAATAGCCTTCTTTGAACATAGATAAATGGTCATTAAATCAAAACTGTGTCAGAGTAAGCAGCATGAAATCCTTGGATTAAGCTATTAGAAAGTATTTAAAAGTTTGAAGGAATTAGAATGGCTTATAAACAAGTATAGTGAGTTCGCATTTAGGGCCTCAATACGATGTCGGGTGAAAAGCCTCCTCCAGACAGTCGGATTCCCCTAGGATGTGTTGGAACCCTTCTGATCGACTCAGTCGGTATACGATCCGCCCGTCTAATTACGATGTTCGCGGTCGGATTGTAAACCACATGGTCTTTCCAAATCGGTTCCCACCGGCTCTCTGGAAGGTCTTGTCAGTCGGAACCGCAATGTACAGCTCTTTGGACAGCGTTTCCGACCGAACGATTACGATGCTGGTTTCCAACGGCCTTTCCCAGTCAGCCTGTCTGACACAAAAAGGCTGTCGGAAACTGACTTTAGGGGCGCCTGGAAGGCCCCTTCTTTATCCTGGGGCATCCGGTTTGAGGCGAGTGGGTAGCACAATGGGGTGCTGGCAACAGGGTGCAGGGTTTTTCGCACAAACCTCATTTCCCCATAGGAACCTGTGCTGTCGGGCGAACACAGGCTCCCATAGAAGTCAGTGGGAGTCCGACCGAACAGTGTTCAGTCACATCGTAATCCGTCAGGTGGAATCGCCGATTGCAAGTTGGTCAGTTCCAAGACGGAGTTGGGCAGAAAGTTTCCGCCAGACATCGTAATGAGACCCTTAGTATCACAAGCTAGTAAGATTTTGTCAGGAAATATTGCTGCCCTTACAATGGAAAGCTGTTGAATGATTCATAAAACATGACAGTCTACATGACGGGAAAGATATTTAGGAAGTGCTTTTCAAGAATAAGCTAACAAAATCCACTAGTGATCATCCAGATGGATGCCATGTGTTGATGATTTTTTAAAAGAAGTATAAGTGGATATATAGTCTCATCTATTAGCACTTTACATACTATAATTCCTGAAGGCTACCCCATATTTTGTCAATACACACTAATGAGTATCCCGTCCCAACAAATATTCCTAACAGAGGCAGATTTTGGGGGAGTATTGCGCTCTTCATTTGAAATAAAAACTTTTTTTTGCTAGGTACTCACCCACTCTAGTACTGGCATGCTTCATCATTGAGTTTCATCCTGGTCACTAAAAACAAGGATGGGCTCAAGCATATTCCAGGGAGCACTTTGAATATAAATAACAGCTGGGTCTTTTTTTAAGAATAAAATACCGTGAACAACCAAGGTATCTCTGTATTAGCAGTTGTTCAGGTATGATTAAAAAAACAAAAGGGACATGATGACCCTGTTACCTGATAATTCTGTTGACATGTTTCAGCTCATAGAAAGATGGCCTCATTGGGTCTAGGGCTTTTATCAGGACAAGAAATTGTCCTAGAAGCTCTTGTCCTGTCTACCTCTTCAGTTAAAGGAGACACCAAAACATATAACCACTGATTACACACAATAACTGCCTTACTAGCTCACTCAAATGGAGCGATATCCAATCGGGATTTGGGAAGAATTGAAGGCAACATGGGAGGAGGAGGAAGGAGTGCCCCTGTAGTCACACAGTCATCAAAGGTGTCAAACCACCCGTATACCTCATGGTTCACCCGCTGCTTCCAGATTCATCGTGATAGGTAATCAAGATTGTTTACTACGAGTGAATATGAATTCAATGAAGTCCTTCAAAAGAAGTACAGGGTGTCAGAACACATCTACAGGGGTTTCCTAAACAGGGACACTAAACTATGATTGTTATAATAATTAGATTCATATAATGTTCACTACACCAAATAGAACTTGATATGGTATTTAATTTGGAATTATGAAATACAAAAAGGTATGCAACACAACAAACATGAACTCCATTAACAAAGTAGAAAATAAATTGACAGTCTATCCACTAATGCCAATTTGGCAAACACATTTTCTCAAACAGTAATCAAAGAAATGCATTTTTACACAAACCCTGGGAGACAATTAACTGCCCTTTCCTTAAGAATGATACCATTCCTGAATTAACGTCACATGTAAACTGCAACGCCTGGATTGACCATTTCACTAATATTTTTAACCCAGATAGGTTGGTTTTAGATTTTTTAGCAAATCACAACTCTGAATGGCTATCGTCACCTTTATCCATCAGATTGGATGAGGTCTATTTGGGGCTGTCAAAAAGTAGAGGGGGTAAAGCCCCGGGCCCGGATGGTGTCCCTGTGGACTTGTACAAACAGGAGATGAATTTATGGGCACCAATTTTAACCCGCATTTTTAATGCTGCCATAGAAGGCAACCTTCCTTTGACCTGGGGACAATCCATTATCGTCCCCTTATTTAAGAAGGGGTCCAGGTCCGAGGCACGGAACTATCGTCCTATCTCCCTCCTGGACTCATCAATTAAAATTCTGAGCAGAATCCTTCTTAATAGACTGGAGATATGGGCAGAGGAAAATACTATTTTATCGCCAGTCCAGTATGGGTTCAGGAGGGGAATGGGTACGATGGAGCAGTGCTTGAACCTCGACCTCATCATAAACAAATATGTTACGGTCAAAAAAGGGAACTTGTTTTTATGTTTCGCTGATCTTAGCAGCGCTTTTGATCTGGTCGAACATTCTATTTTATGGCCCATACTCTTGGAGATGGGTGCCCCAAAAGATATTGTACATTTTTTGGCCAGGTTATATGAAAGGCTTTCTTGTAAAGTGCGTTTTGGGTCCGATGGGGAATGTACTCCTTTTTTCAGAGTGACTAGAGGCATCAGGCAGGGATGTGTCCTGGCTCCTTTGCTTTTTTCTCTATTTGTTAATCAAATCGACACAACCCTTAGACAGTTTCCTGCGGATGCCCCCCGAGTAGACGGCGATCCCATTCCAATACTGCTATATGCGGACGATGCCGTCCTCCTGCCACGTACCCAAATCGGCCTCCAACGCTCAATTGGTAGTTTCCTGAGGTTTATTGACAGCAGGAAACTGCTAATCAATAAAGAAAAAACATATGTTATGACTTGTGGGAAGAAGAAAGGGGCCAAAAGGACTTTCCTCCTGGATGAGGCAAAAATTCAATCTGTTAATAACTTTTGTTATCTTGGTGTCACATTTTCTGGTGATGGGAGATGGGATAACGAATGTGAAAATGTTCATCTCAAAATGGTAAAGAATACTTATGGCGTATTTAGATTTGCCTCTAAGCTTGGGAATAGTAGAATAAGGAACATGATTTCGATTTATAAAGCCAGATGTTTATCATCCGCTTTGTATGGGGTTGGTGTGTGGGGTCACAATACCCACTGTGGTAGTCGTATCCAACTTGACGAAAACTCATTCCTGAGGCGTCTTTTGAGTGCCCCCGCATCAGCCTCTACAGAGCTAATCCATAAAGAGGTGGGTCTAGATTACATCAAAGATCTTGTAGCTCTTCGTCCCTTGGCTTTATGGCGGTCCATCTGGTCTAAAACCGAAACCATATTTACCCAAAAAGTAATGAGAGATTGTTTAAGGCTGGACCATTGTTTGCATATACCTTGGCTCAGACATATTCACTACTGGTATAAGCTCCTCTTTAATTTGGATCCTTTTTTAATGCCGCAGGAAGCTGCCAGTATATCCAAATTAGATCCTAAGGTGTCTTTTTTATGCCATACAAGACAATCTAGAGATCTTGTCTGCGCCAAACAATGTACCACTGTTTTTTATTGTGAAAATAACATGAGTGAAGGTTTCCAGCCATACTTAACAGAAGTTACAAGAAGATCTCACCGTTTCGTTCTTACTCGCCTAAGGCTTGGTATAGTACACCATCTTGTGTCCTTCCCCATCATTAGGCAGCATAGTAATACCCGATGCCCCTGTGATGACTTATCCAAACAGAGTTGTTGTCATTTTATGCTGTTTTGTAAATTTTATACGTTTTTAAGAAGATATTTTTTAAAGCCTATCTTTTTAAAATACAATGTACGGTCTACCAGGAATGCAATGCAGCTAATGTTTAACCTGGAAAGCGCAGATATATGTTTTTATGTAGCTAGTTATATCCTAAAATGTATGAGCGCCAGAAAATCCATTGTTATCTAATTTTTTAGGATCTTAGCATGTTGCACTTGTCACTTTATTGTGCATCGTAGAGGTTTCTCTTGCAATGCCCTGTATATGTCCCGATATGGGAATTGCACTTTATACTGCATATTTTGCACATTACTTGGCACTTTAGCAACTAGGATATGTAAAATGTATTGAGTTTATCAGAACCTTCTTCATCTGTATTTACACCGAATATCTTATTATGAATTGGCTCTTTTATGGGGACTATAATGTAGTTAATATGCCCTGTACATGCCCATGCAATTGGTCTATACATTCTGATTTTTAATAGTTTCATTGTATGATTGCTGTATGTTTTATATTTTATGTCTGCTATATGGTTGTATATACAAGCCGAATAAAGCATTTTTGAACTGAACTGAACTGAACACAAACCCTTCCAATTTGTCTTCTGTGAACAAATAGGGAATATGGTAAACCGTAAGATGATGTAAGACCAAAAACATAGGCTTTACACCCGGAGACTCAAACAAAGGGGTTAATATGGTTACTTCCCATATTCTTCATAAGTAAACACATAACTCAGAACACCAAGGATCAAACTACATGATACAAAGAAGATGGGAGGCACCAGGAAAAATATCCTAGAAAGCGCCATACAGAAGATAAGTGGTGTAGTTCAAAGACCCCTGTTGTCTTGCTGCAAATCCTCCACTAATCTTGTCAATTGTGCTTTACAGTCTTCGACAAATCAGGTTTCCAATGAATGTAAGAAATGAACACCCCATCCATTCCACAAATAAATGAAAAGGAACAGGATACATCTTGAGGGGTGACCTCGAATTCCCAGTCCACATACATACAGAGGCTGAATCAGGACCGTGTCCATGGGATATTAGAAAAATGTAAACACAAATCTCACTCAATAAATTTGAGAATAGGTCCATGCCCTTTAAAAGATGCATTCAGCAGAATCTTAAACATTTAGTATACAGAATGACAGGGGCTATACTAAAGTATAGAGTCAGTGAAAAATAATGCAGAAACGACGACATTACTCGGATTCAAAAGCATTTATCATACAAAAGAAAGAAGTACTCTAAAGTAGTACTGAATTATGCATTGGTACTCACAATGTAACTTTTACACAGATATTTTAGTTTAGCAATGCAAGTTCACAAAAAAGGAGTCAAATAAAATAAAAGTGCATCCCTAAATATGTGTATAAGTTTAAAGGTAACAAAAGAAGTTTTCTATCACAATTAAAATAACAAAGAAAGCAGATTCTTCATGCTACTAATGCTTGATTGAATGGACATTCCAAGAAAAGCTCAGTTATTTAAATATACCCCACCCTTTAGTTTCCATAGTGAAGTGGACTCAAAAGATTAGTGTTCTATTACTCAAAGTAGTAAAAAAAGTGGCGACCTAGCTACAGGAATTAGGTGAGAACAGTAAAATAGAAAATACAAAATTAGCGTTTTACAATATTAATGGGGCCACAAGTCAATTATTAGTTACAATAATATGGGAAGGGTAACATAAATCTTTGTGTGTTAGGGAGCTTTCTCCAGACAAAATTAGATTAGAATACAAGAATATGTAATTGTTTAACAGTCAATTTTGATTTTGTATGCATATGATAACTGAACATCAAAATATAATATTTATAAGTGACTGCAGTAGCAAAAACATTAAACTCATGTTTTCCAACTGCAGACTGGATCTCAAAATGGCATCTGTGTTGTCGAGAACCTGTAATATCAATTTGGGATTATATTACAAATCCCTCAAGTAAATGGTAAGCAAGCCTTAAATGAAGAACAATGCGAGTTTAGTAGGTTCTATCAACAAAATATTCTTCTGTAAGTATGCATTTTAATAAGTCAAATTCCTGCTTTTAGACAATACAGTGATACTAATACAACTCTGCAGAATTAATCTGTTTGCATTTCAGCTTCATTGTACGTCCAAGACCATATTTATTGACCACAATATGTATTTATCAAAAAGTATGCTAAATAAGCATTGACATGTAAAACCTGATTGAAGTAAATATTTGCATCAGTAAGTTCCATCAGAAACTCACCCCCCATTTATAGTATCCGTGCATAAAGCTTAATACAGTCGTCTTTACCCTTTGGCCAAATCAGTGTACAATTTGCTGCAGTTAACATCATCTATTACCCAACTGGGCTAAAGTTCTAAGAAATAGATATATTGGTTTACCAAAGCGCCTCAGAATCTGGTCTCAGACAGGTTTTTACAGAGAAGATCAATGTCTTACTAAGGCCCCATTGCTAGGTAGATTCCTAAATGTCACAGCATTTTTTCCCAGTTGTATGGAGAGAGGATGTAGCACAAGGGCATTATAACACTTTACATAAACACCAAATTACATCACACAAGGTCCGATTTATTTTTCTTTTCTGCATGAGATTGAGAGAATTGGCCGGAATCACGGGATGTTCAGGTGACACAAGGACTTGAAGCTAGTTGCCCAGGTCCAAAGTCAGCAGCTTTGACCAGGAGGCCATATCACCTCCATAACAACACAATATGCAATGGGTAAACAAGTTATAGCCTGCATAGTTTCAATTACGTCACTAAATTAAGTACATAATCTTCGAGGAAAGAGTTTCAAGGAAAACAAAAAGTATATGTATTATTAGGAAGCTATGTATGTTTTATAAATGCGTATGATTTTAATGCTACCAGTGGGCCTGCAGCACTTATTGTGCCACCCATTTAAGTAGCCACTTAAATCATGTCCCAGGCCTACCACTACAGCTTGAATGCAGTTTAAAACTGCAATGGTGACTTGGCATTAAAACCCCCATTGTCAAGTTTTAAACTCTCCTTTTATTACATATACGTCACCCGTAAGGCAGGCCCTATGTAGCCATAGGACAGGATGCTGTGTAATAATTAAAAAGTTGGACATGTACTTTAATGTTTTACATGTCCTGGTAGTGAAAAACTCACAAATTCGATTTTCGCTACTGTGAGGCCTACCCCTCCCATAGGATAACATTGGAGATTCCTTATTATACCTAATAACTGTAATTTCCAGTTGGGAGCAGGTAGCTATGTCATGTTTGCTGTCTTTGGAATTGTAATGAAAAACCATATTTAAGAGAAACTTCAAGTTTTTAATTATGATTTTAAAAATGACACTTTCAAAAAAGATTTATTGAAAATAACAATCCCTTCAGAGGCAAAATAATACATTGGTTACGATACATCGACGATATCTGGCTCCTGTGGCAGGGGAGCCAGATAGAGCTGAAGCCGTTCCATGAATGGTTAAATGCCAGACACAAGGACATTAAGTTTTCTGTGTAGTCTAGTAAAACTAAAATTACTTTTTTAGACGTCGAGATCACTTCAGCAGAGAATCAGTTTAAAACAATACAATCCTGCACCATAAAAGTGTTCATCCCAGAAGTCTTAAAGAAAACCTCCCGTACAGGCAGTTATTAAGAATCAGGAGAAACTGTACTGAGATTAGGGATTTTGAAGACTGTGCAGCCACCTTTTGCAGAGAAATGACTAAAAGGGGCTACCCAAAAAAGCTATTAAAGTACTCTACAAAAAGAACTCGGTTCACACCCCGAGAAAGTCTCCTTCAAGTGAAAGAGAAAAAAGAGCTTGACAGACTAATATGCTTGACAACCTTTGGTTCGGACACAAATACATTTAGGCAAATCATACTTAAAAATTGCCACCTCTACAATATTGGTTGTTGCTAGTTATTAATTTCTTAAGGGCATTGGATGCACATTGGTTTAAAGGTGCTGGTTACAGGAAATACAGACGCTCAATGGCACTGACTGTAAGCTTCAAGTATGATAGGAATAATGGTTCAGGATCACTCAAGGGCTGAGGCGCCAACGTCCCCGATGGGCCCAATTGTTCCGTTATCACTGGTTACATGGAATGTACGTGGGCTAGGGGATAAGATTAAGAGAGGTCTAGTCTTGCAATATTCGAAATGGTGTGCGCCAGCGATAGCCCTCTTACAGGAAACACACTTAACAGGAACGACCTGTAAAGCGCTGGATAGATTTGTTTTTAAAATGATTGTACACTCTGAGTTTTCTTCCGGATCACGGGGAGTAGGTATCCTGGTAAGAAAACAATCCCCACTGATTATTAATCGAAAATGGACAGATGACCAGGGCCGCTTCGCGGCTATAGCATGTCAGTGGGAGGGAAGATCCTTTAATGTGGTGTCCGTCTATATCGCTCCAGCGCTCCACGCTGTGGCCCTGCCAGCGCTCAGTACATTTCTACTCGCTCTCCCAGAGGGAGAAATGATAATTAGGGGAGACCTCAATGCTGCAATCAGCGGGACTCTTGACCGGCATCCTCCCAAACCCCACACCAGCAGACTATCTCACATAGAGAGTTTTATAGAAGCCCTTGTTCTCCTAGATGCCTGGAGATGCCGTCACCCCACGACACAACAGTTCACTTATCAATCGGGAGTCCATAATAGCCTCTCAAGGATAGATTACTTCTTGACATCTGCGGACAGCCTGCAGAACGTAGTGGACATAGAGATCAGACCCAGAGGGATATCAGATCATTCCCCAGTGCTACTTACATACACGTGCCAACACATAGTTAGACGACGCATTTACCCCATACACCCAGGGTATTTAAATAATCCCAAAATCGTTAACGACCTCAGCACTGCAACGCAACACTATTTTAAAGAAAATACAATGACAACCTCATCTTCAGTCACCCTTTGGGAGGCCTATAAAACTGTTATCCGTGGGCAAGCCAGTACATCCATAGTCGGTTATAAACGCGAAAAGCGACGGGAATTATCGGACATAGAATCGAGTTTGCATCAGGCCGAGGACCGTTATACACAGGACCCGACGCTAGAAACGTCCCAATCCCTGTGTGTTAAACAACAGGAATACAGAGAATACTTAAAAGAGATTACGAAGTCCAAGTTGAAGAGTACACAACATAAGATATACGAAATTGAAGATAAGGCGGGTAAGCTTCTGGCCTGGCTGGACAAAAAAGAACGAGCAAGGAGCTGGATAGCGCAGATTAAAACTCAGGAGGTAGTGGTGGTCTCAGACCCTCAAGAAATTGTAAACGGCTTGGCCAAGTACTTCGCCCAGGTATATGCGCCTACGTCGACCAACACGGTGGAAGAGGCACAAGCTTACCTCAAAGATAACAAAATGCCCACGTTAGCACCAGAGGCGGCTACCACGCTAGAAGCTGACGTCACGGCGGACAAATTGCAGTTAGCGATCGTGTCCCTGCAGTCGGAGAAGGCAATGGGGCCTAACGGCATACCTATTGAGTATTATAAGAAGATGGCGGGAATACTCTCCCCCCACCTATTAAAAATGTATACCGAAAGTCTAGCTGCGGGAGAACTCCCGAGGGACCAAAGAACAGCAACCATTGTGGCAATTCCAAAACCTGGGAAGCCTCCTGAGGAATACACCTCATATCGCCCAATATCATTACTTAATGCTGAAGCTAAAATACTCGCAAATCTTTGGGCAACTCGATTAACCCCGCACATGACAACCCTCATACACCCGGACCAATCGGGTTTTATGCCAGGTCGTAATACGGCTCTTAACCGGAGACGCCTCCATGGGGTGTTGGCCCGTACGCCCTATATCCAAGAACCGGCTGTTATTCTCTCATTAGACGCCCGTATGGCATTTGACATGGTAGAGTGGCCTTTCTTATTTGCGGTCCTTAGGCATCTGGGCTTTGGCCCTAAATTCTGTGCATGGGTACGCCTGCTATACACGAAACCGCTTGCACATGTCACAGCCAATGGCCACATGTCAGAGGACTTCCCGCTGGGACGCGGAACTCGCCAGGGCTGTCCGTTATCCACTTTGTTGTTTGCCATGGTGCTGGAACCATTGACAGCCCTGATCAGGTGGGAACCGACAATCAGGGGACTCAAATGGGCGGTGGGATGGGAGGACCGCATTTCATTATATGCAGATGACATTTTACTATACTTGGCCTCCCCCAGACGTTCCATTATGGTGCTATTAAACGTTTGTGAAAACTATGGGAGGGTATCGGGCTATACTATTAATTGGTCCAAGTCGGTCTTATTTATACTATGCGGTCCGCCACCGCAACTGCCTAAAGAGTGCGATCTCCTAATCACGACAGAGTGCTTCAAGTATTTGGGTATCAATGTGACACCTAGGCCGGAAGACTTTATAAAAAAAAAATCTACTACCCCCCCCTGGACCGTCTAAAACAGGATACCACGCATTGGCATGCATTACCCTTGACGCTGCTTGGGAAAGCAGCACTCTTTAAAATGAAGGCACTTCCACGGTTTCTCTGTGTCTTGGAAAATAATCTGTTCCCAGTGCCAGCGAGCTATTTTTAAGCAATAGCGACAGAGGTCTCTAGTTTACTGTGGGGAAACAAGCCGGTGCGTATTGCAATGGAAAAGCTGAACAACAAAAACCACAGTGGTAGGGGCAATTTGCGCGGGGAAGTGAAAATATTAGTACTGAAAACAAACTAGAACCCTTGCTACAAAGTAAACAATACGACGACCACCAGCGATGTAATTTAGGTAAACTGAGTTCACCTCATACTAGAACAAACTTTGAAGACCGAGCAAATGGGTTCAAAAGTAAAGCACATATAATGGTTCAAGTACACATCACAAAAGAAGTTCTTTGATTAAATGCCAAATGTTCGTATCTTGTCTTTATTCCGTGATAAACTCTTCGCTGCAAGCCCACTGCAAGCCAACACGTGTTTCGTCCTGACATTAATAAGTCATGGACTTCATCAGGGCTAAAGGCAAAGAAATAACTGAATTTCACAAAAACATACTGATAATAACAGAGGTTGCATGTACATATTCAAACATCATTGAATAAAATACATTTAATAAAAAGATCATAAAGTGCTATTCCAAGATTGAATTAAAACCTAATAGGTAATTTTGACGGGAGGAGAAAACAGATGTAATATGTGATGTCACCGAATTGAAAAAAAAGAGGGTGAATAGTGTCTGTAGGAAAGAGGGGAAAACACAACGAAGGAGTAAAAGGATACAATAAAGTAGAAAACCCAGTGAAGATAAATGTATGGAAAACAAGTCCAAACCATAAAAAAGGTATAGAAAACTATGGGGAGTTAAGGGGAATTAAATAAAAGGCAATACGTATATCAGATTCAAAGATAGTTCAAAAGGACTCACCAATTCTTATTGGTATCTATTAGCGTATCGTGTGAGTCAAAGAACCAGAAGCGCAACGTCTGCAATCCTACAATTAAAGGGATATATAACTAAGATTTCAAATTAACAAAAATTAAGTAACCACTAGACAAGTGGCATTTGCTAATGAAAAGCATACCTAGTAGAATCATGAGCTGGAAAAGGTTCCAATCTGGTTATCTTTCATTATATCTCTAAGACGTAATCAGCTCTAGGTATCAGCCATATATCCTGAAACAAAAATTGGAACTAAGCTTCACTGAGTAAACGATAATAATAATCAGCAGTAAATAAAGTAGAAATAAAACATTAATACCAGACTCACTAGTAACGATAACCCTAATGTACATAGTGCCTTTCTCAACAGTAAGCAAACTACGTTCAAGAAAACAAATTAGTTAAGCAACTAGCGTAAACTGGTGGACACAAGGAATAACAAAAAGTGAATTGGGCCGTATCCAAGTTCAAATCATTAATACATTGTTGAGCTATAGAATTCATAATAATACCCGCTAAGTTGAGTAAATTGATAGGTACACATAGATAACGAAAAGTAAAGCAGTAATGGCCTAACGTATACTAGCATAGTAACGGGCTAACGGAATAGCGGTTCTCTAGCGTCAGCGTATAAAGGAATTATATTTAACCAAAATAAAACAATATAAATTAGAAGGCCTCAGTCTGCAACGATCAAATTAATGTGTGTTCGGTAGGGCAGCCGAACAAAAATCCCGCAATTACCTTAAAAGTAACCGGATAGGGTCCACAATCAAGACCACTCGTGGTATCCTCGGCGTCTGTAATACGCGCCATATTGGAAAAGGAATATATAACCCCTGAAGAAAACGGACTATGTAAGTCTAGGTTGACACCACCAGTAAGCGCCATATTGGAATAGTAATTATATTCATAGCATGAACTAAGTAAAAAGGTCCATTTATATAGGAAATAAAAAGGTCTTAACTCTGTAAGTAAACTAGGTCAAATAGCTCCTAAATTCTACTGTTGAGCAAAATAGTATATTAATCCAGTAACCGGAACGGGTCTCCAATCTAGACCACTCATCACGTCCTAGGCGTCTAAGTATCGCGCCATCTTGGATTGGGACTGAATAACCCCATATGATAACGAACACTATCTGAAACCTAAAGTTAGTAGCCCTAATTTAACACTTAATAAGTGTCATGTTATATTGTTAGGTGAACATCTCTAACAAATTAGGTTGTAACAGTTAATTGAAAGTAAAGGAAGGGACATAAGCAGAGCTCTTGTGATAACCGCCATAGTGGCTATATAAGTCTAGATCAAATAAAACGTTGAACTCAAACATAAAGAGAAAATAGTAGAGTTATAGGAAACCAAAATTGAACCAAAGAGAATAGATGTTCCTGCTAGAGAAAGGCACACAGTAATAAACTACACAGTAATTTACGTCCATGGATAGATCAATTAAACATCGTACTCTTCAAACAGACTATTATACAAAAAAAAAATTTTCAAAGTGAAAAGTTGCAATCATTATGTAATACAAAGGAGAGACATAAGGGAAAAAGTACATGAATTATTAGGGATGTTCAGTAATTAATGTACGGTAACTAATGAGAATAATTAGAGGTCTACTTTATAACCTATAACAGATATTATGATGAAAATGATTGGAGTACTACGAATATATTATGTACCCAAGAAATATTGCAGTTCGTTCTCAATATTAATACCCATGTTTACCGCATGTAATCTCAAAATCCAACGTGCTTCAGTCTGCCGCAGCTTTAGTTCTCGGTTGCCACCTCTGATGTCGCTTAGTACAGTTTCCAGAGCATGAAATTTAAAAGACTGATGTTTACTCTGATCTGGACATTCTAAGGCATGATGAACTATTGGATATCTATCATCCATATTTTTCAGAGCTCTGAAATGTTCAGCAATTCGGGTTTTAAGGTTTCTGACTGTACTACCCACATAAATCATTGAGCATTTACAAATAATAATATAAATCACAAATTTAGTATTGCAATTAATATACTGATTATTATGAAATTTTCTGGACCCATTATACGTAAATTCTCTCATACCAGATAAAGCATATTTGCACATACTACAATCTCCACATTTATGAAAACCCAAGTTGCTTCTATGGAGCCATGACATAGTATCCGGATTTTTCTTAGGATAACTTGGGCTGACCATATTCCGAATTGTTAAGCCTTTACGGTAAGTAAGACTTGGGTGATTGGTCAATAGTTTGTTAAGATCAGAGTCTGATGTAAGAAGATTCCAATGACGTTTTAGTATATTAAACACTTTATGAGACCAAGGGTGAAAGTTAGTAATCATTCTCACTTGTTGTTCTTGTTTACCATTGGGGTTATGATGTGCTTTTAGAGTATCATTTCTGTTGAGTAAATTAGCTCGCCTTTTAGCTGTATTAATTATATCTTGATCATAGCCCCTGTCTATGAATCTTGCTTCAATATCTGCAACACTCTTTATGAAATCAGAGTCCTTGCTGCAATTACGACGTGCTCTATGGAATTCTCCATAGGGAATAGAATTAACTTGCGTCCTAGGGTGAGCACTTGCTGCGTGCAGCACTGAATTACAGGCTGTCTCTTTTCTGTGCATGCGACTGTAAATGCACATGTCTTCAACAAATAGTTCCACATCCAAAAAAACTATTCTTTGTTTACTCTGGGACATTGTAAATTTCATATTGAATGGATTACTATTTAAATGTTCAAAGAAACCATTTAATTCATCCAAACTTCCTGTCCAAATTAAAAGGCAATCATCTATGTAACGACCAAGAAACATAATATGTTCCTGCCATCTGGTACCTGATGGGCCCCAGATGTGCCCCACCTCGAACCACCCCATGAAGAGGCAGGCAAAGGACGGCGCAAATCTGGAACCCATCGCAGTACCGCACGTTTGTTGGTACCACTCTCCCCCAAACAGAAATACATTGTGTTCTAGGATCAATCTTGACATAGTTATTATCATGTCTGAATGTTCCAGAAATTCAACTGGTCTCTTGTCCAAAAAGTAACGTAATGCTAGTAACCCCTGTTCAGGTAAGATATTGGTGTAAAGCGACACCACATCTAATGTAACTAGAGTCATAGATTCATCCCAGGTTATGTCAGTAATAGTGTTCAAAATGTGTTTCGTATCTCGAATAGTCGAGGGTAAGTTATGGACATAGGGTTGCAAAAAAGTGTCCACAAATTCAGAGATGCGTTCGGTTGGTCCACCAATACCCGACACAATAGGTCTGCCGGGGGGTGAAGTTGCATCTTTGTGAATTTTAGGCACTGAATAAAGGCAAGGAAATCTAGGTTTGTCAATCAGGAGATAACGAAATTCATCATCACTAAGTAAGCCCATTGCGTTCCACTCTTTAAGTTGCTCATTGATAACAGTCTTAATAGATGAAATAGGGTTACTAGAAAGTTTCTTATACCATGCAGTATTATTTAGTTGACTGAGAATCTCTTTTACATAATATTCAGTAGACATTACAACAATATTACCTCCCTTGTCAGCTTCTCTTATTGTTATTGACGTATCAGCCTTAAGTTGTTTAAGTGCAAGTCTTTCTGTAGGTGTTAGGTTATGTTTTACTCTTGAGTCCTCTCTCACTCTGTTGTTGTTCTCTTTGTTGCCTATCCTTATGCGTTGTACTTCTCGTAAAAAACTGTTACCCGGAAGTACATTAGACCCACCACTGAGAATATTCATGAGGCGCATAGAATTAATTCTATGCGCCTCATGAATATTCTCATAGAGAATGCGGAAAGAAAAGTCCAAAAGGCAGCAGAAGAAGCAGACCTTTTGGAGAAAGAAACTGCTGAAATTAACTTGCCTGAAGTAGCTAAAAAGAATTATGCCATTCTGGAAGGCATTTTGAATAAATTTGAGGAAGAAACTAAAGAAAAGAAGGCACGCAAACTTAAACGGGATGAAATAGATTACCGTAATGGCAGAGTTTTTACGTTTGCTAAAAAATTCGATAATTTGGTCAGACAGGATCAACAACTGACCAGTAGTAGATCATCTCTACTTAGTGCAGTGAGTTCCGCCTCTTCAAGTAGCATTTCAGTATCAGGAACGGAGGGAACCACAGAGGGGGTGTCTAATGTACTTCCGGGTAACAGTTTTTTACGAGAAGTACAACGCATAAGGATAGGCAACAAAGAGAACAACAACAGAGTGAGAGAGGACTCAAGAGTAAAACAAGGAGAGGCACTAGGGGGGGTACCAAATCCAGACACAAGAGAAAGAGTGAATACCAGAGCCTGGAGCAAGGTGAAACAATAAATAAAGATAACAAGAGAATTCAGGATACCAATTTATCTAATACTACTTTGTCCACAGATATGATTTCAGTACTAAGTAAGGGTATGGGATTTTGACGTTCTCCCATGTGTGATATGACCAATGTAAAAATAGATCTTTTTAAATTTTCAAGAAACCTTAAACTTAAAAAGTTCTTTGCTACCAATATTGTTTCCAATAAACAAGGTACTGCTGATACAATGGTTGGTGATTTGTCTATTCAAGATATTAGGGATAGAGTTTTATTATTGTCCATTACGGAAAATGAACAGGATCCTATTACTATGCATAGGGTTCTACAAGATCTTGATTGTACGACGAACCTTAGGGAGGACAGTGGTCTTAAACTTAAATCAAAATGGGTACCACACCTTGCCTCAGGTAATAGCATAGATTTATTTCAAAAGATGGTTGAGAAGGATTTAGATGCTTTAGAAAGAAGTATAAATCATCGAAAATCTTTCCCCCATGTTGATAACCTAACACCTACAGAAAGACTTGCACTTAAACAACTTAAGGCTGATACGTCAATAACAATAAGAGAAGCTGACAAGGGAGGTAATATTGTTGTAATGTCTACTGAATATTATGTAAAAGAGATTCTCAGTCAACTAAATAATACTGCATGGTATAAGAAACTTTCTAGTAACCCTATTTCATCTATTAAGACTGTTATCAATGAGCAACTTAAAGAGTGGAACGCAATGGGCTTACTTAGTGATGATGAATTTCGTTATCTCCTGATTGACAAACCTAGATTTCCTTGCCTTTATTCAGTGCCTAAAATTCACAAAGATGCAACTTCACCCCCCGGCAGACCTATTGTGTCGGGTATTGGTGGACCAACCGAACGCATCTCTGAATTTGTGGACACTTTTTTGCAACCCTATGTCCATAACTTACCCTCGACTATTCGAGATACGAAACACATTTTGAACACTATTACTGACATAACCTGGGATGAATCTATGACTCTAGTTACATTAGATGTGGTGTCGCTTTACACCAATATCTTACATGAACAGGGGTTACTAGCATTACGTTACTTTTTGGACAAGAGACCAGTTGAATTTCTGGAACATTCAGACATGATAATAACTATGTCAAGATTGATCCTAGAACACAATGTATTTCTGTTTGGGGGAGAGTGGTACCAACAAACGTGCGGTACTGCGATGGGTTCCAGATTTGCGCCGTCCTTTGCCTGCCTCTTCATGGGGTGGTTCGAGGCGGGGCACATCTGGGGCCCATCAGGTACCAGATGGCAGGAACATATTCTGTTTCTTGGTCGTTACATAGATGAGTGCCTTTTAATTTGGACAGGAAGTTTGGATGAATTAAATGGTTTCTTTGAACATTTAAATGGTAATCCATTCAATATGAAATTTACAATGTCCCCTAGTAAACAAAGAATAGTTTTTTGGGATGTGGAACTATTTGTTGAAGACATGTGCATTTACAGTCGCATGCACAGAAAAGAGACAGCCTGTAATTCAGTGCTGCACGCAGCAAGTGCTCACCCTAGGACGCAAGTTAATTCTATTCCCTATGGAGAATTCCATAGAGCACGTCGTAATTGCAGCAAGGACTCTGATTTCATAAAGAGTGTTGCAGATATTGAAGCAAGATTCATAGACAGGGGCTATGATCAAGATATAATTAATACAGCTAAAAGGCGAGCTAATTTACTCAACAGAAATGATACTCTAAAAGCACATCATAACCCCAATGGTAAACAAGAACAACAAGTGAGAATGATTACTAAGTTTCACCCTTGGTCTCATAAAGTGTTTAATATACTAAAACGTCATTGGAATCTTCTTACATCAGACTCTGATCTTAACAAACTATTGACCAATCACCCAAGTCTTACTTACCGTAAAGGCTTAACAATTCGGAATATGGTCAGCCCAAGTTATCCTAAGAAAAATCCGGATACTATGTCATGGCTCCATAGAAGCAACTTGGGTTTTCATAAATATGGTGATTGTAGTATGTGCAAATATGCTTTATCTGGTATGAGAGAATTTACGTATAATGGGTCCAGAAAATTTCATATTACTCAGTATATTAATTGCAATACTAAATTTGTGATTTATATTATTATTTGTAAATGCTCAATGATTTATGTGGGTAGTACAGTCATAAACCTTAAAACCCGAATTGCTGAACATTTCAGAGCTCTGAAAAATATGGATGATAGATATCCAATAGTTCATCATGCCTTAGAATGTCCAGATCAGAGTAAACATCAGTCTTTTAAATTTCATGCTCTGGAAACTGTACTAAGCGACATCAGAGGTGGCAACCGAGAACTAAAGCTGCGGCAGACTGAAGCACGTTGGATTTTGAGATTACATGCGGTAAACATGGGTATTAATATTGAGAACGAACTGCAATATTTCTTGGGTACATAATATATTCGTAGTACTCCAATCATTTTCATTATAATATCTGTTATAGGTTATAAAGTAGACCTCTAATTATTCTCATTAGTTACCGTACATTAATTACTGAACATCCCTAATAATTCATGTACTTTTTCCCTTATGTCTCTCCTTTGTATTACATAATGATTGCAACTTTTCACTTTGAAAAAATTTTTTTTGTATAATAGTCTGTTTGAAGAGTACGATGTTGTTTAATTGATCTATCCATGGACGTAAATTACTGTGTAGTTTATTACTGTGTGCCTTTCTCTAGCAGGAACATCTATTCACTTGGGTTCAATTTTGGTTTCCTATAACTCTACTATTTTCTCTTTATGTTTGAGTTCAACGTTTTATTTGATCTAGACTTATATAGCCACTATGGCGGTAAACACAAGAGCTCTGCTTATGTCCCTTCCTTTACTTTCAATTAACTGTTATAACCTAATTTGTTAGAGATGTTCACCTAACAATATAATATGACACTTATTAAGTGTTAAATTAGGGCTACTAACTTTAGGTTTCAGATAGTGTTCGTTATCATATGGGGTTATTCAGTCCCAATCCAAGATTGCGCGATACTTAGACGCCTAGGAAGCGATGAGTGGTCTAGATTGGAGACCCGTTACGGTTACTGGATTAATATACTATTTTGCTCAACAGTAGAATTTAGGAGCTATTTGACCTAGTTTACTTACAGAGTTAAGACCTTTTTATTTCCTATATAAATTGACCTTTTTACTTAGTTCATGCTATGAATATAATTACTATTCCAATATGGCGCTTACTGGTGGTGTCAACCTAGACTTACATAGTCCGTTTTCTTCAGGGGTTATATATTCCTTTTCCAATATGGCGCGTATTACAGACGCCGAGGATACCACGAGTGGTCTTGATTGTGGAACCTATCCGGTTACTTTTAAGGTAATTGCGGGATTTTTGTTCGGTTGCCCTACCAAACACACATTAATTTGATCGTTGCAGACTGAGGCCTTCTAATTTATATTGTTTTATTTTGGTTAAATATATTTCCTTTATACGCTGACGCTAGAGAACCGCTATTCCGTTAGCCCGTTACTATGCTAGTATACGTTAGGCCATTACTGCTTTACTTTTCGTTATCTATGTGTACCTATCAATTTACTCAACTTAGCGGGTATTATTATGAATTCTATAGCTCAACAATGTATTAATGATTTGAACTTGGATACGGCCCAATTCACTTTTTGTTATTCCTTGTGTCCACCAGTTTACGCTAGTTGCTTAACTAATTTGTTTTCTTGACCGTAGTTTGCTTACTGTTGAGAAAGGCACTATGTACATTAGGGTTATCGTTACTAGTGAGTCTGGTATTAATGTTTTATTTCTACTTTATTTACTGCTGATTATTATTATCGTTTACTCAGTGAAGCTTAGTTCCAATTTTTGTTTCAGGATATATGGCTGATACCTAGAGCTGATTACGTCTTAGGGATATAATGAAAGATAACCAGATTGGAACCTTTTCCAGCTCATGATTCTACTAGGTATGCTTTTCATTAGCAAATGCCACTTGTCTAGTGGTTACTTAATTTTTGTTAATTTGAAATCTTAGTTATATATCCCTTTAATTGTAGGATTGCAGACGTTGCGCTTCTGGTTCTTTGACTCACACGATACGCTAATAGATACCAATAAGAATTGGTGAGTCCTTTGAACTATCTTTGAATCTGATATACGTATTGCCTTTTATTTAATTCCCCTTAACTCCCCATAGTTTTCTATACCTTTTTTATGGTTTGGACTTGTTTTCCATACATTTATCTTCACTGGGTTTTCTACTTTATTGTATCCTTTTACTCCTTCGTTGTGTTTTCCCCTCTTTCCTACAGACACTATTCACCCTCTTTTATTTCAATTCGGTGACATCACATATTACATCTGTTTTCTCCTCCCGTCAAAATTACCTATTGGGTTTTAATTCAATCTTGGAATTGCACTTTATGATCTTTTTATTAAATGTATTTTATTCAATGATGTTTGAATATTTACATGCAACCTCTGTTATTATCAGTATGTTTTTGTGAAATTCAGTTATTTCTTTGCCTTTAGCCCTGATGAAGTCCATGACTTATTAATGTCAGGACGAAACACGTGTTGGCTTGCAGTGGGCTTGCAGCGAAGAGTTTATCACGGAATAAAGACAAGATACGAACATTTGGCATTTAATCAAAGAACTTCTTTTGTGATGTGTACTTGAACCATTATATGTGCTTTACTTTTGAACCCATTTGCTCGGTCTTCAAAGTTTGTTCTGCAATGGAAAAGCTGGTTAGAAGCTGGTATGATGGGGGGATAGCACTACCAAACATACAGCTGTACTATTGGGCTGCACAGTTAAAAATAATCAATCAATGGATCCACGCCCCACAGACCGACCCTGCGTTCCAGGCGGACAGATATATATTAGGAGATGGAGGAGTCATGGCGGCCTTATACAATAAAAAACAAACTAACCCACTGATTGGCCCAACAGCACATACATTTGGCATATGGTAATTTGCACATAAAAAACTGGGATGGCAGGGGGTTATTACACAGCTTACTCCACTCTGGGAAACAGGACGACTGGGAAAACTTAGAAATAGTAAAGGATTCAATAACTGGGACACCATAGGCATTTCTACGGTAGGTGACCTGTGGGTTAAGGGCGGGGTGATAGCGTTCGAACGCCTGCAGGATCAATACGAGCTAGCCCCTTCTGAACAATTCAGGTACATACAGATTAGGCATGCACTACAGGCAGCCATACCGCCAAACACCGTACTGCCGGAGGCCTCTCCCCTAGAGGACAGACTCCTCACTGACTACATGGCGAAAAAAGCCACCTCTTTCACTTACCGTAAATTAATTGATAACCTACCTGACCCAACGCAGGCACTGAAGATCAAATGGTCCGTTGACCTTGGGGAAATGGATGAAACAGACTGGCAGATGGCACTCTCATCACCGCGGGAAGTTGCAATACCCTCGAGATTGAGGCTCATACAATTAAAGATA
Organism: Triturus cristatus; assembly: GCF_964204655.1. Classification (NCBI taxonomy): domain Eukaryota; kingdom Metazoa; phylum Chordata; class Amphibia; order Caudata; family Salamandridae; genus Triturus; species Triturus cristatus. The sequence goes on along the minus strand of NC_140595.1, from coordinate 399,146,208 downwards.
CTACACCGTGTATACTACACTAGATTAACCTTACATAAAATAGGGAATATCTCTCATCCGTATTGTCTGCGGGAATGTGGGGAAGAGGGAACATTTTACCATACTATATGGCACTGTCCGAGGATTATGCCATACTGGGTGGCAGTGATGCATACCATATCGCAAGTGGAGGAGGTATCGGTAGCACCAGAACCTAAAAGGTGTTTACTAAATATATGGGAGCCCAATGATCGAAACCATCTGGCACAGGACTGGGGAACTTTGGGAATGATGGTCGCCAAAAGAAATATAGCTAGGTTGTGGGGCTCTGGATGCCCACCGACGATCAAGGCATGGTGCAAGGACATGGATGAAGCCATGGTAGCAGAGAAGACTATATATATTAACCGAGGTTGTCCACAGAAATGGGGGAAGGTATGGGGAGCCTGGAACAAATACAGGGGCTTTATCTGCGAACCACCGGAGTTGCCGAGTGAGGACATCTGCACCTGAAACGGGGAGGGGGTGAAGCGATATATATGGTTTCATAGGTGTGATCTGTCCAGTATTACGATGTAACAGTGCTATGGACGTTGACTTAAGAAAATGTACCAGCAAACTGCAAATGTATGTTCATTTATGTGATTTTGTTATGCCCTAACTTTAATTAAAAAATTGGCACCGCCTTGAGAATCTTGAATGCCCTTTTCCAAAACCAATATTTGCTATGAGAAAAAATCAGAGCATAGGACAACAAATAGTGCGCACAGACATTTCTTTACCTAAACCAAAAAGTGACCTATTATCGCAATGGAATGTAAAACCAGTTAATGGCCATCACAAGTGTGGCAATTGCGTGGCCTGCAACAGAATTCAACCATAAAAGTATACAATGGAAACATTCTGATTTTACTAACTGTAAAAATGAGAACGTGGTTTATGCCATAATATGCCCCTGTAAGAAAATCTATATAGGGAAGACAAACCAACAGGCAAACACCAGAATCACACAACACAGATCGAGAATAAAAAAAAGAAGGTGGCCACTGCTCCAATGGTTGAGCATTTTAATGAAAAATCCCATGGCGAAAATGAATTTAAATGGACAATTTTAGCAGTTATTAATGCAGCTAAACGCCCAATCGACATTGAAAGTGCGTTGCTTCAAAAAGAGGCACATCTAATTTTGAAGTTCAATAGCGCCATGACAGGATTGAACAGCATGACAGAGCGGACTAAAATGTAACAACTTCGCAGCCCATAATGCACCATAGTGGCCAACTGAATGAAGTCTGTTTGATTGGTTAAGAAAAGCAGGGACACAATTCCCAGAAATCCTGAAGAAACCATAATAGGCAAAGCCTCTGCGCAAAATGTCTACCGCTAATAATGGTATCCTGGAACCCGCCATGAAATGCAGTTAATCCGCATTTGAAATTGAGGTAAGCGTATGTTGATAAACAACAGAACCGAGAGACTGTTGAGGGAGTGAAAGTCAGAATAGATCATTGGATTTTCAAACTGTATTACAGAAAGCGCAAGCGAGAAAACTCGAACGCGAGGACTAGAAGCGGCGAAAACCGCACATGATTCTTTGTATCTGCTAACAAAGAAACATTGTTACAAGGGACGATTTATTAAATAAAGTCTATTCCCCCGCAGATAACAAGCGCCAGTACAGAAATAGTCTAGCGGCACGAGCGGTCCAGGAAGAGATCGCTTCACAAACAGGTACTTATAAATGCAAAAATATTAAAATGGGTACACAAGGGAAATACAAACCTTATTTTAAAAGACTCCAACATGTATATATGTCTTGCAGGGTGTGATACATATAAATGATCGTAAGATCCAGTACAGGGCCAAAAGGTAGTATATAAGGTAGGAAAGAGTAAACGAAAGTTCCTACTTGGATGAGACGGTCTATATGAATATCACTGATAGGCTTTTCTGTCCTGTAACAGAAGGTCCCTAAATAATAGACAACCCGTGGCACAGCCCTTCAAAGAGCCCTAGACTCTTAGAAATGGTGCTGAAGATGACCAGATAGCCAAAAGACTTAGAAAATGTTTTGGCTAAAAACTGCTCTGAGAACCAGAAGGAGACTGGGCTTATCCGCCAGAGTTAAACCACCCGTCGGATTGACTTTGCAGCTTCGCCTGGTACGTTCTTCTCCACAAAAGCAGATCCTTTTCAGCAGTCCTTTGCCAAAGGAGCATCCTGCTTTGCGGAACTGTCTTCTGCAACAGCCAGCTGAACATTTTTGACTTATATATCAGAGACTAAGTCCAAATGTAGAAATCTTCATCACAACTTTGACCCAAGGCTATCCGCTGACAAAGCTCCCTCCTTGGACACCTCCTGCAGCCATTCCCTGTTGAACTTTACCTTATCAAAGCACTTTTTGTCAGAAGTTGTTCGAAGTCCAAAGGTAAGGGCTGACTAGACCCAATCCAGTTCTTGCATCCGAACTGCGCTCCATCGCAGTAGGCCATATTTTTTGTCTTTAAGCTGGTCTTGTGTGACTGGATGTCCGCTGTTGGCGCTTTGATCTTTTAGGCGATAGTTTTTACTAAAAATTTAAAAATTCATGACTCTGGTTCTACTGATTGAATTTTTGTCTTTTTGATGTCAAATAATGAATTCAAATGTACTCTCATTTTCTAAATTGGTGTGGGATTTCCCTTGTGTGTGTTTTCACGTCATCACTCTTTGTGTACTGCATCCATACTTTATACATTGCCTCCAAGTTAAGCCTGACTGCTTTTTGTGCCAAGCTTCCCAGGGTTAGGCACGGGTTAATTTAGTGACTTTTTGTGGTTCACACTGAAAGGGATTGTGGCTGTTGCTTGACCAGGACTCATACTCTAGTCAATCAACAACCCAATTTCTCACAATGTTCAAATTATTATGCATGTTGAAACATCTATCTTGCTACATATTTCTCTTGAATAATCTGAAACACCATCCCCTTCTTCTTCATCTCGCATTACATCTGTGCACTTGATGAATCCATATTCTTCCAAATCCTACACATATGAAGCTATCAATCTTTCTAAAATTAATGTATGAAGAAAAATAAATCCTCATTCACAAATGCTGAATCACATATAATCACTATCTGAAGTCAGTTTACGTCTCTAGATGGAGCATAATGCTTGCAGACAATCGGCTTGTATGGAATATTTTCCACTGTTCGACGTTTAGGGTCAGGGATGAGAAAGGAGTGTGTGATGGGCAAGGGGCTCTGCAAATTCTAGGGACACACAAAAAACACCATGATTCGTGCTTTTCTGAAACCTTTGATATACTATTTTCTGCCTGTGAAATGCACATAAAACCTTTCCTGAAAACGGAAGCAAGTGCAAATTTGTTTTAGGAAAGAGAATGGAATATCTTTGCATTTTATGTGGAGAAGGAGAACTGTGGCTCAACGTCAATGGCATTCCTCTCCATCAAACATAAAAAGGTAAACTTTTCTAAGATGCAAAAATAACAGCTATAGTACTTGTACAGGAAACTCACCTTTAATGTTACGTAACCTACTAAACTCAAACAAGGCTGGGAAGGTAAAATCATATCCATCTCCGGCTATGAGGTACCACCTGTTGTGATGATAGGACCACAATCATGCCTAGGAAAACAAGATGGAGGTACTAATATCCAAAAGATTACCGGACCACATACAAAAGACATGGACTGATACCAATGGTCAATATGTCTTTGCCCAATTAAACATCTATAATCAGTCTCTGATCTTTGGCTCTATCCACGGTCCACTGGGAGCTAAACAATCCAGGTTCTCCATGCTAAACTATCTGCTGATGGAATTTGGCTCTAATAAGGCCATCAACAGAGGGAAATGGAATATGGCCTTAGATCCTCCTATGGATAAAATAAGCTGTCCTAACATTAGACAAGATACCGACAGAGTCATTCTTTGCAAAATCATGGAAGACAATTTGCCTCATGTACTTTGGTGCCAATTGCATGCTACTGGAAAACAATGCACTTGTCTGGCAGCGCCCAGAGTTCTGAATCCAGACTGGAAAATTTCTTGTCCAATACAGTGTTCTTCCCAAAGATCCATAATAGTGAAATATTGGTTGATGGCATTTCTGATAACATTCCTGTCCTACTTCTTAAATCACTAGATGAGAAGAAAAAACACATGGCCCTCTTCAATTACTAATTTTCCATAAAAAGAAAGTAAGAGGTGATAAATCCTATCCTCCAAATTCAACTGATTCTTCACCACAAGATGTGAAGGCACAGGGACAAGAAGTTCTTGCTTCCAAATATTCAAAATATCCTACAGGGTTATTTAAATAATAAAAGGCACCTCAACCATCAAATGGTGGCATGCTTCATCATTGGGTTATTTCATCATCAAGGCAGATAATACCACCTGGGTGGGCTCAACCACGAAACGGGAGCACATATATGATATTACTCTGGACAAGTGCAGGGATCCAGTTACTATAAAAATGATTATGGGTTTACCCTGCATATCTCCTTTTAATGGATGAGTGTCCATATCATGGTAAAAATTGAAAGTGGGATATCCTACAAATACACAATGGTTTTGACATCCTATTCTGCTAATCTGTTACAGCCAATAAAGTGCTGCCCAAATGGGTCACTTAGCTTCAAAGCTACTAAACCTCCTTCCCTTTCCCCTTCTAATTACAGAAGAATATGTGGAAAAAAAAAAGAGGCATAAGGTTCTCCTACATGATAGTACTGTGCTAACACAACCTGTAGGATACAAGAACATAAAATAGAATAAACATTAGCTAATACTGTAATCATGTTTCAATGAATAAAGAAGAGAAGTTAAACGTCTTCATTAGTGATCACTTCAAACCAAACACCATCTTACTTGCTATTGTGAAACCCTTCAACCCTATTTACACGTGTGACTGCAATGCACTACTTCACAAGAAAACACTCTGCTTGTATATATATATATATATATATATATATATATATATATATATATATATTATCTACTGGCGGTCGCCAGTAGATAGTTATAGTTACAACCTAGTTTCCATAGGAAATCTCAAAATTCTATTTTGAATAACTTTGGCGCCGATTGACGAATCCTCGCGAAATTTTCAAAACTAATGGGGCGCTCCGTTCAGCTCCTACCCTGAAAGTCTCGGGGTGATTCGTCAAGCGGGGGCTGAGAAAAAAGGGGGGTCCCAAAACGAGTTTTCCCCATGCATTTTTCCATAGGACCTTTAGACACAGCTACAGCCAGAACGGCTGAACAGAATTACTTGAAATTTGGCAAAGAGGTAGTCCTTAGGTCAGGCATGTGCCTTTTGCATATATGGTGTAAATCCGTTCAGTAGTTCCTGAGAAAATCAAAAGTAAAATCATATACATATCTGGGCGGAGCCTAACCACACATCTCATTGTGAGATCTGATTGGCTGTCAGCACTTCATCCAAGAAGTGTTGGCAGCCATCTTGGGACCAATATACATGATAGCACCTCATTAAAAAGCATTGCAGTTAATAGAAGGTTTTAAGACTTTAGTTACATTATAAATCATTTGTTGATGGTACCATACTCATTTTAGGAATTGTAGTATGTTCTAAGGTGATTTTACCATGTGAAAAAGCCTTCTGCTGGGATATCATGAATCATGTTTGAGAGAAAACTATTTTCGCATGCTTTTCCCACAGATGTTTGGAAGGTGATCTATAAGCTAAACTGAGAGCATATTGTAAGATCCAACTCCAAGACAATGTGAATTAGTTGAATAAGAAGTTTAATCCAGGATAAAAGATGAGATGCTGCTAGATACTACACATCTCCCTTCTTCACAGACAATTAACAGCAATGCCTACAACACCAATAAAAGTTACACCAGGCATAGAATCTAACAACACATAATAATAAAAATCAGCATACATAGTCTTTCAGATACTTCGGTGCAGAAACCATCCTTGGAGATTTCCATGCATGTGACAAGGATTCTTGTTGTACAATTTTCCTTTGTGATGGAAAAGCTGGGTTTCTTGGAACTTCTTTAAGTCCCGGGACAAAGTCCTTTCTCACCACAACCACTCTATTCAAGTTCCACACCCGGTGATCCGCTGTTTTAACCGCATTGTTAAACAACTTAATAACCTGAATAGGTTTAAGGAAAGCTGCTTTACTTTTCCCCATACGGGGATTCTTTATCAGTACCCAATCCCCCACTTTCACTATTGTTGTTCTCACAGACTTTTTCACATCATGCAAAATCTTTCTTTCTTCAATTTTCTTCTTTTCAAACAACCTCCAGTCATCTTTCTCATTATCCTTAAACCGATTAGGCTGTAAATCATTTACCCAGGAAGGTGTCACTAACGAGTTGGCACACCTGCCTCTAAACAGCTCAAAAGGTGTCCTTTTTGTGACAGCATGAGGTGACAGCCTATACACTCTAACTTTTTTGAACACTTCTGCTCTCCAATCTAGACCCGCTGATCTTGCCATTTCAATCGTTTCCTTGAGAACCCGATTAAACCGTTCGACCATTCCATTTGTCTCTGGGTGATATAGAGAAGACTTCTTGTGTTTCACACCATAAGAACTCAAAAATTCTTCCATATCCCTCGAGACTAATTGCACTCCATTATCTGTGAGTATTGCATTAGGAATTCCTTCTCTATCAAATTTTTTTTTTTAAAACTCCTTAACATGTTTAGATTCAATCCCACGCGTTATAGCTATCTCTGGCCATCGAGAAAAAAAATCAACTAGAACTAGAATATACCACTAAACACCAGATACAGAGATCGGGCCTACAATGTCCAGTCCAATTTCCTTCCAAGGAGCATCAGGTCGGTCCCTTATTACCATAGGTTGTGTTCTTGGCTTGTTCACTCTGTCACTAAGTGCACACTGCATGCAGTCTCTTATTTTCCGTTCAATTAGTAAATCCATACCTGGCCACCAGTAAGAGGAGCGTAGGTATTCTTTGGTTTTAGAAATACCAAGATGCCCATCATGGGCCAAAGAAATTAATTCATCTCTAAGAGAGGTAGGAGGAACCAATATCACCCCTCTGACAAGAAAGCCATCCTGATCAGCAAGTTGATCCTTAACGTGCCAAAACTTATCCACTTCCTCATCCTTACTCTTTACATTCCAACCCTCTTTTACACAAACTTTGACTTTAGTTAAAACATCATCTTCACTAACCGCTCTCAACCATCTTTCTTTCTCTATAATTCCCCCTTCAATGAAGCAAACCATTTCTCCATCCTCTTCATTCTCTTCCTCTAGAGTTGAATTGTCACACACAACCAATCTTGACAACGCATCCGCTACCTTGTTTTGTATGCCTGGAATGTACCTGATGTCAAAGTTTTAATCCTGTAAAGCGACTACCCACTTTGTAATTCTACTGGAGATCGCATCTATACCCTTATTTTTGAAAATCTCACATAAGGGCTTGTGGTCTGTCCTGACCTGAAAGGTACCACCCCAAAGCAAATTTCGCAGTTTCTTTATAGACCAGTGGACTGCTAGAGCTTCCCTCTCTATGACTGAATACCGCACCTCTGCACCTCTTAAACTCCTTGACAAAAATAGAATCACATTGTCTTCACCATTATTCTTTTGCATCAACACCGCGCCCAAACCTTTTACACTCGCATCCGTTACTAACACTGATTTCTTATCCGGGTCGAAACTGCTGAGTTTGAGCGCTATATCTAATTCCTTTTTGAGCAAACAAAATTCCTTTTCACACTTATCATCCCAAACAAACTCATTTCCTTTATGTAGTAACGTCCTCATTGATACACAGAGGGAAGCAAAATTTTTAACAAATTTACTTTAGAATTCGGCCATGCCTAGAAAACTCAACAGCTCCTCTTTATTGCTTGGAGATGGCATATTTCGAATGGCAGTTACTAGACTCTCCTTAGGTGATACACCCCCTTCTCCAATCGTGTGACCAGGATAATCTATCGATCTCCTTTTGAACTTGCACTTTTCTACTTTAACAGTCAATCCTGACTGATCCAGTCTCTTCAAAACTTGTAATACCCTCTCATCGTGTTCATTATCATCTGTGCCAAAAACCAAAATATCATCTTGATATACCCTGACACCGGGTTGTCCCTTCAAAACAGACTCCAGTGCCCTCTGAAACACTGAAGCCGCTGAGACCAATCCAAATGGTAACCTCAAGAAACGAAAAGTCCCAAACGGCGTGATGAACGCCGTCAAGTCTTTTGAATCCTCATCCAGTTTGATTTGATGATATGCAGACCTGAGATCTATTGTACTGAAAACTTTCGCCCCTTTTAACAACATCAACATGTCTGCTATCTTAGGTAACGGATATTTGTCGATCACCACACACTTGTTTAGCTCTCTAAGGTCCACACATAAACGAAGAGAGCCAGCAGCTTTCTTCGCAGCTACGACCGGAGCAAGCCATTGTGTTGCTTCAATTTCTTCAATAATTCCCTCTCTTCTCAATTTCTCTAACTCAGTTTGAACCATTTCTCTGACAGCCACCGGAATACTCCTTACTTTGCAAGATACTGGATTTGCACCTTCCACAAGCCGAATATGATGTGTGTAACCTTTAAGACACCCTAAGCTACTACTGAAAACTTTGGGAAAGCGTTCAGTTAGCATACTCGTAAATTGATTTTCACAACTCATGTCTACTTTGGCCACAGATGCCGATCTAAAATTCTCTTTTAATAAAATAGGTGGTGATGAATTTGGATCTAGCTTGACACCAAGGTCTCTCTGGTGAAACCAGCTTAAAATGCTGTCCCCTTTTTGCGATACATAAACTTTCCCACTGGTTAGTCTATTTTTATATTCAATTAGACCCCAAAAGTACCCACACAACTTGATAGGTTCACCTCCATAGGCAAAGGATCTAATGTCTGGTGAGTAAATTCTGACATTTTTGATTTCTTTTACATAAAACTCTTTTGAAATTATGGTGATTTTAGCACCAGAGTCAAAAAGTACTTTTGTAGCCTTACCCTCAACACATATTTCATCAGTCGGGAGTACTTTTGTATTTCCCTCAGTTTGAACTGCTTGGATTTGAATCTGTCCACAGTCGATCTCACCTGAAGAATCACAAGTATCCTCCACATCAAAATATATTTCAGAAACCTTTCCCTTGAAATTTCTGTCTTTACATGCCACTGTAAAATGCCCTTTCCTTTTGCACTTACTACATGTGGCTCTCCAACCAGGACATTGTTTATCATTTGCTAAATGACCTAGTTTACCGCAACGAAAGCATGTTGCTTTAGAAGCATCGAACTTTACTCCAGTTCCACCAGAGGTACCTTTCTTAAAGTGATCCCCTTTTTCATTGTTAGTTTTAGGATTTGCTTTTATTGCTTGTACCATATTTTTCTCTTTTTTTTCTCCATCCTTCTTTATTACCTCTACACACTTCAAAGAATGCTCAATCCTTTTTGCAATAATTAAGACATCTTCCAAGTTTGGCTCGTCCTTCTGCCAAAGTTCCTCCCTTACACGTTCAATGCTACAACCTAACATAAACTGATCTCTAATACGTTCATCTAGTGTAGCACCAAACTTGCACGAGGAAGCTAACTTCCTTAAAGCAGTAATGTAATTTTCTATAGTTTCATCCTCCATTTGAGATCTCCTACCGAAATGATACCTTTAAAGTATCGTACTCACCTTCGGAAGGTAGTGTTTATCAAGCATAGCTATACATATCTCATACTCATTCAAACTCCTATCCACTAGATCCGGAAGGTGGTCAAACACCTCCTGACCTTCCGTACCCAAACAATGAAGCAATAACGCGGTCTTTCTTTCGGCACTCAAAGAGGCTCCACACACCCTGGCATATCTTTCAAAGACTTTCCGCCATTTTTGCCATTTTATGGGTGGATCTCCCAGGGTGGACAGGAAGAAAGGGGGTGCTGTTACGTTCTGCATGTTTGCACTTAGCCCTCAAATGTGATAACTTCAAATTCTTACCTGAGTCTCACCTTCCCCCTTTTTTTTTTTTTTTTAATTTTTTCTTTTTTTTTTTAAACAAAAAAATCTGTCCCTCTACTTTTCCACCCTAGTACTTTTATCAATAAAATCTGGGATTAATAGGCAAAACAAAGAGCTTTTCATATAGTTCCATCAATATAAACCACTTAAGCACTACAGAACTTCTGATAGTCTTAAAGTACTATTTGACAGCTCTAATATAAGCTTCCCAGTGTGTGTATCACTGAATTAAGACACATACGAAAGTACCTTCAGAGTGTGCGTATCACTGAAGTGACACGCTCGTAAACTTGTGGTTAACACAGCTACAATAGTACCTTGATAGTGTGCGTATCACTGAAGTGACACGCAATCAAAACTGTATTGGTTACTTGTGCCTGGTACATCAATCACTTCGTGAGGCATGCGAGGCGCTGGGCGCGCTGAGCAATCACTGGAGAGAAGGACACCGCGTCGAAAAAACAAATTACCTCAATGTAAAGTCTACTTATGCGGATTGCTGGGGTGACGGGAAGTGATCTGCTACAGATAACCAATAACGAGCCTGATTCGCGCTGTAAGAAAGTGTGCGAACCACTGTTAAGCCGCTTGTCTGAGTGCTCTTGTGAGAAGAGCTCGCACGAAGATAGTGCGTTCCACCCTTGCGTTCCATGGCCCAATGCGCGATGACTCTGCTTCGCGCGTCCAAGAGAGCGCTGACGCTTGTCTCCGTAACTAGGATACAGCGTTGAAATAGAGTGACGCTTGATGACGCTTGATGACGCTCGTTGCTTCCAGGTGTGGAGCGGTAGCTATGGTAGCAGCTCGAGGAAGGCAACGCGGTAAGGAGACTCCGTTTTGAAACCGTTGAAAAACTTTTAAACAACAACAACAGAGTACGCCTTCCCCACAGAAACGTCACTTCTCATGCTAAAACAGGATAAGCACAAGCCTTTGCAAAAAATGAAATCCTTGATGGGTGGTGCAAAATAAAGCCCAGCCTTCACTCGTTAGGCACTCATCACGCTTGAAAGTCACAATACAGCAGCCACGAACGTTGTTAGCAAGTACCAAAGAGCCAAGCCAAAGTTTGTTTGAACCACCAAATCAAAGTCTGTTTCCTTTTAAACAAAATAAGGAACAATGCTTTTTCTCACCAAGAATGCAAGTGTTGAGGTCCTTTTTCTCCCTTTATCTTTTCCTTCTTAAAACGAGCTTGTCAATCCCATCCTTCTGTCGCCAAAATGTAAGATCCAACTCCAAGACAATGTGAATTAGTTGAATAAGAAGTTTAATCCAGGATAAAATACCCCATCCACAAACAGCTTGTACATCGTTCAGGCTCTGGTCTCAACTGACTCTTCCCTGAGCCTAACATTCCAATCACCTAGCAACATCTCAGGCTTCCAGGAGATGCTGCTAGATACTACACATATTTTCTGTAAATTCACATTATCTTTCTCAGTCATGTGAGAATGAAGTCTGACATTCTCAGTAAAACATGTACATCCAACAAGGGCAGAGACTGTCAGTTGATTCCTTTGTGTTCTACTGCAGCTTCCCAGAGTGTTCCAAAGAACAACTAGAGCGCTAACAGTCTTACTTATGACAAAGGTATGGCACACCTGAAGCCATCTTGATTGGAATAAAGTGGTAACATTTAAAACATTTAATTTAAAAAGGAACAAAATGAGAGGGTTCATTTTGCCATAGAATGTATGATTAGTGCTGCAGAAAGAAAAATTAGGGCACATTTTGAGTGACTTCTCAAATCCTCTTCTATTTCATTAAAGAATTCTGACATGCAGACTGAAACATGCACTTTCAATACCAGCAGCAGACTTCCCTGGTGATGAGTAGCTTTACTACAGTGATCTAATGAGCAACTAGAGTGCTAACATTCTGAATTTATGGCAAATGTGTGACACATCTGAATGCCTTCTTCATTGAATCAAAGTAAAAAAACTGACAGTATGCCTACTGAGGAGACTGCAGTAAATGAGGAAATTAGGAAACTTCATAACAAGTCTCCCAAGATGGCCACCAGAGACAAAAGAGCCCAAATGTAGCACAAATATCACCGAGATGTAGCCCAAGTATAGCCCAATGACAGAAATCCCAGAGTGTTTTAAAGAACAACTAGAGCGCTAACAGTCTTACTTATGACAAAGGTATGGCACACCTGCAGCCATCTTGATTGGAATAAAGTGCTAACATTTAAAACATTTAATTTGCAAAGGAACAAAATGAGGGGGTTCATTTTGCCATAGAAATTATGACTAGTGCTGCAGAAAGAAAACTTAGGGCACATTTTGACTTCTCAAATCCTCTTCTATTTCATTAAAAAGTTCTGACATGCAGACTGAAACATGCACTTTGAATACCAGCAGCAGACTTCCCTGGTGAGCAGTAGCTTTACTACAGTGATCTAATGAGGAACTAGAGTGCTACCATTCAGAATTTATGGCAAATGTGTCACATCTGAATGCCTTCTTGATGGAACCAAAGTAAACAAGCATTGAAAATGCAATAGGTCTCGCCCTCGTTTAAGTTAAAGCAATTCTGTTTGTAATTAGGTGGCTTTTTAGCTTTGCTTTTATTAGTGTTTTTCAAAATTTCATGTAAATAACATGCATATCTGTATATGTATGCATGCATTTATATTTGTAGATATGCAGATTATATATATGTATGTATATACATATATATACACATACATATATATAAATGCATATATGTGCATATGTGTGCGTGTAGAGAGAGGTAGAGAGAGGTAGAGAGGTAGAGATGTAGAGGTAGAGACGTAGAGGTAGAGAGGTAGAGGGTAGTAGAGAGAGAGGTAGAGAAAGGTAGAGAGGTAGAGAGTAGAGGATGAGTAATAGAGAGTAGAGAGTAGTAGAGAGAGTAGTAGAGAGTAGTAGAGAGTAGCAGAGAGTGAGTAGGAGAGAGTAGTAGAGAGTAGCAGAGAGTGAGTAGGAGAGAGTAGTAGTGAGTAGTAGAGAGTGAGTAGTAGAGAGTAGTAGCGAGTGAGTAGTAGAGGGAGTAGTAGAGAGTGAGTAGTAGAGGGAGTAGTAGAGAGTGAGTATTAGAGAGTGAGTAGTAGAGAGTAGTAGAGAGTGAGTAGTGGAGACCGAGTAGCAGAGAGAGAGAGTAGTAGAGAATGAGTAGTAGAGAATGAGTAGTAGAGTGAGTAGTAGAGAGTAGTAGAGAGTGAGTAGTAGAGAGTAGTCGAGAGTGAGTAGTAGAGAGTAGTAGAGAGTGAGTAGTAGAGAGTGAGTAGTAGAGAGTGAGTAGTAGAGAGTAGTAGAGAGTAGTAGAGAGTGAGTAGTAGAGAGTGAGTAGTAGAGAGTGAGTAGTAGAGAGTGAGTAGTAGAGAGTGAGTAGTAGAGAGAGTAGTAGAGAGTGAGTAGTAGAGAGTAGTAGAGAGAGTAGTAGAGAGTAGTAGAGAGTGATTAGTAGAGAGTAGTGGAGAAGTAGAGAGTGAGTAGTAGAGAGTAGTAGAGAGTGAGTAGTAGAGTGAGTAGTAGAGTGAGTAGTAGGGAGTAGTAGGGAGTAGTAGAGAGTGAGTAGTAGAGTGAGTAGTAGAGTGAGTAGAGAGCAAGTAGTAGAGAGAGAGTAGTAGAGGGTGAGTAGTAGAGAGTGATTAGTAGAGAGTAGTGGAGAAGTAGAGAGTGAGTAGTAGAGAGTAGTAGAGAGTGAGTAGTAGAGTGAGTAGTAGGGAGTAGTAGGGAGTAGTAGAGAGTGAGTAGTAGAGTGAGTAGTAGAGTGAGTAGAGAGCAAGTAGTAGAGAGAGAGTAGTAGAGAGTGAGTAGTAGAGAGTAGTAGAAAGTGAGTAGCAGAGAGAGTAGTAGAGAGAGTAGTAGAGAGTAGTAGAGTGAGTAGTAGAGAGTGAGTAGTAGAGAGTGAGTGGTAGAGAGTAGTAGAGTGAGTAGTAGAGTGAGTAGTAGAGTGAGTAGTAGAGTGAGTAGTTGAGTGAGTAGTTGAGAGTGAGTAGTAGAGAGTGAGTAGTAGAGAGTAGTAGAGAGTAGTAGAGTGAGTAGTTGAGAGTGAGTAGTAGAGAGTAGTAGAGAGTGAGTAGTAGAGTGAGTAGTAGAGAGAGTAGTAGAGGGGGAGTAGTAGAGAGAGAGTAGTAGAGAGAGAGTAGTAGAGAGTAGTAGAGAGTGAGTAGTAGAGTAGTAGAGAGTGAGTGGTAGAGAGTAGTAGAGTAGTAGAGAGTGAGTGGTAGAGAGTAGTAGAGAGTGAGTGGTAGAGAGTAGTAGAGAGAGTAGTAGAGAGTAGTACAGAGTGAGTAGTAGAGAGTGAGTAGTAGAGAGTAGTAGAAAGTGAGTAGTAGAGAGTAAGTAGTAGAAAGTAGTAGCGAGTGAGTAGTAGACAGTGAGTAGTTTAATTTAAAAGGAACACAATGAGGAGGTTCATTTTGCCATAGAAATTATGATTAGTGAGGAAAAAAGAAAAATTAGGGCACATTTTGAGTGACTTATCAAATCCTCTTCTATTTCATTAAAAAATTCTGACATGCAGACTGAAACATGCACTTTCAATACCAGCAGCAGACTTCCCTGGTGAGCAGTAGCTTTACTACAGTGATCTAATGAGCAACTAGAGTGCTACCATTCAGAATTTATGGAAAATGTGGGACACATCTGAATGCCTTCTTGATGGAATCAAAGTAAACAAGCATTGAAAATGCAATAGGTCTCGCCCTCGTTTAAGTTAAAGCCATTCTGTTTGTAATTAGGTGGCTTTTTAGCTTTGCTTGTATTAGAGTTTTTCAAACTTTCATGTACACACCATGCATATGTATGCATATATGTATATGTTTGCATGAATTTATATTTATATAGATAAGCAGATAATATTTATATGTTTATATATTCACTGAAAAAACCATAGGTTTCACACACGTTATAGTTACGAATTAGCATTTAAAAAACCTTGCAAATTCACTAAAAAAAACCATAGGTTTCACACATGTTATAGTTAGCTGGACATTTCACTCGTAAAAAACCAATGAAATTCCCCCGTTATAGTTAGTGCAGGCAACTATAACTCAGGCGACCGCAATCCTCTGCTGAGGACGTCAGATATTACATCACTGTATTTAGACACTTATTTACCCATGTCTTCTTCCAATAATCTTTAGCTATACATATATTACAAATATTTATTTTTCATAAAGACACATATGTCATCAGTGATGTAATATCTGACGTCATCAGCAGAGGATTGCGGTCGCGTGAATTATAGTTGCCTGCACTAAATATAACGGGGGAATTTCATTGGTTTTTTACGAGTGAAATGTCCAGCTAACTATAACATGTGTGAAACCTATGGTTTTTTAAGTGAATATATTATATATATATATATATATATATATTCACTGAAAAAACCATAGGTTTCACACACGTTATAGTTAGGAATTAGCATTTAAAAAACCTTGCAAATTCACTGAAAAAACCATAGGTTTCACACATGTTATAGTTAGCGGAAAATTTACTGATAAAAAACCAGTGAAATTGCCCCGTTATAGTTAGTGCTGGCAACTATAACTCACGCGACCGCAATCCTCTGCTGATGCTAATACTGTATTTAGACACTTATTTGCCCATGTCTTCTTCCATACATTTTTAGCTATACATATATTACAAATATTTTTTTTTCATAAAGACACATATGTCATCAGCAGAAGATTGCGGTCGCGTGAGTTATAGTTGCCAGCACTAACTATAACGGGGCAATTTCACTGGTTTTTTATCAGTAAATTTTCCGCTAACTATAACATGTGTGAAACCTATGGTTTTTTCAGTGAATTTGCAAGGTTTTTTAAATGCTAATTCCTAACTATAACGTGTGTGAAACCTATGGTTTTTTCAGTGAATTTGTACGGTTTTTTAAATGCTAAGTTACTTTACGCCATTCGAGGCGTGCGCGCCCACTTAACGCAGTTCGTTCCGTGCACGGTTTTTATCAACTTTAATAAGCCCTGTACATTTGGTGGCCTTCGGCCACCAAAAGCACAGGGGGTGGGGTCAATGTGGATAGTGTTTTTTTTATTTCGATTTTATAATTTCATGTTGCCAAAATTTAGTTTTTTTTACCTATTAATAAGCCCTGTACATTTGGTGGCCTACGGCCACCAAAAGCACAGGGGGTGGGGTAAGTGTGGATAGTGTTTTTTTTTTTTTTTTTTTTTTTACCGTACGCTTACGGTAAGCGTACGGTAAGCGTACTCGGCGAAATTGCCGAAAAAAAAATAAAACCGTTTTTGCTCTTGGGGGATGTTTGGGGACTCCCTCAACATGACTATGTGGGAGGGAGTTGTCAAAACAGCCCCGTAACATGTTTTTGGCCATGTTGTTTGATAAACAACACTCAGTGCAAGAGACAAAATGGCGGCCGCCGCTTCCTGGTTTCGGCCGATTCGAATGTTTACTAAGATCTAAGAGCCAATCAGAATCGCGCTCGTGCACGCCACCGCACGCTTACGGTAAGCGTACGGTAAGCGTACCGTAAGCGGGCTCAGATATATATATTGATTTAAAGGCTATTTTCTCAGAATCTACTGAACGGATTTACACCAAACCTACAAAAGGCACTTCCTTGACCTAGGGACTACCTCTCTGCCAAATTTCTAGTAATTCTGTTCAGCCGTTCGGGCTGTAGCTCGTTCTAAAGGTCCTATGGAAAAATGCATGGGAAAAACGCGTTTTGGGACCCCCCTTTTATCTCAGCCCCCGCTTGACGAATCCCCCCGAGACTTTCAGGGTAGGAGCGGAGCGTAGCGCCCCACCTATTTTGAGAAATTCGCGAGGATTCATCGGCCGGCGCCAAAGTTATTCAAAATAGAATGTTGAGGTTTTCCTATGGAAAAGGGGTCCTAACTATAACTACCTATTGGCGACCGCCAGTAGGTAATATATATAAATATATATATATAGATATGCTGGATGATATCTTGAGTCACCATATTTGGTTTTATTCCAAACCTTATGAGGGGGTTTGCACTTCCTGTAATCAAATTCTTAAAAATAATCATTATGGACAAGTATTAACAATAATATAATTCGACATGAGAAAAGATTACTGCTAATTCTCTCCATTTTTTTCTAGTTGTTGCTGAGTCACTCTCAGGTGTATAATATTAGGAGATTCCTGAGATTCTATTCAGTTCGTATAATAATTCTTTAAATATACGCAGGTTATTCAGAATCATGGACTGGGTACAGATATGTGATGCAGGTGCTTGGGTGGCCTCACTCAACCCAGAGAGGACCTTCAATATTCTTGAGTGGCCTTACTTAATGGCAGTACTCCACAACACAAAATGAGGGTAGGTTCAGAATTTCTAAACTGGATACAGTTGCTGTACTTCCAACCACTGGCGCAATGAGCTTATTCAGAGTGATATCCTAGACCTTTAAGATAGAAAGGGGCACTTGTCAGGGGTGCCCACTGTAGCCATGGAATCCTGGTGTCTTTAATACAAGCTAGGGGCCTGGACAGGGATAATAAGATGGAGAGGTAGCATGTCATATGGGTATATGTGGATGACCTTCGGATCTATCTACAAGACAACAGTGCCTCCCTGGGGCCACTGATGGCCCTATTAGAACAATTAGGGCTAATGTCAGAGATAAAGATAAAGTGGGATAAGTCCTGCTTGATTCCTTTACATGTACTATCGAATGATCAGAAGCGATTGATACCCAGCATCTGCTAACAGTAGATTTATGATACCATCAGATACTTGGGAATTAATGTTTACAACCTAGAGACAGATCAGGTGAATGGGAATTTGGAGCAGGCAATAACATCACTGCGATAGTCAATCCCATTTCGGAGCTCACTCCCATTATCACTGATAGTTGAGTGGCCATATCTAAATTCTTAGTGCTCCTGAGGCTGATTCACTTTTTTGCAGTGCTTCCGGTGGTGCTGAAGAGTCTTTTTCAGGGAACTGCAGTCCTTACTGACATCCCTGATCTGAGATGTAGAGTGGCAATTGGGAAATTATGTGCCCCTCTGGTAAAGGGTGGGCTGGCTGTCCGCAATTATGAACTATATTATGCTGCAGCTCAATTGCAAGGGCCAATATACTAGAATCAGTAGACGTATACAACAGACTGGAAGGATACTTTGTATTAAAGAGGTTGTTGGGACCGAAAATTGGTAAACGGGGAGAACATGCTCAAGAAAGTGACACACAAATGCTGGAAAGGTTTGTGCATGGAAATGCCGTTCTACTCTGTAGACAGCTGTATGGACGCGAGACTTGATTAAACAAATTTATACTGAAATACATATGTTACTGAATCTCATATAAACAGGAGGCAGGGATATGGGACTGATATCTATGTAAACTAGAAGCAAAATTCAATGAAAAGCCACCCTGATAGAACAGTGTACTATTGTATATGCTTTAATGCTTAGGGGGCGCTGTGGAAATTGAGTGGGTTGGAGAATGACACAAGCGGCCTACTCTGGAATGTCCTTTGGTTTGTTTTTTGCTTCTACGACCTCGCCTTCTTTTCCCTTCTCAGCTCCCCCCTTAATTCTCAAGAATAGTCCTGTCTCTCCAATGCAGATGACTGTAAAATATAGTATGACAGCGATTGATAACTGTCAACTGGTGTTTGTTTGTAGCCCAGTGGCAGTGGGCTGGCGCGCAGACGCTTAGAGAGCTCTCAGAACCTTTTCCTGCATCTCCTTAATTTTACTGTGCAGCGTCCCGCTGATTCGAGCGGTCGGCGCTTTCACCCTACGCGAGGGTTTTAAAACTTTTATTGGTAACCCCTGTATTTTTGTTATGCAGGTAAAATAGCTATACCTTATCATTCCAGGTATTCTGCTGGCTGGGGGCTGTTTGAGATCGCCGGTCCCCGCCGGTAGCGGCCGCCATCTTTGATTGGGATCGTTTGATTGGAGTGGAGCCCTGAACTCCACCCTCGCTCCGCCCCTATTTAGGAGCACGCTTTGAGCCTCGCTTCGTGTTTGTTTGTAGCCCAGTGGCAGTGGGCTGGCGCGCAGACGCTTAGAGAGCTCTCAGAACCTTTTCCTGCATCTCCTTAATTTTACTGTGCAGCGTCCCGCTGATTCGAGCGGTCGGCGCTTTCACCCTACGCGAGGGTTTTAAAACTTTTATTGGTAACCCCTGTATTTTTGTTATGCAGGTAAAATAGCTATACCTTATCATTCCAGGTATTCTGCTGGCTGGGGGCTGTTTGAGATCGCCGGTCCCCGCCGGTAGCGGCCACCATCTTTGATTGGGATCGTTTGATTGGAGTGGAGCCCTGAACTCCACCCTCGCTCCGCCCCTATTTAAAGGGCCTCCATGTGTCGGCGCAGCGGACGAGCGCAGCGGGCGCGACGTAGGCGCGCCGGAGTTGCGCCTGAGTTAAGCCCGTCTGCGCCCGTCCGCGGCAGGCCGGGGCATGGGGCATGTCACTCTGCTCCCTTACTCATCTACACTCGCTCCTTTCTAGTCTCTGCTCATGATCCTGCCCTCCCCCCCCCCCTCTCCGTACCGAAACTGCTTCTTCATAATCTGTTTACGACTAGAACCTCATTCCCGGAAATTTCCCCTATCTCTTCCGATAATGGCGTCCATTCTTCAAATCCCGCGTCCCGGGCCCAGTCACTCCCTCGCTCTACTTCCTCCCCATTGTCTGTGATGTATCTTAACACCCGGTCCCTGGTCTGTCATCAATCAGAAATATTTTACCTCCTGGACTCGGAACAGCCTGATGTCCTGTTCTTGACCGAGACCTGGCTCACTGACGATTCATCTCCTGACGTTCTGGCGGCCATTCCCCCAGGCTACTACATCCTGCAGACCAACCGCCCTGCTGGTAAAGCGGGCGGCGGCGTTGCAGCCATCATCAGACACCCCATTAGGTTCTCCCCAGTGTCCTTTCCTAGTATCGCCTCGACAGACTGTCTCGTATTAAGACTGGAGCAGCCTGGGTCTTCACTCATCTGTGTGTTGACCTATCGCCCCCCTCAATCTATGCCTGACTTTTCTATCCTGTTCGGTAACATGATCACCCAGCTTACCATCAGCAATTCCAACGTGTTGATCATGGGCGACTTTAATTACTGGCCATCAGACACTCATGAAACTGCTGATTCGCGTGCTTTTTCTGACCTAATGTTGAGCCTTAACTGCACTCAACATATACATGCACCCACACATGTTAAAGGCCACATTTTAGACCAAGTCTGGACCACCTCTCTTGCCATCTCTGCTCCCCTCATCGCCCCTTGTCTCTGGTCTGACCATCACCTCATCACTTTCTCCTTATCCCTGTCTTCCCCTATCACCGCTGCCCACCAATCCAATTTCCTGGCGCGCAATTGGAATAAAGCCGACCTTAACAAACTTACGGCTCTCCTGAGTTCTTCACTCCCACTCATGACTGGACCCAACATCTCTACCGACCTTCAGTCCATAACCCTCACACACTGGCTTACCGCCGCGGCCGACTCTGTGGCACCACTAAAATCGGTTAAGACAAGGCGCAGGCACGATGCCCAAAAGTGGTTTACCGCTGAGCTCCGCGCACACAAACTTACTCTCCGCCAGGCAGAGAGACGCTGGCGCCGGGATTACTCCCCCGAATCGAAAATGATCTTCTCGTCTCGGCTGAAGGAGTACAAGAACGCTATTACTGTGGCTAAATCATGCTACTTCTCAGGCAAAATTTTAAACTCATCCAATAAATCTAAAGATATTTTTTCTATAGTGGATGAATTATCCTACCCGGAAAGAGTCATCTTAGCCCCTCTCCCTTCTCAATCCTTGTGCGACTCCCTTAATCAATTCTTTGTGGAGAAAATCACCAAAATTAAAACTAGCATTTCCACCTTCCCACCTGCCCCTACATCCTTTTGTGTCCCCAGTTATTCTCCCACACACACCTTTACCCACTTCCCTCCTATTTCCAAGGACAACTTCCTCTCACTCCTACACAACGTCTCTTCTGGCTCTCCCAGCGATTGTTGCCCCCCCTCGGTCCTTCGAGAAGTTTTTACCGCCTGTCCTGACCCCCCCCTTGCTCTCTTGAACAACTCTCTAGCCATAGGGGAGGTTCCGGGACCCTTCAAACAGGCCGAGGTGGTTGCCATCCTCAAAAAACCTTCGGCAGACCCTTCCATCATGAGCAACTTTCGCCCTATCTCTCTTCTTCCCTATCTTAGCAAAGTTCTAGAGTCGCACGTCACTCACGCTCTCAGCTCCTTTGTGGAAGAATCTGGTGCACTGGACCCCCAGCAGGCTGGATTCAGACCTGCGCACTCAACAGAAGCCGTCATCCTTTCTGTTATGGAGGAACTGCGCAGGGGCGCGGACGCGAACATCTGCCAGGCCTTGGTCCTCCTGGACTTGTCGGCCGCCTTTGACACGGTCGACCATCAAATTTTGGTCGATCGTGTCAGGGAGGCTGGCATCCAGGGCACCGCTCTGGCCTGGGTCCGATCCTTTCTGACCCAACGCCATCAAGCTGTCAGACTATCCCAGTTTACTGCCTCCCAGGTCAAACTGTCCTGTGGTGTCCCACAAGGCTCTTCCCTCTCCCCCCTCCTTTTTAATTTGTATCTTTCCCCACTTATCCGTGCCCTCCGTCAGTTCAATGTCACAGCATTCAACTATGCTGATGACATACAACTAATTTTCAACATCAACTCCTCTGCTGACTCTATTGCCACCTTTCAAAATACCCTGTGCTTTATCAGCAACTGGATGAGCTCAAACCATCTGAAGCTCAACCCCGACAAGACCGAACTCGTTCTTGTCGGGGGTCCCCTCAACCCTTGGGATTCTTCTTTTTGGCCTCTCAGCCTTGGCAGTCCACCTAGCCCCGCCAACTGTGTTAAAAGTCTGGGAGTCGCCATCAGTAGTAATCTCTCCATGACGCCCCAGATTAGCGCGGTAGTCTCCTCCAGCCATTTCCAATTAAGGAAAATTAAGAAAATCTCCCGGCTACTTACTTCCGAGGCTCTTACCTTGGCCCTGATGGCGCTTGTAATATCGAGGTTAGACTACGCCAACGCGCTCTATGTAGGCATCCCAGCCTACCAACTCAGGCGGCTTCAGCTGATCCAGAATCAGGCTGCCCGCCTGATCCACTTCCTCCCTAGAGATCATCATGTCCGTCCCCTCCTGAAGAGCCTTCATTGGCTCCCTGTAGCCGCCCGCTGTAAGTTCAAGCTGGGTTGTATCATTTACAAATCTCTAGCCGGCCAGGGCCCCCTCTTTATTTCTTCCCTTCTTCAATCCTACGTCCCTTCCCGCACTCTCCGGTCTTCCCAAATGGTCTTGCTTTCCATCCCTAGATATAAGAGGAAGAAACATGGCGGGCTCAAGTTCTCCTTCCTGGCCCCCACTTTTTGGAACTCCCTCCCCTTGTCCCTGAGATTGACCACTTCGTACCCCAGCTTCAGATCTGCCCTTAAAACTTTTCTTTTCACAGAATCTTATCAATAAACGGCCTTTGCACTATCTTCTGCTCTCTTTACTTTGGCGCCAAGAAACCTAATGGTGTTAGTTGCGCCCTTATAAATTTATTTAACATAACATAACATAAGTTATACAAGTTCAATATGTTCTAATCTTTGACTAATGTTAAACCGGGATAGATTAACACTAAGAGCAGGTACTCATGCATGGAGGCAGAGATAAAATTGGCGGAAATGTGCTGTTAAATTATACCAGCATTATGAACGTCTTATGGTTTGAAAGCAATGCTCATCGATATATGTAAAAATGTGTCCAACATCTTGTAAAATCAATAAAGTAATGTGACAAAGTAGCGTGTTAAACAGTGGTGCATAGTTTTGTACGGATGTATCTTCTTTACAATGAAAAAGCGTAATAGATTGAACGGAAAATCATGTATTCTTTTATTGCTTTCAACAATACCTGTAACAGGTTAGGAGAAACACTACATGGCAGGAAGTAATTTTGTTATGAAACATAGGCATTCAATGTTGATATTCAACAGTTAAAATAATTTACATACCTATTCCATTCACAATCGATGAATTCTTTACATCCAAATCATTGGTAAACTCATGATCTTTTTTGTGATCACTGAATTCAATTTTTGCCTGTGCTGATGAGTTTTCAAAATGTTTGCAATCTTTCTCATGGCTGGCATCTCCATTCTGAATGCCGTTATGAGACGCTTTCAGTGGCATTATCTGCAAGCCACTTGGTGTAGATCGATAGCTCACAGTTTTAGTGGCTCCAGATGGTTGCTTTGCTGTATATAGTTTTTTCTGCTTCTGGAGTGGTGGATTCAAACGTTTCCTTTTAAGTGTTGTCCCTTTAACTTTTCCAGACTCATGAGATCTCTGGGATAGTTTTCCAAAATTTGTGACTTGATTTTCCCGTAAATATTTTGAAATACCGCATTGTTTTCCAGATTTTATTCGCTTTTCTCTAGTGACATGAAGCACATTGAACTCATCAATAAATTCTTCACAGTGTAGGAGATGATGTTCTGGTTCCCAGGTGTCTTCGCTGCTTCCGTACCCTTTCCACCTGATAAGGTATTCCCACTTACCTTTTTTATTCTTCCGTTTGTCTACAATCCTTTCGACCTAACAAGAAAGAAATTAGATTCATAAATATTAAGCAGCAGGCATCACAGTATACTAATGAGAATAAACAGATAAATATGATGAGTTTTGCATGTACGGCCCTGCAACATTACTAATAGACATAAAAGAAAGTCTAAAATACTTTGCTAAGATGTTGACAGTAGAACCTGTTTTCAAAAAATGATTCGCACATTCATTTCCTGCTAATACCAAATACATTGCTAAAATGTAGACCGGAGAAGCCATTTGCAAAAAAATTACTTTCACACTTGCTTTCTGCTAATACCTACTTATGAAACATAATTCAAATATAAGATATTCATTGCAGTTCCTCACAATAAAGCTTGACAAATTATCCTTAACACCTTTTTTTTCCCTGTGGATATAATAAATGATTGGTCAAGTGGGTAGTCAGGACCCCAGGACCACAAGTCCTTGAACATTGTAATCACAGGTGTAACTCTTGATTCCATGTGTTATACTAAGTTATTTATTAATAATATTCAAAGGCTATGCAAATCACAAGCAGCATCAGGGCAGCTAACTAACAGAGAATTATAATCCCTTGAAAGTACCGCACCTTAGTGGCTTTTCTAAAAGAATATTAGGCAACTATTTCTAAAAATGTGTACAGGCAAACAGTTGACAAGAATGCTTTAGGTGTGATGTAAGGCATTCATTCAGTCAAAAAGTCCCTCCACATCAGAAAGCAACTGCAACAATATACATAATGCTTCCAAGTTCCCAACAGCGGACTAATAGCTCTGCACCTCACGCTAGTTCCATCAATTCTTTGGTCATGCGCAATTTCTCCCCAACACCAGCCGTTGCGTGGCTCCTCTGTGTTCCAGATTCCGAAAAGTTGCTATAAGTAGGGGTGTGCCAGGCTATGAAGTCCAAAACACTTGTTGTAGTATCAAAAAGCCTTTATTTAAAAAAAAAATAATCTTTAATTCAATAGTAAATAAAGCTCAGCCATCATGTTTCATTCCCACAAGGAGAACTTCATTAGGGCTTTAATATCACGATGGTGTATCAAGAAGTGTTATTTTCATAATAAACTTCAGTTTATTGCGCTGGAAGCCGTCTGAGTTTTCCAGGCATAATCAAGCCTGTAGGCGAAAACCGAAATGACGATGGTGACTACAACAAGTGTTTTAGACTTAATTGCCTGGCACACCCCCACTTGTAGCAATATAGATAATGCTAGCTACACAGCTGAAATGGTTGAGGAAAAAACAGCTGTATATTTTAGCTCCAGGATGTTTTAAATTTGATATACATGTTTATAATTGTTTGATTAAATAAAATCCTTACATATAATAAAAACAAATACCTTCAAACCCTCCCCCAAATTGATTACTACACTCACTCTTATGAAATTTGCGACTCCATTTCTGCCCAACAAGTAACCATAGAGTCCTTAGTACTTTTGTATAATTAGTGGATCAGTCCTAATCATACTCAATTCAAGCATTCACCTTGTTACACATAATTTCCCGTGGAGTCCAACGAACCACAAAAACATAAGATTAAGATTGCACAGTTCCTTTATTGCACATGACCCGTCCAGATAACCCTAATGACATGAATCATCTCGAAGTATAAACATCAGATGCCCATGGCTGTGCAAAATGTTAACACTTGGACATTAAAATCTTTACCAAGTAAAAAAATAAAAACAAAGTTTTTTGCCTTGCAGATATATGTAAAATATATACAAGTATATTGGTCAGATAGAATCTGTAAAATATTGAATATATTGATTACTCAGGCCACAATTAAATTACATCTTTACAAAGTTAGAAGATAAGAAAATAAACATTTTGCCTTGCAGATATCTGTAAAGTATAAAAGAGTATATCGCTGATATCTGTAAAAACTTTTAGTCAGGCCACAGAGTAAAATGCAATTTCATTAGACAGGTGGTGGTACTACAGCTTTAATTATTAGTTTCTAGTTAGGAGGATTCCACCTTTGCCTTAAGTACAGCCGTACAGGTACTCAGACAACCAATCACCCATTCAGCCACTATATACCAACTCACCAACCCATACAGCCACTGAGACACCAATTGACAGACTGATACAGACATTCACACGACCTAGTCACTCACCCATACATTCACTGACACCTAATCACTCACTTATACAGTCACGCACCCACTAATTCATCCATACAGGCACCCATGCACTCACTGATTCACCAATACAACCTGGTATATATAATTAACACTCAAACTTATAAAAAAACACTCACAGTCACTGGATGATATCTTCTGTGATGTTATTTGACGTCATTAGTGATTTCATCAGTGATGTCACTGACCATGTCATGAGTGATGTAATATCTGACATCATAAGCAGTGCATTGCAGTGGCATGAGCTATAGTTAGCTCAGCTAACTAAACTGTTGAATTTCTCTGTTCTTTTTACGAGTGAAACCTGAGCCTAATTATAACGTCTCCGTGAATTTCTAAGGTTTTTTTTTATTTCATTTCCTAACTATAACATCCCTGTAGCCTTTATTTTTCAGTGAATTTCTAAGGTTACTTAAATGCTAATTCCGACCTATAACGTTCCTGTAACCTTTGATTTTTTTCTTGAATTGCTATGATTTTTTAACTAGTAGTCGTGTTTGCAGAGTGGTGGAGAAAGGGGGCTGGGCCTCCGACCAGCTCTCAGGAATCCCGCTGTGTAGAAACTACAGGAGGTACCAGGTGGGCTCTTGGCCCCAAGGTCCCTCAGGAGTAAAGTGGACTTCATCACCCAACCAGTAATGCACCACGAGAAACGTTTGCATAGAGGTGGGAAAAGGGGGCGTGGCCTCCGAAGATCTCTTGAGTCATGAGTGATGTAATATGTGACATCATCAGCAGTGCATTGCGGGGGCGCGAGTTATAGTTAGCTGAACTAATTATAACATCCAAATTTCACTGGTTTTGTACGAGTGAAACGTCCAACTACCTATAACGTCCCTGAAACCTGTGTTTTTTCCAGTTAATTTCTAAGGTTTTTTAAATGCTAATTTCTAACTATAACGTCCCTGAAACTTGTGGGTTTTTTCAGTGAATTTTAAAGGTTTTTAAAATGCTAATTTCTAACTAAAACATCCCTGAAACCCGTGGTTTTGTCAGTGAATTTCTATGTTTTTTTAACTAGCAGTCGCATTAGCAGAGTGATGGAGAAAGGGCACTGGGCCTCCAACAGGCGTTCAAGAATTCCGCTGTGTAGGACTTACAGGAGGTACTAGGTGGGCTTCTTGGCCCCCAAGGACCCTCGGGAGTAAAGTGGACTTCATCCCCCAAAAGTAGTGTGCCAGGAGGTGCATTTACAGAGTGGTGAAGAATGGGGGCGTGGCCTCCAAAGACATCTTAGCAATCCCACTGTGTGGGACTTATGAGAGTTAACAGGAGGGGTAGTTGGCCCACAAGGAAATCCTGGGGGGCCAACTACCTCTCCTATTACCTCCAGTAAGTCCCACACGGCAAGATTGCTGAATTCCCTTTGTCCACCACTCTGCAAACCCGCCTCCTGGCGTGCTCTTGGTTGGGGATGAAGTCCCCTTCGCTGCTGGAGGTCCCTGGGGGCCAACTAGCCCTCCTGTTACCTCCAGTAAGCCCCACATAGCTGGATTACTGAGAGGTGGTCAGAGACCACTCCCCCCCCTTTCTCCACCATTCGGCAAACGTGCCTCCTGGTGAACTACTGCTTGGAGAATGAAGTCTACTTTACTCCTGAGGCCCTCAAGAGGCAAAGGGGACCTCATCACCCCACCAATAGGTGCGTTTGCAGAGTGGTGGAAAAAGGGGCGTGGCCACTGACCACCTTTCCCCAATCCAGCTGTGTGGGGTTTACTGGTAGTAGGTTGGCTAGCTGGTCCCTAAGGACCCTCACCAACAAAGAGCACTTCATCCTCCAACCAAGAATACGCAAGGAGGCATGTTTGGAGAGTAGTGAAGAAAGAGGACTGCTCCTCTGTGTGTTGCCAGCTTCTGTTATTTAAAAAGAATTCTAGGAAGGGGGCTGTGTGGCCCCCCTTCCCTTGATGCTTTTGGGCCCCTGGGACACCATCCCCCGGGGCCTGAACCATTTTTTATTTACTTTTTAGTAATAAAATGGGAGGGTGGCTGCTCGGTCCCCTTTCTGAGAGGCACATTTCTGCCCCGGGGACCCCATCCCCCAGGGCTGACCCTTTGGTATTTTTGGGGGGAAATGGGAGGGAGGTCAGGCTGATTTTGGCCCTGGGGACCCCATCCCCCGGGTCCCGGCCTTTTTTTATTTTTAAGGAATGGGGCCACATGGCCCCCCTTCCCTGGGCCAGTTTTGGTCCCGGGGACCCCACCCTCTGGGGCCTGCTTTCTATGTAAGGAAAAAAAAAATTGGAAGAGGGGCCCCACTCCTGAGGCCGATTCAGCCCCGTGGCATGGCCACGTCCTTTATTTTTTTTAAATGAATAAAAATGGGTAAGGAGCCTGCGCGGCCCCCCTACCCGGGCCATTTTTGGCCCCGGGGACCCCATCCCTCAGGGCATGGCCACATCCTTGGGGACCACAAGGAGAGACCCAAGGCCCCCGTGGTCCCTGCTGGGTCCCCGCCTCCTGCGGGAGCTGGCATTGCTTTTAAGCAGAGGGAGCTGCAGACATGCAGCTCCCTCTGCCCAAGAGCAATTCTGCTTCGCTTCCTAGAAGCAAGAGAATTTTTCATCCTCTCGCTTCCATGAAGCAAAGCACAGTTTTCTATGGCCATGCATTAGCAAACTGCAATGTCCTGGGGGTGGGCACCCCGGGACATTGCTGGAGCCGGCCCTGGGGGGGGGTGGTCCCTAGGGCCATTTACGGCCCCCTCCAACAATTCTAAAGCCATGGGGAGGTGGTGGTCCCAGGGGCTGTGTGGGGGGTCTCAAGCCCCCCACACATTATTTTGCATCCCACACGGTATTTTCCCCCCTGCATTTACCAAAATTAGGCTCGAGGTGGTGTGGGTGTGCAGGAGTCCTCACACATTTATTTAGAAAATAAACTCCGGGAGGTGGAGGTCCCTGGGGCTGTGGGGGGGCCACATTGTCCCCGCATTTAACGAACATAGCCGGGGGGGGTGGCATCCCCGGGGCTTCAGGGGTCCCTCTGGGCCCCGCATGTATTTTGACGATTGCCCCTGGGACCTGGCCCACCCAGAGGCCTAATTAAACGAAGCGCGGGGGCCAGCGCTACATTTAAACATTTTCAGCCAAATTAGCAGATCAAATGCAAATTCCTTTGGAAAAAAAAGTTACTATTTTTTTGGGGCCCTGGGGGTCCCTCTGCGACCCCCTGAGCAGGCCTAGGGGGTCAGGGTGTTTCAACCATGCCCCTCTTGATTTTGAACCTTTTTTGCCCTTTTTCCTTGTGACTCAGTTCAACCAAATCACAAGATGACTGCCAACACTTCCTGGTTTGAAGTGTTGGCAGCAAATCAGATCTCAGGCATGAGATCAGGCGAGTTTGCAGATCCTCTGCGGCCATATTTGTATATCGGAGAAATGTTTAAATTTCGCAGGCACTACTGAATGGATTTAAACCATTTTAAAAAAAGAGTGCACTCTCGACAAAGAACTACTTTTCTGCCAAATTTTTTGTCATTCCGTTCAGCAGTTCGGGTTGTAGCTGCGTCAACAGTTTCCAATGGAAATTAACATGGTGAAAAAGCGTTTTGGGTCTCCCGTTTTTCTTGGCCCCTGCTTGACAGATCACCCCGAAATTTTGAAATTGAAAATTTCGCGAAAATTCTTCAAACGCGCCAAATATAATGGCAAAAGAAAAAATGCTCTTTGAATAGAAACAAGGTCCTAACTAGATCTACCAACTGTGGTCCGCCACTAGCAAGGATAGATAGATAGATAGATAGATAGATAGATAGATAGATAGATAGATAGATAGATAGATAGATAGATTATACTGGAAATGTTATTAGAACGAAACACATTAACATCACATAAACCACTATGTAGCAGAAAAAATGAAAGAAGTATTTTTAACACAGAAGTGTCTAGGTGCGACCAAATCTGAAAAAGGTAAATAATGGCAATCTGTGAGTTAAGTTACATTCAGTTTCAGGAATTATATCACTTTCTTAGTACTGAGATTGTGTCTCTCTAATACATCACTATACTCAGATCGCAAACGCCAGTTTCAAGAATCCAGATTCACACATCATCAAAGCAACAACTAAAAGGAAAGGGGAAACATTGTACTAAATGTAAAATGTATAAAACAAATTTTAATAAAAGCGCCTATAAAGCATTTATATTTCTCTATACTGCTACACTCATTTTAGAAGTACGTTTGAATTATTCTCACTAAACACTATTGTTACCTTTCACACATTTAACAGTCGCAAGGTATTCACAATATAATACTCAGGCCTTCGTGGATGTTGCTAAGCTGAACGCATTTATAATTAATATTAACAGACAATGTGTTTACTATATGTTTGAAGCCTTAGACGGAAGGTTAACAACCCTAATATTGAGACTTGTACAAAAGTATAAGCCATTGTAATTCGAACTTGGAATTTGAAAAATATGAACCACTAGCCTAATGAACATCCATGCCATTATTTACAAAGATGTCGTAGAATTAAAATACGTACATCTTAATACAATGAATACTGTTTTGTGTCATCAAAGACTGTTGTAAATTGGGGGGGGGGTGGTGTGGCCTAGCTCATGGCAGAGTAAGACGTTCTGAGGAAGAGCTCCCGCCAGAGCCCTAAATTCGCGCTGAATTCTGCAGTATCCTCTACACATTGATAGCTCCAGATGGCCCCCCTGACGGGTTGGCCCCACCAGCGCTCAGTGGAAGCCTGAAAAGTGCCCAGAAAGCCAGCAAGAGGCGATCCTGTCCCTGTGGCCTATCGAGGATAGAAGAATCAAGTTGGCGGCTCGCAGTAACGAGGGAGCTCCAGAGCCTCTCTGACGCCACTGAGGAGGGACAGAGGGCGATTCGGAGTTGCCTGGTTGAGCCTGACCTGGAAGAGGGCGAAGAAGAAGTGAGGCGGCCCCAACCTCTGACAAAGCAGCGGTCGATAGAGGAATCGCACAGACAATACGGACTACTCTGCGTGGCCGCACCCTGCGGTCTGTGCAGCCTCTCCGGAGGCAGCTGCGAGACACAGCGAATGCCGAGAAAATCGAGAGAGGTGGGGGTGGAGGGAGAGACATGAGGGGAGCGAGGGCCCCCCCCATTCCAAGCCAGCACCCATGGAGAGAAGACAGAGATGCTGCATTTTACCGGCTATGTGTACCAGGTACGCCCGGTGCCACGCATTCCCTAACTTGTGGGCTACCTGCCAAAAGGCATCCAGTGGCACAAAACCAGACAGCCGGAGGAAAAGACACAACTGGAGAGGCAGCAGGTGGTCTCCGCCTGATAGAGAGCTTCACATAAGGGGCGCCTAGGTCTACCAGATAATATCGGGCACGCATGATCTGAAACGTAAGGACTTATTGTGAGCCAGGATCAGAGTGGGGGAGGGGTCACGGGACTCCCTCAGGCTGTACGGTACCCAGGTGAGGAACTGGCAGGAAACGACCCCTTGGGATTCAGGTGCAACAGGCGGCCCGAGTAAAACTAGGAGAGGAGCAAGGCCCATAGCTGGGGGGACGAAGATCGTGGCTGAGCAAGGGAAAGCTGCAGAAGGGCCCCCAAAACCCTGGGATGCATCACAGATCATACTTGCCTGGGTGACATTCCCCCAGGCTCAAAATTGGGAAAAACAGGTTGCCCTACCACCCTTATACGGCGTAGCATTCCTGAAGGGGAGACAGGAGGTGAAATCCCCAGGGCCTACCACGTGAAGCTACACGGAGCGGCCCGACGAGTCCTGCCAAGATGGATATAAGACCGAGCCATGACCAAAGATAAGGATCCGAAACTCCTGAAGTAGGGTAAAATTGACAAATATACCAAAGTGCTCCCACCTCAAGCAGAGGCGCCGGAGGTGATAACCACCAACAGATACGGCACTGCTCCTACAAGCCATACAGAGCTCTAGAGAAGCCCTGGAAGACAAGATTTGTGAGGTTGGCTCGGAGGTATCGCTGCTCCGTCAAGATCTACGTAAGGTGTCAGAGAGTAACGGAGCCGACACCTGAGTATCGGAGGTGGAGGATGCCATTAAAGATTTACAAAAGGGGATGAGAAACATGCATAGTGCTGCTGCAGACATTAGGGAGAATTGACAACGCAGAAAATCGAGCTCGAAGGAATAACCTCTGCTTCGTGGGATTTCCGGAAGGCGCTGAGGGTACTAATGCAGCGGCATTCCTGACAACCTGGTTGACAGATCTCATACCGGCTGCGCAGTTCTCCCAATGCTTCGTCATAGAACACGCGAACCACACATTAAGTGCCAAACCTCCTCCAGGGGCCCCACCTAGGACAATCGTTGCCAAAATACTGAACTTCAAGGACAGAGACATGATACTCCGTGAAATGCGCCGCAATGGGAACATCCGCTATGAAAATTTAAAGATCATGTCATTCCCAGATTATAGCCGGGAACTTCAAAAACAACGCTGAGCTTTCGACTCGGTCAAGGCCAAGCTGTGGGCCTTCCAACTTCATTATATGCTCCTGTTCCTGACAAAATTGAAGGTCATCTTTCATGGGAAAGCCTTCTTCTTCTAAACCCAAGAGGAGGCCTGGGCATGGGTTAAGGAGAGACCAGGGCTTCGGCCCCTGGAATGAACACAAATTGATGCCCGCACGACCTTGAACAGACTTGATGGGGAGGGGTCTACCCAACGGAGACGTCGCACAGTTATGAGAGGGCCGCAAAGACCAGGTACAGGAACCCCATATGCTCTCCGAAAACATATACAAGATAAGAGACATCAAGAACAGCAAAAAGACGCGCGCTCCCAATCCGAACTCAACACGGCTCAGAGGGCCGACTCTTCTGACCACCAGACGGATTCCGAAGAAAATGACGGATCTTCCGGATCAGAAGCACAACATCCACTGGTGGAGGCAATCCAGGCGCTTGAGAAGAGTGGGGAGACCGAGAGGCCCGTAGATTGAACTCTACCTGCGGAGATCAACCCAAACGAACAGGATTCTGCAATCCGAATTTCAGCGGGAAGGTATCGAGAATCAGTATCGACCCCCCCCATTGAAGCATTTGAGCTTCGACCTTTGAGCATATTGGACAACTGAGCAACAAACTGTAAGAGTTGGGGTTTTGGGGTATATAATTGGGAGGGGGAGGACGACAGACTGACCTACGCTCTCCTGCTGAAAGTCGCTTCTAGAGATGGGGGGCGGAAGGCTAGGGGGAGGGAGGTGGAGTGGGGGATGTTTGGGGGTTCGCACAGTTGGGGACGATTGGTTGCACACTGGTTTATTGATCGCAAGGGTTGCTACGATGAGACACTCCCATAGATCAAGAGGTGCCAGAGAGTTGTATTCTTCCCCGCCTCCAGAGCCTGGGGCCACAAACACATTGCCACCCGATGTACAATGACCTGACGACCTAATTTAACAGTCATGACATGGAAAGTTAAAGGGTTGGGGGATAAGATTAAAAGAGGTCTGGTGTCGCAGCTCATTAAGAGGCTCCACCCAGACGTTGCAATGCTTCAAGAAACACACCTCAATGGCACACAGTGTGGCTTTATAGGTCACGGGGCCTATAAGGTCCTGGCACACTCAGGATACATGTCCAAGGGGAGTGGAGTGGCTATTCTGATCAAGAGGCACATCCCCTTCCAAACCACATGCATTTGGCAGGATCCCCTGGGCAAATATGTAGGAGTTTCTGGACTGTGGGGAAGGACCAAGATCACATTGATTTGTGCCTATGCACCTCCCAGATTACAATCTCCCACCATGACTAAGATAATTGACATATTGATTGAGATGCCCTCCGCGTTACACATAGTGGGTGGTGACTTCGATGATGTTATGGACCCAGTAATGGACCACACTAGTGGGGGAGACAGACCTATACCAATCATTCCTTTGAAACGATTTTCCGTAACGATGAGCCCGATAGCCGCTTGGAGGGAGAAACACCCCCAGACCAGACAGTTTTCTTTTCACTCCGGGGCACACGACACACACTGCAGACTGGACTATATATTCCTTCCCAAAGGGGAACTGCACGACGTGGGATGCACAGAATACACTGCTAAAGGCCTCTCTGATGACTCCCCGCTCCTGGTGGAGATGGGTTTCAGGGAAGGATACAAAGCCCGCAATTGGAGTCCACGGGACCTGAGCAAGGCCAAAATAGCAAAGGAGATTAAGGTAGATACTGAGGTATATTTTAAGGAAAACAAAGACTCGTCCCCTCTTGGGTGATTTTCTGGGAAGCCTATAGAACAGAGCAGCGGGATAGAGCCCAATGCCACATGTCTGGGAGAAGAAAGAGAAGGACAAATGTCTTGTGGCACTAGAACATAAAATAAGGGAGCTTGAAGCACAAGCGGAGCGACCCCAAACTGGCAAGCAGGTTGAGCACACTACGGCTTGAGTATAAAGAGCTAGCCATGGACAATGCCAAAAAAACAGCATTTAGTAACCCTGCACCAACTTTACGAAGTGGGTGATAAACCAGGAAAGCTCCTGGCCTGGATTGGTAGACAGGAGGTCCAGGAGAGGTGGGTGAGAGAGGTGGTAGATCTCCAAGGCAATAAGCAATAAACGGATGAGGGAGTGGCAAAAGCGTTTACGGAGTATTATAGAGACCTGAACTGGGCCCAAACGTCTAAATCGCACGGTGAGATTAGGGACTACCTGGCGGCGATCCCTACCCCAGTGCTAGCAGAAGAAGATGCCCGGGGCCTAGAGGAAGATCTGTCTTTGACAGAAATCCAGGACGCAGTGGGGAAACTTCGCCCTGGGAAGTACCCCCTGGCACCAACGGACTGCCGGTAGAATTCTACAGGCGTTACACTGACATTCTGAGTCCCCACCTGCTTAGGCTCTTCATGGACTCTCACAAAGAGGACATTCTGCCGTTAGACCTCTGGATGGCCACTATTTTCATCATACATAAACAGAGTGAGCCCCGCAATCAATGCAGCTCATTTAGACCCACATCACTACTTAATTTGGAAGTTAAAATCTTGGCCACCATCTTGATGACTCGTCTCCTTGGAGTCGTCACAGCCCTGGTTCATAAAGACCAGTCGGGATTCATGCCAGGCCGCTCTACCCATCTCAATCTTAGGCAAACCCACACATGGCTTATGAATGTGAGAAACCAGACAAGGCCACAGGCGTTCTTATCATTAGATGTTGAAAAGGCGTATGGCGCCGTAAACTGGCTGTTCTTAGACGCTGCTCTGACTAAATTTGGTTTTGGGCCGAAATTCCGTAGCTGGGTGACACTCCTCTATAACCAACCAATAGCCACTGTGCGAGCCTACGGTATAGGCTCAGCATCCTTCCCCATCGAAAGAGGTACACAACAGGGCTGCCCCCTCACGCCCCTACTCTTCGCGCTGACCCTTGAGTACTTGGCTTGCATAATCGGGTCCCATCCCTCCATCCAAGGATTTCAGAGCACTCCCGCAGACACCGAAGAGAAAAAAATGTCCTTATATGCCAATGACATTTTACTGTATATTTCTAACCCCACTACGACTATACTGGTCCTGTTCGAAACGATAACTGAATACGGCCACCACTCGGGTTACAAAATCAATTGGAATAAGTCTACTTTCTACTGCCCGAACAACACCCAAATAGACTGGCCTCTGCCCGGAGAACTAAGAGTAGTCCAAAGATGCTTCATATACCTGGGAATATTCGTCACTCCACACCCAGAGATTTGTAGGAAGGAAAACCTAGGGACAATCCTAAATAATTTCAAATTGGACATTGAAAGTTGGAGGGACCTCCCCCTCACCCTGCTCGGATGGGCGGCCATTTTCAAAATGATTACCGTACCCCAACTGTTATGTGCCCTTCAAAACTCATACCATCCACTTCCCACAGGTACCTTTATAGAAATAGCTAGCAAAATTCAAATATTATTATGGCGGGGGGCACCCCAGAATAGCGCTCAAGACACTACAAAGTAACCCACAAAATGGAGGGATAGCACTCCCAGATATAGAGGCTTATTATTGGGCATCCCATTTGATACCCATAAATGAATGGATACATAAAAATAGAGACCATCCCACCTATCGCCTCGAGCAGTAAGAGATGCTCCCACCTGCTACCTGTGACCCAAGTGACTCTGACGGCATGGGCAAGAGCGACCAAGACTATGGGCTGTACAGATCAGGTCATGAAGAACATGCCACTCTGGGTAGGGGCATGGTTTAAGGAGCTAAATAAACTCAGAGGGTTCGGGACCTGGGATCTCCTAGGGATCTCCACAAGAGGAGACATCATTCAAAAAGGGGAGCTCAAAACATGGGCAAAGTTCAAACAGTAATACGATATGAACAACTCCTAATTCCTAAAATACGCACAACTGCGTCATGCCTGGCAGAAAGAGAATATCCAAAGTGAGAAACTTCCGGAATACGCTCCTCTAGAAGGTAGGCTCCTGCAAGAAGAACTCACACATAAGGCGGTCTCCTTCACCTATAAAACTATCAACAACAATATCCCAGACAGGCTGGTGGGGCTCCGAGTACGATGGAAGAGAGAGGTGGGGTCCATGGAGGATATAGACTGGGAAGCGGCGTTAATGCACCCCAGGGAAGTATCCATAAAGGCAAGGCTTTGTCTTATTCAACTTAAGATACTACACAGTACATATTACGACCGAGATAGGCTGTGTAGAATGGGATGGGCAGACTATCCGTTCTGTCTGACGTGTACCACGGCTAAAAGCGACTTTTTTTTTTTACACAATCTGGGCATGCCCTGAGCTACAAACATATTGGACGCAGGTTCCTGAGTTACTGGGAACAGTCCTATGGGTGATGTTAACCATGGAGCAATGTTTTATGATACTGGGGATACCATACGAGGTAGAGGTCACCAGAACCCAGTTAATTTTCCCCTCCCTGGGGCTGGTAGTAGTCAAAAGAGATATAGCAAGGAGATGAGGGTGGCCGATAAACCCACCGTACAGGAGTGGATGAGGGGAATTGAC
Source organism: Triturus cristatus (assembly GCF_964204655.1). NCBI lineage: Eukaryota > Metazoa > Chordata > Amphibia > Caudata > Salamandridae > Triturus > Triturus cristatus. The sequence goes on along the minus strand of NC_140595.1, from coordinate 399,109,528 downwards.
CTATACATGTCGGCCGAGCACACCACGTATCGTAGCAGGGGATGCCCCAAAACATTTCACAGGATTTGGGACCCATGGAGAACACATTTTGGGTTGGACATTGGGGATGATACACAACAGTCCGTAATGCACACAACACGGGGAACTCCCACAGAGGGGTCAAAGCGAGAACCGCCATAGAAAATATACTTGGTGGCTATACAATATTGCTTTCAGGTCTCAATCACGAACGCACATCTGCAAGGTGGAGATACGGGTGGCGAAAATAATCTTCTATGAATCAGAAGGGGGAAAGGAAGTGGCTATGTTGACAAGGGTAAAAACAATACCGTTGCGATAGATAACGCCATAAATGGTGAAGCCTGGGTCACTCACTTTGAACAGCTATACGATAACGAAACCCCTTCCCTATTAGCACCTCCCGTTCCTACCATTACTCTCGGAAATGTGGAAAGTCCTTGTATGGGTGCTTATCCTTTGGGAATTTCGTTTACCTACGCCGAGGTTAAAATGGCAATCAGCGAGTGTCCCTTAGGAAAGGCGCCCGGTCCAGACGGTATACCATCCGATGTTTTTAAACATGAAATCGACCTCTGGGCACCACTTTTAACCCATGTCATGAATAGCGCCTGCCAAGTGGGGATATTACCAACATGGACTGAGGCCATAGTAGTTCCGATATTCAAGAAGGGAAATAGACAAGATCCAACCTGTTATCGGCCTATTTCCCTTCTTGACGCACTAATGAAGGTGGCCGGTCACATTGTCTTAAAGAGAATCCAACTGTGGGCTGAGGAAGCTAACATCATATCCAGCCTCCAGTATGGTTTCCGCACCGGCATGGGAACAGTAGAGCAGAGCTTAAATTTGTATTTTTTAATTTCTAAGTACACCCAGGCCAGGAAGGGGAACCTTTTTATTACTTTAATTGATTTGAGCTCTGCGTTCGATTGCGTGGATCATAACCAACTTTGGTCCACGCTCTCGAACCTGGGCATCGACCAACCAATTTTAAATTTTATCAAGGAATTATACAGGGGCGCTGGGGCCAGGGTGTGCTTTGGTAAACAAGATGAGTGCTCGTCCAAATTTTCCATCAAGAGGGGAGTAAGACAGGGGTGCATTCTTGCACCCCTGTTATTTACTCTATACATAAACTCTATTGGCGAGCACCTCAAGGGACTCCCTTTCGATTTCCCTTCCTCCCAGGGCCACCCGGTCCCCATACTACTATATGCCGACGACGCGGCTATCATGTCGCAAACCAGGCTGGGGCTTCAGCGAGCTGTCAACAAATTTAATACTTATATGAATGATAAGGGGCTAAAAGTCAACACTTCTAAGACGTATATCATGGCCTGTGGGCACGGTTTCAAGAAAGTACCCTGTTCTATATACCTTGAGGGTAAGAGGTTGGAGACCACCGATAAATTTCCCTATTTTGGAATAACCTTTGACAGGAAATGCACCTGGCATACAGCGGTAAAAGCGAGAAAATTAGCCTTCTCGAGAGCGGTTGGTGCACTGCACAACTTTGCGGCTAAGCTTGGTGGCAGACCAGTCAAAGAACTAATTACACTATATCAGGCAAAGGGTACATCCACGGCCATCTATGGATCGGGTCTCTGGGGTATTGAAAACATAACACCTATTCAATTAATTGAAAATCAATACCTCAGATATCTGCTGGGAGCCCCAAAATCCTCAACCACTTATCGTACCCACACTGAATTAGGTATCCCTTTTATTTCGGACACTATTAAAATTGCACTTATTCTTTTATGGCACAAGGTGTGGGTTACCCCGGAGACAGCTTTTAACCGCAACTTAATTATTGACTGTCTCACCTTGGATGGAGTCAGACATATTAAATGGTTGTCCCACGTGCAAGACCTGTTGACTGAGTGTGGCCATCCCGAGTTTTTCTCTACCCCATCTACTATGGAATCGATTTCTAGAAAATCACTGAAACAGCTGGCCATGAAACATCTAGCTAACAAAAGATGGTCTATAGAAAAACTAAAAAACACTGCGTTGACATACCAGTAAATTACCATCAAACCTGGGCCGCAAATGTACCTCGTTGGTGACCTAACCTGTTTCTCAAGAATGTTGCTAACACGCTTTAGATTTGGTACTTTCTTCCGTATTGTTACTTTTCCATCTTGCAATAATTGGTCGAGGGACTTGCCCTCCTGCCCCTGTGATGATTCATCGCCCCAATCTAATTTGCACTGTCTCTTATTTTGTAAATTTTATTCTGTTCCACAAAGGATTATTTTGAGACCAATCCTTAAAGAGTGGGGCCTCCGCTCTTGTAGAGCTGCTTATGTGAGATTGCAACAGCTAGAGAACCACTTAGTGGCTCACGCTATATCCAGCTTTTTAAAACTCCTGATAAAATTCAGAAAGTCTATGTAATGCACTTTATTCATATACACATCAGTTTTTATATGGTTTTTATTATATCTGTTTTTTCGAAATACGATATGCTCGATCTGTATCAACACTGTGTTTTAATCCTGTTTTTATCCTGTTTTTTACCTTGGTGATTTTTTTTTTTTTTTTTGGTGTGTGTCTGTTTTTTAATTGGTATGCTTTTATGAATTCAATACAGAATATCGAATAAAGCTTTGAAATTTGAATTTGAAAATTTGACAGGGATAATGTTTCTTACTGTAGGCAATCGATCACTGTAGATGCACTATGTAAAAACTGTATTGTGCTAATTGTTCAGTTGAAAAAAAAATACTGGTGTAAATGAAAACAATTTCAGCTATAAACATAGCGAATACATTAAAACCTGATGTAGTTTATCTCAGTATCCATTCAAGGGACTATGGGGAGGAAGCAGGGGCCACTGGGCCTCAATTGTAGGGGCTGGGGTTTGATTGCCTCTGACCCATACTACAATGGCTAGGGCAAAATGGGCCAAACACAACCCTTCAGCATTTGATTCTCAGTGGTTGAGATGGCGAGAAGTCACAGGAATCTCAGGGAGGCAGGGGAACATCAACCTCAGCACTCAACAGTCACCTAGAAGTGCAATAACTGATTGCCAATGCACTGCTTGTCTTTTTTCTAAAAGAAATCACACTGATAAAGAATTACGAAATACTATAAAATGCAGTTACATATAATCACTGCTGCAGTTTCTGACAGACGGGACCTCAGCTCCGGGATCTGCTGCTTCTGATCATCCCCATAGTCAGGTTTCTTGCAGGTTGGCTCACGCATTACCCTCTTCTTATGCAGTCTAGCTTTCAGACACTTCAGGATCCAGAGGCAGCTCTACCTTCGGGGTCATAAGCAGGAGATTACCCTCATGCCTGGGAAGCTGGCTATCCACAGAACCGAACTCTAGCTGAACAGCAATCCCTCTCCATATACCTAATGGCTGTGCTCAGGAGGACTAATCAGCAGCTCCTTGCAGCAAAAAGACGTAACTGAATTTCTAAAGGGAACTCTGTCTAATCTTTCCCCACTGTGATGTGTAGGTCTTCTCCCTCCAGCTTCAAAATACATTTTGGATGTCTGTGAGAACATCACCACCTCCATTGTCTGCATAGAAACAGACCAGCGGCTGTCAAAATGGAAACCAACAAACTTCTATTACACTTATACACTCATGCACAGAATGTACACACCAAGCACGCCACATATATAAACGCAAGCATGCACTGGGACATTCGTGCCTAGTCCCTGGGTTAGCGTGTAGCAGTGGAATCTTACACAAGTCAGTAGGCCTCCAGTCTTGTGACTTAGCTAAAAAGGTCTGGCCACAACTTTGGATTCACAAAAAATTGTCCGCTTCCACCAGTGATCTACATACTAAACCCATTAAAGTGATTTGTAGTTCACTGTCGGGGGATGGTGGTACACTTTATGAACCCCTTCAAGTCCAGGACAGGTCTAAGACCTTACTTGTTTCAAAGGGCAAGGACAGGCCAGTGGCGCACACTAGATTAGCATGAGGAGGATAGGAAAAGCTTAGTATAGGTCACTCAAGGCAGGCAAACATGACTATACACTAAGTAGCAGACATTCCCATCCTAACAGTTTACATTCAACCACTCTCACTCTTCTGATTCATTATATAATTCAGTTACTTTCATTTGATGTTTTAAAAGCACTTTAGAAACAAACTCCTTCATGAAAGCAAACTACTTATACACAGTTTTAACCTGCAACAACCTACCCTACAACTTCTCAAGACCACATTATATACAGAAAATACTTTTAGAAATAAGCCAGTTCACCCATAAAAACATCTACTGTTTGCATGAGTGAACCCAGCAAGTTCACCCATACAAACATCTACTGTTAAACTACCTGCCCCCACAACTCCTCAAGACCACGTTATAAACAGACAGTACTTTTAAAACAGAGCAAGTACACCCATTCAAACATCTACTGTTTTTATACAAAGCCATTTTCCATATCCAAAATACTTCTACACCTGAGAGTGTCCACGCTACCACATTTTAGTACTATACAGACAACATTCTATGTCAGGATCAGAGGCCAGGATTATGCTCAAATTTCTTTCTTTTATTTTTCTCCAGCAGGCTTCAACATGTTTATATTGAATAAACTACAGTGAGAAAAAATCTAAAAATCTAACAAAACAAAGCATCAGAAGCACTTCAACAATGTATATGAAAATATTAGGAAACAAACTATATACCCTTTCACACTGCTATTCAGTTACAAAGACAAACTTTGTTTCTTACAGAGTTTTATATTGCTAAACTAGACCCGAAGGTATCAGAGCACTTTACATGAGCACCAGTTCCGTTTCAGATGGACACATTAATTTTGTTTTTGTTAGGCACAAGGAGATTAAGTGATTTGCCCAGAATCACAGGATGTTGAGCGTCACACCCGAGACTCGAACCTAGCCGCCCTAGTGGTTAGTCCCTAGACGTTAGGCCATATCCTCTCCATCCGATCCTCTACCTTACTTTCTAAAAAACTAATAAAAAGGAATGTCTGGCAGAATGATGTATTTTAATCTCTCACCCCAATGGAAAAGGTAGTAAACTACAAGATAGTCTTTTGCTAATAACAGCACAACACCATGCATCTCAAATGTACTTACAAGATCCTAAATGTAGGTAAAGTATAAAAGTCATAGTATAAGTTTTACTTCTCAGTTTTCTGTAATCTGGTTGCACATTTCAAAATGTTGAAGGCTGCCATATTAAGAGGACAATGGGTTTCCCTATACTAGATTCACATTCAATAGGCCTTCTTGGTATTCAATCCAACAGCTGCAGACCATGACACATGCTGAATGGTACTTAATCTCCCACATGTTGAGGGCGGCCAAGTAACTTAAAGCCTTGCACTGGAAACAGACTGTTGCCCCCCTTCCCTCCCCCAACAGCTCAATGGTTCACAGGCCTGTGGCAAGTCCTAGCGATGGATTTGCTTTCTCATAGAATAACACATACAGAGGGGAAGTTCACCTGTATTTGGCAACCTCTTCTACAATATTTCTCCAGCTTAGAATACACATGCCTGGAGACACATAGACTTTAAGATCGCAAGCTCTTTGACTGAGCCTCTCCTACTTGTCTAAAGTCCTGGTCACCTTCCCTCCCCCCACTGGACCCATCCTATGCCCTCTCCGGGCACGTGGGACTATTTGGAGGATTGTTTCTAGCTTAGAATGGTACACTTCCTTCCATGTGCACATTTCTCGGTTCTCCTTCCTTCTTCTTTATGGTTCATTATTGGGAAGGGGCTTTCTCACTGTGATACACTAGTACTCCCTTGCTATGCCACTACTCGTTTCCCGCGTTACTATTATATGTGAAGTATACAACTGCTTTCATCAGCTGTGGTGGCCTCTGTTAACATATTGTACAGGAATATTGTGGCCTTGCTACTTTCAAGGCACCATGGCATTCGCTGTCGTCTTTGCACCACAAATCTTCAATGAAGAGATGTTTCCTACAAATAAAATATGGAATGCTCTGCAGCAATATGACTGCAAATCAACACATTAAAACAATGGAGAAAAAGGACTAACATTTAGGTCCGCACTACAAATTCTCAGAAAAAAACATATGAGGAACAAAAGAAAACATGCACAGCAGGCTTAGATGTCTGTGGAATGCTAATTAATTTAGGGGCCACAATGTGGCTTATACCATTGTGACATGCACTACATAGCCAACCATGTGTAGCAATTGCTCATCTGGCAAACACTGAAGCTATGTCATCTGGAGAGTTATGTTCAGTTGATCAACATTATGAGAAAGTAGTTTATTAGTTGGGGTGGATTAAGGTCCACCATAAGTAATAAAATAACTATGTTGTTAGGTCCAGTTAAAGGTTTCAGTAATTTAAACCTGAGCTCCACCCTGGGCTACTATGGCACAGAACGGTCAGCTTAACTCAGGGCAAATATGTAAATAATTTAGAAGTCCCAAAAGAGTTAAAAGTCAAAAACACAACAGAACAAAAATCCCACTCCAATTTATAAGAATAGAAGGTATTTTAATGAAAGCAAATGATACCAAATCGTCAAAGGGAACCAGAGATACAAATTTTATATGAGGTAAGTAAAAATAGCACAAAAAGCACTAAGTACCAAGGAGGGTCAACTGGCCGTGGTAGACCAAGGCGCAATTTCGGGCTGACTGTGATTGAGAATCAGTCAGATTCATCAACAGGGTTTGAGCCGGTCTGAGGTTTTACCTTGGGACTTACGGGCTGATATAGAGTTTGCTGGATGGGATGTTAGTCAGTGCGACAAAGTAAAGTAATCCGTCACCCTAACAGAATCCGCGCCTGGCAAATTTGGAGATGTCCCCTTGCCCAGCAGACATCTCTAGCACGAACAGGAACTGCTGTCACTGCGGTTCCGGTCAAATCATTAAGCTTGACAGACCGTTCCATCACCACGACGGAGCTGCACAGCAAACTTACAATGTTTTTGTCCAAAATGAACACAAAAAAGTTAGATTTTGTTTCGAAAAACAAAATGCCCCGCCCCCGCCTTCCATGACGAGTGGGGTATTTTGTAGTTTTCACTGCCCCTTACCACCAGGAATTACCAGGTGGTAACGGACAGTAAAAACTGATCATGTATTCGCTACCTCTAAATCAGGTGGGAGGACACACCTCCGATGGCCCTTACTCCATCAGGCGGTCAAAGGTTTATGTCGGTGGCGGGGGTCCACCCATCTGTAAATCAGACAGAGGGACCTTTAGTTTGATGGTGCGGGTACTATATCACCGTTGCAATGGAGTACCCCCCTCCACCAAACTCTATCCAAGCCTCAGAAATGGAAGTCAAAATCCTTTAGCGGGGCAAGACAGAAGGCTCTATCCGCAGGGGGCTCCATTGCATCAGCTAGGCATTGGGCGAGGTCCCAGTGAACTCGTTTGTTTCAGCGGGAAAAGCTAAGATTGGGAAAGTTTGACTTTCACCCCCAGGGATGTTTTCTCGCTAACTGGATACTTTGAGCATTTTCGTCCCATTAGGTGTTCTACCCTCATACTTAGTCTCTTTTTCAGAGCTTGAAATCCTCCAGTGAGGTAAGGCTACCCTCGGGTACTGGGATCCCTGCATAGCTTTTAAACCATCACCTTCACGTCACTACACTGCACACTCACATACATACCTGCTCCGCTGTATCCAGGCATCGAAGCACACCCGGGACACACTCGGTGTTACTGGGTGGGCCCGATGATGAAGCATGCCACCAACTAGGTTGGTGGGTGAGGGCTTCATGATCAAACAAAATGGTTTGAACCCTGCCTTACAGTCTTGAGTCTATGTAAATTAACAAATAGGCTAGTCCTTTTTGATCTCACTTAAGATATATTGATGACATTTATTGTATGGAATGCAATGCAAGTAGAACATTTGAAGAGTTTACAGCGTATATTAACAGAGCCCATCCTAACCTCAAATTCACCATCAGCTATACTAAAGACAAGCATCATCATTTCCCTATTTCTGAATGTGCTAGTCACAGTTTACGAACAGAAAATGTATCATTGCCAAGTACCTTAATCGGTTACAATAACCATAATAGTAAGGGTGGGTGGTGAACTCCGCTCAGCTAGCAGAGTTTTGTCAACTCCAAGCTCCACTGGGAGAGCAGAGTTTGGCAAAAAATGAACCCGCAACCCACCCCTACTCAAAATCCTGTAATTCTGAGCAAATCACTTTATATCCCTGTCCATAATTAAATAAATATGACCTGGTGTAATGTAACTTGAGCTCATGTAAAAAGCCCCAATATATTCAGGTCCACTTCATGCTATATAAAACTGAAATAAAATGAGAACCCCTTTATCGGGGCTTAATCTTCATAATTCCACCCTCACTCCAGCAGAGGATATGTGACACTGACGACCCATCCAGCCTGTGTTAGTTGTCCAGCAGTGAGTCAGTGACTCAATATCCCTCTCTAGGTAGAACCTTTCCGTTCCACTTTAACACTGTCCCGCTTTCCAGCCAACCAGATGTTAACCAACAGCTCCCACAAGGGGTTCCTTACGGACTCCCACCCGAGCAGGTATTGTTGACATCCCCTTCTCGGGAAGCTTCCCCAGGCAGCTTCCGGAGGTTATCTGAATGCCTCGGTTGTTAAGGGCATCAAATAGCTCCTCGCAGCATAAGCTAACAATTGCCACAATGGGGTGATTCACACAACAGGCAATATGTAACGGCCTCTACCCGAAACAGCCGCTCAGTGGGATTTCCTCCTCAAGCCCATCTCCTCACAGATACCAGTCAGCGGCGATTAGTATTTACCTGGAAGCTAAAAGCAGCCCTGCCCCGTATAAGTAGCAAAGGTTGAAATGGATAAGACAGTCTAGTTCTTTTTCACCATGGAATTGCAGTACACGCATGTCACTTCCGGCCACACATAGTCTGCATCAACCAGATTAACATGACATGGACACACCCACACCGGACAGTTTCGCAGCCAAAAAAGCTCACTCGGTAAGACTATGGGGGTCTTCAGCTTCATGTTACTTTTTATAAAGTTGCACTGTGTAGCAGTAACACACTTGTTTTGCATAGGGAGGCAGTTTGGTGCTCAAGTATCCTGTGAGAGTAGAGTAGGGGCCATTGGAGAAGATGCCGCCCACAACATCAATTTTATGAAGGATCAAGATCCTTTGTTCACATGTATAGGGCTTTCAAAAAGCAATGGGGTAACCCAGTATCCCTCAGAACCTGGGCAGATTTATATCAAAATTGCAATAGTTCTGTCGGGTAAAACCATATCCAACTGGATATGCAGCAGAATATCTGAATGAATCAACAGTGACAAAAACAAACAGACCTTAATATCCTTATATGAATTCATTCATTTATGAAATTTGTCATCAGAAAATCATTCGCAAGAGCCATCATAATACAAAAACATAACAAATAATAACCAAGGTAGAACTTAGTGCTCAGTGAAATAAGTGCAAAACAACATACACACAGTGTAATAGTACAAAAATAAATATATTGATGTTATTGGCCAGCAAAACCAAAGTTCATAATAGTCAGGCCCCCTGAGGCAATTCAATAGTTAGGGCAGACTCTAATGGCTGGTCCGGGTAAATTGTCGACGTTTCAACCCTATTGTCGCACTAATGCGACAATAGGGTTGAAACGTCGACAATTTACCCGGACCAGCCATTAGAGTCTGCCCTAACTATTGAATTGCCTCAGGGGGCCTGACTATTATGAACTTTGGTTTTGCTGGCCAATAACATCAATATATTTATTTTTGTACTATTACACTGTGTGTATGTTGTTTTGCACTTATTTCACTGAGCACTAAGTTCTACCTTGGTTATTATTTGTTATGTTTTTGTATTATGATGGCTCTTGCGAATGATTTTCTGATGACAAATTTCATAAATGAATGAATTCATATAAGGATATTAAGGTCTGTTTGTTTTTGTGTCACTGTTGATTCATTCAGATATTCTGCTGCATATCCAGTTGGATATGGTTTTACCCGACAGAACTATTGTAATTTTGATACACATGTATAGGGCGGCGTGGAACTCCGTGGAATTCCACTGAGTTTTTATGCAACTCCACGGAATTCCATGTAGTTCAACTCTGCAAGCTCTGCCCATCCCTGCATAAAAGTGCACCGAATGATACACAGTGGGGCGGTAAGTCCAGTACTCAAAGTTTCATACAGTTTCACATCAAAAATAAGACATGGCATACATAACTTCAAAATGCATATAAACCAAAGAAAATAAATGTTTTTAGATCCCAAAGAGGTTATGCAGTCGATAAAGTACAATATATAGGAAACTTGAGCCTTGGGGGGATTGGTTTATAACCATAGCAACAATCATAATACTTATGGAATTATTGTAACCATAGGCCAAACGTGCGCTGTGTATAGATTCTCTTGATTCTGCATATCAAATTGTAACAGGAAAGTTCAATCCATAAAAGAACAAAACAATCATGCACATAATTATTTTTTTAATTTATTTTTTTAAGCAGACAACAGACAGCTAAACCAAAGTAACTTTATTTTGGGACAAGCGAAGCTTGTTAATCCTACTGCTTTTTTGCACACATTACATGAGTGGCAATTAGTTTTGATGTGAGACATTAATTCTATACTAGTAAAGTGCACAAATGGGATTTGGCAAACAGTACCAATTTGAAAGTATCATTGTACTAGGTCTCCTGGGGGATAGCCACAAAATAGGGAGGAGAGAATAATGAAATACCCCATCAGAGTTGAGATTATCCCAGCACTTTGGCTCTAATACTCCAACTCCAATGTTAGTATTTAGTGACACCACAGACGATTGATCTTTTGTCTCAGCACTTAACACCCTAAGTGCTGCTGAGGATTGCCTGCTTTCAAGCTGTCTAAAAATTCGTAAGGTGAAATGCTTCCTCAGACGCCCGTATCCTGGCCAAAAAAAGAAAACATTTAATCGAGTTTCTTCTGTCTGCAGGCAGACCGAACAAATGTTACTTATGTCTGCAGTGAGTTTCCATTTTAGACAAAAGTGGGAGAGCTTCATGCCGAAACTTAATTTACAAACGTCTGGAAGCTGGCGTTAGAATGTAGTCATGATAGCATTTAAACTTAAGGTCTAACAATTCTGTGGTGAGAGATCCTTGGTTCCAATTGCATACCTTTAGCCCCCACATGTGAGCCAAGAAGGTGTCCTTGATGCAGTCCCTGGAAAGGTATTTCGTACACCACTTGTTTTCCCGGCATTCATCAAGGCCTCCAGAGAAAACTTCCTGATGTACCATTTAAAATCATTGCATCCAGATCGACTGAATGTCACCAATACCACCTGATCACTGCATATCTCAAGAGATTTCAGGAATCCATTTATTTCACATTCCAAATGGAATCTTCACTCATGTTGCTTATTGAAAAATCAGCAGTGGCAGCTGTGCAGTCACTGACCAAACAATCTTGTACTACCTGAGGATGACGAAAGCGGAAATTGTTTCATCAACACATTAATTGATTGTGAAATAGGCTCCAGAATGGACCCTATTCCTGAGACTATCGGTCTTCCAAGTGGATTTTCTGTGTTTTATGCACTTTGGGCAGTATGTAACATACAGGTGTTCGGTCTTCCTTCTAATTACAGAATTCATATTCTTTAACTGACAATCAGCCTTCGTCCCTACCCTTTATCCTTTCATGTATATCAGGAATGGGATCCCCTGGGAGTTTCCTATAGTGCTCATCGCAATGATGGCTCTCAATACTTTTATTTTGTAGTCTGAGGCATTTAATATCACTATTCCTACCCCTTTATCCTCCTGCTTAGCCATAAGCTGTACCTTGGAGGAAAGTTAATTTATTGCTTCCAAAGCTTCTCCTTTTAGGTTTGGACTTATCCATTTCTTAGTACCAGAGATATTGTCAGAATCTTTTAGCACCATATTTTCCAAGATTAATACCTATGGTGGCAAAACTTAATCTTATTAGGGCACAAGTATATTTCTTAGTCCTATTGCGTCCTTCATAAGAATAGTGTTGCTGCCTTCAAAGTGGGCCTTTTATCTTATTTTTCTTAAATCTGGAGAATCTCACATCTTGATTCCATAGGGTCCCAGAATCTTGTAGGCACAAACGACAAGCCATTACACAGAAGGGAAATTTCGCCACGGGAAAGGAAATGGTCCGAAAGATGATAATTGGGGGATATTGTCTTTACTCATCTCAGATAAGTCCGAGTCTGATGGTCACAAAATGTGTCCCTTCTGGGGTGATTTTTGGTTGCCCCTCCCTTTCCTTATGTTGACTCACCCTAAAAAAAGGTTGTTAGAACACTTGATTAAGGAATGGGTTTATTCAAGTCTATTCTGATACCAACAATGTGTCAACATATGTAATAGAATATATTTTTGATCTACTATGAAATTGTTTAATAATGTTGGCAGGTTTTGCGGTAGAGAAGAAATTGTCTCTCTGTTGTGGATGCATACTCATTGTTAGAATTATTAATGTCTTTTACTAGTTTGATCTTCCTCAGTCTGATCATATATGTTTTAAATTCCTCAATGCGTTTATTTACTTCATTAATTAATGTTTTTGTGTCCTGTTTTGTACTGTCTTCAAGAATTGCTTTTTCAAGAGCCTTCATCTTCTAGTCAGGTATTCCTTATCGTCCATAAAAATCACTGTAATATTCCTGACCAAGAGAGCCTAAGTTATAGTATTATTTTTAAGGTGTGCAAGTAATACCTGGGCATGCAAGTTTGTTCTATATCTGTTTTTAATTCAATCTCTTAAATCTTTCTATTTCATTCCCTTTAGCAGGTACATTTGTTGCACCATTCCCACTCAATAATGATGGACTAGCTAGAAACCTATTGATTTGATCTTCTATGTAGCTCAATGCAATACAAATTTATGTTTGTTTTTTCTTACTGGAAGTAGGATTTCATGCGATTTATTAAGGTACATTTTTGATTTTTACGGCTTTTAGTATGTATAGTTTTTGTGATTGGTTCATTTATAGACCATAGGGCAGAGAGAATCTTCATTTTTGCTGAATATGGAGTGGTATACATATAACATAAAAATGATTAGGCATTGCATTTAGCTTTTTTTCACCCTTTGCCACAGTTTTTCATCTGAACATTCACTCAGGAAGCAAGAATCGAGCGTTAGTAAGTAGGAAGTGAGATTTACCACCCATATTCTCCATTAACTACACACACCATTTCAGGATGGTAGAACCAAGTGAGGGGATAGTGGACCCAAAGCACATAAATTTAACACCCGACTAATACGTTTTATATCAGCTTCCCTGATTGGAGGAGAACACACAGCAAGCAAACGGCTGAAGGGAGGGATGTGGGGGGTTTCCCTATAACTGAAGCTTGGCACATGAGATGCAACCAAAGAGAAGATGCCCACCTGGGGGCAGTTAATTTCCTACGCTGGATAACCTTTTTGGGAACGTTTCCCGAAATTGCACCACTTACTGATGTTGAGACTTTCGCCAATATGGGATGTAATTTCACAACCATCACGGATAGGAGTGTGAGCAATATCTGACTGTAAAGGCAATACGTCCTTGTACCAGTCAAGATGAGGCCAAAGCAATAGAGTGGGCCGAAACGCATCTACACTTCTGAAAGTAAGCCCACCTATCACATAGCTACGATCACAAGAAATCAGCTACAGGGTGTACCAGAATAAGGACTCATGCCAGAATGCATACTTTAGGAAACAGCCTTCAGACAATCAAACAATGATAAAACCGAAACAAAGGTCCAGGGCAGACGAATAGGAAAACCAAAATGGACAAAGAGGTCATCTTCATTATACAGGACAATGTCCCTAGTAATGGTGCTTATGACATTTTGAGGAAGTATTGGCAAATACTTGATTCTAACACACTTCCCACTTCCCCAATGAGACTGTCTCTCATATGCCCAGAGTGCTATATCATAGAGGAACCACTTTCAAAAAAAAGTTGTGCACCAGCTATGTAAGAGATGGAAAGGGCAGTCTGCCAACTGGGACATAACAAAACAACAAAATTCAGATATAACACAACTACTGAATATACAATTGATACACTTGGTCTACCCCACTGATACTCAGATTTGGTTTCAAGCCATTGAACAAGTAAACAGTTGGGAAAGGGGTGGTGACAGGGGACTGTGATTAAGGCAAACTGAGGCCAGTTGGATTTGTTGCTTGAAATCAGTCTTAAAGGGTCTTAACACCAACTGTGAATTGCATTACTTTATTTAGGAGGTGTGTAACTAGGTTTGCCATCCTTTGGCATTTACTCAGTGTAAATGCCAAGCGATTAAATTACATCCAGAGTCATGCGGTCCAGACACTGTGGATTACTATGGATATTGAATCACATGTTGAAACCCATATTCTGTTTCTTTTCCTCTGGATAAAGGATTTTCTACAGTGATATGCGACATGATTTTATAGCAAACTGCTTAAGTGCCTGCCTTATGTTTTACCTTTTGCATGTGGTGGTCTATACATTGATCTGATGCTGAAGAACTGATGATGGGTGGGTTATGTGATGTGATACATTGTATGGCCCCGCCAGCGGACATTTGAAGTCTTACTGTGATCTGAGAGTGCAGGCTTGATATTTACTTTTGGATATGCAGATACTTGAATTTTTATTTAAACTTGCAGGTTACAGCATGTTTGTTTCTTGATTAGTCATTTCACCTAAATTCAGCCGTTCAAAATGGCTTCTGTATTTGCTATGCATCAGACCATAGGTCTAACATGGAGAAGTAATAGTGTGCGTCTTATTAATTGCTTATTAATTGCTTATATCGTATGAATCAATCAATAGAACTTTATTCGGCCACGTTCTGGCCATAAAAGTATATTTCACATAAAAAAGCACATGCATTTTGGGTTTAAAACTGCACTATGCATGTAATTAAAAGGACAGATAAAATTAATTCATATTATTAAAAAAATATTTCCAAATAGGCCCAAGCCATTGCTATTATCAACCATATTTTTTTCGTTTATGTATTGCCCCTGATAGGAAGCTTGCAACCCCATAACAAATGAGTGGGGAGAAGAGCATTTGTAAATAAATCAGTGCTGGTCTTACTTGTGCAAAATAGCAATCTCTAAAAAGTGGTAAAATATATGTTTAGCTTGCAGCTCAGTATAAAACCACAGAAAAACAAAGTGCAACAGATCTTGGTCAGAGAAATTATCGTATGGTTGTAGGGTTTCTAACTTTGAGAAACCTTTAGGTACAGAAGGAGACCAATGGATACAATTGAATCTAAACCTGGATAAACGAAAACTATGATGCAAATTATTAACAAAAGACCAAAAAGGTTGATTTAAAATTCCAGGATTTATAATCATAAAATGTCTGCATGTAGGTTTCTTACGTTCATTTAATTCCTTATCCAGACATCTCCTTGTTAAGAATTGAGTTTTTATAGCTTTCAAATCTTCAGGGTGCAGCTTTCTTGGTGGATTGAATAGCTCTGGTTGCCCAAGAACTGAAAGCTGCCGGGAGACATATTTTAACCAGGGAATATCTGAAGCTTTGTCTAACATCAGGCAGTCCTCAAAAAGAATTTGGTTTAGGTTTGGCTTATCTCAAGACCAAATTTTTAGCCACCAGATCAGGAGTGCTATATCAATATGGTCTGTAATATAGCCCTGCCTTAGTTCCTCATGCACCATAAAAGCTGGAATGCTAGAAGGAGCAGCTAGGAGTTTACATAGGTGTTTGTTTCTCCTCGAAGTTCATTACATTCCTTGAAGCCCCAAACCACACTACCATACACTGTCATAGCGACACATTTCTCATTATAGATCTTCAACAGTAAAGGTATGGGTTTACTCCCTAATCTTCTGGCGAAATCCAGTGAGGCTCCAGCTCTCTTGCCAAAGTGTTTTTCTTTAAAGCACGCTGTGCCACCCAGGTGCCATTTTCATCGAATAACACACCCAAATATGGGTATGTTGGTACATTAGTTAGCACTCCACCTTTACATGGAAGGGATATTTTCCCTCTTTTTAGATTACCAATTGACATTATATGAGATTTAGTAAAATTGACCGCAAGGTCAAGAGCTACCATAAAATCAATAAAAGTATTAACTAAACATTTCAAAGCAATCAGAGTCCTGGCAAGTAAAACTGCATCCTCTGCATGTAAAAGAGCTGGAATTCATTAGAACCTACTCTTGGGATGTCTAAAAATGAGTCTGATAGCACTGCCCCCAACTTATTTATGTAAAGTGTGAATAAAACCAGTGTAAGAATGCACCCCTGCCTCACTCCTCTTTTTACCTTCCAGGCTTTAGTTAGGGAGCCATTCTTGTTATACCTTACAGAGGCAGTCAAATTAAGATGGGACCAATGCAAAAACAATACTAAATTCCTGTTCATCCCAATTTCAAGCAGCAATTGCCATAGCTTAGACCTGTTTACCCTATCAAAAGCAGACGTTAAATCCATAAAAACCAAGAACATACGCCCTTTTTTGGCTAGGGTATATTTATTAGTGATCATGAGTAGATTCATACATTGCTCCATTATACCCCTGCCCTTGCAGAAACCAAACTGTAGTTCGGACAACACATCTTTTTCTTCCAGCCAAAATGCTTAGACAATGTAAAATTACTTTGCCTATTATTTTTACTGCAGAATCCAACAAAGAGATTGGGCGATAACAGGCAGGATCGTCCCTAGCACCTTTTTCAGAAATTGGCAAAATCACTGCCGTTGACCATGAGTGGGGTGGACCTACCCTTGTGGCCACATTGAACACCTCTGTTAAAACTTTCGCCCATGTACCAGAATCTGGTTTATAGAGGTCCACAGGTGTCCCATCAGGACCAGGGGCTTTCCGTGCAGACATACCCTCGATCTCTTTCTGTACCTTTTTTACCTCAGACTCTAAAGCGAGTGGTATAGCACTCGGTGCCCAGGAGGAGCTGGTTTGTTTTGTAGCAACCTCTGCATATATCTGTTCAAAGTGACTGACCCACCGATCATCAGGAATAACGCACTGGGTTCTTGAGGTGTTATTAGCTTTAAAAAAGGGGCTATTTACTACCTTCCAGAATTTGGCACTATCGGCTTGTGCACTCGCCTGTGTTAGTTCATCCCACGCCTGTTCCCTTAAGACAGCCTTCCTTAGTCGTAAAGCCAAATCATATGCTTTCATTCGACTTTTAATCAGCTCGGGATCTCTGGGTAAACTTTTTAATGCAACTTTAGGGGTTTTGTGAGCTTTAGAGCAATCGGCATTAAACCACTTAGCCTCCTTGGTACCTGTCAAGCTCTTTTTACCTGTTAGCTTTTTACCAAT